>NC_045658.1:5513631-6790315 GCF_009829145.1 Chiroxiphia lanceolata
AACTGGCTTCAATAACTCCTGAAGGCTTTTGGTTGCTGAGTTACAAGAGGAAAAACCACCCCAACATCTACATTTGTTGAGCTGAGAGTTGGAATTTCAAGTGAAGTTTTCAGTGAATATTCCTGTGATGAGCAGAGAAATCCTTCAGTCTTAATATGAAATATTAATAATCTTGGGCAAGTTTGTCACTGGCAAGTTTTAGTTATATCAAGGACACAGTTAACTCAGAATAATTTATAGTTTTCCAAGGCAGTCAACCCCAAATGTGAGAAGTCCTAATTCAACACCCTTTGCCTAAGTCTTAAAAGAAATTAAAACTAAATTAAAACTGTCAATCACCAGGTAAAATTGTTGTTATCTGCAGAAATTAATTCAAGTGGTGCCCTTAATTTTGGCCTGGCATCCAAACTGTCCTGTGCTCCTGCTTGAGGCTCACAACAGGCCTTAAGCTCTGAACATCCCTGTGCTTTTTATTAAACAGACCCCCCCAAAAAAGCACTTTTATGCTGCTTTGGAGCACAAGTCTCAGCTTTTGCCTCTCAGCCCAGGAAGCTGCAGATAAGTAATTTGATTTTCCCAAATAAGGCTGGGTAGCACAGGTGGAGAAGTGCTGGTGCAGCCACTTGCCTGACTCAGCAGATGTGTTATCTGATGAGCATTCCTGTAAATGCACCCCAACCACGCTCCCCAGGTGTTTTCCCTGCTCCCATTTGCATCTCAGTTGCTTTTTGATCAGTGGAAAGTGTCACATCAACCCCATTTTCAATGACTAATTCCTGCAGGGAAAGGCAAAAGCTTCGTGTTTTTAATTAATGGGAAATTTAAACCCTTCTTGAGTCGGGGAGCAGGGAGATTCCTGCTAAAATTTGCCATTTTTATGGCACATTCCAGCTGGAAAATATGTAGGATTTCTGTTTTATGACTCCCACATCCTACATTTGTGTACAAGCAGAACAACCAAAGCATTCATCTCCTGTTAGGAACAGTTTTGACACTCAGGTTTTAGGAACAGAACAGAAAAACCAACACACCCCAGTCTGCACTTACTTTCTTCATCTATTTTCAGCTCTTCGTTGTTTTTGATCTTCTCAGCAATTTCTTTTTCATTGAAGCCTTTACTTGCCAGGAATTTAATTTTATATTCATCCCAGGACACGTGGCCTGTAAGGAGGAGAGAGATGTCAGGCATGACACAACAGGGTTAAAAAAGGATGAACTTTGGACTAAAAAACCAACTCATTCCAAACCTTTTGGTCCAGCCCAAGCAGCAGACTGAGATTTATGAATGGCAAGATGAAAACTAGCACCTGATTCACTTTTCTTTTTTGTCTGGGCTCTGTGGAAACAATCAATGATGTCACTGTTGTCACCCCATCCCCACAGAGCCACTTGCTCCAGTGCCCTGGGACCACAAGTGACACGACAGAGCAGCGAGCTCAGAACCACAGGCTGGGGCACAGCCCCTTCCTTGCTGCAGGAATGAAAAACTTGGGATTGTGGGCAGCCCAAAGGGATTTGGGATGTCAGCACAGCACCTCTGAGCAGTTCTGGACACCAGGAGACGCAGGAGTCTCTCACTCTTACCGTCCCCATCGGGGTCCACAGCCCTGAAGTGCATTTTGTTCTCTTCCACGGCCTCCTGGAAATGTTCATCCGTCTTCTCCATGATCCAGCGCTGCATCTCCTTGGCTCCAATCTTTTTGTCATTATTTATATCCACCCTGGAGGAAGGGCAGAGCCTCTGTCACACCTCCAACTCTGGGAACATGCTACAGCTGAGGCTTTTTTAATTCTGAACACATTTAAAGGTTCTGCACACCCACGAGCTTTCCAAGCTGTCCGGCTCTGCTCTGTCCAAGATTTAAGGATTGAGGAGGGAAAGGTGCAGCCTATTTTTAGATTCTAAATTAATTGCTTCGTTCAGCAGGCTGAGAACATTTACAACCCTCATTGTTGGAGCTCCAGAGTAACAAGCAAGAAGTGAGCAATTTATTGCCTAATTAAAGGAACTGCAACATTTAGTTACCCCCTCAGTGAAACACGTTCAGCCATCCTTCACTGCCCTGTAAATTAACTCATATTTGGTTCAAGTTAACCCACATTCTGCTCAAGTTAACTCACATTTATGTTTCTGAGGAAATTTTTCACAGGGAGGAAACCACAGCTCGTCACCAATGGAATATTGGCTCATCTCCTTTGGGGCAGAGCTGACAACTGCCAGCAGCTCCAGGCTTTCACTAATTGCAAACACTTCTCCTCCAAAGTTCTCTCAGCCAAGAATTCCCTCTTCCATTTGTCTCTCCAAGCCTTTTTTCCCTTTAATATTCCAAGCTCTCTGAGGTTTATTGCTGAGCTGCCTCCCTGTGTCTGCCCAGATCCCAAACAATGAAAATACAACGTGAATAAACTTGTCCTTTAAACTATTTTATAGTCTGTAGCACTTTTAAGTGGAATTAACCCTATTAAACCAAGGTTCCTCTGCTACACCTCCAACTCTGGGAACATGTTACAGCTGAGAGTTTTTAATTCTTAACACATTTAACACTTGTTCTCCACGAGGTTTCCAAGTTGTCTGGCCCTGCTTTGTCCAAGGATGTGCTTTTTTCTGACTAAAATCATCAGGAAACATCCAACCTGGCAATCCTGTTTTCCTTTATGTCCCACCAACAACTGCTTTCCAATTCCACTGATGCTGATTTCATTCAGAATATAAAAACTACAGATGAAGAATAAGTACAAACTCACTAATTTGCCACTTTGAAGGGGTTTTTTTTTGAGCACACCTTTAAGCATTTATTCAAAATAGATACAACTGAAAAGCCACCACTAATATTTGAGAGGCAAGAATCTATTTAAGGCACACCAAAACCACTCTGCTTCAATTGAAAAAACAAACCCCAAACATAATAAAAAACCCCCAGCTCGACTCTTGCTTTGTTATCTCTCCATCACTGGAGTGTTAGCACTGAAACTCAAGTTCTTAAATATGTGATTTGCCTTTAAATGTCAACTAAATGTTAAAAGGCTTGAGCCAAAGAACAACCCCAGCACCTGATGTTATAAAAGAGAATAAAACTGTTATGAGAGGGGGTTTAAAGATCATTTCAGGGCTATATTTAAATAGCAGTGTTGGTGACAAGAGCAAGAAGATGGTGATTTTGCACCCACCAGGTTTGACTGGAACAGGTACAATAAAAATGAGACTAAAACCAGAGCATTTCCCCCCCCCCCCCCAACATTTAACATTTGGTTTCCTGAGATCAAAGCTATCAAACTTTCTACTTCCAAGCTGTACTTTCCACCTAAATCACCCCAAAACTACCGAGGGAGGGAACAAACATCCCATTTATTGCTCATTTAGGTCACAGGTGGCACCTCTGAGTAAGAAATAAGTGGGCACTTTGTAGGATAACTGACTTTTTCCTACAGTAGGGGTTCTGTTATATAGGGATAAAATAAAAATAAACCACTTTCAGCCCAGTTTCTCAACCACAAGCCATGAAAAAAAAAATCAGATTTTTGTGGTCCAGAAGGTCCATTATCAATAAGCCACTTTCAGGTCTCACCCAGAGCCCCAAAAATGCCAATTTTTTTTTTTTGAGCTCATAAATCACTTCAGAGCTGGTTTGGGTTTCATCCAAAGAATGATTTCAGGGAGGACACCAGGAAGCAAAACACAGAATTACCAAGTGTTTCAGTCACATGGAACTTGCCTGGGAAAAAAATCCCAGTTTGGGGAGCAACTCTTTCATGTCCCAACTTTATTTTCACTAATCTTGTTAGATAATAATTTATGCTTCAAATTGACTATTTTATCCTGTTTTATCCACTGAGGAATCTCAGCTTTCACTGATTAAACCCACACTGTGTGTGTTGTCTTTGTGCCTTCCAACACAGCAATTCCAGAACATTTGGAAGCCCAGGACTTTGGATTTTCACAGGATTTCTCTTGTAGCCTTTAGGAGGATGTCTGGAAAGCAAATCAGAGCCCCCAAAATGCTTCCCTACATTTTTAAGCTGATCATCTGAGGGAATGTAATTTTAAGGATCTGAGTGGAATTGATCTTAAATCCAATTAATTTAAGCTTCCCAAGAAACCTCTTTCATAACAAACAGGCAGAAATTAAAGAGTTAGTAAATTGTCCTTCTCAAATTACAAAGTGTTTCCAATAAATGTAAAACAGCAAAGAAATCTTAATGTTTTTATATATCCTACCAGTGAAGTGGGTGAATAACAGACATAATAAAGGATTCCACCCTAAATTAAAATCAAACTCAGCAGCATTAAGGGCTCCAATGTAATTTGAGCTGCTCTAAGGAAATTAGTCCTTCACTCAAAAATGCAAATAAAGCCAATTGTGCCACCTTGTGTCTAAAAACACACCCTGGGTTTGATTTCCAGCACAATAACTGACCTCCAAACACCTGACCCAGCACAAAAAGTGCTTTAGGAAAGGTCTTAAAATAAATATTTTTATGCCAAGTAAAGAAACAGATGAACTTCTTTAAAAAGCTCTAAAAGAAAACTTTAATCTTTTCATTCCCACGTTTCATTTTCTTTTTCCAAATTCTGGCTTTGATAACACTTAATTCCATGAGGCTGCCCTGGGGATTGCTGAATTCCTGGAGTTTTTAACACCCTCAAAACACAAACACAGCACTTAAAGGCTGAGGTTTTTCCTCTCTTCATTGTTGTAATTTTTCAATATTACAGGAAACCACTCCAATTTTTCACTCTTTCCCTGCCCGACTTACTTGGCAAAAATGACCATCAGCTTCTTCCTGTTCCTCCTGGGCTCGGAGTCCTCCTCAAACTCCTCCATCTCTTTTCCCAGGAAAACCTCCTGGTGGAATTCTTTGTTCAGGTGCCCGTCCATCTCCATTTTGACCCCGTTCAGGTGGTCTGGGGGCAGGATCTCGTTCTCCTCTTTGCCATCAGCTGCTTTCTCCTTGAGCACAGAATTGTTTGCAGGCCGGGCACAAACGTCCATGAGGAGGGAGATGAGCAGGAGGGATAAACACAGAGAGCCCAAACTGCACAGGAAGGTTTGTCTCCACATCATTTTGTCCTTTTTTTTTAATTTAAAAATACTGGCTGATGGAATTGCTGCGGGTTAAACGACCTGAAAACAGAAAGGAGAAAATATATAAATTAAATTCTGGATAATAATAAATAACGAGCGCCTAAAAATCAGAAGAATTTACACACAACTATAAATATACAAGTGTAAAATATATAAGTATTAAAATCTACACAAAATATAAATATATAAGTATTAAAATCTACACAAAATATAAATATATAAGTATAAAAAACTACACAAAATATAAATATATAAGTATAAAAAACTACACAAAATATAAATATATAAGTATAAAAAACTACACAAAATATAAATATGAGTATAAAAAACTACACAGAATAAAAATATGAGTATAAAAAACTACACAGAATATAAATATATAAGTATAAAAAACTACACAGAATATAAATATGAGTATAAAAAACTACACAGAATATAAATATATGACTATAAAAAACTACACAGAATATAAATACGTAAGTATAAAAAACTACATGGAATATAAATATGAGTATAAAAAACTACACGGAATATAAATATATAAGTATTAAAAACTACACAAAATTTAAATATATAAGTATAAAAAACTACACAGAATATAAATACGAGTATAGAAAACTATACAGAATATAAATATATAAGTATAAAAAACTACACAGAATATAAATATATGACTATAAAAAACTACACAGAATATAAATGAGTATAAAAAACTACACAGAATATAAATATATGACTATAAAAAACTACACGGAATATAAATATATAAGCATAAAAAAACTACACAGAGGCATAAATATACTACATTGTAATATATGTGATATATATACTATATATGTAATATATATACACACTATAAATATCTGTATAATATGTATACTATGTGTAGGAAAAACTACACGGAAGTATAAATTAGGAAGAACCTACACACAAATACACAAGTATTTGCTGTGAGAGAGTAAAAAAGAGCCCTTTAAATAACAAATACATGGAATTAAGGTGCTGGTTTTCAGCCGGCAGAGGACTTTGGAAGGGAACACCCTTCAAGACGCAGAAATAGCCACGGCAGCACAGCAATGTCCCAGAGATCCCAACAGGACAGCTGTTTAGAAAGGGATTAAAGGTCTTTTTGGAGAGGGATGAGTGAGGGAAACGCGATTCGATACCAAGAGAAAGCGGAGCTGGAAACACGCAGGAAACAGCGGCAGGAAGCGCAACCCCGCGGCGGACCTGTCACAGAACCGCAAAAATCACAGAATATCCTGCGATATGTGGGATAATCCAGGGAAAACGCCCCAAATCCAACAGCGCGAGCGCGGGGGAGCCCGAATCCCCCCCCCCCTCCCACAGCCTTCCCACACGCCCCAAGCCCCGCGGGGCTGCGGGAGGGGCCGCCCGCACTCACCGGGGGAGCGCTCGGGAGGGAGGAGGACGCGGCCCCGAGAGCGCCGTGAGAGGCGCGGGGAGGCTCCGGGCGGGCCCGGCCGCCCCTCAGCCCCTCGCGGCCCCTCACGGACCCCCGGGCGCTGTGAGGGAGGAGGAGGAAGAGGAGGAGGAGGAAAAAGGAAGATGGCGGAACGACGTCACCGCGCAGCGTGAGGCCACGGCGGCCATGTTTGGTGAGGGCGGCCGCCATGTTGGCTGAGGGCAGGAGCCACCTCCCCCTCAGAGGGGGCGGCGCCGCCTAAAAGCGGCTCTTGAAAGAAACCTCTCCTAAGGCTCAGTTGGTGAGAAAGGGCGGAAAGCGAGGAGCAGCCATGAATCCCCCTGTGCGGGGCGCAGCGCGGTGAGCATCCCGCGAGGAATCTTGTCCCCTCGCGGCGGCCGTACGGACCCCCCCCCCCACATACACACACACCCCCGTTCCCGCCTAAACCGCGTGGGCGTGGCCGCGCTCCGTGAGGGGGCCGCGGCGGCCATGAAGGCGCTGCGGCGGCTGGGCCGGCACCGCACGGCGCTGGGGCTCGGCGGGCTGTCCCTGTGCGCCGCCGTGCTGCTCTACCTCGCCAAGTGCACCTCCGAGGGGCTGCGCCCGCTGCCCGCGCCCCCCGCCGCGCTGCCCCACAGCCAGCCGGGCCGCGGCGGCGCCCCGCCCGCGCCCCCCGCCCGCGCCGAGGGCAGCGCCCTGGTGGCCGTGGTGGTGATGAGCGGCCCCAAGTACAGCGAGCGGCGCAGCATCATCCGCAGCACCTGGATGGCGGCGGGAGGGCGCTCCCAGCGCGGCCGCGTGTGGAGCCGCTTCGTGGTGGGCACGGCCGGGCTGGGGCAGGAGGAGCTGCGGAACCTGGAGCTGGAGCAGAGCCGGCACCGCGACCTGCTGCTGCTGCCGGAGCTGCGCGACTCCTACGAGAACCTCACGGCCAAGGTGCTGGCCACCTACGTGTGGCTCGACCTGCACCTGGACTTCCAGTTCGCCCTCAAGGCTGACGACGACACCTTCGTGCGCCTGGACGTGCTGGTGGAGGAGCTGAAAGCCAAGGAGCCGCGGCGGCTCTACTGGGGCTTCTTCTCGGGCCGGGGCCGGGTGAAGTCGGGGGGGAAGTGGAAGGAGAGCGCCTGGGTGCTGTGTGACTATTACCTGCCCTACGCGCTGGGCGGCGGGTATGTCATCTCCGCCGACCTGGTGCGGTACCTGCGGCTCAGCAGCGACTACCTGAACATGTGGCAGAGCGAGGACGTGTCCCTGGGGGTCTGGCTGGCGCCCATCGACGTGAAGAGGGTGCACGACCCCCGCTTCGACACCGAGTACAAGTCGCGGGGCTGCAACAATAAGTACATAGTGACTCACAAGCAGAGCATCGAGGACATGCTGGAGAAGCACCAGACCCTGGCGAAGGAAGGGAAGCTCTGTAAGGAGGAGGTTAAGCTCAGGCTTTCCTACATGTACGACTGGGGGGTGCCCCCCTCGCAGTGCTGCCAGAGGAAGGATGGCATCCCGTGAAAAGCCTGAGGGAAGGGTGCTGAGGTTACTGTTACCTGGGGAGAATCCCAGTAACCAGGGGTTACAAATTACTCTTAAAAAAACAAACAAAACCAAAAAAAAAAGGTTTTTGCACGACTCATTATGTCAACGAAACCCTGAAACTCCCCAAGAGCTGCTGACGTGGCAGGAGGGAGAGATGTTTGAAAGAAAACACAGGAATAGGGGGCAGAAAGCACGGAAAAGGCTCCTGTGACAGGATTGAAGGCGAAATATGGATAGCAGAGAAAACACGGGGAGAGAAAAGTTGCTGGGAGATTTTTCCCAGGATTTATTTGCTAAAGATCAGTGACAGGCCTTTGTGCTGTTGATAAGGTTGTGAAAACAGAGCCTGCTGCTGTTTCCTGGTGAGGAAGAAGTGTCAGTTTGGGAAGAGTAAAAGAGCTCCAAATCAGCTGCTGTTACAACAGGAACAGGGCTGGTTGTTGGCACGGGCAGGAAAAGGGACCAGTTTGACCTGGGATACCTGTGCTGGGGGAAGGGAGAGTGTTCCTGGCAAGGAATGGAGTTATTAGACCTTCTGTGCAACTTGTCTCTAAGCTTTTTGCTGTTTTTTAAAGTCAACATGTACATAAATTATTCTAAATTAAACCTGGCAGCTCCAGAGCGTTTAGAAAGGTGGGTGAGTTTGGTATTGGGCAGGTAGAGAATATATTCTCTTTTTTTTTTTTTGAGGGGCAGGCAGTTCTGCAAAGCCTTCAGGGGTTGGTTCTCACACTGTGTGTGAGGAAACATTTCCCCTCCAGCAGTAAATATCTCACTGGCTGCTGCAAGGCATTGTAGAATTCAGATTTTATATTGCTCTGGATTAGTTCTCCTCTAAATTAGCAGTGGAAGCCCAGAAAACATTGCCCTCACCTAAAAGAAATAAATCAAGAGAAAGAGGTTCCTCCACCCTGCAAATCCCTGTTTGAGAACAGGAAAAATTACACTCTTTTCAGTGTAAAAAGTCACATTTAGATGCCCAAACCTGGACTGGGTGAATCCCCTCCTCCTCTCCAACAAGCACCTTGGAAAGGAACTCAAAATAATTGTACAGGAGGCCTGAACTAACTGCTCAAGTGACCCAGCCATAAATGTGATTGTGGCCCTGAGCTGTGGCTACACTGAGAGAATTCTTGGAGCTGCCACAGCACCAGCTGCAGATTTTAACAGTCAGTGCTGGCAGACAAACAATTCCACCACATCATTCCTCTCCAGACCTTTAGTTGAGGAATTCAAACATATATAATATATATATATATAATATATAACACCCACAGGTATTTTTTTCCAACTCCCAGTGGGCTCTGTCAGCTGCAGCTCTTCCAGTGCAGAGAGTTTTTTTGCTTTTCTGTGTAAAAATGTTACATTTCTTTCTCTTTGAAGTGTCCTTTTTTTTTCCCATCCTTGACGACCGGTTTTAATTTGTTGCACTCTGCACTTTCACACCCGCAGGAAGAGACAAAACACACGAAAAAAAAACCCAAACAAAAAGGGTGCCAATATCTTTATTTTCACAACAAAAGGAGCAATTCATACCAAAGGACTCGAGTGTTGGTTTTTTTTGTTGTTGTTGGTTTTTTTTTTAATTATTCTCATTTTGATCAAATTATCGAGGATTAAGAGAAGTGAAAATTCGAGGGAATCTCTGAAAAACAAAGTGAAATTAAGGAAAAACTTAATTTATTATAGCATGTGACCATCCTAATGCATGCTTAGGTGCTGCCAGTGCTTTTCCCAAGGGATCCTCTTCCAAACCAGGAATTTGACGAGATCAGAGGAAATTTCCCTGGATTTTAACTTTTTTTATTTTTATTTTTAAGTGTCTGTTTGCCCCAGTATTGTCTGTATATATGTGCTTGAACGCCTGTAATGTGAGTTATTTATTTATAATTCCTGCCAATGTGTTCTGTACAGGAAAAATAAGCTACTTAAATGACATTTGGAACTTCGGGAACTGTAGTTTGGAACTTTGGAACTGTAACATCCACGAGAATTAGGGAATTTTTTCATGTCCCAGCCATGGTTTCTGGGGCAGAACTGCAGATTCCTGTTTTCCCAGCTATTCCAAATAATCTGTTTCTCCATTCCCACCCACCACTGGATCCATGGGAACTGGAAACTCTCTCACTCCCCCCAAAAAAAGGGATTTTTCACGGCTGGGAAACGAAGAAATGTTGGGATTTCCAGCTGAGCTTCGAGAGCCTGGAAAACATTCCGTGGACAAATATCCAGAAATTGTGGTGATTCTTTGATATTCCAGGATCTGGGAGGTCTTTTCCAACCTAAATGACTGGGGGAGGGCTGGATTTTGGGCTGACACACCTTCTGTGTTCGAGGTTGAAAAACCAAATGAAGCTTGAGAGATTCTCTCCTCCTGGTCCTGGTTTGAGTTTTCCTACTAAAAATCCTTTTATGGCAGGTGCAGCACTTGGATTTCAATGCCCAAAAAAGTCCCCAAATGAAAATAAAAAAATAAAGATTTTATATATATATATATATATATATATATATATATATATAAAGATTTTATATATATATTTATATATATATATATATATATGTGGTCCTGGTTTGAGTTTTCCTACTAAAAATCCTTTTAATGCAGGTGCAGCACTTGGATTTCAATGCCCAAAAATTCCACAAATGAAGAAAAAAAATAAAGATTTTTTTTAATATATATATATATATATGTAAGTAAATATATATATATATATTTGGTCCTGGTTTAACTTTTCCTACTAAAAATCCTTTTATTGCAGGTGCAGCACTTGGATTTCAATGCCCAAAAAAATCCACAAATGAAAATAAAAAATAAAGATTTTATATATATATATATATATATATATTTGGTCCTGGTTTAACTTTTCCTACTAAAAATCCTTTTAATGCAGATGGAGCACTTGGATTTCAATGCCCAAAAATTCCACAAATGAAGAAAAAAACATAAAGATTTTATATCTATTTATATATATATATATGTATGTAAATATATATATATATATAGGTAAATATATATATATATATTTGGTCCTGGTTTAACTTTTCCTATTAAAAATCCTTTTATTGCAGGTGCAGCACTTGGATTTCAATGCCCAAAAATTCCACTAATGAAAATAAAAAAATAAAGATTTTATATATATATATATATATATATATATATATATATATATATGTATTTATTTATTTTTTTTTTAATATTTTAAAGGAAATGTCTGTGAGCTGAAATTCCAACTTTAAATTAAATTAAATTCTTCACTGAGCCAAACACGAAGCACTTTGGGAACAACTATAAATCGAATATTTAACATTAAAATTAAAGCTTTTTCTCAGGACTGGGTTCCAGAGCTTTCCATCAGGATATTCCCATCATCTCTGTGCTGTGTAAATGATGGTTTTATACTTGAAAAATGGGATTTAATTGTGATTTGGTCTCTTGGAGTCTCATTTCCGAGGGCTCATTTCAACGAGAAATAAGTGGATTTTTTGGTCCTTCTGGGAGAGTGGGAAGGTTGGTTGGGGAAAATAAAACTTCTCCAAAACCAGATTTTCCAGGGTTTTTTTGTAGCTGTTCTTAGTGGCAGTAACTCAGTGATACATTGAATTTTTTATTTATTTATTTAAACGTTTCCTGCTCGTTTTTGAGCTTTTTTCCCTCCAACACTTTGCGTTTTTAATCTTTATTTTTTTTTCATTTTAATTAAATTTTCTGGGGTTGAAATCCAAGCCTAAAAACTCAAACCCGAGGCTTTTCTTTGCTTTTAACCCTGTTAGAACTATAAATATTTATTATAAAATAATAAAAAGAAAAAAATATTTGCACTGTGACATCTGCTCAGATAATTTTAAAGATGGTTTAACCTCTTTAAAATGTGTGTGGGCCCCATTAATTTCAATAATTATTAATTTCAATAATTATTATTTTCAATAATTATTAATTCCAATAAATTATTAATTCCAATAAATTATTAATTCCAATAATTATTAATTCAAATAATTATTAATTCCAATAAATTATTAATTCCAATAATTATTAATTCCAATAAATTATTAATTCCAATAAATCATTTCAATAAATTCTTGAGTAATTATTCATTTAATTTATTTCAATAAAGTATTCATTTCAATAAATTAATTGCTAATTAATTATCAGTTTCTTGGATTAATTTCAATAATTATTAATTCCAGTAAATTATTAATTCCAGTAAATTATTGATTCCAATAAATCGTTTCAATAAATTCTTAAGTAATTATTCATTTAATTAATTTCAATAAATTATTAATTTCAATGAATGAATTGCTAATTAATTATCGATTTCTTGGATTAATTTCAATAAATTATTAGTTATTAATTTCAATAAATTCTTAGTTATTAATTCCAATAAATTATTGCCCCTGGCACACAAAAATCACTCAAAATTCGCTCCAACCCCCCCCCAAAAAAGGTCATTTTTGAACTTATTCCAAGCAATGTGAAGTAAATAAAAGGGAGAAATAAATAAAGGGCTCCTGAAATGGCAAAGTTATTTTTTTTTCCCTGTGATTTTGGATGGTTTGGATCCAAAAAAAATGATCCAGTTGCTGCTGGAAAATCGGGATAAATCAGGAATTTGAGGGGGATAATTGAGAACAGGCTGCCCAGGTCAAAAAGCTGGAAGATTTATGCCAAGAATCAAGAAATTGGCTTAAAAATAGGATTAATGAGGGATAGAAAAACAGAGAGAGAATTAAAAAAATGTGGAATTCGTTAAAAAAAAAGAGAATTAATTCATGGTTCGGTTTTACTTAACGAGGCAGGAACTTCTCTCCAGGATTCCACAGGAAAAAGTGGGAACTGATTCCTGGGCCTCTCAGAGCAGGAAGCTGAGGGAACATCCCAAATCTTCCTCCTGAGGGATCCCAACTTCTCCTTCTCCATAAAAAATGGGCCAAAAATCAGAAATCCGGCAGATTTTCACCCTCTGGGGCAGCAATGAACCCTCCCCTCGGATTAAACCCTTCCCAAATTTAGGATCAAACCCTTCCCAAATTTAGGATTAAACCCTTCTCAAATTTAGGATTAAACCCTTCCCAAATTCAGGATTAAACCCTTCCCAAATTTAGGATTAAACCCTTCCCAAATTCAGGATTAAACCCTTCCCAAATTTAGGATCAAACCCTTCCCAAATTTAGGATTAAACCCTTCCCAAATTTAGGATTAAACCCTTCTCGAATTTAGGATTAAACCCTTCTCAAATTTAGGATTAAACCCTTCTCGAATTTAGGATCAAACCCTTCCCAAATTTAGGATTAAACCCTTCTTGAATTTAGGATTAAACCCTTATGAAATTTAGGATTAAACCCTTATGAAATTTAGGATTAAACCCTTCCCAAATTCAGGATTAAACCCTTCCCAAATTTAAGATTAAACCCTTCCCAAATTTAGGATTAAACCTTTATGAAATTCAGGATCAAACCCTTCCCAAATTTAGGATTAAACCCTTCCCAAATTTAGGATTAAACCTTTATGAAATTCAGGATCAAACCCTTCCCAAATTTAGGATTAAACCCTTCTCAAATTTAGGATCAAACCCTTCCCAAATTTAGGATCAAACCCTTCTTGAATTTAGGATTAAACCCTTCTTGAATTTAGGATTAAACCCTTCTCGAATTTAGGATTAAACCCCAAATGGGATGAGTAAAATAAAGAGAATAAATAGAATAAATGAAAAAATAGAATAAGTTTAAAAAAATAGAATAAAAGAAATAGGATAAATAGAATAAAAATGAAATAAAATAAATTGAATAAAATGGACTAAATAAATTGACTAAAATAAATGGAATTATAAAAATGAAGAAATAAAATGAATAGAATAAATTACAAAAATAGAATAAAGTAAATTGAATAAAATGGAATAAATAAAATGAATAAAATGGATTAAATAAATTTCCTAAAATAAATGGAATAAATAAAATGAAGAAATAAAATAAATAGAATAAATTAAAAAAATAGAATAAAATGAAAGAAATAGAATAAATAGAATAAAAGAATAAATAGAATAAAATAAAAGAAATTGAGTAAAATAAATGGAATAAACAAAATGAAGAAATAAAATAAATTGAAAAAATAAACAGAATAAATTAAAAAAATAGAATAAAAGAAAAGAAATAGAATAAATAGAATAAAAATAAATTGAATAAAATGGAATAAATAAATCAACTAAAATAAATGGAATAAATAAAAGGAAGAAATAAAATAAATTGAAGAAAAAATAAATAGAATAAATTAAAAAAAATAGAATAAAATAAGAGAAATAGAATAAATAGAACAAAAGAAATAGAATAAAATACTGGAATAAATAGAATAAAATAAAATAAACTGAGTAAAATAAATGGAATAAATAGAATGAAGAAATAAAATGAAGAAATAAAATAAATTGAAGAAGTTAAGAAAATAGAATAAAAGAAAAGAAATAGAATAAAAGAAATAGAATATAATAATAGAAAAGGTAGAATAAAATAAAAGAAATTGAGTAAAGTAAATGGAATAAGTAAAATAAATTGACTAAAATAAATGGAATAAATAGAATGAAGAAATAAAATAAGTTGAAGAAATAAATAGAATGCATTAGAAAATAGAATAAAAGAAAAGAAATAGAATAAAAGAAATAGAATAAAATAATGGAATAAATAGAATAAAATAAAATAAATTGAATAAAATAAATGGAATAAATAAAATTAATAAATAAAATAAATTGAAGAAGTAAGATAAATAGAATAAATTTTAAAAAGTAGAATAAAATAAAAGAAATAGAATAAATAGAATAAAAGAAATAGAATAAAAGAATAGAATAAAAGAAAGGAAATCGAGTAAAATTCGGAGTGTTGGGATTCCCTCCCCCAGTTTTCCCGTTGCCTTGCCCTGTAAAATTCGGTCACTAGATGTCCCTCCCTCCCTTTTATAAAAGCACCCAAAGTGTCCAAAGCAGCTTTTTGGGCCCCAAATCTGATTTTTTTCTCTGCTTTTTGAACACAGGAGGCGAAGAGTTTTCCAATTCCCCAATGGAATTAGGAAGGAATTATTAAGATATTGCTCCGTGGAATTAATGAGTGATAATGGAAATGGAAGGAATAAAAGAAATCGACCAAAATAAGTGGAATAAAAAAAATTAAGGAATAAAATAAATCGACTAAAATGAATGGAATAAAAAAATTAAGAAATAAAATAAATTGGTGAAATAAAATAAATGGGATAAATTAAAAGAAATAGAATAAAAGAAATAGAATAAAAGAAATAGAATAAAAGAAATAGAATAAAAGAAATAGAATAAAATAAAAGAAATAGAATAAAATAAAATAGAATAAAATAATAGAATAAATAGAATAAAAATAAATTGAATAAAATGGAATAAATAAATCGACTAAAATAAATGGAATAAAAAAATTAAATAAAATAAATTGGTGAAATAAAATAAGTAGAATAAATTAAAAGAAATAGAATAAAATAAAAGAAATAGAATAAAATAAAAGAAATAGAATAAAATAATAGAATAAATAGAATAAAAGTAAATTGAATAAAATGGAATAAATAAATCGACTAAAATAAATGGAAGAAATAAAATGAATAAATAAAAGAAATTGAAGAAATAAAATAAATAGAATAAATTTAAAAATTGAATAAAAGAAATAGAATAAAAGAATAAAATAATGGAATAAATAGAATAAAATAAAAGAAATTGAGTAAAATAAATGGAATAAGTAAAAGAAATTGAGTAAAATAAATGGAAGAAATAAAAGAAATTGAGTAAAATAAATGGAAGAAATAAAAAAAAATATAATAAAAAATAGAATAAAATAAAAGAACTAGAATAAATAGAATAAAAGAAAGAGAATAAAATAATGGAATAAATGGAATAAAATAAAAGAAATTGAGTAAAATAAATTGAAGAAATAAAAAAAAATAGAATAAAAAATAGAATAAAATAAAAGAACTAGAATAAATATAATAAAAGAAAGAGAATAAAATAATGGAATAAATGGAATAAAATAAAAGAAATTGAGTAAAATAAATGGAAGAAATAAATAGAATAAATTAAAAAATGGAATAAAAGAAATAGAATAAAAGAATAAAATGAAATAATCGAATAAATAGAATAAAATAAAAGAAATGCAGGGCTGGATTTAGGGAAGCGCCTGATTTATCCATAAAAAAAGTCCAGCCTGGCTCCTGAAAAGCTCCGTCGGAGCCAAAGGTTCCTGAGGACGGGGGAGAAGGGTAAGAAAACAATGAGCAGGATCCAATTTCTGAGGGGGAGATAATTGAGGGCTCCAGCGGCTGCAGATAAGATCAGGCTCAGCTGCTGCTTTCAGCCAGCGGGGCTGGAGTCACCGGAATAAATCCCCAAACCTGAGCCAAACGGAACCCGGGCTCCCGAGGATTTCCTTCTGCATCAATATTCCAAGGGGCTGGAATGAGCCGGCAGGGAGGAGGCTCCCAGCCCCGTTGTCCTGAGCGCTGGGGGCACTGAAGAGGAGAGGGGAAGGGTTGGGATGAAAATGGGGAACGTGGAAGGGGTAAAGTGACCTTGCTTTTAATTCCAGCCGTGCCAAGAGGAATTTTCTCCTCCTCGGAGCGTCCCAGCAGCTCCATTTCCTTCGGGAAAAGAGGCAGAGCCCCACCAGGGCCATGATGGGCAGCTCAGGGAGTGCTGTAGGAGCCTCTGGAAGTGGGAAATGCCTGGGTGAATTCGGTTCTTCCAAACCTCAAACCTCACCTGGGTGAAACCAGATGAGCCTGGATAAGAAATTTGGGGGGGATTAATACTGAGCTGTGAGAAGCCCAGAGCCAGGACAAGGGGCAATGGGCACATTGACATGAGAGGGGTTGAAACTGGATTCAAAGGCATTTTTTTTCCCCATGGGAACAGTCAGTTGTTGGATCAGCTTGACCTGAGAGGTTGTGCAGTCCCCAGCCCTGGAGGTTTCCCAACCCTGAGGAACCTGCTGTGCCCCCAGAGCCGACCCCACTGGGAGCAGGAGGTTGGACCAGGCACCTCCAGAGGTCTCTTCCAAGGTTAATTATCCCAGGATTGACAGCAGGGATCAGGCACGTGCAGGGATCAGCCAGGAGTTCCATCAGCAGGCAGGGGAATGCTTGGGAATCATCCCATCCCACCCAATCCATGTGGATCTGCTCACTCCCTGACAGCTTGTTTATCCAAAAACATTTGGCTCTCTGGTGCCTTCCAGATGAAAAGAGAGATCAAAGGCCCTCGTTTCCTTTCCTCCCACTGCATTCCCATTCCACGGCCTCGCTGAGCAGGGATCGCTCTGTGGGATTTGAAGGACCCCAAGCAGAAGGACAGGCCCAGGCCCAGGTTGGAAGTGGCTGCAGATTCCTGGATTGGGAATGGCCAGAGGCTGAGTTGGCAGCAGCTGGGAGCAGGATTCTGCAGATCCACGGAAAATGCAACCCCAGCAACATCACTGAGCAGGTACAAAGCTGCTCGGAAGGGTCTGTCCCTGCAGGGTGGGAAGTGCCAGGACAGTTCTTCCACAAATCCTGGGAGCTGCTCCTGCTTAGTTCAGACACTAAGTGGGGCTCCCATCCCCAGAGAACTCACCCTCCACTCCCAGGATCTCTGCTCAGGGGGTTTGTGGATATTGGGAAAAGGCTGCCAGAGCTCCAGGAGCGTTTGGACAACGCTCTGAGGGACAGGGTGGGATTGTTGGGGTGTCCTGTGGTTCCAACTCAGGATATTCCATGATTTTAAGCATCTCAACCTCCTCATTCCTTGAATCATCCCAAATGTGTCCTCTCTTTCTTCCCCTGCCCGAAAGCAACCTGTGATTCCCTGATTCCTCCCCCAGCCCCTGCCGTGCAATCAGGGTGTTTATTCCAGCACTTCCCCTCCCATTGGGCTTCCCATTGCATCCCAAACATCAAACACGGATTTTCCCTTGGCTTTTGTCAGTGAAATGGGCTGGAACAAACCCTCATAAACAACTGGATCAGGAACACTTTAGTTAAAAGACAGTTATGATATTTATTTTTTTTTTTTACTGTCGTTTTTTAACTCTTTAAATCCCACATCTTTCCACAGCTGGGCTGTTCCCCTCCATGGCAAGAAACCAGAGGTAAAGAAGACAAAAAAAATAAAGACAGAAGTGGGATTAAATCATCATTTAATAACCACTGAACCTTGGGAGTCACCCTGGGTGGCAGTGGGAGCTTGGAGGATCCTGCCCTTATTTGGGAGCCATCCAGGGGAGAGGGAAGGAAGTGGGAGGAATTTTGTTTTTCTCTCCCCCTTTTTGTGTTTGGTTTTTTTTTTTTTTTTTTTTTCCTGGGCAAATCTAGAACAATCTGTGGGGAAAAACCTGGTTTAGGGGTGGAGCTGGCAGTGCCCAGGTGGTTCATGGCTGGACTTGGTGACCTCAGAGAGCTTTTCCAACCTGAATTATCCCGTGGTGGCACAGCTTTGGCAGGGACTGGAGCCCACAAAGGCATCCCATTTATTAGCAAATTATTAATTATACTCCCTTATTAGCAAATTTTTCTTATATCCCCTCTATTAACGAATTATTTCTTATGTCCCCTTTATTAGCAAATTATTTTTATATCCCCTTTATTAACTAATTATTTCTTATACCCCCTTTGTTAGCAAATTATTTCTTATATCCCCTTTGTTAGCAAACTATTTCTTATATCCCCTTTTTAGCAAATTATTTTTTATATTACCTTTGTGAGCAAATTATTTCTTCTACCCCCTTTCTTAGCAAATTACTTCTTATATTAGCAATTTTTTCTTATATCCCCTTTGTTAGCAAACTATTTCTTATATCCCCTTTATCAGCAAACTATTTCTTACACCCCCTTTCTTAGCAAATTATTTCTTATATTACCTTTGTTAACAAATTATTTCTTATACCCCCTTTGTTAACAAACTATTTCTTATATCCCCTTTATTAGCAAATTATTTCTTATATCACTTATCCCCTGGCATAACTCCTCAGCATCTTCACTTCCCGCCTGAACCCCGACCTTGCCCAGCCTCTCCCAAGTCCTTTCCATCACCCAATTTGTGAAGTAAAGTTTTTTTGCTTTAACTCCCCAGCCTTTTAAAACATTCCCTTGCTCGAGGAGGTTGATGAATCCATGACTTTGGGAAGCTCTGAGTGGAAACTCAGCGAGCTGGAGAGGAAAAGCTGTGGGAAGAGACTCTCCTGTGAACCCACCTGCTCTCTGCACTGCAGGTGCTGCTCTGAGGGCAGAGAGGGGCATCCAGACACCCCAGAGGAGAATTTAGGGGGCTGAATAACCCTCTAGATTATCCAATGTCTCCCCTAGGTTAGTCCCCACCTCTCCTGGAATAAATCCCTTCACCCTGGGTGATGTCCCAGCCTCTCCCGGGACCTCGTGCCGTGCACTGAGCAGCAAATTACTCCCAAATATTGCTGTAACTCCTCCCAGCACGGATCTCCCGGCTTTCCTGGACAGTTTTCCACCCTTTTTTTTCTGCCATCTGGTGTCCAGAGCCCAAAAGCAGATGTTCCCACTAATCAGAGCCCTCCAGATGGTCACCAGCCTCGGGATGTTTGTCTTACACAACTCCAAGAGCCAAAAATCCAAGGATGTCACCGAGGGAAAAACCAGCTGTGTGCTCTCACAGGGATTGAGACCTGACTGAGCTGGAAAGAGCCCTGTTTGGCATTTGAGAAGCTTCTTATCCAGTCACAGGCCTCCAAGTGCTTTGATAACATTAATCAAGGCTCACAGGCACGTCTGGAAGGGCAGGGAGGGTTTCTCCTGCCTCAGCTACAGAAGGAAACACCGAGGCTTTGGAAAGGGAATTGGGCCTTGAATGTTGTGATATATCATTAATGCAGTAATTAAAATATTGGGGTCTCATGGCTTGATTTTTGGAAGGTCCCAAGCCTTGATTTTTGAAAAATTCCAAGCCTTGATTTTTGAAAGACCCCAAGCCTTGATTTTTGAGAGACCCTAAGCCTTGATTTTTAAAAAGTCCCAAGCCTTGATTTTTGGAAGGTCCCAAGCCTTGATTTTTGAAGGGTCCTAAGCCTTGATTTTTAAAAAGTCACAAACATTGATTTTTGGAAGGTCCCAAGCCTTGATTTTTGAAGGGTCCCAGGCCTTGATTTTTAAAAAGTCCCAAGCCTTGATTTTTGAATGGTCCCAAGCCTTGATTTTTAAAAAGTCCCAAGCCTTGATTTTTGAGAGACCCTAAGCCTTGATTTTTGGAAGGTCCCAAGCCTTGATTTTTGAAGGGTCCCAAGCCTTGATTTTTGAAAGATCTCAAGCCTTGATTTTTGAAAAATCCCAAGCCTTGATTTTTAAAAAGTCCCAAGCCTTGATTTTTGAAGGGTCCCAAGCCTTGATTTTTAAAAAGTCCCAAGCCTTGATTTTTGAAGGGTCCCAAGCCTTGATTTTTAAAAATTCCTAAGCCTTGATTTTTGAAGGGTTGTAGGAACAAGTCCATTGTGAGGCCAGGAAAGCACATGAGGAACTCAAGCTTGGATTTTTCCTCTTTAAAGCAAATTCTAATCTCACTATAAAGACTCCCAATAAGCATTTTCTTGTGGAGCATCCTCACATCTCCACTGTTCCATGGCTCTGGCCCGTTTTCCAGCCAAGGAAGAGCTGTTTGCAGACAGAATGAGAAAGGAAATGAAAGTTTGACCTGCATTCCCAAGGAAGTGTCCCAGGGAAATCCCTGGTGCACAATCCAAGCCCAGTTTCTCCCAGAGATGGTGAAGTTGCAGTGGGCCCACCAAGTGTGTCCGGCCAGGGGATGAAGGCCCCAAACTCCTGGGAGAGGTTGTTGGGGTTTTTTTTTATTATTTTATATTTTTTTTAAATTTTTTTTTTTTTTTTAAATCTGACTCAACTTCATCCATCTTTGTTATTCTCATTGTAACCCAGATGATCTAAAAATTGCCCAGGCCTCCAAGTGTTTACTTTGGAAACAATAGGAAAGGCCTGGCCCTCGGTCACATGTGGCCCAAGACTTTCTTCTTCAGCATAATTAGAGTTCCTTCCATGGCTAATTAAATTCTCCAGTGAATGAAAACAAATTTCCTGGAATGAAGATCATCTTGATTCACTTTGGGCAGAGCCAGGCTGACGTGCTTCTCCCACTCTGCTCTCTGAGGGTGTTGGCTCTGTTTCTAAAATCTTCTTATCCACCCATGACAACGCAGGGAAATGGTCTCTGCTGGGCTCTGCACAGGAATTAGATCCATTTTATTCCTCTTCTCTGCTTTAGGTGATTTTATAGGCTTTTCATGTCTCCATTCATCTCTTTTTTTCCAAGCAGAACACTCATAGTCTCACCTATATAGTTCTATATTCTGATTATACCTCTTAGTCTTTGCTGGACCACTTTCTGCTCCGTGCTTTTAAGCAGGAATTCCTTGTTGCCTACCAGAGTTTTGGGGGTAAATTAGGATATTTCTATAGAAATATGATCCCTTTTCTTATTCCCAGCATGCCAGGTCCCACTGCATGGCTTTCCCCCCTTATCCTTTTTTTTCTGTGTCCCCATCAGGGATAAATCTGTGGGAATAAGCACCGAAGGGAAAAAAGAAGTCAGAAATATTGTTGTGACAGCTCTGAATTCCCAATATCTCCCTGTTCTGCCTCATTTCCCTCCCAAGGAATGTCCCCAGGTAGCATCAGAAGTGCTCACAGCAGCTGTGAGGGCACAGCAGTTGGTTTTTTTACTGCTGGTCCAGCCACGTGCGTGTGGGAAAAATTCCTAGGACTTGGACACCCCTTACAGTGGGTGAATGAATTATCTTTAGTGCTCCAATTCCCCCTAAAGACAGCACAAGAAAACAGCATTATTTTAACCTTTAAATGTGGTTTTAAGTTCCCAGTGATGAGGGGAATGAACATCAAGAGAAGGACAGGCTTTTACTCCCATCACACCGTGGGTTTTGGTTGCTGGTTTTTCCCCTCAGAGTTGCTTTCTTGGTTTTTTGCCCTCTTTTTTCCTCTGCTTTCCCCTATTTTTTTTTGGTGCAAGAATAAATCATAACTTTTGCCATACCTATTTAATTTAGACCACACTCTTTTATAGGATGGCAGAGCCTGTTGGTGTAACCATTGTGTGATCATTGGGGTTTTAAGCTCAATTTGCTCATAATTTGCTGGAAGCCACCACCAGGTTTCAACCCACTTGGGATTGAATTTGGGGGAGGTTCCTCCCGGGGCAGACACAGATCCAGCTCCTCTGGGATTGTCATGTCCTCTGGGAGCCTGAATCCCACCCCAAGAATTCCCTGGGCAAGGCAGGTCTGGACTCTGCCCCTGGCACCAGCTGAGGTTCAGCTGAGCCCAAGGGAGACAATAAATCATGGTTAGGCTGGGAGCAGAGTGGCTTTGGAGGCAAATTCCTTCCCTCTCTGACGTTTTCTTTCCTGTTTATCCCTTCCAAAGCCTCCCTGGATGGGGCTCAGTTCTCCATCATCCTTTGACACGTGGGCTCCGTGTCCAACTGGCCTCCCCCCATCCCCTGGTGGTCAAACCCCACCACATTCCCTCCTGTGCTGCAGAACCTCGTGCTCCAGACAAATTTGGTTCTCATTTTATCCCCCTAATTCCCAAATTTCTGCTCCCTCTGACGTCTTTATGGCCACCAACTAACACACAGCAAGCTCCACCTCAGCACTTCTCCCTGCGTGGTGGTGGCTGCAATCCTATGGAATCCTGAATATTATGGGATCATTCCTCTTCTGAATGAGGTAGATGTTCTGCTCTGAAGATAAAACTGTTCCTTGGCCTCCAGCACAACTTTAATTCGTTGTGGACGATTCTGACTCTGCTGCACAGGGTTTTTTGGGGTTTCATTTTCAGGACCAAACCCCTCCTCTTTGTTTTTGAAAACATTTAACTCACAAACTGAGGGCTGATTATTCCCAAGTCTTTGCTAAAATGGCACTAAACAGGTGGACTGTTTTGCCCTCTGTGTCAGGCCAGTGCAGAACAGAAATTCTGTGTTAGAAACGGGCTGGACATGAGCTCATTTTGCACTCCCTGAATTAATTCCTGCTGTTTGCTCAGCGACGTGGGAGCTGTTACGTGTGAAACTGCAGGGCCACCGCGTCAATTAACCTCATTATGCCATGAAATACTGGGGAATTTGTCAGTGAAAGGCTGGTTTCATAGGTGACCTGATGCTGCCAAGGACTCAGGTTGTGTGTCTGCTCCAGGCTGGAAAGGGGGAGGAAAGAGCAGCTCCAACCTCATCTGAGCAGCTTCACAGGTGCTGCAGCGCCAACTCCAAGCCCCTCTTTGCAGCACAAACACCAGATTTGAGTCTCAGGTGTTGTTTCAGTTGCATCTTCCACGTAAAATTTGTCAGCTGAGATGCTCAGGAGCCACAAAGCAGCACAACCCCCCCGGAGCAGGGAGGTGGCAGCAGATGATCCCGCTGGGAGCTCTTCCACCCATCCTGTGTCCCTGCTGATCCCTCACTCCAGCACCCCACACGCAGCTGGGCTGCTCTGAACCTCAGCAAAGCCTCCTGGGGGAAATATTTCCCAAGGCAGGGCTTCATTTTCCCCCTGGTCACCCCTCTCTCCTCTCTTTTCCTGCCACCCTGCACGGCCTCCCTGCCTCCCAGACAGAACAACCCAGTGTGTGTTGATCTTTCTGAGCTCCCTCAGAGAGCCAGTTCTGAAGGACCTGCAGGCTGCCAAGAATAATGTGAGGGACAGGAAAGCACAGTCTGCCGGGGCTGGACGTGCCACCCATGTCGTGGGGAGAGGAGCCAGGGGGAGGTGGGGAGAGGGGAGCACTGGAGGCTCTGCAGGGACTCAGAGCAGCTCAGGATTGCCCTGGGAATGTGTCCTTGGCCTCTTCCATTTAACAAGACAACCTGTTTCCAGCTCTGTCTCCTTGGGCTGTGACCACAGCAGGCTCAGCAACCTGCTCACCTCCTGGGACAGGTCAGCAGGGTGTTATCCCTGGGTTAACTCCATCACAAAACATCATTCCATGCCTTGGGTGCACTCCTTGTGCTGGACAGGGATTGAGTACAAGGACTGAATGGAATTAGTCTCTCTGGGGGCCAAAATTCCCATTCCAAGAGGGTGCAGAGCCTTTGAAAGCAATGGATTGAGCCCTGCTGAGCCTTCTGCCTTCCAGCACGGGAGCAGCAAGACGACCTTGGAGCTCATCCTGTCCCTGCAACTCCCCATCCATGTGGATGCAGTGAGTTGGGAAACTCTTCTCCTGGGTTTGTATACCAAGATCCACTTGCCAGAATCATGGAATGGTTTGGGTTGGAAGGGACACTGAAGATCATCCAGTTCCTGGATGATCCCTGCCACAGGCAGGGACACCTTCCACTATCCCAGGTTGCTCCAACCTGGCCTTGGACACTTCCAGGGGATGGGGCAGCCACAGCTTCTCTGGGCAACCTGTGCCAGGGCCTCCCCACCTTCACAGGGAAGGATTTCCTCTGTATTTCTACCCTAAATTTCCCCTTCTACTCCCCTGGCTTTGCTGTAAGACCTTCTCACCAGAAGCTCTGGAAATGTCCTTTCCTAAGGGATTTAACAGATGGAATGAAAGGAGAAAAATTAGATATGTTGCAGGAAGCCTTTTAGCTTTCTGGTTTAGTTTTGCAGACACAGCCCAGGTCAAAGAGCCTCAAGATTTTGGGGGAGTTGCTCCAAACCCCAAGCTCTGAACACTTCACAATCTTCTTGGGGCGTCCTGTGCAGGGCCAGGAGTTGGATTTGATGATCCTTGTGGGTCTCCCTTCCAGCTCGGGGTGTTCTGGGATTCCTCTGTCTGGGATTTGTTTGTCTGCAAATGGTCTGGAAAAATAAAAATAAAATAATAAAAAAAAAAGACCTGCCCTTCTCTCGAGCTCAGATTAATTTTTTTGGGAAGTATCAGTCACCTGGAAGTGAATGCCAGGGATTAGATCCAAGAGTGATAAAAGCAGAGAGATCTGGGCCTCAAAGGCTTTTCTTTATAGAAGAGCCAGTGCTGGCCCAGGCAGCTCCTTTCTGGTAATGCCCAGATCTTCCCAAAGGATTTAACTCCCTTTTCCACAGCCAGACAGGCTTTGGACAGGTGCTTAAGAGCTGGGCAGGAATCACTCAAACCTCCCTTGCAAAAGAGCTGCTTTTTAATTAAAGTGCTGGGGTTTATAAATAAAGTTATATAAATAAAGTTATATAAATAAAATTATATAAATAAAGTTTTACTCATAAATATGTATTTTACATATATAAATATATGTTTAGAGAAATAAATAGAAATTTTATTTATAACTATATAAAGTTATATTTATGAAAAATCACGTTTTATAAATAAAGCTGGGCTTGATCTGAAGGGTCTTTTCCAAGCTGTCCCTCTGGAGCTCAGGGATGAATCCTCCCAGTACCAAGCTGGGGAAACTGGTTTAATACCGGGAAAAGGCGACTTGGCAGGAGGCAGAGGAGGAACTTTGATGCCTTTGAGCTTGGCTTCATTCCCTGGGGTGAAGCTGGAGAGGTTCCCCCCCCCCTGGTTTGCAGGGATGCTGCTGGGACAGAGCGGGAGGGGAGGCACGTGCAGCAGCCAAGCTGCTTCAAAAAACACCAATTAATTGCCAGAGCCCTGCTGGCAGGGACCCAAAAACCGTGGGGGAGAGGTGAGGTGCTGGCACAGACTCTGTTTGCTTCCCAAATCTCCTGGTGGGATGAGGGAGGTGACGGTGGAGAGATGGAGAAGTGATTGAGGGCAGACAGAGCCTGCCCTCGTCACTCACCCAACGTGTCACTCACCTCCCAGGGCCTCTCCCCCTGCCAAGAGATTGATGAGGAAGAGATTTTGGAACAGACCCTCAGTCCCCAAGGCCTCACCTGAGGGCACTCGTGGAAAATTCAAACCCAAAAGCAACAGGAGTGGGCTTTTTTTCCCTCAGAGAAGCTGAGCCAGAACCATCAGCCAGGCTGGACATTCCTGCCCTCAGCTGCAGGAGGAATTCTTGGCTGGGAGGGTGGTGAGACCCTGGCACAGGTTGTGCTGTGGCTGCCCCATCCCTGGGAGTGTCCAAGGCCAGGTTGGAGCAATCTGGGATAAGGGGAAGGTGTCCCTGCCCGTGGCACAGGGTTGGACTCCCTGGCTTTGAAGGTCCCTTCCAACCCCAACCATTCCACCACTCTGTGATTCCCAAGGCCAGTCTGGAGCAACCTGGGATAAGGGGAAGGTGTCCCTGCCCGTGGCACAGGGTTGGACTCCCTGGCTTTGAAGGTCCCTTCCAACCCCAACCATTCCACCTTTCCGTGATTCCCAAGGCAGAGCTTCTTTTGCACACTTACTCCAAGGATTTCTCCCAAAATTCCCAACGGGAGGGAAACCTGAGCAGAGTGATGGAGCAGGTTGTGTTTGCTCCTGCAGGGAGGCACTGCCAGACCACACAGCTCTGCTCTGCAGGTGGGGGGTTCTTATAAAACAGAGACAATTTAGGGTTTGTTTCTTTGCTTCATAAATACAGCACATGTGTGGTCTGGGCAGGAACAGCCCAGCATGGGCTTCCCTATCCCAACCCCCTTCCCAAGGATTTTAAGGCAATGCCATCAGTGTGTTCATGACTTGGGCAAACTTGATTTTCCATAAATATAACTTTATAGTTATAAATTCCACAGGGGATGGCAGCAGGGCCTCTGTCCTGAAAGGAACAGTGCCCAGCCTCTCTCCCCTGGCACTGCCAGCCCGGGTTTGGTGCCAGGGGGCAGCTGAACTGGCAGAGCTGGCTCGGGGATGTGGTGGTGCCAACCCCTCGTCCTGGCAGCTTATCCTGCCTGCTGGGTGGTGGGAATGATTAAACACAGCTTGGGATTCATTCCAGGATATTGTTCAGGTTGCCTTGGGACAGACCTGCTGCCCCAGCCACCAGCCAGCTCCAGGAGGTCCATGTGAAGATCCAAGGTGCCAAAGGGATGCCAGGATATTGGTTGGGTTGCCTTGGGATAGACTTGCTGTCCCAGCCACCAGCCAGCTCCAGGAGGTCCATGTGAAGATCCAAGGTGCCAAAGGGATGCCAGGCACTGAATCCCAAGGAATTCCCCTGCAGTTCCCACTGATTTCAGCCCCAAAAGAGACTCAGGACCCCTGAAGAGGTGGCACAGGTGGTGCCATGCAGGGCTGTGCCCGAGGAGCTGGGACTGGCACAACCCTTGGACAATCCTTGGACAATCCTTGGACAATCCTTGGACAATCCTTGGACAATCCATGGCACTGTTGGGGCACAACACGAGCTGCCAAGGGCAGGATTTCAGGCTCAGCAGTGGATTCCCTGCTTTTGGCTGGAGCAAAATTAGCCCTGGGTCATCCAGTAGATGGGAATTTCCTCCCTGAAATTATGTCAATGTTATTTAAAGAGGTGCTGAGGGGGTTTCTAAACGTGGCTTAACTTTGGGGAGGAATGTTTGCTCTCGGTTTATCCAAAATGTTGTGCTTGTTGGGGGTGTCTGGGTTAAAGATGTTTTATCTTTACTATTCTAATCATGGAATATCCTGAGTTGGAAGGGACCCACAGGGACCACTGAGTCCAACTCCTGGATGTTTCTGCAGCTCTTCCTTGCTGAGTGACTATAATATATAAAATTATATAAAATTTTACATATTTATATATATATATTTATATAAATAAAACATAAAATTGTATATCAATAGATAAAGACTATATCATTATTGAACATAGCTGATCCAGGATATAAATACTAACATATTTATTTCTATTTCTCATAGGTAATCTGGTATTTATTTGGTATAAATAGAGACTGGTTGAGGTCAGGGAGGTCATTACCAAATCAGTTGGTCTAAGACAACCAAAGGTCTCCCCTCTTCCCACTCTCATGTTGCTTTTCCTGAGAAATCATGGCTTTCCAGTGCTCTTGGACAACTTTATTTCTGGTCCCAATCACCCCCCTGCTCTGATTTTCATGTTTAATGCAAAGCAGAGCAGCCCCTGCTCCTGCCATTCCCTGCTCCTCACCTCTGAAACACAAAAAGCTGCAGCATAATCTTCCCTTCAGTGCTGAAAAATCCAGGATAATCTAAAGTAAATATTAGTGTTCCCCTCACACAAACACAAACTGCCACTGAGGGCTGAGGAGCTGAGCCTGCCAAAGGCCCAGCTGAAAATATTCCTTTGGGAAGGGCAGGAAGGGTCAGGAGCCACTTTTTGGTGCTCCCTGGACTTGGGGGGGAAAGTTCTGCTTGGAAGAGAACAGGCCAAAAAAAAGAGCTTCATTCCAGAGCTCTTGGAAAAGAGGGCGAGGAGAAGCAGAAAGAAGGTTTTCTTGATTTATTCCCGAGGAAATCCCAGAAACACGGAGTGGGTTGGGTTGGGAGGGACCTGAGAAAGATCCTCTCATTCCAACCCCCCTGCTGAGGGTGCTCTGCTTGATGTCCTGAACCAACCATTGCCCCCTGGTCTCCTGCAGCATCTTGGATCCATCCCACCCATTAATCAGGATAATATTGATCCAGCACATCCTGGCCTCTTTCTGTCCATCCCTGCACTTTCTTGGATGTTCCTGGGAAGTTTCTCCATCACAGGGTTTATCCAGCACTTTTTCCCCCTCTGTCAGGAGCTGAGGGGATGGTTTGTACCTCCCACTGAGTGGACAATCAAACCCAAAAGAAATCAGGTCTTTAAATTACTGGTAAGAACCTGAATCACAGGGACAACACAGAACTTCTTATTTCCAACAGAGTTAAGAGGTAGGAAGGAAACATTTGCCAGAAAGGGATAAAGGTAAGACAGAAAGACACCAAAGCATTTCTACACCAAAAACTGAGCCCTAGTGTGAAATAGACTCTGTTCTTCTTCCCCTTGTATTCCAGAGATCCCAACTTGGAGGAAAATAAAGCAACTCAGAGCCTCAAGTAGGACCTGCACCTTCCAGTCCTGTGCTTCTCCACGGTGCCCTTCTGCCCCTGGCAGAGCAGGACAGGAGGAAAGGCTGGATCCTGGATTAATTCTGAATTTTCCATTAGTTTTTCAAGCAGCAGAGACATTCCACACTTGAAACCAACTGCATTTGCCCCGTCATTACTTTCTCTAAGCTTTCATTTCAGCCCCTTTTTTTTTTTGCCTCGTGCCCTTTTATAATCCCCCTGCTCGGAGCCAACCCCCTGCTCCTTTCCTAAGTGCCATGGATTTGGGAAAGACATTGGATCTCAGAGCAGAGCTTTGTCAAGAGGAGGTTTTGAAGACTGCTGACAGCAAGAGAAGCAATCAGAGGGTGTGCATCCCCATTTCCAGGCAGGATTTGTCCTCCTCCACGTGGTTTTATTTCGGGATAATCGGCCAGGGATGGTCCTGCAGAGCTGGTTCCTTCTGACCCCCCATCGCCCAGATGTGGGAGAGTGAGGGGTAAAACTCACCCTATGGCAGCACCAGGGGACATTTAGGGCAAAGCACGTCCCACCTGGCAGGTTCAGCCACCTGAGTGGTGATTTTGGAGGTGTGCAGGGCCAGGAACTGGTCCCTTCCCGCTCAGGATAACCTGTGATTCCAGGCCTTGTTATCACCACCCTTCCCAAAAGCTGGTTTGCTGATCTCAGGGTCCATGCCCTGCATTTTATACGTGCTCAAATCTTCCCCTGGACCCACTCCCAGCACACCCAGGATGCTGTTTTTCCAGGCAGGAATGCTCCCCTCTATCCCATGCCCACGTTTCCCCTCTGCCTGCCCAGGAGCTCGATCCCTTCCCACGTTTCTGCGGAGAACCTGAAACCACAAAGGCACTCAAATCCCAAATCCCCACCGGCCTCAGGGGGATTTAGAGCCCCAAATACCTTTGGGAAGTTTGGAGGGGCCAAAAAGCCAGGAAAGGGAGATGCCTAAAAATCAGAGAAGGGGGGGATGGATGAGCCCGAACTCCCAAAATAAACGAGCCCGGCGCCTTCCCAGCTTTCCAACTGGGAGCAGGGGAGAATAATCACCTGTAGCCAGCCCTACACCCAGTTCCTCCTCCCTACACGCCCCCCCCCCCAAAAAAAAATCTCTTCTTTATGGCACTAAAAGCACACAGAGCCCACTTTAACATTTTCCAACCAGGGTGGGCAAACAAACGTCCCGGTAGCGCCAAGTATGGCCCGGCTTTGGCTCCAGAGGGAAATTTCCAGCCACTATGGAGCCAGACACATTTACATTCCTCTATTTGAAGTAAAAAACCCTAATCCTCTGGAAGATTTGCAGTCTGAGCAGGAGCTGTGCTCTCTCAAACACACCCCACCCCCCCACCATTGCCTCGAAGGTTCCTCGCAGCAGCAGATTCCCGAAGGAAGAAGGGGTTGGGAGAGAAAAGGGACTGGGAGATTTTGGGAATTTGGGGAATTTTTGCCAGTTTATCTCCAAGATTTCACCTCTAGGAAAAGAATGAAGCTTTTTTTTTTTTTTTTTTTCCCCTTCCTTGTTTAACCAGCAGGCAAACAAATGAATGGAGAAGGAAAGTGTCTTGTCTGATGCCACCCAAAAATTAACAGTTTCGTGGCAGAGCCAGCCTTGGGAACTCCAAAGGCTTGGCTCCAGCAATGCCATTAATAAACATCAACTTAATACACAGCTTTGTGTATTAGTACACAATAATTAATATTTAATACACAATTCTGATCACCTGAAAGACTCACCTGCAGCCTTGGCTTTCCCTGCTGGTCGTTGCCCAAAATCGGCACTTTCTTCCCCATCAGAGGATTTTTTACTGAGCTCACTGTGTTTTGCTCCTCACCCTCCTCCTATTGGCAATAGGTGGAATTCTTCTGGGAACTGGAACATGCTGGGAAGTCAGATGGAAGGTGTTTCCAGCCCGGGAAGCTCATGTCCTAAAGCCAAAACTCTTTGGGAGTGACATCTCCTGTCCCTGCACTTCACCAGCACGGGGAGGTCACACAGGTGACATCCAGCCTCCAGCAGGGATAAGAGGAGCAGGAAATGGGAATTTCTTTATAGGAAATCTCCAGTTCCTGCCAAAGATAAGAGGAAGACAGAGAGAGGAACTTTTCCTCAGGAACAGGACGAGGGGCAATGGCTTAGATGGGATATCAGGAAGATGTGGTTGAGGTTTGGATCCCAGCCTTGGCCCTCAGGAGAGATCCCTGGAGAAGGGCTCTCACTTCCTTCCTGCTCAGGCCCAAGGACCAGCAGCAGTCCCAGAAGGGGTCAGTGAATGCCTTTTCCCTCCTGGAATTCCAGACACATTACCCAGCAAACCAGAAACTCTGCATTTCCAGTCAGGGGCTTGGACTTGCTGACCTGGTTCTCTCGTTCCTGTCAGCACAGACGTTGTGAAATTCTGATTTTCCTGGTTTTTCTCTCCTTAAAAACAACAACAACAAAAAACTAAAAAAATCTTAAATGGCCCTTGAAGGTTCCCTTGGTGGCCACCCTTCCACACCAGCTCTCCAGGCAGTGTTGCCACAGTGCTTTCTCCTTTCACATGTCAGGCCCAAACACTCCTGGCTGGTTTTGTGTCTGCAGGCAGATCATCTGCTCTTCTCCCAGGACCACCAGGGAGCTTTTGGTGTGGGGACCAAGGGTTAAAAGTGGAGAACACTCTCATGCCATGCCAAAGCATTATCCTTCCCACACTTGACTTGGATCCCCTCACCACTGAGAGTAGGTTTAGATGGGATATTAGGAAGATATTCCTAATTTTTTGAGGGTGGGGAGGCTCTGGTTGCCCAGAGAAGCTGTGGCTGCCCCATCCCTGGAAGTGTCCAAGGCCAAGTTGGAGCAACCTGGAATAGGGGAAGGTGTCCCTGCTTGTGGCAGGGGGTGGAATGAGAGGAGCTTTAAGGTCCCTTCCCACCCAAACCAGTCTGGGATTCTGTGTGGATCCATCACAATTTAGGGTCTCTATTTCCCCCTCCTGAGAACATTTTAGTGAAAGGCTCAAACTAAAAGATACACATGGAAAAGTCCCCTCCATGGGCAGTGCTGAGCACTCCTGTTGGATATCCTGACTGTAAACTTCCCTTGCTGGCCTGGGCACAGGGCAAAAACATCATCCCCATTTTTCTCCCTGCTCTTCATATCATTTTATGGCATTTTCCAGAAGCCTGAAATGGGATTCGAGTGACAAACCTCTGAATTCCTGTCAAGCTCCTCTATATTCCACGGCAAATTAGGAATTTGCTGTCCAAACCACACAGACTGAACTGGCCCTGATCCTGCTGCTCTGACAGTCTGATGTGTTTTCCTTTCCCCTCCATTTCATTCCCTTTGGCCAATTCCAGTTGTTACCCAGCCATGAATCACGACTGCCTGGCCCTCCAGGGTGACCCACAATAAGGGCATTATTTGCAGGATAATCAGCCTCTTCTGCCAGACAAAAATCTGGGAAACGTCAGACTTTGTCTCCCAGAGTCATGTCTGTCCCTTCCTACACGGAGAAGTGGGAGGTTCCTGAATTTCCTGAGGGGTTTGAGTTGGAAGGGACCTTAAATATCATCTAGTTTCATCTAGGTGACACCTTCCACTGTGCCAGGTTGCTCCAACCTGGCCTTGGACACTCCCAGGGATGGGGCAGCCACAGCTTCTCTGGGCAACCTGTGCCAGGGCCTGCCCACCCTCCCAGGGAGGGATTGCTTCCCAACATCCCAACATTCAATCAATCCCTCAAACTCTGGCAGTTTGAATCCATTCCCCCTCGTCCTGTCACTCCAGGCCCTTGTCCCAAGTTCCTCTCCATTCTCCTTGTGAGCCTCTTCCCAAAACAGATGAGCTGATTCCTGGCCTTGACCACTTCAAATTAAGCCTTTTATCCACTCTTCAGTCAGGAATATTTCCAGATTAGGCTGCTCCAGACCCCCTGACACCCCTCAAAACCCTCACTCAGACTCTTTCCAGGGAATATTTCTAGATTAAGCTGCTCCAAACCCCCTGACACCCCTCAAAACCCTCACTCCCAGACTCTTCCCAACTCTACCACTTTGAACTAAACCCTGCTGTGGAAACCACCTATGATTGCAAAATAACTTTGCTCCATTGGGTGAAACAGCCCCAAAACTGGGTGCTGAGTGTTCACAACCCTCAAAGAAGCTTCTTGCAGTGGATCACTTCCCACATATGTGAGCCCAAGGGACTGAGGCTTGGTGGACCCGAGCCAGGCTGAGGTGAGGGGTGTCAAAAATCAGGTCTTGACTCTTCAGTCAAGAACATTTCTGGATTAGGCTGCTCCAGACCCCCTGACACCCCTCAAAACCCTCACTCCCAGGCTCTTCCCAGACCCTTCCCTTTCAAACTAAACCCTTCTGTGGAAACCACCTATGACTGCAAAATAACTTGGCTCCATTGGGTGAAACAGCCCCAAAACTGGGTGCTGAGTGTTCACAACCCTCAAAGAAGCTTCTTGCAGCCCATCACTTCCCACACATGAGAGCCCAAGGGATTTGTTCCTCCCTGGCTTAGACTGGGACTTGCTGGCCCTGAGCCTGGCTGAGGTGAGGGGTGTTAAAAGTCAAGTCTTGACTCTTCAGTCAAGGACATTTCGAGATTAGGCTGCTCCAGACCCCCTGACACCCCTCAATACCCTCACTCCCAGGCTCTTCCCAGCTCTACCACTTACTTCTGTGGAAACCATCTAAGACTGCAAAATAACTTGGCTCCATTGGGTGAAACAGCCCCAAAACTGGGTGCTGAGTGTTCACAACCCTCAAAGAAGCTTCTTGCAGCCCATCACTTCCCACACATGAGAGCCCAAGGGATTTGTTCCTCCTTGGCTTAGACTGGGACTTGCTGGCCCTGAGCCTGGCTGAGGTGAGGGGTGTTAAAAGTCAAGTCTTGACTCTTCAGTCAAGAACATTTTGAGATTAGGCTGCTCCAGACCCCCTGACACTGCTAAAAACCCTCACTCCCAGACTCTTCGCAGCTCTGCCACTTTGAACTAAACCCTGCTGTGGAAACCATCTAAAACTACAAAATTAGGTGAAACAGCCCCGAACTGGGTACTGAGTTTTCACAACCCTCAAAGAAGCTTCTTGCAGCCCATCACTTCCCACACATGAGAGCCCAAGGGACCAAGGCTAAGCCTAAGACCTGCTGGCCCCGAGCCAGGCAGAGGTGAGGGGTGTTCCCAGCCCCATGGCACGCTCGGGTGGCCCGGAGCCCAGCCAGCCCCTGGCAGCCTAATTCCCAGCAGATAAGGGGCTCTGAGCATTCCCGGGATTGCCAGGCGGGCCAAGGGAGGCCCGGCCCGGCTCCAGCCCCCTCAGTGGAGCAGAAAGGAGCCCCCAGGCCGGGCTCACCCGGGTCAGGGATGCGGCGCCTGCGGGGCGTTGGAGGTTGGCAGGAGCGCGGGAGGGATTTGCAGGATTTCTCCCAGGGAAAATTGTTTTCCTTGTTTTAACTCGTGGTATGTCCTGGCTCCCCGCCCACGGCCTGGGCTGGAAGGGCCCTGCCATGGAAAAATGAAGAGTATTTCCAAAGCTTTCCGTTGCAAAACTTCCCGGCTCACGTGGTTTGCCTCCGTCCCGTGGAGCAGCACCAGGAGAAAGGTTTAATGCCTTTTTTTTTTTTTTCTGAATGGTAAAATCTAAGAAAGGGGCAGCCTTCAATCTTTGGGTTACAAATATATATTTTTATACATTTTTATCTTATTTTTATATTGTTATGGTTTTATTTTACGTATTTTATATATTTATATATTTTTATTTTATATAGTTTATATATTTATACATTTTTATTTTATATATTTTATATTTTATATATTTTATATCTTTATATATATTTATTTTATATATTTTATTTATTTTATATATTTCATTTATTTTATATTTTTTATATTTTTATTTTACATATAATATATATTTATATATTTTTATTCTATATATTTTATGTATTTTATATTTTATATATTTTATATTTCATATTTTTATATATTTTTATTTTCTATATATTATATATTTATACATTTATATTTTATATATTTTATATATTTATATATTTGTAATATATATTATATATTAATATATTTATATATTTTTATATATATTATATATTTATATATTTTTATTTTATATATTTTATATACTTATATCTTTTTATTTTATATAATTTATATATTTTGCATATTTTTGTTTTATATATTTTATATATTTATATATTTCATATTTTTATATATTTATATATTTTTATTTTATATATTTCATATTGTATATATTTTATACACTTATCTATTTATATTTTATATATGATATATTCATATTTACATAAATATATAAGACATAAAATTTATTTATATAATATATAATTTATTTATATAATATATAAAATTTATTTATATTTATACATTTTATATATTATATATTTTACATATATTATATATTTCATATAATTATAAATTATATTTAATTCTACAACCTAAATTTATTTCTATTAAATTATAATATATTTAGAGTTATAAATGATGTAATTTAAATTATAGGTGTGGATATAATATTTTAATAACAGTTTACAAAACAATAGTATTTGTAAACTAGTAGAGTGGTTTGTTTGTTTCCTGGTGTTTGAGGCAAAGAAAACAAAGAATAAAGAATAAAATGTGAACATTTTCTTGCTGACATGTCAGAGGGAATAACAGGTTGTTAAGTTCCTTCAGGAGGTGGAAAGAACCAACTCTCGAAGTTCCCAAAAGCCATTTGTGCCCACACACCACAACATTCCCCCCCACACCTTCCCTCTGCTTCTCTTTTCATTATTCACTTCTCCTTTCTCTTTTTTTTTCCCCTCCAGGATTGTTTTGTGGAGGGGGAAATCCAATATTCCGTGACCAGCTTGTCCCCAGCACCTCCCACCCTCTCCTGGCTCTTTGATCCCAAAGATCAAAGGGAGAAAAACAGCCCGAGCTGGTGACAGTGAGAAAACCAACACAGGCTGGAGAAACAGAAAACACCTCCTCAGAAAGAGAAATATCCTCCTCAGAAAGAGAAATATCCTCCTCAGAAAGAGAAATATTCAATATCTATTCCTGCACTTGCAGCTCTGGTCCCCGGTTCCCTGACAAATACACCCCTGAGTGACCAAGGCACAGGTTTTGGGGTCGTCTGGGAAGTTTCTGTGAGGAAAAGGGTGGGTTTTGCCAGAAAAACAGTTCAGGCCCCTATTATTTTTTCCTCTTTTTTTGGGGGGGGGAGAGAACTTCCTAAATTACCCCAAAAAGGACAAAATAAATGCATGAGAATCACAGAATATCCCGAGCTGGAAGGGACAGACACCCCAAACAATCCCACCCTGTCCCTCAGAGCCTTGTCCAAACCCTCCTGGAGCTCTGGCAGCCTTGGGGCCGTGACCAAACCCTGGGGAGCCTCTTCAGTGCCCAAAATCCTCTGGATGAGAAGCACAAGGAGACCTGGAGCAGCCTCTGGGGTGTCCCTGGGGTGGTTCTATCCCATATCCCTGTTCCAGCAGCCCAAGGTTGTCCCTGGGGTGGTCCTATCCCACATCCCTGTTCCAGCAGCCCCTTGGGGTGTCTTTGGGGTGGTTCTATCCCACATCCCTGTTCCAGCAGCCCCAAGGGAGTCCCTGGGGTGGTTCTATCCCATATCCCTGTTCCAGCAGCCCCTTGGGGTGTCTTTGGGGTGGTTCTATCCCATATCTCTGTTCCAGAAGCCCCTCAGGGTGTCCTTGGGGTGGTTCTATCCCATATCCCTGTTCCAGTAACCCCTGGGGTGCTTCTGGGGTACTCTTATCCTGTATTCCTATTGAAGCAGCTCCCCAGAGTGGTTCTATCCCATATCCCTGTCCCAGCAGCCCCCAAGGTATCTCTGGGGTGGTTCTATCCCATATCCCTGTTCCAGCAGTCCCCTGGGATAGTTCTATCCCACATCCCTGTTCCAGTAGCCCCCAGGGTGTCCCTGGGGTGGTTCTATCCCACATCCCTGTTCCAGCAGCCCCAAGGGTGTCTCTGGGGTGGTTCTATCCCATATCCCTGTTCCAGCAGCCCCAAGGGTGGTTCTGGGGTACATTTATCCTGTATTCCTATTCTAGCAGCTCCCCAGAGTGGTTCTATCCCATGTTCCTATTCCAGCAGCTCCAAGGGTGTCTCTGGGATGGTTCTATCCCATATCCCTGTTCCAGCAGACCCCAGGGTGTCTCTGGGGTGGTTCTATCCCACATCCTTGTTCCGGAAGCCCCAAGGGTGTCCCTGGGATGGTTCTATCCCATATCCCTGTCCCAGCAGTCCCCTGGGATGGTTCTATCCCATATCCCTGTTCCAGCAGGGGTATCTCTGGGGTACTTTCATCCTGTCTCCCTGTCCCAGCAATGAGCCATAACAGAGCAGCCCCCCCGGGCGTCTCTGCCCAGGGCGAAGGCGTCGTGTCATCACAATCCTGAGACTCTCCAAGCTGCCCATTCCACATGCCAGGACTCCAGAGGATTTTCTGCCTCTTCCCAGAAGGAACACAGCAGTTCCAGAATCCCAGAATCAACCGGGTCGGAACTCTGAGATCACCGAGTCCAACCCGTGAGCCAACCCCGCCTTGTCACCCAGCCCATGGCACTGATGCCACAGTTAAACACCTCCAGGGATGGAGAATCCACCCCCTCCCTGGGCAGCCCATTCCAAGGGTTGATCACTCTCTCTGTGAAGAATTTCTTCCTAATATCCAACCTAAATCTCCCCTGGCACAGCTGGAGACCGAGGCCTCTTGTCCTACTGCTGGTTCTATCCCATATCCCTGTTCCAGCAGCCCCTAGGGTGGTTCTGGGGTACTTTTATCCTGTATTCCTATTCTAGCAGCTCCCCAGGGTGGTTCTATCCCACATCCCTGTTCCAGCAGCCCCAAGGGTGTCTCTGAGCCCTCTTGCCCTACTGCTGGTTCCTGGGAGCAGAGCCCGATCCCCCCCGGCTCCCCCCTCCTGTCAGGGAGTTGCAGAGAGCGAGAAGGTCCCCCCTGAGCCTCCTTTTCTCCGGGCTGAGCCCCCCCAGCTCCCTCGGGAGCTCCTCACAGCCCTTGTGCCCCAGTTCTGCTGCGGGCACTGAGGCATTTCTGAGCAGCGGGCACATCGTTGGCAGCCCGCTGCCCAAAAATGCGTGTGGTGTTTGTGCCCCTGCAGAGCCCTGTCGTGCCTCCTGGCAGCAGCCCAGCGCTGTCACTCGGCACAAGGCACACATTCCCTGTCATCCCGCCCTCCAGCTGTCAGCCCTGGCGCCCGGGCAGCCGGGGGAGGATCCTGACAGGGATAATTTGTCTGGCTGGGAAGGGAGGACGAGCCAGGGGACGTGTGGCGGGATGTGCCCTGGAAAAGAGCTGAGCACTTGGGGGGGGGGGAAAGAGAGGGATGCAGACAGAGAGAGGCAGAAGTTAAGCAACAAACAGTCTCTCCTTCCCTAATCCTCTCTCTGTCTTCTCGGGAATGCTGCAGGTTAAACACAGAGCCCTCTGTCTCCTTAATTAATCCCTGCAACTCCCGGCTTTGCACCTTCCATAAACATCTTCCCCGAGCTTGGCTAAAGGCATTTATACCTAAAACATGATAACTGAGATATTTAAAGCAAGGAATTTCTATTCTGCTCCCCACCAGCAGCACGGGGATCACTGCCCCTCCGCTTCCCTGCCCCTCTGCTTCCCTGCCCCTCTGCTTCCCTGCAAAGTCCCACAGCCAAACGTTATCCCAGTGCAAAAATTCACCTGTCTCCTTGTCAATCCCTCGGTTCCAGCCCTGCCATCTTCCCACCTTCTTGCCAAGCTCCTGCTTTTTAATACCAGGGGCTAATTCTCCTGATCTCCTGCCCCACTGCCACAGGAAAGGTTCACACACACACCCCTGGGGCTGTGGCTGGTGAAAAAAAAAAACAGGGAAAAGGGAAAAGTGCTCCCGGCTAAAAGGAACATTCCTTCGGTGTGATCTCACCAGCCCTTCCATCACCTCTCCCAGCACAGTTCCAAGGTTGGACCTGTAGGTAGAAGGTGGGATAATCCTGATTTCCCATGAATTCAGATGGTGGGGAAGAGGGAAGGGATTTCCACTGGGATTGGGATGGGAAGGATGAGTTCAGGCGGAAATGCAGCAGTTTTCCCTTGCTGGCCCAACTCTCCAAATCCTCAAATGAGGATGGAAACCTCACCCAGCTCCACTTCATCCCGGTCAGAAAAGCACCACAACTCCCAGGATAAATCCCACAGTCAGGCTGTTCAGGCAGGATTTAGGGAATGGAATAGAGCTGCTTCTGCCAGGAATCAAACCAAGGTCAGTGCTGTTGGGATTTGTTAACCTGGAGCAAGAAAGGGCCAGAGCCTGTTATCCCACAAATGGGGGATAATCCAGATTTGGGGATGGAAGAGGAAACCAAACTGGGCAGGGCTTCACTCTGCAGAGTGCTGAGGGTGGAGAAAGGTGCCTTAAATGAGATATCTTTAAATAAAATGCCTTAAACAAGAATCTCTTTAAATAAGGGACCTTAACAGTGACACCTCTTGTTTAAACTGCCTTCACTCCATTCCCACAGGGATGGGAGAGGACACCTCCTTTATGGCCAGATCAGCTCCTGTCACCTGGAATTATTCAAACAGTCTCCTGGCAGGAGGAATCAGCCCAGAGAGCCTGGAATCACCCTCATGAGCTGCCCCTTCAATTCCCAGAAGGCTCTTTCTTCCTGCAAGGAATTCTTTTGCAACTTTTCCATGGGAGTTTGGTCCCAAGTGCAAGCCTGGAAGTGTGGGAGGAATGGAGGAGCCTTGTCCCATCATGGAAACAATTCCATCTGCTCCCTCAAACAGGGTAGGAACACCTCCTATCAAGGAAGATGATTTTCACCTTCAAGGGGGAGTTTCACCCATCAAGGAGGAAGTTTTCACCTTGAAACCTCTGGGGGGAGCTGGGAATTCTCCGGGATTTCAGCGAGGTGCCCCCGAAGAGAGGGATGTGCTTCTCCCAAAAGGGGCAGAGCTGCACCCCAGACTCCTCTGAGCAGGTTTCACTCCTGCATTCCCGTTGTTCTTTCCTCGCCTGCCTCGGGGTCATCCCGGGAAGCACCTGCCGTGGAGGTGCCAGACAGAGATGATATCAGGGGAAACTTTGGCACCGAGATCGACACACTTCTGAAAAGCCAATTTACATTCCTTGCTCTGGGCTTCTGGAGCCAGAAAAATAAAAACAACCCAAAATTAAAAAGAAGAAAAAAAAAAAGAAAGTTACTTTGGATCCGCTTCCCTCCCACCGTTTCCCTGCTCCAACACCAAAATGAGGTTCTGGCTCCTGTGCTGTGTCCTAGAAGAGTCCCCAGTGGGTACTGCAGAGGGAACAAGACAGCAATTATGAGATTGTGATGAAAAATGCTCCATTTGTTGCCTTGCCCAGCCCTGTTCCCATCTCTGTCCTCAAGGGCTTCTCTGCAGACGCTGATTTGCTTTTATGCTTAATGATGTTGGGTTGGAAAAGAGTCTCCTTTTTTTTTTTTTGACACAGAATCTGTGTGATTCCCCCCTTCCCTCCCTCCTCCATCTCATCCCTGGAGCCCTCAGGATCCTCAGGGAGGGAGATCAGCACCTTCCCAGCCCCAGGGATGGAGCAGCACCAACCAACACTTGCAGGTTTGTTGGTCCCAACCCGGCCCTCTCCGTGCTCCCAGGGAACAGAGAGGTGGGAAATGGGCATTTTCTGCTCCTGAATTTCCCTCCCATTATACTGTGAGTTGTTGCTGGGACTTTTACAGGGCTGGTTTGAGAAGCCACTTTGAAGAAAGGCTTAAGCAACTCATTCCATGTGCCCTGTCCCTGATAAATGCAGTGGGTACAGCCTGGCTTTGGCTTGAGCTCTCACATTCAATCTCAGGCAAGTCATGGGCCTGAGCATCCCAAATCCACTCTTTTCTTCCACCCATAGCTCAGTGCCCCACCAGCTCCAACGTGGAGCATGAATTAATGACCCAGCATTAGGTTGTGATGCAATAAAAGATAATAACATTAATATCACTGATATTAATATCACTGCTTCTATCTCAGATGCTCCTGCAGCTTCTCTGCTCCTTCTGACCACTTTTCCTCCTTGTCTGCCCATCCTTCTGCACCTGAACCCCCTGGACACAGCTCAGCTTTGCCCTGTCTTACACAAACCCTAAAATTTGCCTCGATGCAGCCCCAGTGACCTGATTTTCCAAAGGAACTTTCTGCCTTCCCCCCTCCCTGCTGAACCAAGAGCAGGTCTTGCTCTTCCAGCTCCAGAGAGCTCTCAGGCAGCCCCATAACCTCACAGCCTCAACCTGGGATGCTCCTTGAGGAGCACAAACCTTTTAAAAAGGTGCTTAAAGAAACCAGACTCCTGTTTTCCTTGGAGCCCATGGAAGCCACAAGTGGCCGGAATTATAGGAACTGCAGTTTTCCAAACACCCCCCATTGGCCCCTCTGCTGTTCCTACCCAAAGCAAACATGCCCAGGCTCTGAGGCCTGGCTGAAATTTTAGGGAATGCTCATTTAGAGGGGAAAGGTTTCACCTTTACGAGGGCAGCAACACAAAAACCCCACTGAACCGATTATTTAAAGCAACACATTTTATGGAGTTTTTACGGGCTCTCCTCTCTGAGGAGCTGATTTTGGCAAATGCCAAATTGTCCAGGTGTGGAATTGCAGCCCCTGAGCAGTGCCAGGCAGCTCCTGATTTGCAGGAATGGAGGCCCCTTTGTGCCAGCTGAAGAATGGGACATAAATCTGCAAACCTGTCAACAAAAGGCAGCTCCTTTCCCTGAATTATTAATTCAACCCTATTGAATAATAGGAGCCCATTAACGAAGATTATTCCAGCTTTGTTAGGGGTTTGTGTTAAGCAGCTCCCAACTAGAAAAGCAACAGTAAATGGGGTCAGGAGGTTTTCTGGTGTTTTCCCACTCGGGAACAAAAGTTCCTTGGGGAAATGTTCCTTTCAAGCCTTTTTTTGGCTCTGGGGAGGGTTGACTTTGGATGGCACCTCGTTCTCACTGGGCCACGGGCAGGACTCCTGAACTTTTCCTGCTTTCCCCCCAAGCAATAAAAGGTGATGTTAACAACAGACATCGATGGACTGAGCATCCTTAAAGACAGCTTGGGAAATGAGCTTGGAAAATGGGGAGGACTGGAGTCTCTGGACAGGCAGAAAGGATCTAGTTGGGCTGTTCCATCCTCTCCCACACCCCTCATCACCTGCAGCAGCTTCCACACCTGGGGAGAGCTTTCCCTTTCCCTTTCCCTTTCCCTTTCCCTTTCCCTTTCCCTTTCCCTTTCCCTTTCCCTTTCCCTTTCCCTTTCCCTTTCCCTTTCCCTTTCCCTTTCCCTTTCCCTTTCCTTCCCAAACCTTCCCAAACCTTCCCTTCCCAAACCTTCCCTTCCCTGTGCTGTGCAGCGTTCCCTGGCACTGCTGCCAACCCTCTTCCTCTCCCCCTCACCCTCCCGGCTGTTATCAGATCCTTTTGGGAGTTTTAAGCTAATGGCTTCCCCGCTCTAACCCCGGCATTATCCCTGGAGATCCCTATCGCTCCCTAATATCCCCCGAGGCTCCAGCTCCTGTTTGTTTAAGCCGAGGGGGGAAAGGCAGAAGAATGTGGCCCATTGAGCCCCGCGAGGGGCAGCGGCTGCAGATCCGCCGCTCAGATGTCTCGCACGGGCCGTCTGACGTTCCCTTCCCTCTTTTTCCTTCGGAGACAAACGCCAGGGAAAAGAGTAAATATGTTAAGCGCGGAGCAATTCCGCGGATTCCAGATCGGCAGGAGCCGGGCTGGCTGCAGCTCCCTCCCCCTGTCCCTCCCTCCCCCTGTCCCTCGCTCTTACCATCAGTAAATTTGCAGATGACACCGAGCTGGGGGGAGTGTGGATCTGCTGGAGGGCAGGAGGGCTCTGCAGAGGGACCTGGGCAGGTTGGAGAGTTGGGCTGATTCCAACGGGATGAGGTTCAACAGGGCCAAGGGCCGGGTCCTGCACTTCGGCCACAACAACCCCCGGCAGCTCCAGGCTGGGAGAGAGTGGCTGGAGAGCAGCCAGGCAGGAAGGGAGCTGGGATTTGGGATGGCCAGGGAGCTGAACAGGAGCCAGAGTGTGCCCAGGGGGCCAAGAGGGCCAATGGATTCTGGCCTGGCTCAGGAACAAAGGCGAGATCAAAGAGGGAGAAGTCTGAAATTCCAGCTCCAGATTCCCTGCAGGGAAAGGTAAGGACAAGGTTAGGAACCACAACAAGTGATCCCTGAGTGTTTGGAGGGACCAGAACTCCTGTTTGGCCCCCGAATTTTGCCATCCACTTCCCCAGATTTATCCAATCCACGGAAAACCTCGTAGCAAGACCACAACCTTCAAAGGGATGGCATTTCCAGTAGCTCCTGCCTGTGGTTGAAACTGGAAATATCATCTTCTGAGGTCAGCATTTCCTCCCTGCCCTGCAGAACACCTCTGGCAGTGTAACAGAGGGAGGGGAGGGGAGGGGGTGTCAGCCAAAAAGCCTTCAGAGGAGGTGCTCCCCCCTCTCTCCCAGGGCGATTTCCATTTCATTTTCATCAGGAGGTTTCAGGAAGGCTGATGACTCTTTCCCTGTGATGACTCTTTCCCTGAGGGGAAGGGAGATGATCCCTCAGTGCCAGCACCCTCTGCAGAAGCCCTGAATTCATTTAATGCCTTTTCCTCCTCCTCCTCAGCAGGAGGAGGGAATTATTGCTCCCCCAGTTATGGGAGTTACTGGAGAGCCTGGAGGGCACTGGTGATCTTCACAAGGACAATGTCCTTGCTGCTCAGCAGGGACACCAGGTGACACCTCAGCTCATGGGATCAGGGAATGTCCTGAGCTGGAAGGGGACCCACAAGGATCATCTTGATGGGAAGGGAAGGGAGAAGGGAAGGGAGAAGGGAAGGGGGAAGGGAAGGTTTGGGAAGGGAAGGTTTGGGAAGGGAAGGTTTGGGAAGGTTTGGGAAGGGGAGGGGAGGGAAGGGAAAGAGAGGGGAGGGGAGGGGAGGTTTGGGAAGGTTTGGGAAGGGAAGGTTTGGGAAGGTTTGGGAAAGTTTGGGAAAGTTTGGGAAAGTTTGGGAAAGTTTGGGAAAGTTTGGGAAAGTTTGGGAAAGTTTGGGAAAGTTTGGGAAAGTTTGGGAAGGGAAGGGAAGGGAAGGGAAGGGAAGGGAAGGGAAGGGAAGGGAAGGGAAGGGAAGGGAAGGGAAGGGAAGGGAAGGGAAGGGAAGGGAAGGGAAGGGAAGGGAAGGGAAGGGAAGGGAAGGGAAGGGAAGGGAAGGGAAGGGAAGGGAAGGGAAGGGAAGGCTCCTTGACCATCTCCTGGTCAACTTAAAGCGAGTTCTAGAACCTCATAAACCCTGTGGGAGCTGCTGGAACCCACCCAAGACCCTTCCCTGAAGAGCTGGGTGAGACACAGGAGGGATGAGGGAACTTGCCCTCGTTGGAAATAGAGCCCTGGGTTTCCATTCTCTTGCTCTGAGACATATTTGCTCCCCAGGGTCAGGTTGTGCCCCCCTCCAGGACACACCAGCCACCCCAAGCAGCTCCAAGTGTCACCCAGGCTCAGCCCTGAGGGCAAGGACACACAGCTGCCCTGTGCTTCCCTGCCCAGCCTCCTGCAAAAACATCCCTGGAATCTCTATCACTTCATAAAACCCTCAGTCCAAAACCTGCCTGGAGATATTTTATACTGTTTGAGGTCATTTCCCCCCCCCCCCCCCCCCCCCCCCCCCCAGCCTGACTGTCACTCCTGCTTTAGAGATTACTGGCAACCCCCAGCACCCTTTGCTGGGAAAAAATAATAATAAAAAAAAGAGGGTTTGATAACTCCAACAGCCCTTGAGAGCTGGGCTTTAAACAAAAACAAACCAGGCAACCCCAACTTCATCATCTTGGGAGAGGATTCCAAGTGTAACACTGTCAAAGGGGACACCAGAGGCAGCTCTGGGGACAGTTTTCAGGCACTTTAAATGAGCTCAGCTCTGTTTTCTCTCCCAGCCCTGCAGAGTGTTCTCCACCAGCTGAGACTTGGTTTCCTGGCCACGCAAACAGCTCCTTAAATGCAGCTCCTGGAACCAGGGAAAGGTTTGTGTTGGAAGGGACCTCGAAGGTCATCCAGTTCCAACCCCCTGCAGTGGCATCACCACCCCTGGAAGTGTCCAAAACCCACGTGGATGTGGCCCCTGGGACGTGGGTCAGTGGTGAACACTCTGCTGGGTTGATGGTTGGGCTTGAGGACCTCGAAGGGTTTCTCCAACCTCAGTTTTTCTGTGATCCCAGCTCAGACATCCCCATGTTCTGCCTCAGGAAAGGACTAGGAAAGGCTGGCGGGGATTTTGGGAGACAACAGGAACCCCTTTCCCACTCTGGGTTCTGAGCACTTGGGTTTTCTGCCCCCCCCCATGAACCTTCTCTCCACCCTCAGGAAAACAAGCCCTCAGAAAAAAAAAAAAAACCAAATGGTGAAGAGGAGAATTCCCTAAAGAGAGAACAGGAGAATTCCCTAAAGAGAGAGCAGGACAAACTCATTTCCAGTCTCCTCCTCCCAGCTGGAGCTCCAAGTGTGTTCATGTCTCCAGCCCATCAACCAGAGGACACTTGGATCAGAAAGCATCACCACGAGCCCTGAAAAATCTGCTCTCCCAGAGCTCTGCAGCTGAGCCCCAGCTCGAGGAGGGCAAACAGCAGCAGAAAAAAAAAAAAAGAGAAATAAACAGTGAAACCAGTGAAGAAACAAACTGTGAAACCAGTGAAGAAACAAACTGTGAAACCAGTGAAGAAACAAACTGTGAAACCAGTGAAAAAACAAACTGTGAAACAAGTGAAGAAACAGTGAAACCAGTGAAAAAACAAACACACGAGCCTCGTTGACACCAAACAAGCTGCAAACACAAACTTCCTTTGCTTAAAAAAAACCCCAACAACCAATACAGCAGAGGCCCGAAGTGCAGAGAGGCTCTGACAAAGCACAAGTGCTTCAAAAGTGGGATTTAAGATCCCAACTTGAAAAGCCACAAAAGGCCAGAGGATGATTTTTATGGAAATGCTGCTCTCCAAACAATGCTGGGTTTCTCTCTTGGCCTTTGGCTTTAAATATTGATCAAAATTGCTTGTTGTGGAGGAAATAAAAACACTTGATCCTGTATGAAGCTGGAATAGAGGTCATAGAGTAGCAATAAACAGGTTTTCCCCCACCAAACATCAAAAAAACCCCAGAGGAATTACCTGAATAACGAGCAACCAACAGAGATCCAATTTCTCATCGATAAATCCTATAAATACATATTGATTGATCCCTTCCCCTCTGGTTATTTATTAGGGGAATAGTGAGTTCCAGAAGCTCTGCAGGAAACTGGCTGCACTGCAGGAACTTTGGGACACCTAATCCATGGAATTCCAGCCTCACCTGACCATTCCATGGGGTTGTTGAGGGAGATCAGCTGTGGAATCTGTGAGAGTTTAATATTTTCTTTACATAATTACAATTCAGGACACAAAGCAATGAAGATCTGAGCTTGTTTCAGTGCTCAGTTCTGTTTTCACAGGATCAGCAGCTCCCTGATTTTCCAAGGAACCTCAGCAGATTCCCCCCCCCTTTGGAATCTGCTCTTGCCAAAGCCCGTGGTGTTAAACTCCAAATATCACAGGGCATTAATGCCTTTGCAGGGCTCGTTTTGCTCTGCTTTTTTTCCACCACAGTCACCAATTCCCAAGAGTTTTTAAATCACCCCTGAGGTTTCCTGGTGGACTGAGCACTTCCCTGACATTCTGCTGCTCCCTTGAAACCTTCTCCCGGAGAAGAGGCTTGGAAAGGGTCTCTGTTTGAGTCCATCATTGGCCTCGGGGCTGATTTATAACCTGTGGCTATTTATAACAGGGGTTTTATATGACAAACTGATCATTTTTTCTGGATGGTTCCTAGCCTGCCATTCCAGGGCAGTTTACACGAGCTGGGCTCCCTCCCATGGAGCGAGGGAAGGCAGGGAATCTGCTGCTAATCCAACATAAATACCCCTGGAGTCAGTCTGGAGTGTGGCACTGAAATCATTTGCAAAACATGAAACCCGAACAGAGCTTAAAAACCTCATAACCTGGCAGCTCCCAGCCAGGGAAAATATCCCCCTGAGTGCCTGGGATTGGGATCCCAGCGCTGGGATTTGGATCTGTCCAAGGCCTGGGCTGTGGAGGCAGCTCTGCTGTGCTCCTGAGTCCAAGGGTGAGGGAAAATAGAGAATTCACTGCAGATTCCACGTGGGAAGGGCTGATCCAGCCAGAAAAACACGGGAGCAGGGAAGAGCAGCAGGAGCAGGAACAATCCAGGGATCTTGGGACAGCAGAGCTCCCAGGGCAAAAATTAAGAGTGGCCATTTGAGCATAAACACACCTGGAAGGTGACTCTGAATCCTGACAATCAGTCCAGGAGTTAAGCCCTGTCCTGGACCAAACACCTGCACTCTGGGATGAATCACTGGGATTTTGGGCCGGATTTTCCACCAGTCTCAGTGGATTCTCCACCAGGTTCATAAGCCACAGCTTTCAGCACATTTTCTGAGGGCATCCAGCACAGACAAAGCTAAAAAACCTGCTGGTGGCACTGCCTGGACCTCGGAGACAAGGGCAGAACATCTTCCAGGAGCCCCAGGAGATGAATCCACCACCTCACCAAACCACCCTTAGCTTGAAGCTGGAAACTCAGAGCTGGGCTCTGTTTAGAACGAGGAATTAAGAGTGAAGAGAATCACTTTTACAGACTTTCACCCTCACAAACCCGCTCTGATCTGCATCAGTTTGGCCTCAGTGTGAGCTGGATGTGCAGCCAAAGGCCTGGTGGGGATTGATGCAAAGATTGAAGCTGCAAAGACTGATGCAGGGGAAGAGGAGGGAGCAAGGGCAGGGTGAAGACAGCGAAGTTTTAGTGATTAGTAACCAATTCATCTCACAATAAACTTTCTGAAGGTGTTCTTGATTCAATATTTAGGACCTGGGCAGAGTTCTGACTCAATTTGTTAATCTTTGAAGGTGATTTTCTGCCAAACCTTTCTGCGAAGAACTCGAGGGTAAGAAAAAAAACTTCTCCCGGTAAGAAATGTGCTTTTCCTCACCTCCAGTTCCCCCCAAACCTTGAATTTATCAGAAATTTTAAAGGGAAAAAAGAAGCTGCAGCAGCTGTTTGTGAGCCCAACAGTGAGGTGTCCCCATCACATCCCCCTCAGCTCTTAGGGGGAGCACTTAAACACCCAGGAATATGGAGAGCTTGTCTTAAACACCCAGGAAAAACCCCAACCACTTGATCTGTGGCTTTTTTTTTAGCCTTCTCCCCTTGCACACTCCACAACCAGCCACGGGGTGGGATTAACACACTTGGCCACTGCAGCACAGGCTCAAGCACGTGGGGTTTATTTTGGTATAAACAACTCCTTCATCCCGAAGACTCCCGAGTTCTTAAACCCTCTTGGCCCGTAAAGTTTATGACAACAGAAGAGCTCTGAAGCTTTGCTTTGCACACCATTAATCTCCCCCCTCTCCAAACAGCTCAGGAGCCTCACAGAGGGTTTGTCTGAGCTCCAGCCCAGCCTCGTGTCCATATTAGTCAGGAGTTTTGTGCATCCACAGCAAGAGCATCTCAAGGGTTTCTTGGCTGCTTCCAACCCATTTCACTGCTGGATGGGCAAGACCATCCAGAGCTAAAGGACTCTTCTAAAAAAAAAAAATCACATTAAAACAAACTTTCTTTTCCAGCAGATCCTTCCACAGCTCCTCAAACACAACATCTCTGCCTCCCTCCAACCTCACCAGCTGTGCCACCTGGAGCTTCCAGAAATGTCATATATTGAGCAGCCTGAGCAGCCCCAGCCAGGGATGACATTTCCCACCCCTTCTGCTGCCCCAGCAATCTTGGTTTTCGTTGCACAGATTTATTGTAGGTGAGCAAAACCTGCAGCAGCAGAGAAGGGATCTCTCTGCATTCCCTGCAAACATCCTGGACTCGTTTTGGGGCCTTGTTTCCACCTATTTCTGACACTGTTCCACAAATTCCTCAGCTCAGCTGAATCACTAAAAGCCCAGGAGTCTGTTGGAAGGGAAAAGCTGCATTAAATGGGGGGGGGGGGGTGTCCTTCTTTGGGATTAAGAACATCCCAGGATGTTGCCACCCCTTGGGTCACACCTTGACCCACGAAATGTCACCACCCCTTCACTGTATCAAGCTGAGTTTGTCTGCAAAGCTGCTGGGGGGGGGGGCCTCAATCTGACATTTGCACCAGATTTGTCTGGAAAACATTCCCTGGATGGTCTTTGCCAGCACTTCCAGGCTCCAGGCACAGCTCAGACCTGTGACCCTGGAAACCTGGAGGGAGTGAGCCTTGCCCTGGGCTGTCTTTCATTCCAAGAGGTGCTGCACCTGATCCAAGGTTTCCAGCCTCACTCCAAAGCTTTGCCAGGCTTTGGACAACCAGTCTGATGCCCCCTGGGAGCTGCTGGTTTTGTGGTGCAGCCCAAAGCACGGGTGTCTCTTACTAAAACATAAGAACACGGGAAGGGAGCTCAAAGTGGTGCCCTGGGTTTTTTACCTCTTCCTAACAGCCCCAAAGCACTGGCAGGGAGTTATTCAGCTTCAATAACATCAGGGAAATACTCTGATATCAAGAATTAAAGAGTTCAGGTTGGATTCCCCTCCAGTTCAACATTCAACAACTCCAGTTCCCACGAGAGAGACAACTTAAAATCGCATGGAAAAGGCAGTTTTTCCAGCAAACCCTTGTCTCCTTCCTCCACCACACACAGAATGAAGTCACTGTGTCATTCCCCCCTCTCAATCCTTCATTTACAAAGTCGAGCACCCCCCAATGGACCCCAAAAGTTCATGCTGATTACAAGTGCTACTGTGAAATAAAGGTACAACACGACAAAGCCCCGAATCTCAGGCGAGCACCTGGTGAAGCCCAAATTAAATATCAAAGAGTCCGTGTCAGAGGGACAAAAGCACGTTTTGGGTGACAAATGAACCAGTGTGGACCTGGAGAAGCAGCAGTTTCTGAAAGCAAAGCCGAGGAGGGGCTGGGAAGGGAAAAAGGGCTCTTGGCTTGTTTGAAAGGATGCCACGGTCCCAGGGAGCAGTTTTCGAGGTCAGAGCAGGGTTTTCCTCAGTCCAATCTACACTGCAGGGATGTGGGTCCCATCCTTCCCTTCCCAGGGATGTGGTTCCCATCCTTCCCTTCCCTGCTACGCTCCCATCAACATTCCCATGAAGTCGGATCCGTTCTGGATGGTGACGGGAGCTCCGGCGCTGTTGTCCACGAAGATGGAGGTGTATTGTCCAGCCTGCAGGAGAAAGGGAAACATCTGACACATTCCAGCATAAAAAGGGGGGAAAAACCCCATTTCACCTCCCTCAGCTAAGCCCAGCAGCCTCCTGCCCTCCCCTGGGGGAACAGGATCTGCCCCAACATCAGCCTTGACCGGGAGGGAAGAGATTTTCTGCAGGGAAACTCTTATAGGTTTATTTTAACTCAGTCCTTTCTGCACTGGCATCTTTTGGGGGGACCTGTGCTTCAGCTTCCCTCCTGTGAGATGGGAAATCCAGCTGTCATCTTGGCAATGCCAGGGGAGAGTGGAGAAGGAAAAATATTGGCTCTCATTTCTTAGAGGGAAGGTTATTATGTGAAATGTGGATCTGCCCCACGTTCTCTCCAGTCCCCCCCCAGCTGAGGCATTTCAGTTCATTCACAGCAGGAAAAGGGGCATAAAACTGCTGAGTTTTCCCCCTCTGCTGCTGAGAATTCAGCCTGGCCAGGAAATAATTCCAAAGCCTTCCAAGAGAAGCAGGGCAGTGATTCCCAGGGTGCAAGGACTCACCTGCAGCTGCAGTAACCCGTGGACGTAGATAGTGAAGATCTTGCTGTTGCTTTCCAGCCCAGCAATGACTTCCAAAGACCTAAAAAGAGAAATAAACAGGTTAAAAACCCTTAGGCAACCACAGCAGTTGTATTTGGAATGACAACTGGCTCACAACCTCCCTGGAAATGAGACCAAGGGTACTCAAGAGGTGACCTGCTGGCATTTGGAAGTGTCCAAGGCCAGGCTGGAGCAATTTGGGATAGTGGAAGGTGTCCCTGCCCATGGGGTGGAACAAGATGAGCTTTAAGGTCCCTTCCAACCCAAACCATTCCATGATTCCATGATTCCAGCAGGAATCAGCTACCTTAAAAATAAAACAGAACCTCGTCCTCGCTGTCTGATGGAAACCCTGCAGAGGACCCACACAGGGCTGGGAATTCAACACCCAGCTGGGGGCAGGATTGGGAGCCCCCTTTTCTCTCACCTTCTCAAGGTCCTGTAGTCTCTATCCCCACCCTAAATGCCCTTTAGATTGATCCACACACCAATTGTCCCGGTTTTTTCGACCCCCACAACAGTTTATACTGGTTGTTCTGCAAAGAGCTACAGGCACTCTGCCAACAACAGCTCGTTTATTTGCAGGGTGTGAAAGGCCTGTTTCACCTTAACGACACAGGCAGGCAGCCTGGGTGAGAAAAACATCCCCTGCAGCTGCTTTGGGAGGACATTTGGATCAGGGGGCACATGGAAGCAAAAAAACCCAATCACTGAATAGTTGTGCTTCAGCTCCAGCTGGAGCAGAGCTCCAGGTCACCCCCTCAGGCACTGCTCTTTTCTAACATCGTGCTCTAAGAGCCATCCTGTTCCTTGGGAGATGCAGGACAGCTGCTCCTCCGTTCACAGAATTCCAACCTGGCTCCCCTGGGCAGGATCCAGGGTGGGAGGAGGTTCCTGAGACACCAGCAGGGCCCGTGTGAGCTCAGCCCCAAAGCACCATGCAGAACGGATCCGACTTCATGGGAATGTTGATGGGAGCGTAGCAGGGAAGGGAAGGATGGGAACCACATCCCTGGGAAGGGAAGGATGGGACCCACATCCCTGTAGTGTAGATTGGACTGAGGAAAACCCTGCTCTGACCTCAAAAACTGCTCCCTGGGACCGTGGCATCCTTTCAAACAAGCCAAGAGCCCTTTTTCCCTTCCCAGCCCCTCCTCGGCTTTGCTTTCAGAAACTGCTGCTTCTCCAGGTCCACACTGGTTCATTTGTCATCCAAATGCTTCTTCCCTGCCTCCCCAGGGCTGGCTGAGCTGGTTGTTTTCCCAAGAAAACCAACCCCTTTCCTCCCTTTTTTTTTTTCCATGGAGGGGGTTGCTGATGAAACCTTGCAAGTGCCAACGTGCTGCCTGCAAGGGGATGATGTGAAAGGCAAATGGGGGCAATTTGGCCCAGGGAGAAGGAGCCACTTGGCACCAGCTTGGCTGAGGAGCTCAGGCTGTGTGTCATATCCTGCCAAAAGCCCAACTGGGGTGGGGACTTCCCATCATTAATCTCTTCCACTCCAACTGTCTCCTTCGCCTCCCGAGTTTCCATCCTCAGCCCAAAGCCCTGGGGGCTCTCCCAGCTCCCTCCCGGAGTGAGTGTGTGTGCTGACATCCCAGGAAATGTGACTGTGTGTGCTGACATCCCAGGAGATGTGACTGTGTGTGCTGACATCCCAGGAAATTCCACAGGCACGGTGTCCAGGCAGGTTCCCATCCCTCCAGCCAGCTCCTTCCGTGCCATGGGCCAGTCCCACTCCCACCCACCCCACGAGAAAAGGGAATTCTGCTGGTTCTGCTTCACTGCCCAACCAACCCAGAGCCTTGCAGGATCATAAATTGTGGCCCTGGACAGCTGAGGAAAACTCCAAGCCAGACATCAGAGGGTTTTATCTCAGTGATTAACATCTGGGTCAGCTCTGTCTAAGAAAAAGAAGGGTTTGCTGTCCCAGTTCTTTGGAGAAGGCAGCTATAAATTCTTAGATGGCAAGTTAATCTCCAAAGATCCCAATAAACCTGCCTGGGCTGGATGGGACAGAGAGGTTCCCACACCCCAGCTAGAACCAGAACAGCTTTCTAGGAGCTTGCAGCTGAAAAGATCTGCAATGAAGAAGGCACAGGGAAGTTTCCTATTCAGATAATTCTTGTACTTGCATTTCCCAGACTGAGGAAGCAAGACTAGAGTCGTGCTGGGAGCACAGTCTGACAAACCCAGCCTTTAGTAATAACCTAAAAGGACAGCAAAGGAGAGAAAGGTACAGAGAGCAAGGCTTGGAGACAGAAGTGAGTCCCCCAAAAGGAAATATTCCCTCACATCCCAACAGGGAACACCTCTCTATATTCCCAAAGCATGTAGAAAATGATTCTGTGGAACTTGCTCATAGGAAATCCAAGGTCTGGGAGTCCAAGTTTATCCTCTTCTGGATAAACTTGCTAAGATAAGAGGAGGTTGTTGTAGGTGAAAAGGAAAAAGCACCAAAGTTGAAGAGAGGAAAATACTGATGAGTTGAGTCTGCCAGGCAGGGGGAAGGGCAGAGTGGGATCTGCACCCTGCAAAGGCACTTTGGGAGAGCTACTCCTTAAAAAATAAGATTCTGCCCTACTCATACCTCACCAACCCCTGGGATTAAAGGCCTGGGCTGTCCCAAAAATCACTCACTGTCAACACACATCCCAGATTTCAAGATCCAGCTGAGGGTCCACTCGTAGCACGACCTGAAGGAATTCTCACAAGCACCACCAGAAATTAAATGTCTCCCAAATTTTGCAGCTGACTGGGATATAAGGGGAAAAAAAAAAAGATCCCTCCCTTCTTCTACTGAGAGCAGCCAGTCTGACAGTGCCTCATCAAGGGCTGCAATCCTAAAAACTCTTCCCAAGAGCCTCCAAGGCCCAGGAGGTGCCAGTTCCTCCAGTTCCCTCCTTGACTTTCCCTCTTACCCCAGTCACTGAGGGGTGCTCAAAACCAACCAAGTCTTTTCCACAGCCCAGTGAAACCTGGGAGAGGTTTTATTATCCCAAATTTCATGTCCAATTCCCCTGCCAATAAATGCCTGTGGAGAGGGGCCAGTCCCATTTGCAGCTCCCTGACTCCCTGGAGGGCTGAACCAGCCAGTCCAGCAGCACATTGATGGGCTTGGGGGTTTGAAGTTGCACCTCTGGAGTGGTTTTATGGATAAATGGATATATTTCAGTGGTGCTGTTGCTGCTGGCAGAGCTGCAGGCAGGGCAGAACAGCCCTGCACACGTATTTCTGCTCTGGTGACAAGGGCAGAGCCACAGGCTGGGGCCACTCTGTGCAAGCACCATTGCCCTCTGCTGGGGGCTTCTTGGCCCAGGACAGGGGCTCCCCAAGCCCCTCTGTCTCAGCAGAGCTTTCCCAAATCCCCCTGAGCTCACTGACCTTCCCTGGCACTCGGGGAACCTCAGGGCTGCAGCTCAAAGGGTGACAGGAGCACGGAAAAGGAGGAGCCAACACATGTTTCCATAGCCCCGGGGCAGAAGGAGCAACACCCAAGGGTGCCATGGCCTAAAAAAGCTGTTTCTTGAGCAGAGTTTTGCCCCCAGCAGAGGAAAATTCAGCAGCATTATCTAAGCAAGGTCCCCAGGTCAGCTGAGGCCACCAGAAGGCATCAAAAACCTCTATACATGCCCTGCACTTTCTGCCCCGGGACCCATTCCCCTCTGTTTTCCACTTGTTCATTCTCCTCATCACTCCAACATCACGAGTGAGATGCTGGGATCCATGCAGGAGGAGGCTGAAATCCTAAAAATTGAGCTCTGGCCCCAAATTGAAGTGTTTCTGTGGCTCTGTGTGTTAATGATGGTAGCTGAGCACTCAGCACCTGGAGCTGAGTTCCAGCTGAGTTCACTCACAATTCTCTCATTTTAGGCAAATCTCAGATTTTAGGCATATTATATTAGGTAAGAGTAGTAATATTTAGGTAATTAACTAAATTAGTTATTTAACTAATTAACTAAATTAGTCATTGAACTGAAAGGTTAAAAACCAGAATTAAAGGAACACATAAAAACCCGAGGGCCGGCTGGAATCTCTCCCTGCAGAAAAGTTCCACGAGCATTTATCACTTAAAACCCACTGCTGGTGAACCTGATTTCTCCCCCAGTTGGTTGAAACATTGGCCCATGTGAGAAAAATAATTGCCAAGGCCACCCTTGGAGTGACTCACGTGTATCTGTGGCACAGGGACTCGATGCAGATCAACACCCGGACGTTGTCCCTGGCTCGGAGCTGCACTTTGCTCTTCAGCTCACTGTGGTCTGGGGGAAAAACAGAAGCACTTTCAGAACATAACAGGCCACCAGGTGGTAGTTCTGGGCTTCAGAGAGGCACCAGGAGCCTCGTGGTTTCTGCACTGGGTTTGGGGGTGGGGGTTACTGGGTGGGTTCTGGGAGAAGCTGCCAGAAAGTTCCCCCCTGTGTGATGGAGCCAGTGCCAACCAGCTCCAGGGTGGATCCACCACTGGATCAAGGCTGAGCCCATCAGTGATGGTGGTAGAACCTCTGGGATAACAGATTTAAGGGGTGAAAAAGTGCCAACTGCAAGCAAAGAGAGGATGGAGAACACGTGGGAGAAGAGATGCTCCGGGTGCTCCAGAGGAGCAGTGACAAAACACAGTCCAACCTGCCTTCGTGGAGTTCTACATCATCATCATCTCCATCTCTCCCAGAGCCTTTTGTGGGAGCCATGATTCCTGCACATATTTGGTCCCTGAGCTGGTGCTCCCTAAGGAATGTTGGTTGGTGTGGTATGCAGGGAGCAGCCCTGCTGTGGTACCAGCACCCAGCCCTAAGGCATGGCACCAAAGGGACATGGCACCAAAGGGACATGGCACCAAAGGGACATGGCACCAAAGGGACATGGCCAGGCTTCTCCCTGGATGCAGGGGGCTCTCCAGGACTCCTCCCTGCATGGCAGAGGTTCCTGTGGACAGCACTCACCCACGTGGATGTTGGCTGAGAACTGGTAGATGCCCGAGACGGGCGCCGTGAACCGTCCCGTGGCCAAGTTCAGCCCCGTCCCTCGCAGGAAAGCTCCTTTGGCCAGAGGCTGCAAGAGGACAAAAGCAGAGCCTGAATGAGCCCCCAGAACCCTCAACAAAGAACCAGCCAACCTGCAGGAGAAAAAAACCTGGAAAAATGTCCTTGATCCCCCAGAACACACATTCCAGAGGGGCTCTCTCAGCCTCCGGTGCCCACAAAAGGCAAAATTATCAGTGTAAGACACAGAGATGCCCCTTTTCCCACTGCTGAATTCTCCCAACTCAGCTTGACCAGACTGCTTATTCCATCCCTGTTCTTGTCCTTATTCCATCCCTGTGCTGGTCTTTATTCCACCCCTGTTCTTGTCCTTATTTCATCCCTGTGCTGGTCCTTATTCCATCCCTGTGCTGGTCCTTACTGCATCCCTGTTCTTGTCCTTATTCCATCCCTGTTCTGGTCCTTATTCCATCCCTGTTCTGGTCCTAGTGGCCTCCACTGATGTTCTGACACACAAAACCTCCCATTATTGGAGTCAAGAGGTCCCTCTTAGTCCCCAAAACTTCCCAGATGTGGCCAAGCCCTGTCCCCAGGCTTAACTTGGAATCTTCCCCCCTTCGTTTTTGTGACAACAAGGGCAGACAAAACACTCCTGTGGGTCCCCAAAGCTTCTCTGCCCACTTTAGGTCGAAATCAGATGGCTTTGAGACTGTTCAAGAGCAACTCTTGGATTCTCAGAGATTCCATTTTAGTTTCATTTCGTTCCAGGCTTGGCTTCTCCAGGACAGGCAACAGGCAGCTTCTCCTCGTGGCAAGGAGGAGGCCTGGAGTCAAACTCACAGCAGATTATCTGACTCAGACTAAAATAAACCCTGCAAGAGATGTTGATTGTTTGGTTTGGCCTCGTGTGAGCTTGGCTGGGGCTGTGGAGAGGCTGCAGTGGGCCAAGAAAAAGCACATTAGTCAGCCTCTGCTTCCACCACAAGGGCACTCTGGGCACTGGGAACGTGTCCCCCGAGCCCTGAGTGGGGAGATTTGTCCCAGACTGGTTTTATGGGACAGAGGAGCTGCTCAGGTCTGGCTCTGGGAAGGCTCCCCCACACTGCTAAATCCCCAAACCAGCCCCAAACACACGGCTGAGTGACCTCAACATCCAAATCTGACTGTGCCTTCCAACAGGAGATGGCAAAAAGGGGGCCTGAGACACGGGGAACACATGAACAGCAGTGCTGCTACACCACAAAAAGGAGTGGAACAGCTTTGTTACTCCCCTTTCTTGTTCATCACAGCCAGAAAACCCCAGCTCTGCCAGGGCAGGAGGAATAATTTATGTAGTTTTCTCTTTCAGTGCTCTGGTCTGGTCGACAAGGTGCTGATCAAAGGTTGGATTCAACGACCTTGGAGGTCTTTTCCAGCCTAAATGTGATTTAAAATTCTGAATATCTGGGCCTGGTGGTGTTTGTTTGGTTACTCCATGGTAAAGGAGTAGAATGATCAACCTGCTTTTATTCAGCCAACCCCAAGAAAGGCTCACAAAAGAGTTAATTCCTAGTTTTTACCTCTAAGATTTAGCTCCAGTCTTAAATTTCACAGAACTAGAAATGTTTTCTGTGAAAATACATCCACTGCTCACGTGTGTGTACAATGGGAAAACAATAACAATGAACTGCAGGACAATTGCATGTCATGCCATGATCCCTAAGTCTCTGTATTCATCAGTGGGCACTGATTTGTGCCTTTGTGCACATCCAGACACACAAACCCAGCTCTATTTCCTTGCATACGATATTTCCTATTTTCATTTTAAAATATGGAATTTTTGAATCATTTGAGAAATCAGATTATTAGGCTGATTTTGTGTTTTCTTCTGTGCACACACACACACACACAATCAGTAGAACAGCTGAGCTAACAACAAAGAGCCTGGATTGTGTTCTTATGCCATCACTACACCATAATTTTGATAATTCTATTTTTCATTTACCCCACTGAAAGCAGGTCCAAGCCCTGTATGTGCAGAACTGCACAGTTAATTCATTCCTTTCTCGTTCCAGTTATTAGCAGGATCAGCAACATAATTCCAAAACCACTGGCTGAGCATGGAAAGCAATTTTAGGCACCAGCAAATTATAACTGATAAAACATTCCTGTTTCTTCATGCCCTCTGTGGCTTGTTATTCTTCTGCTCACAGAAGTAGACAATGCAGGGTGAGGTTCTCTGGGCAAAATATTCCATTAAACCCTGTGGCAGAGTTCCTGCTGCATTTGCTGCCTCCCAGAGCACACTCATCCAAGCTGCTCCAGGGATTTGTTCCTGAGAAACTCCCTCTTGCACACAGTTCTTCCAGAAAGCAAAATATTTCAGTGTTTCAGACTCTGTACAAAACCAGCTTCTCTTCCTCAGTCATCTCCCATCCCCACACCCCCAGAAAACTGCCAGGAGGAAAACAGGAGCCAAGCTCCAAGAACTGGGATGGGAAGCACCAGCTTTGCTTTTTAGTGGGAAGAAATGTGTGGAATTATCTGCTTTTAAAGAACAGGGATGCCCCAACCTCCTGATCCAGCACTAGAATTCACCTGCCCAAGGCAGGACCTTCAGCTCGACCTCCAGGCACTGGAGACCACGAAAAGCTTCTGGGGCCACTTTAAATGATCTAATTCCAGTAAAACCCCTGGATAAATCCCACTTCCATGGCCTCTCAGAGGCTCCACTGCTTCAATTCTTGCTGTGAAGAGCTCTTGCAAGAGGCAAAGGTGAGAAAAGCTCAGGTGGGAGATACAGGAGGAAAAGGTGGAAGGGAAAGGAGTATCCTGTGTTTCATCCCACACTGCAAGGAAATTGGGAGACCCAGAGGGAGGGAATGTTCTTAGAGGGAATTCAGCTCTGAAGGATGAGATGCTCAAGGTCAGAGTGACTCAGACTGGAATCAGAGGATACAGGGAGAGGCTGCTCTGAGCATCAGCTCTTCCCACTATCTCCAAATGCTTTGGGGAAGCTCCAAATCCAGGAATTAGAGGCAATCCCTGTTATCTCACTGAGAAGTATCAAACCTTTGGCTTCCTCACACTCAACTGAGAGAATGGTGGGAGTGGAATTATCTCCCTCTCCTCCTTGGACTGTTTCAAGACAATGTTTTCATCCTTGCAGGAGCAGCCACTGCCTCCCTCCCTCCCTCCCTGCTGAATTCCCCTGGCTCAGAGCACAAGCCAAAACCAGACACTTCTTGTCCCAAGCTGCAGTGAAAGGTTGGCATCCAGAGCCCTGCCAGCCTCCCACACCAGAGCAATTAGAAGGGAGCTGGGCACAGGATCCCAAAGCTTGGGAAGGAGCAGCCCACACACCCATTGCTGAGATGTCTTTATTCACATTTTCCCCCCCTAATTAATGAGGCAGTAGATCTCTCTGGCCCTGCCCACACCTCGAGTGCAATCCTGCCCCTGTGCCAGCACCCACAGCGCTGTCAAACCAAGCTTCCACAAGTGTGTTTGGGAAAGAGCCAGGAAAGCACCCTGTTTGGAGCAAAAACCACTGCCTCCAGTCCTGCAGCTGGGGGAAGTCCAGCAGAAAACTGCTCCAGAAGGGACAGGATTCTCCAGAAACAGGACTCAGAGCAGCTGGGAAGAAAGTCAGCACCTCACTGCACAGGCAGGGTTAGCAAACCCTGCTGATGGTCCCTGTCCATCCTCCTCAAACTCTGCTTCTCACCTCCCAAAGGCAACCACGTCTCTGAAGGCCCTGTGCTCTTAGATTCTAGAATGTCTCCTCAATCATCAAATAACTATTTGTTTTCAGCTCTTACTTTGCCTGACTTTGACACTGCAAATTCAGGTCTTATCTGCAACTGTTAATCCAAGTTTTAATCTCAAATTCAACAGCTGGCTTATAACCATGCTTAGGATGGCCCACAATGGTGTGCTTGTCATTGTAACCTGATTGTAATTAAATTATATGAGTGATAGCTATGAGTCTTCTAAAAAAATGTTATGGAAAGAATTTGAGCATCAGGATTGGCCCAGCTAACAAAATTCTGACTTTTATTTGGGTTCTAAAAACTAAAACCAACGGCTTCTGTCTGCCTCTAACACCTTTCTACCTATGAATGTTACTCTGGAATTAAATGGGGTGGGCACTGAAAAAAAAGGACAGATCATGGAATCATGGAATATGAGTTGGAAGAGACCCACAAGGACCATCAGTCCTGCACAGACACCCCAACAACCCCCCCATGTCCTGAGGTGGTGCTATATCCATGGCATCCAAGCCTGAGGGGGGTTTCTGGGGTGAGCCTTTCCCCACAGAGCCAGCCCTGGAGCTGCTCCACACCCAGGGTGGGATTCTGGTTCAGCCTCTGACCCCTCCTCACCGACTGGAAATTCTGAAGTTCCACCAGGGTCTTCTTATCCACGGTGACCTGTCCCTTCAGCTTGCAGTGGAAAGCCTCTTCCACACGCCTGTGGGATGAAACCTCCTCCAGGGAGAGCAGGAGTGGAGGCAGCTGGCTGGGATGGGCTGAGACAGCCAGGGCTGCTCGACGCTCGATGGCTTCTGAGGGTGAAAGAGAAGAAAAAGAACAGGAAATCAGAGAATCATAGAATCAACCGGGTTGGAAAAGACCTCTGAGATCATCAAGTCCAACCCTTGATCCCACACCACCGTGGTTCCCAGCCCATGGCACTGATGCCACATCCAGTCTGTCCTTAAACACCTCCAGGGATGGAGAATCCACCCCTTCCCTTCTCTGCAAAGAAATTCTTCCCAATATCCAACCTAACCCTCCCCTGGCACAGCTGAAGCCCGAGCCCTCTTGTCTTGCTGATGGTTGCCTGGGAAAAGAGACCAACCCCCCCCGGCTCCCCCCTCCTGTCAGGGAGTTGTAGGCTTGGTTTCAAGGCCTGGCCTTTGAAGCCACCAGTGAACGTTTGCAGAGCCAGCTGTGGATTTGTCCCAAAGCAGCAGCTCCCAAAAAGCACAGACCTCTCAGAGTCTTTACCTTTTAAGATCTCCTTAAACTCCTGCAGAAGGACTTCCCGGGTCACTTCAGCTCCAGGGGCTCCCGGAGGTCCCTGAGGCCCAGGAGGTCCCGGGGGCCCAACGAGGCCACGCTGAGGGAGCAACCAAAGGAAAACACAGGAATTAGAACCAGGGAATGACAGGGATAGACCAAAAATTCTCTCAGCCACGAGGCCCCCTCCAACACCAGTTCAAACACAGATCCTAAACTCCCTTTCCATCCAGCTGGGAATTCCAGCATTTGGAACTTAACTCATGTGCTTCAGGTGGGAGGATAAACCTTGCTCAGGTGAACACTGACCGGTTCTTCAGGCACAAGGCTGAGTTTGGTGCCTCTGTGTCTTCTCAAACCACCAGAGCATCCTACAAGGCCTTTAAGCTTCTTATCTGAACTGGAATATCCCTCTTGCCACACCCGACATTATTAATTGCTCATTATTAATTGCTCAGACATAACGATCACACCTGGGGGGTTTGCTGGCACAGCAGAGCTCTCAGAAAAAAATAGAGCGGTTCAAACACCTCTAAAGCTCAGCTATAAACACCTCAGAGCTTTAAACTGACAGGACAAGAGTGTCATCAAGGCTATTTTTGAGGCACGTTGTTCCTGTTTCCTCAGGGACCTGCCTGGAAGCACTGCTGCCTATCAGCTCCCTGAGAAATAAAAGGAAAGCATGAATGCATTCAAAATTGTCTTAGCAGTGGATTAAAAGTGCCCACATGACTAAGAGTCACTCAGATTTGAAATCAGCTCCTTGTCCACACCTTGATTAATGTATATCCTTTGAGATGCTTGAGCTGGTGGAAGGAAAAAAAAAATGGCAGAGGACAATTTTTATTTCTACTGAGCAGAAAAATAAGCAAAAGAAGGCTCAGTCCAAGAACAGCTGCTTGAAACAAAAGCAAGTATGGAATTCCCACATCTTATCTCACGAGGCACTTGTTGGCTCAGACTTCTCCAAAACACTTGGAGGAATTAAACACAAACAAGAGGGAAAGTCAACGTGCCCTGGGGTGAGAAGGTAAAGCTGGAGCACCCAAAACCCCCTGAGAAGGAGCAGCAGGAAGGGAAGGCACAGTGCAGGGCAGCAACAACCCACCAGTTTCTTGTCCTTCCCTTTGCATCTCCTCTTGGAGGTGTTCCCGTCGTCCGGGCGGTGCACGAAGGAGATCCAGGTGCGCCGGGGGTCTGTGATCCGGGGGTCTGCAGAATCCAGGACCTGAAGAGGAACAACAGCAAAGACTGAAACCACTGTCTGGCCACTCCACGGGGTCAGAGAACATGAGCCAGAGTGTGCCCAGGTGGCCAAGAAGGCCAATGGATCCTGGCCTGGATCAGGAACAGTGTGGCCAACAGGTCCAAGGAAGTGATTCTGCCCCTGGACTCAGCGCTGGTGAGGCCACCCCTGGAGTGCTGTGTCCAGTTCTGGGCCCTCAGCTCAGGAAGGACATGGAGGGGCTGGAGCAGGTCCAGAGGAGAGCAACAAGGCTGGGGAAGGGACTGGAGCACAAGTGCTGTGAGGAGAGGCTGAGGGAGCTGGGGCTGTTCAGCCTGGAGAAGAGGAGGCTCAGGGGAGACCTCCTCACTCTCTGCAACTCCCTGACAGGAGGGGGGAGCCAGGGGGGGGTTGGTCTCTTTTCCCAGGCAACCATCAGCAAGACAAGAGGGCTCGGTCTTCAGCTGTGCCAGGGGAGGTTTAGGTTGGATCTTGGGAAGAATTTCTTTGCAGAGAGGGTGCTCAGCCATTGGGATGGGCTGCCCAGGGAAGGGGTGGATTCTCCATCCCTGGAGGTTTTTAAGATGAGCCTGGATGTGGCATCAGTGCCATGGGCTGGGAACCACGGTGGTGTGGGATCAAGGGTTGGACTTGATGATCTCAGAGGTCCCTTCCAAATCAGCTGATTCTATGATTCTATGACCAGACTGCTGCCTAAAGCACATCCCCAGCACAAACATGCACAGAGGGGGTGCTTGAGAAACCAGTACGAGCCAAGAGCTCTGAGAGTCCTTCAGAGACCTTTCTCAAGCTGCTGGGACTCTCCAACCACTCTCATACCACAGCAAACCTGCCCAGATGCCAGAGATTGTTCCCCACCGGCATCTGCCATTTATCAGTTGGCTCAAGGGAGCAATAAAGGGGATTAAAACACACAGAGAGTCTCGAAATGCTGCCTGACTCTCAAATCACAGGCTGCAGAGTGACAAATGTGCACAGAGGAGAAACCACAACTCCCAGTGAAACCCAGAGTCCAAAACACAACTCCCAGTGAAACCCAGAGTCCGTGTCTGACCACAGAAAAGATGTTTATTGGCAAATTTAACTCCCTACATCCCTCAGGTGGACAGAGAACTTCTGCAGAGGAGCTTTGGCACTGCAGTGCCTGGTTTTGGACCCCTGCTGAACCAGCTTGGGGCACAAGGGATGTTATTGAGGGGATGAAGCTCCTACAAGTCTGACAGCAGCTCTGCCACAGCTCAGACACCAAACCCCTGCCCTCAGTGCCCTGAGCAGTGAGAATGACCTTGCAAGGTGCTTCCAGTGCATGTTTGCTCATCACCTGTCCCATTTTTGCTCCCTAAATGCCACTTCTCAGAGAATCAGCTTGACTTTTAATCACATTTCTAGTCCCACTTACAAGAACAGATTCCCTTCCATCGCATAGCAGGAAAATAAAAGCACCCTTTAGAATGTTAGAAGGCAGGTGAGGTTCCAAAAACAGCCACACACCCTCCTGAGAGCAGCAGGGATTGGACAGAGGGTTGCAAATTTTAACTGGGAATAACAGGGCAAGCCCATTTTGAGGGGGAAAAGACCAGAATCTCTGTGTGATCTGCTGTGAAAAACCAGCAGGATGTGAGCAGCTCCCCAGAAATCAGGTGTGAGATGAGCAAGAGCAGTTGTTAAACATCTCAAATTCTGTTAAACAACTCCCTCAGTTCCATAAAATCAAGGACACCCTGAGACATTTCCCCATCTTCACTCTGGTTGAATTAATCAGGGTCATGGTTATCCACACTCCCCACAAATTCGGTCTGTATCAAAACCAAGAGCAAGACAGTTTAGTTCATTATTTCTCTCCCAAAATCAGGCTTGAACAGACTTTTTACTACTGTAACCACATTTCTACTCAGCCACAAACTGTGTTCAGCCAAGGGCTTCTGGTAGGTTGTTGTAGCTAATTTATTATTTGCCCCTTTTAATTACTTGAAGCTTCAATAGCTTTCCGAAATTCCATCACTGGGAAGTGCTGTACATGGAGCAGCCCAGAAATCCCAGGGATTGTGGGATCAGACACCTCACCAAAACAATTGCATCCGCCCACAGGTTGCTTGAGTTTTTGGGAAGCAGGAGAAAAGAGTCAGAGACACTCCAAAGAGAGTCCTTTGGTGCAGGTTTATCCACTGAAACATGTAAACATCAAACCCAGAGGCAAATGTCCCCAAAGTTTACAAAAGTCCTTGGAACAGCACAGGAGGTGCAGTTTATCCTAGAACAGCATGGGATGTATTTATCAGTTTCGTGGAAAATTAATGGGAAAAGTTGGTTCTTTCCTGCCCCACCTCACCTGAAAAACACAGGGGTGCAGCATCACCACCTGCAGAGGACTTTTATTAATATTTCAGTTTATAAAAGGTCATAAAGGCAGGTTAAAATCTTCCTGCAGGTGCCTTTTTGGGGACTGACAGTGTGTGGGGAAGCTGTAGGAAGGAAACAAGCAGGAGGAAACAAGTTATGAACAGAAGCACCTGGCTCGGGCAGGGTGTTCCCTCAGTGCTGTGACAGCAGAGAAAATGGAAATAAAATCCCATCCCTCTGCAGTGGCTTGGTTAAATCACAAATCCTTCCACAAGACACTCGTGGCACATCCCAGAAAAAAAAAATAAATAAAAAACCCCTGAAATATATATATAGAAAAAGAAAAAAAACCAGTGAAAAATAAAAAATCTCGTCCCTCTGCAGTGGGTTGGTTAAATCACAAATCCCTCCACAAGACACTCGTGGCACATCCCAGAAAAAAAAAATAAATAAAAAAAACCCCTGAAGTATATATAAAAAATAAAAAAACAATAAAAAAAATTAAATCCCATCCTTCTGCAGTGGCTTGGTTAAATCACAAATCCCTCCACAAGACACTCGTGGCGCATCCCAGAAAAAAAAAATAAAATAAAAAAACCCCTGAGGTATATATATGAAAAGAAATAAATCAGTAAAAAATAAAATAAAATCCCATCCCTCTGCAGTGGGTTGGTTAAATCACAAATCCCTCCACAAGACACTCGTGGCACTCCCCAGTTTCTCCAGCCCAGGGCTGATTGACAGTTAAAATGAACGTTCCATGCTCGTGGTATTATTATTTAATTACTATGGCATGCAGCAGCAATCCCAGCAATAAGCAGGCAAGCCTCTGTTTTTTTTGGCAGAGGGAGCCTCCAGCAGCCAAGAGAGACCTCGCAGCCAACTCAGGTATCCGAGGGGATGGGGAACAGCCCTGGAATCCCAGAGGGGATTTGTCCCTCCTTGGGATGGTGTTTGCAGGGCAAAGACACCCTGCAGGAGTCAGGAGGAATCCTCGGGGTAAATCCAGGGAAATCTCCTTAAAACAGCACCTCCAAACCCCACAGGAGCCTTGCCAGGGATTGTTAACGACCTTTCAGTCAGGTCTTTAAGCACGACTTAAAGTCTGAACACAATGGCACCTTTCACTCCATTCCAGAGGGTGACACTGGAATTAGCCCAGGCTCTCCCTGATTTCCCTCACAATGAGACAATTTGGGCTGGAATTTGGGTGCTGGATCTCTCTGGCTCCAGCCCCCCCGGGACACTCAAGGTTCAGCCACAGGGAAGAAACCACCGGTCAAAATCCACACTCAAAAAGCAGAGTTTGGATCCTGAGAGGTTCCTGAACTGCATCTGGACTTCCCTGACATTCCAGGATGCCGGGATCCAGTCCAAAAAAACCAACTGGAAGCGGGCAAAAGTCCTTCCAGGGTCTGGGTGGAGAGAAGAACAAAGTCAACGCCACCTGTGAGCAGAGTTTTACACCTAAAACCTGTGTTCTCAGAGTGGGTCAGGACGGAAAGCAAGCATGAGAACTTGTCATTTTGTGAGGGGAAAGCATCCTTTCCACCTGTAATTAGTGTATCCAAGAACAGACTCCAGACCATTCCAGTCCACACTCCGTGCCTGAAGTGACTGCCCTGCAGTTCTGCTCAGTTATCTGGGAATTTGTCCCTCTGGGAGGAAATTGTATTTAAGAATCCTTTGTTTCATTTTAATTTAATTTCCAGGCACAAAATGGACTTGAGTAAGCATTTCCATTTTCTCAGTACACACATTTCTGTGTTGTTCCCCCTGATTTACACCAGCCAGGGCATTGCCTGCTTCATTATGAAAATGAAGAATGAATAATTTATTTCAGTAGTGTGTTTTACTTGGACCAGGACACAGAGTGACAGAGCACTCTTATTTCAGCCTGAAAACCCCCGGTGTCAGCTGCTAATAACTTACAGCTCTGCACACTCCTGCTTATTAATGAGATGTAAAACCAAGGTCCTGACCACTTGTGGTTTTTCAAAGATCTCTCAAGAATTCTCCCCCAGAGCAGAAGGTATCTCAGCCAAATCCAAGAGGGAATTCCTACCGAAATTCCCACCGTGTTCTCTGATTAAAAAAAATCCCACTTCACTCCTCGAGCAACTTCAACCACAAACAGGCTGCAGTGGTCACACCCTTAATGGGTTTAACGACTCTCCTGGAGCAGGTCATTCTGGGTGAGAAAACATCACGTTTCTCATTATTTATTATCATTATTTTCACGTGGGCCACGAGGAACTGTTGTGATTCTGTGTGTTCTTTGTTCAGAAAATTCACAAAACCTCACCTGTAATATTCCAGAGCAAGACACGAACGTCAGACAGAAAACCAAAGAGAGCAACACCTGTTACAGGGAGGTCACAGCCCAGTTTCTCCCCTGGTTTTAGCACTTGTCAGGCCCCAAAATGCTTTTCTCTCTGTTCCACTTGCAGACACACCCTGCAGGCTCAGACTGAAATCTCTGTACAGAGGAGAAACTGGTCCAGGTAATGTCATAGAACCAGCTCCTGCTTTCAACTGGGAGCAAAAGACCCCTAAGAAATAACTCAAGGAGATTTAAGGAGTAAAGCAGGTAGAGCAAGGCCTTGGTGTCTGACAGAGCCAGGATTCCAGCTGGAAGGGACATCCAGGGGTTGCCTAGTTCATATCCATACAAATATCTCCAAGGGGGGGGTCAAGAGGATGGTGCCAAACTCTGTTCAGAGACAGGACGAGGAGCAAAGGGCATAAACTGGAACACAACAAGTTCCACCTCAACAGGAGGCAGAACTGCTTTCCACCAGGGTGGCAGAGCCTGGAACAGCTCTGGAACAGCCTGGAACAGCCCTGGAACAGCTCTGGAACAGCTTTGGAACAGTCAGGGAGGGCTTGGAGTCTCCCTCTCTGGGGACATTCCAAACCCACCTGAACACATCATGTGTCCCTGCCTGGGTTGGGCTGGATGAGCTCCAGAGGTCCCTTCCAAGCCAAACCACTCTGGGATTCTGGGATCCAACCCCCCCTCCCTGCTCTAAAGCCCCATGTGCAGGCAGGGGAAGGCAAATCTGGCAAGTGGCAGCTGCAGGTGCTCCACCAAACCCAGTCCCAGGGAGAAGATCCAGGAGATCCAAACCTCTGCATCCATCCCTCATGTTCTGCTCTCTCTCTCTCTTTCTCTCAGTCCATCTGTGTCAGAGAAGAAAACCCTCATGTGCTTGGCAAGCACATCACACTGTCAGCAGCTCAAAGATAAGACTGCAGAAAACCTATTTTAAAAAAAAACAAAATAAAAAATAAAAACCCAACAGACTCACTATTTCCACGGAAATATCGGGTTTATCAGATTTGAGGCTTCTGCTTCCCTGTTTTAGTAGAGGTTTCACCACATGACTCATGGACTGTGAATGTTAAAGGGGAGCTTTCTCCACTCCTGTTTTAAAAGAATTCCCAAGAGAGTTTTGTCCCAAACTGTTTGGCTTAATTAGAAGGAAAACACATCTACCTTTTCAACAGTAGGAATAAAAATCACTGCTCCCAGCTCATAATTCATTCCCTGCTCTGATAAACCTACCAGTTGGCCACAGAGTCTTCCAAGGTAAACACAGCCTTAATTTTTACTGCTCAAGGCCACAAAAATTCCATCTTTCCTGTTATGTGCTGCAGAGGATTAAATGGGACACTGCTGCTGCTTCATTTTCCTGTGCAGGGCATCCCCTCATGAAACAAAAGTGCTCTCAGAGGTACCTTCAAGGCTCTAAAAGGTCTGTTTTCCACAGAGAACAACCTCACATTAGGTAAGGACACCTTAACTATTATTTTACTTCTTCCCTTAGTGAATATAAATGGTGATGATTTGGTGTAAAAAGCAACTTTTACCCCAGAAATGGTGGCAATTTTTAAGCATTTACAGCTCGTGTAAAACCCTCCCTGAGCCTGGGCAGGTGCTACATAAACATAAAATACAAAAATACACTGTTTAAAAGCAACACTTAAACATCCTGGATTTCAACTCAGAACAGACTCCAAGGAGAAAAGTTCAAACCCTCTGTAAAAATTTGGGGAGTGATTGACATCAAAGGTTTGGGTTGTCCCATCCTTCCTGAACAGAACCTGCCCGAGCTGAACTCGTCCTGCAGCCAAACCTTTGCCATGGATATTTTAAAGCAAAGCATTTCAACACACAAACTTGCAGCTTCCAAACAATGTCTGCTTTAATGAATGCCCACGAGCCTCTGTGTGGGTTTTTTTTCCCCAGTGGATGTGTGACTGCATCAGAATTAACCAGGACCAGTTCCTGCTTGTTTTTTGCAATCGGGATGGATCCTGCTCGTGGTCCAATCCACTTCACATCAAGGCAAATTAACTCCAGAATAAATAGCTGCACCAGGTCTGTCCGTGGCCCCTCTGCAAGGGCAGAGAGTGAAGCAGTTGTGGGGAGAGCACAAGTGATGGATTAAAAGCACCTCAGGAATTCAGCCTGTGCAGAACCTGTGCTGGCAGAGCCCTGCGACACACACACGCACAAAGAGGAGCTGCAGGAAGGCAGCTCACGGCCCCCCAGGACAATTCTGAGGGCACAGCCAGCTTTTATATGCAGGACTATTCCCCAGACCTGCCCAACCTTAACCAATTACTCTCACAACAGCCCGGAGTGGGATATTTGGGATGTCAGCCCAATTGTTCCCCCTCGGCCATGCCCCAGTTGCTGGCAGGTCTGTTCCCCCATTGCTATAGTGACTGCCAGCCCTAATGCTGCTGATCAAAGTCGTGCTGGAGAGGTCACTCTGTCCTGACAAGGGACATTTTTGTGTGAGCAGGGGAGGGGGAGAGAGCCTGTGGCATAGGGGAGACTCCCTTCCTGCTCACTCTTCCAGTCTCCCTTCCACTTCATCCTGCTCCTAAAACCTGCTCTTAATTCTTTGAGCCCCTCTGCTATTCCCAAGCATTCTTCCCGAGCATTCTATGCAAATATTCATCCTAAAGGATTCTGGGGGCTCTGAGCAACTGAGTGGAAGTTTTCTGGGTGATTCTCCCAAACATTTAACATTTAACCCTGCCAAATTCACTCACCAGCTACAGCCACAGAGGTACCACACACACACACACACAGGGGCTTCACTTCCCATTTATACACAACTAAAAACCATCCTGAACCCTTTCCTAGAGCCTCAACCACCCTAAACACATCACCTGACCACACCCAAAACCCTCTCAACTCTGATTTTTGGCCACATTCTCCTGCACACAGAAAGCTCTGGCACTCTGAGATGTTTATAACGTTGTATTTGCTAAAGAAGGCTTTGAAATAACATTTCAGAGAGTTAAGACTGTGCCTGCAAGAGGCATATTAAAATCCCAGCATCATTCCTGTGATAGCCCAACTTGCTTTAATTTTAAGTTGTTCATGACACTGTTCACACATCAGAACTTTAAAATATCTTTACCCTTAATCAGCTACAAGGGGACTGGAACTTCAGCCCTGTGTGTTCCAAAGCAACCATAAATTGGAGTATTCCAGCGTTTGCTCCAGTAAAGCCAGAAAATCAGTCATGCAAAGGCAAAAGAGGGAACATTTCTCTCCTTAAAATCAAGCAGCAATTTAGCAAGATTGCCTGAAATCACTGGAAAAAGGAAGCAGCACCACTCTGCTGGCAGGAATAAGCTCTGCCAGGACACAAACACCCACCTTGGGATGCCCGTGCAGCTCCTCACTGTTGGACAGGGTGGTGTTGAAGGGCTCTGTGTACTGATTGGGCTCTTTCTTCACCTTCCTCTCTCTCTTTGCTGCTGAAACCCTGAAGAGGCAAAACTGCTGACACAGTAAAGTTGCCACAAACACCCAGGTGCACCCCTTCATTTTGGAAAGGGAGGGAGGGGCCAAGTCCGAGCACCAAAAAAAAAAACAAACTTCACCACCAATAAAGGAACAGAGTCCTCTCTCCAAAAATAAAAACTAACAGGGTCAGAAGTGCTAAAGAAGATCCTCTGGGCTGTGCACTGCCAGATGGGCAGCGAGATGGATGTGCTGGTTGCTGAGAGGTCTCTGCTCAAGCAGGACACATGGAAATGGTACAGATCAACTTGTTTAAAATCTGGATTCACTCGGAGAAGGAGGTAAGTCCATTCAGCCTCTGGGAGCTTTACATAAATACAAGAGGCCCTGAAAAGTCCTGCCACCCACCTTGAAGTGTTGCTCTCCCCTCTACCCCCCTCAAATAAGTCTTCAGACTCGTTTTAAATGCACTCAACTATGAGAAGTCAAACTGCTCTGGGCAACGGTTGCTCAGGCCAGAGCTGACAACACGAACTCATCAGGGGGGCTCTGGTTGTTCCTCTTCACCAGGAGGGTTCACTTGCTGTCATTTGAAGCCTCCTGTTGGGTTCAGAGCAGGTTTGGATGCGTTCCATCCGTTCCCTCTGGGCTGATCCTTCCCCCTTTCCTCAGTGACAAGTCCTCATCCTTCCCTTCCAGGATGCTGGGGAACTGTAATCCGAGGTTGCTACAGGCAGTGCTCCTCTGGAGGGGCTGGAAGCATCACAGCCTTGTCGGGGGATGAGAGAGACTTCTCACACCATTAAACTTAAAACGAGGAGAAACAAAGGATCTGAGGGCGTCCCCAGCTCCACCGGGAACAGGGAGAGTTTTCCCAAGTGTGGTTTGTCCCCCTCTCTAGCTGAGGGAGCTTTCCCTTTTCTCCGAGGATGAGCAGCAGCTGTCAGGGTGCAGAACCTGGTGGCTGTTGCATCCTCATCTCCCCTCACACCGGGCAGGATTTCAGGTACCTCTCAGGGTCTGATTTCTCCCGCTGCTCCTTTCCCCGGCTGCACGTTGGCAAAACCCTCCTCAGCTCCTGCCTTACCTCGGCAGAGAAGTCCTTCTTTCCCGAAGGGGTTTCCATCAACTTCAAGAAAAGCAAAAGAAAAAAGAAAAGACAAGGGGAAAAAAAAAAAAAGAAAAGAGGAGGGATCACATTCTAATGAGCTGTCAAGCCTATTCTCTTCACATTCCTATTAGACTCCCTGATAAGTGGAGCTGGCCCGTGTGCCAGGCAGATTTAAATCAGTGCCCATTCCCTGCTCCCTCCCCTCAGCCCTGCTCTGTCCCTCCCCTTCATTATCTCGGAGAAATCACCATTTTTCTGGGAAGTTTGTAAAGCTGCACGGGGGGAACGGGTGGTAGAGCTAAAAAATATGTGGCTTGGAATAAGCACTCGGCATCACACACGAGGATAATCAGAATCCTGCCTGATTTCCCAGGCTCTTCCCTATTTTCCTGCAGTTCCCATTGGGGGGGGGGGGGGCTGATTTCTTTACAGGGTGGGCTGTTGGTTAAAAATCCCAGAAACCCAAAGGTTCCCTGTGTCCTACCAGCACTTCAGGAGGGGATCTTGATGTACTTGGACACTGCAAATCTCTACCAGTTCCCCACCACCCAGAACAAATATTCCTGTTCTTCCCACAAAGATTTTTCAGCTGCAAAGATTTCCCTGAGGCTGCGTCGTGAGAAAGTCCAGGAATGCTAAAAAATTGAAGATCACATGGTTTGAAGTCCTTTATGCAGCCAGAAAATGAGAGATTTGCTTTATTTTGGCAATTCCTTCACCAGAACTTCTGTGATCCAACTGTCAGCACAGATCTTCCTTGGATTTTGCAGCCAGGGTGGATCAGGAGCAAAGCTCAGGGAAACTGAGGCACAAACACATTTGTTTGAGCTGCTTTATTTTGGGAATTCCTTCACCAGAACTTCTGTGATCCAACTGTCAGCACGGATCTTCCTTGGGTGGATCAGAGCTCAGGGAAACTGAGGCACAAACAACCTGAGCTGCAAAAAAAATCGAGAGGTGGAATAAAGACTGGTGGATCAGAAGCAAAGTTCTGTTAATATGGTTTGAGGAAACTGAGGCACAAACAACCTGAGCTGCAAAAAAAATCAAGAGGTGGAATAAAGATTGGTGGATCAGAAGCAAAGTTCTATTAATATGGCTCGGGGAAACTGAGGCACAAACCACCTGAGCTGCAAAAATCGACAAGCAGAACACGGATTTTTAAATTTTTTACAGCATCTTCGGGGAGAAATGGAGTTTAGGAAAGAGAACAAAGTAAGAAGGGCACTTACCCAGCAGCTCAAGAGTTAACAGCACATCACCCCTCCCCCAGCCAGCTCACATTCCATCAAAACTACGTGGCAGACTTTATTTGTTAATAATATTTAACTTTCTTTGGCGCCTTCTCATACTTAAGCCTCTTTTTTTTTTCAGGTTAGTTGTAGACAAGCCATGAATTTGTAAAAGTGCACTTGATGACACATTAATAGGACAATCTGTCATAGCCCAGCTAAACAGCCTGACAGCTCCACACACCACGGCGGGCAGGGACAGCCAGGGCTGGGCTGGGCTTGGCTGGGCTGGGCTTGGCTGGGCTCTGCCTAAAGCCTCTTCCCTAGCCTGGCAGCAGCTCCTGGGACTGGGGGGAAATCAATCCCAGCTAATCCAAGGAGAAGGTGTTGCTGGTTTGGGCTGTAAACTTGGGACAGTGGTGGGACAGTGACAGGGTGGCACCCAGAGAGATATCTCTGGGCAGCCAGGAGGGTTTGGGGACGTTGGGGACATTGCAGTGACATCATAGTGGCACCTGCAGGGAGCCCCAGGGGACCCACACAGAGCTCTGAGAAGGTGCTGACACAGGGACAGTGACATGGTGGCACCTGGAGAGGTACCTCTGGGCAGCCAGGAGGCTCTGAGGGTCTTGGGGACATGGCAGTGACATCGTGGTGACACCCACAGGGAGCCCTGGGGGACCCACACAGTGCTCTGAGAAGGTGGTGACATAGGGACAGTGATGGGACAGTGACATGGTGGCACCTGGAGAGGTATCTCTGGGCAGCCAGGAGGGTCTGAGGGTCTCAGGGACATTGGTGACATCGTGGTGACACCCACAGGGAGTCCAGGGGACCCACACAGTGCTCTGAGAAGGTGGTGACATGGGGACAGTGATGGGACAGTGACATGGTGGCACCTGGAGAGGTATCTCTGGGCAGCCAGGAGGTTCTGAGGGTCTCAGGGACATTGGTGACATCGTGGTGACACCCACAGGGACCCTCAGCAGAGCCACACAGAGCCCTGGGGACGTGGTGACAATGTGACAGTGACATGACAGCGACCTGGTGGCAGCCAGGAGGGTCTGGGGACACTGGGGACATCGTGGTGACATCACAGGGACACCCACAGGGAGTCCTGTCTGAGCTCCATAGAGCCCTGAGAACATGGTGACACGGGGACAGTGATGGGGCTGTGCCATGGTGGCACGTCCAGGTGCAGCCAGGAGGGTCTGGGGGTCTTAGGGACCGTGTTATAAACTTCCCAAAACATCCTTTTCCCTCCTTTGGGCTCAAACAAGTGCCAGCACAGCTGGTGCCTCCCCTGCAATCCCAAATTTCCAGCTGCCCACCTTGGAGTTCCCATCCCAGCTGCAGCAGTTCCCAGGTCTCGCCGCTGCATCCGCAACGTCCAACCCCTGTTGGCAGGAAAAAGAAAAATAAAGGGAAATCAAGGATATAAAGTCTGAGGTGGCACTTTCACAGCACAGCAGCTCAAAGATCTTGGAATAATGGGAAGGAACCCTCCAGCTCCCTGACAGGAGGTTGTAGCCAGGTGGGATCGGGCCCTTCTCCCAGGTGACAAGTGATGGGGATGAGAGGAAATGGCCTCAGGGGAGGTTCAGATGGATATCAGGGAAATGTTTTTCATGGAAAAGGGTTGTCAAGCTTTGGAATGGGAATCAAGAACCTCATGGATGTGGCCTGTGGGGACGTGGATTAGTGGTGACCACGGTGGTGCTGCTGGACTTGATGGTCTTAAAGGTCTTTTCCAACCTTACTGATTCCATGGAAGGCAAACAGTTTCTCCCTGGAGCTCAGCACCACTGAGGCACTTCCAGGGATGGCTGAGAACAGAACAACATCAATCCTGCGTGAGGAAAGTTTGGAAGCAGGGAAAACGTTGTAAGAAGCCACGTTAAGGATTCCAAACTGTGCAAGAACCCAAAGAGAGTGTTTGCAAACCCTCTAAGTGTGAACAGAGCCAGGGAGGGAACCGAAGAGTCGGGCAAGGAACTTGTGATCCCATCTTTCAATCTCCCCTTCCGTGATTTTACTCCAGACAGGCCTCACCTGACTGTGCCAGGAATAATATCCAAAGGGCAAAAGGGCAAAAGCTGGGATTCCCCCACTTGCCTGTTGTGGATATATGGAACAACTCCTAAGCCTTGGCACAGAGATGGGGATTTTTGAAGCCAGTACAGTGGCTGACACCCCCCACCCCCCCCATTCCTGCTTCATCCCAGATAAAGGGCTGGAACAGGGAAGGAATCCTGCCCTGGAAGGGTTGGGAGGTCCTGGCACGGGTTGCCCAGAGAAGCTGTGGCTGCCCCATCCCTGCAAGTGTCCAAGACCAGGTTGGAGCAACCTGGGATAGTGGAAGGTGTCCCTGGGTGGAACTGGATGATCTTTAAGGTCCTTCCCACCCAAACCATTGTGGGATTCTGGGACAATCCAACATAAACTCAGGCTGTTGGTTGATGTACACAGGCCCCAAGGCTGCCAGAGCTCCAGGAGGCTTTGGACAACACCCTCAGGGACAGGGTGGGATTGTTGGGGTGTCCTGGGCAGGGCCAGGGGTTGAACTCATGATCCTTATGGGTCCCTTCCAGCTCAGGATATTCCATGATTCCTGAAGCTGTTTGAACAAACCTGAACACACCAACGAACAAAAGAGCAGCTTTGGGAAGACTCACCCGGGGTTTATGGTCGCTCCGGTGGGAGCTGCAGTGCCCGCATCCCACATTCCAGAGCCTCTCCATGCCCGCATTCCCGGCCCGCTGGATCCCGACCCGCGCGGGATCGCTTCGCCATCTGCTGGCAAATCCATGGAAACGCCGACACACCTGGGAAAACCGCAAAAAAAAAAAACCCCCACTCGCTGCTCCTCCAAAGGTTTCTCTCGGAGTGACCAGGTGGGAAATAACCCGTTGGGGCAAAGCTTTTCCCGCTGGTAAAAGTTCCCAATAAACCCTCATGAACTGTCCCCTTCCTTGCCCAGAAAACCTTTTCAATGACATGCTTTTCCTTCTCCAGAGATTCTCTTTTGTACAATTTTTCCACTGAAAACACGATTTTCCTGCTTTCCTTTTGCAAAGGAAGGATCAGCTTGTTCACTGTTTGCCTCTTCGAGTCACAAAATAAACCACTAACAGCCCAAAATTATTCAGAGACAGTCAAAAAACACCTTGAGAAGCACAAGGCTTAAGGGAATAATTGTAATTACAACTTTTGAAATAGTTGTTGTTTTCTCATCCAGTTTCCTCCCAGTGATTCCTTTCCCAAAAAGAGTCCCACAGAAAGCCTCTGTTTTCTCATGAATGTTTATTATGAACAAACATTACAATGCAGTCATTCCCACTCCTCAGTACATGCTCGTAGCAAGGGAACACTTCCATGACCTGGAAATCTCAGGGGGGAGGAAGGTGATGACTACACAAAACTCCAGAATTTTAAAAGTAAAAAATAAAATAAAAATCAAAGAGATCTTTCAAGGCGACCACAAGATGTGTAATTCCAGCTGCAAAAGCTCCCTACCACCAATTCCTAACAGTCTGACAGAATAAATTTAGGGAATTGCAGCGTGAAAGTCAAGGGCCAGACATTTATTCCAAGATCATATAATGAAGGAGAGCTTTTAATTTGATTCCAGCAAGTAATGAACTGCTCAGGGCATGGGAATATTTCTGCCTGGGCTCCTCCATCCAATGACTTGGGTAACAAAAAGATCAGGTACTGTTAGAAATGCTTAAAAAAACCCCACAAATCAGTAAAACCTACACAAAGGGGGATAAATCTCGTGGTACCAAAGGCAAGGAGACATAAAAATGTTGCAAGGGGGTCAGGGATTGCTCCCAGCTTCCCACAGATGGCACCTGGAATGGCTGGCAAGTCTTTTCTCCCAATCCAGGGGACTCAAGAGAAAAACTGCAATTGTGGAAGTTTTGGGTTTTTAAACACAACCAATCCTCAGGGGAGGGAAAAAAAAAAAGCAGCATGTCCAGGGTTTGACCAAAGGGGGTTTTGTTTCTGCAAACAAGAGACCCACCTTCAGGTGCTCAGGTGCAGCTCAAGGCCAACTTCTTGCCAGGGAATAAAAAGCTTTTTCTTCACCATCTCTGGCTGTTTTTCTCTGAGCTTGGAGAGGTCACAGAAGGTGCAAACACACCCCACCCAAGGTCTCCTTGCCTTTGTCTTGGTTTTTGTGGAGAAAGAACTTCCAGAAGAGAAGATAACCATGGACAACCAACAGAAGGTGCTGTCTGGTAATGGCAGGAAAAGGCATGGCAAGGACACAAAGAGGTTTGAGAGGTGCAACCTCCTCCTCCTGCCTTGGAGAAAAAAAAACATGAGCCATCCCAAAAATCCCAGCCCTGCAGGAGAGCCATGGCACTGCCCTCCTCCCCAGCACCCCCCCAGACCCCACTTGTCTCTAGGATTAAGCACATACGAGAGGTAAATGAAAAAATAGTTATAAATAAGATTTGGTAAACCCATAAAATAATAATAATAATAATAAAAAAAACCATAATCAAAGGGTTTATAAATACACTTAAAATCCAGCCTTTTCCAAATCCCATCCTCACACACCCTGACTCCTTCCCTTCCTCACATCAGGAAGAACTGCTTTAAGATTTCTTTAGCAAAGAGCTGTTCTGCTGATTTTGGTAATTCCTACCTATTGCAGACAATTGGTCACATTTATTGGTGCTCTGAGCTGTTGGCTCATGGGTTGACAGGACATTTTTGCTTAAAATTCAAGATACCAAGAAGCTTGAGAGAGAGAGAGAGAGAGAGAGAAAATCTGAAAGGGGAAATAAGACAGTTTCAAAACATTCTTAGACACATGAGGTAATTATTTATTTGGGCTCTTGAGAATAATTAAAATAAGACTATACAGTGAGTGCAGAGCTTTTATCCCTGCTACCACCTTGGACAGTTGTAGCATTGACAGTGTGTCAATTCTGAAAGGCACAGCCAAGTTTGCCTCTGCTGAAACAAAGCTGTTGGGTAAACTGGTAAAATTCAAGCAGGAGGGAGAAAAATCGAGCAAACTCAATTTAAAAAAAAATAAAAAAATAAAAAAGAAGTAATTTCAGACAGACTTTTGAACTTCAGTGTTTACCCACAGTGCTGGAAGCCTGTGAACAAACAGCAATATTTCATTTATCAGTCACCTGAAGGGGAACAGTGATGAACTCACAGCTAAAAAAAGCTTCCAGAATCCCAGATGAATTTTGGGTTTGGCTTTTGGTGGCGATGGTGGTTTGTTGGGTTTTTTTCAAGAGTGAACAGTGGAACAATTTGAAGGGTTAATTCAGGCAGTGACACTTCAGATGGATTATCAGCTGACTCTGAGGAAGCTGGTTTGTCACTGAGACTCCTTTGCCTTTTTCCCTTCCCAAGGGCTGGGGTTGCCTCAAGCCCCACAGCCTGAGGAATGCAGAGATTTTGGAACACACACTCAACTCTCTCCATTGGTGGGTGCAGTTTTATTATCATTTCACCAGTGGCCCCTTGTGATCAGAAGGAACTATTACAACTTTCCAAAAGAACATCTCCCAGAATGAAAATCTGTAAGTGAACAAATCCCAAACAACCCTGGAGATGGGTATTCCCACTAGAGGCTGATTCCAAGGCTTTTTTTTCCTTGCTAAGGGCCAACAGCTGCACTTCTTGTAGCCCAAATAAAACCTTCAATGACACTGTGACAATTTGGACAACACATTTAACACACTGTGGTGTTATGTTCCCACTCATCTAATCACTACTGACTAGATATGCAATGATGGTCATTCTAGTTGGAAAAAAAAAGAAACCAGCAATTTTCTGTAGCATCAAATGTTCACATTGACCAAACCCTTCCCAAGTCCACGTGGAACCCCTACTTGAATCACTGAACACCTGGACAGACTCTTCCCTACCGAAAATAAAACGATATGCAGAGAGAATGGCAGAGTTTTAAAAATTGTACAGTGAAGTAAAAAGCCTTATTTGCTCGAGATTTTCAAATCTCCAACGACAGATGGAGGACTGCTATAAAAAAAAAAAAAATATCAAAGCACTAGAAATGTAGTGTCTCATCAATAATGCTTCGACTTGTGAGAAACTACCAGAAGAGCAGCAGGAGTTTCTGCCTAACCCAAACTAACTCCAACTCCCCACGAGAAAAAAAAAAAAAAAAAGAGTCCCACCACTCGTCCTGCCAAACTACCGCTAGAATTTTGGTCTTGGGGGGGGTTTTTATTTTGCTCTCCTCCTCCTCCTCCTCCTCACTCCTGGGCTATGCTCCTCAGGACATACTTCACTGTGTAGGCAAAGGCTGCGAAGCCCACGATGACAAACAAGTTCGCCAGAGCTCCGCCCAGGAGTCCATGGTTGCGGTTGGGCTGCTGGAGCCCGGGGGGGTTGGCGGGGCCCAGGGCCACGTGCCCGTTGAGGAGGGGGAGCCCGTTCTGACCGTAGTGCGCGTCCCCGTCGGGCACCACGTCGGGCAGAGGCAGGGAGGGGGGTCTGCTGTTGAGCTCTTCTTGTGCTTTCTGTTTTTGTTTGATCTCCTGGAGAGGGAGAAAGGCAAAAAAAAGAGAGAGAGAGAGAGAGAGAGAGGCCTGAGGGGTTGGAAGCGAAAGCTGGTAGAGGTTTGGGTGTTCTGAAAGGACTGGAAGTGGAAGTCGTGGAGCTTTGGGTGTTCTGAAAGGACTGGAAGTGGAAGTCATGGAGCTTTGGGTGTTCTGAAAGGATTGGAAGTGGAAGTCACGGAGCTTTGGGTGCTCTGAAAGGATTGCAAGTGAAATTCGTGGAGCTTTGGGTGCTCTGAAAGGATTGCAAGTTAAAGTCATAAAGCTTTGGGTGTTCTGAAAGGATTGCAAGTGAAAGTCCTGAAGCTTTGGGTGTTCTGAAAGGACTGGAAGTGGAAGTCATGGAGCTTTGGGTGTTCTGAAAGGATTGCAAGTGAGAAGCTTTGGGTGTTCTGCAAGTCATGGAGCTTTGGGTGTTCTGAAAGTCATGGAGCTTTGGGTGTTCTGAAAGTCATGGAGCTTTGGGTGTTCTGAAAGTCATGGAGCTTTGGGTGTTCTGAAAGTCATGGAGCTTTGGGTGTTCTGAAAGTCATGGAGCTTTGGGTGTTCTGAAAGTCATGGAGCTTTGGGTGTTCTGAAAGTCATGGAGCTTTGGGTGTTCTGAAAGTCATGGAGCTTTGGGTGTTCTGAAAGTCATGGAGCTTTGGGTGTTCTGAAAGTCATGGAGCTTTGGGTGTTCTGAAAGTCATGGAGCTTTGGGTGTTCTGAAAGTCATGGAGCTTTGGGTGTTCTGAAAGTCATGGAGCTTTGGGTGTTCTGAAAGTCATGGAGCTTTGGGTGTTCTGAAAGTCATGGAGCTTTGGGTGTTCTGAAAGTCATGGAGCTTTGGGTGTTCTGAAAGTCATGGAGCTTTGGGTGTTCTGAAATGATTTCAAGTCAAAGTCATGGAGCTTCATGTGTTCTGAAAGGATTTCAAGTGAGAAGCTTTGGGTGTTCTGAAAGGATTGCAAGTGAAAGTTGTGAAGCTTTGGGTGCTCTGAAAGCCAGGAAGCCTTGAGTGTTCTGAAAGGATTGCAAGTCAAAGTCATGGAGCTTTGGGTGCTCTGAAAGGATTGCAAGTGAAAGTCATAAAGCTCTGAATGTCCTGAAAGGATTTCAAGTGAAAGTCATGGAGCTGTGGGTGTTCTGAAAGGATTTCAAGTGAGAAGCTTTGGGTGTTCTGAAAGGATTTCAAGTGAAATTCATGGAGCTCTGGATGTCCTGAAAGGATTGCAAGTCGAAGTCATGGAGCTGTGGGTGTTCTGAAAGGATTTCAAGTGAGAAGCTCTTGTCTATCTTTTCCCCACTCTCCTGTGTGCAATAATTAAGACCTTTTAAAAGGCTTCCAGGATTGACACAGCCTGGGAAAAATCCTGAACAATTAGTTTGCTACATAGAGAAGCTGAACAACTCCAGAAAACCCAAATATTGTAGGGCTGAATTCCCTTACCTCCACCACTTCAGGGAAGAGCTCACAGAAGACTTTATCTTTTAAATTAAATGCTAAGCTTTGTGCAGCGAGTTGTCTTTTCTGTGGAGGAAACAAAAACATCAGCAGCAGCTGCAGAGAAATTCATTTGCTCCAATCCAACAGCTGATTTCCCCCAAGAAGGGTGCAAACCACCAGCCAACTTTATCATTTACAGCATCACACCTGTGAACATTACTCACTACAACACCTTTATAGACATAAATATGTTCTCAATTCTTCAGCCTGTGGGATTAGGGGGTTGTGTCAGTGTGACTGCTTGGCTGGCACATCCAGAGGAAGGAAGGAGGGACAAAATCCCAACCACACTGTTTATTTCTGAGATACCAAAATTCCTGCTGTTTTGCCATTTGCCAAAGCTGCCCCAAGGTCCCTGACACCCCCTGAACTCACTGTGAACTCAGATGTCTCTATGCTGCCCAGTGTGGGGCCTTTTTCCACCATAAAACTAAGGAGGCCTGTCAGGATTGTGGAGACTGACCACGCTGGATTCCACGTGTCCGGGTGGAAATCAGTGATGGAGAGACACAACCTTCAAAAAAAAAACACAGCCAAGAGGTTTGGGTTTGCCATTAAAATCATCACACAATTAGGCACAGTGCTGAAAGGGTGTTAATTGCTTAAGTGGTAGAGGAAAGGTCCTTACCTTGTGTTACACTTAAACCTTCCATTAGGTGTAATCATATAAATACTAGGAGGTTTAAAAGGGAATTCTCGGGGGAATATTAGTTTCCCATGATAATAGCCACCTGCATTACACAGAGAGAGGAATTACTTGTTTTGCATGAAGATTAAATCCTAAACTGCTACTCAAAATGGGCCAAATAAACCCCTTGGCTTGTCTCCTTCTCCCCCTCTCACTGAGATCAAATTCTTCATCTTGTGCCTCTAAAACTAGGGAATAATAACCCAAACTTGCACCAGATTTACTATGGAGGCAATTCTCTCACATTCTCTCTTACAAACAGTAGTTGCTGCTGTCAAGTCTGGAATACACTGAAGGAAAACCAGCCAAACTGTATTTAATACAACAAAATGGGTTATTTTTCCCAGAAGCTGAGTGCAAACACAACCCTGTGAAGAATCCCAGTCAAAAAAAGCATTTCTGAGAGGCTCCAGAGGACACTGTGACTACAACAAATTAACAAGGCTTTTACATTTGGAGCTTTCTCCAGAGAAATTCATAAAGAGAATTTTTACATCTCAGCTCACCGAGAACATTTCTGTGCTAACAAAATGGGACTTTTTCAAATTATCTTTTGCCACACGCTCTCTAAAGTGAGCTGTCTGCTCCAAAATCTTTAAGAGGAAGATCTCTGTCTTCATCTTCACCTCAATTTTATTTTATTAAACCCCTTGCTAACAGAAACATTCCTGACAGCAGTATCACCACCTCTTTTCAACCAGTTTTCCCACAGACTGCACTGACAGATCCTGGAGCTATTTTTAGTTGTATTTTGCCCATTTAAACCACCATTTAATCACTAAATACTGCAAACAAAACACATGGGTTTTACCTTCATAGGGTGTCATTTCAGGTCCCCTCACAACATAGTGCCTGGGAAAAGAAGGGAATGGAAACACTGTGGATCCAGCACAGAATCAGCCCCCAATATCCCTAAAAAAATGAGGATCTAATCATCCAGCCCAAGCTTCCCATGCTGAGGAGTGAGGGAGTTGGACTCGACGACCTGGAAAATCTTGTTCTCTCTCCACGAGTGATTCCAATTCCCATTCCCACTCTTACCATTCCAGGATATTGGATGGGAGGGGCTCTGCACAGATGTAAGGCACTGGATCTTTCTTAATTCTCAGGTAGTCTTGTTTAAGCCTCTGGGTTGCTGTGGTTGGTGCCCTCTTATTACTGTTGTTGCTCATCTAATTAAAAAAAATATATAAATACAGTGTTAGTAGACACAGAGCTACAGTCACTCCTGGGACACTGCTCCAGGTTTTTGCACAATCCACTTTATATTTAAAATATAAATTGAATAACCTTCACTTTTTTAAGTGGCAAGATCTTAACTGACACAGTCCCAAGAGACATCTGTACTGGATGATCCTTCCAGCTTGGGATATTCTGTCCTAAAGGTCTTTTTGAGTAACTGATTTCCCTGTTCAGCTTTGATATCTACTCTGTAAATTTACATGTTTTAAATTCATCTGGTGTTTCTACACGTCCAGTTATCTAAAAAAACAACAACAAACCACAATAATCTCGTTGCTGACTTGGGGGGGGGGAAGGACTTGGAATTAAATTTGCTCCTGCTAAGGACTGAATTTCCAGAAGGGAACTCCTGAGCCAGATTATTCTCTCCCAGACAAATAAAACCCCTTCCAAAGGGAGACAAGTCAGTGTGAGGGGAGGAAATCCCACAGTGTTTACAAGACAAAGAAAGAATTAGCCCTTATAATGCACCTACAGAACACACTAATTAACAACTGCTGTTTGACTCACTTTCCCCTGAGAACTTTAGGGAATTACTTGGCTTTAAACATGGAATAAAAAGGAAAGACTTTACAAACAGAGATAAGACAATGCCCACAATGTGACACGAAATATATGTTAAAATTCCTACAACCCTTTCTATTCCTTCTGTGCAAACATGCAGCCAAGTAAAATTTATTAAAGAAACAACATTTAAACCACGAGCAACAGTTGTACGTGGTCAAATATTCCACCCCTACTCAGAATAAACCCTTTAACCTGCCTTTTGTCAGAACTGCTTGAAACATCAGAGCATTTTTTTTTTTTTGAAGCCACCACCTCCCGAAATCATAAAATTCAGAACCTTTCCCCAAAGGAGCCAGCTCTGACTTTAAAAGAAATAATTAAATAATATCTTTTTACTTCGACACGATTATTTGTTCTGATGTTTTTCAGTAATAAATCGAAGTAGTAGTAGTAGCAGTAATAATAATTTGAAATAAGCCCTCAGTACCTGATAATAATATTAATAATAATTTGAAATGAGCCCTCAGTACGTGATAACAATAACAATATTATTAATAATAATATATTATTATTACTAATGATAATTTGAAATAAGCCCTCGGTACGTGCTGCGAAAACACACTGAAACATTTTAACGCTTTAAGTGCGGTCACTGGCATTTTAACGCGCCTCAAAGCCTTACCTGGAAGAACACTTGTATCTTAAACACGGAAAATAAATGGCTACGACCGCAAAGGCAATTTCTCACCTGGGCAATACAACCGGACGAGGAAAAGTGAAGGAAGAAAGAAGACAAGGGGGGGAAGGCAGGCACGGAGGGACACAGGGAAGGAGGAGAGAGGGAGGGAGGGACTGAGGGACGGAGGGACTGAGGGAGGGAGGGAGAAGGAGAGAGAGGGGCTGAGGGACAGACAGAGGGAGGGGGGAAGAGGCAGCCAGCCGGTCCCGCCGGGGGCAGCCCCCGCTCACCTCTCCGTGCCCGCCAGGCCCCGGGCGGCCCCTCCTGCCGGCGGGCGGAGGGAGGGACGCGGGCAGCGGGCGGTCGGGCCGCGATGGCGGCGGCGCGGGCGGGGCGGGCAGGGCCGGCCGGGGTCCCCTCACGGCTCCGAGCCAAGATGGCGGCGCGGGCGGCACTTCCGGGAAGAAGCCGCGACGCGTCCGGGGCGCGCGGCCACTTCCGCTTCCGGTGTCGCCATGGCGGGCGCGGGGCCGTGAGGGGGGCCCGGGGCTGGGCCGGCCCGAACCCCGCTGCGAACGCGGCGTCACCGCACAAAGCCGCACGAACACAGAATGTGCTGAGTTAGAAGGGACCTACAAGGCTCACAGTCCAACCCCTGGCCCTACACGGGCACCCCCACAAGTCCCACCACCCAACAGTCCCACCACCCAACAGTCCCACCACTGAACAGTCCCACCACCCAACAGTCCCACCACCCAGCAATCCCGCCCTGTCCCCTGAGGGCGTTGCCCAAACGCCCCCTGAGCTCTGGCAGCCCAGGAGCCACGACAAAGCCAATCGCGATTAAATAAATAGCGATAAAACATGCCCCGTGTAATTAGACATGGCTGTTCCATTACGACTTTACAGAATCAGGGGATATCCCGAGTGGGGAGGGAACCCCAGAGGAGCATCGAGGGCCAGCTCGTTGTCGTGCTTTGGAGGGATCGAGGCATTGTCTTACCTTTTTTTTTTTTCCCCCGAGGAATTGGCACGTAGTGCCAGGACAAGGGGGAACGGCCTCAAACTAACAGAGAACAGGGTTAAATGAAATATTGGGAAGCAATTCCTCCCTGGGAGGGTGGGGAGGCCCTGGCACAAGGTGTCCAGAGAAGCTGTGGCTACCCCTGGATCCCTGGAAGTGTCCAAGGCCAGGTTGGAGCAACCTGGGCTAGTGGAAGGTGTCCCTGCCCATGGCAGGGGATGGAAAGAGATGGTCTTTAAGGTCTCTTCCAACCCAAACCATTCTATGATTCTGTTTCCTCACTGAATTTACCCCAAATAAAGGCAGAATTTTTTCTTACTGCTCCAAAAAAATTCAGGCATTTTCCATGTGAGTAATTCCTGCAGTGCCCACGGTGCTCGAGTGCTCCCCGGTACCCAACAGAGGGCACTGGCAGCCCACGTAATTTTCGAGTTCTTGGTTAATAAAACTGGCTTCAGTCTCCAAATCTGTTGTCTAGATTTGCTCTCCTGCCATGGGGTTGGGGAAGGTTAAATCAACAGCAGGAAGGAAAAATAAATAAATGGCTGTGATGTCATTACCTGTAAGTGAAAATCGAAACCATGCATACGTTTTAAGTTTCAGTTTCTTTCTACAATGAGGACTGGAAAATATTGTGTCCTCAGACATCTCACTCAAGGATGTCTGTTTAATTGTAGTGGGATAATATATTTGATTAATTTGGTTGATAATTCCAAGGTCAGGGTGGACGGAGCTCGGAGCAACCTGCTCTAGTGGAAGGTGGTAGGATTGGAATGAGATGATCTTTAAGGTCCCTTCTGACTCAAACCGTGCTGTGATTCTACGATTTTAGCATTTTCAGCTTGCTGAGAGCTGTAAACATTTTAATTTCACGGTAGTTTCATTTTGAATGTGTCCTATTTTCCCTGATTCCCTCAGACTTCGGTCACAATAACGGGATATTTCATACACAGCGTTCACAAGTCCCACCTGTGGCCACATCAGATCTCTTTGATTTAGCGAAGTTTATCAAACCAAATCCTTTTCTTTGAGCTGTTTTGACTTTGAAGCCATGAAATGTTTTAAGGAAAAACGTTTTGCTTCAAAACCAGAAGCAATAGTTGATCTGTTTGGTTTTAATCTCTTACACTGATTCATCCTCCTGTCTAATCTTATATGAGCTCACAGTTTACAAATATTTTGCAGAACAGGAGGAAGTCTTTATTTTAAATTATTATTATTATTATACTTCAAGAATTCAAGCCCTGTATAAAACAAGGTATTGTTGGAATGCTCTATTAGCTACATATATTTCAGCTAATAAATTCCCCGGGGCAGCTCATGCAGGATAACACTAATTTTATACCCTTTGACCTGAGGACCTGTTTTTAACTCAGCCACACCATTTTGTCTATTTTGTGTGTGTGTGTGTGTTTACACTGGAATTCCTACTAAGTCTGGAAATATGAGAAACGTGAACCTGGAGACTGAAGCAAAGGATGCTGAGGGGATTCCAGAGCTCCCACTTAACACCTCTGGCATTGTCCCTGATGTTCCCCAAGCCCAGAGCATTTCATGCACAAGTGTGTTGTCATTAACATTCCATTAATCCCTCTGGTATGTTCTTCTCCACACTAATGACAGCCTGGAATGACACTTTGCTCTCACAGTAGTTTCTTTCTTGCCAGTTGTTTTCCAACATGCAAATGAATCACACACTTCAGAACTTCCTCTCTGTGAAGTGTCTTTGCGGGGGACTGTTGTCGTGTCTTGAAGGCATATTTAAAACCTGGCCTTGGGAAGTCACTACAAGTTCCATATTTATGTTTTTAAATCATTAGGTGCTCCAAGTAAATAAGTACCTACTGTTAAATTGATTTGGAAGGTGATTTACTCTAGGACTGAGACAAGGGAGACAGTTCTCCAACTCATAAAGTTGTTGTTTTAATTGGATATCAGCCTGTCAGCAGGATCATGAGGGTGGTTGCAGGACATGAAAACATCTTTATATGCATCTTTATATAAATTTTTATATGTATTATTGTTCAAAAATCCATAACTGCCTGACTTTTGCACCTTTCATTGTAACTGTAATGAAAGCATTGCAGATTTTCAGGACAGGTACAAAGAAGAGGAACCAGAATTCGTTTCATGTGTGGTTTCTATACACAGAATTAGGATCAGAATTCTATTTGGGGGTGCCTTTGAGAAGTCCTTGGCTGCAGCATCTCCATCAAATGAAAGCAGAGCTTCCTGGCCCACTCCACACGTGAGGACTTTGAGGCCGACCTTGGGGGATGAAGAAATAATTTGGGAAAGAAAACACAGCCTAAGGAATATGGGGTGGGGGTTACTCAATATGGTAAAGCAATAAAACCCCTCAGGAGGATAAAAGAGCCAAAAACAAGGAAGAGAAATAAAGAGAAAACACCTCTAAATTGCCTTTTGGGGCAAAGATTAAAAGACAGCCAACCTAGCAGCACTTTAGGAGAAAATCAACATCAAAAAAATCCATCAAGGAAATGGCACTGCTTTGGGATGGGAAAGGAGCAAGATGTTTTAATGCAAATGCCATTGCTCATAGTTTAGACCTGGAAGTGATGCAGGTGCTCCAATGGAATCTTGTCCAGTAAATGTGGCAACGCTGCAGCTGCTGCTTGGATTGTCCAGAAAGAGAGAAAATGTTGGGGGAACAGCCCGAGGCTGCTCAGAGCTGGGGGGTGCTGATGAGATGGAGGGTTCCTGTGTCCCAAAAAGACATGGGATGTATCCTTGGGGAAGCAATTTCATAGATTCACGGAATATCCTGAGTTAGAAGGGACTCACAAGGATCAGTGTCCAACTCCTGGGCCTGCACAGGGCACCCCAACAATCTCCAGGCTTAAGCAGTGAAAAAATTGAGGAATTTTACTTCTTCCCTGAATACAGAGAACTACTCCTTAGGCCTTTCACTAGTTTTCCAGTCCCTACAGCCTGTGGAATTGGAAAATCAGTCAGTTATAATGTGTTCTCTTATTTTACACGTCCCTGACGTGGATCCCAGTGAGACTACTGATCTGCTCATCTTCTTTGCTGTCTGAAGCCACCAGCTGGCACCACACAAATATTTTGGAGGTGCCAAGGCAGAATTTTCTTGCTGTGAAGAGGATTTTCCTGCCTACAGGCACGAGCTGCCTGAAAGAAATCATTGCCCAGGGAATAAATGCAGGAGCATGGTCTGATCTCTCCTGCCTGACAACCTCCTGGAACAGGGGCCTCAGGGAATGGAAGGTGCCAGACAAATCCTGCCCTAAAACACATCCAGGATGCAGAGCAAGCCAAAGCCAGAGGGCTCAGTAAAGAAGGAGGTCTGGGAGGGCTACCCCAAGCAGGGGTGGAGGTTGCCAAGCATGCTGAAGGTCAGAGTGAGATGGGACAGAGGGAAAGGGGCTTGGATGGAACACAGAAGGAGAGAAGAAATCAGGGGAAAAAAAATCCTCAAGGGCCTCAGAACGAAGGGGACGTGGTGACCTTGATCCCAGAGGTGTCAGGCACGGGACTGAACCTTTGCAGAGCCACAGGGAAGGAAAGAATGAATCTTTAGGATGTTGTTAAGGAAGAACAGTCACCTGGAAGAATTTATGCCGTGAGTAAGAGGTGATTTAGCTGAGACATCTTCTCTCGCTGGGCAAGGGAGCAGCATTTATGAGCCTTGCTGTTGGCAGCGTTGCCACAGCTGCAAGTTGCTCAGTGATGCTGGAGAAGCCATTTTTTATTTATTCCACATAAAAAACATGTGCCAGACACTGTTCTCTGAGAGGCCTTCTTTAGGAGTTTGGGTTGTGCTGTATTTAAGCATTAATAAATATTGCTGGAGTGTATTTACTCTTAATTTTTAAAGAGTATGTCTTCATTTTGGGGGGTGCAAATCTTTCACGAGTTCAAGGGGTTTTTTTCTTTTTTGGGAGGGGCTTTCAACGGAAGAAAGTTGGAATTGTGAACCTGATTAAAGGCAGAAGGATATTTGCTGTTCAGTCTTCTCTGGAAGGAATTCCTGGCTGGGAGGGTGGGGAGGCCCTGGCACAGGTTGCCCAGAGAAGCTGTGGTTGCCCCTGGATCCCTGGAAGTGTCCAAGGCCAGGTTGGACAGGGCTTGGAGCAACCTGGGCTGGTGGAAGGTGTCCCTGCCCATGGCAGGGGGTGGCACTGGATGAGCTTTAAGCTCCTTTAAGGTCCTTCCAACCCAACCCATTCCATGATTCCATAATGACTCTCCATCCCTGGTGCCTGAAGGTGCTGCAGTTGTCCCCACCTGTGTGCAGGTGAGAGCAGAGACACTGAGGAACAAAACCACTGTCCCAGGGTCATGTTTGCTCTGACTGAGCCCACCTTTTCCACTCTCTGAGCTGGCCCTCAACCCAAGACACATCCTCAACCAATAAACCTTCCGAGACCTTTCTGTGAGAGTTCAGAACACGAATACAAATGTCTTGGCCAGATTTAGTTCAAGTAATTATATCCTGACTCCCTCAACTCCCTTCCAGTTTCAGGTGCATGTGGGATGCATCACTTCCAGGTCTAAACTATGAGCAATGGCATTTGCATTAAAACATCTTGCTCCTTTCCCATCCCAAAGCAGTGCCATTTCCTTGATGGATTTTTTTGATGTTGATTTTCTCCTAAAGTGCTGCTAGGTTAGTTGTCTTTTAATCTTTGCCCCAGAAGGCAATTTAGAGGTGTTTTCTCTTTATTTCTCTTCCTTGTTTTTGGCTCTTTTATCCTCCTGAGGGGTTTTATTACTTTACCACACTGAGTAATTTTCCTGCAATGATCCTTTTGGCACATTTGTTTCATAGTGTTACAGAAATATAGCATATTATTTTCTGGTAGAACTGTAGTAATTTCTAGAATTCTCCAAACCCTTTGATTCTGTGGGAAGTTGATCCTCATTATTTTTCTTAATGGGAACTGCTAAGTTGTTCATAAATTGCTTCACGTGGGTGATCACCTTGAGCTCCAGAGAAGGGCTGTGATGGTTCCTGAGTCTCACTGATTCATCCCTGATCACGAGGAAATTATTCAATTGTTTTGAAGCTCCATTTTTCTCCCTGTCTAAAGAAGGGATAATGTGATTTATCTGGCTTTACTGGGAGCGTTCACACTTAATCATTTGGTGTCACCAAGTTGGAGCTCTCTGGACTAAAGGTTCCACATCAGCAAGTGTCAAACGTGAATCATAACCTTTGTTTTCCATCAGCACTGCTGTGATGATAACAATCAGTGTTTATAGGACAAATTATTATTTCCAGACATCACATCACGGTGATTTAGTTCATTTTCTCTGGGTGGGGGAAGGCAGCAGGCCTGAGGTGACCCAAGTAAAATGCCAGGTAATTTAACCCTAAATGCTGCTAAAATCCCTGGGAAACTTGCTGAAAGCAGAGCATTTTTCCCTTTGATTTCCTCTCCTGGCTGAGGTGGGGCGTGACCTGCTCTGGGATGATTGACAAGGAGATGGGATGACATGGGACATAACCCTGGCCTGGCCCTGAGTCAGCAAGAGGAAAGGTCAGTCCTCTTCCTTATTATTCCACCTACACCAGATAAGGAGCTCCATCCCCAGGCTCCATTCCCAGATCCTGCCTTTCCCAGAGGATAATTGGAGCACAGCCCTCAGTGGCCTTGCAGTGACATCATCCTGAGGAGCAAGGACAGCTGGGGTGACATACCTTTGGCCTCACTGGTCCTCACTTTCCCCTGGAGCCTTTCCCTGCTCCCACGTGCTCTCCCATGGGATTTGCCATCCGTGTGATTACACTGCTCCTCACATCCCAAATGCCTGGCATTAGGACCTTATTAAGCCATTACCTGGCCCATGGATGGATCCCTTCAAAAGCCATCCTAATGGCTGTGGTTTCTTTATTGCCAAACTTCCTTTACCCAGGGAAAATCCATGCCCAGATCTCTCTCCAGATAAACAGTCTTCCCAGACATCAGCTGCAAAATCCTAGGATTAATTGTAGCAGGTTTTTGTGACAAAATATATTTTCCTGCTTGTTTCAAATGGAATGAATATTAGAATTGAAGAGGGAGAATTTAATCCCGTGGCTGAGCTGAGCAGTGGTTTGTTTCCCTCACAAAATGAGCCTCTTTGAATGGTCTGTTTGCTACATTTCTGTGACAAATGTGCCCCTGCCTTGACCTAAAAGAATCATTTCCAGTGCTGACAGGAGAAATCGAGCTTCAGAGATAAAATATTGCCTTTACAGAGCTTACTAAGCAACACAGAGCAGCTGCTAAACTCAGCCTGAGCTGTAAATCCTCCTCCTGGTCTGGTTTTTTTTTTCTTTCTGGCCACTAAATGCCACCAGAATTCTTGGATCAGAGTCCAGGAGCACATCCAGTCTTTTTTCCAGCCGGGCTCTGATCAGCCCAGGTGTGGATGAACAGAGTTCCCTCTGATGCAAGGTTTTGGAGAGGCTGCAGCCTTGCAGGAAGACACAGCTTTGGAGAACAAGAGAGCAGGTTTTGGAACTATTTTTGGAACTGTTGGTACAAATGATGCTTAGAATTTGCCAGCACAGTCTCTGGGCAATTTAATAATAAATACATATCAGAAAGAATATCAGAAATAAGAGCAAGGCAACCTGATTTTCTGTGGCACACACAACAACAGGATGATGTCCCATCTCACAGTGTACATGGAATATTCATGGCAGTGTATCCCAGAGGGTTTTCTGAGGGATGCTCAGGGCACGTTCTGAACTCTGTGATGCTTCAAAGAGAATCTGTTTTGTTCATCCCAACAGCTGCTGATCCCTCAAGTCAGAGTCAACAATTTTAGTGGGATAGAACAGGAAAAGCTGATGTTTGCTGCCAAAAGCTGCTGGAAGACTCCTGACAAAAATGCCAGGGATAAGGGGGAAAACCAGAGTATTTGATGTTAAGACCCTTTGCAAAATTAATACAAAATTAATACAAAATTAATACAAAATGCATCATTTGCATTGTAGGCCTGTTAGTGAGGAGTGAATGAATTCTCTCCAAGAGGAGACAGAATTCCAGAAAAAAATCTCAGCCCTCATGATGGGCATTCACTTCTGGAGCAAATTCAGTGGTTTGCATGGAAAACACAAATTACACGTGCTCCTGATCCACAGATCTTGGGCAAAGAGGCCTAGAAGTGAAAATAATCTCAAGATCTGCTGAGGAAGTGAGAAGAAAGTCTGTGACATTAAGCAATGGGCATTGCAAGGGGCTCATTGATAAGCTAAAGGCCAAAATATTTGGCACCTGATCCACCAGCACCCCTTACACACGTTGGGATTTATCTGCAGGGCTGTTAAATGCACCAAGAATTCCATCCCTGACACAGGAGCAGGTGCTGATCACCTCCAAGTGTGAGATGAGATCTAGGAATATCTCATAAAAACATATTTTTAAGTGCTGCAGGATGACTCCGAGCTGCCCCCGGTGCAATTAAGGAGCGGTATCACAGCACGACTCATCATCGTGGTGCTTACAGGGCAGTGACATCACCAGGGCTTTGTACAAACACCAATTAACCCTCTGGACAATGTGTCATTAGGGCTGTTTCACAGATGAAGCAACAGAGAGACAGCGAGAAAGATTTGTCCAAGGTTGCACAGCAAGGGAAGAGAAAAGTTCAAGAGTTTAAGGCTTCCAAGTTGGGGGTTTTTTTGTCCACGTTAGGCCAGACTCTCCTCCTGCCTCCTGCCAGAGTTTTGGGTTTATTGCCATTGTTTTTGTGGTTCTGGTGGGTAGGGAAAATTAAATATCTTCTTCTGCATTTGGTTTTCTTTTTGGTTGGGAATCTTTTTGGTCCTTTTTTTTCTTTAAATGTGCTGGAGACTGGTCAAAATCTCCTTGGCAAAAGGGAGACCCTCCAACAAACTAGATGTGGATTTAAAGAGCTGTGAAGAACTTGGAGACTTCTGCCCTTCTTTGGGGTAAATTCAGTGAGAAAACAGAATCATAGAATGGTTTGGGTTGGAAGGGACCTTAAAGACCATCTCATTCCACCCCTTGCCATGGGCAGGGACACCTTCCACTAGCCCAGGTTGCTCCAAGCTCCATCCAACCTGGCCTTGGACACTTCCAGGGATCCAGGGGCAGCCACAGCTTCTCTGAGCAACCTGTGCCAGGGTTCACCCTCACAGGGAAGGATTTCTTCTGTACATCTGCCCTAAATTTCCCTTCTTTCAGTTTGAACCCCTTCTCCTTTGTCCTGTCCCTCAAGTTCCTGATGAAGAGTCCCCGGGAACATTCCTAAGCCAAGCTCCTTCTGCTTCCAAACCGTTCCTGTTCCATAACTCCCGGGGGTTCTTTGGGGACTCCTTTGGAGGGTTTCTGTTCATGCTGAGCAGACAGGTCAGCCCAGGAATATTTGTGCTGTGAGGAATGGGTTGTGGAAGTCACCTGGCAGCGTTTCTGCACTTGGACTGACTCGTAAAGATTTTTGGGGGCGTGAAAAAAAAATGAAACCCGAGTGATTAATAGCAAATCTTAGAGTTTAAAGGCTGAGTGTGGTGCTCTCTGTGTAAATAAACACAATCCAAACATCAGGGCAAACCCAGCCCCAGAGCACAGGGACATTTGTGGGTCCTCCAAATAATTTCTCTAATTTTGAATGAATCCAAAATAAATCATCTCTGCCGTCCTTCCATTGGCATCATTTAAAGGCTACAAAATGGTCTCTTTTTTTAAAGCCAGGTCTTCTCTTCGGCCACAACACTTCCCTGAGGGTTCACCTGCAATTCAGGGAATTATCACTGTGCCCTTTTGAGTTTTTAAGTTGGTTTTTTTGGAGTCTAGAACTGTTCATTTGCAATTCCCAACTCCGGGCACCGACGGAGCCGTTCCGCGAGAAGGTGAAGAAATCCTTCCGAGGTTTGGTGATGGAAAATCCAGGATTGCAGGTGAATTTAGCCCCAAAAAAAGCATCCATTTGGAGAGGCCTGGCAGCTGACACAGCCACTTATGTAATAGGCAGTTTCAATTACTGATTCGCTAATGACTGTTTTGCCCTTGCGCAGTTTGTTCCCGGTTTCTTCATTCCCTCCTTCCTCGCTGCCACGCTGTGCTGCCTCTTCCTCTTGTTGACATCTGTTCTAGTTCCCAGTAGGAAAAGCTGAAGTTACTGGACTGATTATCCCCAGGGAATTGCTGCCCAGCACTGGGAGCCGGGAGGAGCCCTGCTTGCCCCGTTGCCAGAGGACAGGAGCCACAAGAACTGGCTGCCTCGTTTCCCAGGAGCTCGGAAAACTGCTTGGGGAAGATTTTGGCCTCCTTCGTGACGGAGTGATGGTATCTGTGAGTCCAGGATGGTTGCATCTTGCATGTCCCCAGAGCAAGAAGGCTTTGCTGGCGTTCTCCAACCTCTGCCAGTCCTAATTGCCTCAGCATTCCTACAGATCCTGCATCTGAGCTGGAGGAGGACCAAAAAACCGGTCAGCAGGGTCTCAGCAGCCTGGGAATCTCCGAGGGGTGACAGGTCTGAAGTGGGGGCACGGCATCCATGAAGACCCGTGACTAAAAGAGGAACCCAGAGAGCAGGAAGAGAAAGAAAGAAGCAGGGGTGTTATCCCAGAGGGATGACAGGAGCAGCCCCAGCCATCTTACTCAGGAAGGTGAGTGAGTGGAAATGAATGCTTGGTCATCCCGGGAGCCAGCAGGGCTTTGCTGCTGAGCCTGGATTTTAACCCTCTGCTGGAGGCTGGACCAAGGGCAGGGCTGACATGGGGCCTCTGCAGAGCAGGGCTGTAATTAAGGAATATTCCAGTGGCTGGTGAGTAGCAGAACGTGCATGTGCTCATTGCTGGGACTGCTGGGCTTCCTAGGCATGTGTTGGAGGGCTTTAGCCTTCCTAACTCAGGCAGTGCTGGGGCTAAAACCGTGGCACAGGGAGCCCAGCACAGGTTAAGGAGTGTTTACCTACTGCCTGGAGCAGGTTTGGCAGCATTTGGAGCTGCTTTGGCAAAGGGACGTGGAGATGACACCAGTGCTGTCCTGTTTCTGCAGGTACAGCTCGATGGGGTTTCCAGACAGAGACCCCTCAGCCGTGGCTCAAAGCATCACACAGGCAAAGCAATTAATCCTGGGATTCCCAGCAGGAATTTTGGTGAGCAGAGCTCCACACAGCTCCCAGGAGATGAGCAAAGCACCTGAAAACCAGAGTCAGTTCGGGAGCGTTTAGGGCAGGATCAGAAGGAGACATGAAGCAACGTTTGGAAGCTCTCCAGGGCAGGGACTGCCTTTGTTCTGCCTCTTGAATAGACTTGAATTCTGGTTTGGAGAAGATGACAAAGTGGTTTTGGATAGTAAGAACCAGGGGGAAATGGAAGAGGCAGAGCCTGCTGCCTGCCAGTTCAAGCCCGTGCACAGCAGAGCCAACCAGCAAGTGCAAAGAGGGATCACTGGGAGGCTCCTTTTTCCCTTGTTGCCCACAGAAGTTTGTCTGCCTTGGAGTGGGAGGAGGAGCAGACTGGCTTGTCCAGTGGCCATGAAGAAAGGGCTGTGAGGGAGGTCCCACAAAACCAGAGCCAGGCAGCGCTGACTTCAGAGAGATTTCAGAGAGGAAAACCGGGAAATGCCGTCCTGTGGGATGAGAGAAAATGGGGGAGGAAGGTTTTGAGAGAGTAACCTGGAGCATTCCAGGAGGATAAAGGCCTTTCATGCAGGAAACAAGCACGATTTGCTAAAAATCGAGATGAAACCATAGATCTGCAGAGCCACTGAAGGCAGGAGGGTGCAGGATCTGCTCCATGTCCCTTCCACTGCTGGAGGAAGTGGGGGCCAAGGGCTGCTTTTCTCAGCTCACAGGCTGAAGAACCACCTAGAGGAAAAAAAGGGATCTCTGGAAGAACAGAGGTGAGCTGAGGGAGAATAGAAAGCAATGAAACACTTGAGTGTGAGAGAGCACGAGAACATGGAACAAATGCACCCAGGGAGAAAGTTAATCCCAGGGACACTCGGGGTGGTTTGTGGACAGCAAATTACAGGGAGCCTGCAGTGTGGTGTGGCCCAGGGAAAGCTGCTGGAAGGGGGGATTTCATGGCTCACTTCAGTTGGCTCCTTTCATTTGGGCCTCTCAGTGCAATCAATATTCAGCCAGCTGGGAAAGTCTGCAGGAAGGAGAAGCTGAAGTGAGCTCTGGTGGGATTTTCATCCACCTCTTTTCCTCCCTGCAATCCCGAGTTCTCACAGGCCCACGGACGCTGAGACGCCTCATTTTGGACATTTACCATGACCAAATATTAAAATTTGGTCAAAATATGAATATTTGAGCTCTAGAGCTCCAGGCACAGCCAGAGGGACGCTGGAGATCATCACTGACCTTCTCCAGTTTAATCTCTTTCCCTCAAACCCCTACACAGGGAGCAAAATGTTTTTCACGTGCACCAGCTGTGAGGAACTATTCAAGGATAAAACAACTGACCATTAGATTTCCCTGATTGCCTGAGTCCATTCCCCCAAGGAACATTAGTTCAATGAGTAATTTTTGCCCTTGTGAAGTGGCTCAAGCCTCCTCTCTGCCTGCAGGACACTCTGGGCCTCTCCTCTTGCTCTGGGCTGTGCTGGTGTGAGACAGGCACAAATTTAACATATTTGTGTTTTAGCAGTCTGTCAAATAGGTGGAAATCATATTATCACCCATCTAAGCCTATATAATATATATAATAATAAGGGCTAGTAGAGAGGCAGGGGCCAAGGGTGGATTTTGGACAGTCCTTACAACGTGTGAAAGCCACGGACAAGCTCACAAGCAAAATGACAGAAACTCCTTATTTTCTTTGCTTTTGTGAATTAAATGGGGATGATTCCATTAATACCAATGGGGGCATCAATATTCCATTACTAATATCCAACATTCAATTAACTGGAATACCAATATGCCATTAATACCAATATTCCATTAATACCATTAATAATATCCAACCTTCAATTAACTGGAATATCAATATGCCATTAATACCAATATTCCATTATAACCAATATGCCATTAATACCAATATTCCATTATAACCAATATGCCATTAATATCAATATTCCATTAATATCCACAATTAAATTAATACCAACCATCAAAAAAACCCCAGTGTGGGAAGCATCTTTCTGTGTGTAACATGTCCAGAGGGTGTTTTCAACCAGTGACATTTTGCTGCTGCTGCTGCACAGGACATACAATGAACTTACTCCTTCCCTTCCCTCCCTCCACTACTCCAAGCAGTAATAAACATTTTCTGCCTTACTCAGAATAATTAGAGCCCAGCCTTTGTGCAAGCCCAAAGGACTTTCTCAGGGCTCTTATCTCCATAATCTGTATTTTGAAAGAAACACGGAGGTTTTAAGCAGAGAAAGACTTTTCCCCCCCTTTCTCCTCCCAGTTGGGGCTCCAGGATGGCAGAGGAGCAGGTGCCAGCAGAGCTGGTGTCTTGCTGGAGGGAAAACATCTTCTGCTTATCCAGTTCTTCCCTGTTTCCTGCAGGAAAAAGCCCTGGCTGGCTCAGAGAGGGGTTGTTGTGATGTGTTGCCAGAGAATCTCTGCACCAGGGCCTGCAGCCATAATGAGGCAACAGAAGTTGTCTTGTGTCTGTTGGTTGTGCAAGAATCTCATTGTCAAGGATTTATTGTTGCCATTTTCTATTGCACAAGAGAAAATGAGGAGAGAAGGAAGGGTGGGGGACGAAGGCATGGACGTGACAGAATTAGGTTTGCAGTGTCCTGAGGATTTTTTTTTTTAAGGAGAATTTAAATAATTACTTCATCAGCCAGCGACAAGTGACTGTAGCTGTTCATTCAGGAGCCAACTGCATTTCTTTTTCAATCAAAAGTGTTGTTTTTACACTCCAAAAATACTGGCTTTTTCTAAAATCTAAACCATGTTCCTTGTATGTTTTGTGGCATTCCCTGTTAATACCAAAGATAAAGGGGGTAGAACCCAGTAAAAACAGCTGGCTAAGAGGATTCACACCTTTCAGAAGAATCATTTCAAAATTTGAGATGAACGTTCTACGTGCTTTGGTTTTCTAAAACAGCACCATCCTTGTCCCTTTTGCTGATTTGGGGTATTTTTTTGTGACTGATGGTCTCTGGCATCTTTCTGGATCTTTACTTTAAGCTCCTGAGTAAATCTACGTTGTCCAAAGTGTAAATAGGATTGAAATCAGCCCAAATCAGAGGAGTGTGTTTCCCTTCATCTTTGTCCTCTCTGTCCCTTCTCTTTGCATCCAATTTCACAAAGAATTCCAGTCGTATTTCACAACTTCCAGCGTGAGGGAAAATCCAGTTCTAGACGGATTTGGACGGCAGGCAGGAGCTCTGCTGGGCTGATTTGGGGCTCTAAACATTCCTTTTATCCAGAGTATTAATATTTCCTTATCGAAAGCTTGTCAAACACAAGCTTGTCAAACACCCCCTGCAGAGCTGTTTCCTTACAGTCAGGTGTTGGAATTAATCATGCAAACAATCCAAGGTGCTTGTGTTTGAGCTCTCCCAGAGTCCTGAAACCACTTCTGCAAGTCTTAGCTGAGCAGTGCTACAAAACCAGGCTGCTCTGACTTAAATTATCGTGGTGGATTTAGTCTGTTCCCACAGAAGAAATGGAATTTCCGAGCGGGGACGGGAGAGCCCCCGAGGGCTGAGCAGTGTTCTTGGAGAAGCAGGAAGGACTCCATGGCCACGTGTGCCTTGGGCTGAGTGGGTGATCACTTCGATTACACTCAGGTATGTGATTCCTCAAGCACACCTGTGGAAACCCTTAATGGCTCCCAATTACCCCTTGGCATCGTGCAAGGCTCCGGAAACCATGGAGAGAAGGCAGAGAGCTACTTCCTTGCTGGGAAAGTCCAGAGTGGAAAGAACCTGGTGGTTACTTCCCCTGGATATTTGTAGGAATTAAGGCCACAAAGCCATTCTAATGATTGGGGAGGGGGGGGGAATAAAGATGAACACACCACCACCACTCAAACCAACCTTAACTCGAGCATAACCTTCGTGTTAACTTGTTTGTCCAGTTCATTCACTTCCTATTATTCCCTGGATCATGCTTTGAATAATTTCCATGATCTGTTTCTTAAGTCCTGCCCCTTTTGATGTCATCAATTTGATCCATATAGGCTGGACAGCTCCCAATGTGTCTTCACTTAGAAATCGGGGAGCTTTGGACCAGGACTCCTCTTCTTCTGCTCAGGATAAAGCCCAGGGCTGAGTTTAGTGGCTTCTCTAAACACTCAAAGATAGAATTTCTGCCAAGGTACAGTGGGGGGTTTGTAATTTCCTTGTTTTACTATGTATTTCTGTATATCTGTGCTTGATCTGTGGCTACCTGTGCACGTGGTTAATTATTTGCCTCCACGACATTAATTAATCCGTGTTTGCTCTGTCGACCATTGAGTTGCTGTGAGGATCCAGGAGCATATTTTTGTTTGCCATTGATTTTTTATAACCTGCAGCCTTTTCCACAGGCAGCTGGGTTTTGTTAAATCCCAATTGTTGTGTTTAATAAATCAGTGGTGGGCTAATTTAGTGGTGGAGGGAATTGTGCTGCTGCCCGTACACGTGTGTGTTCTGAAAGATTCCCTCTGGGTTCTTTTGCATTATCATATGGGGGTTTTTTTTTCATTCCAGTTATTTTAAGAATGCAGATTTGATTGGGCTGAACTAGCCATGGCTTTAAAAGCCCAGGCAGAAGGTCTGAAAACTGTGGGCTGTCTCTGAAAGCCGGGGTTTGACTCTTCAGAGCTGGATTTTTTTTAGATTTCAAATTATACATCAAAAAAACATGTTTGATAGATTCTTTTAGCATTCACTTTGGGTAACTATGGCCTTTCATTCTGCTTTTTCTCATGAGAGCAAGGCTGAGGAGTGAGATGGATGAGGAGTCTGAGCTCTCATTCCATCACAACAATTCTTCAGTTATTTGTGCCCTCCTTGTCTTCAGATTTTGTTCCTGTGTTTTTCAGGTTTTTATTTGGAGCTAAGGTTGGAGCAAAGTGTTGTCCTCAGTAAACTTTTGTTAATAGCATAATAGGCAGGTGATTCACAGAGTGCTGTAATGTTGGGAACTCACACCTTACAGGACCTGGTGTCATGTTCAGCCAGTGGAAGTCTGTCACCAGTGTCCCCAGCTGGCACTAGAACCCATGGAGGTGCCCTCAGACTAAAACTTGGGAGCAGAAATAACGTTCAACACAAAGGCTGAAATTCTCTGCAAATAGCACAGGAAATGTTTTACTTACTGGGACAAAGGAAAGGTGGATTTGGATCTCTAGTTCTGCCGCTCTTCTGGGTGATTTTCCATTTCTGTGCTTCCTTTTCCCTCCTGTAAAAAGGAGAGAAGGTTTTTAGATGCCTGAAGAAGATACTTATGAAAGAGATAAGTGGCAAAATAGCTGTTAATAGCAGTAATATCCTCAGAAACAACCCCAGAGCATTTTATTTCAAGTAGTATCTGCTATGCTTTGCCCACATCCTGATTTGGTTCATCCCCTCTGTGGTTTCAGCTGAGGTGGTGTTTTTCTCCACTTTCTTTCCTAAGTACCTGAGTCTGAACTCTGAAACACCTACTCTGGTTCATCTTGGAAGAGATTTCAGGGGTGGCAGAAATGAATCCTGATTATTCTGCAGGATGAGTGGTCACACAGGGCAAAAAATAAGAACCAGATTCTAATCTGCCCCTTTTGCTCACTTGAAAAGTGGGTTTATCCCAATTCCTTGACACGAGGATGAAGGCACGTGGCTGGTTCTGAGCCAGGCCCACAATATTCCACTCGTGGCAATGAACTGCAGATCTGTGTGAACACACACTGGGATGACACTCCAGAATTAAATATTGGTTCTTAGAAAGAAGAAAACAAGCCACCCCTTTGGCTGCAGACTCCTGAGCAGGGTGTGCATTAGTCACCTTGGCTTTGCATGTCCACGCTGACAGAGAAGTCATTTGTCAGTGTGGTCAAACACCTCCATTTCTTCACCAGCAGCACACAGAGGGCTTGACCTCTTTGCTAATTCCTGGTGTCTCTGCCCACACTTACTGCCAGATTTTTCCAACAGCAAACTCCCTGTCTGGAAGAATCCACAGATGGGTTTGGAAGAATCCACAGATGGGTTTGGAAGAATCCACAGATGGGTTTGGAAGAATCCACAGATGGGTTGTGGTCGTTCTCTAACAAGATTTTTTTTGGGGGGGTGTGTTTTCTTCTTTCACAGAAAGACACGTAGAGGATGGAGCAGGGAGTGGCGAGGGAAGAAGTCAAGGAGGAAGGTTTGATTGAGTTCTATGACTCCTTCAAGGACATGTTTGAGTTCTTCTGCAAGAACACGACCATCCACGGCACCATCCGCCTCGTGTGCTCCGGCAGCAACAGGATGAAAACGGCCTTCTGGACCCTGCTGCTCCTGGCCAGCTTTGGGATGCTCTACTGGCAGTTTGCCCTCATGTTCAGCCAGTACTGGGCCTACCCCGTGGTCCTGACCATGTCCATGCACTCGGAGCCCAAGATGTTCCCAGCAATCACCATCTGCAACCTGGATCCCTACAGGTATCCTGGGCTTTCCTCCGGGCGGTCAGGAAGGGTCAGGGACCCCCAAACTGCATCCCAGGGGGGAGAGGGAGGTCTCTGCCTCGCTCAGGGGAGGTGGAAAGGGACTGTTGTTATTTCCAAACTGGTTTTCAGATAAGATCTTGTCGGGAATTGTGCAAGAGCCGGATAAGATCTTGTTGGGAATTGTGTAGCAGTTAATTCCATCCGCTGACTCAGGATAGAGGGAACTCTGCCTCGCTGTGAGCTGCTGGCTGATGTTGTGCTCTGATAAAAACAGCCTTTCCCTGAAAAAACGTGCCTGTTCCTTCTTAACTAAACTCCTGATGTCTGGAGTGCCAAAGCTGAGCCTCCTCATTTTTCACTCCGCAGAAATGGAAAGAATGGAGCAAATAAGGCAAAAGTACAATTTGTGTGGAAGTCTGTGTGGCTCTGCTTGTCAGGCAGGGCTCACACAGCAGTGGCCAAGTTATCAAGAAGTTTCACATTACACAGTGAAGGAATTATGTAATTTCCTTGGAATAATTAGCTAGGTGGCTGACAGGAAGGCCAGTTTGTGCAGCTCAAGTTCTGAGCTTTGCAGTGGAGGATCCAACAACTGGAAATTCAGCTCCTGGAGCTCCTGATAAATTAATTTATTGGTGTGCTAAGCACAGGCACCATAACTGCTGGATATTCTCACACAGACATGAAGCTCTGCAGGGACCAGAGCAGCCCTTCCAGAGGTGCTGAGAGCACATAAAATCCAGTGCTTTTGTCTAAGGGAAATGTGAATATTCACAAAGAGCTGCTAACTGTGCTCCTGGCAGGTTTGAGCTGGTCAGTGAGCACTTGGTGCAGCTGGATCGAATGGCAGCAGAATCCATCACCTTCCTGTATGGCATCAACACCTCAGCCAGGTTATTCCACATGAATGATGGGAATATCCGTGTCAAGGACTTGTCCAGCATGGGGAACCTCAGCAGGTCGAGCTTCAAGCTGAGCCAAAACTTCTCCCTCCTGAGAACGACTGACCTGAGGTCAGGGAAGAAACATTCCAGCGTGGGCTTCAGGCTGGTGAGTGTGTCCTCCTCGAGGCTAAACCTGGCTCCAGACACAGACAGCAAGGACCTGCTGCTCCCCCAGGGAGAGGGGGAGAGGGGGGAGTCCTCCAGCAGGGCAGTTTGGGGGCCCACCCCAAAAAAAAGTGAGGAAAAACAAGCAGGGAAAACTCACAGGGGGCGTCCAGGTCCAACCACGAGTCCATCTCAGCAGGGAAGTTCCTGGTGGTGAGGCAGGTTTAAACTCAGGATGTGAAATTTAGGCATCAACAGGGTCCATGGTGGGGCAGGAGCCCAGCAAAGCCCTGCACCACAGCCCAAGAGAGGTTAAACTCTGCCCCAAGCCAGGCTTAAATAGAGCCAGGGGCAGAGGGAGTGGGTGGAAGCCCCAGGTGAGGCTTTTCAGGGCCATTAAAGGTCTCACAAGGCACATTCAAAAATAAAAAAAAAGAGTAAAAAAATCGTTTCAGACAGATTGGAGGATGGGGATTTTTTTTCCCCTGCCTCAGTTTATCCATCCCTGCCTCAGTCCATCCCTGTCCATCAGTTTATGCTGATTGTGAGGGTTGTTGTGAAGTGAAAAAACAGCAACATCCATTAATTGACCCAGCCCAGCTTGACAAGCTCCTCAGGGAATGGCAGGAACAGGCTGTGGGAATCACTGCACCCCTTTCTAAAAGTACACAAAAGTACAGATTTACAAAAATAGAGGTTTAGCAGGTGATGCTAGAAATAACAGAACAACAACATGCAGGATCCCTCAGTTCTCAGTGCTATTCTACTGGAAGTGCTGCAGATCAAACAAAATCCAGCAGTAACAAATCCAGAGGGTGGATACAATAAATGTGTGTCTGTGGCCTTGGGAGAAAACACAAATCCTTCAGATTCTTCCTATCCAAACCTGGGTTAATGTAGATCCAGGAATAGAAGCTTGGATTGATGTGGCTGGAAAGACCAGCAGTTTTTCCCTGGTTATTCTGGAGTCCTGCACCAGGCAGACTTTCCCCAGAACCTGTGGGTGTTCCCCTGGCTGAGGCCTGAGTAAGACCAGAGAAAGTGTTCCAGGGCTCTGTTCATGATTCATGGGCTGTAGAGAATTCCCAGCAGCCCTGTCATTCCTTCTCCCAGGGTTCTGGAGTTCATTTCTCTGCTCCCTCCTCCTGCCTCTTGCCCTGAGCTCACCTGATGCAGCTCCAGGGAGAGAAGCTGCTCACACACACAAGATGCTTCCAGAGGTTCCTTCCAACCTCAGCCATTCTGGGAGAACTCAAATCATCAGAAACTTCACCTTCTGAAAAAAACCCCAGAGTTTCCCCTTATCCCTGTATCCAGTACTGCCTTTTCCCTGTGATCTTAGGGTGTCACGTGCTGGCTGTGCTGAATATTTCCTTCCTTTCCCTTCTCCCAGTGCAATGCCACAGGTGGGAATTGCTTCTACAAGACCTATTCCTCGGGGATGGATGCAATCCTTGAGTGGTACAGGTTCCACTACATGAATATCATGTCCCAGCTGCCAGTTATAATCAACATTTCTGACCACGAGGAGCAAATAGAAGACATGGTCTACTCCTGCCAGTACGATGGGGAGCCCTGCAGACCCAGGTGGGGCATAACTGGGATTTCCCTTCCCATATTCCCTCCTGTCCCTGCACACACACGAACAAAACACATCCTACACAATGGTAATGTTGTTAAATAATTAATTAAACCCCATCAACACCTCTCTTCGTTCCAGTGACTATGTCCACTTTCACCACCCTGTCTTTGGGAGCTGCTACACTTTTAACAGCAAGGGAACAGACCCTTTTTGGACAGCTACAAAGCCAGGAATTCCTTATGGTATGTTATTTGGGTGGGGGAAAAGAGCTAAAGTTAATATAATTTGGCCATGGATTAATATGTCTTCTATTCTGATGTATTTAGCCCTCTCTTCTAGTCTGGTGGCACAAATTCTTTGCCTGTGATAAGTCATATCAGCCCTAACTTACAGCAAGCAGAATGTTATCTTTGTTTTCAGAGTGTTATTACAGTCATTGTTGCAGTATGTTATATTATTTTGCAGCATATGATGGTATTATTGCAGTATTTTATGGTGTTAGGGCAGTTTTGGAACAGGCTGGTGCAATTGCTGCCTGACCCCCGTCCAGGTCTCTAAGGGCAAAGGATGGCTCTTCCGCCAGCTAAACCAGCAATTTGGTCAGTGCTGAGAATTCCAGATGTGCTGGTGGTGTTCTCTGGGCCCAGACCAGGCTGTGATGTGCTCCCCTTTCCTTGCCTTGCAGGCCTTTCCCTGATCCTGAGGGCGGAGCAGAAGGATCACATCCCGCTGCTGTCCACGGTGGCGGGAGTGAAGGTGATGATCCACAACCACAACCAGACCCCCTTCCTTGAGCACGAAGGCTTTGACATCAGACCAGGCATTGCCACCACCATTGGCATCCAGCAGGTTGGCCACTGGCTCCAGAGCTTTATTCCTCCTTTTTTTGGGGAGTTGTGAGGGGCTGGCATCCCCTGACCCACACAACGTGTCCACTCCTTGCCTCGGTGTATATTTATTTACACAACCCCCTTTTCTCTCTTTGCTGTGCTCAGGCTCCCATTGGTAAACCAAAAATTATTCCAAATGTGGCCCTTTTTTGTCCTCAAACTGGGGCCTGATGTGTTTTACACCGAGGCTTTTGCACCTCTTCAGTCCCATTCCAGCTCTGCACCTGGTGCAATATTGGGATGAGAACTTCCGGAAGTGATTTGGGTTTTTTTGGACAGGAGGAGTTGCTGCCTGTCAGCTGAACCACAGTGGCTAAATACTAAATCAGGGGAGATTTGGGTTGGGTATCAGGGAAAGGTTCTTCCCCCAGAGGGTGGTTGGCACTGACCAGGCTCCCCAGGGCAGTGGGCACGGCCCCAAGGCTGCCAGAGCTCCAGGAGGGTTTGGACAATGCTCTGAGGGACAGGGTGGGATTGTTGGGGTGTCTGTGCAGGGCCAGGGGTTGGACTGGATGATCTTGTGTGTCCAGCTCAGGATATTCTGTGATTCTATGACTGAACTCTCCCACCTCTGCCCTGATACTTTATATTTATCATCAAAGTGTAGCTCTGCTGCTCTTATACCTCACTGGACATCCTGTGCTGTCCTGCTCCCTGCAGTGAGGTTTGGGTGGTGATGGCTGTGCCCAATTAACGCTGCTAATCACTCTTTTGTGTGTCCACAGGATGAGGTGAATCGCCTGGGTGGCAATTATGGGAAGTGCACAACTAATGGGGATGATGTGGATGTGAAGCTGCTGTACAACAACTCCTACACCCTGCAGGTACCGTGGGAGTGCTGGCTGAGCCCCAGCTGAGCACACACAGCTCATCCCTCCCTCTCCAGAGAGCTCCTCTGAGTCAGCAGCTTCACTGCTGCAGAGAACAGAGGTTCCTGCCCCTCCAAAAGAAGCTCCCAACCAGGGTGTTACCACTTGGAATGTGTTTGACTGAGGGGGGGATAATCAGTGCCAAACACTGGGGCTGTTCCCTCCTTCTGACACGAGGGAGATCAGGCCAGTCAGGGCCATCCTGCTGCTCTGGTGGGATGTTCTTGGGCCATCAGGTCTTTATTTGTGTCAGTAGTTGCTCCTGGCTCGAGTTTTTTCGGGCTGTTTAACTCAGACGTTTCTGGGCATAATGAACAAGAGAGTTGGGAAGATTCTGTCTCCCAGAACGTAAAATCAAGGAATGAGAAGTGAAACCTTCCACATCATCGTGGCTGGGTGTCTTTTTGCACTGACAAAACCTGGACCTTGTCTCCTGAGAGCTGCATCCTCCCTGCTGGAGATTTGGGCACCTGAGAATTCCCGGCTTATCCGACCTCTTTTTGGCCTTCTTTATTTTCCAGGCTTGTTTGCATTCCTGCTTCCAGCACATCATGGTTCAGAAGTGTGGCTGTGGCTATTACTACTACCCCCTGCCCCCTGGGGCTGAGTACTGTGACTACAACAAGCAGCCTGCCTGGGGTAAGAGCCAGGGACTGCTGGCTTGTCCCCCTTGGAGAAGGGAACACCCTCCTGCAGCACTCCCTGGTTTTGGGACTCCTTGGATCCCTCCTGCTTAGATGGACTCATGGAATCACAGAGGGGACCCACAAGGATCATCCAGTCCAGCTCCTGACCCTGCACAGCACATCCCAACACTCCCACCACGTGCCTGAGAGCCTTGTCCAAATGCTCCCTGAATCCCTGAATCCAGTGGGTGACAGGCACCTGGCTGGGTTATTCATGGATATCAAGCTGGTGATAAAAACTCCTTTAATAAGGACATTCATAGAGGGTCAAACTCCTTCATCTTCTCAACACTGGTGGCTGTGCTGGTGTGAGAAATATATGGATGAAACTCTTCCCTGGGAGGGTAGGGAGGCTCTGGCACAGCTGTGGCTGCCCCAAATCCCTGGGAGTGTCCAAGGCCAGGTTGGAGCACCCTGGGATAGTGGAATGTATCTCTTCCAACCCAGACCTCTGTGATTCCATGATTCTGAGACAAAGCTTTGAATGAACCCTCCTGGTTTCCTGGTGGACCCCCCTCAGCAGATCCTCACCTGCACTTCCAGGGGGGGGGGTGAACCTCCTCTGGAACCATTCCAAAGGGAGAGGAAGCATCTGAGAGTGTGTCCCTTCCATTCCTTTCCCCAGGGCACTGCTTTTACCAGCTCTACAACAGGCTCAGAAATCACCACCTGAACTGCTTCGACCAGTGCCCCAAGCCCTGCAGGTGGGTCCCAAAAACAGAGCTCAGAAATGCCAGCTTGGAGGGGGAACTGAGTGGAAAATTTCTGCACCAACTGGCTTTTCCTGAGCCAGAGAGGTTTCGGTGTGATGTCTGAACCCCAGTGCTGGGAAAGGGAAAAGATGGCATTAGGCAAATTAAATAAGAACTTTGCATGTCCCTGACAGCAAGGAAGGGAAGAAATAGTTTTAATCACACTACAGTGTTTTATTCAAGCCCAAGCCAAGCTATTTTGTGTCATTTCTCAACCTTTATCACTTTATTTTCACCTTTTTTATTGGGGGTCAGTTTCAAAATGGAAAGACGTGTTTTAAAGCAAAATATTTTCATTTTGAACGTATCAAAGAAAAGCTACCAGCCTTTTGAAACCATTCTAGTTTTCCTCCTGACCTGAACAGTTTTTCAGGCAGCCTCTGGTTTTATTTTCTAAGCTGACTTAGAGAGCTTTTTGCAAGGACCTCAAGAGCTTTCCCAGGAACTTCTGCTTTGGGCACTGGTTGGGATTGTTAAACTCCTTCGTGGCAGGAGTCATTGTGATCATAATCTCCTCTTTTATCTCCCCAGGGAATCCCTGTACAAGGTGTCTGCTGGGACAGCAAAGTGGCCATCAGCAAAATCTCAGGTACTGCCCCTGTGAATTTTGGGGGGATTCTGCCCTTGCTGTGGCTGTTGAACAGTAAAATTAAGGGTGGAAACAACCACTTGGGTGGCAGCAAACAAAGCAAACTGGTCCAAAGTCTGGGAGTGACCTTGTAGTTAAATCAAATAATATAATACTCGAGTGGTTTGGGTTGGAAGGGACCTTAAAGATCACTTGGTTCCTCCCCTTGCCATGGGAAGGGGCACCTTCCACTAGCCCAGGGTGCTCCAAGCTGCCAGACTCAGATGCTGGAGAGGTTCAGCCAATCCCTGATCTATCCCAAACTTCCTTGTGACCTTAAGCAACCTCCCTGCCTCAGTTCCCACCTCCAAAGTGGGATTAATGACTCTGCTCCCAGTGGGAGGAGTTGGGGGGTGACAACTCAGGTGCTGCAGGGCTGCACTGGAGCCTCTGTGAGTCAGCAGGGGACTGTTTCTCATGTTCTGATGGCAAATGGCCAGGTCATTCATTCCTGCAGGTGATAATGGAGGTGTAAAATCAACCAGTGCATTTTAAAAGAGGAAATTATCTGGTGAGGTTGCCCATCAAAGGCAGAATAATGAACCAGAATGTTTTGCACACCTAAAACATCAGCGTGTATTTCCTTGATATTCTGGCAAATGTGGCTAGTGTGCTTGATAGGTATCACTGTGTGTCATAAATCAGCCAGTTACATCATTTTTTAGTATTTTTCATAGCCATTTGATGGCTAAAAATCTACATAGAAAACACAGCAAAGCTCCATAGGCAGGACTGCCACTAACACCCATCTTTGCTGCAGGACTGGGTCCGCCAGGCTCTGAGGCACCAGAACGGATACAACTCCACCAGCAACAGGTTAGTCCCTGTTAAAAACTCTGGATTAACTCTTCAGCCTCCCAGAATTTGTAGATGGTAAGGCTGGAAAGGGAGGACCAGAGAAAAAATAAACTTCCAGTCTCTCCTCACAGCGCTGTGAGATGTCGACTCCCGGGAGCTTTTTCCGTGTTGAACTCCCTCAGGAGGAAGGTTTGTGGGTGTGGGGGCACCTCTCTTGCCTGGGGATCAGCAAGTCAAACCAGCAGGTGAATGCCAGGTGGTGTCCCAGCATTCCTGACTGCTCCCTCTCTCCCATCCAGGAGGGACATTGCCAAGGTGACCATCTTCTACCAGCAGCTCAACTACCAGTCTGTGAACGAGTCTCCTCTGCTCTCAGTAGGTTCCACCCCGTCAGCTCCAAACCCTGTGCCCTGTCCTTAGTTTTGGGGTGTCAGGATGGCTGGAGGGAGGGTTATTTACAGCTGCCAGCATGGGAATATTCCCCTTAGGGAAGAGACTTGGAGTTTTTTCCCCATTTTACACCGAATTCCCTCCCCGGATGGCAGCACCGAACTGACCTGCTGGCAACGGGCAAAGATTTCCTGTTCCCAGGTTGATAAACACAACCCTGTGACTCTTCCCACAGGAGAACCTGCTGCTGTCCAGCATGGGGAGCCAGTGGAGCCTCTGGTTTGGCTCCTCAGTGCTGTCTGTGGTTGAGATGTTCGAGCTGCTCATTGACACCCTGGTCCTGTCTCTCCTCTTCTGCTACCAAAGGCTCAGGTCCAAGAAGACCCTGAGAGTGGCTCACACTGCCACTGTCCCCAGCGTGAGCCTGGCCCTGGAGAACTACAGAGTTGTGCAGGAAGAGGCTGGGAAAGGGGAGGATTCTGCTCAGGGTCCCCCCTCTGGGGTGGCTGTTGCCAGGGCCAGCAGTGGGGACCTGCACCTTCACCCTCCCTCCAGCAAGGTGGGAATGGCTGAGAGCTGCCCTGAGGTGGTGCTGGGGGGGTTTAGGGACACACAGGACAGCAGTTTGGGAGGGGAACTGAAGAGCTGAGGGGGTGTCTGTGTGCCTGGAGAAGTGGGAGACTGGGAACTCCTCTGCTGCTGCCAGGAAGGTGCCAAACAGAGACGTCCTGGATCCACGGCCTGGGAGAGCCTCCACACCTCCCTGAGCCTGGAAATCCTCCTCCAGCTGCTGCAGGTTCCCTGCTAACCCATCCACGTGTCCTGGAGCCAGGGTCAGTGGATCCTGAGGAGCCTCTGGGGAGGGCAGAGCTGCACTTCTGCTCTTGGGACAGTCCCTGAGTTCCCTCACAAAAGCCTGTTCACAGCTCTTCATTTATGACCCCCTGTGAGGAAACCAGCCTGTGGCTTCAGGCAGGCCCATCTACATTTCACAGACGTGCTCCAGCCTGGCTCTTCATGGAAAGAGTTCCAGTGGAGGCCAAGGATTGCCTGGTCCAGTGGAAGGTGCCCCTGCCCGTGGCAGGGGGTTGGAAGGAGATGAGCTTTGAGGTCCCTTCCAGCCCAAACCATTCCATGATTCCATGATTCACATCCAGGGTTGTCAGAGGACGGCAGAGCTCGTAACAGGCTCTGATTCCAGCTTGGCTTCCAAGACACCTCTTGTCCTGAGCCTGTTCCTGTTGCATTTTGAGGCCAAGGAACAGGATGCTGCTGCTGAGATGCTTTTAGACTCACCCCAGATGATTTCAAACGAGACTGGCTCTCCCTCAGAGGGCAAAAGGATGAGAAGAAATGGGGTTGATACCTTTTTCAGGTGAAAAAGCATCTGATTTCTGTAGAAGATTAAACAGTGCTGCGTTTTTGTTGCAGCCCATTTATAAACAGAGATGGTTTCATGTTAATATTTGACAGTAACTTATATGTACATAAAAATAACACGTTTATTTTTGATGCTGACATTTGCACAGGAGCATTTTACTCTGTTATATCTTTGTTTATGACTTTATGCAGAAAATGAGAGTTCACAAGAAATCCACAAGCTTTGTTTTGTAACTTTTTTTAGAGAATAAAATGCTCTGACTACAGACTGTGACAAACTGGGGGTTTAGTTTGACTTTGTTTTGCCTTTGATTGATATTTGGGGTCCTTGTTGCCTAATTGTTATTTCTGGAAACATCTTCTTCAAAAGGTCCAGAAGCTTAAATTTATAAGGGCCAAATCATGGGAAGAGTTTTGCTTCCGGACAGGGAGGTGGAATCCTCCCATCCAAGCACCAACATGGTTTTGAAAACCCAGTTTTGCTTGATTTGCTTAATACTGGTCTCAATGCACTAGAAAAAAAATCACTGCATCTTGTAACATAATTTCCAGAAGGAGCCAAGTTTGGGAGAAAGGATCAAATCCTCTGTCCAAAGGTCCCAGCAGGACCAGAGATCAAGTGGTGACATCTTGTCTCGTGGTCAGATTGGGCACAGGAGGGATGTGGTAACACAGAAGACAGGGATGGGGAAAATCTGCTTCCCACCTGCTGGTGCCACCTTTAGTAGGATCCAATGGTTTCTGTGGGAGCCCAGGGACAGGGATCAGGTGTGGAGGGAGCTCAGCTCACTCTCTGCTGAGGGTGGGCACCAATTTTCAGCTTAGCAGGTTCCTCTTTATTACAGAACATCCCTCAGCCGTGCTGCAGTTGGGAAATCACCTCCCAAATTCTGCACTGGGGTCATCCCTCCGTGCCTGTGATGTCAGCCCTGAAATATGTGGAGCTCTCACACCTGAGCTGGGCTTTTCCAAAAAATCAAGGTCCCCAAAGGGGGTCGGTTGTGCTCAGAATCACATGAGCACATTTTCTTCCTATGACATATTCCAATCACATATTTATTCACATGACTGTGAATAAATCCAGTGCCAGCTCCCTGCTCCAGTGCCAGGCTGGGCTCTGCTGGCCCCCAGAGCTCGTTGCTGAAGCAGAACAAGCTGCTGAAGGGCACCAGCAGATAATAACCAGCCCTCTGGGACAGCAAAGCCACAGAGTTCAGGTGTCCCAGTGACGAATCTCCCCGTGCAGGAATGGGTTTTATGCTGCAATTCTGGGGGTAATTAGGCACCAGCATCCCAGCAGTGACATCTTTGCTTCTCCAGCTGCTGCTTGACCGTTCTGAGGCAATTTTGGAGCTGCTGAGCTCATTTTTACCTGGGGGTGAACCCACAGGGGGAGAGATAAGTGAAGGATCCCAGGTATTCAGTGAAGACCTTTAGTCTGTCACACAGAGCTCCTGTGGCCCTTGTTTGACACAGGCAAACGGTGTCACTGTCACCCACAGGCAGCAGGACAGAGAGCTGCTGTCAGGAGCTGGTCATGCTGATAAAATCATGAATATATCCCTTGTGAGATCACCAGTAAAAACATTTGTCCTGGCACCACTGAGCTAAAACCCCAGTGACAAGAACCCTCCTGCTGTGGCAAAGTCCTAGTCTCAGACTAGCATTTAATCCTCATTAACTAAAGGAAAAGAGTCTTTTGGAGAGCTGGGTTTCTGCAGTCATGTTTCAGTCTTGAGTGTGGTTATCCTTGGGAAGTTGTGTGAGGTTTTTTAGCCAGGAAACAGCCAGGGAGGGGCAGTGGGAGTCACTGAGAGGGTGGGACCAAGCCAAGTGTCTCCCAAACCCTGTGCTTATGAATTTACTGGAATATCACACAGTTCTCCTTCCATAAATGCCGTAAAAATTACTGTAATGCTCCTATTTAACTCCTATTTAACTCCTCCACTGAGTTAATGACTCTACCTGGATTCATTAATTGGGATCTATTTGTCCCTCCAGAGGAAAACAGAATTTATCCCACAATTTCCCTTTCTCCATTTGTTTTCCACGCTGGGCAGGACAGATATCACGAGGCCAGGCCAGTCTTGTCTTTTCTCCTTCTTATTTTATTGTTTTCTGCCACAGACACACGGGATGGGAGAGCCCAAGGAGGGGGGAAAGGGTGCAGAAGGGATATTCCCATGGAGTGCAAGGTCTCCTGGGACAGAGTCAGGATCAAGGATTAACTGATTCAGGAATTCAGGAGGCACCAGTGGGTGGGTTGGGGCAGGGGGGTGACCTGAGCCCTGTCAACCTTTACCCCAAAGCAGCCTGAAATCCCATCTTCACAAGACAGGAGTCACAGCAACCCAAACCAGAAATGCAGAGTATTTGTGTGGCATTCCAGGCTACTCAGCTGCCACACAGCTCAGCCTGTGGGCTGCAGAGGGAAAGGGAAACAGGTTAAAAGGGGGTTTTCCAGCTCCAGTTAATACAGGCAGCAAGGCAAGAAACCCTACATCAATAAATCAAGCAAAGGAGGAGGAGGGAAGGGGTTTATCTAGATTTTTATTGACAGTGCTTCAAGAGACCATAGAAGAGAAGGGAAGGGAGGAAGGGGGGGAAAAAAGGTAGACACCACAGCAACAGTTTTAAAATTGTACAAAGATAATAACATAGAGAATATCTGGTTCCATGGTTACAGTTCAGTACAGGCTGTGAAGGGAAAGGGGGGGGGGGAATTAAAAAACCTGTTACAAAGTTGTACCGAAAGCAGGCAAGTGAAGGGAGGAGGTTAATAAGGTTACAGCTTTATTTACAGCAAGTGGCACAGCCCCGGGGCCACCAACCACTCTGAGCAGCTCTGGCCTGGCTACAGGACTCCTTTGTCCCTGCAGGACTCCTTTGTCCCTGTGCTGTTTGGAGAGGAAGGTTTGGGAGCCCCGGGAAGGGGCTGCCAGGAGGGCGACCCCGCGGAAGGAAAGGCTGGAGCAATTCCCGGGATCCAGCACCCCCAGGGTGGGGAATCCACGCCAACACTGCGTGCTGTGGGATGGGTGGAAGTCAACTAAAAGGTCCACAGAGCCATGGACAACCTGAGGGACGCCAGAGGTCACTCCCAGGGGTCACCTACGGGAGCAGGAGGACACGGAACCCAAACGTGCTCTGTCCTGGCCCCCGGGGGGAGGAAGGTGCTCAGTGCTGGGTTTGTGGAGCAAATGCTCCTGCTCCAGAAATCCTCTCTGTCCATCCCAACTGCTGCACTGGGAGCACTCATGGTCCTCCTCATGCCTTGGGAATTCCCTTGGCTCCAACCCTTTGGCTCCTCGTTCCCTCCCCACAACCATTCTCTGCCCTGTCTTCGCACCAGCACAGCTCAGGACGGGTGTAACAGCCCAAATTCCCAGCAGGGTGTAAACCCCAGCCCAAATTCCCAGCAGGCAGACTGCTGCCAGCCCTGTTCCTATGGAAACAGCGCTCCTGTATTTTGGAATCTCAAAAAAAAAAAACCCCAACAAAACAAAACCCCCCAAAACGTGTTTGTCCAGAACTCCCCCTCTCCCTTCTGCTGCTCAGTCCCTCCTTCCCACGCCCCCCTCTCCATGTGACAGCACCACACTCACACACACTTCACAGGGATGTTTGTCACCAGCTAAGCCACGGTTGAATGTCACCTTTCAGCCTGTTTTTGTCTTTGGTTGAAAGCAAGAATGCTCGGGCAGGGAGGGGACACGTGGGCTGGGGACAGCCCAGGGGCCTGGCAGGGACCAGCCACGTCGTGGCCACTGGACAGGGAGTTCATCAGTGCATTTCTTTAGGAGGTCCTGGGGGTTTTTTTTCTTGCATAAATAACGGCCAGTTTTGCTGCTCTGAGATGTTTACTGATCTAGTTCTTCAAAAAAATCATCTGTTCATCTCTCTCTTCAAACCTGCAGGATCATCCACTCGATGGTCTCAGAGGTCTCTTCCAACCTCAGTGATTTTCTTTTACACTCATCACAGCCTCAGCTTCTCCTATCTTTTTTTTTTTTTTTTGTTAAAGACATTCTTTAAGTGCCTTTAAATTCTTCCAGTTCCAGTTTTTTCCCCCCTCAATCCCCCACTGCAGGGACCATCTCAGAGCCAGCAAAATTAAAATAACCTGAGGCTTCCCTGGATGAGAGGGAACACAAGAGGGGATCGTTTCAACTTGCCAGCAACCCTGAACTCATCCCACCTGGAATCAGGGATGTTGTGTGGCAAGACCCCAAAGATTCAAACCTACCTGTCCAGGCACTTGGTTAAAGGGTTGGGTCAAATAAAAGCGAGGACAGGTAGAGAAATATTCACCCAGATGGTCAAAAACTCAAAGGATGATGGTTTGGGCAATGCCTGGCACGTTGCTTTCTAGACAAAGGCAAATCTCCTCATGTTTATCTGTGGTTGCAACCAAGTCACCGTCAGAGAGAGAAAACAAACCTGCCCTCTTTGAAAAGAAACAAGAGTGGGGGGGAAAAAAGAGCAATTCTGGCATTGAGATATCTCAAAACAACACAAATCCAGCTGTACTGGAAGCAGGGAAAGGAGAAAATGTTGGATTTCTGGTTTCCCTGGAGCCTGGTGAGCAAAATTTTCTGTCCAGCTTCCCCACTCTCCCCTGCAAACTTGGAAAGGCACACACACACACCCACACACTCCCCAAGCCAAAAAAAAATAAAAACCAAATCAAAGAAACACAGAAAACATCGAGAAGTGCCTCCTTAGCATGTTTTTTTTTTTTTTCCTGGAGAACTTAATTTTGTTTTGGAAACTGCGGGATGTACTCGAGTGTTGGGTTTATATTTAGAATTTGAAGCATTTGATGCCTCACGATCTGTAAAATGAAAACAGAAGAGAAAGGGGAGGAAAGGGGAGGGGGAAAAGAAAGGAGAATTGTGGGGGGAGGAGGGGGAAAAAAGGCAGGTTTTGAAAAATATTCCCTAACAATGCTACAAAAAAAATCCTGACATTAAATACAGACCAACTGTATTGAATAAAAATTGCACTAGTCCTCTGGGCACATCAATAATAAATTAAATACTTAACAATTTCACTGATTAAAAAAGACAGCACAAAACCCATAACAAAAGAACATAAAACCCCCCAATACTGTAATGTAGGAAAAGTGCACAAAGTTGCTTTATACATTGAATCTAAATAAAGTACCAATACATGTTAAATAGATAAATTGTCTTGCAAGACACTGCTTTCTGCATCAGTATTTACATTTTGCTTTAACTTCATGTACTTCAGCAGTGAGTCTGAGCTTCAAAGGACCGAACTGTACATGATTTTTTTGGATGTTCCCACGAAATAAAAACGACCCAAAGTGGAAGCCACAGTTCTCCCGGGCTTACAGAAAGGATCAGTTTTGTATTTTCTTAACTTCTCCTAAAAAGCTGGGAAAAAAAACCCAATTGGGGTGTTTTAAGTCGCTGTACATGTAAAAAAAACCAAAAAACAACCCATTGCTGGAACAAAGATCCATGAACAGAGCAAGGACCATGGCAGTGGTGAAACAGTTATTTCACTCTGGAGATCTTTGAGGTACCCTGAAGGATGCCAGCTTGGATTCAGCGTGGGAAGGGCACGACTTGAGGGCACATCAGCACCAAAAAAACTGTCTGGATCGATGCAGGTCAGTAAAAAAGGGGATAGGGCTGGAGAGAGGATTCACTGCAGGGAATCTCTCAGCTCCTACCCCAGAAGCAGAGGGAGCTCGTGGCTGGGTGAGGGCTGTGGAGAGCACTCCAAGTGCTCAGGGGGATGGCAGGATGTCACCCTGAGCACAGCACAGTCCTGAAGGGCACTGCTGGGTGGGGGACAGGCTCAGCACCACTGGCCACCAGCAGCCAAGCCCAGCCCAGGACAGGGAGGGCTGCAGGGCTTTGCTCCCCTGTGATTTCCAGCCTGCAGGTTTGCTCCTGGCCACACTCAGGCTGAACTGCAGCACCTCCAGCAGCTGCAGAGCAAAGGGGTGCAGCTGCCAGGGAAGGGAGGGACACACGAGTGAAGGCACCACCCCGCTCTGGGAGAGGAAATAATTGGAACTTGAGGTGGTTTGGATCAGAAAGCAGCCAAATCCCAATGGAAATGAGTGAAAGATGAAGCTCCTCGAGCATGGAAAGTGGTAATCTCTGGATCCTGCATGAGAAACACAGAGGGAAGAGATGCTACACCCTCACACGGGGGGCAGGAGGATGTTTAACCCAGGGCATGGTCAGTGCAAGCTGAGGGGGACCAAGAAGTGGCACTGCCACACACGGGGCATGTCTGCCTGCCTTTGGCATCACTCACCCAGCTCCTGCCTGCAGTGAGCCCTCTCCATCCAGGGGTGACTCCAGAGTCACCCATGGGAGCTACAATCAAGTCCCTGCTCCCAGCTGTCCCCTGAAGCAAGGATTTACACATCCCAGCTCCTCTGAAGTGCAGCAAGGATGGCATTTTATGCCATGCTGCTCTATCCCACACGGGGTCCTGAGTCACTCCTGAGGGTGCCAGAGCTGGGCAGAGGATGAGCAGACCAAGGGATCTGCCCTCTGCCAGCTGCAGGGCCTGTCCTACAGCTTTCACTCAGGGAAAAGTTCAGAGGGAGCACTGCCTGCTCCAAGACCACAGGATAGTTTCAGACCAGGCACTGAGCAGCTAAAAAGGGAGAATTTTCATTTTCCAAGACTGCTGGAAAGAGATTGTTCCTTATTTTGGGAAGCATGAAAGGCCCCGGGGGCAGAGTTTGCACTGCAGAGCCCCCAGGACCATTCCAGACTCAGACACTGGGATCAGAACTGAGCCCTTGGGACTCATCCCAAAGCTCCAACGGGAATGAGAAAGCAACAAGATAAAGATGGACCTCCAGATCCAGATTGCACAGCCAGAAAACTGCTCTGGCTGCAGGAAAACTTGGGACAGCACTTTCCTAAGGAAGCAGGGACTGTCCCTTGAACTGAGAGGACCCTACAAGAGACTGAGTGGAGTTTATTGATCCACCTGCAGCTCTGTGGGTGGACACCGAGTGCTGCTGGTTCAGTCTCTGAGGGCACATTTAGAGCAACAGAAACAAAACCTACAAAGGTTTCCCTTTGTAGGGGTTTGAGCCACTGAGGGGTGAGCAGGGCAGCAGCCAGGCTGCAAAAATTGTGAAGTCAAACGTGCAATGGATGAGAAATAAGCTGATTTTGTATCACTGCTGATGGCATGCAGGAGGACGGGGAAGTCTGCCTGGGATTCTTGCTTTTCTGGCAAGCTCCTGATCCCCTCAAAATCCCAGGACAATCCATAAGGCACTATGGCCTGACCCCAGAGCCAGCAGCCTCGGTGCCCAGGCAGGGGACTGTCACCCACAAGTCCTGACAAACTCTGATGCCAATTGTGGTTGGGGAGGTTGGGAAGAGGCTCTTCCAGCAGCACAGCTCAGCTCCCAGCCAGAGGACACCAGTGGGACCTGTGCTCTGCCAGCCCTCCCAAGACAGGATGACAGAGCTCCAGCAGCTCTGCAGAGACACAGACCATCGACACAGCAACAAAGTGCTCTGAGCAGATCCACATTCCCTCTCTCCAGCCAAGAATAACACGAGGAAAAGGAAAGGAACACCGAGAAGATTCTGCTGGTCACCGGAACCGGGAAACTCCAGAGCCCCTGGGCCAGCTGCTGAGACGCTCCAGCATGCAGGGGGTGAGCACAGAGGGAACACATGCAAGTGGAATTCTCCTTCCCAGGGGTGCTGTCAGAAAATCTGAGGTGACCAGGACACAAACTGAGCTGAAGTCCAACTGCAGGCGTGGCCGTGGCGGGGGCTGGACGTGGCTTCTCTTCCCTGACACAAAGCCCATCGCCGGCGACAAGCTTCTCCCGGCCTCCAAAAAATCAGCACTGCTGCTTCCACAACACTGGGCACTTTGCATCTTGGCCCAGGAAGCAGGGAGCTATGGCTTTGACCAGCTAAACCACTGAGGGCAAAAAAAAACTAAGGGGAGGGTGGCTGGTTTAGTCCTGAGAGCAGTGAAGGTGAGGAGCCGTCGCTCTCAGCCCTACGCCCTCTGTGCCTTCTGGAGCAAAACGTCTCTGCCCCACAGAGCAGCCTGTTCCTGACTCAGAGGTCAGCTCTGAAGTTTTCTAAACTGCTGGTCACGCTGCCAGGACCCAGAGCTCCACGCCAGGATCCCTCCCAGGCCAACTGTGCAGACAAGAACTCAGCGCCCTGAGGCAGAGACGGCTTCGTCTGATCGTGTTCTTGGTGGGTTTCTCCTGATGAGAGAAGGTTTCCTTTTCCTTTTCTCTTTTCTTCTCTTTTTTTTTTGTTTGGTTTGTTTTTTTCTTTTCCTCTTTTTTTTTTTTTTTTTTGTCTCCTTTTATTTTTAATGCTAAACTCGCCTCCCACACTTCTCACACACTCAAGTCCACGTGCCACGGTCTGTAGTCATGCCCTGGGAGTCTCCTACACAAAAAACCAACCATCCAGTAGTCAAGCATGAGAACTTAATGCTTAACAGGAAAAGACCCCCTTTGTCCTTCCTGTGTGCAGCTCAACCTATATGTGCAGGCATCAAAAACAGACCAATCTGCAAGGAACACCAATATACCAAGGATGGGGCTTCTCAGGGCCTCTGGAAAACTTCAGCCCAACTTCAAGACAGCAGAGGGGACACGGGGGAGTTGTCACTAACACTCGTCTATATTAAGGCTGATGAACTCCTGTATGCACTTCCTGTACTGCAGCTCAGTGGGGCTGTTGCTGGGATATTGCCCTGGTTGTCCAAAGGGACCCTCTGCTTCCCGCATTTCCTCGTTCATCCGAGCCAGACGCAGCCTGGAGTGGGACAGAGAGAGCACAAGCAGAGAGAGGTCTGGTTATTCCTTCCCTGGTGGCACTGCTCCTGATCCAAGCTCAGCTATGACCTCTTTTCAGGGTGAATACGAAATAATTTAAAGCAGGGAACTAAAATATCACATTTTTTCGAAGGCCCAGTGCCGTGTCCTTTGCACACCCAATTGGGAGTATACAAGATAATTTAGCTGAGGAGATGCACTGAAGCTAAAAAGATTAACACATCCAGCAGCTTCAGCTTCCAAAAAATACCAAAATTCACACAGATTCACTGGTGGTATTTCCACCGGGGGGTGATTAATTCTAGTGTCTTCCTCTTAAGAAAGATTATGCTGTATTTTCCAGCATATTCTTTCTGATTGTGCATTGGAATGTGTCCCAGTGACCCTCGGGTTTCTGGCAGACCCATTTCTCTCGCAGCCAGAGGTCAAAATTTATTGAGGGCTCAGGAGAGTGCAGTGCTGTGTATTGGGAGAACCAGCAAACAGAACCAGAAGCAGTTCTGGGGCCACTCTAAAGCTTCAGCTGACAGTGAAAAGGCACTGGAACACCAGAGTTATCTCAATCTGTGGGTCCCACTCCAGAGGGGCCGCAGGGGAGCGACACAAGGCTCTGAAAGCGGCACATTTTGCCCTCTGAACTCGCTGTACAGCATCTTAAAGACTCCAAAGGAAAAACCAGGGATGAGCCACCAGTGGCCTGGTGTTTTGAGTGCCAGGCTGGTTGACTCTGTGAGCAGTGGCAGCCCTGGCAGCACTCACAGGGTGACAATGTCTGCGTTGGCCGCCTGCACCGCGATGCTCAGCGGGTCCTGCCCGTCGCCGTCCACCGCGTGCTGGTTGGCCCCTCTCTTCAGGAACAGGCACACCTGGCTGCAGGAGGGACAGGAAGGGACCATCAGAGCAGAAATTCCAGCTCTCCCCACCCCTCAAAGGTGCAGGCAGAGCACGCTGTCCTTCCACAGGCAGGCACAGCTTTGCTTGGGCTGGTGAGAATCGGGAAATGCCGCCGTGGCATGGAGAGAGGAGCGGGTGTGCAGGGACACAGCTACCCCCTATCCATCATCAGGGAGGCAATTATCCATTGGATAATCCTGGGGCAGCCACAGCTTCTCTGGGCAACCTGTGCCAGGGCCTCTCCACCCTCACAGGGAACAATTTCTTCCTCATATCTCGTCTATCCCTCCCCTCTGTCAGGGTTCCCGTTGCTGATATGATATAAAAGCCATGCTTTGCAAACCACCAATTCCCCAAAAACCAGCTCCTGCCCCCACCTCACCCCTGGCTCTTGGTGTTAATGCTGGATCCTGATCCCAGGGGGACGGGGAACGTCCCAGGAAGGTGCAGAGCACTCACCCAGTGTGCCCCAGGTACGTGGCGTGGTGCAGGGGGGCCCGGCCTCGGCTGTCTCTTTGGTTCACATCTGCCCCATTCTGCAGCAGGAATTCACAGGCTATCAAGGAGCCCTGGCAAGGAAAAGAGGAATTTTTGCATATATCCCAGCCAGGAGCACTGGGAGGATGCACAGGGACATACCAGGCTGTGATCAGTGCACTCCAAACTACAGCCAGGACCTCAGAACATACCCCCTTCACAGCTTGGATCAGAGGAGTTTTGTTCTCATCCTCATCGTTCACCCAGTTGATCTCAGCACCGTGGGCGAGTGCTTCTGCCATGAGGGGCAGATTTCGGGCTTGTGCTGCCTTGTAGATCAACAAGCCAGGGTGCAGCTCCCTCAGGTCCTCCAAGTCGGATGCCTCCTGTTCAATCTCTGCCTCTCCGCTGGACTCCTCGGACACCTCGCACTCTGAGAGGCAGGAAAGGATGGAGAGAGATGAGCCAAAAAGCTTCACACTTCCAATTTCTCATGTTCCCTGTTGTTCCTGACACCAGACAGCCCCGACATCCATCCTGCCTTAGCTGCCACCCCAGTTCCCCCTGTGACACCTGATGCCTAAAATCAGAAAAATAATTACCTGGACTATTTTTGAGAATTAAAAGGCAAAAAGCACTTCTTGGCTGTGATTTGCCCACACTGATTGCACAGAAGACACACTTTTACAGTTTTATACCATCATGTGATTACAATATTCAGAATCTGATTATAATATTTGGACTTTACCTGAACTGTTACACCCACTTCCAAAACCATCCCTCCCATAGCACCAACCTCACCACGCCTCTCAAATTTGAGCCTCTGGTCCCAAAAAGACCATCTCTTCACCTTCTTTGTCTTCCTCCTCTTCTCCTCTGGCCCTTCTGGGATGGTTTAAAAGCTTTGACTACTCATCTCGAGGGCTCTGTCCCCTCACACCCACCTTCCTCTGTCACGCTGTCCACCACGGAGCCGAACACCAGGATGTCGGTGCTGCCGTCGGTGCTCCCGCCCAGCCCGCTGTCACTGCTCAGACCTGCGGGGCCAACAGAACACAAACCAAGGCCATTTTAACACCCAGGGCCCTCCAGAACCCGGCCCAGCCGAGACCACGGGGTGGGGACGGGGCTGCGCAGGCCGTCACCCGGGTGCACGAGGGACGGGGCACTGCTCTTCCCACTCAGCCCCCCCGAGGCAAAACTGCAAAGCCTTTATGGTGTCCGTGTGTCCCCAGGCTGCCCTTCATGCAGGGATGCTCCAGCACTGCCCTGGCACTTTGGGCTGCTGAGGGCTGCAATCCATGAGGGACGCCGTGACGGAGGCTGGAGCGGAGCAGCAGCAGAGACAGCTTTGCTTTGCAGCAGGTTTGGGGGGGGTGTCACCAGCAAACAAAGACACCCCTGTGCTTTCACCACTGGGCAGCTCGGTGTCCACTCTATCCCTGCTCTTTCCAGAGCTTTGCACTTGTCACTGGGGCACTTCCTTTGATTGGCCATGGCTGGGCCAGACTGCATCAGCTGTGGGATGTGTATCCTGGGCAAACTCTTAAAGCATCTTCCACCTTCCCTTTGCCCTCAGTGCTTCCCAAATTCCCTGCTTAGCCAGTGAATGTTACAAGAACAGCTGACTGCATCCCAGAAATGGAGTCAGGAATCGTTGAATCGTGGAATGGTTTGGGTTGGAAGGGACCTTAAAGCTTATCAGTCCCATCCCCTGCCATGGGCAGGGACACCTTCCACCAGCCCAGGTTGCTCCAAGCCCCGTCCAGCCTGGCCTTGGACAATCCCAGGGATGGAAGTGAAGAGATGAAGCAACTTGTCCAAGGACACACAATGTGTCAGTGGCAGAGAAACTTTCTCCCTTTCCCAGCTCACACCCAAAAGCAGCCAAGAAAATGACAGGAAGGAAGGAAGAAGCACATCCAAGAATTGCTCCTGCAGGAAAAGGGATGGCACATCACCTTTGTCCTGAGGGATGCCTGGCCAACTTTGGGAATTCTGCCTGGATTCACCTTTTTGCTGCTTTTAACTTCCTGGGCTGGGAGTATTTGTTCTCCAAAAACTCCAGAGGTTTAAGGTCCCATGATCTACCCCAAGGCTGTGATTTAGGAAGGAAAACAAGCCAGGATTGTGGCTGACAAAGTGTTTCTAAAAGAGCTGAGTGGTCTGTGCAAAGAGTAAGAGCAGGAAAGGCTGCAAGAACAACAGATCTGAGCCTTGAAAACCAGGGCAGAACAAGGCACCTGAACCTTAAAGGCTCTTGAACTCCTGGGAGCAGCTACAGCAAAGTCCCAGATAAGGAAAGCAGTCCTGAAATCGTGGATCACGAGGAATCCTTCAGCTCTATCCAAGAGCCAAAGCAGATGAGGAAGCCACAACAGGAAGGGTTTAAAATGGCACATATCACACGTTATCTTTTTTTGGATTTGCTGTCAGAGAAGTGATTGCAGTTTTTAGCAGGAAAAGCAAACACTGCCTGGTGAGAGCGTGCTCTCACCCTGGCACTGCGAGGGAAGTGTGGCTCCAGCAGGGCCACGTGGCTCCAGATTTGCAGCAAGGCAAGAAAGGAGGATCTGGCTCATCTCCCATGGATATTAATACATCAGATTCCCAGTTCTGTTCCCACTGAATCAGTGATAAAATTGCTATTTTTTTTCTATGAGAGCAAGATAAGGCTGTTGAGCCTTAACTCTGGAGTTAACTCCAGGACTTAACTCTGGAGTCCTGCATCTCCCAAGTACTGTTTCTGTTGACTGAGAACACTAAATTCCTTGAAACAGGAATAGCCCAGGCCCTGATTCAGGCAAGCACTAAATCACTTTCTTCTCTGATTTCAAGAGAGAAGGTAGACTTGGAGGAAAAGCCTGTGAGTTTCTGCTGTGCTGACTCAGGACTGCAAATATTGATTGTAAATTCCCACAACAACAAGCAAACGAGCCAGGAAGTTCTAATAAGTCCCCACTCCTGAGCTAAGTACAAAGGACCACATGGCCAGCCTGAGACAGGTGGGGAACACTCAGTTAGTGCTTCCCAGAGTCAAACAGGTTGGAAAAGATCACCCAGTCCAACCCTTTGACCCAACACCAGACCGTGGCACTCGGTGCCACATCCAGTCTTTCCTTAAACACCTCCAGGGATGTTGATTCCACCTCCCTGGGCAGCCCCTTCCAATGCCCAGTCACTCCTTCTGTGTAGAACTTCTTCCCAAAGTCCAGCCTAAACCTCCCCTGGCACAGCTTAAGACCAAGCCCATCTGAGACCCCACCTGTGCAGGGAGAGTCATTCCTTTAAGGAAATAACTGGCAGCCTTAGGAATCCTTTTGCCTTTTGGAAAATCTGCCCCCAGGTAAAAGGAGGAACTCCAGTCACTTGGCTGAAGGCAAAAAAAAAATCCTTTGGGATGTCGGTGTGGAAAGCAGTGAAATTTTGGGGGGGGGGGTGTCTTTTGCTGGCTGTCGGTGTGGAAGCAGTGAAATTTGGGAGTCTCTTTTGCTGCTGGCTGCCAGAGCGTCACCTTACCTCCGTCCAGGAGGAACGGAGAACCGCTCCCACCGGGACCAAGGCCACTGCCACTGCCACTCCAGGGGCCACCTGCGAGCGGGTGCTGCTCAGGGATGTGGCTGGCACCTAGAGGAAGGTGGACGGAACGTGAGGGGAGGTCATCGGCACCAACACAAAAAAAATAAAAAATGAAAAGAAAGGAAAAAAAAAAATAAAGAAAAAGAAAAAGTTGCGTGCGGTGAGGTTGGCTGGAAAAAAAGGGGGAATGGAAAGGAACGAGGGGGACAAATGGGGAAAATGGAAAAAATGGGGGAATGGAAAAAAAAAGAGGGGAAAATGGAAAAAAAAAAGAGGGGAAAATGGAAAAAAAAAAGAGGGGAAAATGGAAAAAAAAAGAGGGGAAAATGGAAAAAAATGGAGTGGAAAAAAATGGGGGAATGGGGGGAAAATGGAAAAAATGGGGAAAAATGGGAAAAAAATGGTGAAAAAATGGGGAAAAACTGGGAAAAAAATGGGGAAAAAGGGAAAAAAATGGGAAAAAAAATGGGGAAAAACTGGGAAAAAAATGGGGAAAAATGGAAAAAATGGGGAAAAATGGAAAAAATGGGAGAAAATGGAAAAAATGGGAGAAAATGAGGGAATGGAAGAAAAATGGGGAAAATGGAAAAAGTGGGGGGAAGTGGGGGGAAGTGGGGGGAAGTGGGGGGAAGTGGGGGGAAGTGGGGGGAAGTGGGGGGAAGTGGGGGGAAGTGGAAAAGGAAGAGGATGGAGAGGAAGGAGAGGAAAGAAAAAAAAAGAAAAAAAAATGAAAAAAATGAAAAAAATTTAAAATTGTAAAAAATTAAAAATTTAAAGAAAAAAAAATGAAAAAAATGAAAAAAGAAAAAATGGGGGAATAAAAAGAAAAAATGAAAACCAGAAAAATAAAAGCCAATGGAACGCACAGCCTGGGAGCAGAAGATGTCGGGAACAAAAAAAAAAAAACTCCCATCCACCAGAATGCAAACATCGGGGACTGACTGGAGAGTGGATTCAAATCGGTGCAATTAAAGAGCAACGGGCTGGAGTTTGTGCAAGTAACTCCTCATCAGTGCCAAAATATTCACCCTCTGCTCTGAGGGCAAGGCTTGGGGTGTGGGCAGTGCCCGGGCCCTGGAAGAGCTGCCAGAGGGACACTTGGTGGGCACTTACTGCGAGGGCCGGAGCCGGCGCCGGTGTCGAAGTAGGAGAAGAGGGAATCCAGCTCGTCGGGGCAGAACAGGGAATCCCGGCGGAACTTCCTCTCCAGGGTGGCTGCTGTTCCACACAGAGACAGTTTGGGATTTCCAGTTAACAGCATGTAAATGAGAGCCAGTTCTACAGCTGTATTTGCACGGGCTGAGCACACCCAGTGCCCCCCTACACCAAAATATCACACACTGCTGACCAAACGTGGGGATCCACTGCAAACCAACCATCCTACGGGGTGACCTGCTGCAAACCAACCATCCATGAGTGCTGATCCACTGCAAACCAACTATCCCAGGCAAACCAACCATCCCTGAGTGCTGATCCACTGCAAACCAACCATCCCAGGGTGGTGATCTGCTGCAAACCAACCATCCCAGGGTGGTGATCTGCTGCAAACCAACCATCCCAGGGTGGTGATCTGCTGCAAACCAACCATCCCTGAGTGCTGATCCACTGCAAACCAACCATCCCAGGGGGTGATCTTCTGCAAACCAACCATCCCAGGGGGTGATCTGCTGCAAACCAACCATCCCAGGGGGTGATCTGCTGCAAACCAACCATCCCAGGGGGTGATCTGCTGCAAACCAACCATCCCAGGGGGCTGATCCGCTGCAAACCAACCATCCCTGAGTGCTGATCCACTGCAAACCAACCATCCCAGGGGGCTGATCCACTGCAAACCAACCATCCCAGGGGGCTGATCCACTGCAAACCAACCATCCCAGGGGGCTGATCCACTGCAAACCAACCACCCCAGGGGGCTGATCCACTGCAAACCAACCATCCCAGGGGGCTGATCCACTGCAAACCTACTCATCCCAGAGCACCCTGAGCAGCCAGAACCCTTCCTAAGCGTGGCCTCTCTTACAGGCCAGGCAGCTAAAAATAAAATTATTTGAGACTCATTAAAAAGCAGGAACACGAAAGAAAACCCACAAAGTGGAACAACCTCCTCCTTTAGCCACGAGAAGCTCCTTAAACAGATGGCAAACGTCAGGAAACGGGTTTACAAACCCGCGTCAACGCGTGCAGAAGCATTTTGGGTTACACCCAGGGCAGGTCTGCAGCGAGCCTGGGGCCACAGGCTGGCACCGGGAGAGCACAGGGATGTTCCCACCTGAGGACAGCAGGGCTGGGGAGGCATTCCCTGCCTCGTGCCGGTACTTCCTCCGAGCTGTGGGTGCTTTCGTGGCGCTGTTGTGCCTCTGGCACTTCTTGACGCACCAGCGCCGAGGCTTCCGCTCGTTCTCCGCCAGAGCCTCCCCGCTCGGCAGCTTCTTCAGGAATTTCTTCTCCACGTACTTCACCTTGATCCAGGCCTCCTTGTCCTGCCTGAGGGAAGGCACAGAGCCGTGCACAGAGTCACGATTTTGTCAGCCTAAAAATTCAGGTCTCTCAAAGCTAAAAAGCATCTCCTCTTTCAAGGCACAGCTACCAACCCATTACATGAATGACTTCACCAGAAAATAGTTCAGGATGTTCAAGTTATGAGCTTCTGAGCTCGATGCTTCTTGGCATTCAGATAGTTTTAACCTTGCCATTATTTTTTTCCTTATTTCTTGTTTGCTGAAAGAAATAAACTGAATATTTTGCTGCTACTTTGTTTTGTCAAATAGAGTTTGTGAGTAGTGCTTGCAGAGTTGCCTACAGCAGTGATCTTTTTTCCTCAGAAGGTTTGTTATCATTTAATGTCATTTAGGAACTGCTGAAGTCCAGGTGGTTACTTAGAAAATTTCACATATTTTTTTTATGACTGTATCTTTGCCCTAATAAAAGGGGGTGGCTTTGTCTCTTGAATGCATTTGCCCTTATAACATTTTTGTGATTTTTGAAAAAAGAAAGGGGTGCAGCTGAGAGTGGAGTGTGAGATGTTCAGCCCCAGGCACCACCACGTGCTTCAGGTCTCAGAGCAGGTGTAACCCAGGGGTAAACCCAGCCAGTCCTGGTTTCCAGCACGTTTCACCAGGGCTGGGAATGACCCCCAGGCCTTTGGGAGGCTCAAGCTCAGGGGAGCTCCAGAGAGACTGAGCTGGGGTAGGTGTACCTGAGGTGTTTGGAGCCCTCTTGCTCTGACCTTCTGGGGAGTTTGGGGTACTGGGTTTGCAGTGTGGATGGAAGGATGGATGGATGGATGGCTTCCCACAGGACAGTGTGTGCCCCCAGACTCACCTGGAGCTCCCTGCTGTTGGTTTCTTGAGTCCCAGCTCTTCACACTGTGCCTCGTAAATCTGATTCATGGTGCTGTTCCCCAGCTCACACATCAGCTGCAATTCCACAGGGAATGAATTAAATCCCCAGGTGAGGAGTTACCTTCCTTCTAGTCTATCCTGCCACCAAACAACCCTCCCTCCATGCCCACCATTCATCCATCTCTTGCTGTTAAATTCCAACACTCACCTTCAGTAACTCTGGCTCCCAGGAATCCAGTGTGAGGGACCTGACCTTGGAGCAGTGAACACCCAGGCTCCTGTTCATCCAAGAGGAAGAAAACCAAAGTGGTTACATGCCTCAAAACAGAACTTCTCATGCATGTTCAGATGAGCAAGATTGGTCAGGTTCTTATTTATCTTCTACACAGATGCAGAGTGTTGTGCATATGCCAACACAGATGTACCTGCACACACAGGTACCTCAGCAAGCAATTACTTTTGAATTTATCTGCACAAGCATTTTAGTCAGTGGTAATTCCAGCTCCCCCCTTTTCCCCAGGAGCCTGCAATCCCTGCCTGGCTCACCCAGAGCACACACACGTGCAGTACCTGTGGATCCCTGAGCACTCAATGCACAGCAGAATGCCCAGGTTGATACTGGCCCAGCGAGGGTCTGGCTGCCCACAGTCACAGCACTGGTCATTTCCAGGGATGCTCTGCACTCTCTGCAGGATGGTCTCCCCCTTCCCACTGCGCTCCCGGGAGTCGGTGGCGGAGTCGATGCTGCTCGTGGAGGGGGAGGCAGTTCGGTCCAGTCTCTGCAGGGAAAAAGGGTTAGAATCATAGAATCATAGAATCACAGAATCACAGAATCAGCTGGGTTGGAAGGGACCTCCAAGATTATCAAGTCCAACCCTTGATCCAACCCCGCTGTGGTTCCCAGCCCATGGCACTGATGCCACATCCAGTCTCTTCCTAAAAACCTCCAGGGATGGAGAATCCACCACTTCCCTGGGCAGCCCATTCCAATGGCTGAGCACCCTCCCTGCAAAGAAATTCTTCCTTATCTCCAGCCTAACCCTCCCCTGGCATTGCTGAAGACCGAGCCCTTTGTCTTGCTGAGAGTTACCTGGGAAAAGAGACCAACCCCCCCCCGGCTCCCCCCTCCTGTCAGGGAGTTGCAGAGAGTGAGGAGGTCTCCCCTGAGCCTCCTCTTCTCCAGGCTGAACAGCCCCAGCTCCCTCAGCCTCTCCTCACAGCACTTGTGCTCCAGTCCCTTCCCCAGCCTTGTTGCTCTTCTCTGGACCTGCTCCAGGACCTCAATGTCCTTCCTGAGCTGAGGGGCCCAGGACTGGACACAGCACTCCAGGGGTGGCCTCACCAGTGCTGAGTCCAGGGGCAGAACCACTTCCCTGGCCCTGTTGGTCACACTGTTCCTGATCCAGACCAGGATCCATTAGCCTTCTTGGCCACCTGGACACTCTGGCTCACGTTCAGCTTCCTGTCAATCCCAACTCCCAGCTCCCTCTCTGGCTGCTCTCCAGCCACTCTGTCCCCAGCCTGTAGCACTGCATGGGGATCAAGGACTCTGCAAAGCTCTGTGGAATGAACCAGGCTTTGCCCAGCAGAGGCACTGACAGAAGAACAAACTTGTGCTAATTCCAGAAGGGAAGGGGGTAATGAGGGATGTTTCCTCCCTCACCTCGATGTAGTAGCTGTCCGGACTCTCCCGGTAGGCAGAGGCAATGCTGGCCTGCACTGCCTGGATCCAGGCCTGGCGCAGCTTCTCCGAGTCAGCCTGCAGCATGCAGCTCCTGGAAAGGCAGGGGAGCAGTTGGAAAGAGCAAAAGGAAGTTTTGGTCAAGACTGTTCCCCTTCTTCCTCAGCCCAGACATCCCAGCGCAGGCAGCGAAGGGGCAAAAATTAATCCTACAAGTTTGCACTGGCAGGGCTGTTCCCTCTTCAAACACTGACAGCTGCACTGCCTAGATGTATATTAGGTATAGTATATAATATATAACATATAATTTGCCTTATGTAATGTATCAGCTGGAATCCATGAGCTAGATTCAGTTATGCTGGTGTCTGACAAACTTCCCAGGGACCCTGGAGCACAGGCGACGGCATCTCCCAGCCACAATTTAACATTTAACATAATCCCATCTCTTGCAGCTCCGTGCACAGCCCAGCTCCCACAAGGATGGCCTGGGGAAGCCACCAAACTCACTTGGTAGGTGAGACCACCTCGAAGCAGAACCTCCTCTCTATGTCTTCACAGGGCTTGACGGTGCAGAGCCGCAGGTCCTCCACCACCACCGTCAGCACATCCTGCAAGGGGGAGAACAGGGGCCTTGAGGGCTCCTGAATCCCTGTCACAGCCCAGAAAACTCCTTCCCAAACCCTGCTGTTGGCACATAGTGCAGAGAGGGCAGAGCCAGCCCAGCCCAGCCCTCCAGGGCTGTGGGAAGGGGTTATATGGAATTAAAGCACAGGGCAGGTTTGCTGGAGACCCCACCAACTTCCTCAGCTGAACAGGAGTGTTTAATCTAAATAAACATTTATTTAACAAACCCCCATCTGCTGACACTTCACTCTCAGCACAGTCTAACCTTGGAGCACAAGGCTTGCTGTCCCTCTGATCCAAATCTCCTCCCTGCTCCTTCCACCCCACTCCCCACCACGGAGCAGGAGTCCCCAGCAAAGCAGGACACCAGAGCAGTTGGCTGATCCCCTGGGGTCATCTGGGGCAGCCTCACTGACCTTTAGCTTTTTCTGGTACACCAGCTGGCTGTTCTGTATGGAGAACCACCTCCTGAGGGAAGACAGACAGACAGGCAGACATCAGGACAGGCAAACTGCAGAGCTACACAGACCCAGCTTGTGGCAGAGCAGGATATTTCCATTTATATCTCCTTTTAAAAGGAGGATAATTTATTTAGCAACCTGATCACCTTCATGGAGGGCAAAGGAAGCCACGACCACCACGAAGTTTTCAGGAAGAAGGTTCTGGAACACCTGAGCAGCAGGGGGTTACTGAGAGCATGTATGACATAGTCTGCTGGCAAAAGAATGAGGGGAAAATGAGATGAGACAGGATTCCCTTTCTTTTGTCACGGCTGAAATATTAAACTGATAAAAGAGAACAAAAGGACTTGATGTGTCTGTGCAGAAATGGGAAAATACAGGTGACTGGAGGCCATCCCATCCACCTGGGAGCACTCTGGGCTGCTGTGACAGCTGCAGGCTCTGCTCAGCTCCTCAGTGTGATCCTTGTGGGTCCATCCCAGCCCAGGATATTCTGAGATTCCATGAGGATTTTGCTGCTCCCGTGAGGGGGAGGCTCTGCCGGAGGGGCTGAGCTCAGTGAGGAGGTGATGAGTGGGCTCCAGGAGCTGGGAATAGCTGAGCTGTGGGCAGAACTGGCTGAGGGTGGGTGGGATTGAAGAGATGGATATAGCTGTGGGGAGGCTGCTGCCTCTGTGTGACCGGGTTGTAGGAGGATAACTGGGATTTGGGGGCACGGAAAACTTGGAGCCCTTGACGCCGACGTTACTTCAGATATCAGAAAAACAAAGTCCCAGAGGGGCATTTTCCCTCCAAGGTGAGTGCCCTTTGGAGTGACCCATGAATTCACAGCCAGGGGAGCTGCCAGGAGGAGAAGGGAATTGCCTGGAATTGTTCCTCTCCATCCCAAAAGCCAAGCACAGGTCTTGGCATTAACCTGCCAGGCTTTGGAAGGACATTCTGCTGCACAGAAACACGTGGGGTCAGGGAAAGCAGCCACACTATGGACCAAGGCTGGACTCTGCTCAGGGGCCACCAAGCAGGGAATCCTAAAAAGGTGATAAAAATTCAGCTAAGACCCCTTCCCAGAGCACTGAACTCGAACACTGCTGCACTGGTTCCTCCAAGTACAAACTTAGTCCTTGACTGTCAGGGGACCAGAGAGCCTGAGGGCTAAGAAATCACCCCAAATTTGTCTGGAATCTCCTCAGCACTCAGGGAAGCTTCAAAGAGAAGGAGCTGCTTATCTAGCCAATTCAGAAATCTTTAATAATTCCAAGTCTTTTTTTCCATGCAAATACAGGCAGTTTCTGTGCATACCACAAACTGTTCACTGAAGCTTTTAGTGCTTATTTATTCCAAAGCCTAACAGCAGCACATTCCAGTATCCTCTGCATGCATCCCACAGCCAAGTAAAAGATCTCTTAATATTCTATCATTTCCCTGTTATGTGAGAGGAGGAAATGTAGGTCAGACCAGCATTGATCTCATACATTAGAAACCCACTGGAAGGGTTTGAATCCTTTTGTACAACCGTCTATGAAACCCACTGACTGTCTCAAGGGAAAACTAAACATAGAAATATCGACCAGGGGGAGAACATGAAACCTTTTCTTCCACTTTCCAAGGTCTCTGGCAGGTGCAGAGGCTCCTGGCTGGTGCAGGAGGCAGATGAGCCAGGCATTCCCAGGGAGCTATCAGATGAAATATGGATAAATTATTAAGAGCAGGGTCAGGGCACTGAAAGCCATTTCTGAGCTCCTGGCAGCACACTTGATATTTCCACTCTCACATATGTCCCTGTCCCAAAACAGGCAGGTTTGACACTCCTGGCACGTCCTGCTGGGTTCTGGTGTCTCTCTTAATTGTTATAAATGGGCAGCTTTCCCAGGGCAAGCCTTGAGCTGCACTGTGCCCTCTCCTCCCTGAGAGAAACCTGCTCCTTCTCCCATCGTGGAAGGCACTAAAACTGCAGAAACTCTCAAACCAACCTCATTTTTACTATTTTAACTACTCAGCTTTTAACTACTTGGTTCAGAATCCTTCCAGTGATGGTAACAGTCAGCCAGAGCTCACTAAAAGGGAGCTGTGTTCCTGTGTAGAGTCTCAGCCCAAATATCCAATGGAATATGGGTTCTTGCTCACCTATTCCATGTTTTGAAAGCATTGCTGGCTCTCTTGAAGAGGTAACCTTCCATCACCACTCCATTTGGGGCATCCACATTGAACTCCACCTTCGAGTCATCATAGGAGAAGTCCTGGAAAACAGAGAGAGCCTGAGCCTCTGGCATGGCTGCATTCCTGGGGCCATCTGGATCATCTCTAGGTGGAGATGAGTCTGATCAAACCATCAGGAAGAGAAAAACATCTGTCAGAACCTCGAGGTTCAGGCAGAGCTGCCTGTCACAGCACATCCTCTGCCTTCGTGGGCTGCAGCCACGGAGAGCAGTCAGGAATTATCCCCATTCCAGTGAGTTTATCCATCCCTGCTGTTTGCAGGAAGGCACTGGACACGCTGCATTTTGCTCCTCTGGTAGCTGGTAAGGAGGAAGGCAGGTGAGGGCTAAAAACTCCCAATATTTGGGTCAGCCTACAGTGGGAAATAAAGCACGAGGTGCTTTTCACTGGCCAAGTGAGGCAGCAAAGCTGCTGCCAGCCCTCTGTGCTGCAAGGGGCCAGGAGGAGAACAAACTCCAGCCTTTCCACACAAGGAATGATTTCTGGAGGGGCAGAGTTATCAATGCCATGCTCATGAGCTATCCTCAGATGCCATCTCCAGCCTGCACCCGCTCCCTGCTCCATGCTGTGCCACCAGTCAGAGCTGATTTGTCAGCTTGGCACCGACTCACCAGGGAGAGCTCATGGCTTCTGACAGCTGACACAGAGCAGAGGGAACAGCAGCTGCTCTCCAGAACGTGGGATCTGCCTCCCTGGGCCATGGGCTGCCTCCTTCCCAGGAGAAACTGGGTCATGGAACAGCAACAACTTCCCCTCCAACCTGGGGAACCGAGGCACGTTGTGCTCACTGATTGCACCCTAATCATCCACCCCACCCACACCTCCCTCTCTCCAGAGCAAATATTTCCCCCTGTGCACCTCGGTTCAAAGCCACAGCAGTGAAAACAGCCCCATCAGCTGCCTCCCCTGGCTCAGCAGACCCCGGTGATGCCGTGTTGCCAGGCAACATCCACTTGGCTCTCATTAAGATGAGTTATTTCCACGCTCAGAGAGATGCAAACGTGCCTGGGAGGTGTCAGGACGGGAATAACACTGATCCAGAAAGAGCAGATCCAATGGGACAGGCCACAGTGACTCCTTGGAAAGGCAGCATGATGCCCAATTAGCCACTGGAAACTGCTGCAAGGCACCCAATTAAGAGGGCTCTGCTCAGCCCCGAATTTTCTTGCCCTAAGAGGGTGAATCCCACAGGGCTCCTCTTCTGCAGATGTCTTTCATGTCCATGTTGCAAACAAAGGCTGGAGGGAATTTTCCTCCAACTCATGGATATTTCAACGTGTGATTTTTTGCAGAGCTGCTCCAAAGTGACAATTCTGTGTATTTGATGACAATCTGCACTGATTTATGATAAATAATGCAAACAGCCGAAAATCTGGACCTTGATGAAGAGTGGGGGGCGAAATGCTTCCAAAAAACATCTTAAAAATGACCATTTAGCTGTGCCTCACTCACCTTGTGGAATTGGGGGGAAAAAAATCAGGGGGAGGGTCTAATTCTAATCTCCTGACTTCTTCAGCTGCCCTTATCAAGCAGAGTGGTGGTAAGGAGGATCTGCTGCTGGGGAGTGCAGGAGGAACAGATGGGCCACCTACGTCAGTGTGGGGTAAATCCACTGAAAAGCAGTGGAGTCAAGCCAGGTGTGAATTTAACCTCATTTAAGCTGGATTGGAGCACACCTCTACAAATTAAACGGCTGGAGCTGCACAGCTGAAGGCACATGGAGCTGTTCCCTGCCTTTGAAGGAGCTCTGACCCACCCCAAGGCCAGTTTGAGAAGGTTACACCCAAACCCACCAAGGGTACCCACAGCTGGGATGACTCAGCCGAGGTCCCCGGGCCAAATTCTGCTCATATTTCTGCTGCTGGGAGTCCTGAGCAACCCCAGTGCTACCAACAGGACTCCTGGAGGGCAGCTGAGGGCAGAACAGTCACCAGGGCTGGAGGTTGGATTTGTGAAGCGAGTCCACATCAAGGGAGAGAGCTGAGGGAGAAGGACCAGCCTGCCCATCACCCCCAGGCACGAGGCCTCAGGGCCACTTTGTTCCATTCCACTGCTCTGGGCTTAAAAGACCTTGAAGTCTTTGCTACAAAGTCATTGGGAGTGTTGAAAGCCAAAGGAAGGGAAAGCAGAGGGTGAGGAAAATCCAGAATTTAGGCCCATGATCGATATGATTTCTCCTTTCTCAGCCAGGCAAAGGGGCAGAGATGGCTCAGAAAGGCAAAGCCAAGGCAAGTGCACTTGTGAAACCTCCAGCACACCAGAGTGAGCCTAAAGTGTGGCTTAACCCATGGATTCCTACACACAGCAGACTTCTGCTGCAGCCCATCCAGGGAACTTTCTTACCACAGCCACTGGAAGAGAGGACAAATCTCTGGAAAAGGGAGTTACAAGAACATCTGTTGAATGTGATTCCAGGTCAGAGCCAGCTCAGGCTCTGCCTGAAGAGATCATCCTGGTGAAGGTGCTGGGATACCTTAGTGACTGTGCCTGCTGCTGGAGGCACAGATGTGTGACAGGCAATCCCTGCCCCTAATGTGCCCCTCTATCTGTTCCACTCCTTGGCACAAAGAGATTTTGATCCTTTTTTTAGTTCTGGGGAATCAGTGGAAGGGCCCTGGCTGAGACACTGCCCCTGCCCAGCACAGCATCAGCTCTGTCTCCAGTCTCTGTGTCACCCCCCCGGGGATGCAGTGGAGAGCACATCTCATGCCTTCTCTTGTCCCCTCCTCCTCCTCGAGATTTTAATGCATGATTTCAACCAACAACCTTCTGCTGAATTCTCCCCCTCACTGCAAGGTACACACAGAGCAGGCAAGCCTGTCCTAAATGAGCCTGGGCTGATTTATTAAGCCTGCATTTAGCACCTCATTGTCTCTGCAAGGAGAACAAATGCTTGACACAGTAAAAGGCTTCCCAGGACAGGGATCTGAATGGCTTTGGCTCCAGCAGCATGTGCAGGCAGGATCAGAACAGCAGTGACATGCTGGATCACACCCTGGTACGAGAAATCAAAATAAGACACCAGAACTCTGCCATCATCTGCTTCCCTTTCCCTCCCTGACTGCCAGTAAATCACAGCAACCCCGCTCACTGTCCCCTCCTGTCACTCCCAGTTCACCCACCAGGCTGCCTGGGAACTGATATTCTCTTGGAAAGGCCACCACAATGGTTTCCATGGGAGCTGCTGGAGCAACAGTGAAGTCACACAACACATTCCAAGAGACACGTCCGGAGAGGGGAGGGAGAAAGGACATTAATGTGGATGCTTCCAAACCAGCAAATGGAAATTAAAAACCCCAGCACAGGGCACAGACAGACCCAGGAAAGGATAAAAAACGAAAAGAGGAGGGGGGAAAAAAGAAAGAGAAATCCTAATTTGAAGGTGGCCTCGTGGCCCACCCAGGAACTCCCCAGTCCAGCAAGAGGCCAGCCAAGCTCCTCCAATTCCTCCTCAGAAATGAGCATTTCATGCAGAGAAAACGGCTGATTAAATTAAACAGCCCTCCAGCATCAGTGAGCAGACTGAATATGAAGAGTGAAGCTGCCCCTGGAATCTTTGGGGGAGGGAATCTTCCAAGGAAGGAGCCCCCCTGCCTAAGAGCATTCCCACTGAAGGAGGAAGGTCTCACCAATAGGTTCATTCCTATCCCAAAAAGCACAACCCCTGGCTGAAAACAGGTAGGACCTCTCTTCTAAAATACCAAGACTTCCTTAAGAGTCTTTAAAATAAATACAATCACTATGGCAATGGCTCTGCCTGGAAAAGTCACAGCATTATTCCCTCAGTTATCAATTCAGCATGGAAATAACATCACTCTCCTTTTTTCTACAATATTTTGATTTTTACTGATAGAAAACACTATCAAACCTAAGCAAGCACGAGCAGGGACTCATTTCAGTTCTTAGATACTCAAAGAAATGTCTCTTACTACCAAACCTCCATATTATTTTCTTTTCCATCAAGACCATTTAGGATAAGCACCAACACATGCAACACCTGCTTTCCCTCTTAGGAGACAAAGGCTTTTATCCAAAAGTGCCTCCTTGGGCCTCCAGTGATGCTCAATATTCACAATAACATCAGGCACATTAACAACATCCATGCATAGAACACAACTTCTGGAAGCCAGTTGGAAATTGTGCCTGGTTTGGCTGTTTGATTGCCAAGAAAACCCAATTCCGAGGAGAATTCCCATTCCCTAAAGGTGCACACACCCCCTTCCACACACACACCCCGGTGCCTGCACTTGCTCTTCTCTCCTGGTGCCTGTTTGGATCTCAAGCTTTGCTCTCTCTGGCTCTTTTCCCCTCTCTGCCTGTGCCGTGTCCAACCCCAGTCCCTCGGAGCAGATGGAATTTGGAGGAGGGCTCCCCCCACCTCCGATCCCGTTCTGCTCAGACAGCTTTCACCCATCCTGGCCAAATCCCAGCGGCAGATCTTTTGTTTCTCGAGTCTCCTAATGCCAAACGCTCTCCCTGGCAGCAGACGATGCCCAGAGCCCCGTGCCCTGCCCCAGAGCCCTCCCAGCCCACAGGCAGGACCCGAAAATTCGCAGCAGCAAAACGCCGTTTGTTTGGGGTCCCATCAGCGAGCAAGGCGCAATTCCCAAGGGAAAAGGGAACCCTAAACGTGCTCCCCCGAGCCCAGGCATCCCTGCAGGAGTGCCCTTACCAGGAGGTACTCGAGCCTGCCGAAAATCTTCATGCTGCAGCTGCGAGGGAGGCTCTGCTGAGCTCTCTAGAGCAGCATCTCTGCTCAGCACCGGGGGCTGGCAGGGAAGGAGGGATTTCTTCCACAGCCCCTTCTCCTTTACCCCTCCTCCTCTTCCTCCTCCTCCTTTTTTTTTTTTTTTTTTTTCGGGAAGCTCCAAGCTCTGCCTTCGGCCCCTGGCAGAGCGAGGGGGCTCCGGGAGGCTGCTGGTCCCTGGGGACCACCCGCTGGCCCCCTCCCCGAGCCTCCTATTCAGGGGCAATCAGCTTAGAGCAGGGGCTAATTACCATACAGCTGGCAGGAGAAGCCAGGCAGCACAGAGCTGAGCTGACAGCAGGATGCTCACCCGGTGCCTCCTGACCTTAACAGAGCCAGCCTTGTCTGCCTTTCCCCGGGATCTGCTTCCCCAGCTCCTGGAGCAGGGCTACCCTCGGGCCAGTCGTTCCAGCCACAGGATTCAGGGGGTTGAGGTGCCATCTGGCCCCTGGTTTGTTGCCCACCAGCTGGGCTAAATGAGGCAGAGAGCTCTGCCTTGGCACCTCACACGGGCAACAGAGAGGCACGACTGCTTCCCAAACTGCTCCGGGCTGGGAAGAGGTGAGAGGCTGGAAAGGAGCTTCTATATAGCCCTTGGAATCACATCTAGTGATTATATAGCCCTTGGAATCACATCTAGTGATTATATAGCCCTTGGAATCACATCTAGTGATTATATAGCCCTTGGAATCACATCTAGTGATTATATAGCCCTTGGAATCACGAGATCAATGACGTTGGAAAAGTCCTTTAAAACCATCAAGCCCAACTTTTAACCCAGCACAGTTTTCACCCCCAAACCACATCCCCCAAGTGCCACATCCCCATGGTTCTGAGCACTCCCAGTGATCCCACCCCTGTTCCCATGCCCAACCACCTTTCAGTGGAGAAATTTTCCCTAATATCCGATCCAATATCTCCCACTTTTAGAGCCCACCCTCTCAGTTTTGGTGCAGTGGAAGGATTGGGGAAGGTCTGGGAGGAAGGACTGGTTTAAACATCACCCTCTCTCTACCCGTTTCCCACTGTGAAAAATTCCCAGGTCTGCCTTTTCCAGATTACCTAAATTACAGCAGCAAACGAAACAGTCAAGATTTGTGATGAGCTTTTCCTTCCCACCAGATTCATTTTAATTAAAACAATAATGAAACAAAATGCCACAGACCATTTCCTGATGAACTGGGCTCTCAGAAGGCTTCCCCTACACCTCACAAAGCTGTCCAAGGACAATTCCCTGCCTTCAGCATCTGCACAGCTCCCACACCCCCAAAAACACTTCAAAATGCATTCTTTAACCCAAATTTCCTGGGTTAAAGGAAGTCTGTTTGGGAAGACACTAGCGAGGAAAAGATTATATTTATGCCACCACTCTAATTAAGCACGACTAAATCTCCACATTTTTCAAGGGACCAGAGGGTTTTGTGGGCTCAGCAGGAAGATATATACTCAATTAAATGCTGTGGGGAATTAGGGGAATTGGGGACCCTGCTCCATCACAAAGGGAAGAGCAGCACAGACTCAGGGCAGCTGAAAAGCAGCTCATAAAAGAGTCCCAGGCAGGAAGCTTGAAATCCTAAATTGCAGTGAGGATGTTCAGCTCTCTCAGCCCCAGGAAGAGACTGGAGTGAAAGGCCCTGCCCTGGAGAGCTTTTTCACATCCCCTTGGATGAAGTCATCACTCCAGCAGAGTCCCAGGGGACCTGAGGGTTCACAAATGGACTCTCCCCCTCCCTCAGAACACTTAAGCAGAGGCAGCACATGCCCAGGCCATTCCCAGGGCACATCACTCATCAGCTTTCAAAGCTGGTTCTGTCCCCATCTCGAGGGTTATGACATTTTTTGGAGAGAGAGAAAGAGATTAGAGAGGAAACAACAGCCACTTCAAATTCCTTCTGTGCAGAAGTATTGATCCACACAAGTGCCTGCCAGACACACACTCCTCCCACCAGAGCAAGCAAAGGCTCCAGGCACCAAAAACACACCAGAGACCAGCCAGGAACTGCTGCCCCTGCAACACTGAGTCACAGCTGAGCATCACACAGAGCACAGGCAACCAAAACCTTCTTTTAGCACAGGGCTGAAAACCAATTTGGTGAGGGTGAAACCCAACTCACTTAAAACCGGGCTTTAAAAATGACATTTCCAGCTCGGGTGACACCACTGATGCCACACCAAGGCTTCTTGGGGTTGCTTTGAAAGGTAGCACAATAAATATTGTGAATATCCGGTAAATATCTGGTAAATATTGTAAGTATTGGGTAAATATTGTAAATATCCGGTAAATATTGTAAATATCTGGTAAATATCCAGAGCAGCAAGTTCTGAGAAATAAAGATGCCAGAAGAAGGAAATATATGTGGGTACTCACCTGCAGGAGGGTCTGCAGGGCCAGGCCAGCAGTCCAGGAGGAAGAGAAGGGAAAGAAAAAATAAGTCATGAGTTGGTATTTCTGCAAGCCTCAGATTGGAATCGTTCCCAGGTGTGAAAAATCAGAGCCCACGTTAACTGAAGATGCCTCCTTACTGAAAGGTCAGGCCTGTTTGACAATAAATCCCATTATCCTGCCAGTTTGTGGTGGTTCCTCCCAGTTCCAGCAGGTGAGAGGACACACAGCCAGTGGGTCACCAGAGCAGCAGCTTGCTCAGCCCCTGCTGGGACCTTCCCAAAGTCCTGCTGCTGCAGGCTGAAGCCATGGCATGTCCTGGCAGCTAAGCAGGAATCACCTGAGAGCAGTGTGGAGCAGAGGGGAGGTCTCTGCAGCTCCCTGCTCCTCTCTCCCCATGGCCCACTGACACCCCTGCAGTGCAGTGTGAGCTCCCTGTGCCTGCAGGAAAGGCAAGTCCTGCCTGTGGGTGCCACAGGGGCACCCCCTCGTCCATCTGCTGGATGATTTCACAGGGACTCTGCCCATCTGGGTGGGTTGGGCACCCAGGAGTGCTGCCACACTGCTGCCTCACCATGGGCAGGGCAGGGAGAGGTGGCAGGGACACCCCAGTGCTGGCTGGAGATCACAGAGCTGGTGGGCTAAAAGCTGGCCTGCCCAGCCAGGGGAAGGATGTGAGGCTGGGGGAGAGGAGAGGGAAAGAAAGGGTGGGATAAAAGGCTCTAATCTCCCCCCAAAAAGCAGCTCTGCTCTGCAGCCCTTTCCACAGGGGATTCCAAACCACTGCATCCACTCCTCCACCTCGGAGACATCCACAGAGCAACCTTTAAAGAACATTTAAGGAACAACCCCCACGCCCTCGGCAGCAAAGAGGGAGACAAAGTGAGCAGGAAGGTTTGCTCAAGGGCACAGCAGGTCAGTGGCAGAGCTGGGAAAACCCCCCTGGTGCCCTGGCAAGGGGGGTCCTGCCTGTGCCCATCTCCCTTCCGTGAGTCAGTGGCTGAACATCCTGCCTTTGATCCCAGCATCCCCAGGGTTATCCCTCATCTCCAGGCTGGGAAGGCCTGACCCAGCAAGGCCCCTCCCCAGCTGGCAGCTCCCAGCAGGATCCAGATGGACACAAGTGCTGCTGGCACCGGGCTGCAGCCCCAGGACTCACCCTTTGCTGGATCAGGGCGTGCTTGTGCTCCATCTCCCTCTTCTCCACGGCAGAATCGATCACCAGCTGGTCCAGCTAAAGGCAGGGAGAAGGACAAACAGGCAGAAGGGTCAGGAAGGAGGTTTGTGAGCCATTGGGATTACACCAGCCCTTCCTAACATCCCCACCAGAAGGGAACAGGCTGTGTCTGGGTGTGCACTGAGCAACCACAGCCCTTGGCTGTCACCCCACAAGTGTCACCCCCACCAGCCTCCACCAGGCTCGATGCTCCAACCACTCCCTGATGTGTGGGAACAGGAAAAAGGGATGTGCTTTCCCCCTCTCAGACATTCCCTGTGCCCTCACCTCCGTGGCCAGCTTCTTCATGTAGGGATCCAGCTCGTGGAGCAGAGTGTAGCCCTGCTGGAAGAAGGTGTACTGGGCGTGCATGAAGGACAGCATCTGGGGAGGGAACAACAGCAGGGTCACAACAGGTTCTGGGACAAAATTATTACCCACAGAACTGGGTCTAACTTTCCCTTCCCAAAGCAATCTCTCCGTTAGATGCCTCTCCCTCTTCTCCTTTCTTCCTCTCACAATTCCTTCCGCCTGCTGTGAGCACGAAGCACAAAAGGAGTGTCCTGCACCCCTGAAAATTCCCCCCCCTGGGGAGGATCCTGCTGGCCCTCCAGCTCCCCTCTGTTGCCATACCTGCAGCCCCCAGAGCAGTGCCAACAGTATCTCCAGGGCAGGCAGGTGGTATGTGGAGCCCTGCAACCTGAAATGGAGAGGGCCTGCCTTGCATGGGCTCACTGAGAGCAGCCCCAGGAAACACAGGGAGCTCTTACCGCGTCCAGGATCTCAAACTTCTTCTTGGCCTGCAGCACGTTGATCTGGGGAGGAACCAGGACACAAATCTCAGCACCAGCCTGGCTTGGAGAGCCATGACCAGCCTGCTGTGACAGCTCTCTGGGCTGTGATACCCCCAGCAGCACCCCCAGAGCATCCCCTGCACGATTCCAGAGTGAAGTTCCCCAGTAAAGGCAGTTCTGGGCAGTTCCAGGTGGGATAAAAATGCCTTTTCTGACCTGGGCTGCTCCGAGGTCACTGGTGGGTGGATGTCTGCACACAGGCTGGAACAAACAGTGACCCCGGGGTGCCCTTTGGTGCCAAGTGAAGGAAATGTTCAATTTATCAGGTCACTGATAAACTGATAAATCAGGTCAGTGATAAACTGATAAATGAGGTCACTGATAAATTGATAAATCGGGTCACTGATAAATTTCTTCGAGCAGGTACCACGTTACGGATATAAAAGAATAAAATAACTCTCCTCATTAAACCCTTAATTAAACACCAAAGGACACCTGGACAAGTTCATGGCTGCACATTTCAAAACTGAGGGGTTTAAGTGGACCAACAGAGAAACCTCCCCAGCAATGGATCAGCACAATCAGGGAATTCTCCCTCTTTGTCAGTGGGAGAAACGGAGGGAGCTTATTATGGAGTGACCTCACCAGGAAATAAAGATGTAAAAAAATTGCAGTGCTAAAGCACCAACAACATGCATGATTTATACTTTGAGGGGAAAGCATTGCCCAGAGGATGGGACACCAGAGACTGTCTCCTGGTCAGGCAGAACTGTCAGCAGATGGTCTGAGCTGATGCTGCAGCAGTGACAGCTCGTGGGGACACACAGGCAGCAGTGGTGACACTGAATTTCTCTGCTTAACCCACCCACTGCCTGAGAGCACAGACCTGCCAGGAAAGCTATGAAGGATTCAAAGTCAAAGCCCTGACCACTGTGGGAGCAGGGAGTGAGTGTTCCTGCAGGAAATCCCTGTCGGGAATGGGAAATTCGGTCCGAGCCACTTTATTTCTCTTACTGAAAAAAAAACCAGTTTAATTTCTCTTGCTGAAAAAAAAAAAAAAAAAAAGATTTTTCTTCTCAGGAATGAAAACACATCCTAAGGACTCCCTGCCCCAGGGGGCAGAGGGCAAAAGGGATTAGCAATCCCTGCTGAACGCAGCGGGAAGACCCCCCCCACTTGTCCCTTTGTCCCTTGTTCTGCACTGGAGCAAAGTGGGAACTGGGAGGGGGGCACTGCCACCAACCTGCAACACATAATCCAGGGCCAGGTGCCTGAAACACTTCCTGGTGATGGTCAAGGTGCCCGTGGCCTCCTCCACCTCGTGGGGTTTGTGCCGGGGGGCCTGGGCGTTCTTCACCAGCGAGATCTCCATGTCCTCCCGCACCTTGTCAAACTGCTTCTTGGTCTCCTTGAACTTCCTGACGTCACTGGAACCCAGAGGGGAACAGATTGGGACAGAAATCACTGTCACAGAGCAGCCAGAACATCCCTGACACCAGGGCACGGAGAGGTGCAACCAGGTACACTGGGATCACTCCAGGATCCTGCTGAGGATGCCACTGGGATTCTAAACCACTGGGATTCTAAACCACCCCTCCAAGCACCAGGTTAAATCAAGCCTTTCTTCACAGGCAATTGGTAAGGAAACTCAATGATCTCAGAGGTCTTTCCCAACCTAGTTGATTCTGTGAAAGACACTGGACTTCCCACACTGCCCTCAAAGCCTTCAGGAAATTCTCCCCAGACAGCATCCAGGGAGCCAGGCCAGGTGGCCCCCAGCCCTAAACACAGGCCACAGTTACTCCTCAGAACAACTGAGGAGCAGCATGTTTGAGAACCCACCTGCACCAACACATGTTTCATGTTTCACCCCATGAAAAGAGCAAAATCAGCTATTTCCAAACTCAGTTCAGGGCATGCAGGCGATCCATGTGAGTCTCAAGCTGATTCTGTCTTGCCTGACTCTGAAATCCAGGTATTTTTTGGCCATTCTTTTCCCCTTGCACCACAGGCACATTTATTAACATTTGCATTCAGAAATACATGATGCTTTCAAGGTTTCAATTATGCCCAGAGACCTTATAAAGGATCAGGGTCTGCTTTGCAGAGGGGGCTGTAAAGACACAGTGACAGGCAGATTTTTTTTTAGTTTGGTTGATTATTTTTTTTAAATCAGCAGGTACCACTCAGGCAGGACTTGATTTGAGCTTCACTTCACAAAGAAGTGAAGACAGCCCTGAAGATCAGCTCTTAAAAGCAGCCCTGATTCCTCAGCAATACTGATTTACAGCAGCTCTACCACAAACACTTGTTTTCTGTCCAGGGGAGCTCAGTTTATCTCAATTATAAACTGTTATAAAGTAGTTACAAGCTGTTAGTAAACAGCAGCACCCACTTATTCTTTACCCTGGGGGAAGATGAAGAGCCTTGGCTGAGCAGGACAAACAGTAAATGCCAAACTCTGCCCTGTGGAAAACTGTTGGGAATTGCAAATCCTTATGTATGGATGAGCCTCTGGCCAGGAGAATCCACCCTGGGCAGGTACAGGAGGGATAAATGAGCACAGAGGGGACTGGATTAGTGTTCAGGTAGTTACTCATTCACATCACCCTCAGTGCTCAGAGCTGCTGAATTATGGGAAAAAGAAAAAAGGGCACTTTTTGCATTTTGGGGTCGTTTGCAGCAAAGGGCTGTGGGGATTTTATATCATTTTATATCAATTTATATCATTTGGGATCCAGCTTTGGAGGGAATGGCTTCCTCCTCTGGGCATGTCCCCATGGAGAGGAGCAGGGACAAGGGATCCTGCTGGAAAGGCTCAGCTCCAACAGCAGCATCACCACAGCCTCGAGATTCAGCTCCTAAACCCCTCCTGCTCAGCAAGGTCTGTGGTTTGGGAAGGTGCTAAAGGAGCATTTGGCTGCTGACACCAGGCCAGGGCAAGCTGCCCCTCCTGTGTGACCCCATAAATAAAGCAGGCAAGGAGCAGCAGGGCTTGGGGACAGGCAGGGCAGGCAGAGGGCAAGCACTGCCTGGATCACCAGGCAGGGCACAGTTCCCGTTCTTTCTTTGTTCCCAGCATCAGCCAGGAAGCTGCAGGTTGCTCCTAAAAATGGGTCCCAAGCCTGGAGTTTATGTTCCAACCCGGGGCAGGAGCACTGCAAATGCCAAAGCTGCAGGGCCTGTGAGTGCAGAGGTTGAGCAGCACAAAAGAAGGAGTTGGGAAGATGGTGAAGGGAAGATGGTGAAAGGACCACAGAGCCAAACCCAAGGTGGAAATTCCCCCTTCCCAGCACCAGCCTTAAGCAGATTAAATCTGAGCTCGTCAGAGAAATGATTATGAAGATAGCAGGGGTAGGGGGAGTGCTGGGCAAGAAGATGGGGCTGAGGAATAGGGGGGTGGTCAGCCAGGGACCCCCTCCCTCCATCAGAGCACCCAGCTGCTGAGGGATTCAGCCCGTTCCCATGGCAACCAGCTCCTGCTTAGTGAAGACCTCAGTTGCCTCTCTGACCTATATTTGCTGCTGTGGGATCCCTGCACCAGGAACCTGCCCTGGGGAAAAGAGGCACTCAGGAAATGTGGGAATGCAGCAGGGACAGCCTGGATCCCAGGGACACACTGTCCCCATGCAATTAACTGGCTGGGCCCGGTTCTGCAGCACCCCAGGGAGTTACCAGCCTTAATGGGACACGTCCTGCTCACCCCAGGGCACTGCAAACCTGCTTCCCATTAGCAAATGGCTCTGAAGGGGTGGTCAAGCTCCAGGCTGAGGGCACAGGGCTGGTCAGCTGCTCCCTGCACACAGAGAAGGGCTCCCACATCTGTCACCTCCCACAGAGGTGCTCAGGTTACTCCAGAAGACCAGAGATGCTCTGATTTCGTGGGGCTTTGTGGGCAGCTAAACCACAATTGTTCTACTGCACCCCAAAGGCAGCTGGCAGCACAATCATAGAGTCACAGAATCAGTTGGGTTGGAAGGGACCTCCAAGATCATCAAGTCCAACCCTTGATCCAACCCCGCTGTGGTTCCCAGCCCATGGCACTGATGCCACATCCAGCCTCATCCTAAAAACCTCCAGGGATGGAGAATCCACCCCTTCCCTGGGCAGCCCATTCCAATGGCTGAGCACCCTCTCTGGAAAGAAATTCTTCCTAATGTCCAACCTAAACCTCCCCTGGCACAGCTGAAGACTGAGCCCTCTTGTCTTGCCTGGGAAAAGAGACCAACCCCCCCCTGGCTCCCCCCTCCTGTCAGGGAGTTGCAGAGAGTGAGGAGGTCTCCCCTGAGCCTCCTCTTCTCCAGGCTGAACAGCCCCAGCTCCCTCAGCCTCTCCTCACAGCACTTGTGCTCCAGTCCCTTCCCCAGCCTCGTTGTTCTTCTCTGGACCTGCTCCAGCCCCTCAATGTCCTTCCTGAACTGAGGGGCCCAGTCCCTTCCTTCTGCACTGGTTCAAACCACTGCATCAAGTCTGAGATAACAAAAGATGCAGAGCTTGCAGGGATCTGAGCTCTGGGATGGATTTGACCTGGAGGATCAGCTCTCAGATGGACTTGGGGATGATACCCTCATCAGGAGGTTTGCCTTGTGCCCAGCTTTAACTCCAGAGCTGGGAACAGGATGGAGAAATCTGGTTGCCAACAGAGCAACCAAGTGACAGTGAACCAAAATCACACAAACCAGACCCTTCCCTCTGCCCTCCAGTGTCATCCTGCTCCAAATTCAGCTGCTGGGCAGAGGTGGTGGTTCTGTTCCCAGCACACAGAGGACACGTGCAATGGAAGCTCAAGAAGCTGAAGACTAAACAGACAAGACAAGTACTCACTCTTTCACAAAGTTGTGCAGCTGCTGCCGGACTGACCTCTGAGCCTGGTCAAACAGGATCTGAAAGAGAGGAGGGGAAAGAAATTCGAATGTTTTGCAACACAGAAACATCTGAGGAGACAGAAAGTTCATAACCACTCTTGAGGAGCTTCGGTGGGAGGGACTCAGCATCACTGCAGGGCTTGGGGGTGTCCATTTCTTGCTGCCTGTCACAATGGATAACACCTTTTGCTGCAGCAGTCCCTTACCTCTGCAGAATTCCACAGGCTGTGCCAGGGGTGGGAATCTCACAGAGAGACCTGTGCCCCCGACATACTTCCATGAGAAGAGATGGTGCTCTTCCATTAGAAGAGTTTATAGGAGCAGTTGCCTTTATATCCCCGTTTGGAACAATCCCGAGCCTCGAATTCCTCATTTTGCCAGAGGAGGGCACTGGTACCTCAACTCTACAGAACAATCAGGAACATCCCAGCAGCCACACGCTGGGGAGAGGTCCAAGCACACGGCAAAAAGAGAGTCTCAGTTCTTAAAAACCTTTTAAATTTTACTCTCCTTTACAAGATAAATTATCCCAAGCCCGTTACCCTACACCCTCACTCCCCCTCCTCAGCCAGGCAGGGGAGAAAATAAGATGGAAAAGCTCCTGGAGCGAGACAAGTACAGGGACATCACCCACCAGCTGCCATCACAGGCCAAACAGACTTGACTGGGGGAAAGATTGATTAAAATGATTGCCAAACGAAAATAAGATAGTGACATACACAACCAAAACTAAAACCACGACCCCCAGCCTGAGCAGTTCTCTGTCCTCACACAGAGATCTTGGCAGAACGTGCCAGGACTGGCTGAGCATAAACAGCCTCTAAATATGAACAGATGCAAAGCAAGGGGGGAAAGAAAGAAAGAAAACCCCCAAGACCACCCAGCTCTGTGTTCTTTTACCCACGTAAATTATTTACTGCTCTTGGCATCCTCTCACTCCCTCCAGCAGCACTCCAAGAGGCACTGGCCTGGCCTGCAGCTTTTCCAACAGGGAGCTGCTTCCCTGAGTGATTTTGGGCATTGGGAGTGCTTCCCTCCACTCAGGAGGGCAAAGCAGCAAGAAAACATCTGGTTCCCACCTGCACCTCCACCTGGAGAGCTTCCAGCATTGGCTTCTGCCAGGGTGACACATTTGCTTTGGATCAGGGAAAGGAAGGGACACGATGATGGGACTGCAGACGAGTGCCCTGGGATATTCCAGGGAATAAAAGTCAAACCACACAGCTAAGGGGAAGGAACAGGGCTTTCCTCAGCTTGAGAAACAGCAAATCCAGGCTACACAAACTCTGCAGTGGCAGCACCAGTGTGACTGAAGTCACACAGAAACCCAGGCTGTTCTCCCTTATTGATGCCACACTGGGCAGTGCCACGCCCACCTTGCCATTCCTGCCTGGAGAAACGAGCTCCAAGCTGGTGCCTGGAAAGGACACACGCTTGGAGCAGCACAGCAAAGCATTTGCAGGACAGAATTTCCCTCCAACGACCCCAGCAGGATGCTCCAGGTCTGTGTGCAATGCTCTCCTCCTGCCACAGCAAGGGTTTGTTCTCCCGCTGCCTGGGAAGGAGAATCCACTGAGGGTTCAAAATCAGAGCTCAGAAAGCTGCTCCTTCCTGAAGCTGTTTGACTGAGAGGGAGCTGAACTCGTGGTGATCACATAAGCAGCACTGCCAAGGCACAGGGACATTGCTGTGGGGATTTTTAATTTAAATATCTCAATATCAGGGCAGAAAAACTGCACAGAAAAGGAAGTCAGACCATATATATATATATAAAATACATATAAAAAATATATATTATATATATTTGTTATATATTTATATACATATTTTATATATATATATATATATATATCTCATCTCCTGGTCTGTCAATACTCTGCTCCTGAGCCCCACGTCCCTGTGATGGGATTCATCCAGTGAGAGCCTGGAGCAGGGATTGCCAAGTGGTTCCTGAGGGAATCCCAGGTAATAAACGTGCCTTTCCTGCCAGCAGCATCTCTGCTGAGAAGCATCCTGATATCTGTATTACTTTGATTGCTCCAGCATTAATTTTGCCAGGCAGGATCATCACCAGGGGAACGTTTTCAAACGGGTCCCCCATTCAATTCTCAGCACAGAATAAAGAGAGTTTTAAGAGCTGGAGTTTCAAATTTATTAAAACAAAAAAAAAAAATAAAAAATAAAAAAAGGAAAATCAACCCTTGGCTTTTTCTCCTTTCCCAGACATACTTGGAACAAATCATTTGTTTTAAGATTTTCCAGACCAAACATCACCCCACCCTCTCTGCCTTTGCTTGCACCAAGGCAGGAGAGGTCCAGCCCATGACTCACACACATCTGTGAGGAGGGTCAGTGTGTGGAACAGGGGATGAACATCCCTCTCACCCAGCAGCAGAGAAATCCTACACTTCACTTTCCCACCACGGGTTTCTGAGGCAACAGGATAAACCCAAACCTGTGCTTTAGGAACTTCAGGCGCCCCAGAAACAAGAGCAAGCCCAGCAACCCAGTGTGTTATTTTTGGAGTTGAAGGCTATAATCAGGAGGGAAGACATCAGAGATCCAAAGGGATGCCATTCCTACAGCTCCCTGTGGAGCCTGCAGGAGGAGGGGAGATCCCAGCAGGCTCCAAAGCAAAGCAGGAGCCTAAAAGAAGTGGGATTGCCTGGCTGGGAAGTGCTTCCCTCAGCACTGACTGGAACAGAGCTCAGAAATAGGACATCCCAGCTGCACGTGGGAATGGGGCCTGAGGAGAGGCAACAAAACCCCTTTTGTGGTGGGAATTTCTCAGGGAGCAGCAGAGGCCACGGGAGTAGGAGCTGAGGGATAACAGGGAGGGCAGGGGTCTCACCAGCCCAGGATCACAGGACTCTCAAGCTGGGGGGATGGCACAGGTCTGAAGCCAAGCTGGGAAAAGCTGCTCCATGGATCAGGGTCAGGGAGCTCCAGGCAGATCCAGGGTGACCAGGCAGAGCCAGCACCAAGCTGGAAAAATCAGTCCTTGGAGCTTAAATAGGGGTGGGTGAGGTGTGGGCGGGTGAGGTGGGGTGTGGGGGCAGCCCCAGGTAAAGCTGGGCAGGGCCATCACAGCCTGTTGGTGCCCTGAGAGCCCCAGTCTGGGATGAGATTGGGATGATGAAGGGAATCAGCCCTTCTCCTGCCCCAGCTGAGGAGAGGGAGGGTGTGGAGCTTCCTCTGCAGCTGTGGGACACATGGATGAGGGAGGCTCTCCCCTCCCCTCCCCACGGTGGCCATGAGTCACATCCCAGCTCTGATCTCCCTCATGGCCAGTCTGGAGACCTCATTCCCCCCAAAACTGTCTGGGATCTGGTTTATGCTGCATTTCAATGAGAGCTGGCTGCCTGGTGGCCTGGGAATGGGAGCCTGACCCTTTTATCTGGAAAACAAGCCCAAACACTACTTGTATTCTCCATGTTGGGTGTCTGCACAGTCTAACTTCTGACCCAAGGTGAAGTTGAGTCTCTCACAAGAGGTTCAAGAGCTCCAGTTTGTGCTTAGGTTTGTGCTTTTCCTACCCCTTCCCTATTACTGCAGCTGATTCTTTCCCCTAATTAGAAAGCAGACAACCCGAGAAATTCTAGAAACCACCACAAACTGAACCTTTCTGAAAGAGTTCAGCACTGAGCTGGGCTTGACTGCACACACTGGCACCAAACTCCAAGGGCAGCAGCTCACTGACGTTTTTTGGACCAGGGTAAAACCTGGAGGAGGGGCACAGTGGCAGAACCTGGGAAGGCAGGGGGTGACAGAAGCATCCCCCCCCTGTCAGATGGCAGCTCTGCCTCCACAAATGCTCCCCCTTCCCTGGTGCACCTGGACCCTTCCCAGGCGCTGTCAGGAAATGCAGGTGGTCCTCCCAACCCTGTGGAGAAGGGGCAGCTTGGAAGCACTTCCCACTTTCCCTTCCTTCTCCTTCCCCCCTGAACTGCAGCAGGACCCAGGGACCTCTGCCATCTGACTCATCACGGCTTGGGTGGCTTTTCTTCTTGTCAGCAGGAAACGCTTCCCAGCTCCCTCAGCAGAGCTGAACCTCCCCTGCAAGCTGCTCCTGCTCCTGCTGGAGGATCCCTGTGATGCAGCCACAGTGATTTATGGCAGAGGGGAAGGCTCAGGACTTAATGAAGCTCAGCACAGCACTGGGGAGGGCAATGCTCGTGTCACATCTTCTGGGGTGGAAAGTACCTGGTGCTGCTGAAGGGGGACTGAATCCCACCCCAGCAGCACTTTCACTGGCATCCTTTCCCCTTTTCTTCTCTTTCTGAGCACACAGAGAAAGGAACAGCGAGGGAAAGAGAGCTGATGTGTGAATGTGACAAGCTGGTGCTGCAGATCCCGGGATTTCCTTCCAAGGCATGTGCAGGGCTGGTGGGAAAACTGCCTTCCCAGGGGTTATTGCAGCCCAACATTCCCTGCCTCTGGTCCTTGGATAAACTGGAGCCTTCCCTTCCCTAGTTCCTGGGAAGTGGATGCTGACAGCTTTGGACTGTCTCTTAATCTGGACAGTGTCAGTGCCACGGGGCTGGCACAGAGCAGAGCCAGTTGTGTTTGCTTAAAAACCCTGTGGAAAGGATCAGCTCCTGCCCTCCCAGGTGCTGACTGGGAACATCACTGCACTGGGAAGAACTGCCCCTAAAATCAGAGCAGGGAACCCTGACCTAACCAGAACTTTGGGGGAACCAAGTTCCCTTCTTTCCATCCCCTTTGACAATGGGGTGGGGAAAAAAAAGTGAGCTTCTGCACTGCTGGAACTGCAATCACTGTTGCTTTCTATCACAGGGGAAATCCAATATTAGATATTCATGATTATTAGATATCACTCTAGAATTTTTGCAACTTTATCTCCTTTACCTTGTTACACTCCTGCACCAACATTCATGAGGCTCTGGGAAAAGAGGGAAAGGTTTTTTTCCTGCCTTACAGTGGTCTGGCAGATTCCCATGCCTTTCAATCTGGTTTGTGTTTCAGGGGGACTGATAAGGAGGAAGGAAAGAAGGAAGGAGGCAAACAACACACAGATTTTGGAGCTGACAGCATCTGTCTGCAGACAAGCAAGAAGTGTTTCCAGCTCAGGAGAGCTTGGCAAGCCCCAATCCCAGTGTGCTCATTCCACATTTGCTGCAGGGAAGCAGTCTGGGATGTTGAGGTGTTTGCAGAAGACCCTTCCCTCATTCAGGGTCTCAGGCACAAGGAATTTTTTGGGAGCAAGGCTCCATTTTCACTCAGGGGTGGGATGTGCAAACTGGCACTGGAAAGGTGTCCGAGCACCTCGGATTCACTGAGTCCAGAGATCCCTGGAGAAGTTAAATACCTCTGAGACCCTGCATCTGGTTAAAAAAGAAGTAAACCCCTGTGCTTTTACAGGCACTGGAGGGAAGAGCTGATGATTTTAAATTTGCAGCCCAACTGACACCTCCCAGGGGCACCAGGGAATGATGGGGCCTTTTTCTTTTGGAACACAGGGAGGAGTCACAGTCATTTCTCACCAATTATTTTCCTCCTGCACGAACTGAAATTTTGGGTCTAGAATGCCTGAGACTGGGAATCCTTATCCCTTAAATATCTAATGCCCAGCTGAGGATCAGACACCGGTTCACTGTTGGAAAAGCTGAGTACAGCACAGGAGAGGGAAGGGACAGGCCCCCTGGAGCAAAATGCTGCCTCCACAGCACAGCCACCAAAAGAAATACGTGCTCAGCATCCTGCCTGGAATGTGGCTGGAGGTGACAGGGCCTGGAATGTCACTGGGGGTGACAGGGCAGCCAGCAGGACCTTTGGCTTTTCTGCTCCCAACATCTGCAGTGCAGGGAGGCCTGAAGAGGTCAGCATTGGATCAGCAGGAAACTCTTTTTTCCCAGACACTGCTCTGAACAGAACATCCTTGGAAGTCAATTGTCCAAGACTTTCCAAGGCCATTTTCCCCTGGAGCAGCAAGGAAAATCAGCCTCCCAGCTGCAGAGCTGGGATGTTACAGCAGCACATCCTCAGGGGCTCCAGGGCAGTGCCATTCCCCAGCCCACAACCAGTCAAATCCCACAGAACCAGCTGGGGAAATCCATTCCTTGAGCTCTTACTCATCATCACCACCCACCTCAGCCTGTCTGAGCCCTCCCTGTCTCCCCTGTAAAGCCATTCCCAGGAAAACAGGGAATGGTTTAACACAACCAGGAGCCCAAACTTCTGAAATCCCTCACAGGGAGATGCAGCCACTTCCAGAGGACAGCTCAGGAAGTCCTGGAGCACAACTTCCAGGACCTTCTCAGCCTGCACTGCACGCAGGAGTTCACTGGGTTGGTTTGGTTTGCTTTGGAGATGGCTTTAACTGGCCCAAAATCCAGCTGGTGCAAGATTGTGCAGTCCTGGCTGGTGCAATCCCTGGAGCCAGCATGAGGGAGGGATGACCAGGGCACTGGCAAAAGTTAAAAATGGAAAGAAGGCACGTGGCTGAGAGGACACAAAAAGGCAGAGGACACAAAAAGGCAGAGGACACCCGCTCCAGCTCTAAATCAACTCTTGTCATCTGTCCCCAAAGGTTGCTTTGATGTTTACTCCTCCCTGTGCATTAAAAGGTGGGAATTGTCCAGAGCTCAGTGTGTTCATCTTCCACACCCAAAGCAGTTTTAAGCTTGGATTTTGCTGAGCCTGAATCAGGACGAGTCCAGGCCTCGTGCTAAGGCAATAAAAGTAGAGAACAACTGATTTTCTTGGGGGGGGGGATACTTTCCCTTCTTTTTAACTTGTTCCAGTTGTACAGACTGTCCTGGCCACATTCCTGGAGTAAGCACTGACAACTGTTTCCGAGCTGAGATCCTCAGACGTGGATGAGCCAAGACACACAGACACACACACACAGAGCACAAGGCACTAAAAATAACCCAGCTAATTGAACCCCTGTCGGAAAGGGCTGAGGATGCAGCAGTCATTCCAAAGCCATTTCCTGGACAGGCACTCACTCTGCTGCACACCAGGGGAGGAGGATGCTCTCCCAAGGCTGGAGGGAGGGAAGGTTTAAGCACAATTCCCTGGGCATGGAGCTGGGGGTAGGGAAATGCTGGTTTGGAGAGCCCCTGAGTCACCCGGGGAAGGGTGATCCCACATCTGACAGCTCTGGGAAGGGTCCTTCTGCTGCTGGGCTGGCTGAGGGAAGAACAGTCCCTGCAAGGAGCAGGGGGCCAGGGGAAGCTGCACAGCTGGTGCAGCAGAGCCTGCAGGCACAGCTCTGCATCCCGAGCTTTCTGGCTGGGACTGCTCCCTCAGGGCTGGGCTGCACCACTCATCCCACTGTGGGGCTGCACCACTCTCCCAGCTGTGGGGCTGCACTACTTATCCACCTGGGATGTGTGAGACTTACAGACTTCAAATTGCAGGTTTGGCAGGGAGCCACCCATTGGGCACCTTCCTCTTCTGGGAGGTTTTGGATGTTTGGGATGGAGGAAGGGCAGAATTTAACTCCTCGTGTTGTGATCCCTGGAATCAAGGGGGGAGCTTCTCAGATGCTCCTTGGTACAAAGGTTTTAACACCAACTTCGAGCAGCATCAGAGAATCAGGGTTTGACTGTCTCTGCTTTGACACAAGCACAGCTTCCCTCTGATGCTCCCACTGATTTGTTCCCTCTCTCCTCACCAACAGCACTGCTACACAGCTGTTTGCTCCCAAATATTCACAGTCCCAGGAGACCTGCACGTGCAGTACCTTTTCCTTGTCATTTTTTCACTAGGAAGCAGCCCTTCCACCTGCTTCATGAAATAATTACATGGACTTGCTGCAGCTTCTCCCCCAGCTGCACGTGGTTATCTTGCAGCCCAAAAAGCAAGAACTGTGCTTAATGTGCTCTGACAGGGGCACCGTGGAGGAAAGTGGGTCAGTCCAGTGCTGACACCCTGAAGCTCCTTCACTTTAAAGCACTTGTGCTTGGAGCTGTTACAGACTCAGAGACTTCAAATTGCAGGTTTGGCAGGGAGCCACTCACTGGGCACCTTCCTCTTTGGATGTTTGGGATGGAGGAAGGGCAGAATTTAACTCCTTGGGCTCTGTTAGTGGGATTCAGCTGGCTCAGGAGAGCCACATCTGGGCACTGCCCTCCTTTGGGCTCAGTGGAGCATTAATGTGTCCTGTGTGTTAAAATCCTTCCCCCCAGAGCTGCACAGAGCTGATGCTGCTCCCAGGACAGTGCAGTGCTCGTGGACTGACCCATTCACAGCCTTACCCATGTCCCAATGCCACAGATTTGAGCCCCAGGCTCCAGGGTCTGTTCCAAACCTGAAGTAACAAGGTTAAACATGCAGGCTGTTCACAGCCAGAGCCTGGTGTGTCCTCACTGCAGAATCCTCTGCCACCCAAAAAGGAGAACAAAACATCTGGAGTGGGACCTTTGTGAGTTCTCCCTCTGAGGAAAGGGTTTCTAACCTCACCCTTCTTTGTGCAGTGTCACACAAACCAAACACAGGAGACCATCAGTCAGACCTCACCCTTGAGGAAGAGGGTGCCAGGAGCACCCAAAGGGACAAGAGGAAGCAGCACCTTACCATGTGGTAGTTGATCATTTCCTGCAGGCTGTCTCCGAATTTGTCGAGGCACTCCTGCAAGAAAAAAAAATAAAGGTGAAGAGAACTGGCAGTGAACAGGAGCAGCTGCTCTTCACTCCCAGGGGTGCAGGGGCTGAGGGGGGACTCTCATGGAGCCTCTGAAGAGCCACTCTGAGTTTGGCAAGGAGGCATTTCATGATGCTGGAGCCATAGGCTGCCTGTCCTTTGCAGTTCAGTGCTGGAATCAACGTGTCTGTTGTGTCTTGCTGGGCTGGTTCCCCACGTTTCCTGCACCACTGATGCTCACTGACCTAGATTCCAACAACCTTGCCAGCACTGTGCTTCTTAAAAGCCCAGATCTGCCTGCAAACAAGGAACCTCACTCTGACCTTTCAGCTTTGCCTGATCAGACAGTCTCCACACCCCTCCAAAAATAAAACCTCACCCAGAACGGCTGCTTAAACAGCAGAGGGGGCTTGGAGGTGTGATCCATTCACAGCAGCAGGAAGCTGGACACTCCCCAGCCCTCCCTGTGTGCCGTGCTCCATCCCAGGGGTGGGATGCTCCATCCCAGGGGGGGATGACTTACCGAAATCATCTCATCCTTCTTGCACTGCTGCGACAGGTCCCGGACGCCGCTGACAAAGTGCTTGTTGGTGGTGATGTAGACTTTGCCTGCTTCAATCATCCCACTGCAGAGCTTCACCAGCTGCACGGGGACATTCCACCACATGGAATTACAACCAGCTCGGGTTTAAGGACCCAGCCCACAACCTCAGAACCCTCACGTTCCTGCACTGCCAACCCCTCGCTGCCCGTGGCTCAAACAGGGCTGCAAATCCCCCCCTGTGCTGCCCAAATCCCCCCTGTCACTTAGGGACAGCAGTTCCAGGCTCTCTCCTGAGGACAGCCTGTTTTTTCCAGTGGGTTTCTCCTGCTCATTCTATCCTGAGGCATCAGGAGTGCAGTGAAAGGAACCTGATCCCACGGGCTGGTCGGGCAGGATCATGGACTGACTCCTCAGTGCTCAGTGAATGTGATAAACTGTGTAAAATGCAGGGAGAGTGCTGTTCTTTGGGATTGCTGAGCCTCAGAGCCCAGTTGACTGTTCTGGGTACTGGTGTGTACTGGTGGAGACTTGTTCTTCCCCTGGAATGAGGGGAAGACAAAATTCAGCAGCTGAGCAGCCAGGGAAAGTCTGTGTTCCCTCACATGCAGGTGAAACCATCAAGGCTGTGGGCAACTCTGAATTATTCCCACAATTCTGCAGCCCTGGAAAGCTTTGCTGGTGCCCTGGGAGGGATTACAGGGATTATAACTCTGGACCAACTGTGACTTGGTCCAGACTTTCTGGTGGACCCTGGAAAGAGCCTTGTCACAGTGATGTTACCAGAGAAGTTACCTGGAACTGGCAGCAAAACAGGGTGTCTTCCCACTTTGGAATTTGCTGCAGCACAAGGACACGTCTCCAGACAGCCTTTCTTAACTTTTGATAGTTTAACAGCTGCAGGGAACATTCCCAGACTTCCCAAGCCACAGCAAAGTGCCTTAGCACGCCTGGAACTGGCTCTAAGCCTTAGTTTAGCCAGAATTCCTGGCCATTAGCCTATCTCCTGTCAGCCAAAGCTCCTTGTAAGAGGCTACGTTAAACAACTTAAGATAAATCCATAAACCAAAGGCCCAAGAGATTTGCAGCAGTAAGGGCTGGGCCACGGAGCAAAAACCTTGAAATCTTTTTTGTTTGCTCAGTTTTTGCTTGTTTTACCTCATCACCATTCTGGGCTTCTAAACTGAGTAAAAAAGTGATGAAGAGCAACACTTGGAAAGCAAGTTTTCCAGTCTCAAAATCCAGCAGCTTTTCAGGGATAATAATTTTATTTAATGAAAGAATGGCTTTAGGAATCTTTGCCTGTCAACCAGCCTCAGGTACAGGCTGGGAATGAGGAGCTCTCAAGCCTGGTTTGATGCCAAACCCCATGTGCTGTTTTGGGGCTTGGGGCTCGTTCTGTTTATGCAGCCCCAGGGCTCTGGGGTCTGTTCTAGATGTGGAATTGCAGAATTGCCTCAGCAGTTCTGTAAAAATACAGCTGAGTACATCAATGTACAGATATATCTGCAGCCACCTGTGGTGTATCTGTGCACACATCACATTTTCAGCCCTCACTCTCACACCCTCCCCTGCCCCTGCACTTTGGCTGTGAGCAGATTTGCACATCCCATCCAAACCCAAAGAGAAGGAAAGCAAACAGCTGCAGTTCCTGTCCCATCTGGAGCCCAGACGTGCACCAGGGGTTTGGACAGATCCCATGGAAAGGAAATCCTTGGATTCACTGAGCCCAGAGATCCCTGGAGAAGTTAAATACCTCTGAGACCCTTGCACCTCTGTCCTGCTCTTGGTAAATTTGGTTAAAAAAAGAAGCAAAACCCTGTGCTTTTACAGGGACTGGAGGGAAGAGCTGATGCTTTTAAATTTGCACCCAACTGACACCTCCCAGGGGCACCAGGGAATGATGGGGCCTTTTTCTTTTGGAACACAGGGAGGAGTCACAGTCATTTCTCACCAATTATTTTCCTCCTGCACGAACTGAAATTTTGGGTCTAGAATGCCTGAGACTGGGAATCCTTATCCCTTAAATATCTAATGCCCAGCTGAGGATCAGACACCGGCTCACTGTTGGAAAAGCTGAGTACAGCACAGGAGAGGGAAGGGACATCCCCCCTGGAGCAAAATGCTGCCTCCACAGCACAGCCACCAAAAGAAATACGTGCTCAGCATCCTGCCTGGAATGTGGCTGGAGTGGGGATGCAGTTCCTGTCCCATCTGGAGCCCAGACGTGCACGGGGGGCTTGGACGGATCCCGAGGAAAGGAAATCCAGCCCCTCCTGCAACGTGGCTGTTTCCAGCCTGACCTCTGAGCAAACACCCCCGGCCAAGGCTGTGTCACCAGGAGCTGAGGGCCAAGGCAGCACAATCCCAGCCCCAAGGGGAGCAGTGGACATGGAGCACGGCATAAAATTAAGGGAATCTGTCTGTGACAGCCGCCGAGCCCGGATCTCTGGGTGAATCATTTACACTGCCTTTCACCTCCACTTAAACAGGTGTTAAAAGACTAATAATTTATAAACTAAGCGCTCAGGGGCACAGCAAAAGGCAGAGGAACAGTCAGGCCTTGGCAGTTTGCTGCTCTGTTAAGAACCAGCCCTGCCAACTGTTTGGGTACCACTGACCGAGGTGCCCACCAAGCCCTGGAAAAGCTGCCCTGGGCAGAGGAGAGGAGCTGGGCCATCCAAGGGTGATTTGTTGGGAGAGGGGGTGATTGAATCTGGTTTAAAGTTACCCTCGGAGATCTAGTTTAAAGTCCAGTGGCTTTTGAGATGCAAACTCCAGCCTCCCCTGCCCTGGAGCCAAGCCTGATAAGCCCATTGCTGACAGTGACCGAGCTCTTGCACTTCCACCCTCATCCTCCTCCCTCCAGGGCTGTTCCTGGCACACCAAGTCATTTACCTGGCAGCAGCAGGGCCAGAATCAGAGCAGTTTTCACCTTTTTCTTTAGGGCTTCAGCTTGGAGGGGAACAGACAACCCAAACCCCTGTGCAGCTCTCCCCCAGTGACACCAGTCAGCCCGTGCACACAACCATTTCAAGCAGCTTGATCAGTAAATAGATTTTGTAGGACACAGCTTTGCCTAGGGCTTGTGGCTTCAACAAAGCTCATTTCTCCATCAGATGCAGGAGTTTTATCCCTTGTGAGCTCTGGGGGGGGAATCTCACAGATAAAAAGCAAACAGCTCTTCTGGCTCGTCTTCGTCATTTCTCTCTGTTCTCCTTTAGAAGCAAATGTCTGATGTCTCTGGCAGCAGGAGGAGTGGAGGTGGAAAAGCCACCTCCCACCAAAAACTCAGATCCAAACTACCAGCTGGATGTAAAGAATCCCCAGCACCAGTGCAAAATGGCCAAACTGGTCCCCGAGAGGGGATTTCCAGCGTCAGATTCCAGCTGCGGTCTGAAGGTGCCCCTTGGTGACCTGCAACGTCTCCTCACCCCCCTGAGCTGGCACAGTGCTGTGAGGGCACCAAACACCTCCTGCCCCACTAATATCACAGGTAAGAAGGTGGAGAGGGGAGCAGACAGCACTGACAGAACTTGCCACAGCAGTGTCAGTCCCCTGGGATCCAGGAGCGGAACAAGAAGCCCCACATTCCCCAGCAGGAGCCTTCTGTTCCTCCTCCCATCCCTCTGGCAGTCACAGAGAGGCCCTGCCAGGTACCTGTCAGCAGAGGGAGACCTGGTCCTGGTGACAAGCCCAGTGGGTTCAACATTAGTTCCCTGGCAGCTGCAGATGGGCTCGGGTTTTAGAGGAGGCTCAGGGACTCCTCAGCCCCTCCTCAGACACTGCCCTGAGCTGCCCCACCTCACCTTGTCAAGCTTTGCCTCGATCTCCACCACATCTGTCTCCACCTCATCGATGGTTGCCCTGCAATCAGACGGCAAAAAGGGATAATTAATTAACTGATGGCTTGTGGTGATTGGGAAAGCACCAGGAAGTCGCAGGTGAGTCAGGATCAGAGGGGGCTGAGCTGGGAGTGCTGGAGGGGACAGGAGGAGGGATCCCCACTTTGGAGTTTCCTGCTGCTGCACACACTCAGGACTGAATTCCTCAGGAGAAGGAGGATCACACCTCCTCAGGAATGAATTCCACAGGGCTGGGGAAAGAGATGGGGAGTATTTTGTCTCCTGCCAGTGCCGAGGAGAAATTCAGGTGGGCTGTGGCAGCCACCCCCAGCAAAGTCATTCAGTGTTCTGACTCTGCAGGCAGTGCTGCTAATTGGTAGCAATGCTAATTGACACAGAAACCACCACTGTTCCACCTCACCATCCATTCCCACCAGGCACAAATTCCTTGTCCCAGCACCACCAACCCCCATTTCCAGGCTGTAACTGTGCCTGAAGTGCAGCCACGTGGCAGATTATGCCCTTTGGACCTCAGGAACCATCACTCCAGCAGAGCAGAGACACATCTTGGCCCTTTAGTCACCCAACAAACACCACAAGACTCTTTCACACATGTGGGGCTTTCCTTGGATACGGAGGAATCTCCTCCACGATTGCTGGGACTGTTCTCTCTCCACGTCACTGGACAGATGTGACAGTCAGAGGCCATTAGAATCCAGCTGCAGAGGTCACCAGGCCTCCCCCACCGAGTGAAATATTAACATGACATCAGGCATTTGCAAGAGGCATTCCCAGACTCAGGCATGTGCCGTGGAATGACTTTTTGGAGGCACTGCAAACCTGGGAGTGTTCCCTGGCAGAGCTGCTCCACAACCAGGATGGCTGTTCCTGCAACCACACACCTGGAAATGTGGTCAAACCTCACCCAGGGCATTCAACCCCAAATCTCACCCTGCAAGGAGCTCCTGAACTTTGGTGGGCTTGCAATTTTAAAAGGTTGGTTCCTGAAATGTCACGCTCGGGCTTTAAAAAAAATAAAATCCAGCCCTGCACAAGAACGACAGGGGAGAGAATCCATCCTGCTCCCAGCAAAGGGACAGGACACCCCCAGAGCAAAGGGAACAGCAAAACTGTGCCCCTGGGGCTCCTGGTGTCTTCAGTGACAGCCCAGGAATTGAAAAAAAAACCACTCCAACACTTAGCCCACCCTCTTCCCTGGGAGCAGCCTCCAGAATCCAACCTCCCCCCCGCCTCAGCCTCCTGTCATCCAGCCTGGAAATGAAATCCTGGTGCCTCCCAACGGGAGCAGAGCCTGCCTCGTGCCCGGGGCTCTGGCCACGATCGATCTGCTACCAGCTCTTTGAAAAGCCAGCCAAAAAAAGAAGCCTCTCTCTCTCTCTCTCTCCCAAATAATGCTGCTCTCTCCAGCCTTCCTGCCTCCCATATGGCTGCCCTACACAAATGGCAGCCTGGCTGTGCCCTGGGGGGGGCAAAGCTTTGGAGAGAAAAGGAATAATTAAAGAGCTTCTTTCAGGCAATTTTTTATTTTTTTTTTCTTCCTGTCTGTCTCTCTCTTTCTCTCTCTCTCTCTCTCTCTCTCTCTCTTAGCTATTTTTGTTCTCTGGGTTTGGGAGTCGTGTGCCTTCATGCATCGTGCTCTTGCTGCCAGATTCAATTTTTCCACTTGGTTTTCTCTGTGCTTCTGATAGCTGGACACAAAAAACCAGCTTAAAAAAAAAATATATATATATTAAAAAAAAAAAAAAAAAAGGGAGAGCTGGGATTTCTGGGGATGCTTTTCTTTTCAGGAAAGCAGGAGCAGCCATTGTTTAATCTGCAGAGGCGAGTCTGGCAGCATATTTCCTGCCAGAAGGTGGAGAGAGTATAATTTACTCCCCATTTTTATCATAACACATGGAAAGGAGTCGATATATTTGGACTTTGTGGAGGAGGAAGACGTTTTGGGTCTGGTATCTGCTAAGGGATGAATACAACTGCCTATGGCTGGGAGAGCACGAAATCTGAACTTTATATTTGCTGTGTGGACTTGATGTGAAAGGTTCCAAGTGTTTGATTTCAAGGACTCAGGGACTTACTCGGCTCCAGGACTGTGAGGGAGTTCCAGCTTCCCCACAGGGAGCAGAACTGAACATTTATCCCTCCTTTCCAGATCCATGGTGCCTTTATATCCCAGTGAAGTCCTTGGGGAGGTGAATTATGAGGCTGAGATGTTGCTGGGGGTGGTGCAGCCACACATTCATTTTGGATAAGCTGGAAGTGGAAGACAAAAGGACCCCAGTCCTCCATCCTAACTCCTCCCATGGGTCTTGTTGGCCCGAGATTTCTCTTCCTGCAGCCTGGCCCTTTGCATCCCAGGGCCTGATCAACACCTGATTTCCCATCCTTCAAGGGTACAACATGCCTGAGTTCCATGGAGTCCAAAATGTCCTTATCCTGCTCCCTGATGGCAGCTCCAGAGCTCACTGATCCTGCTTCCCTAGAAAAATAACAGCTTTCACTGCAGCTCCCTGCGGAACACAAGCACTGGGCTAAAGCCTCTGCCAACCCCAAATTCCCAAATTTAAATCCTCCCACTCTTCCACCAGCGTGTCACAGCTTAAAAGGCAAAGCCCTCTGAGTTACACAACGGGCTGGGAACCTGGAATGACTCCCTGGGGATGAGTAAATGCCACCTCAGCAGAGCTGAGCTCCCAGCGCTCCATCCCGAGGGAATCCAGCAGGGAGATGAGCGGGAGTGGGAAGTGGCACATATGATCCCTGGCCAGCCCACACGCCACGTCCACAGCGTTTGTGCCTTCTGACACAGACAGGGGAGCCCAGGCAGAGGAGGCAGCTGCCCTGGGATGCTCAGCACACGCTCTCCCAGCTGCAGGAATCTGAGGGATTCTCCCAGAGGGAACTGAGTCCCTTCACCAGCAAAGAAAAATAAAAAAAAAAAAAAAAAATAAATAAATAAAGCCAAGTGCCAGTGGCTGGGCAGCTCAGAGCAGTTGTAGTCATGGCCTGGCTGGGTGCCCTCTGTGTTTCCTGGTGCTCTTCCTGCTCATGCCCTGCCAGCCCTTGGGCCGTTTCCGTCAGGAGGGGAGAGAAAACAATCCCCAGCCTCATCTGCTCGAGTGGAGCCCTTCCAGCTGAAGAGATGAGGCTTGGGTTTCCTCACCCAGAGAAAGCAGCAATTCCCCCACAGTCCAGAGGGCTCTGCACTGTGCCTTTTTTTCTTTTGTCCTTCAAAGAATCCCACTCGGAAGCGGGATTTTTACGGAACCAAAATCTCACTGGAAGCGCTTTTACACCCCACAGGGGCAGGAATGATGAGCTGTGCTGCTGTCAGAGCATCACATCTGCCCTGCACCTCCCTCTGCCTTGTCCTACCCACAGTCCCAGCCAAAGAAACACCAGCAAAAAAAACACTTGCCTCCAAAAAAAGTGATCAATGCAAAGTCCGTTGGAAAACTATTGTGGAAATCAAGTCACTGGCACCACAAGCTGAGTGGGAGAAATGTGGGAGCCTAAAACTGGAGTTTATTTTATATAAGCTGTGCTCAGAATGCAGCTGGGAGGACAGGGCTGGCCAAAACCAGAGGGAAATGCCACCCTGACTGAGGGCACTGGCTGGGATGGGTCCCTTTTTAGCTGGGTTATCATTAATTATCAATAATCACCGTTTGCTCCTGCAACAAAAGAGATGGATGAGGACTGGAGCAATGAGCAGCCCAACACGGAAATCATCTCTGAGCCTCGACTTCCCCATTGCTGAACTGCTAAACACTGGCTTCCCAGGGAGACTCTGAGTATCCAGGGATGAATCCAAGTGCTGGGGATGCTCAGGTGACACGAGCTGACTACAGCAAAGCCCAGTCATGTCTTCAATTAATGAACCTCAGCATTAAATAATCTCATGTTACCACAGTTGAGGCGTGGACTGATCACCAGACATTGCTCAGAGAGGCCTGGCTGCATTTTTCCCATTGCTTTTTCTCCCTGCTGGAACAGTGGTTGTGGCTTTTCTCGGCATTTCTTTGTGAGCTGAGGGGCTCTGACACCAACACACACGTGTGCTACGTGAAGGCAGAAACCCAACACCGAGCTGGGTATTAAAAAGTAATAAAATGACCTAAAATTGCTCGGTTACCTCTGGCAACCACATGAAGAAGAGAAGCAAAGGCACACAAAGTGTAATTCTGAACTACTGGCTGCTATAATAGTGACTGCTTATCCCTGCAGCTGTCAAAGCAGCTCACAAAGCTGCCTTAATTAACCATGCCCTTCTTTTTCCTTGGGAAGTGCATTTGGCTTTCCTCCCTTTTCTGGCAGGGAAACTGAGGCACGATAATACAAAGACTAAAGGGTTTTTTTTTTTTTTCAGTGTTGATGTTCAGAAAAATTCTGTACTCAGCCCCCAGGTTGTTAAACTGGTCCAGTAAGGGCTCCTTTGTCCCCAAGGCACATTTACACACAAAACCTCTCTCTCCACCACACACAAAAACCAGCTGCAACTTTATGGTCCAGCACACCTAAAAAGCACCTTGGCTTTCCCAAGTGCCACCCAAGGCAGCGCTACAGGCTGGGCACAGAGTGGCTGGAGAGCAGCCAGGTAGGAAGGGAGCTGGGAGTGGGGATGGACAGGGAGCTGAACATGAGCCAGAGTGTGCCCAGGGGGACAAGAAGGCCAATGGATCCTGGGCTGGCTCAGGAACAGTGTGGCCAGTAGGACCAGGGAAGTGATTCTTGCCCTGGACTCAGCGCTGCTGAGGCCACCCCTGGAGTGCTGTGTCCAGTTCTGGGCCCTCAGCTCAGGAAGGACATGGAGGGGCTGGAGCAGGTCCAGAGAAGAGCTACGAGGCTGGGGAAGGGACTGGAGCACAAGTGCTGTGAGGAGAGGCTGAGGGAGCTGGGGGGGCTCAGCCTGGAGAAGAGGAGGCTCAGGGGAGACCTCCTCACTCTCTGCAACTCCCTGACAGGAGGGGGGAGCCAGGGGGGGGTTGGTCTCTTTTCCCAGGCAACCATCAGCAAGACAAGAGGGCTCGGTCTTCAGCTGTGCCAGGGGAGGTTTAGGTTGGATATTGGGAAGAATTTCTTTGCAGAGAGGGTGCTCAGCCATTGGAATGGGCTGCCCTGGGAAGGGGTGGATTCTCCATCCCTGGAGGTGTTTAAGGACAGACTGGATGTGGCATCAGTGCCATGGGCTGGGAACCACAGCGGGGTTGGATCAAGGGTTGGACTTGATCTTGGAGGTCCCTTCCAACCCAACTGATTCTATGATTCTATGATTCTGTGATTCTGTGATCTTGGGGCTGATCCCACCAGGAGCGACATCAGCAGGACATGTGGGATCCAGGCCAGCTCCCATCACAGTCAGTGGGAAGATATCCCTGCAGCAGGAGCTCCTGGAGATCCTGCTTCCCTCCCTCTCCCTCCACTGGTGCCAGCTCCAGCTCGGGCTGATTTGTGTCTCTCACACGTGTGATGCAGCTACTACATCGTGTTCCCACTCCCTTACAAGCCTCCCTATTTCTGGCCATAAAAGCCTCCCCCCCTCGAGGGGAGGGGAGGGAATTTGGAGCCCTTGAGCTCCCACCTGGGAGCCAGCTGTTCCCAGCTGCTGCTCTGGGCACTCCCAGGCTCCCTGAGATCCAAACCTCGGATGAATCCCACCCGAACCAGGAGCAACCCCGCAGTCAGAGCAGTGCTTTTATACCTTTAGGGTAAGTCCTAAAAACCCCACCTTGCCCCCAGGAAGGCCTGCAAGGACACAGGCATAAACCCACTTTGCTCCCAGCAACAGGAATGACTGTCAAATCCAGGGAAAAGGGCTAATCCATGCCTGGCAGTGACACCTCCTCCATGGGAACATCTTCTGCAGGCAGGGAAAGGGCTGCTCTGTGAGCCTGATGTGTTTGGAAGTGAGAGCCCCGGGCACATCCAGGGCAGAGACAACATTCTCCAGGCACCCAGAGCATCCAAGATCTCTGTTTGATCCAAACCAGGCTGCTGCAGGCCCTACCTGTCACTGCAGGGATGTTCAGGCTCTCCCTCAGTTAATGCCGTGGCACAGGGGGAAAGCTGGGATTTCCAGAGCTCAGGACAGGAAAGAGGAACTCCTGGATCCTGTGGCTGGTGGCCACAGCACCCACAGGAGCCTTTATCAGTCTCTGTGCCTCGTTATTGCTCTTAAAAGACAGAGGAAAATAATTCCTTCCCACTCTCACAGGAGTGTTTGGAGGGTTTCATGAATAATAACAGTGGCAAAATGCTCAAAGAGTCAGGAGCTGTAGGTGTGCAAAGCAGAGTAGTCATTATTATTATTATTATTATTATTATTATTATTATTATTATTATTATTAAATCTGACTGAGTTCTATTAGAAATGGAGTGGAACCAGCATCTGCCTTGGTGAGGTGATCTCTGCCCTCAACTAAATAGGGATATTTGGTCCAGACAAAAGTCATTTCTCATTCAGCTGCTTCTTCCAGAACCATCAGCAGCCAGACAAGGTCACTGACAGCTGGCAACCCCACCAGCTTTCTCCAGGAATTAAAATAAACGTGTTCCTTTAAGGAGTTTTGGGATTTTAAGTTCCACATCCTCACTATCTGCAAGATCCTGCATTTCTGGAGGTTTTATCCGAGCCAAGCACTGATTGTCAGTGGTCACTCTTTAGATTTTCAGATAGTTCTGAGTGATTCATCTTTTATTAGTTACTAACCTCCCTAAATATCGATCTGAAAGCCTCTGTGCCCTGCAGCATCCGCTGCTCTTCCTCCTTTCTTCCAGAGAACAAGTACACTTTGCATGTCTGTCAATGGGAGCAGACAGCACCATGGCAACAGCTCCATGGTGACAATATCCATGACAACCTGATCCTGCACTTGCCTGGCTCCCCATTCCCAGGGATTTGCAGAGCTTTTTGCATTTGCTCATGGAAATGGCTCGGGACTGGTTTAGGAGACAGTTCAGTGCAGCCAAAGGTCTCCGAGGGTGAGGAGCAGAGGATTCAGGATAGTGCTGGAGGTGAGAATTCTAAGGAGTAATGGAACTGGACATGAAATTCCAGCTCATCATCCCACCTCAGCTGGAAAGAGGATTTGAGAAGGGACAGAGGAGCTGCCCTGGATGAGAATTCCTTCCATTAATGCCAGGCATTCCTGAAACAAATCTCTCCAAAACATGGATGGAGCCTGGGTGCTCACGTTTCACACATCCCACAGCTTAGGGGGGAATTTAAGATACAAAAATGGGACTCATCTTGGGGAACTTCAAAAAGCAAATAAGCACAAAAGTCCCCTGAGCTCTGGGCTGGAAAAGTCAACCCAGAACTGGGAAGAGGGATGGTGAGGAGTAAAACCAACCAGAAGTCAGGAAGAATATGTGGGAAAAAGACTCCATTGACAGGAAACCTTCCCATCCCCAGCCCTGATGCTCTGTCAGCAAAGAGTGGCTCAGACCCAGCACTAATCCCTGCCATGCACACCAGTTACACCCAGAGCTAGAGAGTGTTAATTTAGGATTAAGTCACACCTGAGGCTTTAGGGGCTCCCTGGATGCTGGTCAGGATGCTCCTGCCATCTGTTTCTCCTTTGCTTCTTCCCTATTCCCTCTCCCAACCAGCCCTTCACCCCAAGCACCCACATGTGGTCCAGGCACAGCCCTGTCCCCAGCTCACTTAAAAGTCAGGAGCCACCTCTTTCAAGCTCAACCAGACTCTCCCATGACATTCCCACCAATCCCAATCCTTAACCCTTGCTCTTCCATGGCTTCATGCACCCTCTTCAGAACCTGGCTCTCCTCCTGGTTGGGGAAGCACAAAAAAAATCCCCCAAGAAACAGCCTGGATAGCTGAAAACTCTGCACACAACTGAGGAAAGTCAGATCCAATGTATTCCTGCTGGTACCTGGGTTTAAGCTGGCTGAAGGGAGCTGCTTTCATGGCCTTGAGCCTGATGTGCACAAATTACTGACAGCACATGAACATCACTGTCCTCACTTGTCTCTCACTGTCCCTCTTTCCTTCCAGAGATGAAGCAGTTCAGCTGGTGTTGACTCCCCTGGGCCTCAGGGACTGTTGTTCCTTCATCAACAGCAGGATCAGGATAAACTGGATTAAAACTCAGCTGGGTTTTAAAGACCAGTAACTTCAGTGATGCTGAAATCCCATTTCAGAGCAGCGAGTTCACAGAACTACAGAATATCCCGAGTTGGAAGGAACCCACAAGGATCATCAAGTTCTCACAGTGGAAGCTTCATTTCTCTTTCTGTGGATGAGTGGGGAAAACCCTGCATTTAACACCAGGAGGGTGAAATCCTGTCTTTCTTACCCTTGGAAGGGCTCCTGGTTTTACTGACAGCACTCTGGATCAGGGGACATCACAGAAAAATCCCCTCCATCAGCCCCTGCTGCTGCCTGCTCTCACCTCTCCTCTTGAAGGTTCATTTGCTCCCTTCAGATTCTTGGGAAAGGCAGCCTGTTCCCTTGTCCCCTCGTTATTTATCCCCTTTTATCCCTCCCTCACTCCCAGTCTGGCTGCAGTGGGGGAGGGAGCTCCCACAGTCCCCGCTGCCTGCAGCCCTCCCACAAAGGAAAAGTCGGTGTTTATCTGCTCCTTTGGTGTGTACATCTCTGCCCTGCTTCCAGCTCAGCCCAGAAGTCTCTCTGCAGCTGGAATGAACGCCTTGGAATACCGTATTCCAAGGGTGGGTCTGAGCAGGCTGGTGGCCGGGAGCAGGAGTCCCGGAGCCAGGGGCTGCATCCTCACCTCTGGCAACGCCTCAGCCGTGTCAGCAGAACTAACCCGTCATTCCCTGCCTCGGCTTTCCCTGCCTGGGAAACGGAGCCGCTTCCACGGGAGCTGCGCTGTGACAGCTGGGACACCCTCGGAGCCCTTCGGGCGGGAGACGCCGCGAGGAGATTTACTCCCAGCGTTGCCAGAGATTTATTAACACACCCCCGGTGCTGACAAGCCAACAGCACAAACGCTGCGCTCCGTGCAAACGCTGACCTAGATTTGGAGGAGTTCTGCTGGAATCTGGCGCATGGGATGCTCTCCCTCGCCGGCTTTTGAGTCAGCAGCATCCACGTCAGCAGGGAGTGCACGGCTACCTCCGGAGCTGGCCCTTTGCTGCTGCCACTCAGCGTTTCACAGAGCAGAAAAAAGATTATTTTTGCTTTTTCCACCCCCCTCAAACTGAAGGCAGAACATCTGCCAGGGGCAGAACGAGGTTTGGAACAACCCCTTGGCACTTCAGCTTCATTAGCACCGGGACAGGGCAGTGCTGCCTGTAAATGCCTGTGGTACAGGGTGAACACAGGGGGGCACAGAGCAGACTTGTGATGCCAACAGCGACCTGGCTGTGAGGGAGAGAAATTCCCACAACACACCAGTTGAGTTTCCAGTGGAGAGGAGGAGGACAGAGCTCCTTCCCGAGCCCTGCAGGGAGCAGGTGTCTCCTCACTCATTGTACATGTGACTAATCATCTTGCTTCATCAGGTTAAGGAGAAAGGTCCAGTTTTACAAGAATACACTGGTTTTCTTCCTGATTTCTGTCTGTGTGAGGGATTGGCTCCTGGTGCTGGACTCTCATGGTGCTGGTCCTCACAGAGCTGCTCCTCTGCATGTCCTGCCTGCAGGGCTCCCTTGGAGCATCCAGGCTTGTCCCAGCCCTTGCCTGGCTCTGGCAGGACCACAAGGATCCTTGGCTGGGAGTTCTGACAGCACCCAGGGCACCAGGAAACCTGCCGGAGAGACTTTTTGAGGAGAAGGTTTGCTCAGAGGCTCAAGGTCTCTTGGCAGGTCGGCAAAGGACCAACAGCCTCCTGCTCCACATGGGAAGGCCAAGGCAGAGAGGAGGGATGGTCCCACATGCTCACACTGCAAGGACTGAGAGCAGCTGCTACCAGGGCACTGCTTGGTGCTCTGAAAGCAAAACCCAGGGAGAAAGCAGCCAAAGGGGTGTTACCACCACAAAGGCTCAGGGGGACAGTCCTGGAGCCAGCCCTGCCTTTCAGGGGGTGAGACACCAAATCCTCCAGCAGATACTGCCCTGTAAACCTTCCCCCCATCCCAAATCCGATGGGATCTCACACGTGTGCCCAGTGCTGGGCACGTGCTTCACCCAGCTCACTGAGCTGGAACGGGAACCAGAGTGAGGAAAGAAATGTCTTTGCAGAACCAGTTGCACGGGTACAGCCAGTAAATGAACCAGATGCAGAGATGTGCCCAGTCAGGAATAAACTCAGGAGTTAATGGCACACACTGCTGCCCTTAAACCCCTGGGTGCCAAGGCTGAGCTGGCACACACAGATGCCTCTTGCTAAACTGGGTATCAGGAGCAATCCTGGTTTGCTGTGGCCTCGCTCCACCTGCATCACTTGGCACTGAAGAGCTCACTAACAACCTGGAGTCCCACAAAAATGCCACCCACAAAGCCACAGTGTTTTCACATCGTGGCTGAGCATCCCAGGCCAGCCTAAACAAACTGAGGGAAAGGGCTGTCCCCCTCCAGGCCCCTGCGGGTCAAACTGCAGGCTGTTAAATTTCTCTAAGTAAATAAAAATATTTTCGCTGCACTGTTATGGAAACGAAAGAAGGGTAAAGCCAGGCACGAGAGGGAGGAGGAGGTATTTTGGAGGTCTGCATGAGCATTGTCCAGATATCCTTGCCCATGGAACACTGTGACTCCAGCAGACACTTCCAAACACAGGACATATCTAAAAATAAGAAGTATGAAATCCTTCTTATTTGCCCGTGGGCTTTTCTCTGGCACCATTAATTCTTTGATTCCCCCGTGCCCCACGTGATCACTTGTCAGCAGAAGCTGCAACTTGACAAAAAAAATCAAATATCACAAATTAATTATCAACTCCTAATTTGGCCAGCAAGTGAAAGCAGACAGGCTGGATCTGCTGGCACAAGGCACTGAGCACACATCCCCCACTCCTGCCACAAATATCATCCTTAACACTGAGCCAGAAGGGCAGGACAGATGCAGAATCAGGGTGTAGTGGCTGTAGGTGGGTGATGAATTGCAGAATTGACTGTTAAATGTCTATATATATTAAATGAAGGCATTAAATCACACCCTGAACCTGCACAAGTGAGGAATTAGACCCTGCAGCTGAAGGCTGCAGACCTTGCCACTGATCTACATCAAATTAGAGGACATCAGGAGGGATTAAATAGGTTTTTAATTCGAAAACAAATCTGTTTCATGCAAAATCCTGCAGCCTCGCACCTTGCTGGTAACAGTGTGGGGTGGCAGGTAAAGTCAGGGCCTACAGCTCATGAGAATTCCACAGAAAAGTAGTTTTGGAAAGAAAAAAAAGCCCCACTGGCAGATGTTGTGTGGACTCTGCTACGCTGCAAAGGCTCCTGCCTCGAACCAGAAAGAGCTGGACTGCGGATCTTGTTTAGTCTATGATGGTTATTGCTGTGGAGAGAGCTTTGTTTTACTCCTAAATACTCCTTCTCCCACACACAGGCAGGACCACAGTGCACACGCAGAGTTTGGCAGCAGCGTTTGAAACCTCGAGCTGGAATGCAGAAGGGATTTCAGGGATCCATGGGAGCCAGGGAACAGGCAGGGCAAAGACACGGCGGCAAGAACAGGAGAGGCTGCAAACCCAGAGGGGGCCAGGGAAACCAGGCAGAGAGGGTGGGTCAGCAAAGGGAAGGAGAGAGAAGCGAGGGGAAAGTGCTTTTCTGCCTCTCCAGGGTTTGAGCTCACACAGAGCCCATGGGAAGCTGCTGGTTGGCACCAGCTGGGAATGCAGCCCCCGGCTCCGGTTCCGCAGCCTCGCAGCCCACAGAGCTGTGCCACAAAGCTCTGCCAGGCCAGGCTTTGCTTCCTGTGCCACTCAGTGTTCCAGAACCCCCCCCATGCACCTGGGCTGGCTCTGGACCCTCCTCTGAGGAGCCAAAGGGGAGAGAGAATGTTGAGAAAGCCCCATTCAGCGAGGCAGGGCAGGGAAAACGCTCCCGCTGCCAGTGGCAGGTGTCCCTGTGGCACAGATAAATGTCCCCCTGGCTGGGAACACACATCCCACCCCCCCACACACACACACTCCGGCTCTTGTTCCCATTATTCCCATTAACTGCAGAACAGGAGCCCATTCTGGGGGCAGGGGATCATCTTGCACTGATTGCTGCCTGTCCCCTGCCTCGCCGGGGCACTGGGAGCTCACGAGCCGCCGCTGGCCCCGCACGTGGAGCGCTGGCACACCCGGGGACAGGGACAATGCCCTGCCCTGTGGCCACAGCCACAGGAACTCCATTGTGCTCCCCAACACTGGGGCTGTGTTCCCCTTGGTCGGTTCTCCCGGCTCCGTGAGGATTCCCGACCCTCTGCCAAGGCTGAGCCTCGCCGGCCTTTTCACGCCGGGGTTTCGCTTCCCCGTTTCCCAGCACGGCGCTGGTGCCCGTCCAGCTCCGCTGGCAGGGGCCACATTCCCAGCTCCCCACCCTGCTGGAAGCCCTGACCCTGCAGAACCCCCGGATTTCTCCCCTGTGACCCCCAAAAAGAGCCTGGTTTGCATGAGGAACATGGCACTTAGCGCTGCTTCCCGCAGCCTTTGGGAAGTGTCTTCCCGCTCACTGTGCAGGGTCATTGGGAAAATCCACCTCCCAGAGGGTGTTTTTTTATTGCTCAAACCCCTCCCCTAAGTGCTGTGATGCAGGTAAAACAGGGGAATCCTAGGAATGCTGCTGGGATAAACATAATCACCCAAATCAGTGCCAAAATGCCACGGGAACTCATGGATTTGCAGTCTGGAAGCAGCAGGGACGGTCAGGACTGTCCAGCCATGCCTGCATCACCCAGAAACATCCCAGTGGCTACTCCAAGACCTGATTCTACTCTGCCAATATCTGTTTCCAGACAGAAGGAATTCTTTTACCCCTGAGAGCAGCGACATCCACAACTAAACTCCCTGGGAAGAGACACTGATGTCCTTCCCATGTGCACCCTTACCCAGCCTCACCCCTCAGCATCATCTCTTCCTAACATGGAACCTAAACCTCCCCTGACACAGGGATCTCTCTCCCAGCCACAGAAGGAGCTGTGTCCCATTATCTAAGGCAGAGAGAGCATCTACCACTTTCCCTGGATAATCCCTTAATTAGTGTGGCCTCCAAAATAATCCTATTGCACGGGGTTTACACGCAGCCCAGTTTAAAACAAGCCACAGATCCCAGGGAAATGGCCAGTCTGTCACTCCTGGGTGCCATTGTATTAGCTGATTAGTTCCCTTTTCTATCTGTTGTGCCCAACCCTCCCAATCTTTCCCCAGCACTAATGGACCTTTTGGTTAATAAATCACAGCTTGCTGGGCTGAAAGGCCAGAAGATGTTTCCCAGATCCACTCCAAGCTGGCACCCAGGAACAGCTTGCAGGCAGCACCCTTTGCAAGGAAAATCATTTCCATGCCAGCAGCTCCATCCTCCCCGTGGAGGCTGAAGGAGCAGGATGGGGATTAAGACATCATTAGCTTGGCCTCTTGTAGGAGAGTGGGAAGAAATGTTGTTACTGATTCATGAAGACAGATAAGGAAACAATTGCTCTGCTTATCCGACTGTGGCTGGGAGTCAGGGATCTGTGTGTGTCCTAAAGCACTGGGAAATGAGCTCTCACCACATCCTGCATCCACACAGGAATCAGGGGCACTGCAGGAATTACACCAGGGGGTCTGGTGCTTCAGGCAGTTAAAGAAAGCCCTGAGGAGCAAGAAAAGTGCTGCCTGAAATCAAACCCCTGGGGCTGCCAAAAAAAAAAAATTTAAAAAAATTAAACCAACCTGTCCTTTGGGGCACAATAACAGTTATTCTTTCTCCTTTCTCTCCCTCAGTGCACGCACATAAATATGTGCACTGCCCTTTTAACTGCAAATACTGAGCAGCTCTGGGAGGACAATGTCTGGAAAGGTTTCCTCCCATTGCCAGAAGAAACAAATGTCTTGTGTGAGAGATGCTGGCTGGGGGGAGAGAGGGGGCTGGGTTTGGATTTGGCTCTGAATGTTTTTTCTCTCCCCTCTTCCCACTCCCTGTTTCTCCTCTGATTCACGAGGAAACCACAAAGCAAACTCAGGGCTGAATGAGACTTGGTTTTGTGAATGTTCTGGCTTTTTTTTTTTTTTTCCTTTGGACATTCACTTCCTCCCCCTGCAGCCCAAATCTCCTCCTTTTTTCCAAGCAGCCCAACACAAACTCTGCAAACTTCCCCCAGTGTAAACACCACCAAAACCTGGCCTCGCATTTCATTTCCTCTGCAGAAGCCACTGGGAGTTTACAGTGATGGACAAAGGCAAATTTCAATGCTCTCCTTTGGTCCAATCCTATTTAATTTCAACTCTTCCAACACCTTTATGTGAGGACAGACTTGGAGGAGCAAAAGCCCAGAGTTACTCAGTGCTTTGAGCTGTGCAGTCCAGGAGGTGAATCTCTCTGTCTCTGCAGGGACCTTCTCTGAGAGGCACCTTCCAAGGTGACCCTCCACCCTCAGCATCTCACCCTCACCACGTCCCCAGGAGGCCCTGCCCTGCTCCACTGCAAAATCCAGCAGAACCAACTTAAATTACCTTTTAGAACACATTTTATATACTTCAGCCTGTGTCTACTCCATAATGGGATTTGAGGGATTTTTTTTTTTTAATTTCACAAGCCACCCACGTTATTTCCACAGGCCTTTAAAAATTCCAGCCTTGGATCATCAGCTCTAAAGTGAGATTAATCCCCTGCCTAACAAAGAACTGAGGGAAGAACTCTGTTAATGCTTATTTGCAAGGTCTGGATGATACAAGGATGGACTAATCCGAGTGGAAAGGCTGCAAAAAAATCCCCTGCAAAGCACTGGCTGGAATTGGTGTGTTTTAACCAAGGCTTCCTTTTCCTGGGAAACAGGTTCTCCTGCTCAGGGCTGAGTAGGAGGGATCACACATCAAAGGCTTTGCTTATGCAACCACGGGGGCCAAGAGCAACTTCAGCCTGGGATGGCACAGAATCCCTGGGGTGTCACATCCCTGGGGTGGCCCTGGGAATTTTCTGGAGGGGGAAAAAGGTATTTTCTGGAGGGAAAAAAAAGCATTTTCTGCAAGAATTCTTTGGCAGCACTGGTTTATCAGAGTGAAACATTTCATGAGACAGGGGTGAGATGGGGAATGTTCCGTTCTGGAAGGAGAAGATGGACCAAGATGTTGTGTTTCCATCACTCTGGGGCTGAGCTCTTTGAATTCTAAGTTTCACAGTAAGATCTGAGCCCAGCTGGAAAGGGAACCACAGTTTTCAAGTGAAAAATTACTTTGGAATTTCACGGAATCACAGAATCATTCAAATTGGAAAAGATCTTTGGAGATCATCAAGTCCAACACTAAACCATGTCCTCAAGTGCCACATCCACACGATTTCTGAACACTTCCAGGGATGGTGACTCCACCTGGGCAGCCTATTCCAATGCTTTTACAACCCTTTCCATGAAAAAAACCCTCCCACTTCCTAATGTCTAATCTAAGCCTCTCCTGGCACAACTCGAGGCCGTTTCCTCCCCTCGTTTTCACATCCCAGGAGTTTCTTGGACCGATTTTTAAAGGCCACACCGCTTCTGAAATAAAAATTGGGGGGGAAAAAAACCCCGAAAACCCCACAGAAATTCCTGCAAAGCTGCACTCCCGGCTCAGAGAATGCCCTGGGAATGCTGTGCAGAAGAACCTGTCACACCAAGGGGCTAATGAGGGATCTGTGTAACAGGAGCTGGCAAGCATAAGGAAGATTTCACACCCTTCCTGCCATGAATGGGAAGAACCATTCACTCAGGAGTCCTCAATCACTCCCTTTGTGTCCAGGGCTATTAATATCTTTACATGACTAGTCGAGCCACGGGCTAAGCTTTTGTGTCTTGGCTACTAATTAATGGTTGCAAAACACACACAGAGGTCACACCCATCAGGAAAGAAAGGGCTGGTGTGGGGTTACTGGCAGGAGTAACTGCAGATTCTCCAGGTGGACTGAAAACATGTGTTTGATATATAGAATGTCACAGAAAGACTGTCACACCTCCAGGGAGTTTAAGGAGACAAGGCAGCTAAAGAGTGAGAGAAACAGAGCCACGGGAGAGGGAATGTTATCCAAGGAAATCAAAAGGAGAATAGAATTATCCACCTGATCCCTCGGCCTGTGCTTAAAATCATAGAAGCACAGAAGGTTTGGGTTGGAAAGGATCTTAAGCTCATCTCATTCCATGGGCAGGGGCACCTTCCACTAGCCCAGGTTGCTCCAAGCCCCATCCAGCCTGGCCTTGGACACTTCCAGGGATGGGAAGTCACACTTCATGCCATTTCTGTCAGCCACCAGTGAACATCTCTGCCCACTGGAATGGAGATCCAGCTGCCTTTGGTTTAATTAAGGAAGGCCTTGGGAAGCAGGAGCACTGCCCACCAGAGTGCTTTGTTCCAAAGGGCCCTTTCTTCCCCACATCTCTGTCCTGATGATCCCAGAAGATCAACACTGGGAATATTTCACCCCGTGCCTCGTGCCAAGAGGTGACTGAGCACTGAGTCAAACAAACTCATGCCAGTGTTCAGCTGGCACAAGCTGCTGGCAAGATGTACCTACAAGCTGGATAATCCACCTGCAGTGCCACTGTTCTGGCCATCCCACAGGGATCCATGGGATAACCACGTGCCAGGCCAAGGATGCTGTCCAGACACAGCCACCTGCCACACTTTTGGGTTCACTTACTGATAAGTGGTGGCAAGAGAAGAGTTTGTGACTCCAACAGAAGTCAGGGTGTGTTCAGAGACCCCAAGCCGTGGACTGCTTGCTCCTGGAGGAGTCTCTGAACCCCCCTGTTTTCCAGCCTCCTGCACAGCCAACATCCTCTCCCTGCACAGGGAGGAGGAGGAGGCAGAGCCCTGAATGAGATGTCCTGGAAAGAAACGGGCCAAGGAGACAAGAGTTCATGTGGGGAGGAGTTGCCTGGGTTTGATTTGAGGCTGAGTCAAGGCCAAGCCACGGCCCTGGATTCTCCATCACTGAGATCACACAAGACTGGGAAAACAACTGACCCAAACTCCTCAAACTGGTGACTGTGACACACCAAACAACCCCAGAGGCACCAAACTCAGCCTTCCCCCCACCCAGCACCGAGGGGGCTTTGACCTGTTTGCATCCAGAACCCCCTCAGGGGCTGACACAGGAATGATCCAACAGCACTCCAGGACCTGGATGTGCAGGGGAAACACCCTCTGAGTTATCTCCAGATTTCCAAGGCTCCCTGTGCAGGGACAAGTTCATCCCTCAGAGCTGCCAAACCTCACCCTGTGCTCATTTTGGGGAGGATTTCTGCACTTCCAGGTGATGTGAAATAAAGATCACTTGGAATAAGAAATAGGTGGATGCTCCTTCTGTGTGACAGCGCCCAAATTTATGTCACAGCTGAACAGAAACAGTGGCTGTGGTGATTTCTGGAGCTCAGTGTGCTCTCAGCACTCCATCCAGGCAGGCAGATCCTTCAGCTCTGACCCTTCCCAAAGCTGTGCCATCAGCCTGAAAACATCCCCAAAACCCCAGACCTGCTGCTGATCTCCGTTTCCCTTTTCTGCTCAGAAGTGACAAAGCAGAAAGCAGCTCCTGCCTCACATTCCTCCGAGCCCACAGGAAACCATAAATCAGGGGGAAAACACAACTTGCAAAAGGCCAAACACCAGGATGGGCCCAGGGGCTGGGGAGAGGGAAACAGGCAACCAGCAAAACCAGCCACAAAGTGGGCACCAAACCCACACCTCCACCTCAGCTGGGACGGGTCCTGCTCCCAAAAATACAGGAGAATTAAGGGGGAGGGCAACTAAAAGTCTTCTCCTCTTTCAAGGGAGCACATATAGACACATACAGATCTATATTCTGCATTTCCTTCCACCACCCCATTGCCTAGTCTGTAATAATAATAATAATAATAATAATAATAATAATAATAATAATAATAATTTAAAACCTTTTAGGAGGAGAGGGTTGAGCTTCCCCCAAATGCCACCTGGGCAGAGGGCTGAGCTGGCTTTCAGGGGCACCAAGTGACCCTGCCAGGGGACAGGCCACCAGCAGGAGGGGGTGGGAGGAAGAGCTGAGTTTGGAGGGGAGGGAGGGGGTGAGTCTGTGACCTCCTTGCTTTGGGTCTTGAAGGCTTTTTGGAGTGTCCCAAAGGGATCCTACCTGGCCACAGGAGCACATGAGGAACCCAACTTGTTTCCTGGCACTCCTGGGAGCTTGGAGGACACAGGGAAGGGAGGTTTTGGCTCAGTTTTTCTTTGCAGAGCCCCTGAGAGCTCAGACCCCTCAGTGTGACCATCCATGGGAGTGAATCCCCTGGCACATCCCTGTTTTTGGGACAGGACCTGCTCCATGTGCCCCCACCAACCCCGAGGGAGATGCCTGAGGCTGAAGCTCTTTGTGTCTGAATGCAGCAAAGGACCTGCTTGTTTAGAGGTGACTTGTTCTGGTCAAAATGGCTGAGATTTGCTCTGGCCCAGATAAATCTATTTATAGCAAGTGTTATGCTAATTCCACACAGGGATCTGATCCTGCCTGCAGCATTAATTCCTCCTGCTACCTGTCCTTTTTAACCCCTTCTGGGCACCAGCAGCCTTTCCATCCTCAGATCAGCAATTCTAACAACAAGCTAGATGGGGTTTTTTCCCCTTTCTTCCATTTCCAGAAAACCCCACAGTGCTCCCTTTCCTGCATCTCCTCCCTGGGGAATTTGCTGCTTCAATCCGTGTTTGGAACAAGTGGGAGAAACCTCGGTAAAAACAGGTTATGGAAGCAATTTTAAAGCCACTCACATTTAAGTCACTTTAAAAAAAAAAAAAAAATTGAATTGCTTTTATTACCCTACCTGAGGTTCATGTCAGGTTTTGTAAAGACTAATTCACTTGTGAACTAAGGAGTGTGGAGGGGATTGAACTCATCATTGAAATGAGTCTTTGGGATAAACTGGACCAATTGCTTAATGGAGAAATGGTAATAGAAGAGCTGTTTTTAGTGGCTGGAGTCTCCTGGTTTTGCTCCAGGATAATGGAATAAGCTCTATTTCTAATCTTGACTAAAATCTCTCTGCAGATGGCTGTAAGCATGATGCAGATGTGGAAGGCTGTGCCAGTGCTTTTTTTTGATCCTGGGAGTTTTCTGCAGGAGAAAAATGAGGTAGAGCAGCAGAAGCTTGGACCATGTAAGTGACACTGAAATCATCTCCCTCCTCTTCACTGTTTTATTCTCATTTGTGTTTTTGGTTTTTTTTTTTCCCAAAGGCTCAGTGAAAAATCATTTCTCCCTTTTCAGTGATTGCTCAAAAACTTGACCTTGTCATCAAATCCATCAGCTCCAGCTCCTTCCCTGCTACAGAACAAGTAGCCACCAGACTCAGCTCCTCACCCTTTGTATAAAAAGTCCCACTGGGCAGCACTTGGGGATTCCTGGCCTGTCCTGCTGCAAGGAGGGGTTTGGGTCACCAGTTTGCCAAGAGCACAACAAACAATTCAAACAGAAAAGTGCATCAAGACTCGAAAAAGTGACTGCCCAAATCTCTTTTTCACTGGGCCATGAATACAGATGTTTCCTGCTGTTTGGTGTTTTATTTCCCCCCATTTTTCATGGGGGCTGCAGCCCCTAAAGCCACGATGTTTCCTCAGAGGTGAAGACACCCTGTGCCTAAACTCAGCTCTGCCTTTGGTGACAGTGCTCACAACATTTTGCACAGCTCCACAAACCCCCAGGTCTTTGTCTGGAACCTGCTAAATGTCAGTTTACAGCTCCCACCCCTTCTCCTGAGAGGCTGGAGGTGTATGTTTAGACAAGGCTTTGAAGCAAGATGAGTAAGACTTGGTAGTTTGGTTGCTTGGCGTGTTCCATTGACTTTAAATCTGTACATTAATATTCAGCAAGAACTGGCACTGCCTTCAGGAGGACACAGAATTGCAGCTATGGCTTTTATGCACTCTGCTGTACATACAAATACGGGATTTTCCACTATTGCTCCTCGTTTATGTTCAAATTATAGAAAGGCCCATTGGAATTTATGAAAGGATTTGAGTTTCCCGAGTACTTTGAATCCTCCATCACTATTTTCTGACAGCCAGGCAGCTCCTGCAGCATCAAGGAGCTACTTGGACCAATGCTTAGAGAAGGGCATTGGATTAGATGACCTCCAGAGGTCTCTTCCAACTTAAATTACTCTAGGATTTAGTGGCTTAAAGATGAAATCCTTCCTTAGCTCTTCTAATGCACTCCTTATGTAATGTATCTCATGATAACAGGTTTTGCCCCAGCTTCTCTTTTGCAACTCCCAGCCAAATGTTCGAGGAGACCAGAGCAACTTGAGCATCTGGACGTCTCATGTCCAGCCCTGGCTGATCCCTAGAGGAGAGAAAAAGGGCTGTGCACGAGGCAATTTGCTTTTCAGCACCCATCCTTGCAGTCTGGGGGGGGAAATTCAGACAGAAGTCGCAGCAAACTATTTCCTACTCTTGCCCACAGCACTTGAGCAGCTTCCCAAATCTTGGGAGGAGAGGGAAGCAGCCCAGCAACATCCCAGCCTTGTTCCTTTTCCATTCCTGATGCTTCAGAGTGAGGGGAATCCCATTAGAAAAGGGATTTGCTGGGGCCAGGGGGGTCAGGAAGCAGCACTGAAGGGGTTTGGTTCCCTTTGGTGGTTTAGATCAGCAGATGTCTGTGCCAAGTGTGGTCAAACCAGTCAGGACCACGGACCCCTCGGGGGTTCTGGCTGTAAATCAGAAAGCTGACTGTGAAAAGGCACCAACCCCGAGGGCAGAGGGGGTTCTCCACTTGCCAGAGCACTCAGACCACCCATTTCTTGTTCAGCACTATTCTCAGGCCTTTCAGCTCACTAAAAGCTATTTCTCAGCCAAGCTGCTGAGCTGGGCAGCTCAAAGTGATGGATTCTCCACATGGACCATTTCACCACGTGTGCTAATGCTGATGGATCAGCAGGGACCTGACAAAGACCATCTGGTGGCCACCACACAGCACCTTCCACCTTCAGCTCAGCAGAGCATTGCCCCTTTTCTGCTGAGAGCCACTGATTCCCCTGGTTATCAGACTCTGCCTTCCTTCCTGCTCCCAGCATTCATTTTGCAGGAGGATGACACAGCTGCAAGAACTGGAGCTCTGGTTCAATGGGCAAGAGAGATTTTAGCACCACATCTCTAATAGGCTTGGAGAAAAGCCCAGGAGGAGATCCAGGTCTGAAAGGAGGTGGACAATGCCCTCCTGCAGTTCAGAGACCCCAAGGCCTCCCTGAGCATCACACAGGGCAGTTCAGCTCCTGGAATGTCACTGAGAGGATGCAAGGGATGGTCTGGGTTCTGGAGAAGGAAATATCACCCAGAGACCCATGGTGAGCAAAGGAGATGGGGCAGCAAACACCTCCCCACACCCCCCAGTCCAGAAGGTGCCTCCTGAGCCCAACCTGACCAGTTCCACCAACTGGAAAAACCCTGGCACAGGTTGCCCAGACAAGCTGGGGCTGCCCCATCCCTGGAAACACTCAAGGCCAGGTTGGACAGGACTCTGAGCCACCTGCCCTGGCTCCAGATGTCCCTGCCCATGGCAGAGGATGGGATCAGATGGCCTTCAGAGGTGCCTTCCAACCCAAACCATTCCATGATTCCAGGGGACACATGCCCAGAAACAGGAAACAGGCACCAACAACTAAATATTCTCCACCCTCACAACTCCATCAATCAATTTGCCCTTTCCCAGGAGTGACACTTTTCCCTGCACACTTTGATCCACCTTGCTGAGCAACCTCAGAGCAGAGCTGGCCTATCTGCTCTTTTCCCTGCTCTTTTCCCTGCTCTTCTCCCTGGGCTGCAAGGACTCAGCTTTTGCAGTGGAAACTGCACACACAGGAATATCCCTTCCCTGAGCTGCAGGAAGACTCCTGATGTGGCACGAGGAGGCTCCTTAAACGACATTTGTTCGCTTTCTTTTTTTTCTTTTTTTTTAAACGAGCAAAATGGATTTATCAGAAAAAGCTCCTCTCAGACGGTTCCACCTTCTCCCCGAGTGACCCTTGGAGACATCTGTTTACCAACAGGGCTGGAGGGGATCCAGGAGGCTTTTGTTGAGACTTCCCCTCGTGCACAGCTGAGCCCGAGCCACCCTCCCCCAGCAGGGATCGCTTTCAGCACTAAATGCTCCTTGTTTCTTTTTTTTTTTTTTTTTTTTTTTTTTTCCCTCTCCTCTCTCCTTCCCCTGGGCCTTTGGCTCAGAGCTGCAGCTCCCCAACCTCTGGGCTCCCTTTGTCTCTGCCTGAAAGGCTTTTCCTGTGTCGTGTCCTGCCAAAGGCAGCGAAGGTCCTGCCCTCCCTGGCAGCAGAAGTGCTCGAGTGCTGCTGGCCCCGGGGCCAAAAAGGGAGGGTCCTGCCCCTTCCTGTGCCACTTGTACCCTCCCAGAGGTGCCAAATATTTTTTGCTGTGTCCCAGTGCCACGAAACAACTGGATTTTTTTTTCTCCCACCAGCAGCACAACCCTTTCCTAAAGAGGTGAGAGTTTATGGCTGGTGCTGCATGGAACCTTGCTGGAGGAATATCAATCAGTGTCCTAGACACCAAGCATCCCTTGCTTTTATTTATTCCTCTCAAGGGTTGGGTATGGTCCTATTTTTCTAGCTCTTCCCCCCTGACACCTCTCCAGAGGGAACAGAACTGTTGTGATGTGGCTGGGACTGGGAGATTAATTCTCATCTGAAAAATCAGTGTCTCTGGGAAAGGACACTTTTTGAGTGCAGCTAGAAGGATTTTCACCAGTTACACTTTGCTCTCTGTGGCCATGGGAGGGACTGTCACATCCCTCTGAGCTCCTGAATCATCCCTGCAGGACCAGCACCACTATCCTGCTGCATTCCCAGTGCTGTCCTAGAACCCACCCTGGAGATGGGTTGGTCAGGCTCATCCACAAGGAGCAAATTCCCAAGCTCACACAACAGTCAAAATACTGAGGGTAGATGGAGTAATTGGGACCACTGGGATAAAATTAATTCACCCTCTGTGCTGAGTGAGGCAGCCCAGGCACAGAACAGAGCTGGTGTTGGAGCAACAGGAGCTGAGCAGGGAAAAAGAACTCAGGCACAAAGTGCAGGGTCAGAACAACAGGGCTGAGCCCTGCAGGACTCACAGATACTCATCCTCTGTGCTGAAAGTTCAGCTAAAAACCTCCACTTCTTGATTTCTCAGCGTCTCACACCCCTGAGCTCCACCCACACAGCTCAGAACCACAGGTGAAAGAAAAGAACTGAACTGGGACTGACTGGGGGGAACTCGAGCCAGGAGGAAAGTCCACGACAGCATCCTGACTTCTGAGAGCAGCCTCTTCCCATCCCACCAGCACATGGATCAGCCTGGAGCTTTCCAGTGCCTCAGCCCTGTTTACCAGTTTGGCATTTTCTGCCTGATCTCTGAAATCAGATGAGTCAGTGGCACATCGAGAGTTGTGTTATTCCCAACTCCTAAACTCAATCTGGCAGGGCTGGCTTTGTCCCACTCTTGGAACACTGAAGGCTGGAGTCTTTCTACAAATGTCACTCTGCTGCCTTCTCGTCCTCCAGCCTTCAGGTGGGCAGCAGCTGAAGTTGCCAGGCTCCAGACAGTGCCAGCTGGGAAGCTGGGAAGTGTGGGGAAAGGGAAGAGAGGGGAAAAAATAGGGAAAAAAAAAAAAGAAAGGGAAGGTTTGGGAAGGTTAGGGGAGGTTAGGGGAGGTGGGGTTGGAAAGGGGAAAAGGGAAAGGGGAAAGGGGAAAGGGGATGGGAAAGGGAAAGGGGAAGGGAAAGGGGAAGGGGAAGGGAAAGGGGAAGGGGAAGGGAAGCTCTATCAGTGCTCTCACAGGGTCTGTTTCCTCCATCCTGGGGCAAGGTCATGGAGCAGGGACAAATCCACGTTTCCTGCCCCAAACTGGGTTTCTCAGAGAACAAAGGGGTGATATTCTGCAGAGGGGCTGAGCTGTGGGAACCACCATTGTTTCCCTGAGCCAGGATGGAGCGGGAAGAATGGACAGGCTTTAACAGCTGCCCTTCAGAACAGCCCTGGAGATTTCTGCACTGCCCCAACACTGCCAGGGTGGCAGGACCCTGGTGGTGCTCAAATAAAGCCTGGCACAACTGCCTGGGTGCTGAGAAAGCACCACAAGCTCTCTGCCTCTCTCTCTGTACATGCAGGACATACAGCTACATTTTACTGCCATCAGATATCCTTTCACCTCATCCCAGGCAGAGCTATCCAAGCCCTGGAATCACCCAGGAATTCACACACACGTTGTTTCCATCAGTGGCAGCATTTCACGGAGAGAATGGAAATATTTCAGCCCTGCTGTAGCGTGATGGAGCAGGCTGGGTGTGCAGAGCAGGGATTATCTCACTCCCTGATATTATATAATCTGTTTAGACGGTGCCACTTGATGCTTATTTAAGGAATGAATGAGCCCTTCGCTCCGGGATGTGCCACCCGTGAGCTGTGACATCATCCCTCTAATCCACTGGAATGACTCCACTGCTTTGCTTCCCAGCCATTCCCGAGTCCTGGGGGATTGCACTCAGGGATGTGTGAGTGTGCACGTGTGGGAGGGTTATCCCACAGCAATGTCACACAATTCCACAATCATTTAGGTGGGAGAAGACCTCTGAGACCGTCGAGGCCCCCCCTGTGCCACGTCCCCACCTCGTCCCCCAGCCCAGAGCTCTGAGTGCCACATCCAGCCCTTCCTTGGACACCTCCAGGGGTGGGGACTCCAAACCTCCCTGGGCAGCCCCTGCCAAGGCCTGACCACCCTTTCCAGCAAGAAATTTCTCCTGATGTCCAACCTGACCCTCCCCTGGCACAGCTGGAGGCCGTTCCCTCTCCTCCTGTCCCTTGTTCCCTGGGAGTAGAGCCCGACCCCTCCCTGGCTCCAACCTCTTTTCAGGGAGTTGCAGAGAGCAGGAAAGTCCCCCCAACTCTCCTTTTGTTAGCTACATCAGAATGTTCTCTACCTCCCTCGAGAAGGGCCCTGGCAGGTAGGAAAGGTGAATTTCTGCAGATAAGGTGAAGCAAGACAAGAACCTGACGTGTGTGTGGCTCTGTGAACACACCACACTGCATTTGTTTGGTTAACCTCACATTCAGAGGGTTGGTATGGGCTGTTGAGAGCACACTTACAACCTTTCCATCCTTTTTTTTTCCTGGTCCTTCCTTCCTTTTAACCAAGCCTCTGAGCTGAATTTCCTCCCTTAGGCCAGAGGAGACAGCAATGTGCAAAACCAGAACGAGCTGTGGATGCACTGCTTGAACCCAAACCCTGCCCAGGCAGCACCCACTGAGGCAAAAGGGTGGAATCCTCTGCCAAGAGGTTGTGGAGGGACAATTATCCTGCCTGGTTGGCTCCTTTTGGGAGCAGTGGCTCGGAGGAGTCATCAGCTCCTGCAGCAACACGTGTGGTTTGACCAGGGGAGGGGATTCTGTCCCCCCTGCTCTGGCAAAGAGGGGCAAAGCCTGTTCCTCAGCACCCAGCAAGTGCAGGAGGAGACACAGGAGGCTCCTCAGAGTCTCCAGGATACCCCATCCTCTTTGCTCATCTGTTGCAATCGAGGCAGAAATGCTTTTCCCTCCCTCCCAGCAGCTCCCCCAGCAGCAGGCAGAGCACTGCCCAGGATGTTTTCCCTTGCTGGTGCCCAGCCAGCCCCAGTGGGTGCTGTGCCTGCTGCTGAGGGCCAGCCTGGCTGCAGCTGGGCATGGATGCAGTGGAGCTGCAGGAAATCAGCCTCCACCCTCCCCACAGTGCACAGGAATAACTGGTTGTTATCCCAGTCGTGCTGCCCCATCCTGGGGGGTCCTACAGAGAGGGAGGCTGCCAGACACCTTCCAGTGCTGTGTGCTGGGGAGTAGAGACAGGATTCACCTCCAACTCACCTCCAGTTCACCTCAAATTCACCTCCAGTTTACCTCCAATTCACCTCAAATTCACTTCCAGTTCACCTCAAATTCACCTCCAATTCACCTCAAATTCACCTCCAGTTCACCTCTGTGCAGCCTGGAAGAAGCTCCCCTCTGCCAGGGGCTGCACCTCAGCCACCCCTGTGGCCTGGGACTGAGGCAAACAGGTCCCCAGTTCTCCATCCAGGGAATTCCACAGCTCCAATTCCTCACCTTGCCCGCTCTGAGATCCTCAAGCAAACTCTGCAGCTCCTCAGAGAAGGCAAGGCAGCAACCACAAAGCTGCTGGCAGGTAAAAAAAAATCTCAGCTTTCCACACTGGCCGTGTTGCTGCTTCCCCTCTCCCTCCCAGTCTGGAATTGCTGGGCAAAGAGGGAACAAATCCTGCTCCTGGTTCCCCTTCCTTTCCCCACGGGGAACACTCAGCATGGCATCATGTCAGCACAGAGCCAAACCTGCTTTCTTTTTGTCTCACTTCCTTTCCTCCACCCTCGTTTTTGGAGCTTTACATTAGAGAGGAGCCACATTAACTCTGGGGAGAGCTGACAATCCATGCAGGGAGCAAACCCTCAGGAAACAGCAGCCAGGAGTGCCTGGAAATGTCTGAAATCAGAACACAGCCCCGAGAACAGAGGAGAACTGCAAGCAAACAGGCAAGGAAGCACTTGGCTCCAGGGGAACATTCTGTCCCGTCCTCAAAACTCAACCAGACTTGGACTGCAGGTCTGTTCTAAGGGCTCTTTTCTTTATCCCAGATAACCAAACTCACACAGAGAGCACCAGCCTGGGTTGTTGTTGTTGTGTTTGTTTTTTTTTTTTTAAGCAAAGCCAGTGCTTAGGAAACCAGAAAAACTCATGGTTGCAGTGGCCTTCCTGCTGAAAAAAAAATTCATACCGTGGCTGAAATTTCATAGTGTTATGAAAGCAGGTTTTAAAGGGGCCATCGCCCTCTCAGAAAAGTTTGGGATTCCAAAGCTCCTGGGCTTGCTTTTCACTCCTCCCTCCTGCCCCTGCCCCTTGAGAACTCCTCCCTCCTTCCACTGCCCCTTGAGAACAGCAGCTGAGGACGTCTGGAGTGGGGTTTGCAGTTCCAGGTTGATTTTAGGTGCAGGAATGAGCTGATTTCCCGAGGGCTGCAGGAAGCAGCAGTGAGGAGAAGGGCCCTGAGCAGGGGCCAGGGCTGTGAGCTCTCCCTGACAGCCCGGGTGAGACAGCCCAGAGACAGCTGCAGCCAGCCCCAGAGTCACTCCTGCAGCTCTGGTTACAGGTCCCAGCCTTCCTGCTGCTCCCATCCCCAAATAATCCAGCGCACACCCGCTTTCCACCCTGAGCTCTGCTGTCCCCCTGACACCGAGCTGGGAGCCTCCAGCCTCCTGCCAGCCTCAAACAGGGACTCTCAGCTCGCTGTACCTGTGCAGCAACCCCGGGATATGTGCCCCAGAAACCAGAAAACGCTGGTTTTAGCTGCAGAAAAAGGGACTTCCAGGATCCCCCCGGCGCGTGTTTAACTAACTCCGGAGCTGTAATGGAATTTCCAGCGCCCTGATCCGTGCATTAGCTGATGAGACAGTGCTTTAGTCCTCATCCAGTGATTACAGGTCACAGCTGAACCGCCCTACTGACAGTGCAAAACTTTGCCAAAGCACCCAGATTAGCAGAGGCTGCGTCACCGAAAACCCCACGAGCTCCCGGCACGGCAGGGGCCAGATGGAGGATGCCGCCAGACACAGCCCCAGCTCCTCCAGGCCAAGGATTCTCCTGCATCCCTTCTCCCTGAGCAGCCTGGATGATGCTGTTGAGGCAAAAAAAAAAAAAAGAAAAAGAAAAGCCCCAGCCTGACTCCCTGCAGGAGTCTGAGCTGCCTTCCTGTCTCCGGGAGGCTCAGCGGGGTGAAGGTAAACAGATGGCTCCTCTCACTCAGGCTGGGAAGGTCCCCCTGCCCTCCTTTCCAGCCCTCCTCTGGAATGTCAGACCCTCCTACCTAAAGGAACCACCGGGAATGAATGATGAATCCATCAGTGCTGATGGCACCACGTTATGAAGGTGCTCTGTCATCACAGACATTAATTATTTCACGGGCTCTTGACTCAGATCCACGGCGTGACCCGTCCCTACCTCAGCTGAGGGAAATGAAACAAAAGAGCTGCTGGAATGAGTGAATAAAAGGGACTTTCAGCAGTCACACAGCCCCTGAGTGCCAAAGCCCCTGTGCTCCTCAGGCTCCACTCCAGCTACCAAGAGAGCCTGGATCCTTAGGTTCACACCATTGTTTTCCAGCACCACAAAACTGGCTTTGTGGCACCTTCCTGAGCTTCAGCAGTGAGTGACAACAGACTCTGACTTGCCCCCAGCACAAGAAAGAAAGTTTGCAGGAACACACATTTCCACAGGAGCCTGACAGAGTCCACATGAACGAGGATGCATCAAATGCTGTTGCCCTGAACCCTCTCTCACCCTCCACCCCTGAACTCTCACCCTCCATCCCTGAACTCTCACCCTCCATCCCTGAACTCTCCCCCTCCGTCTGACCTGGCCATGCTGAGGTCCTTCGAGGACCAGGGCTGGAATCCAGAGGCACTGCCCAGTGCCAAGACAACCAGCAAAGCACAATTATCACCACAAGTGTCCCTCTATGAGGAGGACTGGACCACCCTCCCCAGACAATTCAAGAGCACAGAGAAGCTGAAATCATCAGCTCTGAGCCACAGCACCCCTGGGTCTCACTGCCCTCTTCCCCCACAGGGTTATTGCTGTTTTGTTTGGTTGTTTTTTTTTTTTCCTTTTAGCAAGCTTTGTCATCTGCCTTCCCAGCCTTTTACAGTCTTTATTGCAGCCAGAAAACCTTGGCTTTCTCAGTGGCTTTTGGGCATCCTAAAGGCCAAGGCCTGTGGTTCCCTGTGGTGTTGCCCTCTGGAAGGTTCCAAGGGAATGAAGAAGAGACTCACACCCTCAGCTTCAGGTGTAAAATCATTCAGGTTGGACAACTTTCCCCTTACCCTTATGGGAACCAGAAGAAGCAGTGAGAGAGAAGGATGTCCAAAGACTGTCAGTGAGAAAAAAAGAGATGATTTTCATCTGTGTGTGCCAGCAGAGAGATAACAGAGAGGAACAGCTACTGAAAAAGAAAGACTGGACATGAAAATCAACTGAAAACAAAAGCTAGTCAGAAACTGCTCTGTTAAGACAACTAGAAGCATTTGAAAGTTTGCAAATACTCTCACACTACTACAAACAAGAGCGTTATTTTGGTGACAAAGTCAATCACTTGGTTACCAGACACCAAATATTTCCCTTGCTCGTGTGGTACACAAGCAAAGTCCTGAGCTGCTGCTCCCATGAGCAGCCAAAATCAAAGGTTGCTTTTCACTGCAAACTCACAGCTTGTAAGTCAGAGCAGTTTTATCTCGGGGGGGGGGGGAATTAATTAAAAAACCCTTTTCTGATTTGGCGGGTTGGGATGGACCCCTGGGGTTTTACCTTCTGAGTCTTGGCCCTTTGGGACACTCTGTTTACACAGCTCACAGCTCAAAGTTATTAAGGAAACTGCTTGATAAAAATTTGGCATAAAGCACCATTTTGCCAAGCCAGAGGTTTCAGGGCAGAACTGTCAAGTCAGTTCTCTCATCCCAGGGGGTTTTCCCTGACTGAATAAAGACCTTCAGCTCTGCCCACAGCACTGCAGCTTTTCCTGAGTATCTCAGGATTCCCAGGGGAGTTTTAATGACAGGGAACCTCAGATCAAGGGATTTCTGCTTCCAAATACTCCTGTGCTACCACTTATGGAGGAAAAATCCCTGTGCCACGTGAGGGTCCCGGTGTGATCTGAGTGAACAGGATTCACCTGACACGGGAGCAGCTGGAATGTCACACACCCCCTCTGGGAGATGCTGGGAATGGCACATCGGGTACAAACTGCCACAAATACACGTGTGGGGAGAGCTGACAACCATCAACCCTGTCCCAGCACAACCCCAGCAAAGGCCAGACCCGGTTCTGCTTTGCTGACTTGGGGTCACTTTAAAGCGACGCTGGAAAAAAGGGAGGCTGGAAAGCAGGAAAGGGAATAAAGCCTCACTCCACGTGGGAAGCTTCACACAGAGATATTCAGGGGCTGGATGGACAGGATGGACAACTGCAGCTGGGAGAGCATCTCACGGTGCTGTGAGAGGAATTAACTCCACGGTGACATTCTTGCTTTGACTTCTCCCTTTCCACCCCTCCCTTTGACTTCGGGAGCGCAACGATGGAGAGAGATAAGAAATAAATGCAGTAGGATTGACACAGATGATATCAATCTGCTTTTATGATGATCTCTCTCGTGCAGCTGAAGCAGCAAGTGCTGGCAACTGGGCTCGTTAGGGTGAGATTCAAGAAGCAGCAGCTCTGTGTGGGCGTCGTGCGACTGCCACCGGGCTCGGGGATCCTGCTTACATAAGCCTTGTGTAACAAAAACCGATTCCAAATCGATGCCTGGGCTCTTTGTGGTTACACTGATTTTTTTGAGTTCCTCTTGGCCACCCCGTGTGTGATTTCAATCTGCTCTGAACTGACGAGCTGGCAGGTTTGGCTCACCTCGAACTGGCAGGGTCGGCAGGAGCCACTCGAGTTTTCTCTGGGCAGGCCTTTGCTAACACACCTTCCCCCAGCCTGGGTGCATCAGAACTGGTTATGCTGGCTTTGAACTTGTCTAATTCCCTCTGTTATCAGACTCAGCGAGATCAGTTCGACTGAGGGGTTTAATTCCTCCCGTTCTGTTTGAAACGCCCCAGTCAGAGTTCGAGGATTGTTTTCTAAATGTACTCGTTTTTCCACTTTCCTTTCCTCTGGCGAGTGGCTTTTTCTTTTCTTGCACCTTTCATGGAGCTGGAATTACACCCCTGCACCTTTCCCTGCCTAATGAGAGCCACAACAAGGTGCAGATGGTGCTGCACAGTGCCAGAACAAAGGTCTCTGCCCATGTCCCTGGGTCCCTGCCTGATGACAGCGCTGCTCCAGAAAGCCCTGGGAGTGTCTGAGCCACCAGGCAAGAGGCTGCAAGGCATGGGGGAGGTGAATCTGGGCTTGGGAAACCTCAATTCCAGGTTGAGCAGCACAGGGGTGTCCCCCCCCCCAGTGACCTGGAGCTGGGATGTCCACAGAGAGATGCTGTTAATTGTCTGTTCCTGTAGGTTGTGGTGGCTCCTTGTGAGAAGGTTCCTTGTAAGGGCTCCTGGTGAGAAGGTTCCAGCACCTGAGTCACTGTGCTACAGTCAGGGCAGGCCAGCCCTGGCTCACTCCATGGTCACAGGGAACCCTGACCTCACAACAAGCTGATTAATCAGGTTCATTAAGAGCGACAACAACCACACCAGCAATGTTAGTTATGGAAATAACCACCCATCTCCCGCCCTTGGGGGAGTCACCACAGAGGCATTTGGGGTTTTCTGTGGCCTGCAGAGGGCTGCAGCCAGGCCCAGCCTCTGCAATTTGTTCCTGCTCTTCCCTCACCCTCCTGAGTGTTCCTGGAGTGCATTTACACCCCGAGTGAGTTACAGTGCCACAGAATCACAGAACGGTTTGGGTGGGAAGGGACCTTAAAGATCATCTCATCCCACCCCCTGCCATGGGCAGGGACACCTTCCACCAGCCCAGGTTGTTCCAAGCCCCATCCAACCTGGCCTTGAGCACTTCCAGGCATCCAGGGGCAGCCACAGCTTCTCTGGGCTTCCTTTTTGCCAGAATGAATCACAGAATGGTTTTGGGCTGGAAGGGACCTTAAAGATCTTCTCGTTCCAACGCCCCAAGGAACCCAACTGACTCATCTGGCACCGTCCCCTAAAGATCTCCAAGGGTTAGGGCAGCACTGGCTCCTCCTCTGCATCACCCCAGACCACCAGCTTCCAGGGGCAAGTGGAAGAAGCCAGGAACGTGTTCCTAGATTTCCCAGACTCCTCCCAGTTTAAACAGGGCAGGGAGATGAAAAGCCACAATATCTCTTGGGGTTGCATTCAAATGTGCAAGAACAGGTCCTCCAAGGTAATTATCCTTGTTTACTGGAACTGAATGCACGTCTCTACAAGATGCCTTGCAGAAATCAGGCTTATCTGCCCATCTGAAGGTTGGACAATATTCAAGTGTACGAAATTTAAAAGGAAATACAAGTTTTCATTGTCTCTCTGAAGCTGGAAGCACTGAGGGATTGAGTGTGTTCTTAGTATTGATTTGGAGCATTTTGGCATGTAATTGTGTGCTAAAGCAGACCAGTTTGGTAGCCTTATTTTGGGATGTTCAATCCAGTGTTTGTTTATGCCTGTGTCATTTTTTTGGAGCTTTCTGCCCTCCCTGTGTCTGGCACTCAGAAGACAATTTTTGATCATCTCCAAGGCTCACGACTGAGGAGAATAAACCAGCTGTAAAACACAGCACAACCTTTTGCTGGGAAGTGCAGAGGGGTTCTGTGGGTGCCAGCAGGAAAGGGAGGGTAATTCCTACCTAAAGGACTGGCATAGGAAACCTGGATTAAATTTTCCCTCTTTCACAATGTTTCCTATGGAAAGGGACTTCAGCTCTTGCTATCTCAGCCTCTGTTTAGAAAGTAGATTATGTGCTACCTTCTATCACCACTTTTTAATATATATTTATAGATATATATCTATATTTTACGTTTTTATAGCTGTAAAATTTTAGGGACATGTTAGCAAGCATCTCTGCCTCCAAGGATTCTCTTGTACTACCAACCAATAATTCTAACAGAAGAACTAATTAAAGATTTGGAAGGAAGAAAAGTACAAGAGGAGGCTAAAACCTGTACCTTTGAGAAATTCTATTTGGTTTGGTTGTTTGGGGTTTTTTCCCCTAGCCCTGCTGAAGTCAGGATTTCTCACTGCTTAAGGTGTTCACAGTTTAAATATTCCCCTGCTCCATATATTTCAGCCCTCTTGAAATATCCAGCCTTATTCCTCCAGCCTAATCTCTTGTTCTCCCTGTAACAGTCAGACTGTGTCTGGCCATTTGGGAAATAGTTCATAATTCCATGCTTAAATAACTGCCTTTTGATAAAGGTCCAGCCCAGTGCTCTGAGAGCTGTTTTGTTTTTATGGATGGAGCAGACAGAGCAGAATGATGTTGCCTGCATACTAAGAAACTTGGCCCGGAGCCCACACACACACACACAGACACACACAGCAAAGGCAAAATAAATAAATAAACAGATCAATCAATCTTGACGTCACCAGGAAAAGGGTCACTGCCATGTGGAACCAGACATCTGGCCAGTGAAGTCACAGCTCTGGAAGAAAGCCACCGAGCAAGTTCACATGCTCTGCAGCACAATGGGATGAAATGACAGTCAAAAAGAGGAAAGAAAAAAAAAAAAGGGGAGGATCAATTCTAATTGATGCTAAGTGAGCAAGGGATTAAAGCAGGAGCTCCCTACCTTCTGCCAACCTGTCCATGCCTTCAACCTTTTCCTGTTGAAAAACTCCCATGATTCCGACCCCACCCGGGGTTAGGACCAGCCTGTCATCTCACATGACACTGTCCATTACCTTTTAGAACCAGCTTTGGAACAAGCCAGAGCAGAACCTTACCACACCATTAAAATTAAAACACGTGGAGGAGGACCCTTCCCGCAGCCCTCCACATTCCCACACGCAGGAATAAAGAGGGTGCACTTGCCCAGGTGTTTGTGTTACCTGCAGCTGCACCACAACCACACACAAAATGACAATTTGTCAGAGAACCCACAGCCACAGACCACTGCAGCCTTTGGGATGCAGCCTGCGTTCCAAGGGGAGCTTTGTAAACGCACTTAAAAGCCAAATGCAAACTGTTTCGCTCATTAAACAGAACGGTTTTGAGAAGAAGGAACACGAAATGTCTGCAGGAAGGAGAGAGATCCCCCCCCCCTTTCCCGACAACTCTTTCCCCTGCACACACGGCCAGCTCGCTCCTGCAGGCTATTGTCTGTATTTCCCTCGGTCCCCATCCAGACACGGCATTGAAAGCAGCAGGAGATTGTTCCCAGTGGAAGCTCTGATATTCCCTTTATAGCGCCGGGGCATCGGAGCCCATCCGGACACGCAGCCGGGATGCTCCTGGCACAATGGAGCATCTGCCCCCGGAGCGTGGCGGCTCCCGCAGCCCCGGGCACTGCTCGGGCGGCCTGATTTGAATGCAGCGCAGCCGAGCCGGAGCCTTTGTTGTCATAGCCCAGATTCCTTCAAGACCGCTAAAAAAAAAAAATAATAAAAAAATCCACCCTCCGAGAGATGGGAATGTGACTGCATGGAAAATGACTGTATTCCTTGAGCCCCGGCTCTGCGGGCGGCTCCAATCGGCTCTGGCCGGCCGAGCCCCGCGGGGTGATGATGCCCCGTCCCAATCCCAACGGGATCCGGCGCTGCCTGCCCGGATCTTGGAATTCCTAATTTTTTTTTAAATTTTTTTTTTTTCACGTGCCAAGCGCCCGGACAGAGCAGGACAGCGCGGCGGGGAGGGAGGGCGGGATGCGGGGGCACGGGAGGGTGAGATGCGGGGTAGAACGAGGGGCACGGGGGGGATGCGGGGCACGGAAGGGGGGGGATGCAGGGTAGAACGAGAGGCACGGGGGGAATGAGGGGCCTGGGAGGGGGGGATGCAGGGTAGAATGAGAGGCACGGGAGGGGGGGATGCGGGATAGAATGAGGGGCACGGGGGGGATGCGGGGTAGAATGAAGGGCACGGGGGGGATGCGGGATAGAATGAGGGGCACGGGGGGATGCGGGGTAGAATGAAGGGCACGGGGCTGAGGCGGGGTAGAATGAGGGGCACGGAGGGGATGCGGGGCACGGAAGGGAGGTATAGGGGGCAGAATGAGGCGCATGGGGGGGATGCGGGGTACGGAAGGGCGGCATGCGGGGTAGAATGAGGGGCACTGCGGGGATGCGGGGCACGGGAGGAGGGCATGCGGGGCACGGAGGGACAACGCCCGCTGTCCCGGCTGGGCCCCGTCTCCATCCCCTCGGCGGCTCCGGGGCCGTCTCCCCTCTCTCCCCTCCGCAGCCCGGGCGCGGCCCCGCGCAGCGCGGAGCCGGGGGAAGGGCCCTGCCCGTCTCCTCCGTATCCCTCCCCAAGCCAAGCCGCCCGAAACCATTCCCGGGGCCGCCCCGGCTGCCTCGCCCTTACCGGAACCGGGGCGAGTCCTTGATGCACTCCTCGAACTCCACCGTCATGCTGCCGGTCGGCCCTGGGCGCGCTCAGCGGAGGAAGCGCATCGCCCGCCGCTCCGGAGCCGAGGACGCGCGGGCAGCGCCCGCCCCCCGCCGCCGCTGCGGGGATGGAGCGAGCCCGGCACCCGCCTCCCTCCCACCGCACCGGGGCACCGCGGCCACCGCCGGCCACGCACCGCGCCGGGACCGAGCGCGGGCACCGCCCCGCCGGGCATCCCCTGCCCGGCACCGCGCTCAGGTGGGGGGGAGGCACCACCTTCGCTCGCAGTGACCGAGTTAATTAGGGTGCGAACGACCTCTGAGGTCATAGGATCGTGAAAACATCAGGGCTGGGAGAGGGGTTTAGGATCGAGTCCAACTGTCGCCCGCTGTGACCACAGCGCTCAGCACCCGATCCGGATGGCTCTGGGACACCTCAGGGGATGGGGACTCCACCACTTCCCGGGGCAGCCTGGCCACCCTTCTTCTTCCACCTTTTTATTCCGATGCCCGACCACCCTTCGTTTTCCACCTTTTTGTTCCGATGCCCGGCCACCCTCACAGTGAAAAACTTTTTCTAATGTCTGATCTGGCTCTCCCCTGTCTCATCTTGAACACCTCCAGGGGTGGTGGCTCCACCACCTCACAAAGAGACCTATTCCAGTGCCTGACCACCCTCACAGCGAAAAAAATTTTTAATGTCTGCTCTGAATCTCCCCCACGTCATCTCAAGGTTGTTTCCTCTCAGTGCCAGCACGGTAGGAAAGCAGACCCCTCTTCCATACAGTGTCCTTTCAGTGAGGTGCCACCTGAGCCTCATCTTCTGGATCTAAACAAACCCAGCTCCCTCAGCTGTTCCTCATAAGACCTTTGACGGCCTTGTTGCCCTTCACTGGACAACCTCCAGCATTTCAATGTCCTTTTTAAAGTGAGATCGAGTCCAAACTGTGACCCAACACCACCATGTCAACCAGACCATGGCACTCAGTGCCACATCCAGCCTTTCCTTAAACACCTCCAGGGATGGTGATTCCACCACCTTCCTGGGCAGCCCATTCCAATATGTTATCACCCCTTTTGGGAAGGAAGTTTTGCCTGTTTCTCCTCTGTTTGGGTGAGGATGGGTGCTCAGATGACACTCAGGACATGGCTCAGGGCTGAGCTGGCTGTGACAGCAGCCACCACCTTGGACACCAGCCCAGGCTGTGATGAGCTGGAGGGGCAGCCAGTCATGTCAGGAAGGAATTTTTTGCAATGAGGGTGTTAAAACCACTGGGATGGGGTGTCCCATCCCTGGAAACATCCAAGGTTGGACTGGACAAAGCTCTGAGCAACCTCATCTAGTGGAAGGTGTCCTTGCCCATGGCAGGGGTTGGACTAATCTCCCTTCCAACCCCAAACATTCCATGATTTGCAGGTAGGACTGCCACCAGGTTGTGTGCACTGGAGAAATAAAAAACCCAACCAACCAAACTGTGCAATTCTATATCAGCAGCAGCAAAAGGATTGACATCAATCCTGTTACTACTTAATCTAGTTTTTAATTTTCTATACACAGTGGATTTGCTGCTGCCATCAGCCCTGTGATAAATCTGCAGTGTCTCCTCTGAAGCCAACATAATCACCCAAGGAAGGAAGACATCTGGGCTTGGGGGTCCAGCTGAACAGATCACAGGAGAAGCACCATAATGTGGTGTGGATAAATGAGGCTAATTAATGTGGGCTTAGTCCTGAGCCTCCCCCCACCCAGCACCACAGACACAACAGTGTGAACCACCTCATTCACTGCAAGCTTTATAGGAACTGAGAGAGGAAATTTTATGGGAACTGAGAGAGGAAATTTTATAGGAACTGAGAGAAGGGCCTGAAGTGTAAATGTCCATGTTTTAAGAAAATCCTGTGTAATATGACCACGAGTCAAACATGAGGGCCAGGGGTGTCTGAATCCATGACACGACGTCACGAGGAGGCCTTACCTCAGAACCGTGATGGAATCAGATGAAATGAGATGTTTAATGTCATTCCTACACAAAAACTACAGCCAAGGTTCTCCTCCAGCCCCCTTGTTTCTGCCTGGGTTCTCAGACCTGCTGGGTTTGTCAGCCACAGCCACGAGCACCTTTGTGTGAGCAAAAAGTGAGTCACTTCACACAGTTATCAGATGCTGGAGGGTTCTGAGGAATGCAGGTAAAGGAATTAGCCCTGCCAAACACCTCCTCGGTCCAGAAGGGGCAAGGTGACCTCTTGTGGCCTCTGTTTTATGTGGTTTCATAAAGGTCAACCCACTGCAGTGATTATTTCCTTTGGTGCTCCCAGCAGAGATGAAAGCGGGCGGCTGCTCCCGCCCGTGTGTGTGTGTGTGTGAGTGCCCAGGCTGAGGGATTAGAAATTACTGTCCCCTTTAAAGCTGAGATTCATCACTTTCATTATAATGGAGTCTGGATGCCATTGTGTGGGTTGAAAGCCGGTTGGATTTTTCCATTCAAAGCAGATCCCAGATTTGTATGAGGGGCCGGGGATCTTTCTGTTGCTCTCTCCTGCTTTTCTAACGAGTTGGGTGCTTGTTTGTACTGGTTTGAGGCTTCTGCACATACAGACATTGCAGTTCAGTGTTTCAGAAAGACCAAGATTTTTAAATACAGATCACAGTCATTAAGAACATCTGCAGCCTTTGTGTATTATCATTATCTTTGCCTATTTTTGTCCCCGTAGCTGTTATTTACCCTCAGCCAGTGGCTGCCTGAACACATCTTTCCACAGGCAGGCTGAAATACATGGATGTGGGATTGCCTGAAATGCCTGTGCTGGTGGGATTTGGAATGGAAGGGACCTTAAAAATCATCCAGTTCTCACCCCCTGCCATGGGCAGGGACACCTTCCACTAGCCCAGGTTGCTCCAAGCCCATCCAACCCGGCCTTGGACACTCCCAGGGATGGGGCAGCCACAGCATCTCTGGGCAACCTGTGCCAGGGCCTCCCACCCTCCCAGGTAAGGATTTCTTCCCAATATCCCATCTATCCCTGCCCTCTGGCAGTGGGAAGCCATTCCCCTTGTCCTGCACTCCAGACCCTTGTCCCAAGCCCCTCTCCAGCTCTCCTGGAGCCTTTTTAGGCTCTAAGGTGTCCCTGGAGCCTTCTCTTCTCCAGGTGAACCCCCCCAGCTCTCTCAGCCTGGCTCCAGAGGAGCTCCAGCCCTTGGAGCAGCTCTGCAGCCTCCTCTGGACTTGCTCCAGCAGCTCCATGTCCTCTTTATCCCAGAGGCCTCAGGGCTGGACAGAGAGACACATCCCCATAAACCACTTTTTTTGTGCGAGAGTTACATTCCTGCCTTAACATTTTAACTTTTTGCCATTCTCCTCTGCCTCAGGGGGGGACTGACAGGTAAGTGATGCCCCCACGCTGAGCTGGGAATGGCCCCAGGGATCAAATCCCGTTAGGAACTGACAAAAACCAAACAGTGAGTCGAGCTCTGGTGGTTTCCAATGGCAAACGCTGAGGCAACCAAAGCTGGGTCACATAGTTTAACATGGTTATCAGCTGATCAGTTCTAGATAACAACCAGAGTTATCAGGTCTGAGGAAGGCAGGGAAGGCAATGAGCCCTGCAGAACCCTTCCCAGGCCAGGAGAAGGGGGCAAGGTGACCTCCTGTGGTCTCCACGGGGTTTCACAGGTCAAATCAATACAATTATTATTTTCTCTGGTCCAACTAAGTTGCAGGAGCTGAGGAGCAGCTGAGGTGAACCCCAGGGTTCCAGAGGGATTTGCTCCCTGTGCTCACCACCCAGGTCACCTTCAGCCACTTGGGTTTCTCCAGGCAGAAGAAAAACCCTGTGAGGGTGAGGTGTTCCCACCAGCACATCCCTGGCCCCCATCAGCAGATCCCTGGTCTCTTCCAGCCCATCCCTGCTCCCCATTGCCCCATCCCCGCTCCCCAACATTCCACCCCTGCTCCCCACCAGTCTATATTCGGTCCCTGCCCCCCCAGTCTCCCCCCACCATCTTAGTCCCCATCATTCCATCCCTGCTCCCCATCATCCCATCCTGTTCCCCCCTGCCCATGCTGGTCCCCATGAGCTCATCCCGGTCCCCATGACCCCATGCCGGTCCCCATCATCCCATCCCCACTCCCCATCCTCCCATCCCGGTCCCCATCACCCCATCCCAGTCCCCATCCTCCCATCCCGGACCCCATCATCCCATCCCAGTCCCCATGACCCCATCCTGGTCCCCATGACCCCATCCCGCTCTCTATCCTCCCATCCCGCTCCCCATCCTCCCATCCTGCTCCCTATCATCCCATCCCGGTCCCCATCATCCCATCTCGGTCCCCATCCTCCCATCCCGGTCCCCATGACCCCATCCCGGTCCCCATCATCCCATCCCGCTCCCTATCCTCCCATCCCGGTCCCCATCATCCCATCTCGGTCCCCATCCTCCCATCCCGGTCCCCATGACCCCATCCCGGTCCCCATCATCCCATCTCGGTCCCCATCCTCCCATCCCGGTCCCCATCATCCCATCCCGGTCCCCATCATCCCATCCCGCTCTCTATCCTCCCATCCCGCTCCCTATCCTCCCATCCCGGTCCCCGCGGCCCCCCCGGCGCGGGCGGCGGCGGAAGCGGCGGTGCCGGGCGGGGGAAGCGGCGGTGCCGAGCGGGGGAAGGGGCGGTGCTGCCCGGCCGCTCGGTGCCGGGGTGGGTCCCGGGGTGCCCCCCGGCAGAGATGGGCTGTGCCCCGGCCCGGTACCTGGTGTTCTTTCAGTACTTTGGCACCAGGTACAGGTACGTGCCCAGGTGACCCCGCAGAGAGAGCGGCAGAGACCGGGGCGGCACTGGGAGAGCTGGGCAGGGATGGGGAGAGCGAAATTTGGGGAGAGCGGAGTTTGGGGAGGGTGAAATTAGGGGAGAGCGGAGTTTGGGGAGGGCAGAATTTGGGGAGAGCGGAGTTTAGGGAGGGCAGAATTTGGGGAGAGCGGAGTTTAGGGAGGGCAGAATTTGGGGAGAGCGGAGTTTAGGGAGGGTGAAATTAGGGGAGAGCGGAGTTTCGGGAGGGCAGGGTTTGGGGAGAGCAGGGTTTGGGGGGTGATGGGTGAGAATAGTGTTCAGGTCTGGGATGGGGAGGGCGGAGTTTGGGGAGGAGAGAGTTTGGGAAGGGATGGGTGAGAGCAGAGTCTGGGGAGGGCACAGTTTGGGGAGGGCGGTGTTCAGGGGAGGAATGGATGAGAACAGTGTTTGAGGAGGGATGGGTGAGAGCAGTGTCCTGGGGAGGGATGGGTGAGGGCAGTGTCCTGGGGAGGGATGATCCCTTGCTGAGCAGGTGGGAGCACGCAGGGAGCTGGACTCTGCTTCCTGCTGTTCACAGAAGTGCGAGGGAGGGGATGGTTCAGGCAGGAAAGGCATAAAATTAGCAAAGAGAAAAGGTCAAAGGACTGAGAAGAAGGGAAACTTATCTCAGGCTGGGGAGGGAAGGGCAAGTTGCTGTTTTTCCTGCAGTGGTGCCTGATTGTGGCCAGTTCCCAGCGTTCAGGTACCTGTGCTGCCCAGAGGTGCAGGTGAAGTGGTTTGTGGGCTGTGATCCCTGCAGGCTGAGCTGGGATTTCCCCAGGCCTTAAACACCTCACGTGTAGAACTGTGCCTGTTCACATCTCAAAGTGTGTGGGAGAACTTGGGCAGCCCCAGCTCGTGGAACTGTTCCTGTCTTCGTGAGGATGTTACAGAACCACAACACCCTGTGCCAAACTCCACAGCTTGTTCCCAGTGTGTGGTCTGGGTCACTGTGGGCACTAAATTACTCTGAGGAGTTCCAGGTAGGGTGGGTTTAGCCTTGGGATGTCTCTTCATCTCTTCAGTGGGAATGGCAGTGATTTCTGCAGCAGAGAGGGAAGCTCCTCACAAACTGTCTTCGTGGTCTTTTAGTCCCTTTATGGCCCTCATAGAAAAGCACCTGCAGTTGGCAACCAACTCCTGGCCCTGAAATAGTTTCATCTGCAAACTGGTGTCATTTGTCTGCCCTGTCTCCCACCCAGCCTCCCTCTGAAGGGAGAGTTCAGAGGGTAATAATTTAAGGGTGATTTTAATTCCAGGCTCATTCCTTGCACGTAACCCCTGCAACAGTTTTCCTGCCCGTTCATGAGTTTTGTGGGAATACCCAGGTGATCCAAAAGCAAACAGTCCCCCATGGGCTTCTGGCTGTGTTGGTGGACTCTGTGTCAGGTCCTTGAGTGTTGACACATATCAATAACTGTTGTCTTTGTTTTACTCTGCAGTGGGGTTATGGAGACTAAGAGGGATCAGGCACTGATTGGAGTCCAGAATTATTTGGAGGTAGGTCCTTGCTAATCGTGTCATTAGAATGAAGCTCCTGGGGTCACACTGCTCAGCTCCAGATTTTATCAGGAGTAACTGTTATTTTGAGGCTGACACAATAAAACTACAATACAACTCAATAAAACTCAATAAAACTACAGTGCTAAACACTGTAAAGCTCCAAACAGCCCAGGTGCTTTAGAAATGATGTCACTGTGGAGATTCTGATCCTGAAAAAGATGTGAACCCTTCAATGAGCCTTGAAGTGGAGGCCTCTGAGTGCAGAACTGTGATTGTGAGAGGCCCTGCTCAGGTGCTGAAGGTACCTAAGCATGTGAGGCTTCCTTGGGACTCGTGGCTTTGCCTCCCCTTGCTCTTAAAACTGCCCCAGTTCCAGTTCTAGTTCATGGCAAAATCCTTTATGGCTTTGGAAACTCCACACTGTGTCCTCCTGGGAGAGGATGCCTCTGATGGATGTTTTCAGAACAAAGCACAGCAGGATGTCCATTGTTCCTTGCTGTTCCCATTCTTTTGGAGTTCTGATATGCCAGGGGAAAGAAGTTCTGATCCTGTTGTCGTGGTTGTTCCCTGTGCTGCTCCCAGGGATCCCCCAGAATACAAGAATGGCTTTCAGGACCCGAGTGAGCGTGCAAAATGTAGTAGAAAATGGGTCAAAATAGGGTAAAAGCTCAGCACACCTGAGCATTGTAATCTAGTTGTAATTTAATTACAAGCTGCTGGTGAATCCCATGTTCTGGGGCAGGGCAGGAATCAAAAGGAAGCTGCATTATTTGTCTTGGAAGCATCGTGCAGTTCAAAACGAAGCTTGTGCATTTTTAGAAGATAAAGAGGTTGTTGAAGAGGTTCAGGCTGATTGCTGGGGGTCAGATCAGACCTGTGTGTTAACAGCCAAGCCTTTTGTACCTCATTTTGGGTCCCAGGTGCAGCAGTGTGCAGGTGGGGTGCCCACCAAGCTGGTTTGGGACAGTCTGTGCTCTGCCCTGGCTACAAACCTGGTGTTCTGAAGAGCAGAGCTGTTGAAGGGCTGGTCCAGAAGGACTTTCTATCCCACCCAGCCTCTCTCTGTGACCATTTCCACACCACTGAGGGTGGGAGTTCCTGTGTGCCCTCCCTCCCCAGCCTGCAGGGGGAAAGTGTGAGGAATTATGGTTTGAAGAAGAGTTCTCAGGGTGTATTTCTGTGCCTTCTTGCCTGGGACCGTTGCAGAGAAAGTGGATAAATATTGTGCAGATCTTGAGAGAAGAGCCCAGAGGACTTTCCATCTCATTTATCTCATCCTCTGAGCCATCCAGTGCCTCAGCCCCAGGACTCTGGGTGAGCCCAGCAGTTGTTTTGCATTATCCCAGTGACTCTGTTTGAACAGGCAGATGGGCAGGGTGGGCGATTAGGGGAGAAAAGAAGAAGGGGAAAAAAAGGAAAACATGAGCTTATTTGGTGTTGTCTTTTCACAGTATCAGCACTTTGCAGGCCAGTTCTGGGCTATGTGCTTTGCTTTCATGTGGTGGTATTGATGCTGGGCACTGCTGAGCGGGGCTGTGTCTATTGGAACCACATGGGAAGTCTCAAAGCAACTCTAATAGAAAACTTCTGGAGCCTGTAGGAATTTCTCTTCCTTCCTCCTTTTCTGGGCAGCCTTGAACTTCACTGCTTTCCAAAACCAGGAAGGCAGCTGAAGGGAAGGGCAGAATTAAACCTGGAAGGAGGTTTAATTGATTTTATTGTGTCCTAGAGATGTTCAGACATTTGTTTGCAGTCACAGGCAAGCAGAAACAACCTGTGAGCTGCACACCTTGTGTTTCAACAACTGCCTGGTTGAAAGGGTGGTTGGTTTGTGAGTGTGTGCTGGGGTAAAACTGCTGGGCTGGAGCTGAGCAGAAGATCTGTGTCTCTGTAAAATGCTGGATCATACAGGACACAGAAACTTTTGCAGTCCTCAGTCCTGCTCTGTAACAGAGCCCTGGGACTGGCACGAGGAAGTGGAGACTTGTTTTAGCTCTGTGGATGTAGATATTTGATGGAGCTTTTAATATCCCTTTGAAGGGGGGTGAGCTTTGCAAGAAAACACTTTATTTCTTTCCTGGAGACAACATATTTGTCTCGAAGCCCTTGGAAGCCCAACTTGCTGGTGATGGGTCCAAAACAAATCCCAGAGCTTGTTTCCCCAGAGGGGGATGTTTTAGCCCTGTGACTTGGCTCCCTCCAGTTCTTTGTGGAAGCTTTTAAGATGCAGGAGTTCATGTTCTAGTCTCAGCTCTCACAAATATCCCTGTTCTAAAGGGAGGTGTCTCCCATGTAGCACCTTTTGCCAGGGTCAGTGGCTGTTTGTGGCAAACACCCCATGTCATCCACAGATTCACCTTCCCTCTGGTGGCTGGTTGGGATCATCTCTCCTGAGTGTGCTCCTTCCCACTGTGCTGGTGGATGCTGCCCAAAGCTAATCTTCCCCCCACAAAGCTCTTTTTTTGGCCAGCAGCCTTGTGCCAAGGCCAGATATTATTCCTCATGAAAGGAAAAGGGAGGAGGAGAGGGGAGAAGGAACATACACCAGCTCCTTACTATGCAAGGCAGCTTTGCTACAACCTCCTGCCCTCCCCTCTTCCCAACCCCCTGAAAAAGAAAAAAAAAAGAGGAAGAAAGAAAGGAAAACAGACCAGGAGAACTGTCATCTTCAACCTCTGTTTTGATAATAATTTCAGTGACGTAGGAGATTGCTTTGGAAACCTTTTTTTTTTTTTCCCCAGCAGAATCCACATTCTCAGCTTTCCCTTCAACTTTTATCTATCCCACTCCAAACAGGTGAGATTTTTAATTGGTTTCAGTTGACAGAGCACCCAGGGAGAGTCAGGGAGGCTGGGATGACTTGCAACCAGAAGCTTGCACACATTTATTATTTATTAGAACATTGTCATTTATAAATCCTGGCAAGGGCAATGCAGCCCCCCCCGTGTGTCTGTGCTGCTGAGGCCACTGCACAGGATGAAACCAGGAGCAATCCAGCTGCTGGGAGAGACACAGGCACTTATTTTTCCAAGACATTCCTAATGCCTGCAGAGGTGGATGATTGAGTATCTCCAGGATTTTTTCTTTTTTAATTTAGACTTCAGGGAGAGAAGGGGATGAACTTTTGCTTCCCCACCATAGTTGGGGTACATTAGTGGGCCTGCTCTTCCTCTTGCCTCTCTTGTGCAGAGTGAGAAGAGAACTGAGCTGGGAGTAACAGCAGCAATTTGGAAGGTGGATCCCCATCACTCTGGCACACAGCAGTGGAAATTTCAGCATAATTCAAAATATGGAAGTGCTTAATGACTGAAAGCTGTTAGCAGGACAGCCCTGCTAAGTGCAAGTAATACTTTCCCCTGCATCACTGGCAGGGCAGGGGGATAAACTTGCACCCTGGGATGCTCCAGGAATGTGGTTGTCTGGAAAGACTCTGGGAGTGAAGGTTAAATGCAAATGGGTGAGATGTGGCTCAGGGAAAGGCCTCCAGCAGGCGCCAAGCCAAGGTTTTGGTGTTTGTGGCACCTGCTAAAGAGAATATTTGCGTGTTCTGTGGCTTAAAGAAGGGAGCAGAGACCTGTGAACCCTGAGCACGGGGAGGACAACCCAGCTCCTTCATTGCTCTGCCTTCTTTAATTCCTTTGAGCTGGGTGCTTAACTCCTGCTTCAGTTCCCCCCCAGGAATCCACAGATGGTGTCAGACAGGAGGGGGATCTGGATTAACAGCACTGAAGCCTTTTGGGTTCCTCACACAAAAGACCTGCTTCTTTTTAGGGGCCTGTTTGTACTGAAAGGGCAGGAAAAACTGGTCCTTATCCAAGCAATTACTCCATGTAAATAATGCACCTTTTTTGAAATGCAGTGTGGGGGATAATAACAGATTCAAGTCCACAGGAAGCAGGGCAGGAAACCTTCAGCTGCCTATGGGATCCAAGGACTTTGGATGGCACAGACAGGAGACATTTGCATAGGTGAAGGGTCACTTCTTAGTTGCCTGCAAAGGAGTTCAGCAGTTCAGGAATTCTCTCTTTAAGGAGATTGTATCCCATCCTAATTAAATGAAATATTAAAATCGAAACTGGAGGCAGCAGCTGATAGGATATGATCAGCTGTGTGCCTGCTGGGCTGGGGGAGGGATCCACACACAAAGATTTCAGCTCCACAAGCTGTGATGGTGATCACAGCCCTCCTGGGATGCTCAGGGACGTGGTGCTGGACAAGGGCAGCTGTGAAAATCCCTCTGCTTGAAGGTGTCCTTCAGTGCTGCCCCTCTGTGGGTTTGGGGGCTGACCTGGGCAGGGCAAAGAACCAGCTCTGGCTCAGGGGCTGCAATCCCCTCTCCCTCTCCTGCCTGGTTTCCAGCAGTGTTCAGCTCCTGGCAGAGGAGGAGGCATCCAGTGTTCTCATTATCCAGCCTGAAATGGGATGCAGTGTGGGATCCAAAGCACTGCTGCATCCAAACTTCTGCAAGCCTGTAACAAAAAAAGAAAAGAGGATGTTTTCCATGTTCTCTCCTGTTCTCTCTCTTTCAACTCTTGTTTCCACTGGCTGGTTTTTGTCTGATGAGAAAGGAGGGGGAGAAGAGGGTGGAGGAAGGGAGGAGCCTGTGAAACCCAAACATCTCAGAAACTTTGCTCTTAAAATCAGCTCCTGCTTTAAGACAAATTGCTGAGGCACAAGCCAAGGTCTGCTCCAGAAAACTATCTGATTTCTGTCTGCTTCTCTCTGCTTAAGGGCGATAAATAAAGATTTTTCATTGTTAATTGTAACCACATGTGAACACCAAATAGAAGGATTAGGAAGGGGAAAATCAGTTTTGTTCTGTTTCCCAGGCCTCCCCCTGCAGCTTGGGGACATTTTTTTTTTCCTGCCTTCCTCTGTGTTTTAACTGTACATTTCTGAGAGCCCAGAATCCTGAACTGCTCAAATTGGAGTCTGGAAGGTATTTGTGAGTCAGCAGTTCAAAACTTTTACTGGCTCTTGTACCAAATTAAAATCTAATAAAGACCACCGCTGGCTTCGCTGCTCAGGAGTGGGGGTGGGAAAGAGAAGGAAATTTCTAGTCATCCTTCTGGGTTTTCTGCCTTCTTTTGTGGGTTTTCAGTCTTTCAAAAATGTTTCACTTATTGCCTGTAACGATTTTCACTGGATTTTCTGTCTCAGGGCCTGCCCTCATCTCTTCTTCTCACTCTTGTTTGAGTGTGAATCTTGATTAAAAGACACCTTATTAGTGACTCATTTAGCAGGGCTTTATTTGCTTTCCCAGCAGGAACCTTTAGTTAATTCCCCCAGTTGTTTTTCCAGTCAGTGGGCAGAAGGGAAAGGCAGGAATAAAAGGGGATGAAAACCAGCTGTTTGGAGAGGAACAGCTGGGAAAGGGAAACAACAGTCAGAGCCACAGGTGGATCCTCCAGCAAATCCCTGCCAAAATCCATAGGAAGGGACCTTGAGGGTCTTTTTGCATTGCTTTTGCTGACTAATTTTTAAAGGGCATCTCAGCTGCAGTGTGATTTTGGGGGGTTTGGGGCTCTAATAAGCTTGAACTCGCTGATGCTGTAATTAAGTTTGTTGTTTTCTGCTTTAGCCCTGCTGTACCAGAGGTCTTGGGGCGAGTGAGGCATCACCTGAATATTAAGGCAGCTCTTGGCTCCTGAAGAAAACTACTCTTGAGGAATATATAGGGAAAAGTATAAGTAAAACCCATCCTGTTTGTGCTGTGGTTGGTTGTAGCTGCTGGGACAGCTCAGTGTCAGCTCCTCACTGCTGGTGGGGTTTGAGAGCTGTGTTCTTGGTTCTTAGCTCTGTTTAGATTGATATTTCTCAGTGGGACCAATAAGTGCATTCCCTCAGTGCTGTGCTGCCCCTGCTCTGGCTCCTGTGCTCTCCACAGCTCATGGAAGTGTGTTCTTCCCATTGTGGCTGGAAAAGAACTTCTGCCTGCAGCACCAACCCCAGCATTTTACACCATCCTGGCCTGCAGTGCAAACAAAGGCTGCAGCCTGAGCTCCTTCAGACACCTTGGCTGATGTCTTGGCTGGTTTCCATCCCTTTAAGGGCCTGGGTTTTCAAGGATGGTTGGTCTGAATAGTTAATCCTCTGCCTTGTTTCTCACTCACCCAACGACACAAGGCAAAGGACAGGGAGATGAGTGTTTTTGCTTCTATTTTCTACATGAAGGGAAGCTCGTGTGGCATTTTGGGTGTTCTATTTGAGGTGATTTCAGGGCACAGAGTGAAAAGCCACTGGTGCTGGGATGAGTCCCCCAAACAGGCCCCTCTCCATCACCTCCTTTGCCCGCGGTAACTCCAGATTCCATCTCTGCCCGAGCAATAACAACGTGCTGAGTGAGGAGGAGGATGGGTTTTTTTTCCCCAGCTGGCTCCAGGTGAGCCCAGTGGTGCTGACCCCACCTCCTGTTGGCTTTCAGAAGGCAGCAGAGGGCCTCAAGGCCAGCGCTCCCATCAAGTTCCGCATCTCCAGCCGGACGGACACGGGGGTCCACGCGCTCTGCAACGCCGCCCACCTGGACATCCAGAGGGGCCCAGGGAAGCCCCATTTCAGTGAGGAACAGCTCCTCTCCAGCCTCAACAAGCACCTCAGGCCCGAGCCCATCCGGTGAGTCGCTGCCAAGTCCAAAATCTGTTCTTTTGCCTCTCTTGGGGAAGGGAGGAGATGCAGCGATGATCCCCCACCTTCACACACAGGGTGTGTTTTCCCCTCTCCTGGGGTGGTAAATCACCCCCTTGCACATGTATTTCTGCTACAATTAAAGTAGTTAATTAAAAAAGCACCCATTTTATTAATGATATTGATTACAATTACTTTATATACATATAATCTTAATATATAATTAACAGAAATCATCAGGACACGAAGCGTGACAGCTTTCAGTTATTATTTCTTGCAGAGTTTCAGAGTGAGCTTACTCTGCATGAGACTTAGGAAATAATCATGGAATCAACGTTTTCTGTTAGGAATGTGCATCAGTTACAACATTAATTACTTCACACCTTGTGAAGGTTTCAAAAGGTGGATTGAATTTCATGTTCTTTGATTTTTCTCCCCGAGTTGTTGTGTGTTCTCTGTCAGGTGTCACCTCTGGTTCTTCCCCAGACATGAAGAACTTGAACTTTTCGTGCTTAAAGTGCAAACTGAACGAAACATTAGGATTTTTAACCTAAAAGCCAAATCTGTGCCGTGTCGTAGAATCAAGATATCATTTGCCAGCAGCTGCTTTGCTCTGCTCTGTTCTTTCCTGTGTTAACTTTGTCTTATTTGCATAAGTAAAAACTCTTCAAGGCACAGGTGGAGGGGGTCAAAGCACTTCAGAGTGTTGTGCAAGAAGGGGGGTAGTTTATGGGAGATGTTGAAGGGGAGTGGTTTATGGGAGGTGTTGAGGTGAGCAAAAGAATTTGGGCACAAGGTTGGTGATTACTCCAAGGCCTCAGGTTCTCCATTTCATGGCACTGTCACCCTCCTGATGTCTGGTGACATGGACATAAGGAAAGATTATGGAAGCAAAGTCCCCATGGCAGAGCAAGGGCTCAGGACATAAAAACACCCCCTGCCCACCCCATGGAGGGGATTGTTGTGAGAACTGGGAGCTCCACTCCCCCTGCCTGCTCCACCCAGGCTGCTTTATTTCCTAATCTCTCCTTTGTGCTGCCCCAAATGCTGACAGAGCAGAGCCTGGGATTTGGGGCCTGACATCATTCTTGGTTTTGCAAGGGAGGATTCTGGTTCTCCAGGGCTGCAAATCCACCTCTGAATGGGCAGGTTGCTCAGATGGGTTGGGCTCTGAGGGAGGATGGTTTTGCCCTTTTCCCAGGAGGTTCTTTCATGGGTGCAAGTGCTGTGGAGTTCAGCAGCCCCTGGCACAGCTTCTCCAGACTCAGGGAGGGGCTGCAGGGATCACCTCCTGGTCCAGTGGCCCTTCCCAAGCCCATGTGCTGTGTGATGCAAGGTGGAGGGACTCTGCTGTGGCATGTCCAGAGGGCACAGTGACTCCAGGGAACAAATTCCAGCCTGTGCTGATGGTCATGGGGGGGGGGTGTGACACTGGTGGCTTGGCACTTGTGTCTGGGCTCCCACTTGTGCACCTTCTGTAGGTCTGTGCCAAAGAAGAGTTTGGTGCCTGTAGCTCTCCTGGCCTCAGGACTGGGTTTCCCAGTGTCTCCTGCAGCATTTCTGGAGCTGTGTGTCAGTGATGCTTTGCATTTGTTGGAATACAGTGGGGGACCTTCTCTCTTTGGGATCTCAGCTGGAGCAGGAGCTGCAGGAGCTGTCTCAGCCAGCTGCATTCTTTCACCTCTGAACGAGCACCAGGGGAGCCATCAGAGGGTGAAGGGGAAGAGGAAGTGAAATCCATGGAATCTGAGCTCAGGAAAGAGGGCAGGAAGGGGCTGTGAGTGCCTTATATCTACAGACACATAGTTCCTGTTAGTGGCTGTTTGTTGTGTTGCTTTATCTGACCTTTTCCCCTGGTGTTTGCAGTTCCTCTGGCAGTCCCCAGACAGTTTTAGGAACAGCATAAGGCCACCCTGCCTTTTCCCTTTGATCCTGGCAGTCTCCTGACTGTCCGTGTTAGCTCAGGTGTTGCTGCCCCTCCATGAAACCCTCTTGTGCTGTGTCTGAGCAGGTGAGCTCAGCCTAAGGGTTGGGGTTAGATGGGGAGTTAGATGGCTCTTATGCTGCTTGAGCTCCATACAGAGTGTGGCTCAGGCTAGAAACCCATGAATGTCAGCCCCCAGAAACCCACCAGGGAATTTTTCCCTCCCCCTGCACCTTCTTTGCAAAAATGTGTTTTGGCAGTTTGCAGGTTTGGTGGAGTGTTAAAGCAAAGGTTTCACAGGGGGGGCACCTGAAGGAAAATAGCAAATCCTGTTTCCACTGCTCTTACCCCACAGCCCAGGGGCAGCCACCCAGGAACAAGTCAGGTCCTGCACCCCAAAAACCTGAGGTGGAATATTAGCATGGTCATTAAGGAGTGACAGCTCTGCACTTACAAATCCAGTTCCTCTGAAAGGAGCAGCTCAATTCCTCCTCAGTGAGAGGCCACGAGGCAAATCTCTCTCTCTCAAGCTGACTGGGAGTTCCTGTCCCTTGACAGCTTTCACCTTCCCTGACATATGTGCAAAGAGTCTGAAGCAGCTGCTCCGGGGTGGGGCTGGAGATGGTCTCTTTCCAGAATTAAAAATAATATTGTGAAATAGAATTTGACTTGTGCAGGGGTTTTGGGTTGTTAATTTTTGCTCAGACTGAAAACTAGGTCAGACTCGGTGCTCCCTGTAAGTCAAAACCTTTCTGGATGTTTTAGCAGTAACAGGGAACGTGAAGTAGGTCATGGTTTTGGTTTCCTTCCTTAAAAGACTAAAGCAGTTTGGGAGCAAAACTCTCTGATTTTACAACCAGGGAGTCTGTCTGTAATGATCAGTCTGTTCTGAGCATCCCCAGCCACTGAATCTCAGTCTCTCTTCCCTGAACTTGGGGCTGACTTTGCTCTCTTCCCTGAACTTGGGGCTGACTTTGCTCTCTTCCCTGAACTTGGGGCTGAATTTGCTCTCTTCCCTGAACTTGGGGCTGAATTTGCTCTCTTCCCTGAACTTGGGGCTGAATTTGCTCTCTTCCCTGAACTTGGGGCTGAATTTGCTCTCTTCCCTGAACTTGGGGCTGAATTTGCTCTCTTCCCTGAATTTGGGGCTGAATTTGCTCTCTTCCCTGAATTTGGGGCTGAATTTGCTCTCTCCCCTGAACTTGGGGCTGAATTTGCTCTCTCCCCTGAACTTGGGGCTGAATTTGCTCTCTTCCCTGAATTTGGGGCTGTAACTGCGAGCGATGGTGTTGAGCTTTAATGGCATAAGTTGTCCTAGAGAGCTAAAAGTGCTGTTGTGACCCTGCTGGAAGTCACACAGACCCATAGTTATAGTTAGGCTTGTCCCAAGAGCAACCAGGATCGCTGCTGGAGAAGGTTTAAACCAGAGACCATCTCCAAAAGGAAGGAGCAGTGGGATCTCACCCTGAGATCTGACAGCTTTCAGGAGGTGATACCTTCTGATAAAACACACCCCAGCCCTGCTCAGCCAGTCTGAGTTAATCAGGAAGTTTTTCCTTCTGCCTGGGGCTCAACCTTTCCAAAATGGTTCTTCTGCTTCCCATTAAGGAGCTGGTGTCAGGCATGAGCCCACGTGTGCTCAGCACCCACCCCCTCCCTCTGCAAATCCTGCTCTGCCAAGAAGAATTCTCTCCTCATGCCCAAGAGAGAACTTCCAAGCTTTCATGTGGTTTGCAAGCAGGGGGTGATGGAGAGAGGGATCTTTGTGAGAACACATTGTTGGTGGTGGAGCTTGGAAGGGAAAGGAGATTCCAGGCAGGGTGACTGGTCCATCAGCCACAATAACCTCCTTTGTGGGGTGCTGGGTCTCCTCTCTGGACTGATCTGCCTTTTAAGCTTGCAAAACATATGGGAAAGGATCTTGTCCTCGGAAGATCAGAGTGTGTTTCAGAGATGGGGTAATTTTAGGAGGACTTTGCTGTCTCTTAAATGCCAGGAGTAGACTCACACCTCCTGTTTCTGGTTTGGTTTTGTAAGCACACAGTGGAAGTTGTCTGAGTGACAAGACAGATTCCTCCCACCTCCTGCAAATTGGCTTTGGGGTCCTGCTGTCAGTGGGGAGAGCAGGATGTGTTTCTGGGGGACATCTTTGTCTAATACATTGTCATTTCCAGTTACACATCTTTTGGGCTTTTTCCCTTCGATCTCCTCTGAAATTCAGGCTCTGTTGGAAAGGTGAAGAATGCCACGAGTTTTTATTTACCATTATTTCAGAAAAATGGGATCTGAACAAGGCCTGAAATTGTAGCTGCTGGAATATTCCTAGCTGGAAGGAATCTGTGGCAGCAATTGCATCTGGTTGGAGAGGCAGGAAAGGATGCCTGACTTGAAGAATTATGTGAGCATAAATAGGTTCCTCTGAAAGAATCACCCTAAAAGGATGGTTATTTAATAAAAATCACAGAAGTGTTAACAAGAGAAGCTCAGGATAGATGATATGCTTGTGGAGGCATGTAGGCAGAGGAAAATAAGTGTAATAATTTTATTATTGTGTTTAGAAGAGGCTGGAGGTCCTGGGTTCAGGCTCCACTGCAGGCCTGGAGGATGTAGTTTGCATTTCTCCTGATGGTTTACAGCAGTGAAGGAATCTTCTGGGCTTGTTATTGCAAATCTTTGTGGAGGCCTGTGGCTCAGCTTTAATTTCTTCTTCTGTGGTCTGAGCCTTTGCAGTGAAGGGCTGTGAGCCAGAGACACTTGAGCTGGCAAAAATCCCCCAAGCACCAACCTTTTTAAAATAAATAAATAGATTTGACTGTTACGTGCTCCCAGATGGTATCCTGGGGTTTTTTTGACCCTGTCTGGGTCCCTTCTCTTCCCTCTGCCAAGTTCCAAAGGCAGAAGGGCAAGCAGGAGGAGAAAAAACTACCCTCTAAGGAGAGGCATCTTGCAAAGGAACACCTGCAGGGAGGTGCTGCTGCGTGCCAGGGACTCTTTGCTCCCTGCAGAATGGGAAGGAGCCACTGCTCTGGGATGGGGGAGAGTCAAATCCAGCAAAAGCTGCTGGGATAACACTTTGGGGGAGATGTAGACACACAGGGAAGCTCTGTTTTCTCCCCTGCCAGGGGAGAAGGGAGTTTTTCCCTGACAGCCCCTGTGCCCTCCCTCCTGGCTGTGTGTGGTGGCATTGGCCTGGGGAAACACAATTCCTCCCTGCTGCTTAGGGAGGGAAAAAAACCTCCCTTAGGGAAGAAAAAAAACCTCCCTTAGGGAAGAAAAAAACCTCCCTTATGGAAGAAAAAAAACTTTCCTTATGGAAGGGAAGTTCAGCTGCCTGGAAAGCTCCTTCTTGAGTCAACTGCCTGGAGCCAGTGGGAGATGAGGAGACAAGTGCAGAAAACAGCCTTTGGGGATGTTCCTGTGAAGTGAGAGGGGTCATTCTGCTGCTTTCAGTCAGACTCCACCTCGGGGATGGGGGGATTCACCTTTATTTTCATTGCTGTGTCTTGGAGGGGGAGGTGGCAGGGAGGTGACCTACTTACAACTGTCTCCATCTGCTCTGAGCTGCCCTTGGGAGTGAGCACAGAGGTGTCTGTTGCTGTTGTTGTTTTTGGGGGGGTCGTTCCCCCTCAGTTTGGGCTCACAGATCTGCAGGAGCAGGAGGGTGAGGGGTTGTAAGGTGTGCTCCTCACCTGGAGGGGCTGCCAGGAGCTCGTGTGTGCCCTCAGTCAGAGGTGAGGTGCAGTTTGATGGGCTGGGGGAGGTCTTTGGTTCCACTCTGCAAACACAAATCACACTCTGTCTGTTGGCTGCCATTTCTCCAACAGATCAGTCTCAGCCTCCTGTGACGGTGTGAGCGTCCCCAAAACGTGTTGAGGGATGACCCAAAGTCAGTGTGTCTGATGCCAAAAGGCTCTTCTGCCTTCTTTTAGTTAAGAGATGCCTGTGGCAGCCTTCAGGTGCAAGTCCCTGGTCACTGGCTGTAAGGAAAATGAGATTTCACCAGGACTGCAGCGACAGGACAAGGGGGAGTGGGTTCAGAGGAGATTACAGACAGTGAGTGTAGATTAGATATTAGGAAGAAATCCTTCCCTGGGAGGGTGGGGAGGCCCTGGCACGGGTTGCCCAGAGAAGCTGTGGCTGCCCCATCCCTGGGAGTGTCCAAGGCCAGGTTGGAGCAACCTGGGACAGTGGAAGGTGTCCCTGGGTGGAACTGGGTGATTTTTAAGTTCCCGTCTATGTGGCGACCACACAAAAGCTTTTGAATTAGTACCTGACATTTCTGTCCATCTCTGTCCCTGCAGCATCCTGAGTGCCCACCGAGTGCCCAGCAGCTTCCATGCCCGGTTCTCTGCCCTGTCCAGGACCTACATTTACAGGCTGTTGCTGGGCTGTGCCCACCATTCCCAGGTGCCTGTGTTTGAGCGGGATCTGTGCTGGGCTCCTGCTGGAGGGTGAGTGTTTGCCATGGAATATCCCCCAGAAGCCACCTCAGAAAGGAGGAGTCCCATGAGGAGCAGCTGAGGGAGCTGGGGGGGCTCAGCCTGGAGAAAAGGAGGCTCAGGGGGGACCTTCTGGCTCTGCAACTCCCTGACAGGAGGGGGGAGCCGGGGGGAAGTCAGGCTCTGCTCCCAGGGAACAAGGGATGGGATGAGAGGGAACAGCCTCAAGCTGTGCCAGGGGAGACTCAGGTTGGATATTAGGGAAAAATTTTCTCCTGGAGAGGGTGGTCAGGCACTGGAAGGGGCTGCCCAGGGAGGTTTGGAGTCCCCACCCCTGGAGGTGTCCAGGGAAGGACATGGCACTCAGTGCTCTGGGCTGGGGGACAAGGTGTGGGGGTCTCGTTGGACTCCTGGGTCTGGGAGGGCTTTCCCAACCCAAATAATTCTGTGGTTCTGTGAAAAGCTTTTGGGGGCCAATTTCCACAGGTGAGAGACCTCGTTCCCTGTTTGTACTGACAGGATTTCCACGAGGAAATGCCCCAAGTTGTGTTCCCTGAGCCCTGACCCCCCATCTCCTTTGGGTGTCCCTGTCCCCTGAGCACTCCCAGCGCTGCTGAGACACTCCCTGGCTCAGGGGAAGGGATTTTGTGTGTCCCTGCCCGTGGGAGGGATGAGCATTTCCCCAGCTGACCTTCCCAGTTTGCCCAGCCTGAAGGAGCAGGGCTCTGGTGTGATGCAGAGTGGCAGAAATGCTTCACCCGGCAGCTCCCTGAGTTTGAGGTGTGACTTTTTACGTGCAGGCCGAAATTCTTTCATTATTCATTTTCCCCTATTTCTCTAAATCTCCTCTCTCATTCCCTGAGTGTTTGAGCAACCCCTCAGTGGCTCTGAGCAACCCTACAATAATAAATCAGGGTATCAAGCTCAGTGTTCACTTGTGTCCTTGCAGTAACCACCGAGTCATAACAAATCAGTGCTTGTGTGTATGCAGGGGAAGAAAACAAATTCACTGCCGTTAAAGAAAATACAAAATCTGAGGGCATGATAAACAGTGGGTGAGAAAAAAAAAACAAACAAAGCCCAGAAGATGATTTGTTATTGTTCCTTTAGTTTATGTTGTACTGAGATAACACACGTTCAAGAAACCTGGAGTTTCCTTAGGCATTATAGAAAACCAGGTTTGTAACCAGTTTGTGGTCATTTCATCAGCACTGCTGGGGATAACTGTTGTGGGTAATGGGGGAAAAATGTAATTCAGCTGCCTTAGGAGAGGAATGAGATGACATTGCCCTAACATTAAACTGCTGACTTCCAACTGCTGTGGAAGGGAAAAATAAATAGGAAAGCGCAGAATTAGATGTTGTGTGCACAATGTGCTTTGTGAAGCAGCATTTAACCAAGTCCAGGCACTGCAATTAATTTTCTCAAATGGCAGCACCACGTAAAGGAAAGATTGAGCAGATCAGAAATTCCAAATGGGGGTGGGTCCTTACTGAAAGGTGGGATATTTGGGCTGCCAGTAGTGGAGAAGCTCTTGGTTATTCTTCTTGAACACAGTGAAAAAAATTTAATGATGCTGGAAAATTCATCTTGATTTTTTTTTGTTTGGTTGGTTGGTTGGTTGGTTGGTTTTTGTTTGTTTTCTTCAGAAACATTTTGACTTCTGGTAAGATCTGGAGAACCTAAGCCAGGCTCACGTGTACCTGCTGAGGCTTTTCTTAGCAGAGACATTTGCAAAAGTACAATAAAAATAGAGCATCTGCTCAGCAAATACACCAGGAAATCTGTCCAGATTTCTTTGTTTGAGACCTAAACACTTCAGATGAAGAAATCTGAAGATTCTGAGTTTTACCCTTGGCCTTTTCTTCTGCATCCCCACCTTGCATCCCCACCTTGGTTTCGTCCCTGCCCGTTTGCTCCCTCATTCCATTCCTGTTGCTTCCTAATTTGGCAAACCTTAAGGCCTTGATTTTATTTTTGATTTTTTTTTTTTTAACCTGGCAGCATCTTTTTCAGTTTATAAGATCCAGAGACTGCAAAGCATTTTGCTTCACAGGATATTCCGAGTTGGAAGGGACCCACCAGGTTCTCTTTGCCCTGCCTCGTCTCCAGCAATTCATATGGAGTTACTTGAGTTTGAACTGTTCCAAGGAGCAGAGCAGGCTAAAGGTTTGGGTAAAAGCCTGTGCCTGGGGCTTTGAATACCTTCAGAGCTCAGGTCACTTGGCATTTTGGTTTGTGCTTTGGGCCATTGCAAGACAGACTCCATCAGAACGTGTTTCTGCAGTGCCACAGGGTGAAATCTGTGCCAGGTTTTCATGGATTCATTGGACTTTGACCCCCTCTAACATTCTGGTCCCACCTGATGCTCCTTTCCCTTGGCTGTGTGTGTTTAATTCCAGCCCCCTGAACGTTCCTGCCATGCAGGAGGCAGCACAATTCCTGCTGGGAACCCACGACTTCAGCACCTTCCGCTCCCTCCACTCCGAGGCGGAATTCACGTCTCCGGTCAGGACCATCTTCCAGCTGGACATCCAACCTTCTGCTGGCTTCCTATCCCACCACTACGAGCACAGGTGAGAGCCCAGAGACCCACCAAAAGTCTTTTCTGAGCTGAAAAGCTGCTCCCAGCCCTGTTTTGGGGACTGATGCTGTGCTGGGGCTCTGCTGAGTGACACCTTGGAAAGGGCCGTGTCTTTCCCTCCCCTCCCCAAAAATGTGCTGGTTTGAGCCACCACAAAAAAATCCAAACTCCAATTTCCAGGCTTCCCCCACCCCTTCCCACAATTTTATCTGGACACCAAAGAGAAACTTTCAGGCAGACACCTCTCTAAAGGGAGGGGGAAGTACATACATTTATTACTATACAAAATAAATACTGTACAAGCTAAAAGCAACTATATATACAATATTACAATATACAATTACTAATATACAATATTACACACTTCCATCAGCCCCTCTAAGCCTCTCCCTCAATCAGTGCAGGCAAAGCCCTTCAGGCTAATAGGTGAGCAGTCCTCAGGGAGAAGGATGAGCAGGAACAAGGGCAAGGGAGACTGGTCCAGTTGTTTGTCCATAAAAAGGCTGGATGTTCTGAACTGGTGGCTGGAATCTGGCAGGGAGCAGTTCCTGTGAGGTGCTTCCAGCACTTTACACTCATTTTGGTTGCTAAAAACCACCTCTGTACACTCATTTTGGTTGCTAAAAACCAGCTCTGCCAAGGGATTAGACTTCTTTTTTTTCTTTTTTTTCCCCCTCTCCTGCTGCCGTCCTGGCTTTGCCTAAAGGCTGGAAATTTAGGGAAAAACCCACCCCCAACACCTGGGTCAGTGCTGTGGTTGTGCAGATCCACTCAGTTCACACCACCAGCTCCTCCTGCCTTCCCAGGGGGTGGTGCTGAAATCCAATATTCCTCAGTCGTTGCATAAACAACAGATAGTTGAGTGTCAGGTTCTCTCAGGGCCAGGTCTTGCAAGTATTGAAATGAAGTGGCTGAATGCATTCTCTCTCCAGCAGAAACTCAAGTTTTTTTCCCAGAAAGATCATGGATATTCAGCATCTGAACATGACTTCTGCTTTCCTGCTGGCTTCTCTCACCGTTGTGTTTCAGCTTGAAAGCAAACCTGGCTGTTGTCTGTCTCAAATTCCACTTTTGTCCTTTAGGATGAGCCCTGGAAGTAGCAGAGCCCTGAGCTCACCTGAAAATAGCCATTAAGAGTCTCTCAAGATCACCAAATGGACCTCAAATCCAGCCCTGCTGTTGTCACTGGACTGATCTCTGAGATTTAAAACATATTTTATGTCTCCAGTTTTAACATAAAACACGGAAATTGCCGTTCTTTGCATAACTTGCTGCAGGAACCCATCCCACAGGAGGCCAAAAACAGCTCGAGAGGGAGAGAAAACAAACCCAAAAACTGCTCTGCAAAGCATCAAACCAGCCTCTGATGGAATATTTTTGGTTTTGGTGACACATGCAGCCAAACTTGGGGTTTTACAGTGAGTCATTTTTATAACGTGTCAATATTAATTGGTTTAATGGATGTTTAGGCTGAAAGGAATGGCTTTGAGGAGCATAATGGCATTTAACTCCCTTGGAGTCCTTTGGCAGTGATAACCACAACCAGGAGCTTTCTGATTTGGAGACAAGAGCTGTGGGGTTTGGGTCTTTGTGACAGACTCAACACAGTCCAAAAGGAGTTAGAGAAATGCAAAAATGGTTTGAAAAAATGCAAAAATGGCTAGAAAAATGCAAAAAAATAGTTAGAAAAATGCAAAAAATATTTAGAAAACAGCTTGTAAAAGGTTTAACAGGTGCCAGTGAAGTGTTGGAGTGGTTACCCTCAGGAGAGTTCTTACAGGGAATGTTGGTTGCTACCATAAAAATTCCTGGAAAAATGGTGTCTGTATGAATACATTTGCTCCATCCATCCCCAAATATCCCCATTCCCGCTCTGGAAGTGTTTCCCTGTCTGCCACTGCCTGTTTTCCTGCTCCAGCCAGATCCCTCAGGCACATCTCCTGGCTCCTGACCCTTTCCAGTGGCACGTGGATGTCCTGGTGGGCACTGCTGAGGGTTGGAATCCATCCTGCAATTCCTGGAAGCAGGAGCACCTGATTCCCTCAAGCCACCCCTGAGGGAATGGTGGTTTCTTTGCCATGGTTGGTGGTTTTTCCCTTTCTCCAGGGAATATCCAGGCTGAATCCCTCAGCCCAGCAGTGCCTTGGCTGCTGCTCAGGTGCACCTCGGTTTGGGGTTGCCCTTTTCCCTTTTATTTGAGGGGTTCTGCTGAGGACAGGAAGGTTACACTTAAGGCAGCAGGAAGGTCATAAAACCAGGAATGTGCCAAGCAGGTAGGAATTGTTTCATCCCAGAAACCCTCTGTGTCTGAGCAGCCAAGGAGCAGCCTGGGCTTCCAAAAGGGGGGCAGTGCAGCTGCCTCGCTGTCCTCACATTCATCTTTGACATTTACTTCATCTGTGGGTGAAAGAACCGTTTGAAATGTGATTTTTAAATGCCTTTTTCTTTTCTTTTTTTTGGCTTTCTTTAGGGCTCTGGAGTTCTGGGAGGTGAAGATCAGGGGCAGGTCGTTCCTTTACCGACAGGTAGGTTTGGGGCTGTGTCCAGCAAACACTTTGCCTCCCAAGAACCAGAGCGTTGCTGCCTCTATAAATATGGATTGTTTTAGCAAAGTTCCACCCCTGTGTAGCTCCATCTCTTGCAGAGCTGCTGTTCCAGCTGTGTGACACTCACAGGGACCCTGGGGCAGCAGAGAGGTCAAGGATCCGTGTCCTTTGATCCATTTGAACCAGGATCTCTTCGGTTCATGCCTAAAATAATTGTCCAGCCTCACAAACTCGTGTGGGAGGATGGAAGGTTTTGTTTCCACGATCCTTGTCCCTGCAGTGGGGTGGTAAAACCCAGCAGACATGTGTTCCTGCTCTGCTGGATGGCACTGGGCCCGGCAAAGGCTGCCTGGAATTTTAGTCCCTGGCTTTGGAGCGTGAAGTGACTCTCAGTGGGAAGACCTGACTTGAGCTCTGCAGCACAACTGCAGCATCTCTGCAGTTATTCCTTTGAAATAACTCCCCTGGGGGTTTGCTGGGATCCTCAGGGGAGGCTCCCTCTTCCCAACTTCAGGCATCACCTCATTAGGGAAGAGCTGCTCTCACTCTGCCTCCCCAGCCCTTGATCACACTCTGGAGGCAGAGAACAGGCAGGAGAGGGCTTGTTTTTTTGGAGCAGAGGGGGTGTTTTGTGGGAACAGCAAGCAGCTATTTTTTATCCTGTTTTGACAAACCCAGTTTGTTTTTTATCCTGTGCCAAGCAACAGCTCTGGGAGCTGTGGCAGGGGGTGTCTGGGTGGGAGCAGGGGAAGAACAACAACGTGCCTGGGAAGGGCTTGATACCCAGCAGGGATCTGCTCCCTCAGGTGCTCTGGTGACAAGGAGAAAATGCATCTGCTTCTGCCCCCCATCATAAAGAGATCAGACTGAGGTGAACCTCTGCTCTCACTCATATGGGGTCTATAAATACTGAAATCTGGATGGTTTCATTATTAAAAACCACCCCAAAACCTATATATATATATATATTTTTTTTTTTTTTTTTTTTCTGAATGCCCTGCAGGAGGGGGAAGACACCAAACACGTGGCTGTTCAGGATGTAGACCATTAGTGTGTGTGGGGTTTTTTTTTTTCCAGCTGACTCTTGAGTGTGGAGATGTCAAAGCTGAAGTCGTGGCATGCAATGACCTCTAGTGAGGGTGGATAAAATAACAGATGAGGAGGATCCTGCAGGCAGGCTCAGGGCACTCCAAGATCAGAGCACACAAGGAGAGCCAGCACCTGCCTCTGGATAAATATATCTTGGCTTGTTGGACCTTCCTCCTTACCAGGGATAAACATGACCTTAGTGGGGTTTGGTTTATTCTTTAGTAAATGCCAGTGGATCAGAAAGTCCGAGCAGTGATTCATCCCAGCACTGCAGGGAAGGGTTTGGAGAGCTCTGAAAGGGCATTCAGGGAATGAGTGTTTGTTTAGTCCAAATAAGTGATGTTTTTAGCCACCACACAGGGAGAATTAGGGATGGAGAAGGAGGAGGATTGGGAATTAGGGATGGAGAACCAGGAGGATGGAGAACCAGGAGGATGGAGAACCAGGAGGATGGAGAATTAGGGATGGAGAACCAGGAGGATGGAGAACCAGGAGGATGGAGAACCAGGAGGATGGAGAATTAGGGATGGAGAACCAGGAGGATGGAGAACCAGGAGGATGGAGAACCAGGGATGGAGCATTAGGGATGGAGAACCAGGAGGATGGAGAACCAGGAGGATGGAGAACCAGGGATGGAGCATTAGGGATGGAGAACCAGGAGGATGGAGAACCAGGGATGGAGCATTAGGGATGGAGAACCAGGAGGATGGAGAATTAGGAGTGGAGAACCAGGGATGGAGAATTAGGGATGGAGAATTAGGGATGGAGAACCAGGGATGGAGAACCAGGGATGGAGAATTAGGGATGGAGAATTAGGGGTGGAAAATGAGGGATGGAGAATTAGGGATGAAGAATTAGGGGTGGAGAATTAGGGATGGAGAACCAGGGATGGAGAACCAGGGATGGAGAACCAGGGATGGAGAATTAGGGATGAAGAATTAGGGGTGGAGAATTAGGGATGGAGAACCAGGGATGGAGAATTAGGGATGGAGAACCAGGGATGGAGAATTAGAGATGGAGAACCAGGGATGGAGAATTAGAGATGGAGAACCAGGGATGGAGAATTAGAGATGGAGAACCAGGGATGGAGCATTAGAGATGGAGAATTAGGGGTGGAAAATGAGGGATGGAGAATTAGGGATGAAGAATTAGGGGTGGAGAATTAGGGACGGAGAACCAGGGATGGAGAAGCAGCATTTGGTGTGCAGGTGGCATTGGCAGCTCCAAATCTTGGCCCTCCTGGGGATACAGGAGGAATTTTCTCAACCAGGAGGATGCTGAGGTGTGAGGGCTGTTTGTGCAGGAGGTGAGCACTGAGGTGTGAAATCTCTGCCAACCCACCAGGTCTGGAATTGCTGGGTGTGGAGGGAGGGAAGGGAAGCTGTGACAAGCAGAGGTGTGTGAAATACCAGTTTGCTGGTGGGATGTCCTATTTGGGTGATTTTTTTTTTTTTCCTCCTCCCTCTTTTCTGGCTTTCTGAGAGAGAAACAAGTCCCTGCATAATCCCCCACCTTCAAAGTGTTGCTTGTGTGTTGAAACCTGTGAGCTCAGCTCCCCACCAGGCACGTGAGCTTCCTGCCACAGACCCTGTGTGGGGGCTGCTCTTGTTTCTGGAGCTGAAAGCAGCCCCTGCTCAGCTCCCTTCCCACGTGTGGGGGGAGCAAAGCCTTGCTCCAGGGCAGTGCTGTGGGGCTGGAGATCCTTGTGTTACAGGTCTTTAGTGAATGTCTTCAGTTGCAGGGAAGGGCTTAAAGGAAATGGGGTGATTTTACTGGTTCTTTTCCCTTTCCCACCACCCAGCTTTGGGCACTAAGAAGATTCCAGTGCACATTGCAGGCAGGCCGAGTGTGTCACCCAACACAGGCAGCCCCTGTCATCCCTGCTAAAAGGGGAAAGAACAGCTTGTCTTGCAGATTTTGGGGTGGCTGTGGCTGCTGGGGAGAGCCCAGGGGCTCTTAAGGAGTGATGAACTTTCTGAAGAGTAAAGTTAACACTGGAAGTGCTCCCTGGGGGGGGGATTATGTGATGCCAAAGGCACACAAGGGGCAGCCAGGGCTGGCTTGGACCCTGATGGGCTCATCTGGGTGGGCTGTGACTTGTGGTACTTCAGTGGCACCTAAAACAAGGGTCTGGAGAGAACTTCCTCATCTGCTCTGGAGTTTCTCCAGGGAACAGCTCCTGAGCTGTGGCCTCTGTTACAGGTCTTTAGTGAATGTCTTTAGTTGCAGGGAAGGACTTAAAGGAAATGGGGTGATTTTACTGGTTCTTTTCCCTTTCCCACCACCCAGCTTTGGGCACTAAGAAGATTCCAGTGCACGTTGCAGGCAGGCTGAGTGTGTCACCCAACACAGGCAGCCCCTGTCATCCCTGCTAAAAGGGGAAAGAACAGCTTGTCTTGCAGATTTTGGGGTGGCTGTGGCTGCTGGGGAGAGCCCAGGGGCTCTTAAGGAGTGATGAACTTTCTGAAGAGTAAAGTTAACACTGGAAGTGCTCCCTGGGGGGGAATTATGTGATGCCAAAAGCACACAAGGGGCAGCCAGGGCTGGCTTGGACCCTGATGGATGAGCCTGAATGGGCTCATCTGGGTGGGCTGTGACTTGTGGTACTTCAGTGGCACCTAAAACAAGGGTCTGGAGAGAACTTCCTCATCTGCTCTGGAGTTTCTCCAGGGAACAGCTCCTGAGCCATGGCCTCTGTTTTCCCAGGTCAGGAGGATGGTGGGGGCTCTGGTTGCAGTTGGCATGGGGAGGTTGGCACCTCATCACGTGAAGGAGCTGCTGGAGGTCAAAGATGCCCTGGCTTTTCCTCCCAATATCATGGCCCCGCCCTCGGGGCTCTTCCTGAAATCCGTGGAATACGACCAGGCAGGTGGGTGGATGCTGGGAATGGCTTGGGTTTTTGGGAGCCTCTGTGGGCACCCACCCAGGATGGTTTGGGTTGGAAGGGACCTTAAAGATCATCTCGTGAAGGTCCCAGGGAGGGTGTCAGACACAGAGGGGTTCCCAGCAGCTGATGTGGAAAAAACAGTGTATTTTTCACTTATAGATTTTCCCCTCTTCCTTTTCAGGTTAGTAAGAGAGAAGTTCTGTTGGCAATGACTTTAAAATATTTTAAAATGTCATGGATACTGATGTAAGGTCTTTACTTTTTCTGTTTTGGTGAAGTTAGAGAGGGAAGCAGCCAAGAGCAGTGCAGGGAGCTGGAATGAGCTCTGGGCACTTGGCTTGGCCCTGGAAAAGCAGCTGCTGGGTTTGTCCCCCTCCTTCCCTCCCAGAGCCCCGGGGGGAAGTGCAGAGCACAAATTTTAAGTGCTTTCAGGTGGTTTCTCTGCCATCTTTCCCCCTAAGTCAATGTTTCCTTTTTTTTCCCCTCTCTCCCCTCTCAGATTTGGACGTGACAGTGGCCCCAGGAGGGTGAATAGAGCCCTGTGGGACGAGCTGTGTGTGAAAGGACTGCTGTGGCTGTGGGATGGAGCCTGGCCAGGGGACACAGCCTTGTCTCAATAAAAACCATTGACTGTGGCTGGAGCATCTTCCTCTCGTTTGTTCTTGCCCTCTGAGGCTGCCAAGGGAAGGGGAAGAGCTGCCCTCAGATAACTGCTCGTTCTTTTTGCCTTCCTCTGGGCTTCTGCTGCCTGTCTCAGGAGGAGGAAGGAGCTGGGGCTTGGTTTTTTTTTGTAGGTGGGGTGTTTTTCTCCCCCTGTGGTGTGTGTGGGAGGAAGGCAGGCTGAGAGCAGAGGAGAATTGAGCATTTCCTCTTCCCTCCAGCCCTGCCTTTGTGCAGGGCAAGGCCCAACTGTTGCTGCCTGATGAGTGATTTACAGCCCCAGCCTTTGAAAGTGCTGCTGTTTCCTCTCCCCATCACTGCTGAGCTGCAGCAGAGGAACTTCCTCCTGTCCCCCTGGTACAAAGGCACTTCTGTACAGACCAAAGTCCCTCTGAGGTCACTTAAAAGGGTTTTAATGGTGCCAGCACGGGAGCAGCGACTGGGGTGAGTCAGGAGAACCACAAAATGGCCCTTTGGGGTTTCTCTGAGGTGGCTCGTGCTGCTGCTGGGCTCTGATGTGCTTGTTGTCACCTTTGCTCCTCTCTCTGGTGCTGCAGAGTGTTCTGGGTCTGTCAGAGATCTCAGGGCCTGTGAAGCAGAGTGCAGAGATATATTTTTCTTTTTATATATATTTATATATATAAATATATCTTTTATATATTATATATAATGTGTTATATATATTTATATATTCTCTATATTTAAATATATATTTTTATGTATTATATATTATATATATTTATATATTTTCTATATTTAAATATATATTTTTATATATTATATATAATGTATTATATATATTTATAAATATTCTATATTTAAATATATATTTTTATATATTATATATTATATATATTTATATATTTTCTATATTTAAATATATTTTTTATATATTATATATAATGTATTATATATATTTATGAATTTTCCATATTTAAATATATATTATATATATAATATATAATGTGTTATATATATTTATATATTTTCCATATATAAATATATATTTTTATATATTATATATATTATGTATTATATATATTTATATTTTTATATATTTAAATATACATTTATATATATTATATATATAATATTTATATATATTATATTTTTAAATATATATGTATATATTATTTAAATATATATATTATATATTTTTATATATTTATATATTTTTTAATATATTTCTTTATCATATTTTTGTTTTCTTTTTTTTTTTAACCCCCCTAACCTCAGGTCCTGCCTACTTGCCCAGGCAATAAATACACATTGTGGGGCTTTTTCTGGTGAATGACACCAGAATCTCTGTCTGTTTTGGTTCTAAAGTGACTGTTACAGTGTCAGGTTACAGGGAAAATAAGGTGAGCTACTTCTGCCTGCCCTCTCCCTTCCCATGGAATTCCCTCAGGGGTTAATTCCCAAAGTCTCCATGGATCTGCACCAGAGCTGAAGCTGCTCTGTTGCTCTTGTGGTACCTGTTTGTGCTTCCTGGCCCCTCCTGGCTGGCTCAGGACAGGGAATTGGGGATGCTGAGCAGCCTGCAGGGCATTTTCCAGCACCAGCAGTGGGGCTTGTCCAGGGCTCTTTGTCCAAATCTTTTCAGCCAGAGGTTTTCCTGAAGGGGAATGGCAGCATTCCTTTGCTCTTCCTCCCTTCAAAGGGGCAGTGGGAGTGGAAAAACAGTGCATTTTTCACTTGTTGATTTTCCCCTCTTCCTTTTCAGGTTAGTAAGAGAGACGTTCTGTTGGCAGGGGCTTTAAATGGTATTTAAATTCTCCTAAATCCTTGTTCTGTCCCAGACCATTGGATAAAGACCCAGTGAGTTCAGTCCCTTTTCCCTTGGTATTATAAAGTCTGGAGGGCAGGGCAGAGCATCCTTTTGCTCATATAGTGGCTCTCTTAATTTAACAGCATCTGGCCCATTTTGGAGGCCCATTTTGGAGCAGTGGTACCTGGTTCCAGCTGGGATGGGATGGGATGGGATGGGATGGGATGGGATGGGATGGGATGGGATGGGATGGGATGGGATGGGATGACTGGAAGGGACCAGGGGTGGCTTTGGGTGGGTGTTTTGTGCCCCCCTCATGCAGTGGGTGTTTGGGGAGAAGGAAAGCACCCCCTGGGGCTGTCTGCCCAGCTCTGGGGGACACTTCACTGCCGGGGCAGGGGCTCTGTCTTGCATGTGAGTGACAGGTCTTGGCTTCCTGTGGTTTCTCTCTGCAGAGCAACGTGACAGAACTCACCACTGGGGTGTCAAAACTCCCCACAGAAGAGCTGAGCAGGGACCTGGTGGCTGTGAGGACCTTGGAGAGGCCACTGAACTCACCCTGCAGCTTTTGCTCTGAGCTCTGGTAAGTTCTGTTTCTGACTGAATTTATTGTGAGTCTTTGCAGGGCATAAAACCACTAAATGCTGACACTGTTTGGGTGTTAACCAGGCCAAATTCTGCTGCAGGCTCAGGCACCACCACTTTTTAACATCACAGTGCAAAAATACCTGTCAGTGAGGTTTCTGCAGGTGTTTCCCAACTTCTGGTTACAATGAAAACCTCGTTATCCAATGCAGGGGCTGAGCAGCCCAGAGTCAGCTGCCCAGGCAGTAATTCAGGAGTAGATTCCCTGGCAAACTCTGCAGTTGGAACAAAGAACTATTGAGGGGTTTTTGCTTTGCTTTTTTCATCCCAGAGCAGCTGTTAAAAGTAATCTAAAGGCACTGAATTAAAGGAGATGCTCTTTTAGCATCAGTAGAGAATTTCTTTATAAGTCCAAATATTTTTTATGGCCACCATTAATACTTATTATCAGGGTTATTTAGCATTCTTTTACTTTTTACATGGTTGCATTACTGGTTCCTTTCAGTTGATTCCATTTGGACATCCCATGCATGGGGAGATCTGTGTGTCTGATTGTTGCTTTAAAACCAGAAAAACCTCACAAGTGACCAGAGTTTAAACACCTTGGGTTTTACATGAGAACATTTCTGATCATTTCATGAGCTCAAAACCCAGTGGGAACTTCGATGTGTGCTTTTGTGTGCTTGTAAATCAAATAACTCTGTTCAGAAACAGAGGTTCAGTGGTGCTTTTTATTTATCTAGAAGGAAAAACAGCCTCAAAAAAAAAAACCCAAACACCTGAACACAAAACAAACAAACCAGTTGTGGGGATTTGATCAGACTCCCATACTTCTAAAATGGGTTTTTAAATAAGTGAATCTGTCCACTCTCAGAATGGAAGGTGTAAAATGGGATCCTGTTTCAGGTGGGGAGGGGTTTGGGGGATTTGTCTGGTGAGAAGCAGGAGCTCCTTGGTCTCCTTTCACCCTCCCTGTAAGGATTTTGTAGGTCTTACCCCTCCCCAGCTGCAGCCCCACACTCTGAACCTGCACAAGGTGGGTGTTCAGTGGCTCTTGCTCTGCCAAACTCTGACATAAAGGTCATTTCCAATCCTAAAGTCATGCCTGGCTTGGTATTAATTCCCCCCCCATGTTTACAAACCCTCTGCTGTGAGGTGCCAGACCTGTGCAAGCAAACCTTGCCTGCTTTTTTTCTGCCTTTCTCGTGTTCCACTTACCTCTGGTGGCTTTGCCTTTGTGAGAAAAACAAGCGTGGGGAGGAAATGTGAATTCAGAGTTTCCTCTGGAAAGTCCCCAACGACCTCTGTAGCTTTTGTGCTTTCAGTGCCTCGACTTTGGGAGCCTTTTTTGCATGTTGTGGCTGAGTTTAGTTTCTCAAGAAGCTGTGTTTGGTTTGCTTACTCAGATTTCTGTTGGATGGGAGCAGCACCGTTGGAGTGCAGTTTATTGCCTGGGTGACACGAGTGACCTGGGTGAGGAGTCCTGCTTGTGCAGTGCCTCTTTGCCATATTCCAAACATAAAAACCAGTTCTTTAGGCTCCCCCTTGTAACAGAGGACTGGTGGTTTCTTTTCTGCCCACAGAGAAGGTTTAGGGTGCTGTAAATTCATCCCTTGTACACGAACATCAGCTGGCTCTGTTATTGTCACCTTGGGGTGATTTTAGTGCCAGTAAATACCGTCTACTGTGTAAACTCAAATGCTGGTGGTTTAAATGATTTTTTTTTTCCCTTCTAGTGGCACTGCTTTCCATCTGAGCAGCTCTGAAGCACAGACCCCACCAGGCTGAACATCTGTGGTGCAGCTTTAGCTCCCACTCGTCGAGAGATGAACTAAAACTCCAGGACCTCTTGAGGGAAGGGATGGATTGAGGCTCTCAGCCCGTGTTGGATGTCCTCCTCTCCAGCAGAAACCATGGCAGGTGCTTCCTGGGCCTCCAACGGGACAGTTGCCAGCGGCAGCTCAGAGCTCTGGTTGGAAGCAGATTCCCAGGATTCCTTGTTCACCGTCACCTACAGCGTTGTCTTCGTGCTGGGGCTGGTGGGAAACACCCTGGCCCTGGCCCTGCTGTCCTGCAGAGCGAGGCACACGTCCCACTCCTACATTTACCTGATCAACCTGGCCCTGCTGGACACCCTGTTTGTCTGCGTGCTGCCTTTCAAAATCCATTCCCACCTGCAGGGGAGCAACTGGACCTTGGGGGCCGCTGCCTGTGGGATCACAGGGACCCTGTTCCACCTCAACATCTACCTCAGCATCGCCTTCTTCACCTGCCTCTGCGTGGACCGTTACGTGGCCGTGCTGCACCCCTTCGCCTACATCCAGCTCAGGGCCGGCCACTGCGTGCTGGTGGCCACGGCCCTGTGGGTGGTGGCCCTCGGTGTCACCGTCCCGCTTGTCCTCGCGGGTCCCCTCCACCAGCGGGGTGTGGGGAACACCACAACCTGCCTGAACTTCCCCACGGGCAGCTGGACCTGGCGAGAGGCCCCTCACGATGTCCTGGCCTTGCTGTTGGGGTCCGTGGTGCCGTCCTCCCTCATCCTGGTGGGATTCCCGCTCGCGGCCTGCAGGATCTCCCGCGTCAGGCGCGGCATGGCCCGGAGGAAGGCCCTGAGCACCATCTACATCATCCTGGCCATCTGTGCCCTGTGCTTCCTCCCCTCTCACCTCACCCACCTGCTGCACTTCCTGACGAGGGTGCAGCTCAGCCAGGACGAGTCGTTCTCCATCCTGATCCACAGGATGAGGAGGGTCAACCTGGCCCTGGTGAGCCTCAGCTGCTGCCTCACCCCGCTCCTCTGCTACCACAGCTCTTCCAGCAAGCAGTGCCACTGCAGCTTCAGGCTCAGGTTCAGGTCTAAAAAGGTGTTCACCATCTGTGACCGGAATTTCGGGGAGCCCTCCTGTGATTATAAACTCCAGCAGAGATGTGGGGGCAAAAACCCCAGAGGTGGAACCAACTGGTTCACTTCAAGTGAGTACAGGGGCGATCCTTCCAGCTGTTTCTTTACAAGCAAAGCTGTAAAACCTGTTGTTTTTTGGTGTGGTGGCTGTTAAAGCACGGGAGGGAAGTGCCCACCAGCTGTGGGTGTTGATCAACCAACTGGGACAGCCCCTGGGGGAGCTCTGTCCTCAGACAGACCTTACCAGCACGTGCTGTGTTTGTGATGTTTTGGGCTTGTTCTGTTTAACTTCGGGGTTGGCAGTCCACAGGGCTTTTTTTTTGGGAAGCAGCACAGCCCAGGAAAGGGGCACCTGAAGGAGATCAGCCTCCTAATTGATGGAGGTGGATTTGGGCAGCCCTGCTTGGGTTTTTTTCCCGTTTTGGAGGGATCTGGTGTGTTCTCCCTGGGTTCAAAGCCCACGTTCCACAGCCAAATAAGGGCTTCTCATCCCCACTTGGCTTCCTGAGGAGTATTCCAGGACAGGCTTTCCCAGATTCGAGCTGGACATGGATTAATGGAAGTTTAGAAGGGAGCAGATCCCAGTATTTATCAGTCAGTGGTAAACAAGCTCCTCTGCAGTTCCTGGAGCTGCCACAGCTCTTTGCACTGTGCAGTCCCCTTCAAATGTCAAAGCTCTCTCTTTTTCAGTCACATTTTGTGCTGTAAACACAACATCTGAACTCTCTCACCCCCTTTTTCTTGTATTAACAGACCCACGTGGCTTCTGAGAACTGCTGAGTTTTCCACCCCGCGAAACGTGAGACTGTGGAGAGAATTTTTCATCTGTGGGTGCTCTGAGGCAGCAGAAAACCACAAGCCTGGCTGACAACCCGACTTTACTTCGGAGGGATGAGGGTTTTTGGTGTAACAGATGCAGAGACTCGCTGCTCTTCTCCTTCCCCAGGCCACCCCAAAACTCTCTGTGTGCTCTTGGGCTCTGGGTAGCAGGGCTGTGAGTAGCTGAGAGCAGCAGGGACACTGTCAGGGGCTTTGGTTAACAGGACAATGTGCTAAATCAGTATTTTAGTTTCCAAATGCAGTCTAAAATTCCTGTTGTAACCTGGCACGTGCCCAGGTTCTGCTGGACTTGGAACAAGAACTGCCCTGGGCCTGGAGGGAGAAACCAGGATTATTGTGGCAGAAGGGTTTGGGGGAATCAATGACAGTGTTTCTCTGTTTATTAATTTCTCTTTACTCAACAATGGACGGTGCAGCTTCTGCCCAAATTCAGCCACAGTTTTGCTTTTAGCTTGGGTGAAATTTTAAATACTGGTGAGAAAAATCTGCTCAAACTTTTCTAAAACAAGGAAAACGATTCCTGTGCTGTGTGGGCTTGGGGAGCCAAGTGCAAACCCCAGCACTGTGAAGGCAGGAGAGGCTCAGAGGGAGCATTAGCACAAATTAATCCTTCACCTTTCCTGAGCCATTGCTATTTTTATCCCATTTACAGACTATGGAAAATCCTCCCAGCACTGGAGGGGGACTGTTCTTATCAACTAAGCACAATCTTTATGCTCTGCATAAAGGAAGAAAAATGTTATTAAGAGGCTCCAGGCAGGAGAGCAGCTTTCCTGGAGGCTCCTCAGCTGTCCCTGAGGGAAGGAGGGAGAATTAAATAAGTTTAGCAGCTTGATGATCAGCACATTTAGGGCTTTATTCTTTTACCTCCAATATCCTTTGCATTTTAATTGTTTCACTCAGCACTGCTGAGATTTTTAAGGGCAATGAGCTGCAGGAGGGAAGAACACTGAGTGACTTTTGCTTTACTGGGTAAGCAACTCAAAGATTGTTCCTCAGGACTGTTTAAAAACAGGTTGTCCCAACTCCCTGCACGGGTTTCCAAGGGGGAAGATCACAGTACTGGTGACAGGTAGGCACTGGCACTGCAGTAACTGGACAAACACTGTAATTCTTTTATTAAAACAAACCAGAAAAAAACCCATTGGCAAGGTAAACAAAATAAAATCTCCGTCTCTGTAACCCCCTGTGCTCTGCTCTGCTCTCAGGATGTGCTCTGGGGCAGGCCTTTCTTCAGGAGGGAGGTGAGATAACTGCCCAGCTCTTCATCCTACAGAGGAGAAAGAGAAACGGGATGAAAGCAAAATCTTCTACTTGCCTGTCCCATCTGGGGCAGTAAATTCAACTCTGGTACCCAGAAATAGGTTGAAACAGCTCTTGGACCCTGCAGGATCTAATGTTAGCTGTGTTCAAAAATGGAAACAGAGCCACAGCTGCCTTTCTGGGTGTTCCTCCCAAATACTGGTGTAAAACTCCCATTTCTCAAAGGAGGTGGCTGGATCTGAGGGGTCTCTTTTGAGGAAAATCACCACTTTTCTTGAAAGTAAGGAATAAAGAACCATTGATTGTGTTGCTTTGCCCCCAAAAGGCATTTCTTTGCTGTAAAGAAAGAATTTAATAATACAGCCAGAGAAAGTGTGCTCTTGAAAGGAAGAGAACATAATGAAGATCTAATAAAACAGTGTTAAGATTAGGCATAGGCTTCAAGCAAGAAGAAAACTAAGAAGTACAATGTAAAATACCTCCACACTCTGCATGGCAGTAGGGATACAGCTCAGTGTCCTCAAAACACAGAATTGTAATAATTAACTGTAATTACTCCAGCTCAGTGGTCCCAGAGAGCTCCTGTAAAGCCATTTCTACTAAACCCAATATGGTCAAGAAAATGGCAGCAACTCAGCTCATCCTCCAGTCAAACTCCTTCCAAACCAGAGGGAGGAAGGCTCAACACTTCCAGCCACCTCCAGCTCAGGACAGTTTTGGACTGAAAGGAGTTCAGAGCAGAAAGTCCTGGAGTGTTCCTACCTGGTAAGTCCAGGACACGAGCAGGACTTTGGTTCCCTGATCCTCTGAGTGTGCTGTGGCCTGGATAAGGATTGACTCCACGGTTATAGAGCCATCAGGGAGATGCTGCACAGAATAATCCTTCAGGACCCTGGGAAGAGAGGAAAAAAATGATTTATTTGGGAGGGAAATGCACCCAGGTGAAGGGTGGGTCACCCCTGCATCTTCACCCCAAACCCCAGCCTGTGGTTTACTCCTTTTCGCTGTGGATGAGCCAGCACCTACTCCCCCCAAGGAGTCTCCTACTCCCCCCAAGGAGTCTCCCACTGCCCCCAAGGAGTCTCCCACTTCCCAAGGAAGGGGGAACAGGGATAACCCACAGCTTGGTGATTCTGCTGCTTGTATTAATCGTGTAGGATTTCCTACAGAATTTATTTCTGGCCTTCATGACAGTTCTACCCCCAGTTCATCAGAGCAAAGCCCCGCTCAGGGACCCGCCGGCTGCCTGTAGGTTCTGCTGTTGCCAGCTCAAAGGAGGGGGCACCTGTGCTACCTGGATTAGGAATGATAAACTCAACTGCATCCCTGGGTGGGGGGAAAAAAAACAAACCCTGTGAGGTAAGAAGGGCCTCACCCCTTGAGGTGGTTGTAGACCCGAAGCACCGTCTCGTGCTCCTTGCGCGGGTCCTGGATGTGGACGCGGCACGTGAAGCGCAGCTGATGCTCTGCCAGGCCCAGCTCCTTCAGGGCCTGCTCGGGGGAAACCAGCCTGAAACTCTGCAGAGAGAAGGGATAAATCCATGCAAATCCACTGCTTGGAGCTTTCTGCAGTTGCACTGCCCCTCTGTGGGCAGCTGCTCACGGGTGTGTTCTGCACGCTTCCATCGCACGTTGCTGTTTGTTCACCTTTTCCATCTCACTGCTGGGAGCATGAGGGGGTGATGGCAGTGGCCAAATGCCCACCTAAATAATCATACCAGCCCTTCATTTAACAAAACTGAAGCTGCTCTCTGGAAGCTGGTTTTATCCTCTTTAGGCAGGGGAATGGTGTTTGAATACAAACGTGAGGTCACAGAGGAAGAAATCCTCCCCTGGCGCCTTCTTTGTAAGAAACCAGAACTGCTTAAATCTTGATTTTGGCTCCTTGTGCACCCAGAACTCGTGTGTGAGTTATAAAACATTCAGAGGACTCAAGACAGGCTTAAGAACACTTTTACTCACGTTATCCTTCATGAGTAACGTGCCGTGCATGAGCTTTGGTTTCTTGGCATCTGGTACAGGACCTAAACCAAGGCCAGGGGAAAGAAAAGACAAGTTAACAATGAAGTGATGAATTTTCCCATTAAACAGCTGCTCTGGGACTCAACAGATGGACCTCTGAGGCCCTCATGAGGTTCAGACACTAAAATTTTCCACCTTTTTCCTGCTAAGTGCATTCATGGTGCTCAACCATCATCAGAACTCCTGACCCATAAGAAACCGTGTCTAGTTTACAACACAGAACAACTGCCTCTCTTCCCAGAGCACATCCTGATTTGGGAGGGTTTAGATTATTTTTTTTTTTCAACTTGAGTTTATAAAAGTAACTCCAGTTTTCCCAAACCTAGCTGGTAAAAGCACACGTGAGTTTTCTGTTACCATAGTGAACGAGCAACAAAGTGGCAAACAAGGCAGCCTGTGTGAGTTTGTTTTTAAACATTATTATATTTGCAGCATTCTGCCTCCTGCCAGCACAGGAGCAGGGCCTGAAAGAGGGAATTTTGTGGTTGGAAGAGTCACCTATTGCTGCTTCTCTCTTGAGGAGGCCCAGGGAGATGTCCACGGGGATGCAGGGGTTGGTGAAGATGGTGGTGGTCTCTCCGTTGGCGGGCATGTAACAGCTGACATCTGCAATGGGAGCAGCCCCTGTCAGGCCTGTGGCAGCAGGAAATGCTGCACCACAACAAAACCACTTCACTTCCAGTCCAAAGGGCCGTTAAAATTAACTGGGCTTAGTTAACATGTTAATTAGGATGTTGCAGACACCAGTTTTTTGAGGGTGTCTGTAAATTCCATCAGACCTAACCCTGCTGAGGGCCTGTGGGTTAAACACGTGACCTTCAGTGCTCTGCTGCCATTCCCTGCTCAGCACCACCACACATGGGATACCTACGGAATTCCTGCTCTATTTTCTGCTTCAGGAACTCCATTTTCTTGGCTTCCCCGTGGACCAGGAGCACGTTCCGAGGCTCAGCCTGGCGGATGAGCTGCATGATCCCCTTGGCATCTGCGTGGGCACTGAAGGACATGTACTCCACCTGCATCTTCACTTCCAGCTGGGGAGGAGCAGAAAGCATGGGATTTGGGGACTGGGAATGGCTTTGGCTCACAACAGCTTGTATAACATCCACAAGACAGACCCAGCCTCCTCTCTAAAGGGGGAAGGAGAACACCTAAATTGCCTTGAAGAAAAGCTTTCAGTAACTTACAGCCTCAAATTCCCCAATTCCACAGAATACTTGACACACATTTGCCAAAACAAATCAATACTTAAGGACAACTGGTATCATTTTATTACCCACATCTGCTTAAAAATGTAACATTTTTACCTATTTGACTCATGGGGCTTTGTTATTAAACATTATAAATGTGCCCCATTAATGGCAGAAGACAACATGCTTGCCAAGGCAAAAAAGAAAAAAAAATGAGTCCAAGTCCAAAAAAAAAGTTACTTTGAGGCATTTTCAGGGTTGGGTGCAGCATGATCCATGGTGTGTTAACTACCACCTTAAGTTTTGAAGGATTTCCCCCCAAGTGACCCTTCCCTTGGATTGAAAAATCCAACTTACAATTTGTCTGCCCTCCATCTCCAGCTTGCGCTGCCCGCTGAGGATCTTGTGGCCCACAGTCCCCTGCACGCAGTATCCAGGCATGATCACCTGGGATGGAAAACCAGGAATGTCACCCAACTGCCCCTGCCCTGGGCCTGGCACAGCTCTCAACATCCAACCAGCCACAAATGCACAGTTTGGAGCTCGGGTGAGCTCTGGCCCCGGGCTGGGTCACGACAGAACTCGTGGCATTTAAAGCCCAGAGGCCGAGGAAAAGCTCTCCTGCAACCTCTGCCCTCGGTGCCACTGGCACAGCAACAGAAAGCATCACTCAGGGAAACAGTTTCTTACCATATTCTTCTCATTCCCTGCCCATTTCCTGAAGATTTGAAGGGACTGTCCTGCGTGAAGCATTCCAGGGGTTGCAAACACCACCTGGAATTCAAAGATACGCCGTGAATCATCACAGAAAAGGGGTTTTCCATTACTTATAATATATAAATATTCTAAATCTGTGCAGAAAATCCCCCCATGCCCATTACAGACACTTCATCAAATGGGGATTTTTGCTATTTTATTTTTTTCCCCACTTTGTCTAATTTTCACAGGAGCTGAACTGCTGTTTTAGGAAACGTTTGTGAGCAGTGTCTGCTGAAAACTCTGAATGGTTTTATCATCATAACTAATAAACCAGTCAGAAAAAAACCCAGCAATGCAAGATTGTGCTGTAAAGGATCTGTCACCTGAGCTACTTACAGAATATACTGTAAAGATGATGGTTTGAATCATGATGGATCCATCAGATTCAGTTTGAATCCATCAGATGTGAATCAGATCTGAATCTATCAGATCTATCTGATTATCAGATCAGATCCATCAGATCTGAGTCTATCAGATGTATAGACTATATAGAGATGCAAGTTTTTAATTTACTCTGGACATTTTACTTTTAGTAAAACAAAGAGAGAAATATCTTTAATAGTTATAGAGATGGGTTGGCCATAAAAGGGTCTTAGGTGAGATTAACAGGATAGAGGAGGCTTGGGCTGCCTTGTTGATCCCAGACTGGTTAAAAGCAGCTCCCTGAGCCCCCAGCTCTGCCCTGTTCCCTCCCTAACACCCACCTACCATGGGCCCTGGGTTGTCTGCAAAGGCCCTGTCGAAGGCTTTGATGTGTTTGAACTCAAACATGTTCCTCTGCACAAAGGTTTTCCGGATTTTCTGGTTAGTCCACGTGATGAAGAGCTTGTAATAATGGTTGGCCTTCTCTGTCAGTCCCGTGGAGAAGTAGATTGGAGCCTTCAAGTTCATCCTTTCCCTGTGGAAAGAAGTGTCCCAGAGAGCTGTGAGGGCCTAAGTGGGATCCTGGCTCTCCAGGCTGGAAGTCCAGAAGCTTCCTACCTTTCCAAATATTCACCAGACACAGGAGGATCCCAGAAACCTGCCAGGAGCACAGAGGAGGACAAAAAGGTACCTGCACAGAGACACTGCACTCACCAGAAAGTTTCCAGTAAAATGCAAAGTTCCTGGGCACGTCCAAGGGCAAAAACTGGGATAAGAACCTGCAACAGAGATGGGATTTAGCGTCTGGAAAACCCACACAGCCTCAAATTCACTGCAGGGGTGTTATTTCTGAACAAGTCCCTCAGTTCCCTCTCACTTTCTGATACTCTTTTCACTTCCCAGGAATGTGTTGTGCAGTTTGGAATGAATGAAAGGCACTGCCACCTGACCAGCACCTCTCTGGGTGGCATGGAAATGTCTTTATTAAACTACTTCCATCTTGGGAAGAAAGTAGTGCCTGAAAATAAGCAAGGCTGTGGGATCAGTTTTATTCCATCAGCTCTTACCATCCCAACCCATACAAATGACTGAAATGCCCACCCTGCTGATTCTAAAAGTTGTTGTTTTTTTTTTTCCTGGTAATTATATTTTTGCTTTTGTATAAAACAAGAAGTTTCAGCCTCTGCAAAGGAGCTTTCCAGTTTTCCATTTCCACTGCTACTTCACAACACAAACACACACAAACCTAAATAAATAAAACTAAAAGTAAATAAATAAAACTAAAAGTAAATAAATAAATAAAACTAAAAGTAAATAAATAAATAAAACGGAAGAAATACAAATAAAACTGAAGGAATACAAATAAAACTGAAGGAATACAAATAAAACTGAAGGAATACAAATAAAACTGAAGACATACAAATAAAACTGAAGACATACAAATAAAACTGAAGACATACAAATAAAACTGAAGAAATACCTAAGAAAAGCACATATAAAGAAATTATGGGTCACAGTTACCACTATCCCAGTTACCAGCCTGGGTGAGACCCCACTGTGCACACACTGAGGGGAGGTTTCTGTTCTCCCCTGGGTAACAGGAAACCAAACGGTTGAGAGCAACAGTTGTGGCATTATTTGTGGAGGTGGCCACTGTACCTTCCCTCCTCTTTCCACAGTCTCATGGACCTTCTTCAGGAAGTCTCTCTCCCTGCAGCGTTTGGAATCTCGGATGGTCGTGGCGTAGGTGGACTCGCTGATCAGCAGATCCGGGCGACACTTATCGATCCAGGCAGCCCTGGATGAAGGGGATGGAAGGAAAATCCAATTAGGAGCTGGCACTAATGACCTGCAGGTCTCAATAGCACTGCCTCCCCCATGTGCAGACAGGAAACAGGAGCACGGCTGTGCCTCGGCCTGCCCGAAGTCACTGGGAATTCTGGGGCAGCATCAGGACCCCTCTCTCTCTGCAGGCACAGCTCCTTTAAATTAACCCAGCTCAAAACAGACACTACAGACCTTGAAAAGCAATACTGATCCAGTCCATTACCTGTTTTAAATGCATTAAAATGTGAAGCATGAGTACTACAAAACTCTCACATATGCTAAGAAAAATAAAACGAGTGTTAAACTTTGTGACTCGTACTCTCTTAGGAATTAAAAGCATGGAGAAGACACCATGAAATAACAGTTCAAACACTGAAGTCCCATTATTACACAGCCTTAAAAATAGATTAATATGAGTTAAGATTCATAGAACAGATTAATATGAGAAGAAGATGACATTAAGGTCTGTCAGAATCAATGTAAACCCGTTCACCCTCACAATTTAAAACTGCATTTATCTTTCCATCATTAAATGTTCCAGTCTCCTAAGAAAGAATCAAAGCTGATAAGCCCCTACTATTAACAGTCTGTGCTGAAATCTTCCTGTCAGAAATATTTGCAAGTCATAGAAATATTTACAAGTCCTACTCACCCCAAGTGTCTGTCTGGTGTCATGTTATAATCACCCTGATGGAAGAAGAGAAATCCATTAATATTCTCAAGGTGATGTAGGGACCTAGAAGTATTGCTGTGCATATATATATATATATCAATATCTTTGTATAATGTCTATGTAAGAGGCAAATGTGTATAAATCTGTGCATACTCACAGTGTACACAACTGACTCACATCCAACCTTGATCTGGAACATGGCAGCTCCAAGGACGTGGCCTGCATAGTATGCCTTGATCTCCAGCTCCTCATCCACCTGCCCCACCAGGCAAACACTCCATTAGTGCCAGCATTTCCAAATAAAACTGCCTGTTGCCTTCTGCAACAACCCTTGGTGTGACCAAAAAGTACCCAGAACTGACCCTTTACCTGCACTGTCTGGTGAAGGTGCACAGCCACCACCTTTTTCATGCAGTCTTTAATCATCTGGGAAGTGAAGAAGTTGGTTTCCCCTTTCTTGTCCACAGTTATTTTCCTGTAGTCCTCCAGGAGGATGGGGCAGATGGCCTTGGTGGGGTGTGTCATGTAGATGGGCCCATCATAACCCACCATCTCACTGAAATAGGGCAACGCTCCACAATGGTCCAAGTGGAAGTGGCTGCAAACAAGAAAACCCACAAAGAATAAAGGAGGTGCTGCATAGAATTCAGCCTGGCTGGTGCTCTCACATCTTGCTTCTGATTTTTAAAGCTCTGCACGGCACAGAGGAACCAGTCAAAACATGAGTGAGGGACCTGGAACATGTTTGGGTTGCAAGGGGCAGCCTAACAAAGCATTCCCATTTCCCACTGGGGCTGTGACAGGGAAGGAGCTGCCTCACCTGATGATCACACAGTCCAGGAAGTCAGTCAGCCTCCCATTCTGGGTGATGTAGGAAAAGTCAGGGAAGCGCCTCTGCGGACATGGGAAAACAGGGAATCCATCAGGACACAAAGCCAGGCAATGCTGCATCACTGATCCAACAAAACAACAGAGGGAGGGACCTGGAACACTGGGAATGTGCAGAAAGAGTCAGAGGGGAAAGGAGGGGAGAGCTGCCAGGGGACAGACAGGGAACTGGCCTTGGGTAAAGAAGAATCTTCCCCCAGAGGGTGGTTGGGCACTGCCCAGGCTCCTCAGGGCAGTGGGCACAGCCCCAAGGCTGCCAGAGCTCCAGGAGTGTTTGGACAGTGCTCTGAGGGACAAGGTGGGATTGTTGGGGCGTCTGTGCAGGGCCAAGAGCTGGACTGATGGTCCTTGGGGATCCCTTCCAGCTCAGGATATTCCATGATTCCATACACACACCTCTGTGTCACGTGAGATGAGCCAGGACACATTCAAGGAAAAATTACCAGAGTGGAACAATCCTGCTGGGAAGGGCCAGGACACGTCCCCTCAGCCCATTCCTGCTCCCCACTGCACTCACATCATCGTTGTAGCCCATGTGCATCCCACAGTCCAGCATCACGTTCTTCCCAGCGATGGACACGAGGATACAGCTCCGTCCCACATCCTGCCCAGCCCCTGGACACAGGGAAAAGGCAAGTAAAACATCTCTGGGAACGTTTGCAATCCTTTCAAAACAGAAGCACTTAAAGGTCTGCACGAACTTCCTGCAGGTTGCAGCTACAGTTTCAAGTAAAACCGAAATAATCCTTTATCTGGAAAGGATTAACATGAACCTCAGCTCCCTCTGGTGCTCTGCCCTCAGTGGAAGCTTCATTAAGCTTTAATTAAGTCCACATCAAGCCCAAAAATTATCCATCAGGATAAGGCAGTTCCCCTGCCCAGCACAGAAACAGTGTCTGTGCAACCCATAAAAATAGATTAAAAAAAAAGAAAGAAAAGAGAAAGATTTGCTTCCTGTGGCTCTTTACCACGGTAAGTGAACTAATGCTCTACAGTCCTGCACAACCCTACAGTGCCTTTACCAGAACACGTTAATTAATCCTCTAATCAAATGAGTTATGACTGTTCAGAGTCTTATTTGCTCGAAAGGCACACGGAGGGCAGTGAGAAGACAAGAACTGGACTGACAAGAAGCTGGCAGGAACCACAACTGTCCCACACATTACAGGTGCCACCAAGGCCAGTTTTCCGTGCCAACCTGACACATCTCACCCTCTAAATTCCAAATTCCACAGTGTTTGTGTTTCAGGATGGTTTTGGACTGGACTTACCCAAGGGGGTGACTTTGATCTCAGGCATTTTAGCAGAGTCCAGACCCCAAACCGCACAGGGAATCACTCCAGACGCTGCTCAGGGAGGGGCACGGGAAGAGAAGATCTCGTTGGTTTTGCAGGAGCCATTTCGACTGGTTTGCACAAGAGGGGGAAAGTATCTGGCACAAGACTCGGGCAGAGGCCAAACTCTTTTCTGGAGAAGGGGAAAAGAGATAGGAAAGGAGTCAAATGATAAACAAGTTACGGAAACTTGGCCCTGCCCGGGTTCGATATCCATCCCCATGGCTGGGAGCTGAGAAAAACACATAGACACACCAAACACACACAGAAACACACCAAACACACACAGAAACACACAGAAACACACAAACCCGAACACAAACGCAAACAGAAACACACAAACACACGAAAACCACACAAAACCAAACCCACACGCAGAAACACACAAAAAACACACGGAGACATGCAAACACACAAAACCAAGCACAAGCACACACGCAGAAACACACAAAGCCAAACCCGCACGCATATAAGCACACGGAATCGTACGAAAGCACACAAAACTCACAAAAACCCACAGAGAACCACGCAGAAACCACCCAAACCCACCCAAACCCCGCGGCCGCGGCACTCCCGGCCCTCTGCCCTGACACCACCTCACTGCGCCTGCGCCGCCACCGCCCCGGCAGCTCGCGCCCCTGTGCCGCACCCAGCGCGGATTGGCCGCGCCGCGGTCACGCACCAGACGCTGATTGGTCCGCTGTCCGAGCCGCAGTGACGCATCGTAACCCGATTGGTTCGCTGGCAGAGCGCGGAGTCGGACCGCGCGCGGATTGGCCGCGCCGGGGGGGTGGAAGAAGGAGGAGGAGGAGGAGGAGGAAGCGGCGCCGCGGGGCGATGGCGGCCGCGGGCGCGTTCAGCCTGAGGGAGGTTCTGGACGCCTTCCGGGGATGCGTGACCGAGCGGCGGGAGGTGCTGCTGGAGCCCTACCTGAGCGGCTGGTGGGGGCTCATCCGGTGAGTGCCCCCCGCGCACAGCGACTTTGGACGGGAGCGGGGAGTGACAGCGCACGGGGCGGCAGTGGCGGGTCAGCTGCTCCTTGAGGCGGGTGGGAACGTAAAAGAATTACAGTGTTAGGGCAGGAAGGGGAGCTCCCACGGGAAAAAAAATGGTTCCTGGGGATGGATATCTGTGCGCAGCCCTGCGGCCTCCGGGGTAAGGAGGATGCGAGTCCAGGGGAAGCCACAGAGACGCTCCAAGGGCTGGAACCAGGCTGGGAGAGCTGGGGGGGGGTTCACCTGGAGGAGAGAAGGCTCCAGGGAGACCTGAGAGTCCCTTGCAGGGCCTAAAGGGGCTCCAGGAGAGCTGGAGAGGGACTGGGGCAAGGGACGGAGGGACGGGAAACAGCGAATGGCTCCCCACTGCCAGAGGGCAGGGATAGATGGGATATTGGGAAGGAATTCTTCCTTCCTGGCACAGGTTGCCCAGAGAAGCTGTGGCTGCCCCTGGATCCCTGGAAGTGTCCAAGGTCAGGTTGGATGGGGCTTGGAGCCACCTGGGATAGTGGAAGCTGTCCCTGCCCCTGGATACTGTTTAAAGTCCCTTCCATCCCAAACCATTCCCTAATTCCATGGTCCCCCAGGTTCCTGCAGAGCCTCGGCGCCGTCTTCGGCTTCATCTCCAAGGACGCCGTTGCCAAGGTGCAGATCATGGAGCGGCACCGCCGGGGGGAGCAGGGGCAGCACTACGAGTCCCTGCAGTCCATGGTGGAATTCGAGCTCTCCCGGGGGCCGGGGGAGCTGCGGGGCCGCCCCGAGTCCGGGTGCCGGACGGTGCTGCGGCTGCACCGCGCCCTGCTCTGGTTGCAGCTCTTCCTGGAGGGGCTGCGCACGGGACACAGGGATTCCCGGACCTCCACCATCTGCACGGACTCCTACAACGCCTCGCTGGCCAAACACCACCCCTGGGTGGTCCGCAAGGCCGCCACGCTGGCCTTCTGTGCCCTGCCCTCCCGGGACGCCTTCCTGGAGGTCATGAACGTGGGCCCCCCCGAGCAGGCCGTGGACATGCTGGGGGAGGCCATTCCCTACATCCAGAGTGTCTATGGCATCACCCAGGAGCTCTTTGCCCAGCACAGCCTGCTGGACCTGCCCTGACAGGAGGGGGCACATCCCAGCAGGACTGGGGTGAAAATCAAGTGTTTCTCTGGCTCTCTGCCCGTGGGCACCTCCACTTTCCCCTTCCCACTTAGCCAAGCTACTCTGGGTGCCTCACCTTACAAAACATACACCAGGGGGTTTTATATCTATTTATGTGATACATATAAAACACATATCATACATGTAGTTTATATCTACGTCAGTGTCTGTGAGGGGGCTCCCCACGGGCTTAAGGATTTCCTTTCCCTTCCCAGCAGGGATCTGACCACTTAGCCAAGCTATTCAGGGTGCCTCACCTTGGAACAGAGAAATATGAACCAGGGTTTTTTATATCTATGTATGTTATATATATAGATACATGTATGAAATGTATTTTATATCTCAGTGTGGAGCTCTGCAGTAAGGAAAAAAAAACCCACAGCAGCAGGAGCTTTAAGGATTTCCTTTCCCTCTCCAGCAGGGAGCTGACCACTTAACCAAGCTATTCAGGGTGCCTCACCTTAGAACAGGAAAAGATGTACCAGGTTTTTTACATCTATTTATGTTACACATATAAAACACATATCATGCATGTATTTTATATCTATGTCAGTGTGTGTGTGGAGCTTGACACTAAGGAAAAAAAACCCTACAGCAGTATGAGCTTAAGGATTTCCTTTCCCTTCCCAGCAGGGAGCTGGCCAAGCTATTCAGGGAGACAGAAAAAAGATGTTCCAGGTTTTTTTTCTATCTGTGTGTGTTGTACAGATATACATGTATGATCTGTGTTTTATATCTATGTCAGTGTGTGTGTAGACCTCAAGACTAAGAAGAGAACTCACAGCACTATGAGCTGCTTAAGGGATTTCTTTTTGTGTTCCTGGAGTCACCTCCAGCTCTCCAGCAATGCTGGGAGGGGAGGTGGTTTCTTTTTTAAGCCAAACTCTGCAATTCAGCAGCTTCTGTGCATTTACACCACTAGTTGTGGCCTTGTGTGACACAAGGTGGGGTCTGAACACATTTACACTCCACTTGATCTCCCCTGGCCACTTCTGTTTATCAGCTTCATTGCATCTGGGGGGTTTTGGGGGGTTTTTAACCTTGAGAATGTAACTCTGAGTGAAGGATGTGTGGTCACCCCCCCACCTGAGCACTGCTGCTAATCCCGTGTCCCCCAGAGCTGAAAGAGCTGGGGGTGGATGTCCCAGATCCCCTCAGCAGCACCTCCTGTGCCCTTCCCCTGCCCATTAAATCCATGCTCTTTGCACTTGGGATGGGGACCAATTCCTAAGCTGTGTCCAGCCCAGGCTGCAGACTGCACCTGAGCTGGGTTCCAGCTGTGCTTCTACGTTGTGTGCTCATGTGGTGGTGGTTTTTTTTTTGGTTAATGAATGTGTTAAATGCCTACAAAAACGATTTCTCTGACTGGGGAGAAATCCACACTTGTACTGTAAATCACTACATGGCTTCTACTGCAAATCACTGTAATAGCCAAAGGATGCAAAATGGAATTTACTGAGCTTCTGGAAAGCTGAGAAAGCACTACATGTTTAAGCCAGGGTGATGTGAATGTTTGGGGGAGGAGGAGGAACCTCACAAGCTGTACCATGTTCTGATTGTATCTTTTGGGCATAATGTAACACTGTGTGATCCAGGAAATCACTGTTACCTCGTGGAAACTGGATTAACTGGACATAAAGTTACGTGAATAATGTGCTTCTGAGGAGTGTCCTTTATGGGAATGTGCTCTGGGATTGTGGGGTTGGAAGGACCATGTCTTACACTGTTATCTCCTCTGATCTTCTCTCACTGGCAGAGTCTGTTTCATTTACCTGGAGATCAAGTTGAGCTTTTTAAAAGAAGTTACATATTTAAAGCTATCACTTAAATATTCCATTAAAGGGAAAGTATCCTTAACAATATGTCTGTACAAACATACCTATATATAACACAGCTACAACTGTTGCTTGCCTGAACTACTGGTGTATTTAACTCTCTGCAATGTATTTGCTTCTCCTCATTCAAGGGAAATATTGCAGCCTTGGTGCATCACTTTGGTGCAACTTGGTGCATCAGTTTTATAATACAGCATAAATATATAATAAACCAATAAAATGCAGTAAACTGAACTTTTCATTCAGAGCTATCCTGTGTGCTGAAATTCAAACCTGACAGGAGAAATGCAAGCCATGACCCAGCCTAAACTGCTACACTCTGAACTTGTACCTAAACCTGAAGTTTTTCAACTGAAATCAATATCATAGCTCAGTGTGAGGAAAAAAAAATTCAACCAGCCAGTAAAAACTTCCTAAAAAATAACAAGCACCAACCTTGTGACCCAGGACTGGCCTTCTCCAGGTAAATTCCTGATGGAATGAGGAATGATGCCCTGAGGAAGAGCTGGTTATCTCCATCGTGGGGTGACCCTGAATTTGAAAAATATATAAATAAAAATTACTGCTGTGTAAACCTCTTACAAAGAGGTTTTACAAAAATTAGAGTGGGGCACCCGAGTTTTTTTACCACCTATCCCAGAGGAAGCCCCCGATTTCCAGAGCTGTGCCAAAAGGATTTGGTAATTCACTCTGAGCAGAGGAAAGCAGGATGAGGGCAGTGGTTTTCCAACCAAGAGCACTCAGAGGGCATTGCTGCATATTTGACTACTGCCCACTGAGCACAGAGTGAAATTAATGCATTTTGCTAAACAAATTCTTGCCCAATATTTTCATCTCCGAGTTCTATTTAAAGTGATGAGGCTGGATCCCCCCTGCCCTTCTCCCACAGTCACTCAGAGATTTCTTCCCCCCCCAAACAGCCAAAAATGGTCCCTGAGCTGCTGCTGTGCCTGGGTTTGGGTTGTGCAGGAGCCCTCAGCCCCACGTGCCTGTCGGCTCAGTTCAGGAGGCCCGGGGATTATATCCTGGGAGGGCTCTTCCCGTTTGGGAAGGACACCCTGAACCTGTCGATGCGTGTGGAGCCCACCCCGGTGGTGTGTGAGAGGTAAGAGGTGGTGTGTGAGAGGTAAGAGCCATGCTGGCTTCACCAGGGCTGGGGGGAGAGAGGAAAAAGTCAAGTCATCCTAGTGGTGTGTGGGAGATAAGAGCAATTTTGGCTTCACCAGGGGAGAGAAAGGAAAGTCATCCCAGTGGTGTGTGGGAGATAAGAGCAATTCTGGCTTCACCAGGGCTGGGGGGAGAAAGGAAAGTCAAGTCATCCCAGTGGTGTGTGGGAAATAAAAGCAATTCTGGCTTCACCAGGGGAGAGAAAGGAAAGTCATCCCAGTGGTGTGTGGGAAATAAGAACAATTTTGGCTTCACCAGGGGAGAGAAAGGAAAGTCATCCCAGTGGTGTGTGGGAGATAAGAGCAATTCTGGCTTCACCAGGGCTGGGGGGAGAAAGGAAAAAGTCAAGTCATCCCAGTGGTGTGTGGGAAATAAGAGCAATTTTGGCTTCGCCAAGGCTGGGGGGAGAAAGGAAAGTCAAGTCATCCTAGGGGTGTGTGGAAGATAAAAGCAATTTTGGCTTCACCAGGGCTGGGGGGAGAAAGGAAAAAGTCAAGTCATCCTATGGGTGTGTGGGAAATAAGAACAATTTTGGTTTCACCAGGGGAGAGAAAGGAAAGTCATCCTAGGGGTGTGTGGGAGATAAGAGCAATTTTGGCTTCACCAGGGCTGGGGGGAGAAAGGAAAGTCAAGTCATCCTAGGGGTGTGTGGAAGATAAAAGCAATTTTGGCTTCACCAGGGCTGGGGAGAGAAAGGAAAGTCATCCTAGGGGTGTGTGGGAAATAAGAGCAATTCTGGCTTCACCAGGGCTGGGGGGGAAAAAGAAGAAGTCAAGTCATCCCAGTGGTGTGTGGGAAATAAGAGCAATTTTGGCTTGCTGGGGGGAGAAAGGAAAGTGGTTCTTCTGGTGGTGTCACAGCCAACACTGACGGTGGGATGGAGCAAAGAGGAGCTCTGAGGTGCTGGAGCACTGGGGTATGTCAGCTTCTGATCCCAAAATGGAAAGTGGGTTTGTGTTTTCTTGATGCCACTCTGCTGTCAGACTTCAGGCACAGCCGACTCCCATTTTGATGGAAGCTTTTAGCAGCACTGGGCTCCCTTAGTGCTTGAATCTCACACACAAAGGTGGCAATGCTGCCTTTGCTCCATGCCCTGCTCTCCACAGGCAGAATATACACGGTGCTGTTGCCCTTTATGAGGTAAAGGACACTCAGTACTGTGCAAAAGGCAAAGCAGGGAAGAAAATCCCCTGGCTTGCACATCTGCTAGTGTGTGACAGGTATTTCCTACTCACTCACACCAAGGAGGTTCACAGCACCCCCTTACAAGTTCCTCACAGCTCTCTGTGAGAAAGAGAAGTGTCCTGCCTCCTGCTTTGGCAGCAACAAAGCACAGAAAAGCCCAAAGGGGCCAAAATCCTTCCATCTTCACAGGCCATGGGGCAGGGAATATGCTCAGTGTACTGAGATACAGGTGGGAGGAAAATCCCAGGAAGAAGGACATTTGCCCTCAATTTAGCACCTTGGGAATCTCTGGCTTCAGGGGGGAAGCACACAAAGCTGAGAGCAGGTCTTGACCCTCAGAGCTAAACATACTTGTCTCCATATTCTGTTCCTTCTCCTGGGAAGCTCCAAGGATATATTTGCTGGCAGACAAGATTAATTAGCTTTGAAAAGTGCTCAAACTCTCACAGCAGAAAACTTACAAATGGGTCCAGGGGTGCTCTGGCTGCTGACAGTACCACAAATGCCTGGCTTGGCCACAGACAGGATGCAAAGTGTAAAAAAAACATGGAATAAGCTGCTCCCTGTTGTAACAACCCCTGTAATTCCTGCCTCCTCCTCCTCCTCCAGCAGGTTGTACACGGACGGGCTGATCTGGGCTCTGGGGATGAAGTTCGCTGTCGATGAGATCAACAATTCCACCTCCCTCCTGCCAGGGGTGACACTGGGCTATGACATATATGACAGCTGCTTTGAGCCCCTGGTGGCCCTGCAGGCCAGCCTGATGTTCCTGACCCGGAATGACACCGCAGGCACTGGAATTCTGTGCGACTCCACCGACTGCCAGCCCCGCGTGACCGCCGTGATCGGGCCCCACAAGTCGGATCTCTCTCTGGTGACAGCCAAAGTGTTCAGCACCTTCTACATCCCACAGGTAAAGAACCTCTCTGGAGAAGCAGGAATCCTCCTTTCTGGTGGGGAAGGGTTTGGATAGACAGCGTTGTCCGTGCTCTGGGAACACGGATTGTTGAAGTGCAGTTCTCGTCTTTCCTCTGCCACAGGTTTCCTGGGTGATCTTGGGTAGGTCAGTCAAATTCCCTCCTGGAGACACTACAGTGTTTAACCACCCAGAGAGAACAGGGACAACTCAGACCACTGTGATCCATGTAAAATGGGAATAACAGAGCTCCCAGTGTAAACTGGGAGGATCTCATGAAAATACTGACTAAAATACTTGACTACACACAAGAAAACGTGACTAAATACTCAGTTACCACAACAGAGGGCTCTAATGGTCGGGGAAATTTAGCCCTGAGCTAAGATATAACTGAATTTTGAGGGTGTCACCCTGTGTAGAAAGCAGCCAATTATCACTGTCATTAATGATAAGGGTTGGTGCTCTGCTGATGGACACAAGTGGCAGTGGAAGGAGACAGTAAATGCAGCCAAGATGGATCAGTTCTTCCCACTCTCCTGACCAGCATTTTTGAAACCTTAGGGCACTAACACTAAGAAAAGAAGGTGGAGAATGACCTGGACATCCCTCTTTGCCTCCCTCTGTCCCTCCCACCCTGCAGGTGAGCTATGGAGCCAGCAGTGAGAAGCTCAGCAACCCCGAGCTGTTCCCGTCCTTCTACCGCACTCTCCCCGGTGACAAGAACGTGGTGGAAGCTGTGGTCCAGCTCCTCAACAGGTTTGGGTGGAACTGGATTGGCACCATTGCAAGTGATGATGAGTATGGCCAAGGAGCCCAGGAACTCTTCTTAAGCACAGCTGGAAATAACAACATCTGCATTGCCTTTGAGGGCATAATTCCTACAGACGTGACCGAGCCCAGTGACAAAAAACAAATGGAAGAGGTCATTAGCTTAATTAATAGGACCAAAGTCAACATCATTGTCCTTTTTACCTATAGTCTGTCAGCCCAGGCCCTGCTGGAACAAGCCATCAAGATGGGACTGGGCAAGAAAGTCTGGATTGGCAGCCAATCCTGGATGCTGTCTGACCTACCTACCTCCATCCCAAATATTCAGAGCATTGGGACAGTCTTAGGCTTTGTCACGAAAACAGGCACAGTCCCTGGCTTCCAGCAGTATGTTGCTGACCTCTTTACCTCTGTTCAGCAGGATGAATTTTGCCAGCAGTCCAGAGAACTCAACCAGCTCATGAGCACCAATGTGCTGGACCTGCAATGCCAGGAGTGTGACAACATCTCCCTGGGGGACCTCTCCTTGCTGCTGGGCATCACCCAGGTGCAGCCCGTGCACATGGCCGTGTACAGCGTGGCCTATGCTCTGCACAGAGCCCTGGGGTGCACCTCCAAAGCCTGTCCCAAAACACCCATCAGATCCTGGAAGGTGAGTAAAGGCCGGGGGGGGACAAACAGCCACTTTTCATCATAACACAGCCAGACAGTCCCAACCTGAGCCCTTGTTGAGGGACAACCGATTTCAGCCAGAAACCTGCTTGCAGCCTTATCATCCTCCAAACATCAGCTGTACCAACCCCAATTTCCATTCTCTCCTCAGCTGCTGTACTACATGGACACTCTCCCGTTCGAGGTGAACGGCCAGAGCTTCAGGTTTGATCAGTACCACAGCACAAACACTGGCTACAAGCTCATATTGTGGTCCTGGAAGAATGGCATCCTTAGGTACCTGTCTGTAGGTGACTATAAAGAGTCCCTGCACATCGAGGAGTCCCAGATCCAGTTTCACACTCCAGATAAAAAGGTAAAGATGGCCCAGCCAATTCCTTCTGATTTCTTTGGTGATACAATTCTCCTGGAAGTGCCTGGCTGATGTTCACTCCTCCCTTTGCCAGGCGCCCACATCAGAGTGCTTCAGGCACTGCAAACCAGGACAAGTCAGAAGGGTAAAAGGATTCAACCTCTGCTGCTATGACTGCACAGACTGTGCAGAAAACACCTTCTGGAACAGTACAGGTGAGGTCTGAGAAATCTGAAGGCTTTAACTGTATTATGTGTATCTGCTGGTTGAGGTAACAACCAGTGATGAGCTCCTCCTCCATGAAGCACTGCCAGTGCAAGGGATTTGCCTCCCTGTTCTGCTGTGCTTTGCTCAGTCTTGCCCTACACACCTTCCCTGGGGACCTGCCTCTGCTGAGCCCAGAGGGATTGCACGAGGACAACATGTATGTATTTTACCTCAAGAGGTAGGAGAGAGGGCTGTGATGAAATTCTGGGGTCACAGGTGGGAGAGAAAGGCATATGATGAAATTCTGGGATCTTTTGGAAGCTTTCTGGGGAAGGGAAACAAGAGCTAAGAAAAGTGAGTCCTTTGGGGAGAAGGGTGGGGAAAAAAAAAAAAGAGAGTGAACTGTCACAAGCTTTGGAGTTCCAAGACACTCTGGAGGCAGGGACATCCTAACCCACATCTGTGATCCATCCTGAAGGGCTGGGTGGTCATCATGCTCTCACTGCTCCTTCCCAGACAGCACCACCTGCACCCCCTGCCTGCAGCAGCAGTGGGCCCCTCCCCAGAGCACGCAGTGCTACGAGCGCAGCGAGAGGTTCCTCTTCTGGGACGAGCCCCTCACCATTGCCCTGCTGGTCCTGATGTCCATCACCATCCTCCTGACGTGCCTGACAGCTCTGCTCCTCCTGAGGAACCTGCAGACCCCCCTGGTGCAGGCTGCTGGGGCCGAGAGGAGCCTCTTTGCCCTGCTGTGCCTGGCGCTGCTGAGCCTCAGCTGCTGCCTCTACGTGGGGAAGCCCAGTGACACCCACTGTGCCATGCAGGAGGTGGTCCACGCCCTGTGCCTCAATGGCTGCTTCTCCACCTTCTTCATCAAGACCCTGGAGATCACCCTGGTGACAGAGTTCCCCAGCTATGCCCCCTCCCTACTGCGCTGGGTGACCCACAGGAGGTCCTGGCTCCTCATTGTCTTGTGCCTGCTCCTCCAGGGCTTGCTCTGCCTCTGCCACCTCTACCTGGGCCCTGCCTACCTGGACCCTGACTACAAATCCCTGCCCACCGAGGTGCTGCTGGTGTGTAGCACCAAGTCCTGGGCGGCCTTTGCCCTCCTGCACAGCCTCAACGGCTGCCTGGCCCTCCTGTGCTTCCTGGGCACCTTCATGGTGCAAACGCTGGGCAAGAAGTACAACCTTGCCAGGGGCATCACCTTTGCCATCCTCATCTACTTCGTCGTCTGGATCTTCTTTGTGGCCATCTTTGCCACGCTGGGGACAGTCCTCAGGCCTGTCTCTCAGATTGCCACCATCCTGATCATCAGCCTGGGCATCCTGGTGACCAACTACGCCCCCAAATGCTACATCATCTTGTTCAAGCCCGAGATGAACACGCTGGATTGTTTCCAGAATTCCATCCAAGAGGAGCCAGAGGAGGACTCAGCAAACAAACAATAAGCCAGACCCATTGTCACCTGCTCCTCAGCAAAAGCTGGCTGTATTTTAATGAGATAATTTTGTTTATGAGCACTCTCTGGCCCCGGGCACAACCACCAGCTGTGAAAGCACAGGGCTCTGCTCAACCAGCTGAAGCCAAAAGAGGAGCAGATCCATCCTCTCTGGAATGGCCTGTTCCATCCCCCAAAAACAGCCAAAAGCAGGTTCAGTTAATCAACCAACCTCCAGTAGTGATATTTTATATGAATTTCTCTCTCAGCTCTGGCAATGTGAGCAGGAAGCCTCACCCAGAACACTTCCCTGTAAACGCTGCTGGTGATTTCCCCTTCTAATTAACTAAATAACTGCTCCAGAGGTAAAGCCATGAATCCTTTCCCAAGCCTTGGAAGAATTTTCAAATATATCCAACACCAGAGCAACAAAAAGAACATTCTGATAAGCAACAGCAGCTGTGTGCACGATATAAAGAGAGCATTACCCATTCAAATTGCAGCTCACTCATTTGTGTTTTGTTCACATGGGTTTGCAAAGGACATGGAAATCAGGGCCAGGCACATGGAAATGAGCAGTGTGCAGATCACACCACCCCAAGCCATGGCACAAAGTTCCTCCACCCCAAAAACCACACAAAGATCACCAAAAACTCCACACTGCTGCCAAACAGTACCAAGTCAATACCAAGTCACATCATTAAGATCTTTTCTCTTCCCCACCCACTTTAACAAGCAACTATATTAGTCCTTTATTCCCTACATTAAAGTTTTTCCATTACTGCCCTTTTATTCCCTATATTAAAGTTTTTTCATCTCTCCATCGGGTGCTGTTGCAAATTAACTCATCAGGTCAGCTCAATTAAAGAGCTGGGCAAATTAATCTAAACCAGGAAATACTTTTATTCTTTAAAAAAAAAAAAAGAAAAAAAAAAAAGAACTTTCTGGTGCACTGCAGAGCTACTTGTCCTAGATTTTTGTGAACACCTGCATACAGAAATACTCCTCAGTGTGATTAAAAATACCAAAACTCTGACCTGAAGCCTGGAGTCCTTACTCCTGGAGCCTGCAGCAAGTCTTCATGAAGATGTTGTTGCACCTGAGCCTCTCAGTATTCCTTGCTCCAGGGCTGTGATTCCATAGCACAGAAGCCTTAAGTAGCTTTTGATCATCATCATTCCAGAAATAGAGAAGGAAAAAAAAAATCCATTTACCTCCATTGGCAGCAGCCAGAAAGCCAACTCTGATCACAGCCAGAGCCGTGACAGGCTGAGTTTTCTTTCAGGGGAAGAGGGAGGGAGGGAAAAGCAGCTGATGAGACTTTTCAACCAGCTCCAGTCACCTGCAGACAACTCACTCTGGGTCAACTGGGGCCCATCAGGCCCTGCAGAGAAAGGCTGCAAGAACATGTCCAAAATTCTGATCATTCAATATTCACCTGAATTTGGACGATTTAATATTCACCTAAATTCTGCTCGTTTGATATTCACCTCACTGGGAAATGCTGGCTAAAATTTGTGGTATTTAAACAGTGTTTGACCCTCCCTTTGCTCTCTGATCTCTGCCAGCTGGGAAGAGGGAATCTGCCTCCTCAAGCTGGGGTTGTCCTTTGTATATGGAATGATTTAGGATGGAAAAGACTTTTAAATCACTTGAGTCCAACTGAACCCCTCAGACCCTGCAGGGAGCCTGGTAATACATGACAAACAGCCTGTGGTTTAATGCTTACCAGAGAGTAAAGTGGTGTCCTAATGATCCTACCTTGGAGAGTCCAGAAATGGGGAATATTCCCATGGAACAGCTGAATACACTGATGGGCTTTAGCAGCACATTCAAGTTCTGGGGCTGCAGGTAGGACAACTTGTTCCAGCTCATGTCTGGGGAACAGGGGTTTTTCCTCCAGCTCTCTGGAGCCCTCACAAAACTCCCCCCTGCCTACCAGCACCTCCTGAATCTTCTTGAGAGGACAAAACTTCAGTGTGACATGGGGGGAAAAAAAATAAGAGGAAGATTCAACCAGCATTTCATCAATAAATGACTAAAAGATAAAATGCAACAGTGCAAAGAACTGAAGACGTACACCGAGGTTATCACATAAAATTAAAAGCTTTTTAGTGTTTAAAATAGCATTTACACATAAGCAGCTATATATTAACTATACAGACACTTGGGTTTTAATACAATATCTACAAAAAAGAATTCAATTATGCAATAGACATTTAACAGGAACAGTGCAGTCCATGCTAATAAGAGGTCACTCTTTGAGTAGAACCAATTCTAGGATAGGTGATAGTCTGGATTTTCATTATTTAAAATCATGTAACTTTGTTCCTCTACTGTACATAAAATTCTTTACATGTATTTCTAATCACTGATTAGAATTAATAATTTTAAGTCAATCTTATTACAATCCAGTTAAATGCAAAAAACAAAAACAATTACATCAACTCATGAGCTGTCAAGTCTCAGGAGGGGACTGCCCATTTGAAGAGAACAAAAATAATAGCAAAAGTCAATGTCTGTGCATCATTGCTTGCCATCCAATAAACCTTTGGATAAAGTGTCCAGGGGACTGTTACCTTGGAAAAAGGAGATTTATTAATAGGAGGTAAAAGACAATAGCAGTGCTTTTAAGACTTATTTGCCAAAAACTCCTCAGAGTTAATATACCGGGTGGATACACTCCCCCTACAGATCCTGCCTCCTTTGGGGAGGAGATGTCATCCCAAACTGTTTCCTCATCATTTTCCATGATCCTCCAGACAAACCTGCTGTTAAATCTGTTGGCAGGGACGTGTGAGCCTTAAGCTCAGTCGCGGGTCTCACTCCCAGAATAAAAATGTCAGCCACTGAAGGCTCCTGATTTGAGGTTGTTTCAATGCCCTGCACAGCAAACCCCTCGCTGGAGTTGGAGCCCAGTCACTGACATTAAATCAGGGATAAATCTGAGGCCCTGGTGAGAGAAAACAGATGGATCTGCACCACTCCAGCCTGCAAACTTCCTTCCACCTGGCACAGCAGGGAATGCTGTGCCCAACAGGAGACACTGGCACAGGCAGGTCCCGAGGCCCCCCTTGGTGGAAAGACACATGAGCATGCACTGAAAGCCAAGGATGGGATCTGGGAAATCTCCTGTCTCTTGTGAAAATCTAGCAAAGATTCAGGCCTGACCTTCCACTCACTCCACCCTCTCCACTGGACACTACAGGGGGGGGATCAGGGGTTTGTTTTACACACAGTGGCCATCACGTATTGCACTGTCCACACAGGGGCATCTCCACCCTCCTGCTCTCCCTGCAAACAGCAGGTTCCTCAAGGACCAGCACACCCAGAGCAGTGGATGCCTGTTGTGGGTGAAGCTGCTTCAGCCTGAATTCCTCAGCAGACTAATGCTTTCCCACACCTGGGTTATGGATTTGCAGCCTCATTCCAGAGTGACCCACGAACACACAAGTTTATAACACAGTCATTTCAACATAGCAGCAAAGACCAGCAAGACACAGAACAGTTTCTGCCAACAGCATTAACAACAAGACCAAAAAAACAAACAAAAAAAAAACATACAAAAAACAACCCAGCAGGTGTGTAAACTGCAACTCTTGGAAAGACATAAGGAAATAAAACACGTTTCTTCCACGGGTGAAAGCTCAGCCCCCAGCTTTAATCCCTTTTGGAAATATTAAAATGAGAGTCTTTTCCTCCAGCCCTCCAAGTTCTGCCTTAAGACAGAGTGGGCCAGAAAAATCAATATATAGACCAGAAAAGTTTTAAATTAATTTAAAAGTAGAACCACTAGTGATTGTCAGTAAAGTCACAGACTCCTTAACAGTGTCTCCTGGAGACACAGCAGAATTACACCATTATTTTACCCTGATTTACTTCATTGCTTTCAATGTCAATCTTTCAGAATAGGTTACCAGGTTAGGGTAAGCATCTTTGCTGTGGAACTGGGAGGAGGAAAGGAAAAGAAAGGTACTGTTTGCACAGTCAAGCTCTAGGTAGTGCCACTCTTTTGGAGGAGCCACCTGCCACGTGGCAATCCATGCCAGCCCATGGGATGGATGATGATGAAAGCACTGCTTTCAGAGACATTAGGCAGCTTTTTGGGAGGTTTCTGTAAAGAAAACTAGTTTAGAAGGCCAGGAAGGGGAGTACCTAGTCTGAGTGACACAGAGTTTCCCAAATGCCTGGTTCCCTTTTGAAGGAGAGACTCGAGTCTCCAGTTAACACAGACGTTTGGAGCTTTGGCTGGAATCGTTACTGTGGCTCTGACAAAGGGATGTGTTTGCACACAGAGCTGGAACAGGGAAAGAAGTGAAAAATCTATCAGGATGAACAACACCCAAAATGTTTGAAGAGGGTGACAAATGGACATGGAACTGTGTGTGTATCCTGAGGAAGATGTTCTCTTTTGGCCTTCATCTCGGGCGTTCACGCTACCCACAGAGCACGGGACGAACCAAAAAGCAGCTTCTTACCAGTGAAAAAAATGCTTATATACAGTCAAGACTGATCTTAAAGCACCTGTCCTAAAACCTGCCAGCAGCAGGCACCTCAGAAAGGAGGATTCAACTGAGGCATGGCCCCGTGGCCAAATGCCACTAAGTGGCTGCAGCTCCCCACGTGTGTCCCATCACATGAGGCACCGTGACAGAGTGTGGGTGTGCTCTCACCATACCCTCCTTCTGACACCCTAAAAAAAAGCTCCTTACCCACCACTGGAGGCTCCTGAACTTGATTTATCAAGTGTTCACAGCCTCAGAGCAGGAACCACACAGAAATGAAACCTTGGGCATGTACAACAGCAGTTGCTTCAGTCAGGTCTCCTCAGCAGAGAGGGTCCCACTTGGTGTCAGGTGTAAGGATTTGTTCACTGTACCATTTGGGATCTGCTCTCAAAACACCCTCACACCTCTCTGCCAACAGCCAGCCCCTGTCTGTGCTCAGAAACGTTGCCCTGGGACTGCAAGTGGGATTAGACAGCTCCAGGTTTCCATTTCAACAAAAAGAGAAAGATACTGCTCCAAAACAAAGGACAGAACAACAGGTATCAAAATGAAACCAAAGTGAAGAGCCACGTCCCAGTGGGAGCCAGGATTTAGCTGGAATGGGATGAATATCCCCTTGGAAAGGGAAAAGCTGCAGCTACACTAACAGAACTGCACAGCAGCAGCTGTCCTATTTCTGTGGAAATAACTTCTCCAAGCAAGTGCACATCCAGCAGGAACAGCCACATCTGTCAGCAGGGGTGGGACTGGAATGCCCAGGAACCGACTGCAGCTACAAAGTCACTATTGTGGTACTGAAGGAAACAACTTGACAAGTTCTGCACAATGAGCACATACAGTAGCAAGACTCCAGCACTCCCTTGATAGAATAACATCCAAAAAAACAACAAAAAAAAAAAAAGAAAAAAAAAAGAAAGAAAGGTTGATTTATACTCCCTAGTCAGCAGAAGGTAGCCACAACTTTGTTTTCCACTTGGGTTGATCCTGCTCCTTTCCAAGCACGTGCTGTCTGTACACTTGTGGGTGCAATGTCTGCTCAGTGCTATGGCTGCATCCAAGAAACAGCACTCCAAGGCAGTATCACAGATACCAGCCAAGGGTCGTTTTTTTTCCTTGTAAGAGAAAAAAAAAAAAAGGCAGGGAAAAATAAAAGTGCTCCTATGCAATATCGGGAATTTAGAAGTCGTGTGAAATAAGAGTCCTTGAATCAACCAAAAAGATACACCAGTTGCATCGAAGCAGGTGCCACAATGACCAAAGCTCATTAAGATGTGAATATACACCAGCCATTCACAATCCAAAACAAGAGGAGGGGGGAGGGAAAAAAAAAGGATAAAGAAAAGATGCCATCGGTTTGCTGATATTTAACAATCCCAGGAGATTTTTTTTTTTCTGTTCATTTTTGCGGAGGGAATTTTTTTTTTTTTTGTATTTTTCGCTCCGTTTTCTTGATATATTTCTCTTTTTTTTTTACTGCAACACACTTTGCAAACAGGAAGGTGTGACATGCAAGACCAGCCAAGTCTCTTCCATTAAGTGTTCGACAACAAACCACCCCCAAAAAAAAAACCAACCCACCCCCTCCCTCCCCACCCCAACCCAGGCAGAGTCTGAAGGCACTTCCTCTCACATGATGTCTACGAAGAACTCACAAGGGTTGCCCATGGCCTTCTGGAAGGACTGGCGGCTCCCGGTGAGCTCCGGGGGGACCGCGCTCAGTTCCCGCACGGGAGGCCCTCCGGGGGGGCCGCTGGTCCCGTAGACTTTGGAGCCCAGCTTGGGGAGGCTGTAGAGCGGGGGCACCCCCGGGGGCCCCCCGTAGGAGTGGTGGCTGTGGTGGCTTCTGTCGCTGTGGGCGGCGGAGCCGTGGCTGCGGTGGCTGAGCTGGCTGGCGGGCCGGTCCCGGCGCGCGGTGCTGCCGCCGCTCCGCGCCGTGTGCTCCGACTCGCTGCCGCTGCCCCCCGACTTGCGGTCCTTCTCCCTGCCCACAGCTCGCCTGCTGTTCTCGCTGGTGCTCCGGTTCGAGCCGCTGCTTTTGCTTCCTGCAACCCCACGAGGGGGGGAAAAAAAAGCGAGCAGAGAGAAGGAAAGTTAGCCCGTCGTCGTCCGCTCCAGGCTCCCGCGGCGGATCCGCGCGGGACCGACGGCCGCGGCGAGGGCTGAGCGTGCCGGTGGTGGCTCATGGGGTTTGGCAATGAGGGGCAGTGGGACGAAGCTGACAGGGTTGTGCCATGCACAGGGACACGGAGACACCTCAGAGCTCGCACAGTGAAAGCAGCAGCTAAAGAACAGCTCCTGGCTGGAACCCACCCGTCCCAGCGAGGAGGAGCAGGATTTGGGGTGAGACTCAAGCAAATGAGGTTCAGTCTGTAACTGTCTCTGCTTTGGTACCTTCTACCTTTTCCAAAAGAAACTCCTTTGCCTTCTCTGTCATCCTTGGTCTCACTGGGCACACTCGCACCCAGGGTCAAATCTCTGAGGTTTTGTTGGCTTCAGTGGGGAGATTCTTTTCAAATTCACCGCTACAAGTGTTCTGATGTTGGAGAATTCTTTAAACAACAGTTACCTGTTGAACAGTTATCCTGCATGTTACCAGTAACATGCAGGATGTTCCCAGAAGAGGCCACTAAATCAGTTCGGGAAAAAAGTATTGCCACTGGACTGTCAGCTGAGTTGTTGCTACATACAAACTTCACTGAACTTCAGAATTGATTTTAGATGAAAGTTGAAGGTCTTGCTCTGTTCCCAAGAGAGACAGGCTGGGATGATGTCGGGACACAGTCCCAATGGAATTATTTTTTTAAAAAAACCCAACAAATCAACCCAAGGACCATCTCATTAAGTTCATGCCACCTTAGTGCAAAATTCTCCAAAAAAAGATCCCCAGCCAGCAGAAGAGGGGACCAGCTTTTGAGTCCAACTGAGCCACTGAAATGGAAGAATCAGAATGATTGTGAACTACAGGTGACCTTCTGCTTGCTCCTGTTGACACAGGAGATGGGAAAGCAGACTGGCCTGGTGTGTAACATTCCCTGTAGAGTGCCAGAGATGGAAAACACGGGCTACAAAATCACTGGGCTTTAAGTTATTAGTGTTCTGAGCCTGGGACTCTGAAGTGCTGTTTGCTGGTTGTTAGGATGTAACCCTGCTGATAAAGGAGAGGGTTCACAAGAAACCCAACTCTAATATTCCACCCTGATAGTGACCAACACAGCCCTGTGTCCCTGCACATCAGACTCATAAACCAGGAGCAGGGACTATTTGCTTATTTTATGAGGAGCAGTGGGGAGCCTGGTGACACCTGACAGTGAGGGACGTGGTGCCACCTCCTCTGAGCTGCTGCAGCACAGTCACACAGGGGCCACACAGGTTGATATGCCAATGTCACACTACTGCACTGCCGTGCACTGAGACAGGTCGAGCGTCCAAGACAATCCAAAAGAAAATAAAAATCAAAACGATAATAAAATAAATAAAAATACAGCTAAACATCTGGGTCACGAGAGTCTAAATGGTCATGCTGTGGATTTGTTATGGAGGCATTTGAAGCTTACCAATCCCCTAGAGTCAGCCATTCCTCTAGGAATCCTTCAGTCTAATGCTTGCTCAGGACAAAACAAGGGAATAACAGTTACAAGCCAAGAAACAACACAAGAAGTGTAGTTTCCAAAAGAAGAACAAGGAAAAGCGTCGAAACCTTTCAAAAATCAAACACCTTGGCACCTTTTGTGAGGCTCTCTATAGCCAGGGGACCCAGCATGGATAAAACACCATTCCTTTCCTATTCCAGCAGCAGAACAAATTCCTGCTGCCCACAGAATCAGCTGCCAAAAAGCACCCCCAACGTTCTTTGCAGTGCAATCAGTTCTAAAGCCTCTGGATACCACTGTGAGCTTCCTCACAGCAGAAATTCTTATTCTGAGATAAGGTGAGAAGCCACAGTGCTCAAATCTTGTGAGGAAGCTCCTGTTACGAAATTATTTGTGCAGTTTTTGTAAGATCTAACTGCCTGTGGCAAACAGGGATAAGTTACCTCCCAGTTATTGGATGTTCACCATAAAAACACAGAGAAACCTCACCCTTTCTTTACTGGCAGCGTTTCCAAAAGCAAAACTCACTCTGGAAGTGATTTTTTTTTTTTAAAAAAGAAATTAAAAAATAATATCTTTACAGTGGAAAATACGTAATTTTTGTTTACTAAGGTTAAGGATGAACCACAAAATTATGCTAGGGCAGGAAAGGAGGAGGTCAGGTCTTTAATCCATGCAGTATTCTCTTTTTTTCCCTGTCACATATGACAGAAGGGACTCTCCTCCCTGTGAGCAGTGTTTCAGCCCTGTAAACCTCTGGCTGGCCACCTCCCTCTTGTGTATCTCACACAAGCCAAGAATGCGATTTTCCTTTTGTGCTGAGTACTGAAGTGAAAGCCAAGAGCACCTTGTTCTAATCCCTGTTCCATCAGCAAAGAAATGGCCTCATTTCCAACATTATCAGCCCCAGCGCTGGCAATTCCTGACTGGGATAAAACAAGGCTGGCAGTTCCCATACAGAGCTGAAAGCCCACTCCACCACAGACACACACACCTCTGATCAAGTGCTGTTGCACAAAACCCATGCAGGTAGCAAACAAAACCACAGGACAGGCACAGACAGAACGAAGGAAGGCAAGCAAATGGATCGGGATAATGACAGGCACGGAAATAAAACCCGGATTTACCACCCTACCTTCACTTTGCTGGCTCCCTGCACTGCCACTGCCATAGCTAAAGCCTGGGTCTTGGTATGCTGGTGGAAAACACGGAGGGGGCAGAGGATACTGGTAGGGGTATCCTTGGCCTAATGGCCAGGGAGCAGCAGGATGTGGGAGCGGAGCGAGGGTGTCCTGATCCGAGGCGCCGCTGGAACCGTTGTTGAGGTTCAGTGCAGCCAGGTCTGGAAAAGAGAGAAAGGGTGAAGACTCTGCTCTCACCTGGCAGGGGAGAATTTTACAGCTTGGAAATGGAGTGGCAGGCCTGTGGCATCACCAGAAGTAAATCCTGCCTGCCTGAGCCTCAGTGCAACGCCACTACTTGAGTTCACCCTTCTCTTCCAAGTGCTCTAATTCCTGGTCTGAGGAGGCATCGACCACTTGTCCCACAACTTCAGACTATGAATGACCTGTTCTGGAACAGCCAGTTGTGAAACCCCCCAGGACTCACAGAATCCCAGAACATCCAGGGTTGGAAGGGTTGCAGATCATCTGCCCAGGGCGGGGTCACCTGGAGCAGGTGACACAGGAACACATCCAGGTGGGTCTGGAACGTCTCCAGAGAGGGAGACTCAGAATCACAGAATCAGCCGGGTTGGAAAAGACCTCTGAGATCATCCAGTCCAATCTTTGACCTTGTCAACTCCACACCCTCCTTGGGCAGCTGCTGCAGTGCTCTGCCACCCTCCATGGAAAGGAAGTTGAGGACACACCTCTGTGCATCCTGTGAGCACGAGGGACACACACACACAGCTCTGCCCTTCCCAGAGGGGAACTTACTGCCACAGAGGTCTCCAAAGACGTAGTAGCACTGCTCTGAGAAGGTGATTTTGTTCACAGTGTGCCTGAGGTAGCCGTGTTTTAACATGCTGCTGGCGTATTTCCTCGCCTCCCGCCGGTCTTTGAAGCCTTCCACGTGTGTGTAAAGCCAGTCAACCACATCTGCTCCTGAAATGACAACAGGGAGAGGAGACACGGGATCATCTGAGCCAAACTGATCCACCACGTGAACGGCGACACCAAATACACGCACAGAAAATCTCATTTACACACATTGTGCAACTCTTTCACGAAAATCACACAGCATTTCCAGACAAGAAGTGACAGGGAGAGCCATCCTCCTCAAGAGGCAGATGTCAGGTTGTCAAAAGACCTGTGTTCCAATGCCTTTCTCAGCAAAAAGTAACTGCAGCCTAGACTGACTAAACGTTAGCACAGCTCAGGCCACAGGTAGAGACTAGCAGTGGTAATTTTAAAACTAATTAAGATGCTTTATTTAAGGCTGGAACTGGAATCCCAAGGACTGTTGCTCTGCTGAGCTTGGGCAGATTGCTAGAGCCACCTGAGCATCTGAGATATAAAACCAAGGATTAAGACCCAGGCTCTGTGTGAGCATGAGAAACATGCAGCAGTTTTGGCTGTCCAGGCTCAAACAAGAGTTATTAATTATTTCCTGTCACACTCAGAGCTGCTCATAAATAGCAAGTCAAGGGAATTTAAGAGGTCACAGGCAGAAAAATAAAAAGTTCATCTAAAGGTAGTTTCTTGAATTTATTGCCATAAAGTCACTGATTTTTTCCCCCCAGCATTCCTGGGATCTGCTTACCTATCACTGCATTGGAGATGGTGATTTTTAACCACATCCTGTCCCGAATTTCAAGGCCTGAGTCTGGGAGCTGCATAACCTTGACAATAGTAGCCATGTCACTCTTCACAGTTAAGGGAGATTCTTCTAATTCTAAAAGGAAGAGAGGTTACAGGCTGCTTTGAAATGAACTGAGTCTGAAAAGACCTTCTCAGCTCCCCATTTGGATGAAACAAAGACACAGTTTTACCAACAGATGCAAAAAAAAAAAAAAAAGAAAGACACAAAGGTTCCCAAATGCACCCTCATCCGTGGCATAAATTACAGCATTTGTACCAATTCTTCAAGTTTTGTGCTCTGTGCCACCAGTTTAGTCACTGAAATGCTCAGCCCCCACGTGCCTGCATTTCCCATTCCAGGGAAATCAGCTCTGGAATTCACACTGAGATTGGCAGGAAAGGAAATCCAGAGAGTCCTGTGACCCTCCCCTTCCATTTCACTTTGCCATGAACAGCCCTTCCCACCAAGGGATCAGTGCAGAACTCTGTGGGACAAGGTTTTTTTCCGCTTGTTCTTTAACTTCTGGGTTAACTCTCAGAAATAAACCATCTGCATGGAGGAGGAGGACAACCCTGCCTCAATCAATATCCTCTTTTTTTCCTTTTTTAAGACTTGGACATCACCATTCTCGGGGAGAGTTGAAATTAGAAAAGAAATCTTCCATCATCAGGAGAAAGGCAAGTGGTTTCCTTCAAAAAAACACTTCCCAGGATCCTGGTGTTGGAGCCTTACAAGTGAACAAGTCACTCCACCCAGAACTACTTTGCCCTGCATCTTTCCTGTAGAACACTTTTAAAAAAAGCTCCCAAATGCCTCCACAACCATCCCTGCTCCATTCCCATTTCACACTCCCAAGGGCAGAGCTGGATCCTCAGAGGCTTCACACTGTCCTGATGGATTTTTATAGTAAAATCAGAATAACAGGGCTGACACTGACCCTGCTGAACTGAGGTTCCTACTGCAGGAATCAAATTCCTTTAGAAATTCCTTGCCTGCCCAGAGGGTGAATCTGGGTCCAGGAATCCACCAGCTTCCCTGTGTTCTGTGCAGAACTCACTTATCCTGTCATACATAACTATTTTTGGATACAGCACCCATTCCTCCTTCCTGTCCCATCTTCCAGCCCCAGAAAATTCATGTTGGATGTGTCTGTGTTTGCAGTCCAGACCCTTCTCCAGCAGGAATTCAGAAACCCTCCTCTCCCCTCCCTTCTCCCCGTATCACCCACCTTTCAAAAGCACCAGGGAACCAATTTTGTCCTTTTCCAGCCACCCAGAATTTTGACAGAAGGTACAGCAAGCGTGAAACAATGAAAACTGAAAATGCTTCTTTCCATACATGCACTGCCAATAGGCATGAAAATACCTCAGAGCAGCTATTGCATGCAGCTTCAATACTTACAAACTCTGAATAAACACTCAAATTTTGCTTTTGCTTTAAGTTAGTTTGGTTAGTGGCAAAAAGCAACATGTTCATTTGGGGAAAAAAAAATCAAAACCCAACAAACTAACATTCGAGTAAAGTATGTGGGGAGCAATAAATTGTATTTTCTTGGAGACCTGCACATAAAGAACAACACTGGCCAAATGGTCATCAGTGTTTTTTTCTAAGTTCTAGTTGCTGGACAACTAAGGAAAATTCTAAGAGGCATCTAAAATGCTCCCAGCTTTGGAGAGAACTCAGTGAACTGTGGGATGTTCACAGAGGTGCTCTCTGTGCCTGGGGTCCTGAGGTGCTGCTGCCCTGTTTGGGGCAGGTCACAGGGCTGGGCTGAGGGAAGGCTGGAGAGCAGAAGGCCACAAGAAAGCTCAGGGGGTACTCCATGTTTCCCTGCACTCCAGAAAGGAAACACTGGAAGCCATTGGCACAGAAATGAGAAGCTGTCTCCAGGAACGTGGTTCTGCTCCCAAATACCTTTATTTTCAACGTATGATTGAGAGGGTGGCTGTTCCCCACTTCCCAATCACAGCACCATAATCAAGGCACAGAATACATGGATCAAGAGGAATGCTGAGCACAGACTCTTGTTTGACAGCAACCAGCAGATACATTTGATTCCAGCAATCTGTAGTACCTGTAAGGCTGAAAACACATCTCAGGACAAAGCAGCCACCAGGGAAGGGGTTCACTTGCTTTCTGCTGCAGATGTATTTCCCCTCAGTGCTGCTGCCTGAGATCTATTGGCACTGAGCTACCACACCTCCAAAAAACCCCTTCCCTTTTATTGCAGGAAATATGAGCTTATAAAACCTGAGACATTTTATAACCAACACCAACATTGGTCTTCAAAATCCTCAAAGTGTGGTTTTGAGTAAAACAAAGGGGGAGTTAATATTCCTCAAACAAATATTTCCAACATAAGGCACCGTGGCAGTTTCTTGGTCACGTGGATATGACTTAGTTTAGAGACTGCCACACACAAATCAGGAAAGAAAGTTGAGCTCTAACCATAATAATTTCACATAGGACACTGAACTTGTTTTTTCCTTGTTCAATACATTCTAAAAGTATAAAAAAAGTATGAAACAAGGCCATGGGAACATCAGGGGAAGATTTCCTAAATGGCACACTACTAACGTTATTAACCAGCGACATCTATCTGAAGGAACTTCTTTAAATTTATTTAAAACCTTAGTAAATACTTAAATTTATTAAAGCCATTTCAATTTATTAAAGTTCTTTCAATTTATTAAAGTTCTTTCAATTTATCAAAGTTATTTCAATTTATCAAAGTTATTTCAATTTGTTAAAGATATTTAAATTTATTAAAGATATTTCAATTTATTAAAGTTATTGCAATTTATTAAAGATAGTTAAATTTATTAAAGACATTTAAATTTATTAAAGATATTTCAATTTATTAAATACATTTAAATTTATTAAAGTTATTTAAATTTATTGAAAAACAGCCAAATGTAAGGAGGGAGCTCTCCCACTCCCCTGAGGGGGCGAAGCCGGGGGCCCGACTCGTATCTTTAAAACGGGGACCTTTCAAAAGGGACCACGAGCTACTCCTTCCTGAGGGTGAACCCTGACCGAACACTTTGTTAACCTTTAAAGGGAAAAAATAAAAAAAAGGTTTTTCTGCTCCCCACAGGAATCCCAAGTGCAAGGCAAAGCATTCAGGGGCTGGGTGTGGTGTGGTGGCTGCCGCTCTCATGGTGCTCGTGGCGGGGTTGGGGCCCACCAGGCCCCGGGCACCCCCCTGCCCTGGGCTGGCCTCAGGGTGACTTACTTTCCGACTCGGGAATTGAGCTTGTTAGTGAGGAGCTGGTAGATGTGGTGATGCTCATGGAGGGGCTCATACCGTAACGGGGGTACGCTCCCGTCATGGCCGTGGTATGAGAGATCCAGGCCGCGGGGTCGATCGGCCGCACCGGCTCAGCTGCGGGGAGAGAGAGACATGAGGGGGTCACACGAGGCACCAACACCTTCAGAGCCCCAACACCTTCAGAGCCCCAACACCTTCAGAGCCCCAACACCTTCAGAGCCCCAACACCTTCAGAGCCCCAACACCTTCACAGCCCCAACACCTTCACAGCCCCAACACCTTCACAGCCCCAACACCTTCACAGCCCCAACACCTTCACAGCCCCAACACCTTCACAGCCCCAACACCTTCACAGTCCCAACACCTTCACAGCCCCAACACCTTCACAGTCCCAGGGGGTTTGCTTTGGGTCGGGCTGGTTTTCCCAAGGGCTTTGCCCCCAGTCTGCATCAGGCTGGGGCGTTCATGTCAAAGGGCAGTGCCATCCTCAGCTTCAGACGGGGACAAACTGGGCTCAGCCCATACTGGGAACAAACTGGGCTCACCATCATGAGCTCAGCCCTTACTGGGAACAAACTGGGCTCATCATCATGAGCTCAGCCCTTACTGGGAACAAACTGGGCTCACCGTCATGAGCTCAGCCCTTACTGGGAACAAACTGGGCTCACTGTCATGAGCTCAGCCCTTACTGGGAACAAACTGGGCTCACCGTCACGATCTCAGCCCTCACCAGCAGGAGGCAACTGTGTTATTAAGTCACGAGTTTTAACTTGTGTTTTAACGTTAAAACGAGATCTTGTTAAAACAAGATCATTTTCTACTGCATTAATTTCAGAGGACAGTGCCATCCTCATCTTCAGACTGGGAACAAACTGGTCTCACCATCACAACCACAGCCCTTAGCAGGAGCCAGCTGTGTCTGTCACATGAGCACAGATCTTTTCTGGCTACTGAAAAGCCACAAGTTGTAAAACTTGTTAAGTCACAAGTTACTGTAAGCCACAAGTTGTAAAACGAGATCATTTTCTATTGCATTAATTTCAAAGGGCAATGCCATCCTCATCTTCAGACTGGGTCAGCCCTTACTGGGAACAAACTGGTCTCACCATCACAAGCTCAGCCCTCACCAGCAGGAGGCAGCTGTACCTGTCACATGAGCATTGCTACTGAAAAGTTTATTAAGCCACAAGTTGTTAAATGAGATCATTTCAATATTATCTATTAACAGAAATATATTTCAATATTCTATTAATATTACCTATTATATATTAATATGTATTTCAATATTAATTATAATTATCTCTTTGCTGTTTGCTTCAAATTTTAAAAGTATCAGTTTAAATTCCAGGAAGTGCACGTGACAAAATGAGACTTTCTAACACTTCTGCATGGTTATCCTCCAAACTTCCTATCAACTGAAAGGTCAAGATCATGAGGATATATCCTTGAAAAGGTTAAAAGTTTGATTCAAATCCATGTGAATCAAAAGAAAAACTCCCAGGAATTCAGTGGGCACTGGAGTCTCAGAAAGGGACTTAAACCCCTGCCTCCCAAACCAAAAGCAAACTTAAAAGAACTGAACTTGTAGGGAATGGGAATGTGTTGGATGCCAAAATAGGTGAAAATATTCTAGACCTTGAGGGCTCCACAGGAACCCAGCAATGAGCCCAAATGTGTACTCACCCCTGGGGATGGTGAAATAACTCCTGGGAGTTGGGTCCCAGCATTTGGCTACTGTTAGGCTGATGGGTCTAGGAAGAGGGAAAACAGGTAAGGATGACTCTTAACTTTCCTGCAGAGTTGGAACAGCTACAAGAACTATTTGAAGCAAACTTATTCCTGTCCAACAGCTGCCAAGCACATTCTGAGAATGTTTTTGAGATGCTCGTTGAAATATTTCCTGTATGAACCAGTATCAGGATGCTTCTGGTTTTGCACAGGTGATGAGCACTTGTGGGTGAAATCTGTTGGAATGATCAGCTCTTGAGATACTAAAATGCTCATCAGGTAAAGAAATAGTGCTGCTGAAACCAGGCAGCTCCTCATTTGTGTTGGTTTTGGCTGGCGCATTGAGACCAGTCTCACCTATTCATCAGCACACTGAGAAGTTCAGGGCTGGGAACAGTCATGCTGGTTCCTAATGGAGATCAAAATGCTGGTTCCCAATGGAGATCAAAATGCTGCTTTCTCTGAGGTTTGCCCCATTCCAGCAACTGCACATGGAGGATAAATAGCAGGAGGTTTTGCAATGTGCTCACCCTGGTTTGGAGACTATTTCCCGTAGAACCCGAACTGCATCGTCGTTGCTCATGTTCTCAAAATTGACATCATTCACCTGGAACAGTGCAGAAAGCAGAGGTCAGGCTCTGGGACAGCAAAGTTAAAGACATTTTAATTATTTGTGTCCCAATTTATCTGCCTTGTAACTGTTGCCATTCCTTTGAGCAGCTGCAGAAATGTCGTTTCTCAGAGCCGATAACAGCCTTTGTGATGCACTTCTCTGAGTGTGAATGAATTCTGTTAAGTGATTACTATGGCCCTATGGGCCTGGTGGGATGCCTGAACTGAGCCAGCCCTGTGGAAGCCAGCAGCAGGTATTTTGGGATGCTCTGGGACCAACCTGCAGGAGCATGTCTCCCGGCTCGATCCGGCCGTCCGCTGCCACCGCCCCTCCTTTCATTATGGAGCCAATGTAGATGCCACCATCACCCCGGTCGTTGCTCTGCCCCACAATGCTGATTCCCAGGAAATTATACTTTTCTGTTGGGATAGAAAGCGGAGGGCAGGGAGGGAAGAAAGCAAACAGAGTGATTGGAATGACAGCGAAGAGTTAAGACCAGGCTACTTCAGCTTCCAAAAATCAGCTCTCTCAACACATCAGCTGGGCCAGGTTTGGCTTACAATGATCTCAGGTTGCCCTAGTGGCCAGTGTCTGCCTGGCCCCTTCAGGGAAATACTGCTAAAGACATGATCTGTTCATACAGGATAATGAAAGGTTACATTAAAAAAAAAAAACAGCAAGAAAACCAACACTGAAAGGACACGTCTACACCTCGAAATTGGGCACCCCATCAGCATTGAGCAATGTTTGTTCCACACTTCAGAGTGGCAGGAAGGGTTTGGTGCCACTGAAAGCTGCTGAGCTACTTGGCAGCCCTGCACATTTCTGTCTGGTTAAACAATGAAACGCAGGAGCGGCAAAAACACAAACCTCCAGTTCCCTTCTGCCCTTGCTTCTGACAATGTCTGACCCCTCACCATCCCTACACCTCACCACTAACTCCATATCCTGGACTTCCAGCCCTTTCCCTGGACAGAACACTGCTTTGTTCATGTAAATGGCTCAGAACTATCCAGCTCTGGACTAGGAACCCAGGCACAGTCAACACAGGAGCAACTCTCAGCTGACAGTCCCTTTAGTCCACCTGGCATCCTTTCAAACCAAGGAACTTTCTCCTGGCTCCAAAGGCTACCACACCACCACAAAATACATCTCAAATTCATCACAATAAACGGGGCTTATCCTCTTACCCATGTTGAGTGTGACAGTGATGATATTTAGGGACATGGTGGAATCGGTGATGCTGCTGAACGAAGACGACTGCAAAATACAACAGAGAAGTCTCGAGGTTTTAAATGGCACAGAGTGAGACAATAAAAAGAACTACTGAGGATTAACTCATCAGGATTTGATTAACAGGTTTCCACTTGGAAGGCATCCAGAAGCTACTGTAAGGGAATCTGTAAGGGAAAGAAATCTGAACACAGTCTGCACCTTCCCCAAAGATTTGTTCCCAAAACACACAGAGCACGTTCCTATTTTGAGGTTTCTCAGCTGAACTTCACCTTGAATCCTTTCTGCTTCCTGCCTGTGACTGACAGGCAAACATTTAAACCCTAAAGTGCCCAGTGCAGTGTGAATTATTGCATCCACAGCTCCTCCCTGAAGAGAGGGGTGAACAACATGATCTGCCAGGAAGTGAGAGGAGAGACACTCCCCTGCCTCCAAAATTAAATACAAATGTGCTTATCAAAGACCTTCTCAAACACTACCCCAGTTGTTGGGATAAAATGTATGTGAGCTCATTCTTTAATGTGTGAAGACTGGTATTTATGGGAGAACAGAACAGTTCCCCCAAGAGCCTGTCATTTAGGCCATCCTCATGCTGCTGCCACAGCACTGGCACGGGAAAGGGTAAGAGAGAAGAGTGGAGATTTCCTATAAATTTAGACTTCTCCTTCAGGAACAATGCAGGTCTCAGTGATTTATACACCAGGCATCTGACACCCTTTCCCACATCAGCCAGTGGCATAATGGACCTTCTCCTGCAGGGACTGGTCTCGGAAAAGACAAGAGATGGGATCACTGAACAGCAAAAGGAAGAAAAGGAGCGGAGAAAAACTTGACTCTGGTGCTGCAGAACTTCAAACGTAGAGATTTATCCAGACTGGAGCCAAAGGGAGCCTTTCCAAAGAATTCAACAGGCACAGACCTGTTCTGGACCTTCCTGAGCCAAGAGCTAAGCTCAGGAATCACAGTTCACCTCCTGGGAGAAGGCTGGTGCCAACCTTACCCTGTCAATCTGCCGCATCCTTTGTTTCCTCCTCCTGCGTTTGTGCTTCCGGATGAGCCGGGACGAGGTGCTTTGCTCCGTGGAGCTACTCAACCTGAGGGGGAAAGGAGAGCAGAGATGTCACCTCTGCAGAGCTGAGCCATTTGCATTTCCCTGCCAAAAAACAAAACAAAAAAAAGGCTGATTCCAAATGCGGGAGAGAACAAATCCTGCTGACACCATCAGGCCGAGCACAGCCCGAGCACAGCAAGAGCACAGAGGAGATTCCAGCAAAACTCCAGCAGGGATTGGAGGATAATTTAGTGGCTTCCCTGCTTTTGGGAGCAAAACCCTTAATGCCAATTTTTGTGAGTCTTGTGCTGGTGCTGTATTTTCTTCCACTGTTAAGAGGAACTTAAAGTTAAGGCTTGAACTCAATGAAATAAAACACCAAATAGTGACAGAGGAACAGGGAATATGATCTACCTTCACATATTCTGTTAGTTTTATCTTGTTGTGGTTGTTTTTTTTTTTCAAGCTCTTCAAACTTGTAGAACTTACATGTGCCACATTCTACACAGAAATCTTTAAGACCCCTCTAAGAGTTCAGAGCTTTAATCATCCCCAATTTACAGAGAGCGGAATGAGATACAGAGAGACATAAATGGATTTGCTCAAATTAATTTCAGGAGCCTGGAACAAAGCCTAGATTTCTCAGATACCACTACAGCACCACGGAGACATCTCTATTTATTATGTTAAGAATGGGGGGAAAAAAAAAAAAAGGAATGCTCCATCATTAACCAAGATTAAAAAATCCAACCCTGCACAAGGCAAGTAACTGAACTGGCACTGCCACAAAACAAACAGTGCCAGGCTTCTTCTTCCCCAGTCTCTCCAAGTTCCAGCCACATTCAGGAATGTGAGAATACCTCAAGGAAAACTTGATACCAGGAGCCTGGTGTCATGAGATTCCAGCCCACCATGGGAAACCCATCGTGCACAGAGTGGGGTGTCCTCACCAAGGACACCGAGCTGGGTGTTAGAGATGCTGGAGCTGCTCAGAGGGTGTGAATCTCCTGACGTTCCCTTTGAGTTCACAAAACTATTTCAGGCATGTTAACCTCACACACTCCCTTCTCTCCCCTCCCAGCAGAGGCGAATTAAAAGAGCCAAGAGGTGGGATTTTCAAAAAAGAGATCAGAAATTTGATAATCCTCCGTTGGTGGAAACAGCTCAAAGCACCTGGGTTTGGGAGGTTTTGCCTTTCCAACAGGAAAAATAAGGAGGTCTCAGATCCAGGGCTCCCAAAACTGGACTTGTTCAACACCCACCACTCTCTTGAAAGAAGCAGCAAAGAGTGACACAAAAACCTCCTCTTACATTTTACTACCAATATTCTCCCCCTTCCTATTTCCACTCAAGTTTCATTCTCCTCCTCTTCTCTCCCAGAATATCTCACCAGTAGGGTTCAGCCTAAACCTTCCAGCACACAAGAATTTAGGAGAATTTGAGCAAAGGAAAGGCATGTTGCTCACAGTGAACCTGCTCTTTAAGAAGGGGATTTTCTTTTAAGTTAAACCAGCAAAATCAGAGGGTTTTGGCAATTCTCTGAACTTCTGTTACCAGATGATAATATGTGCAAAGTGAAGTTCTTCTTTCTATGGTATCTTTTTGCGTTCTACCCAATATTAGAGTGGAAAAACGGGAATCAGCTCCTTCAAAAAGCCTTCAAAAGGTTTAGTTTAAGACAGACAGTATTTCAGAGAAGTAACTCCTGGAGCTAAAACAGCCTCTTCCATTAGTTGTACAAAATTGATGAGGCACTGCAGGAATATATTTATACCTATTTTCATGTAGCTATGGCACATTTCACCATCTCTTCCTGTAATTTCTATAAAATCCACAGCCTTCATGCATGCTTGCTGAATCCTTCATATTTTAGGAGTATCTGGATGTTGAACAACAGCTCAAACCTGTCCTAATGAGGAAAAATATTTTGCTCCCTGAAGTATCCTCAGAAATACTGAGCAAAAGTTATTACCACAATTTGATGAGCAAGACAAGATGGTATATTTGAGCTTTTGAGACAAACCAAGTGCAAAGATGAAAAACAAATCTGCAATCATCACTACCAAATAATTTCCTGCGCTGGCTACTGCCCAAGAAACCCTGACTGCACTTCTAAAACAAGGCTAATAAATCCCACAGAAGACATTTTTTTAAATAATAACAATAATTTCACCAATCTATATCCCCCAAAGGAAGGGGGAAAAGGTAACAGTTGTTAAAGACAGCTTATCCATATAGTTTAAAGAGAACTAATGTTAATTTCTTAAATGAGAAATAAACATCATCAAGTTTTTTGCAGTGAATTATCTTAGTTATACTGAACTGAGAATACTAACTGCACATAGCTGACAATAATCCTACAGATGTCATCTCTCTTAGACCTTTGGTTGCTTAACAGAAATAAGATTTTTACTGTAAAGTTCACCCTGGGCTTCCTACATCAACCTGTGTTCAAACTCCTACCTGCAAACAACACGAGCATTCAATCATGTCATCCTTTGAAAAGAAAGCAAATAAATTATTGTGCTCACACTGCCCTGTAACATCTGTGAACAACTCAAGTCATCAAAATAAGACATTACTCTTTAACTGAATGCAACAGATTCTCCTTGGACTGGGAATTGCCCCACTCTGCTGCACTGCTTCAAGTTAAAAATAAAAATAACACCCAGTTAGAAAAGCATCCTCAACCTGCAACCTCTTCCAAGACAGTAACATCCCTTACATCTGATTTCTTCTCTCAGTGGCCTCCTCCCTGTACAATCTCCTCCACAGAGCAGGCTGTGACAGCAGAGTCCCTGAGCTGTTATTCCCCAAACTTACCCCCTTCCTGCCCAGGCTGCCTCCAGCAGGTCTGGAGCATTCTCGAGGTGTTATTTGCCTGCGTTCGCCTCGGAAGAAAAAACTTCTCCCTGCCAGCACAATCTCTCATCTGCCTGAGAAACACCATCCCTGGAACACAACAGCATACCTTGGAGCATTCCATGGAGTGGTTCTTCCTGACTAGCTGGCCTGGCAGCTGCTCCCTGTGCCAAAAGCTCCTGCCCCAGCCTCGAGAGGGAAAGGCTGCGCAGCAGCTTCGAAGAATCTCTTTATTCTCGGGTCAGACGCAGGAAGTTTGACTTTTATTAACACAGAAAGGTTTAGCTGGGTCTGCTCTGAAGTGCTCCAGTGCTAATCCTGCCCCACTGCATTGCTTGCTGCCATGGGAATGATTAATTCATTTACAATAAGCCCCGAATCAGCTGCAGGGTTGTTGTTGTTTTTGTGGGCTTCGTTTTTCAGGGAGGGAAGGAGGGTTAGAAGCCCTAAAGGCTTTAGGGAGGCTGAGAGTGCATTCAGGTTAACTGCTGATCTTGCCAAGCCTTTATGCACATGAACATCCAGGTGAAGCACAAAGCATCCAGAAGGGTAATTTTTTTGTGTCTTCAGGTGTTGGGAACTTCATCAGAGAATCACGGAATGGTTTGGGCTGGAAAGGACCTTAAAGATCATCTCGTTCCAACCCCCCTTCCATGGGCAGGGACACCTCCTACTTCACTGCAACTGCAAAATAAGTTCTTGAAACTAATTCAGGAGCAAATCTTCAACTAAATCTTCATCTAGTTCCCCCTTCAGCACATGGTCTTTAAGCAGAATTTGGAGGAGCTGCTGCTCTTCAGCAGCTCTTTGAGCCATGACCAACTGCAGGACCAGACAGACCCACCGAGTTCAATGAGCTGATCATGTTTGTAAACACAGCAAGTGGTTCAGTATCTCCAGCAGCTGCTCTTGCTGTTTCCATTCTACCTAAAATTTCAGAATATCACATTGCATCTTATTTGTTTTAGGCTGCAGATCTCCATGAACCACCAAAGATTTACAATTTTGTTCCCTGACAATTCACAGAAATCTGTAACGGGTTTTCAGAGCTCACTGGGAAGAACAACAGCTCCAGAAACACTGTTTAGAGAATGTTGCCAGGAAAGGAAAGTGTATTTGTTTTGATTCATTTTACACCCTTAAAAATAAGCATTTTAAATCCGAGAAATATATTGGCTTATAAACCTTTTAGGGAACAACAAAAATGTCTTCAGAGATTTACAAGAATCTTTCCAAATGGAGAGGTATTTTTCAAGAAGTGAGGAATAATTCACAGAAAGAAAGAAATAATGAAGGAGCCATAAATATATGGCAACCCAGCCTGCCTTTGCAATAGCATTAACTTTGATGAATTCCTGTACTGCTCACAGGTCTCAGACTATGCAATTACACAGGAATTCCTTTATAATTCAGCTCTAGTGAAGTGCACACTTATTAGGAACTTATGCTGAAGGTATTTTAATATAATATTCACACTATTACTTTATAAATAGGTAGGCAGTTGCACATTACTTTGATCTTAAAATGTGACCATTCTTGCTGTTAAAAGGAAAGGGCAGGAGTAGAATTTTCCTCTTTATTGGAGCAGTGGCTACAGGCAGGTTGGAGAGTGACCCTGTAACTGAGCTTGGTTCTTAGAGCAGAGATTACACAGAACATGATGTTATTGGTGAGTTATCACAGAGTCAACAAGGTTGGAAAAGACCTTTAAGATCATCGAGTCGACCCAACACCACCTTGTCTACTAGACCATGGCACTGAGTGCCACAGCCAGGGCTCAAATCATACACACTAGGGCAAAACAGGAATGAAAAGGTGGAAGGAGAAGACCTAAATCAAGCCCAGAACCAGAGTGGAGAGCCTGGAGAGAGATGCAAGGAGCATTTCCCAGCTCGGTGCCCGTGGCAGTGCCCCACCTGCTCGTGTTGTCGTCGTCCTCAGAGTCGATGAAGCTGCTGGACTCCAGCTCACTGCTCATCATGGTGGAGGAGCTGTCGTAGCCAGGGGGGTGCTCACGGTGCCTGTCCAGCTTTGGGTGCCCATTGATCCGAGGGGCTGCCAAAAAAATCACAGAGGGGGTGTTATCAGGCAGAGGGGAAGGGAAGCAGCAGCACTGGGAGCAGCAGGACGGGCACAGCCACGGCTGCAGAGGACCCTCATGCCAAAACCAAGCTGATCCCATTCAACAGCTGCAAAATCTCCTGGCTTGCCTTTTCCCTAACTTTTCCATCTGCCTGTGGCTCAGTTCATGGACAAGCCACAAATGGATTGAGGCAGAAGGAGGAGGTAGGAACAACTACTGTAAAGGTATCAACCACCAGTGAGAAGGGCTGTGAGAAGCTGATGTCAGTGGGAAGGTACAAATAAAGCCCCTGGGAAAGCAGCAGGTAACACAATGTGAGTTTAGTAGAACAGAGAACCTTAAACAATAATCCTTATTTCTAGATGTTCAGAACAACCTGGTTTATGTAGATTAGAAGGGCTCACTATACCACTAATGCCTCCTGTTCATATTTTTCCCCTTTCCTTTATCCAGCTATATCTTCTCTGTTGTATTTTAAACAGAGTTCAACTTCACATTTCCTGTTTGAATTAGGTATTCTGCTACAGAAAAGCTCCCATGTACTGCTGCAGCAGCTAAAAATTATTTTATCAGCCACTTAAACTTCAATTTTAGCTCCCAAACAGCACCAGGTAGCCTTGAACTCACAAGAAAGGTTTCCTATGTAATTAAGGCGTGCATTTAAATACATAAAGTTTTCCCTAATTTCTCTACTCAAATAAAATTCCCTTTTCCAGCACAGTTTGGGGGCAGGGGGGTCAGGAAACATAAACTGAGTGAGTACTTTCACAAACCATGGTTATAAGGGGTTTATTCACAAAATACTCCCACTTATCCAAGTTTTAAGTCCCAACAAGAATCATTCCCTGCTCTGGTTCAATGCCTGTCCCACTAATGACCAGGGACTTTCTGCCCTGCTGACCCCCTGCCCCTGTTTCTTCCTTGGAGGATGACAAGAGTTCACTGGGACCTTCTGACAAAAGCCTTGGAGTGTCTCACAGAGATGAGAATAAAGCATAGCCTGGGAGGGTAAAATGTGTCCTCCTTGACTTTTATCAACAGCAGAGTAGGCCCTGCCTGAGGGACAGAAGCACATCAAAGACCAAATCAAAGCAGCCTCGAAAGCAGAAAGGGGAGAGCAGCATCTGCTCAAGGAAGGTGTAAGGAGGGTTCTGTGATACTGCAGAGAACAAGGGTGTCTCAGGGAGAAGGCACATCCAAGCTCCCAGTTAAGAGGAAAAACAACTGCCCTTCCAATCCCCTCCAGTGCAGAAAGTCTTTACCAGTTATTAACAGAAATATGTTCTCAGTTTCTCAATAAAGACTCGTAACTCCTCTGGGTGCAGGGCTCAGTCCCTGCTCTGGAAGTAGGCAAGAATGATGAGATTGTCCATTCCTCCTGCTCCATGCTTGTACCCATATCCATGCCCTACCCCTGCATCCTGCTTTGCCTCGTGTTTGAAGTTCTTTGGAACCCTCAAACAGCCTCCAATCACTCCACCAAAGACAGGCTTCGAGTTCCCATTGCAACTGTTTTCTAGTTCCAGCCCTTCTTCACATTCCTTGGCACACACTGCGGTAAAAAAATCCATATATTGCAGCACTGAGTGGAAACCTCCAACAGCTCCTCTTCCCAAACATTTGGGGATCTACAAGCCTGCCCACATGAAGAGCTTCTCAAGGCACAGGCCATCATGTGGCACTTTTCAACTGCCTGCACAACAGTTAAATTCAGCCCACAGCAAACCGGGTGTTGAAACACCAGTGTCGACACTTGACATCTGCAGACTTGTCAGAGACAGAGCAGCAGCTCTAAAACGTCCCTCAACGCCAAAGGAAACTTGTCCCTTAATTACCTCCCTAATTAGAGCCTCCCCAGGCCCCTTTCCCACTCCCCCTGAGCAGACTGACACGGGAGCTTTGTTCTCCACAGCGAGGGGTCCCCAGAACATGTGCCAGGCAGACCTCCCACGTCTCTAATTAAGATCCTCACTCTACTTTCACTTAACGGGACTCTGTCAACTTCCCAAAGCAACTTTTGTCGCTTGAAGAGACAAAGCAGAGCCCTGACATCCTGATTTCTTTTCCAGATTGGTTTTCCTGAAGATTTCCTGCACTGTCACAAACCTCCAAAAGCACGTGGATGGACAAAAGAGTTTTATTATGTTCCTCAAGCCACCACACTGTGGGTATCACTTGGAAATCAGAGAATATACAAGCCCAGGAGAAGATACAAGCATTCATTGCCTGTGCACTTAAAAAAGGAGCATAATTTAAGGGAAATGGGTGGAAGAGCTTACAAATGCCCCAGCCTGTGTTGTTATCTGAGTGGATCCCTGGTCTGGAAATCACAGCCCCTCTGCTGCAAAATCCTTTTGCATTTTCAATATGGAAGAGGTGTGAAAACGTTGTCAGATCACCAGGTGTGTCCACATCTGCCAGGGCCCTCAATATTTATAATGGCCTCTCTCTGTGTGTCTGCAATTGCCCAGCAGCAATTCAGCAGAAACACCTTTTTGGGGATGAGTAATCCTGCAACAATGAAGGAAAACACACAGGCTGGTTTGGTGAACAACCCACCCATGATACCACACTTTTAATTACCACCTGGTTAACTTCCCATCACCCAGGCTCCAAATCAAACCTGAAATCCCTCTGTAAGAACCCCGCTGCTGTCCAAGCCCAGGCTGTCACACTGAAAGCTGGCAAAGCTTTTCAATAAAATCAGGAAATTATTTTTGCAAATTAAAATGGAAAGTAGGACAGAAAAATCTTCGTTTTGCTTCCTTTCTCTTCCCAGCCTTGGGGTTTTCCCAGGTCAGAACAAGATCCTCAGTTCTGCTGAGCCTCTCAGTTCTGCTCTGGGATCAGTGGACTCAGCCTCCTCGACCTGTACAGGTTTTGGCTCGATGTGTCCACACCTCTACAGCTCCCAAACGGCTCCTTAGCACCTTCTCTCACTTCACCTGTTTGGAGTGAAGGCTGTAATACACTGCTCATGTTTTCCTGAGGAACAAGTGCTCCTTCCCCTCTGCAGAGTACCCAGGGAAACCCTCACTGCCAGGGTAGGTTAATTCGTTTGTTGTTCTCTTTACACCAACAGGGAGCATAAACATTCACACTTCACCCAACAATGAGCCCCAAATGAGTTCCAAACACTCGGTGCTCAGGTTATTGTTCAGCTGGCTGAGCCGGCAGGGCTGTCCCTGTGTCTCTGCAACAAACCTCTGAGTAATGCAGGGCTCCAAGGAGATCCCTCATCCTGCCCCTCCAAAACCACCAGAGCTGTAATTTTGGTATTATTCAAACGAGTCCCTGCAGGACCAGATCAAACACTCTCACTGCATTCCCTTCTTTCTGCAGGGAAAGGAGGATTTACCACTGTTTCATAATGACAAGCCCCTGGAAGAGCTGGGATCCAGGTGTCACACCCTGCTGCCCTTTCTCCATCCTTGTCCCCCTTTCCCTGGGACTGCAACCCCATTTTACACCCAGCTGTGCTCCACACAAACAAGACGTGAAGACTCAAGAAAAGAATAATCCCTGTGATGAAAAGGCCTTCAAATCCTTTCCAGAATTAGGGTATTTCACTTATTTTAGTATTTTCAAGTGGGGGACAGTGCTCAACTGTGCACTTTAGGGATGCTCCCCACTGAAAACAACACACTGGGGTGTTATTGTATGTATTGTTTGCCATTACTGTCAAATAAAATATTGTTGTGACCACAGAAACACTGTGGAAATCAAACAATATATTTTGATTGTTACCATTGTTTTGTGCATGCTAACAAAACTCACCTGCTTCAGGTAGAAGGCCTGGATTGTTTAGAAAACAGGGAATGTTTGCATTACTGACATGTTATTGCCTGAGCTTTGACAGGAGAGGGAGGAAATTTTATCCCATTTTTTTCTAAAGAACTAATTTCAGACCCCCCCAAAGGCAGAAACTCCTGTGCTCCAACAATCCCATATGAGCATTCCAGACTGTGGCCCCACACCATCCAACACCAGCTCTCAAGCCATGAATGTCCACAGCAAAACGTGCATTGGCACTGATTTAATGTTTAAAACAATTCCCCTTTTAACATCCTTCCCGTAACAAGTTTTTTAACACAACCCTATTAGAAAATTTCTGCCCCTTTCTGTGATTTCCCAAAGGAATTTGCAGTCAGGGTCATGCACAGACACCCACTGAGGAATTTTCAGTCCTTCTGAATCAGTGACATGTTGGAAGGGTTAAATGAACAGGAAGACACCTGTTTTTAGCCCACAGTTTATAGATGTGATTTCTGGTTTTCTAACTTTAGTGGGTGGAGCTGTGAATAAAGATTGTGACAGCATCTCTTGGGCCCAAGTATTCCAAATTCTGGACCATCTTAAACTCAATGGGTGGCACCTATTAATTCTTAATTAAGCCTGGAAATTCTTGTCTGGCAACGAATGAAAAAAACCAAGCTTACTTTGATGTACAGACTAGAGGCAGGAGATGGAGTTCTGCAGTTTATTTGTGTACTTTGGGTGTATTCAGATATAAAAAAAGATCTCCAGAGCCAACGTTATATCGGCACAAAACACCACGGCTGATCTGAGCCTTGAGAAATGAACAGTTAGTCCTCTCCAAGCTACTCATCTTCAGAAAGCTCTGAATGTTGTCAAAAAATAATCTCTCTGCCACTTCACTGCAGGTTGCCCAGACCTCTCAGAAAACGCCGAGCTTCAAAGAGTTTCAAAGCAATTATCAAATTATTCCATTAAAATAATCACAGTCCCTGAAAGCACGCAGGAACACAGACACAAGTCTCCTTGCACGGCAGAAAGCAATTGTTGCTCTGAAAGACAGGCAGGAAAATTGTTCTTTCTGAGGGAAAAAAAGAGGGGTTGGGGGTGGAAATGAGCCAGGACTCACCATCCTCGTGCCCTTCCCTGTTCCTCCGCCGGTGCCTGTCCCGCCGGTGGCTGATGACTGACTCTGTCCCTGTGTCATTGTCCAGGCCATCCCTGCTGCTGGCAGCGTTGGGGCTGTCACAGAACAGAGAGGAGCAAACACCAGAGTCATCCCTTTTTTTCTCTCTTTCAGTAAAACAGTCGGTTCAGCAGCCAGAAAACTGTTCTTGCAGCCAAGCACTGCGCCCCTGTCCTCCCCCAGCCTGGCTCTGCCCACCCCAAAAAACCACCTGGGGGGGGTGAAAACACAACTCCACATCCATGCCCTGAGACACACAGTGCTGTTTTCAAACAGCACAAATATTATTCAAACAGTGAAAGCTATTTTCAAATGCCCTGAGACACATGGTGTTATTTTCAAACAGTGCAAATGTTGTTCAAACAGTGAAAGGGTTATTTTCAAATGCCCTCAGACACACGGTGCTGTCTGCACCAGTATTTTCACATCATCCTGACGTGGGAAAAGCTGCCTGATAAGACTGTTGCCTGACATTTCCATAGGACAGAGAGGTGCTGATGGGCCAAGGGGAGGGATCATTCTGGTACGTGCTGAGCTCCCAACCAAAGGGCAGGAGCTGCAGGTCGTTGGCCAGTTTTAATATAGAGCACTGACCTTGAAGGTTGAAGTCCTGCAAGTCACAGCCAAGCTGAAAGTAATTAAGTGCATAAAAGCACAGAATGCTCTGGGTTAAAAAGCTCATCCAGTCCCACCCCCTGCCACGGGCTGGGACACCTTCCACCAGCCCAGGTTGCTCCAAGCCATGTCCAACCTGGCCTTGGACACTTCCAAGGAAGGGGCTGCCAGAGCTTCTCTGGGAATTCCATCCCAGCCCCTCACCACCCTCACAGCCTAGAATTCCTTCCCAATATCCCACCTAACCCTGCCCTCTGGCAGCTTGAAGCCATTCCCCCTTGTCCTGCACTCCAGGCTCTCACAAATTCTCTCTCTCCATCTTCCTTGTGAGCTCCAGTGCTGGAAAAGGCCACAGCTCACTTTAATGGATTAAACTGAGGGAAGTGACCTAAAGCTCCTGAAAATACAACAGTGTATGATGTGACAAGGGCTAAAGCTCTGCTGTGGAACATCTCCCTTAGAAAGCTGCTGGTCCTACTCTTCCTCTCTGTCCCTCAAACACCATCTGATTAAAAAGGACTCCCCATTCATACCTGAGCACCTGCCATTCGTGCCTGACACACCCTCACTTATGCACACAGAGGGTGTAATGACCATCACTGACTGACACCACAGCACCAGAGGCACTAATGTATCACTCCCAGGACTCCCCGAGGCTGGAGAACACTGCCCTGCCTGTTTTACACAGGGAATTAAACCCCCAACCATCCAACCAACCTGTCCCTGGACCCAGGGCTGGTTCTGTGCAAGCACAACTGTGGAGTGTTATATTTAAGAGGCTTTTGTGCCTCCTGCACACCCACACACACTTTCTGAGCATGAAGGAAATAAATGTGCTGACGTGCCCACCACAGAAATGAGGAAATCGAGGTTGTCATTCGAGAAAACCTTTGCCTGCCCATCTGAAGCCCTGCCAAAAATGCCAGGCTGTGTTTCAGTGCTGTCACACGGATGTTTGCACTTCTTGTTCAGCTGAAAAGGGGGAGAGGGGTGGCAGATCTCTCAGGTTACCCCGGGAGTCCCTTGGACATCCCAGCAGCACCATCTACTGACTCCGCTCATAACTCCCATTCCCAAATCGCTTCCTGGGCTAAACCCGCCCACAAAAGGTGGTTTATTCCCTAACAAAGGATGCAAAAGGAACCCCCAGCTGCCTTGTTTCCCCTCTCCCCGCTGAGCCAATTAAACCCAGCTCAGTTTGCAGAGCACATCCCCAAGAGCTGCCTGAGAGAGGTAACTCAGAGGTCACTGCTCTCACCTCACTCCTGCACCTCCATCACACCAGGAGCAGCCTCCCCCACTCCCAGGGATTTGGCAACCACCAAACAGAGCCTGAAATCCAGGATGAACTTCAGAACCCGCATCAGGGAGGGGAAAAAGTTAAGTTCTATTTGGGTTTAATCAATGATTAAGCAAAATACCAATGCTGTCAGGAGGTGGTTACCACCTCACCTCCAACGAGGACCTCATTCCCTTGGATGTTCCTGCTGCATCTATTCCCTGGATTCTTGGTTGTCCAGCAACATTTCTGTACAATTCTGCACAATTATACAACAGCTGGTGCTTCTTTATTTATAAATAAGGCCTCAATCAACACTGAAGGAGGAAGGCAGGAGATGACACATCTCTGGCAGCTTGAATAGCATTAAAAAAAAAAATCTCAGGGATTTAGAACCCAAGAAGGTAAATCACACTTACTGCAGAATCACCACAGCTAAATCCCCAAGAAACATCATTTTCCAAAATTTCTGGAGGACAACAGTCACGGATCAGGTTTTGGAAGCCAGGCTTTACAATTAAAGACTTGGAGCAGCTCAACTGAAGTTTATCCAAGAGAAACAAATCATTTCAAAACCCAGTGGATTCTTTACCGCTGGGAATCTTTAAACCTGGAGTGGGGTGTGTTTTAAAATTAAATTCTAACAGTGAAACAGAATTTAGGGCTTCGTTGCAGAATAACTGAGTGAGATACCCTGCCCTGAGTTATGGACATAAACTCAGGCCACTGTTTCATAAAACACAGCAGCAAAAACCACTGCAATATGTTAAGATGTTCAATTGCGAAGAGAAAAACCTAAAAAGGCATTAAGGGAGAACAAGTTTGAGCCCAGAAGATCTCCCCACAAGCCAAATTCTTTAATGCAAGAGAGAAAAAGAAAGAAAAAAAGGGGTGGAGAGAGAGTGTCTGATTTACAGGGTGGTTATTTTTTTTAAATAAAGGTTGATCTTCCAGCTATTCCACGTAGGTTTAGGTCAGAAAGACAAAGAACTGGTTCTATTTTCTGGTCACATGCACTGGCACAGGCCTCTCCCAGGCAATTCATGAACACAGGAGGGCAGCACAGCCCTTGCAAGACACACTGGCAGGTATTTCCCAGGATTTCTTGTCCCCTCTGGAAAGCTTTTTATCTGTACAAGACTCACACACAACACTAAGGGTGTCAGTGATCCCAGAAATCAAGGCCAACACCAGGCAAATTGAAGCCACGTTTCCTTCTCCAAACACAGGCTAAGATCTCAGCTAGAACCAGCTTTAAATCCTCCCTAAATTCCAAGGCCCTCCCTAAAAAATGAAGGTATTTTCAGGATACCCATTGGCTCTGCACAGGGAACAGGAAATAACGAGGCTCCCATGAAACCAGAGGACTCCCAGTCTGGCCACACACAGAGCTCTGGCAGCCTCTGGATGGACCCTGGACGAGGCATTATTCCTTTATGGAAATTTTTCCTTCCTGATAGCAGCGTTCAGCTGGCTCTGCACACTCCATAATTACACACAACACCCTAATAAGTTGCCATCCATCCACCACAGAAAGCATTTTGGGCTCCCTCGCTGCTTAACTCTTCCACAATGGCTTCGAAAATGAGGTGATTTGGATATTTATTTCATCCATTTCCCCTTTTAATTCCCCAATATGTTATTTTTACAACAACAACAACTGCGGCAGCAGGAGAAATAAATAGGCAGGAATTGCAGTTTAATAAATAAATAAGATAATTTGCCCTTACTGGAAGGATGGAGGGCGGGAGTCTCCGATGCCTCCTGTTCTCTCGAGGGGTGGTGGAAGGTCTGTGTGGCTCTCAGTGCACTGGGAACCCGTGTCAGAGTGAGAACTTTCAGCCAGGACCAGCTGTCAAGAGAAAAAAAAAGAGAGAATTACCCACATTTGTAGCAGTTTCTCCACTCTGACATAGAGATTTTTCAGCCACTTTGCTAAAAAACCTGGAGGTCGGAGGGAAACTGGAGGGAAGGAAGGACAGGGATTGCTGCCAAACCCCCACAAAATCAGGGTGCATTCCATCCCAACATGAAACCAGCAGCAGCCTGGGGTGTGCACAGAATTCCTGCAGCCCCCTCAAACTCTTCTCACCCCGGGAAAAGCAGCACAACAGGCGGGGAGGGCATTTTTGGGGGACTCACACTGCAGGGCTGTGCTCTCAATCTGGCCCTGCCAGGCCAAGAGTAAAAAGGCAAAGCTGAAAACTTGACAGTAGGACAGCCCAAAAGTGGCACAACTCCTTCTGCAGACAGCTTCAAACCCCCTGAAAATCCACAACCTGGTCTGGCCCGACCCCCAAATCTCTGTTAAGAGCCTGAATTAAAACCCAAACCCACCCAACCTCAACAGCCATACACTTCTAGAGGAGGACTAAGATTCCTGATGTTCATTCTACTCATCTCTTCTACTCTCTCTCAGTGTTCCCTCAAGGCAGAGTTGCAGGTAGGAAAAGGCAGTTTTCCAGCCATAAAACCAGGATGTGCAGTGAGCGCTCTTCTGTAATTCATGAGGACCTGAAAACTTGGCCAAAACGTGGAGCTGTCACCTTCAAAACTCCTCTGACACTGGCATTTGCATTCCTGGAAGCTGGAGGGGCCTGGCAGCCTTTGAGGCAGGGTGGAAGGAAAGGCTGCAGAGCACCCAACACACACAGAACCCACGTGGAAATCGGGAATTAAAGACACGCCGCGACAATCCATCTTCTCATTCCGAACACCACATGTCTACACAGAGCCTGGTGTGTTTGGGAATTATTATATATTCCAGTCCTGTCACCAGGCTGGATGTAAATTCTGCCTGGAACAACTAATGCCATCAATACCCTCAATCATTAACAGGGATGCTCCTGGATAATGGATCACAGGCACGGTCGTGGCACACGAGGGGTTCGCCACACTCAGTCTTGTTCCCAATAAATTCAGGGCATCCATCTCCACTCAGCACTCCCACTGTGACATCTTTAACCAGCAGATAAACAGACAAGAGAAAGAAGAGTGATTCTCTTCCTCTCCCCCACCCTCCTGGTTTGTAGCTCATTTTAATAAATTGATTGACACAGGATCTTAGATTTGACTAAGGTCTGATTCCACCCACTTATCTACTGGCTAGTACCTACTTTTCTGTGTTTAACAAGGAAATAATAAGTATTTTAAAAAGGCAAGAGATGCTTTGTGTTCCAGAATCCTTTTGTACACCCAGGTGAAACTGGTTTTCCACATTATTTTTGGTTTTAAATCTTCCCAGTGCTGGAAAAGAGCTCATGGCTGAAACACTCAGGAACCAAAGAGAGTCAATGGCCCAGTGAATATTTTATAATGAAATCAGCATTTTTGCCTCAATTTTCTAAGCTAGAAAGGCAGGATACCCCCAATTTTACACCAGTGAGATGAAAGCAATCAACCTGCCTAAATGCACCCTAAAGCCCAGGGGAGAAGAAACATTCACTGGGTGAAGCAGCACTACAGAAAAACAAACATGCTCTGCTCCAAGACTCCCTTTTAATTTATCTCTGCAAACAGAACAGGACGATTCCCAATTAGCAGTCCCAGTTCTAATTCAGCTTTACCTGCCAGGTTAAGTGGTTATATTTTATTTAAAAGCCTAAAAGGGGAGGAAGAGATCCCAGTTCTCTGCTGTTCAAGCAGGAAGGCAGGTGACCAACCTGAGAGGGTTTGTGCAAAATGAAAAAGAGAATTCCGTGAACTGAAGGACCAAGTTCTCATTTTAAGTGACTTTACAAAGAGTATTCTCCCATTAAACTGGGAGAATTTTGCATTTCCTATGCAAAAAGTGTGTTTCAACAGCCCACTGACCACTTTCTGGCCATTGATCCACAGAAATTAGACTTGAACTAGTGATCTGGAGGTGACCAGGGTTATATCTTGTCACCAATCCCCTGAGCCCCCAAATCATTTGGCCAAGTCTCCTTAAACAATACAATTATAAGGTTTTTAATTAAATAAATGCTCCATTAATGATATAAATTAATACCTTTCACTGAGAGGCAACAGGGTCTCAGCCTCCCTTTATTTTTAGCTGTGGAAGAACTGGGGTATAAAGAGGTTCCCAACAATAATTAGTTAATTTATTGAGGACTAATTCTAATTTAATGATCAGACGGATGCTGGCTGTTAAAGAAAGGGATGGAGAAGGAGCAGGATAGGAGGGGACTGGCATTCCAGATGCAGGGCATTATTCCTGAGAGCATAAACCATAAATATGAGAAGGGAAACACACACAGGCTGTCAAAAAAGGAACTGCCTGGAGACAAAACAGTTCTCCAGCACCACATGGAGTCAGCTGCATTATTCAAACTCTTTATCACCAAAGCAAAGAGCAACAGAGGAAACACTGAAGGGAAAAAACAACACAAGCCTTTTCCTAATAACTTGATAATTAAGGCTTTCTTTCTTTCAGGTGGGGGAGTTAAAGGGAGATGTTTAGAAAGTACTGTTGGCATTCTGGAGATGCAAGGATGGCTCATCCCCTGAGGAATCTCTCCTCGCTGCCAAAATCAAACCAGGGGATAAAAAGAGGAAAAAAGAAAAGAGGGGAAAAAAAAAAAAAAAGAGATGAAACTGGGTGTGTAAGTAAGATCTACACATCCCCTCACCCTCCACGCTCTGGATTGTAGCAAGCTCTGCAAACAAGCACTTGGCACGAGGTTTTTGGGAGCAGGGAAACACGTTCCTGCTTTGGGCCTTTCTGCTGATGGCAACACCTGACTCCAAGACAAATCCCTTCCATATCTCTGGGTATTTGCTCCTGAGCCTTTCCCTGCTCCTGGAGGAAGAAGCCTTGGCAATGCAGGAACCCAGCAAACCCATTTGTGGAAAACGAAAAGAGAATTCCACGAACTGAAGGACCGAGTCCTCATCTTAAATGACTTTACAAAGGGTGTTCTCCCATTAAACTGGGAGAATTTTGCATTTCCTGTGCAAAAAGTGTGTTTCAACAGCCCACTGACCACTTTCTGGCCACTGATCCACAGAAATCAGAATTGAGAAATTAGTTTGTGGGGGTAAACCCAGCTGCTGGAGGCTGTGGGTCACCCTGGGAGTGCTGCTGAGCAGGGGCAAAATCCACCCCAGAGAAGCAACTCCTCGGGAATATTTCCCCCAGGGCTGTGATTTCCTCAAGGATGAGGCACTGGGTTCCCACTTCTTACTGACCTGCAGTGGGATTAGAGTCACAACCACCCTCAGACACTGCCATTACCATTACAAAGGGAAAAAGAGCTGCAAAAAAATTACCCACACTGCTCTTTCAGGAATTAAATCACCTTGAACTTGAATCAGTTCAGCACCAGACAGAGTGAACTCGAGATACATCTGAACTCAAAAAACCACCCTGGCAACATCCCCTGTTTCTGAGCAGCTTGTTAATCCCAGATAAACATCTTTCACATTTCAAGCAGCAAATCACAAGCACAACAGCCACGATGATAACGTGGTGGCCAGTGCACATATTCCCATGTTTACCTCCCCAAAATAAGATCCAAGTTGTGCTGCCTGTGCTGCTGGTCACAGGCACTTCCACACAAAGCACACTTTAATTCACAGACTCATCCTTTGGGGTGAAATTTTGCCCCTGAATAATAATAATAATAAATAATAATGAATAATAATGAATAATAAACAACATTAATAAATAATAATAAATAATAATAATAAATAAACATAAATAATAATAAATAAATAATAATAAATAAAATAAATAATAATAATAACAGAAAATGAACCCAGGAGCATAACAGTTTAAATAAGTTGCCTTAAGGTGATCTTACTCTTATGATAAGCAGGACCTGGGAGCTCCTGCAAGAGGACCCAACTTCAGAGGTTTAGGCAATTAAGATCTTGAAGCAATTAAGTTGTTAAAACAAGACACAGACTGTCCACATCTATGTCTGGCTACAAGTGGAGCACTTGCCCTTCAGCAAAGCTTTCCTTCTTGACTGACAGATCCCTGTGTTCAAGAGCACTGAATATAAATGGATGGCTGCAGACCAAATTAAAAAAAATAATAATAAAACCACTCCAAAAGAGCATCAGAACAACATTTGTTGGGCTAGAAAAGAAAATCTGCAGTAGAAGATGGCACGTGCAGCAAGATTATTCTGACTGCACTGCCTGGTTTATTCTTCCCATGCATCCAAGGGATCAGAAAGGTGGTGGAACACCTGACTTCATGGAATTCTGGGCTCAGCTGGTGCTTTGTGGTGGGGCACGGCCCTGCCTCTCTCAAGGCAAATCTTCAATTTGGTGAGGGTTTATCAGCAGCTGAAGAAGCAGAAGAATTCTGGGGGTGTGGGTGTGCACTTGAGAGAATTCACAGGTCCTTGCCCTGGCAATTCCAACGTGGAATTGCTGCTCCCCGCTTTGCTGGGCCACCTAAAGTTCCCTCATTTCTCCCACCGACGAGTGACAGGCTGCAAATCATTATTAAGATGAATTCTGTCCTTTTCTGTGGCGGGCACAAAGCCCTCCAATCTCCCACCCCTTTTGAGTGGCAGAGGTAACTCACCCCTGGGCTGCCCCAACACAGACTGCCCAGTGTTTGCAGGTGAAAGGCAGTGCCACAGGCAGCTCCCTGGCCAGGAGCCAGCCCTGATAATTACATTTCACCCTTCAACCCCCCCCCCCCTGCAGTTTTGAGTGGCAGGAGCATTTTAATGGGTTTCTCTCTCCTGTGCTGCTCGGGATCTGTGCCTGTGGGCTGGGAAACAGCTGTTGGGTTCCACCCAAAGGACTGCATTTCCATGTGAAACGGGGGATGTCTCCCGTGTGGGGCACATGGAGGAAGTTAATAAAGAAGCGTGGAACTAATTGCAACTGTTGATTCAGCTCATTCCATCCTACTGAACGCTGTTGGTTTTGTCCCACTGTCACGCTCCCTGCTAAAATCTTTCCCAGGAAGTGGAGAAAGCATATCAAGCCTGGTATTTTAGAAAAGAAACTCACGTTCTTTTGATATCCCCAGTGGTTCCCAAACAGCCACTTCCAATCCGTGACAGGACAAACACCAGTGAGCTGTGCGAGCAACAAACCCTGCAGCTCGTTCATGCTGAGAAAAAGCTCCTGTTTCCTTCTGTGCTGGAGAAGGTTTCCAGCATTTCCAGCAAGAAACATGGCTGAAAACCAGTTATATTGGAACTTGTTTGCAGAAATAAGTGCTCAGTTCACAGTCTGTGTCAACACCAGACTTCCAGACTTCCATTATTGCTCCTGATCTTCAGTGACTCGTTGGATCAGTTGTTTCACCTCTCTGGAGCTCCATTTCCCCTTTTCTCCTCTACACTATATTTGATTATGATTTCTAACTAATTATGGCAAGGCCTGCCTTTCACAGAGCTCAGCAGACATCTGAAAAAACTCCCAGCCCAAGGAATCACCTGTGCAGCATCCATGGATGGGGACACCAGGAAAGAACCAGCCTGGGAAGGGGAAAGAGCCAACACTGGTTATACCCTGCTCTCATATCCCCACCTGCCTAAACATTTGTTAATTTATCAGCAGGAAAACTACAATATTTAAATTCTCACTGAGAGCAGCAGCAGCAGCAGCTCCTGGTGTGTCTCTGAGCTCAGCAAGAGGTGAGGGACTGACACCAGTCACTAAAGAAAAGCCCCAAAAGAGCCATTTATATTTTTGACAGGGACTTCAGAGCAGCCACATTTTATCTCCAAGTTGAAAGTAATTACTTCCCCTACAGTCCCAGGCATCTGGAATCCCCCAGCCAAAGCTTCAGAGACGTGGCCCATTATCCACACGAAGGCTGCTCCCACAGGAGCAATTGCAGAAAAGGGTTTGCTGATGAGGCCCTGTATTCCAGCAGGAATTCTGTCAAAGGCAACGGGGCTCCACACTGCTGGAAGGCCTGGAAAAGCCCACCAGGAAAGGGATGTTTATTTGAGTAACAAGAAATTGTCTGTGCTGGATAGATCAGGCTCCAGATGAATGAGGGTTTATACGATGTGTGACGAGACTGGTCCTGAAATCAGCTCGTTTTAGACATAACAGATCACCAAGAATCTGCTCCTGTGGATTTTCCTTCTGTGCCTCAGCTCTGTGCACTTTGCTGAAGATGACTGAGCAGCCTGAAGCTCCTGTGTTGCCCTGTTAAGTGGTTCCACCCAACAGGGTTAATTGTAATTGCAAATACAGCCTCTCAAAAGCTTATGTACAAACAGGACAAGTGTTATCTGTTGGTACCCAGATAATGGAGAAGAAAAATCAGGGAAAACCTCACAGAAGGCTATGACATCACTGGCAGCCAATAGGAAACAGTGCACATTCCCAGCAGCCAGGCAAGGGGATTGTTCCCAGATGTTGCAAATCCTTCCTAAAAAACACAGATAACAGCCAAGGCAGCTGCTGGCACAGCCCTCCCTCCTGGCTCCGACCTGGCAGCACCCACGAGCCAGTTCCTTCCACGTTCCCAGTCCCTGGACCGTGCAAAGAGGACAGAAAAATATTTTAAGCTCTTGCAAAAAAAAAGCCTGAAGGTAAAATACTGTATCTCTGCCACGCCAGCTATTTGTTTTTCCAAATCGCCCCAGCTTGCGAAAAACAAAACTAAAGCAATCATTTCATTCATGTAAGCAGTCCCCAAGAACTCAAAATAAACGATTCCCAGGGAAAAAAACTGTATTCTGTGTTTTGTGCGTGTAGCAGAACAGGGAATGTATCAGCTATTTTTGGCAGAAGCTGCATTTACAGTAAAAACAAGGCAATGAAGAATTCTGACACACAACTCGTGGTAGTCTCTGTACTGCTGAAAACCTAAAGGTCAACCACTGAAAAGGGATCTAGTAAGCAGTACCCCTCTGTCCCAAATTATTTAGTGCTTAAAACAACCAAAAAACCTCACTAAATAAACAAAACCACAAACACATGCACCAGAAAAAAAACAAAACAACAACCCAACCCACCCTGAAATCAAAAGAAGATCTAAGATGCAGAGGAGAAAAACAAGCAGGACACAGGAGGGATGGGGAGGAAGTTTAAATAGCTAATTAGCAGCAGTGATTCTAATTCAAACCTAATTTAGCTGTACACTGAGTTCTCAGGGCAGCAAAAGTAAGCAACAGCTAAAGACTTGCAGATCCTCCCTTGAACATCTTCCCCTATGGAAATCAAGTCCTGCATATGACACCGAGATCAAAGTTCCCACCTCTGACAAATAGAAGGATTCAAATGTTATTAAAAAAGATGAAAATCTCAAATTTCTAAACGTCACTCATCCTGTAAAACTTCAAAGTGGCCACTGGCTCAGTCGGGAGGGGGGCTGTGGGGGCAGAGCCAGTTCAGCTCTGTCGTGTGTGCTTTTAATTTTCCAATTTTCAGTGCGTTGTGAGGGTCTGAACTCCACACACGGGGACACTGCAGTCATTTACAGCGAGGGCCACAATTATCACAGATGGTTTTGTGAAAGAATCCCGAGCTGTCTGCTACCAGCTGACACACATTTTATAGCGCTGGAGACAAAGAAAGCTCAGGTCCAGCACGTTAAAAACCAGAGAAGATTTAACCAGCCCTGCCCAAAACACGTTTGGTTTGGTTTTTTTTTCAAAAGGTAAAGACCAACTTTGCTATCCCTGAAAGATTTGTATGCAATTATCTGGTAAGTTCCAGTGAATAGGATATTAAAGAATTCGAAACTGTGAACAATTAACTTACAGCAAGATTTACATAAAACTCCTCCAGTAATTAGCAGCAAATAGAGGCAGATAAGCCCGGCAATTTTATGGGTGTTAGTGTGGAAAAAGTAATTTGCAATTCATAATGCAGGTCAGACACAGATGTTTCAGCTGATTGCTGAGCCAGTGAACAGAAGCCCTTGTCAACATCATCTGCAAAAAAAGCGCCCTGAGTGATCTCTGAGAGCTCCAAACCGAAGCCAAACCGGGGGGAGAAGCAGAGAAATTTGGAAACAGGCTGATGGGAGGGAAGAGCCCACATTTTGAAGCGATGGATCTCTCCCTGCTGCCTCCAAGCCGTGTGTCTGCCTCAGCTGAATTAAATGGGTTTATAAAGCATTATGTCATTTGCTGCCGAGAGCAGAGTCTGCAAACCCCACGTTGCTGCAGAGCACACAAAAGGCTCCGCGGTGCTAATGCTCTGAAATAATCAATTTAAGCCACACATCTGAATTTTGCCCTGAGATCTTTGCAATAGCAGCCTTCTCTGATACAGGCCTGGCTGCTGGCTCAGACTGATCCTCCTGGGTTAAAGTTCCTGGGCTGGCCAGCAACCTACACTGGAACAGGAATAGCAGTGAATCGAGTTAATTCTTAAAATTCTTAACATTAATTCTTAAAATTTCACAGATTGTAATGTTTCTCTGAAATGAAAATAGTAACAGCCCCAGAATTAAAACACAACGTTGAACTTGTGTGTGTGTACATATATAGAGTCTTGTTCTGATCTTACTGTTCTTCATATTCTCCTGGTTTTCAGCTGGAAAACAGAAAAGCCATATATTTTCATGTTATTTAAGGAGCTGGGAAAAGAATTCAGCTCTCAACCAGAGATAAAATACCCTTGGGGGTTTGGTTGGGAGAGGGAAGAGGTTAAAGAGGTTGATTTCTTATTTATGTGGAATAGTTTGGTGTTGGGGGACCGGTTTTGCTTCAACTCCAAGAACGTTGGCCCTCGTTGGAACAACCTGAGTCACATTTTGCTGCACAGAAGAGCCCAAATGGTGTCTGGGAGTCAGAATGAATCACTGGTGTGTTGAATCAACAATGCAAAGATAAATGTTTTAACCAGACCACACAGATAAAAACAAACACCACTGGACTGGGAAGAAGAGACCCAGGTCAGGGATGCAGAAGACAATCCAGATTATCAGCCTGTTGCCTGAATTAATATTTACCAGTTCAGCAGCACAGGGGGAAAGGGGAAGAAAGGGAATGACACTGAGGAGCAAACACAGCGCAGGTGTTGCACACTCAGGAAGAGGAAAAGGGTTCTCAGGAGTAATTTGCTCTCCTGATAAGAGCTACTATTAATTTGCTTTTCCAACAGAAGCTGCTCTCACGCCACGGCCACACAAGTGACATCCCCCCAGCCCCACTGCACCCGAGGCTCTCGTTAATCACACATGAAATCCCTTTTTGTCCCTTCCATTCCCATACTGTCAGAGCCCCACTCTATAGCCCTCAGTAATCCTTGGACTGAGGACAAAAACAGCACCACCAACACCCAGGGCTCAGGCACGTCCTGAAAGGTTCAGCAGATTCAGCAGCACCGAGCCCTCCAAGCCAAATCCAGCCCTTCCAAGGGAACATCCCACACCAGTGGCCACCAGGATGGATGTTCAGCCACGGCCTGGAGGGGTTAACACCCCCCCTGGGCTCAGTTCCCACACCAGGATGGACACCAGCCAACCATCTCATTAAGGAAGAACTTTGTGCTGCCTCCAGATGGACCATGGGGTCTCAAAGACCTGTTTGTTTGTTTGTTGGTTTAAACATTAATTTGATTCCCTAATGCCAGGGATTTAATTCTTTTGACAACCAATTTGCTCCTCCAGGGGAGCAGGTCACATGGGGATCATCCTTTTCTAGTGGGGCAGATCCCTGTGGTGCTCGTTTCCTTCCCTGAGCACTGCCCAGCAGCACAGCTTTAGGTCAGCATAATTCTGCTCACCCATTTCCAAACCAGGGCATTCCAGTGCCCAACACCCACTGCTGGGTGGAAATACAGTTCTTGGAACAGCTCTGGAAGTCACACTGGTTATGAGCCAACCTTTGCTGCTGAGGCAAAAGGTTGGGCCAAAAAACAGGTATGGAGGTCCCACAGAAAATAAAAAATAAAAAAATAAAAAAAATAGCTTTTCCTCCTGAATGCATTTCCCAGGGAGAAACAGGTCACTTTTCAGAGCACAGAGTGAAGGGAAAACGCTCTCCCAATTTTTCAGACCTCAATTTAATACCACATCTAACAAGTGCTTCACACTCTGTGCACGTGTGGGTGTGTGGGAGGACTGAGGTGACAAAGCCAGGGGTTCTGCCTGCCCAACACTGAGAACCTGTTGGGACTCCACAGCTGCCAGAGCCTGAGTGCCCTAAAATGCAAAGCAATCACTAGGGCAGGAAGAAGGGCTAATATTTTATGCTCAGCTCACCCTCCAGCCCTTGCCCTCCCAAGAGGAGCATTTCCAGCTGCTCAGACCCCAGCAGGGGCTGTGCCTCCTGATCCACGAGGCATCCTTGCCTGAGAACAGTCTCCCAATCAAACTGAGGGTTAAAGGATCCACTGCACTTCCCTCCCACAATAATGGAGTGCACACACACACTCTGCTGCAGGAACCAGCGTGCAATCAATACTGTATTTGATTTTAGACTGAAAGGACATGTAATCCTGCCTAGAAGAAGCCAGGCTTAGAAACTTTTAAGCTACCCAGCAGGATTGTATGCAAATTCCCTTCTCCTGTCTAACTTCAGGGACTGAAGTCTAAAATATTTCAGGCTATAGTCTAAAATACTAAAATATTTTAGGGGTCCAGGCTGTAAATGTGTGAGGAAGATCTTCAACTCCTAAAAATCAGTACAGGACTGGAGAAATAGATGGAGACAGAGCAGCTCATTTCAGCTGAGAATGCCAACAGCCCCAGCTGTGCAGCTGGAAAAAACTCTTGTAAACCTACTTTATTGCTACTACTTTCTTGTGTACCTTGATCCCACCAGAAATAGGAAGGCTGCAAACATATATCCAAACATTTCTCCAGTGCTGAAAGGCTGCCTCATGTCTCCAGTTACTTCAGCAGAGTTCTCATCCCATGGCACTATGTTTCTAACCTCTCTTGCATCACTTGTTGTAGCCAAGCTCTTAGTAAAAATACATTTCACACTCGAGACAAACTTGAGTTTTGGGGAAACAGGCAATTCTTCTCGTCCTCTGTCGTGTCCCTGTCCCCAAGATTGTAAGGTCAGCTTGAAAGAGGGTATTAAAATCACAGACCACGTCCCAAATGTGGTGTTAAAATATAAAATACTAGTGCTCTCTTCTCTCCCTGAAGGTGCATAACCACTTAATAAACCTTGATAGGGTTAAACCTCCTGTCCCCAGCTGGAGAAACGTGAACGGCCAAGCACTGAATTTATCCCTGTGTTTGTTTATCTGTGCCTCAAACATCACCTGAAGGTGGAAATTACTGTGTTTCACAGAGCAAACCTGGGGACCAACAGGCTTTTATGGCATCTCCAGTAAGCAGAACATTACAAATTTAAAGAAGGAGGCACCTGGAGAAGGGACCAAGCACGGCAGCACCAGCAGGGCTTGTGCTGCTGCTCACACCCAGCCCAGCAGCTGCTTGTGGATGGGAAGCAACCAAAAGCTGTGGAACACTTAGGAGATGGTAATTAATCACTCCAGTTAGCTGACAAACAAATATCATGGCATACTGGAGACACCAAGACATTAAAAACAGGCAAGGGAAAGAAGAAGGGAGGTGGGACCCGCAGAGCAGCTCAGTAACATCTGCATCGCTGACACCCTCCATAACTGGGCAAATTACCCCAAATTCCTCTGCCCTGTTTATTTTTCCAAGGCTATAAATTGTTGTGTCTTTTTCCTGAATGCAAACACAGTGCTCAAACCTCATTTAAACCTTCCAGGCACTGCCACAATAGCAGTACAATGACATTTAAACAACAGGACCAAAACCCCCCAGAATATCACGTTCAGCTGGTTTTCAGTAAGTTGTTTGGGCTGTTTAGTGACAGGACTAAAACTGTTTTCGTGTGTAAATCTCCTTTTCAGCCCTGCACACTTTGTGGGCTTCACTCTCATTTTTAAAATAGATTACTTAACGACAGGATGTTATAGATATAATTAAAACCTAAGCTTTTGTTTTCACGTCATTGGAGACTCAAGACACTTCTAGAAACCAGGATCCAGGTACCAACTATGCTGCTACTGTACATATCAAACCACACAGATTTATTACAGACACATGAGCCAACATACCCAGGACACCACTCTTCCATTGAAGCAAGGGAGCTTTGCATTGTCATCTGAGATCTCCTCCTTTACCACCCTGGAAAAAAAAAAAATAGGAAAAAAAAAAATCAGGATTTTGAAATTACAGGAGATTAGAAGTGGTTTTCTCAAATAGTGCAGGAAAAATACAATTTTTTGTTAAGATGTTGGTATCTATGGTTAAAGAACTACTAGAACAGAGGAAGCAAATAAAAATATAGGGTTGAATAGGATCTTTCCATCCCAAGCTGGTTGTCACAACAGCAATTTCAAGTATTTTCCCCCTTTGGATCCTACCATTTCTCCACAGTCTTTAAAGGTCTGATGGTGACTAAAATCCCCCTGTGCTGTGCAGCCTCTGTGTCACAGATCACAGTGGATTCACAGCAGAAAGAGATTTCTGGCCTCAAATCCCTGCACAGCAAAGCAGGGCCAATCTGCTTTTGACAGAAAAAAGCCAACCCCAGGTCCAGTCAAACTCCATAAAAATGTGTGGATCCACAACCACGTTTTCCTTTATTTACGTTTTTGTCTTACTTTGTTGCTGTGTAAAGACAAAACCACAAAAACAGCCACAAAGCAACTGAAACATGGAAGGGGGAAAACTGGTCAGGAAGGAGAAGAGAGCAGAGCAAATGCACAGTTTCCTTCCATCTCACTTTTGGAAAATTACAAATAAATAACTCCACCACTAATACCTGCACTTGCACATATTTTAAGAGGGAGTGAACGCCACCTTTTTTCTCCACACTTATTTGCATTGTTAATGCCTGGCAGTGCAGTATTAGGCAGCTCTTCACCCCTTTCCTATTATTGGCAAGAAAAACATTTTCAAATATTCATTTTACTCCTAAAGCATCTGTCCTCCCTTCACCTTTTGGCAGCAGGAATGAGATCACATGGTTCCATTATTGGTTTTAGTCACTTGTACTTGGACTCTGAGGAGACAATTAAGAGTAAACTCCACTGAAAGCAACAGATACTCAGGGCTTTCAAAACCTCTGACAATTCAATGAAGCTCTCAGACCTGTAATTCTGGAGCTGCAAACCCTGTGTGCAGACAGAGGATTTCAACACTTGCCTGGATCACCAGCCCCAGTGGATGGACTCAAATTCAGACATAATCTTTTGATTTTCATGGAGTCCTGCAGAGAACACTCGCTCAGCAGAGCCCCAACTGCTGAATCAGCAAAGAAAGACACTGCAATAATTTTATCTTGACAGCTGTAGGTTTTAAATGACAGTGTCTTTCTTCCCCCCCCCCCCCCCCCCATAAGGAAATTACACTTGTGGCACCTCAGGAATCACAGGGAGAATTTCAGCACCAAGCCCTAGGATTTAGGCAAAAAGCAGGCATTAAAAGGCTTGGGGGACTCCAGCAGGAGCTCCCTGCAAGACTGCACTGACTGGTTCAGTTTGTCCTCGTGATGGAAAACGAGCTCCTGGACTCACCACTGGCAAACCAACGAGCTCCATCACAGCCCCAGCCTCTGCTGCAGCTGAAGGGAACAACTTCCAGATCTGTTGCAACTTGAACTACTAAATATAGCCTCGAGCTATGAGGCAAGAGAATGACAGACTGTAATTCCCAGCTTGCTTTGGGTAGCAATCAGCAGTGCCAAGAACATCAAAGACAGCAGCAGCCACTTAATTTCGAATATCACTGTTTTACAAATCATTATTTGTAGGGAAGAGGCAGTTCCTCTCAATTCTCAGCGAGGAGAAGCAATGGAGAGGAGGCAAAGGAAGGAACAGGAATGGTTGCAGCAAATGCTTCAGTCTGAGGCCAGCTTTGTGTTGAAGAAGATGCTGTTTGTCCATAAAAACTTGGGAGCCAGGGCAGAGGGAGACACGTGCCTTTGTCCTGTTTTGGAAGACAGGGTCTGTTAGGAGCTGATATCCTGAATATCAGGGTGGATAAAGCCCTAAAGGATGGGTTCACAACCCAGAGCCAACCCAAGGCAGCGTGGCAAGGAAGGGGGGATGCATTTGGTCTGCCAGAGAGCTCCTGGGAGGTGAAGAAGTCTATTGGCACTGGATGTGGTGGAGATACATCCCCAGTGCTCTCAGTGTAATTGTTAACACTCACTGTCTGCTAACAAGACCAAAGACCATCTGATAGCAAGAAACACATCCCCTGCTCTCCCAGAGTGAAAGCTTCCCTTCAGAAAAGGAGAATATTTGTTTCCCAGGTCACATCCTGCTCCTGGCAGCCTCTGTGATCGCTGGCAAGGTTGGGACACACACACAGTCCCTCTTCCAGCACACTCAGCCGAGGTGAGGAGCCACTCTGGGTCAGGGGGGAGAGAGCAAATAAATAAACACCTGGCCACAAAGCCACTCACAAAGGCACCACTGAGTGAAACCCAAAAGGTGACACAACAAAACAGCCACTTCCAGCTCAGCTGGGTCACCAACCCCTCTGTGTTCCACCTGCACACGGTTCTCCCTCGCAAAGGGGAGGGAGGGGAGACTCTGCCAGCACACCAACAATTTAAGAGATTTTTCTCCCATGTTCAGAGACTGGTAGCACTTTCCTCTTCCCTGCACTCCAGGAAAAACCTCGATGCTCAAGATGTGAGACCCTTTAGTTCATCCTTCAAATGCATCTGCCAGGGAAAAGGGAGGTAAAAGGAGACCACGGGGGAACAGCTCACCCGAGGTCACTCAGAACATCACAGACAGAGCATGAAAAAGACCCCACACTCTTGAATCCCCCCAAAGCACCTGCCCTACATCACCAGCAAGCCCCCCACCACACACCTCCCATCCCAGAGGATCTGCAGAAAAGGGTGTGGGTACGTGGGGAAAGGCAGGAGGGAGCAGTTCCAGGAGCTCACATCCTCTGCTTTATTTGCCTTAGAGGAGATTTAACAACTAATTGCTAAATGAAACAATCCCTGCTGGTAACAGCCCCTCCTTCCTCTGGCTTCCTGGAATTGTGTCTGGATCCTCTGGCTCTCCCACCACCCTGCTCTGCACAAAAAGGTGTTTTGTGCATTTCCCAAACCCAGCCCCGTTCACCCTCTCACCTGTTTCTGTGACAGGTTACACTCCTGCTCACCCCCCAGTACCCTGACTCCTTGTTTTCCTCCAAAGAGCTGGGAAAACAAGGATTGTTTAGGCTCACCCTCCCTCTCCTCCCTCTGCCAAGCTGTTTGCCTCAGAATATCCACGGATTCCGAGTTAACTGGGCTATGCACTGATTCCAGGTGAGCCCCACAAACCCCTAATGACTGTGATTCACCAGCATTTGGGTAATTGCCTCTTAAACACCGGGGTTGATAGTGTTGCTCACACTTGCATTTTGATTGCATCATGCATGTCTGTGACAGGCTGCACCTCCACAACGAGCTGGAGGATTTTTCTTGGACAATGAGGCTTAACAAGAAAATTTCCCTTTCCAGTTGCAGGCCCAGGACCACAGAGAGGGGGAAATGCAGGGTTGACACAGCAGGGTGGCCCTACAGATTCACTGCAGGTTAATGTCTGCCATGACACAAAACGAGCATCCTAAATTTATTTCAGCACCAGATTAATCCCATCTCATCACTGGGATCATAATTAAGTCTTTTCTTGACTCTAATTGTCCTTTACTGATGGGAGAAGGGGAGAGAAGCTTCATTCCTTACCAACTTGCTTGGAGATCCTTAGAGAGAAATCAAAGGAATTAAGTCCTTCAAGCACCTCCAGTGACTCCTGGCACCTCAAAGGCAGGTAAGAGATTATTCAGGTGTTAGTTTTGATTCACAGAATCATGTTGGTTGGAAAAGAAATCCGGGGATCATCCAGCCCAAGCTCCTGCTCACAGCAGGTTTAGGTTGCTCAGGGCCACGTCCAGTCAAGTTTTGAGTATCTGCAAGGATGGACATAATTTGGGGCAACTTCTACTTAGGAAGCAGCACTTCTCCAAAATTCTGTTTAAATTAGTAAAAACTGTAAGCAATCATAATTGGAATCCAAGGCTGCAGCTTTAAAACAGCCTTGCTGAAGCTGATTAATTTGAATCTTTAAAAAACCTTAGGCCTTTTAAAGACACAGAGAGCCTTTAACCACCCTCCCAAAACAGAGAAATGAAAGGAAATGAAGCCACTTGGCTGAATTTACAGGGATGTAATGTTTTCTTTCTGGAAAGAAGAGAGAAGAGAAGAGAAATAAATCCCTTTGCTGGGCAGATGAACACCCTGGTGCAGTGCAGTGTGGAAGGGCTCTGCTCAGCACAAAGGACCCGTGCTGCACGGAAGCCTCAGATCTTGTCTGCACCCCACAGAGCTGGTGAGCAGGAACTGTGTGGCAGCATTCCCCTTCTTCCTTCTGTGCCAATCACTCCTCAAAACACCATGGTGGAACCAGCATTCTCTCTTTTTAAGGCTGTTATTCCCAAACTACTCTGCCAGTGCTGTGCCTTTCCATACATGCACTGCTGTGTGCCAACTCCCACATAAACCTGTCAAAAATGTGTCTGAGTGTGCTACCCACAATTATGACAGAAATGACACACCCATATCTACAAAACTGACACAACTGTGGAACAAAACCCTCTTCAAAACCCTCTTCAAACAGAGACACCCAGCTTCAGTGCACACCAGCCCCTTTTTTACAGGTTCTGTAGAAATTTTTTAGCGAGAAACTGGGAAATAAGTGTTGGGGAAGTCACCTCTTCCCACCCAGGTGACAAACACATCAAAAAACACTCTTTTTTTTTTTCTTCATTTATATAATTAGCTGCTCCTCTCCATCTCATGTTATTCTTAACCCTTGTAAAAAATCCAAACACGCAGTCCTGGCGATTCTGTCTGCAATTAACAGTTAATGCTTTCATATATTTATAAACCACTTATCCCCTGCCACATCTGATCTTCAGCACCACACCAAACACTTTTGCCCACATAACTGCCTCTTCCCTGTTTTTTTCCACTCCCACTTTACTCCTGCAGGCACATCCAGCACTTTTGCCATGCCAGCCTTCTGGAAGAGGAGGGATAATTTATCATCTTGCAGGAGAACTGCAGGACACTGGAAAAGTTTTTGGTGCCTTGGCCCCGGACCAGGTACTGACCTAAGCCTTAAGCACGTGGATGAAGTAAGAAGTGCTGTGTTCCCCAAGAGAGAATCAGCCCAAATCTGCCCTTATTTCAAACAGAAAGCTTCACTTTTTATGGCAGTTGAGTTGGGACTCCAGGACAACTAAATTTGTTGGGGCTCTGCTCTGGCACCAACGCGCTGTGTGACCTCGAGGAGGACACCCAGTAAGAAAATTATGGCACCTCCACGTTTAAAATTTTCTTTGTGAGCATTTAAGACAGACATTCAAGCAGCAGAAAGCCTCCTCACTTGGTCAGGGAAGTCCAGATTCTGCTTGAGCAAGATCAGGGCACTATGAATCCCAAAGGAACGACGGGAGAATGGGAGGGAGGGAGGGAGGGAGGGAAGCATTTGTGTTCCAGCTGCCTGACTGGGAACAGGAGAATTCTGCTCCCCAGCAAGCCCATTTTGCCCTCTGCATCACACCCCAAGCACTCTGAAAGGCCTGTCAGTCCTTCCCAAGTGCAGCCCTCTGACCCAGTGACTCATAGGAAAAGGTTCCACGTGTTTTGAACCAACTGGTCCTTGGGCTCCCAGCCCAGAGCTGCCTCATCCTTCCATTTCAGTCAAGTGCAGCTCAGCCCAGCTCCAGACCCTGCCAGAAATTCTGCCCATTGCCTCACAAGGGTCTCCAAATACGCTGCACTTCGCAGCATCTGTGAGGAATGGCTTCCAATTAAGCACCTTGAAATATTTATGACTGACTGTTAAAGAGCAATGGCACGTAGAGAATATGATTTGCTTCTCTGCCCCTTAATTAACAATATTTCAATAGCTGGGTGATGCTCAAAGTGTCTCAATCCCACTAAAATGCAGGCATTTATGGCTTTTAAATTGATATCTCAAGAAATTAGTTTGATTTTAGCACTAACAGGCACAACTGTGCAGGCTGTTATCCTCCACTCCATGCCCAGCTCACACAGAAAAAAGGTTACCCTTAATTATGTGCACAGAGAAGCGAAGAAATGGTTGATTTTTGGAGTCCTAAGACCTTAAAATTTCTTTTTTTATCTATACCATCTACTCCCTGAGAAAGAGTTTGGAACAGAACTGGCCAAAACAAAGCATTTTAGCCACACTGACAGCCTTCTCTCATTTCTATTAGTTCCCCTTTTTCCTCTGCTGCCTGTATTATTTAATAAATTATTTATGTGGCTATATTTCAATCTCACAGGTGTTAATGAACCTATTCTTGCAGCTGTCCCAAGGGGGACAGGCACATCTCTGCCACAAAAACCGAGGAAGTCAGAGTAGGAAGGGACAGGTCAGCATAATTATGACCCCAACCCAGCTTTCCAAGTCCCAGCTACAAACCAATAAATATTAACAAGCCCCCCCCCCCATAAAATTACGAGCAGCTCTTGAAAAACAACCTAGGGAAAAAAACCAGTGTACAGGAGATGAGTGCTGCCAATAAATATTAACAACCCCCCCCCCCCATAAAATTAAGAGCAGCTCTTGAAAAACAACCTAGAAAAAAAAAAAAACCAGTGTACAGGAGATGAGTGCCCGTTTCAAACAGCTGGCTGGGAGATTTGGCTTTCCCCAGGGGGGCAATTATCTTCCAAACTCCAGAGCAGGACACTGGAAATAGAGCTCAGGGATGTCATTCACAGGGATTGCAGCCTGTTGGAGAGCCAGGGCTCTGCAGGATCCACGGGCGGGTCGTGACCCGGCGCTCCGACGTTCCTGGAGATGCTGCTCGTTGTCCAAGTGCCCCTTCTCCAGGCCAGTCTGGGAGTTTGGGGATTGAAAGATGTGCTGATGTAAAGGTAAACCAGCAGGGGAAATGAACTCAGCTCAAAGGAGAGATTATAAGTCAGAATAACAATTTAAAATAAAATAATACAGTAAATACGATTTATACAGACAAACAGTTGGTTTTAACCCACCAAACCCAAATGTACAACCCAGCACCCTGGGGCATGAACAGAGTGGTGTTCTTTGGGCCCCCTGAGTCCAAAGTAAAAGGAGAGGGATAAAACCTGTTGGTGAGAGTGCTGGTGCAGTCTGGTCGAGAGTGGTGGTCTCAGTCCTTCTCTGGATCCCACGAGTGGTTAAAAAAAGTCCCAAGACATCCTTTTAGCTATGCTTTCAGTCCTTTCAAAGTTATTTGGGAAGCTCTAAGAGCTCCAGGAATGCCCAGGATGTCACAGCATCCCTAAGGATGTGCTGGGATAACACAACTTCAGTTCACCAACGTGCAGCCACTGCTCTTGGACCTCCAGCCAGAACTGAGTGTGGATGCCTCAGCCTGAGCCTGGAATTCACCTGCTCACTATCAAAATGGACCCAGAAGCATTTCAAGGTACAAAACCCAAGTTATTTTGAACCCAGCTGGCTCAAGCAGTGACAGCAGGAGGAATTACATCCCCAGGGTTCATTACAGTCCATGGATCACACCAAGGGCTTGGGGACCTCCTCTGGCTGCCAGACCACCCCCTTCAGCCCCTGCTGCCACAAATTATTCCAAGGGCTTCCCACACTAACAGGACTCACATTAAGACAGATCCACTCTTTGCTGTCACACCCCCCAAAACGGCACAAAGGCAACTCCTAATCCCCTGGCTCACATCCTCCCCCCCAGGAAGGCAGAAAGGGGGTTCTGGATGGCAGCAGGAGACATGAACAGGGTCAAAACATCAGCTTCTCTTTATCATTTCTTCACCCAAACACCACTCCTAAGATAAGCAAGTTTTCATCTAAAAATCTAATTTCCTCTGAAACACTCTGAATATTCATGCATGGGATAGCAAAAATCCCAGACACAGTCAGGTCCTTGTTTTAGAAAATGAGTAACTGTGTGTATTAATTTTGCAAAAATTCAGATGTCCACATTCAGCATGTGCCCTGTTAAAGGAGACAGGTGCCCATCCTGCTGATAGAACAGGGAGAAGAAGAGATCTTCCTTTGAGATTGTGAAGGAAAGGTGCAGTGTCAAGCCAAAAGTGATGGCTCTGGCTGAATTGTCCTTCAGGAATCAGTTCTGGAGCAATAAACTCCAGGAATGAGTCAAAGGACTGTGTGGCCCTAATCTCAAATACTCCACCAAGTTCTCTGCTCTCAGTGTGGAAGGAAGCACCTTCCTGGAGAGGTGAAAATCACTCCCTGAGAGGCAGCTGAAGGAGAAGGGGCTGCCTGAAAATGTGTCCTCACTCTTCACAATCAGAACAACTTTCAGTCCCTCACAAAGAAAGCAAGAAAGAACCAAGTCCAGCACATGGCCTTGGAAAGTAGAGCATTTTTTCCTAATCAACCACAAGGGAGTTTATTTCTACCATTCCAAGTAACCACTGGCTATGGCAGCAACCCCAGTTATTACAACTGTTCAATTCATTTTCAATAAAGGTGTCACAGAGCCATGACAAGAAGTCAGCACCAGCTGCCAAACAACACAACCCAAGGAATGCTAAACCCACAGCAGAGTGGGCAAGATAAGAATCAGTTCTTATTCCTCTGTGAAATGTTCCTTTTGTCCTCTCCTAAAAGCACCCCATCACAATAATAAAGCTGGGTCAGAAAACAGCCACAAGTGTTAATCAATACCTCACAGAAATATTATTTACAGACAGGTTAAATAATTGCTAACAAAGAGATAAATGCCAATCCAGTTAGACCAGAAGAAAACATATTATCCACCAGTGGCTACAGTGCTCCAAGACTCCAGAAACTTGGGAGAGAAAAGAAGCTATTCATAAATTTGTTTAGTATGGTCCCTGTGCAGAAACCTCAAACACTTATTGCAGATAATATCTCCCTCCCCCTAGGTTATTTGTCTAGACATATTTTAATTAAATGCCCTAATTCTGGTCACTGATGTGGTGGAAATTATTTAGTTTAGTTTAACGAGGTCTTTTGGTCTGTACTAGTCCAGCTTCCAGAAGGACAACTCCCAGCCCACGAGTCAGATGTTGAGCTGGAGTGGATAAAACACAGGCACCAAGGTGGAGTCAAACATCTCTGACACCTTCCAAGCACATGAAAAATGTCAACCCTCCCCCAGGATCACAGAGAAAACCCCAGAAAGACCCTTTTGTTTTGTGGGAAGCCTTCACTAGTGGGTTCTTTGTAGGAGCTTAGGAAGTGAACTGCATCCTGGACACAATTCCCAGAACCTCCAGCGAGCCTCAAAGGCAACCCAGGAGGGATAAAACACAAACCCACTTCATATTTCAGCTGCTCACACGGCCTGGACACTCTGTGGACAAAGCACTCTGGAATCCAGATCCCAAGATAAGGTTGTCCTCGTGTGCCCCTTGGAAGTTCAGTCTCCCACCAGGAACATGCTGCTGGTGAGGGGGGGGAAAGCAGAGCCACAGCCCTCCAACACTTCCCTGGGACAGCCAACACTGCAAGACAAACTTGTAACATCATGAAAAACTGGGTTTCAGACCTCTTGCATTCAGACCTGGTAATAAATTCCACCCACACTTCGACTTCAAAGTACAACTGGACCTACGAGTTTGTTTAGGCAGTAAAAGAGAGATTTCCAGCTTGTCACAAAATCCCAAGTCAGATATAAATTAAGGAGCAGGGAGTCTCTGGATATGTGTCCATATGGGAAGGTGAGCACTCTCAAAAGACTTCCCCCACACTAAGCCACAAATTTGTGTTTTCACCATGGGAAAGGTTTTCCAGCAGAGAAGGGAAACAGGTTCCTGACAGAAAGTGCAATCCCCCAACCCCCTGTTCCATGTTTTGAGGGGAGTTTGCAATTCCAGGCTACACTATCACACGTTTTACAACAATATCTGCTACTTCACTTAGAAAAACAGCAGAGTGACAGCACAGATTGCACGGGCTGATGGATCACAGCTGTCCCTATAAACATGGGAAAGCCAACCTCCCTTAATTCAGGAGTGGCCCCTTCAGTTTAGAACTGGAACACAGTGATAAAGGAAAGAGAGAGCTGGTTATTTTATTTCCTCCAACGCTCCTGAAGAACTATAAGCAAGAAGAAAACTGCAGGGACTCACTCAGGTACCTGACCCAGGTTTTTGAGTTATTTCTAAGGAAATATTCATCCAAGCTATTCTTGTTCAGGGCATCCCCACGAGATTCAGCAGCACTGAAGGACACAGGAATGCTGCATTCCCCCCTTTTCCCCAAGGTTTTCCATCAGATCACCAACTCCTTGTTCCTCATGCAGCCAGGCACATTTGCCAACAGCTCTTCAAGCCACCCATTTAAGGAAAATTAAACTCAGATAGGTCTAAAACACTGAACCATTCAGCTGAGACACGGGAGCAAGCTTGCCAAGAACTGCCATGCACCAAGGAATGGTGCTCCTCCAAATACTGCCCTCATGGAACTATTATCCAGGAGCTGGAAAAACACCTAGGGAGCCTGTTCTGGGAGAGGCCCCATTAGCACAGGAGGTACCTGCTCTTTACCTGCCCAGCTCTGCCTGTTTGGATCTCCACCTCCTACTCTTGGAAAAAAAAAAAAAGAGTCATTTCAGCAACCTGAGAGGCTGCTCAGAGCAACAGCTCAGATAAAAGGTGCTGGGATTTTATGCATCACAGGCAGAGAACTGAACCTTCTCCATATGCAAAGGGAAATGCAAACCTTTCATTCCAAACCTGCACCAGCCCAAGTGCATTTGACTTCTAAATGAGTATTTCACAGAATCACAGAATGGTTTGGGGTTGGAAGGGACCTTAAAGATCATTTCATTCCACCCCCTGCCCATGGGTTGCTCCAACCTGGCCTTGGACACTTCCAGGGATGGGGCAGCCACAGCTTCTCTGGGCAACCTGTGCCAAGCCCTCCCCACCCTCACAGCCAAGAATTTCTTCTTAACATCCAATCTAAACCTCCTCTCTGTCATTTTGAAGCCATTCCCCCTTGTCCTGCCACTACAAGCCTCTTGTAAATTTTTGTAAACCTACTATTAGTAGGTTGAAGTATGGAATCCACCAGAATTCCAGCCTTAATTTTCCAGTGTATTAGGGTTGAGGAGAAGGGGAGGAAAACACAGGCCCCAATTGCTATTTTCAGTGAACACATTCATCACCCCAAGAAGAAGGCTAAGCTTGAAATTGGGAAGAATTTCAAGTTCTCCCCTATTACTGGAGCTGTTAAAGTTGCATCACCCATCTTTCATCAAAGCCAATATTTTCCTCTTCTGGGCACGCACTGGTCCCACACTGAGATTTCCACACTCTCCCTGGAGAACAGGCAGAGCACCAGGAACAGCCTGGCAGGTGCAGCCAGGCTGTATTTCCATGTTTCTGGCTGTATTTCCGTGTTTCAGGCTGTATTTCCGTGTTTCAGGCTGTATTTCCGTGTTTCAGGCTGTATTTCTCTGTTTCAGGCTGTATTTCTCTGTTTCAGGCTGTATTTCTCTGTTTCAGGCTGTATTTCCATGTTTCAGGCTGTATTTCCATGTTTCAGGCTGTATTTCCATGTTTCAGGCTGTATTTCCATGTTTCAGGCTGTATTTCCATGTTTCAGGCTGTATTTCCATGTTTCAGGTTGTATTTCCATGTTTCAGGCTGTATTTCCATGTTTCAGGCTGTATTTCTCTGTTTCAGGCTGTATTTCTCTGTTTCAGGCTGTATTTCTCTGTTTCAGGCTGTATTTCCATGTTTCAGGCTCTATTTCCGTGTTTCAGGCTGTATTTCCGTGTTTCAGGCTATATTTTCATGTTTCAGGCTGCATTTCCATGTTTCAGGCTGCATTTCCCTGTTTCAGGCTGCATTTCCCTGTTTCAGGCTGTATTTCCCTCTTTCAGGCTGTATTTCCCTCTTTCAGGCTGTATTTCCCTCTTTCAGGCTGTATTTCCCTCTTTCAGGCTGTATTTCCCTCTTTCAGGCTGTATTTCCCTCTTTTAGGCTGTATTTCCCTCTTTCAGGCTGTATTTCCCTCTTTCAGGCTGTATTTCTCTGTTTCAGGCTGTATTTCCCTGTTTCAGGCTGTATTTCCCTGTTTCAGGCTGTATTTCCCTGTTTCAGGCTGTATTTCCCTGTTTCAGGCTGTATTTCTCTGTTTCAGGCTGTATTTCCCTGTTTCAGGCTGTATTTCCCTGTTTCAGGCTGTATTTCTGTATATCAGGCTATATTTCTGTATATCAGGCTGTATTTCTGTATTTCAGGTTATATTTCCGTGTTTCAGGCTGTATTTCCCTGTTTCAGGCTGTATTTCTGTATATCAGGCTGTATTTCTGTATTTCAGGTTATATTTCCATGTTTCAGGCTGTATTTCCGTGTTTCAGGCTGTATTTCCGTGTTTCAGGCTGTATTTCTCTGTTTCAGGCTATATTTCTGTATATCAGGCTGTATTTCTGTATATCAGGCTGTATTTCTGTATATCAGGTTATATTTCTGTGTTTCAGGCTGTATTTCTGTGTTTCAGGCTGTATTTCTGTCTATCAGGCTGTATATCTGTGTTTCAGGCTGTATTTCTGTCTATCAGCCTGTGTCCTGCCCACCTTGGGACACACAGCAGGGCTGCCAAACCCTCCTCCCAAATCCTGTTAGAGAAGCCAAAGCCATTTGCCGTATCAAGCTCCAACTAATGAGAAGAGCCCAAACTCAAATTAAAGCCCCCAAATCCCATCTGCCAGCAGAGCCACAGCTCAGGAGCCAGAGCAGCTTTTCACAGGTCACACTTTGAACTGACCCAACATCAGCTGGAATGTCTGAACTCCAAAGTTTCCCTCACTGCTTTTGTCACAAACACAGTGAAGAGCAGCTGAACGAGCTCCAGCTCGACCAATCCACCCCCAGAAATCCTCCCATAAATAGCTTCCTGAGCTTCCCAAATCCTATTTTTTTGCAGCAGGATACCAATAGCTCCTCTCCAGAGTAAAACCCCACTTTGTCCTTTCCTAATCCCGAGTTTATTGAGACACACAACCTGCTCTTTGGCACGGCCAGATAAGAGGAGCCCCCATCCCAGTGGGGTTTGTAATCTGGCCACTCTTTATTCCAGCTCTGGCCCTGCCTCCAACTCATTTTCTGCCAGGGGCTGGGGGAACACCAGCACCTCTGGGACTGCAGCACTTGCCAGTGGTTATCCAACCAACCAGGGGCTGATTTCTTAATTAGTGATCCCTGGAGTCTGGAGAGAGAAACAGAAGCTATTAAAAGGAGACAGCACCGATGAGAAGGGGGGGTAGGGGGATGGCAGGGCTGGGAATTCAGCTTTGAAACACAGGCTGGTTGTTTAAATTTGCCCAAAGACATCCTGAGTGCCTTATCCTCAGGCAAAGGTCTAGCTGCTGCTTTTCAAACCACTACCCCAGGAAGCCACCAAAAATCCTTTTAAAAGGCAGGCTGTCTGGTGGGGAAATCAGAAATCCACATTAAGCACAGGATCTTGAAGAGGGCTGACAGCTTGGCAGCATCTCAGGACTTTCTAACACAGAAATCACCTTCTGACCGTGTCCTGAGTCACTGTTTTCCAAAGGAAATCTGTCCCTAAGAAAACACGGCGACCACAGGAGGCACTGTCAGGTTCTCAAACCCCAGAGCTGCTTTACTTCACCTCAGCAGACCCCGTTCTCCACCCCTGGAGACACAGCTTTTCCTGGTGACACAGCTTTAATAAAAGTGCAGATTTTGTACACAGCCTCCCACAACACCTCTTGGATGGTACCTGACACCTGCACTCCCAGCTTCACACTCCAGAGACTGAATCATACCAGGAAAGGAATGTTATGTTTTCAAGAGCATTTTTGTTTTGCATTTATATCTCTATACTTCCTACCCTTAGAGGAAAAAATGTCTTAAGACTCCACGAGCTGACAGATGTGCAGGTCTCTGCTGGTGTTATTTATTTTACCTGGCTGCTGCAAGCAAAAAGAAAACACTGTGAAAAAACCGAGACCACGTGAAGGTGAAAAATCAGAAGTCTTGGCAAGGAAAAGTCAAGGTAGCTCTAGGACTACTTTAAGTAAGTTTTTTAAGAGCTAAAGCAAATTTTAAGAGCCAGGTTTTCCATGAGCAGCCTGAGAGAGCTGGTGCCATTTAGTGCTGTTCCACCATCACTTAACCTCACTGGACCCCCTCGGCCATGGAAGTTCGCAGGAATGTCCCATTTGGGCACAGTTCTAAAGCCAGTTCCTGATTTGTATGACATTCCTCCAAAGAAATCAAACCCAGAGAGCTCTAATGATGATATTCAGCCTGCTCTGAGAGTTCACAGTGCCCCAGTTATTAACTGACATATTGTAAAGCTGGGAATCCAGAGACAAATCACCACTGGTAGGAGCCCTCGGGATAAAAGGAGAGGGGAACAGCAAGACCCAAGAGTTTCTAGGACTATAAAAAAAGAAGAAGGGTCTTATTTTGCTTAATTTGAAGCAAAACATTTTATGGGAATGACAGTGATAGACTCAAGGTTGTCAAAACCAATTGCATCCCAAAGCAATCACTGGAAGGAACTTTCAGTCACTTTGCCAGGCTTGGCTACAGAATTTTGTCATGAATTTCTTCTTGTACCCAGTAAATCCCAGGCCACGGGCACAGAGAGGGATTCTAACTTCTACTCACTCATTTTCTATTACTTTCTACTATTTTTATTTCAGATAAAGAAATATGTGTGCATGCAGAACATGTAAAGGTGGGGATCCAACCCCTCTCTCTTCAACAAGTTTTAAAGCCTGTTATTTATTCCATGATCCTCTCATTTAAAACAAACAAACAAACAAAAAAAACCAAACAAATCCCTTCAATTCTGCCTGTCCTTAGGTTTGTTTCTTTTTGTTCAGCTGCAATGTGAGTTCTTCAGAATAAGGACTGTTTTCTTACCAGGAGCTGACACAAAACATCCCCACAAAGGTTCCCTCCCTGTGCAAACAAACAAACCTGTTCTATTTGTCTCCCACTCCTTTTTTAAAGAGCAAGTGCAATTCAGCAGCAACTCACAGGCCAAGGCCAGGACAGACCCGGCCAAAGATGTCCCCAAAAATGACCTGCAAGGAGGTGCCTCCTAAAGCTCAGCCTCCAACAGGAGTGGAATTCCCAGTTCTTTTTTTTGCACTGCCTGCTGTTATTCCCACAACTAAAGTCAGCTTGGCACTAGGGCTGCAAAGCTGCCCTGCAGCAAAGGATAATTCACAGTAGCATTATCTTCAATTCACTGGCTTACTGGTAATTTGGGCTGAGCAGGAGGGAGGGGGGGGGAGAGTGTTAGACAAAAATAAGCAGATGACAAATTTGCTTATTAACCGCAGAGAATATGAGATGCACTAAAAAAACCTGAGGAGGGAGGGATGGGAAGCAGGATGGGAAAGAAGGAGGAGCTGGAACACCCTGGCTGATGTCAGCCATGAAATGCAAGCCCTGCTGCCACGATTGGAAAGGCAGAAAGGCAGAGTTTTTATTCAATATTTAACTGTTTGGTTGCTCTGCTTCAGCTGCTCTGTCTGACACCACGTGAGGAATGGGGTTCCCAAGTACCCTACAGGTGATTCCTACGGGTTGGAGACCTGAAACAGCACCGAGAACAGGGAATAAATTCACCCTGCACGGAAAACCTCACTCAAAAATCAAAGCTGATCTTCACTCAGAGTCCACCAGGACACAGATTGGGAAACCAGTCACTCACCAGGAGCTCCTCACAACCCTCCAGGGCCAGCACTGCCTTTACCTTTCCCCCAAATCCCCAGAGCCCTGGGAAAGGCACATTCTGTACCCTTTCAGGATTAGTTTGCAGTGCCAATGCAGGCAGTGAGGATTTTTGCACACACTGAAATAAGGAACTCGTCAAGCATGTCTGTGAGCATTGCACTTGCTCAACAATCTCTGATGACTCAGGATCCCCACATATTTACCTCTGACATCAGAAATCCAACCTCTCCCCTTGGACTCAGCATTTAAGTGGCACCTCTAGTTACAGACAACATGGTTGGTCCAGAGATTCCTAAATATTTGTGTTTTCTGCAGCTCTCCTGCCTTGCCATCACTTGCTGCCACTGGGCAGCTTTATTGCTTGGTAAGAGCAAAATGTAATCACTGTCAGGCACTTCTTTGCATCTTCTTTCCCAAATAAAGAAGAACTTTGTCCTGCATCCATAGTCCCTCCTCACCTCTGCACCAGGCAAGTCTCTGGGCTCAATTAATTTCATTTCATTTACTGTACCTTTTTTTCAATTTGGGTCTGTAACTAAAACAGGTCATAAATTACAACTGCAAAATGAACATATTTAAAAAGCAGCCCCCCCCCCAAAAAAAAGTCTTGCAAATCCACTTTTTTCCCCACCCAGTTCTGTTTTTAATGCGTTGGCAGATTGGTTTTATTTATTTACATCGTTCTAAAAATTCCACCACAACAGTAAATTCTATGGAAAATGTGACATGGGTACAAATGGAACTGGTCAGTGCAGAGAACTTCCACCACAGAGTCTGCCAAAAAACCAAGGCAGTAGACATGTAATTTTAACATGTTCACAGTCTCCTCCCAAAGGCACAAGTCCTGGACAGAAATTAGGTGAGGCACAAGTTTAACTGGTTGTAATCTCAGGGAGTAGATCCCTTACTCAAGGTCAAATACAGAGTAGCTGGAAAAGGGAAAACTGAACTCAAACCTCAAATCCCAACCCAGTGCCTCACCTGTTCTTCTCCTCATATTCCAGAGGGAAGGCAGACAGAAGGCACTGAAATATTGCAGGTTTCAGATAAAATTTAACTAAAAAACCTCTTATTTTGAGCTGGTTTTCAAATCTATCCGTTCCCCTTCGACTTCAGGTGATGAGTTCTTGGTTTGAACAGTTGTTAAACAGTTGTTAAAACACGAGCTCTTGTCCCTCTTCCCCACAGTGGCAGGTGGGAGCAAACACTGTCTGCACTCACACTCACTAAGGGTGTTCCAAATCTATCTCCTTCTTACACCTCAGAAATGCAAAGGCAGGTTTAAAATAAACAAATAAATAAAAATCTGGAGGGTCCCCTGTAGGGCTGATCCTCCCAAACTGCTGCCCGGCCTCTATGGGGCACTTCTTCCAAAATCAGAGATATTTTGAACATCCTCCCGAATGGTTTTCATGCTTTATCTTACCAAGGCCACTGAAATAACCAGAAATGATGGTTATTCCCTCAGTTACTCACATCTCACATGGAAATAAAAGCCACAACAGGATCACAGGGCAACTATTTAGGTCGTTCCTTCCTCGAGCACTGTGAAGTCCTCTGTGTTTGCTCAGCAGCTTGTCTCAACTGATTAAACTCTGCAGCAGGAATTGCAGGACAAGCCTTCTCTGGGAAGTGGGACCCCAAACCAGCATCAGCAAAATCACCAGTGACACCCTCAGCCTTCCCCAACACGCTCATTAATCCCCGAGAGCTGGTGCTTAATTACTTTGGAAAGTGGCATTCCAGTGGCAGGGGCAGCCCAAATGCCCTTTGCTCAAAGGCAAGCAGTGGAAAGATGGGAAAAGCAGAGACTCTGCATCAAATAAAAAGCTTTCCCTGCACAGAACATGGGAATCTCCTCTTGGGTCTGATGCTGAGGGAGTTGAAGGCTAAAGGAAGACTCTGAGCCCATCCCAGATCCCACTGCTCAGACATCCACAGTGGAAGAATCACCTTGAGTGATCCCAAAGAACTCCCATGACCAAGCATTCTTCCCTCAAACACAGACATTCTCCACATTCCATCCCCTCTCACCAGGAAGTTCCTTATTGCAAGGGAAACCTTCCAAATCCAGTGTAATTTATATCCTTAACACATATTTATACCCAAACTCTGGGCTCTTAGAGCTTGGAGCATCTCAAACTCCTGTTTCCAGGATCACTCCCAAAGGGACTGTTGGTATCCAACAAAACCTGGGCAAATATATTGGTCAGAATAACCTGTCCCAAAGCCCACCAGAATTAACTGTTCACTGTTTCCAGGTACCATGAAGTTTGGGATCAGGCCCCTTTGGGAATGAGGAGCAAGAGAACCAGAAATGAAGGGCTGTGTAAGCACATCACCACCACCTGGGGATGGATTTGCTTTGGAGATTCCAAGTAAATAATAAATAATAAGCATTCAAGAGTTTCACTAAATCAGGGTTTAAAAGCTCTGTGTGTCACCAGTTCCCTGAGCTGATGTTTGGGGTTTTAGGAACAAGCCCTGCTCCCATCCCCTCCTTGGCTACAGAGACATTTCCTCAGAGCTCCGTGAGGATCACCTGGCTCCAAACCACGGGAATGGTTCTGATATTGCCAAAAGACAAACAACAAAAGAAGCAGAAGCAGCAAAAACTAAGAGATTCCTGAGGTACTGGATACCCTGGAAAGAACATCCCAAGAGGATAAATCAGTTCACCTTGTAAGGTGGGGGTGTAACACCCTGGAAATTCTGTATTTTTCAGCTCAGATGGGAGTGTATTTTCACTATATTCTGTTCTCACACACGCAGAGGACAAAGCAATCTGACCAAATCATCCCACAAAAATAAAGAGGGTTATAAATATCCTTTTCTTCCCAGTAGGAACAACAATGACTAAAAATGGCTTACTGCACTTCCACAAAACACTGTATTGCTGCTGGACAAGACTGTTACCTTTCCCTGAGTTTCAGTCCAAGCAAAACCTGTCACCTCAAGGTCATTACCAAGCTTGGGAAAACACACAAAATCCAGTATCTAAGAGGATTCTCGGAAGATACTCTGAGATTTGCAGGTTTTTTGGACACACATGACCTCTTCATTTTTTCCTCCAGAAGAGGATCATCTCTCTGCCAAGTTTGGGAGGGTGTGTAAGGACAGGAATTCTCATTTTTGTGTCCTCTCAAAGCAAAAGAGGGTCAGAAAACAGTGGGAGCTGCCATGAACTGTGGGAGGGAGGGGGTGAAAATCTGATGTTACTGTCAACAGATGCTGCTTTCTGGAAAAATTCTCTTCTGAATTTGCCTTAACACGCTGATTTTTAGGCTGATTAAAACCATGATGAGGAAATATCTTCCAAAATACCTTTAACTGGCTATTGAGGGATTACACCTGACACAGTTCCAGGCATGTAGAAGGTGTCAGCACATTGGGAGGTAACCTCAGGTAAGTCTCTGTATCATGGCATTGGAACATGTAATTATAACTTTCACTGTCAGCAACAAGCTCTTAAACAGACATTTGGATTTAATTCCTATTAGGCTTCCATCTGCAATAGGAGCTTTGTGAGTTAAAGTAATGATGAAGAGCAATTTAATTGTCTGTATTAACTGATAAATCTTTGGACAGGATTAAAATAAGGGAAAAAAAAAAAAAAGAAAGCCCTGTTTGGAACTCTTGGATGGGCAGGACTGCTTTTCTCAACACTAATGGGGAAGATTTTCAGGAGTGGTTTTCCTCTAACTCCACTGGAATTACAGTTAGACCTGCCCTAAATGATGATGAACAAACAGCACATTTTGCTGGGAGAAGAAAAACAGATGAGTTTAATCATCTGTCCAGATTCACAGCACCCCAACCAAGAGAATAAAAACAAGGGCAGATTAAACAAACAGTCAAACTGATCTTAGAGATGGGTCAGGAATGCTCTTCTCCCCCTTTTCATTTTTCCCAGCTGAACTTCTCGGTGCCTCTTGTCTGCAAACAGTTCTCTGGAACTGGGGGGGGTTGCACACACAACATCTGGCCAAATTCTCCAGAAATAGCTGCACTTAAACTGAATTTCCACGTGTTTTTCCCCACGAGCTGCACGGAGGAGGATCTCAAAATGCTGCTACTGAAGGGCCACTGCTCTGACATTACAGCAGAGGTTCATCTGCAGATCACACACACACACGAACATCCCTTAATTACCACTCAATTAGAGCACATAAAGCAGGCATTCGGCAAAGGATGAGGCACCTGGCTTTTTTTTATTTATAAATAGAAAAGATGCCACGCTGGACATTAATGATTAGCCACTAAACTGCACCAGGAATATTTCTGCTCAGCGGCTTTAAAATCCCGGATTTCAACCGATTTAGGAAGGGAAGCATGGCAGGAACACGGAGAAGAGAGTGAAAATTAGCCAGAATTTAAGGGAGGGAAAACAATCGACATTTAAAAGGATTTCACGTTGAGATGAAGACAGAAAAAATCCGCTGTTGATCATCTCAAGCACAGCAACGTATCAGTCAAACACACGGGAACCCCAACTGTTGTGGGGCAAAAAAAAAACAGAGAAAGGAGGGAACTTGAATTCTCCAGACGTGCAAATCGAAACATGTGATTCCCGAAGAAGATAAAGTGCAGAAGACCGGGGAGAGGAGTCTGTAAGTGATGCCATTTACAGAAAAAAAAAACACCTCTATCTGTGTTTCACAAACGCCACCTTGCCAACCTTCCCTCCTGGCGCCACAACAGCTGGAATAAACGACTGGTGCTCCCGAACAATTCCCTGGAAGCGCTAATGAGAATGCTAATTGCCCAGCCATGGAAACACCTCTCTGGGCTGCATTTCAAGTGAGAGCCTGAAATGCAGCAGTGCTGAGGCTATTTTTGAAGATGCCGGGGGCTCCAGCTCGAAGGTGAGCAGGATCCCAAGTGATCCTGCTGCCCATCTCCCAGCCATGCCATGGAAACCTGGGCAGCCTTGAAGACTGGGTGGAAATGAATTCCTTAATTCCAGATTTTCAACCTGTTCCATGGCTGTTCAAAGCTCTGCATGTGCATCTCCTGGTGCATCTGGATCTCCTCCTGGTTCCCTCTTCACTCTCTCCCCGTGGCGGGGACAGGATGGTGATAATCCTTCAAAAATGTGTTATTAAATTAATCCCACTTAATTCAACCTACTTGCCAGGCAAATTTTAATTAAGAGATGCAGCAAGCCCACAGATAAGTTGCTGAACTTGACTCCTATGGAGATGGTTAATGTTTCCTCCAACAGCTGCACAGCCTCTGTGGATCCTCAATCCCAAACAAATCTACCTGAGCACCAGGAAGAAAAAAAAAAAAAAAAAACAACAAGAAAAACAAAACTCTGCATACACTACGTGGAGGTGCTCATTAAATGAACAGTAGTAAACTTGTTTTTCTAACTTGTCCCGCTGCAGATCACAGCCCACAGGAAGCAGACCAAACCTGATGTGTCCCTTTAGCATGTTTTCATAGCATTAGCTTTTAATAAATATAACATACTCCACCCTCGGAGCCGAGCAGGGCTCGGGTTCCAGCAGAAAAAGTGGTTGTTTTAAATATTTAGATTACATTACGGCTGGGACATTAAAATAAGCAGTGGCTTGTGCTGCAGAGAGCTATCAGAATCAGCCTGGCAAAATATGTGTCAGCTCAGCCGGTGTGGCTGCAAAGAATGAGCCCTGAGGTCTGTCAGCCCCCTGTTCTTACACTTATTTTGTATTATTTGTGCTGCAACAGTGCTTTCTGATGTCAGCAAACAGAAAAGCACCACAGTGTTAGACGCTGTGTAGACATAAGCAGTGTAAGTCTCCAGAAAGTTTATGGATTTCAGCGGGGAAAACGGGGAAAAGCCGGGGAAAATGAGGGCTGTTCTCATCAGGCAAGGACCAACACAGCCTGCACTCCACTGTGTCCAAGTGCTTTGCTGAGTCCAAGCCTAAATACAATTCTTTTTCTATTTCCAGTTCTCGATTCAGTGCTTTAATTATGCAACTATCCATTTTCTTCCACCAGGTAACAGCACTCCAAGTTCCCACAGGTATTAACAACTCTCCCTTCCAGCCTTAATTCTCCTTCCCCCTGAAGGCCTCTGTGTGGCTGCTCTTGATCCAGCCTAGGACCTGCCCTTGGTAATCCTGATTTTCAGACTATTATTCCAGATTTATTTGATGGAATCAAGATGAAACTTGGGGACCTGGGGACATGTTTTAGTGATGGCCTTGGCAGTGCTGGGCCAATGGCTGGACACAGGGATCTTGGAGGTGTTTTCCAAGCTGCTCAAGTGTCTAACAGACCATGTGGAGTGGAATGAAAGCTGGGAAGAACCACGACCAACCCACTGAACTGTGCACTCAGAGTCACCATACTCGGGTTTAAGGGCTGCCTCAAAGAACTAATGAAAATCCAAGCACCTTCACAACTAAATCTACTCATCCAGCTGTGGGTTTTTGAGGAAAAGCTTCATTAAAAGCATTTCCCTCCCACTGCACTCGCTGCAAGTCACACATTTGAACCAGCACCATCCACATGACAGTGAGGAACTGGCTCAAAATTCAGTGTATTGCAGAAAACAGTGACTTCACCAGGCTTTGGACCAGCCCCAAAGTGAGGGTCAGTGCTGCCACATCCCCTGCTGTGGGCTCCCAAGGCAAAGCTGGCAGCAGCAGAGGAGAAGGGTCATGGATCTCACCCAGGAGGCTGGAACATGCCTCAACATTCACCTCCCTGGTCAGCCCTGCCTGTTTACATCCCAGGAGCAGCTGTCCCAGCGTGACCTGGAGCCAGCTCTGGCTGTTACACAACCCACCATTCCTCCCCAGCCTCCAGCCAGGCAAACCTGGCCAAAAAGGAGGAAAAAAAAAATCCTTACAAGAAGCCCACTTGTTGCTCCATCTGCTGTTATCCCAAAGACATTGTCAGTAAACATGTCACAGAGGTCTGTGGGGTAAATCAGGAGACTGGATGAGCAGCTGAAGCCCAAACCCTTTTTAACCTGAGCCCAAGTGAACTGCTGGGTTTTTCTCAGTGCAACTGGTCTGACCTCTAAATATCTACTACTGATGAAGCAGCCCTGAGAGAATAGAGAAAACACAGCACTGAGAGGACATAAATCCTCAGGAAACCTGCTCTGATTAGTTCTGCCCCCCATGGAACTACTCCCTTAATCATTCACCTCTCCTAAAAACCCCCCATTCTCTCTGTAGCACTGAGGGTACAAGAGACTACACAGGGAGGAGACAGATGCACTCAAGAAGGAAATGCCACCTGGTTGCTTGGTGAGGATTGTCTTGCTTGTATTTCAGGACCAAACTTTACATGGCACACCTCTTTTCTGCTCATCTGCCTGCCCATCTCTGAGCTCTGTAACCTGGGCATCACCCTGAGCCCTCTGGCTGCTCTCACATCCCACCTCTGTTCAGCTCTCACAGTCTGTGAAGTTTCTGACTGAAACTTTCCAGTCACAGCTAAAATTCCTTGCCAGAGCTCTCTGTAGCTCTGAGGGTACAAGAGACTACACAGGGAGGAGAGAGATGCACGTGGGAAAACAAGCACTCAAGAAGGAAATTCCACCTGGTTGCTTTGTGAGGATTGTCTTGCCTGTATTTCAGGAGCAAACTTTACATGGCACACCTCTTTTCTGCTCATCTGCCTGCCCATCTCTGAGCTCTGTAACCTGGGCATCACCCTGAACCCTCTGGCTGCTCTCACATCCCACCTCTGTTCAGCTCTCACAGTCTGTGGAGCCTTCCTCAAACTTTCCAGTGACACAGCTAAAATCCCTTGCCAGAGCTCTCTGCTCGTAGCAGTTGCCTCAACATCCCCTTGCCTGGTTCTGAGCCACCACAGCCTCTCTCTCTCTCTGTGGGCATCAATCCCTGTCACAGAGCTCAGCAAAGATCATTTTCCTGAGCTGTTATTTTTAGCCCATGCCCCCTCTCTCTCTGCACATTGGCCTGCCAGCTCCGTGTTTTTCTAATGCAAATAAGAATCACTTTGCCTGCATTTTATTTTGTTTCAAAAAAGACAGACTCCTACCTGTAACTGCCCTATATCAGCCTCTGTCACCTGCTTGCTCAGTTTTCAAACAAGGATGGAGGTTGGCATCCTTTCATGTGGCTCTTTTAGTCTCGAGAAGATCTCCTTAAAAACACCAGCAAAAATACCTCATTAAAATCTGTGTTGCAGTAACTACCCCCAAAAAAAGCACCCAGCCCAAATCTGTGCTCTCACTAATCCAGAGCACAGCAGAGTCCACCTAAAAGGCTGAATCCTACCTGCAAGCCCCTTTTGTCCAGACTGCTGCATATCCCTGAATAAGCTTGGAAACAGTTTTCCAAGCACAGAACTCAGCCCAAAAACTTCCTCTTGACTTTAGACCTCTGTGGCAACTGGTAACAAGAGAACAGGCAGAAATGAGGCTTCCAGGTTTTTGTCCAATGTTCCTTTGCTTGCTGGATTTTTACAACAGCTTTCATTTAATGAGTGTGGAATTCTTGTGGCTATAACACACAAATTTACTGTTTTCCAAATTATATATGCCCAGTGTCCAAATGACACTTTAAATATCACAGAATCACAGAATGGCCTGGGTTGGGAGGGCCCTAAAAGACCATCCAGTCCCACAACTGTCTAAGCCTCATGGATTTGTGAGCAACTCCTGTTTTCATTTCTCCCCCTAAAAAATATCTTGGGGATTTTTTTTTTTAAATATCTTGTCTTTAAAAGCTTTCCCAATTATGAAATTATTCCAAAACTCCATAGCTGTAGACAGATACCTGTCAATTAGGACTCCTGTTTCTCAGTTATAACCCCTCCAAGGGCAAGGGCGAAAACAGAGATGGTGCATTCCCTCCACGAGAAAAGGCACAAAACAGTGCTTCTCATCTTCCTCTTCTATCCAAAATTGCCCCATTCAGCTCACAATCCCAAGCCCAAACCGGATTCCTAGTGCTTTAAATCACATTTTCTTGCTCGTTTTCAACACCCCGAGTACCGAGAAAACCCAATTTCTGCGCAGAAACAGCTGCACCTAAAAGTGCAGCTTGAAAGGGAAGTTCTTTTGCTGATACCAAAGGAATGTTCAAAAAAAGCCACTCCTCAGAGTACTCCCTAAAGAAGTATAATCAAAGGAGTATTAGTTCACACAATGGAAAGAATGAGGAGTTGAACCTCACCCAGAAGGATGGCAGGACAGACACACTCTGGAATTCCATGGGCAGGGATTGCACAGCCCAGGACACGGGGACTGAACAGAGCAAAGGAACCACAACCACACAGAGAGGGAATATTTATCAGTTTTTGGAAAGCCCCTCTATTTCAGGTTCAGCTCTTCCTCTGAACCTCTCCTGCTCTAATCATGTCCCAGCATCACATCCTACCCTGGACCAGAGCTGAACCAGCAGCAACCAGGTCTCAAAGTAGGTTATTATACAGCAAAATTAAAACACGTGACTTATGGCAATGCCTGGGTGATAATTCATATTTTTGGAAGTTAGTGATAAGTGTTCTACAAGCAAAGCTCTGGAAATATCAAATATTTAAAAGCAGACAGATAGGAATTCCTCTTGTAGGATCTGTCACGCAGATTCATTATGAATCATTTGGATCCCACACAGCTGTCACAATTTCAGTCATGAGAGCCCAGACATCACAAACTGAAGCTTTATTTTTAGATGGATTCCTCAGTTGTCATTTTTCAATCATCAGAGAATTAATGGAATTGCATTCTATGTTCTTCTGTGGCTCTAACCTCACAATCAACAACCTCACTGATGGGAAGTGACCTCTGAGCTTCCCCCTGAGGAAAGAATCAGTGGCTGTAAGTAACTAAATCAGCTGATGACACAGAAACCACACCACAAACATCACCTTTTCCAAATTTCACTGCTGGTAGATACTGTCACATTAACGAGCCTGAGCCTGAAATGTCCCTGCTTCATTTCCCACCAAGCAGAATAAAAATAGAAGCTACAAAGCACTTCCAAGGGTTGAGTCTTAATGTCAGGGCACAGTTGGACATCCTGCATCACAGAAACAGCATCATGTCTACAGATGGAGTCAGCAGGAAAGCCCTGGCTTGCAGAATAGAGGCAGGGCCATCCCATCATGAGTTGGGGAAGAAGACACCCTTGGGAATGCACTGGCACAGGAAAAAGTGGTGAAGCAGTAAATTAAACTGTAACCAAAGTTTAGAAGGAAATACAACATTCCTGCACCTTTTCCTGCAGCTTCCAAGGAGCAAAGCTGGACTCAGCACAGGTACACAAAACACAGGACTGCTCAATTCCATGAGATATCCATGATGCAGCTCCATATCCCCAGCCCAACTCTGTTCCAATCCTTAATAACTCTTGTCTTTCATGGCTGGAAACCATTCAACACATCCACTGCTTCTGAGCACAATTATTTATTCCATTATTTCAGGATCCAGGAAAAGGCTGTGCCTTAATTACAACAACATGTGCAGAACTGCAAAGTCAGTTCCCCATCCCTGGCTTCTCCAGGAGGCTCCAATTCTCCAGGAAAACATTTGCTCTCCTAACACAAGGAGCCAGATCCCAGCTCTGCACAGCCCTGGAGCAGCAGTGGGATGAAGAGAAAGAACACCAGGACTGCAGAACAACCACAGGGAAACCCAAAAGTGTCCCTGCAGGTCAGGCCTAAGAGCCACCCACAGAACACAGAGAAAATTTTTGAGGTTGCTTTGGAGGGCATTTCCAGGCACATCAGGTAGAAACTACAGACAACAGTTTTGTTCTGGTTAGGGGCAACTACCTCTAGAATTGTCTGTTTGTAACAATTAAAAGTATGGAGCTGTGCCAGGGGAGGTTTAGGTTGGGTATCAGGGAAAGGTTCTTCCCCCAGAGGGTTTTTGGGCACTGAACAGTGTCCTCAGGATTTGGTCACAGCCCCAAGGCTGCCAGAGCTCCAGGAGTGTTTGGACAACGCTCTGAGGGACAGGGTGGAATTGTTGGGGTGTCTGTGCAGGGCCAGGAGTTGGACTCTGATCCTCGTGGGTCCCTCCCAGCTCAGGATATTCTAAAAAAAAGTCAGCTTGCAGAAAAGATGATGAAAAGAACCCCCATGTTTGCTATCAATATTTACTAAGACAACTGAAATTCATCCAAGTTCTCCTATAATTCTTCTTTTGATTCCCTCTTTTTCTAAGTATTTAGCATTTAGTATTTAGTATTTAGCAAAGTATTTAGTATTTAGAGAGGAACAAACATGCAAGGAACAAGACACACAAACCAAAAGGAAACCAATCTGACAGCTCAGTGGCTTCCATGAGTCCCAACTACGGAGTTACCTGGAGCTGTCTCAAGGCAATGGATCATCACCCAAATGCTTTCAGCAGCTGAGAGTATTATTTAAATGAGACAGGAATTTACAGGTCAAGATCATCACCCACTCGCAGCCCTTCATCTTCCATCATTTCCAAGACAACACGAGAATAACAGACCATTTTCACCCCAGTTTTGAGAACTTGCTGCAGGGTTTCCTCTGCTCCCCAGTCCAAGCCCAAGAACATCCCAGACGTGTTACTGCCACAGCACAATTTCTAGTCACCGATCCTAAATTTCCGCAGCAGAGGGAACGCTGCAGATGCTGCCTCAACCAACCCAACATCCTTCGGTGAAGCTGCACCACGAACACAGCTCGAATTTCTAGGACAGCTGCAGGGTTTGTGCCTCCCTGTTGTCACTCGGGGGTTGAAGGAGGGAAATTTACGGGGCCGCCAATTTCAAAGGCGTCGTTTTGAAAACAAACATTTTGCGGAGTTGTTTCCCCGGAAAAAAAAAAAAGAAAAAAAAATAAAAATGTTTTCACGACTCAGAAGAAACAAAAAAGTCAATCCACCTCCTGTGGTAACGGGCCAATACCAACAGCTCCCCACATAAGGGATACGTGTCAACAAACAATATCCACATTCCACCAGGGGATAAAAACACAATCAACGTGAAAAGGCTCCGGGTCTCACGGGTAAGAAAAGAGGCTGCACAACATGTAAAAGGATGCTTGGGATGATCTATCCCACCAAACATGAAACCTGCACCTCAACCACGGCGTTATTCTGGAGGCAGGTTCATATCAGTTTCCCACAAACCTGCTCCCCTTTATTTTATTTTTTTTTGTTTTCCTGGCAAGGCATTTAACTGTGCAAAATTGCCTCGCCAGCGACAGATGTGAGTACAAAGAGAAGCGATTTGCTACAAAAGGATTAATACATTTTGAAAGTTACTGTCTGGCAACCTGTCAAAGGGACTTTTATTGGTTTGTTTTATTATGGCTGTCGATAAGCCCGGTGGCACACAACCCACCCTGGTGTGCAGGGAGCAGAAGGATGGCAGATCTCCCCTGGCTCTGCTCACAGCCCTGGCCTGCACCACCACAGAGGGCATTTGAAAGGCTGGCCCTTGTCTTCTCCAGCATTCCCAGCACGAGGAATGTGTGGGCAGTGGTGAGCAGGGCATGCGCCCTTGGAAGTGGACATCTGGCCACTTGTCTCACCTGTTTGGCCACTGAGCATTTCATATCTGTTTGACCCTCAAGGATATGACACCTGTGTGACCACCGAGGATTTGACACCTGTGTGACCACCAAGGATTTGGCAGCACAGCCCCTGGAGCCCTTTGGCCACTGACCATTTCATACCGGTTTGACCACTGACCATTTCACACCCATTTGACCACGGACCCCTTGACCCCCATTTGACCACTGACCATTTCATACCTGTTCGACCAGGGACCATTTGACACCCGTTTGACCCCCAAGGACTTGACAGCTGTTCAACCACCGACCTCTTGTCACCCGTTTCACCACCAACCAACCCTTTTCACACCTGTCTGACTACTGACCACTTGTCACCTGCTTGGCCACTGACCATTTCATACCCGTTTGACCAGGGACTGCCTGTCACCCACCTGACACCCAAGGATCTGTCACCTGTTTGACCACTGAGGATCTGTCACCCGTTTGACCACCGAGGATCTGTCACCCATTTGACCCCCAAAGATTTGCAGCTGCTGCCTGAGAGCAGCCCCTGGAACCTTTTGACCACTGACCATTTCATACCCACTGACCATTTGTCTGACCCCCAAGGATCTGTCACCCCTTTGACCCTCGAGGATTTGCTGCTGCTGTCTGAGTGCAGCCCCTGGAACTGTTTGGCCACTGACCATTTCGTACCCACTGACCACCTGTCTGACCCCCAAGGATGTGTCACCCATTTGACCAGGGACCACTTGTCACCCCTTTGACCCCCGAGGATTTGCTGCTGCTGTCTGAGTGCAGCCCCTAGAACCGTGTGACCACTGACCATTTCGCACCCACTGACTACTGACCATTTCGTACCCGCTGACCACTGACCATTTCGTACCCACTGACCACCTGCCCGACCCCCGAGGATGTGACACCCGTCTGACCCCCGAGGATGTGACAGCCCGCGGACCCGCCGCTACCTCCCCACCCGCACCAGGCACCCCCTCCCCGCGGCCCCGCCGTGCCCCCGATGCCCGGGCACTCCGCGGCCTCTCCCGGTTGCGGTGACAGCCGCGGGTCGCCCCTGCCCGGCCCGGGGGCAGCGCCGGGCGGGCTCGGGGGTCTCGGCCGGGTCTCGGGTGCCGCGGGGGTGCCCCGGGCGGTCCCGGGCCGGGATGGGCGGCAGCGCCGACCCCGCTCCGGGCACGGCCGGGCGCGCCCGCCATGTTCGCGGCGGCGGCGGCTCCCGGGGCCGAGCGGGGCCGGGGCCGAGCGGGGCCGAGCCCGGCAGGTGCCCCGGGGATGCTCCGAGCGCTCCCGCGGGGGCTCCGCGATGCGCCGGCGGCGCGGCCGCTCACCCGAAATCCTGGTCCATGGACTTGAAGAAGAACTTGTAGCTGTGCACGGGCCGGTTGCTGAGGACATTTTTGAAATCGGCCAGCGTGACTTTCTCCGGCGGCACCGGCAGCTTCACCAGGTAGGGCGTCTCCTCCTCGTCGATGTGGTAGATGATCTTGGTCTCCGCCATGGGCGAGGGGAGCGGGGGCGGCCGGCCCGGGGCCTCCCGGCCGGCGCTCGGCTCCGCTCACGGCCTTCCCGACAGGAAGGGAGCTCCCGGCTCCCGGGATTCCGCTCCCTGCACTGCTCTCTAGCTGCCCGACCCGGGAACGGCAGCGCCGCCCGCCCCGCCCGCATCCTCCTCCCGCCGCCCCGCCGGCTGCCAGCCGAGCCCGGCCCGGCCGGGGATGCGGGTCCGGGGTGCGGGGGGTCCCGGGGGTGCGGGGGATGCGGGTCCGGGGTGCGGGAGGTGCGGGAGGTGCGGGGGAAGCCCCCCCCTTCCCCCGGTGCGCCCTCCGCCCGCACCGCGCCCCCCGCGCAGAGCCCGCACCGCCCCCGCACCGCCCCCGCCCGCGCGGCCGAGGGATGGGGTGGGATGGGATGGGGATGAGGATGGGAAAGGGATGGGAAGGGGGAGGAGAAGAGCACAGGGATGGGACGGGGAAGGGGAAAGAGAGGAGAGAGGGAAGGGGGTGGGATGGGGATGGAGAAGGGAAAGGGGACGGGGATGAGGATGGAAAGGGGACAGGAAAAGAGATGGGGATGGGAAGGGGAAGGAGGAGAAGGGGACAGGGATGGGACGGGGAAGGGGAAAGGGAAGACAGAGGGAAGGGGGTGGGATGGGGATGGAGAAGGGAAAGGGGATGGGGATGGAAGGGGGACAGGAAAAGAGATGGGGATGGGAACGGGAAGGAGGAGAAGGGGACAGGGATGGGAGCAGGGTCGGGGAGGGGAGGGGGAAAGAGAAGGGGAGGGGAAGGGGATGGGGATGAGAACAGGGATGGGACAGGGAAGGAGGAGAGGGAGGGGAAGGGGATGGGATGGGATGGGATGGGATGGGATGGGATGGGATGGGATGGGATGGGATGGGATGGGATGGGATGGGATGGGATGGGATGGGATGGGATGGAATGGGATGGGATGGGATGGGATGGGATGGGGAAAGAGAAGGGGAAGGGAATGGGATGGGATGGGGAGGGGAAAGGGACAGGACAGGGAAGGGGATGGAGAAGGGGAAGGGACAGGGATGAGGAAGGGACAGGGATAGGGATCACAGAATCACAGCGCCCTGCTTTGCAGGTGATGGATTTGGGAAGAGTTCACCTTTATTTCTAGAAATCTCCAAAAGATGGCAACCAGAAAATGAACATTTCAGACCTTAGGTCTCAAGGAATCTTTTGTTCATTAAAAAAAAAAAAAAAGCCCTTCTTCAGGTAAATCCCAAGCTAAAGGTGTTCTCTCTTCTGCCCTTTCAAAGGAAGGGGACATTCACTTCTCAGTGTTCAGCTGCTCTCTGTGCAGGGGTAAATCACAGCTCAGTGACTGAATTACCTGTGGCACTGGAGTGATTTTTCTACCAGCACAAAACACAGGAGCCAACTCTGTTAGTGGCTGCCAGAAGGTTTGTTAACATTATTGCTATTTATTATTTTCAATCTTCTGGAAGTTTAATCATTGCCAGGTCCCAGATCCTGACTGGGAACTTCTTTACCAACAGCACTGGATAATCCACAACTCAACAAGGTTTAACAACACTGAGGAACCAAAACCTCATCACCTGCCTGCTGCCATTTCTGGTTTAGTGAAGGAATTACAAAATCACAGCCACTGAGGTTCTCCAGCTGATGTTCCTGCCACTCATCACTGCTAAATGGGAATGCTTGTGTGATCATCAAAGAGGATAAACAGCAAGGTAAAGGTATGGCCTTAGTCCTCATCCTGTAACTAGTGATTTGGTGCTGGTTTAAGTCAGGAATGACCAATTTAGTGCATTTCAAAGAGTAATTTTCAAGAGTTGTTTCTGTGTACATAAAAAACTTTTCAGGATGCTTGGTCGTTTCTCACTCTTTTTGATTTTGGAATTCTGAGGACACTGAAGAGTTCTGTAAAAATATGTGTTCAACTTTCTGTCCTGTGTGTGCAGACACGAGTTAAGGCTCTGCAAGCACCCAGGAGCACCCTTGGTGCAGAAAGTGCTCTATCAACCCAGGAATTCCAGCACCCTCAAGAACCTCTGGGCAAGGGCTGGAAGGCTCCCTTTTGGCAGGACTGTAACTCTGGTACAAACTGTATTTTACGAGGTACTGACCTTTATTTTGCAGAATGAAACTCGGGCGAAATATTAACACCCAACCCTTTGGTCTCTTCAGTTGGTACTTAACGAGCTCCTGAGTTGCTCAGAGGCCCAGGTGGTGCCCACACAAAGGCTGAGGCTGCAGAGAGTCTGCTCTTGCTCTCTGAGCTTTGCTTTTACTCTTGGCAACTGAAAATATAACGACTTGTATAATTGTCAGATGACTACCTTGGAACAGGCACGAGAAGGCTGGATCTGTGACTCACAAAAAGCTTTCTGTGTCCCCATAAAGCACAGAAGAGAGGAGATAACCCACTTTCATGTTGCAGTCAAACCACAAGCTAATCCAATTAAAGAGAGGACATAGGAATGCAGGAAGACACCACTGGTCCATCAGGGCTAATATCTCGTTTCTTGCAGAGTTCAGGCCTTAACACTTCAGCAAAAAATAAATATGAGGCACAAAATCCCTTGCTAATAGTGCTGTGCTCTCTGTGATAGAGGAAATAGTCTTGCTGGCCCCTGCAGGGAGCTGAAAGTGTCCTGAGGCACAAAAGCTGCTCACCCTTTTCTTCATTTGTGCAGCAGTGCACTTGGTTGCCACACAGGGAACAAGCAAGGCCTATTTAAAAAGCCATCCTTTGAATTATAGCAATGGCTGTTGCTTGTCTCAGGGAATTCTCAGAGCTCATCACACTCTGGGTGCTCAGCAAATCAGTGTTTGTGTACAGGGATGTGACAAAAGGGAAACCAACACTCTGGGCACCCACTCGGAGATTTCAGGGGTATTTTTCATCCACCTGCAAGAATTTATATTTGTAAAAGGACAGAATCACCTTTCACTGGGAGGACTGTTGGCAAGATTAGCATCGGGGCAGAATATGAACTAAACACGGAGATGATCCTGAAACAGAAAGAGAAGCAGAAAAATATCTCTGCAAGAACACATTTTGGATGTGCTTAAGAGGCTGCAGGCTGCTGCCAGGGTGGGGGATGTCAGGGGGATGCAATCCAAGGCACTTTACGCTCCTGGATCTGGCCCAAAAGATCTGCAAGTTGTTTTTTTCCCGTTTATTCTCCCTCTCTGTGCAGCAGACCTTGGGCAGGACTCAGTCACAATAAGCTGACAAGGAAATAAAACCATTAAACACTAGAGGGAAGCAAAAGACTTTGAGAGCAGCTTCCTGCTCTGGAGCCTCCTGGGCAAAGCTCCCCCGGGGGCTTCCCTTGCCACTGGATTTAAACACAAAAAAAAACCCCTGGGGGAAATGACAGGAGGTATTTGCAGTGACATTCCCAAAACCCCCCTTAGCTGAGGAATGTGTGTTAAGGAGGGATATTGCCCTACAGGTCACATGGGAGGGGAAAAGAGAAGAATTGAGGACAACTTTCGTGTTGGTTTTCAAACAATTCTGTGGGATCTGCACCTCATCAGTTAATTTATTGGGTTGATCAGGACCCAAACTGTTTTCTTTCCTCTGGGTTTCCTACCTCTTCTTAGCAGCTGCAGCACTTGAAAGAGTCACACTTCCTTTAAAAAAAGGAAGAGTCCCTTCAGCAATTGTCTTCAGAGCAGCTCATCTGCCGAGGGCCACGTAGAGACCTCTAGAAAAGGAGTGTTTTTTGCTTAGGAATGTCTATTCAGGTCTTTATCCTGCTTCTCTCAGGTCCCCAGTGTTTATTCTTCCCCTCAGAAATTTGTTCTGTTAATGCCTTACAAGTAAAACTCTGCTCAGACTGAGAGGCAGAAAGGAAATGGGGACAATCTGGACTTCGTTTCAGACAAGTGGGAGACAATGACAATATTTAATTTCAGTGGTCTGCAAAGCAGGCCCTGTGGGTGCTAAATCAGCTCCTCCTTGTTCCCAGCTGCTTTCCTGGAAAATCAGATCCGTTGCCTGGAGACAAGAGAAAAGTGACAAGATGCCCCAGCAACAACCCAGCAGAGACCAGTAAAGCCCCACAGCAGCACCAGAGAGGGTATTTAGGATGGTGATTCACCCCAGGGAAGAGGTGCTATGGAATGGAGTGGGATTTCCAGCCAGGGAAGAGAGCAGATGATATGTTCACCAGAGCTGGACAAGCTGGTCGATAATCTTCACTTGCTAAAGTTTGCACTTTTTTTTTTTTGCCACTTTTTAGTTCCATATCCTGCTTTGATCCTTCAAATTCCTGCCCCTGCACCGTCCATCCAAGCAGCAATCCAAGCTGTTTCCATCAGTGTCCCTGGAAGAACTCTGGTGCCAGCTGGGATAGTGCTCAGGGGGTGGAAACCCTCCAGGAGCAGAATGTGCAGCAGGAACTTCGCAAGGTGTGAGTTCTGCAAGCAAAGAGGAATCTGGGCTGGGAGTGAAATAACATATTCCAGCAGGATGTGTTATCTTCCCTTCTGGACCTGCAAAATTAAATCCTGTGGAAGAGCTGCCAGCCTTCCCCTCTGATGGATGGTTTGAACTCCGTCTCCAGCTGCGGATCCGCCTGTTACACAACACTTTTGGAGAGCTGCAGTTTCTCCACGGGCCCCATGACCCTGTCAAATAATGATGTCCCACGTGGAAAGGATATTGGAATCACTGGAATAACTTATTGGATCCAGTCTGCACTTTGTAAAGCACTTTAGGATGCTCTGAGATGAAACACACTGCAGAGCTATTGGGAAGAATTAGCTAATGCTGGCTAATGGCTCAGGTAGCATCTCCAAAGAGCAAGAAATAAAACCAACCTTAGCTGGAAACTCCATTAAATTCTCCTTTATTTCTTAAACACTAGGAATTACACAGCAATGGCAAATGGTAAAAGTTAAGCGACAATAATAATGAAAATTAATTCAGTTACAACAAACAAAAAAAACAAACCACAAGCTTTATGGCCTAAGTCCTTCTCTCAGTCTGGAGAGGAAGCAGAGTATGCACAGAGCTGAAAAGGGTCTAGTTCTAGTCTCAGTTTTAACCCCTTTCAAGGTCACTGCCAAACAGCCTTTTCTTGTCCCACACCAAGGGCTGACAGTCCACACATTATCCTAAAAGAGACTTTGATTTCTCTGCCCTCACTGAGCCTCAGTACTCACTGAGGAGGAACTGCTGTAAAAATTAGGGATTATTACTATTTTAACTAACTGAACACAGAATGCATGTCTCAGGAAGCCAGGGAGGCTGTGATGAGGCAAAGCCTGCAAAGTGACAGGCAAAGGAGTCTGCCAAGGTGCAGCATTTAATTGGTACAGGGAGAACATCATCTCCAATAACTCGGGCAAAACACATTTACCAAAGTGCTACACACTTTAAAAAAAGTGTTTCTCCACCAGAGGCAAGTTACAGCCCCAGATTAGGGAAAGAAAGGCTGAGATGAGAGAGAGAGAGAGAGAGAAAACCAACCTGTCTGGCACTGCAGTGAGTCTGTGGCAGAGCAGGGACAGAGAGCAGTGGTCCTGCAACTTGAACCTTTTAATCTCCACATGCAAGATCAGCTACCTGGAACTTCCCCCCAGTGCCAGAGAGTGACAGACTGCAAAGTGCACTGTGAAAAACCTGAGTGGCTTCTCACCACTCTTTAAGGGCAAACAGCCTTTGATAATCCCTCTGCATTAAGAAAGAAACAGCCAGAACTCTTCAGTTTACCGTTCCAGTTGTCCTTTTCTCTTTTTTCCAACAGTTTGGAAACAACGACTGGTTGTCCAGCAGTCTTGCCTGGGTCTCCTTCAGCCAGAATTTTAACACCCTAAATTACACACACTGGATGTGGCAGCTGCCTTTTGAAGCCCACTGCTGTGATCAGCAGGCAGATCACTCAGCATGTGCCTCTCCTGAAGGAAAAAGGGCCACAATCCCAACTTGACCAGCCCAGGGTTATGCTGACGTGTCTGACCACTACCCAAATTCCAACTAGTGATCAAAGCAAGGATGAGGAACTCATAAAGCTCTTCCTAGTCCTTGTTACAGAGAACATATTAATTTTTCTCCCCTTAAGCTGTTTTGCAGCCCAGAAGTCCACTGAAGTATTTAAATGCCTCTGGAGCTTATGAGGAGCCCCACTTTGAGCTGGTGTCTCTGTGAGCTGTGCTCAGCAATTAGAACTGGCAAGTGAAAATCTCCAGCCTTTGACTCACAGACATGAAAGGGAGGGAGAGAGACATTAATGACAATTACTTGAGACTCTGCCACCCTGATGGAATAACCAGCAGAGCCTCCTGCACCTGCAGGAATGCAGCCTGGGTTTCAATCAGCCCCAGCCCTAAGGCAGGCTGAGAATCCCTGGCTGTTTTGGGGAGAAGCAGGCAAAAAGGGGCCTGGGACCAAGCCCAGACCCTCCTCTCCACGAGTCATGGGTCTGCCCAACCTGAGCACTTCTGTAGAGGTGATTCTTAAATGAAGAAAAAGGCAGTTAATTGCAAATCCCAAAAGGTGTCCAGAGAGCAGTGGAAGGGCTAAGCAAACTAAAAGATAAGGAACTCCACCTCCACTTATATTCTATTATTAATATTTACCACTTGAAGGCATTAAAAATAAGGGTCCTCACTATAATTATTCTTTCACATAGACCCCAATAATAGAGAGAAGTATTGATATCTAAAAAAATGCACATGGACCATTTTCTACCCCTAAAAAAAGTGTGCATTGAAGTCATGGTGTCCAGCCTTCTGAACAGATAGCACACAGGAGGCTTCACCCACCAGGTTTTTGGCAGAGCTGGGCAGCTGAGCTCAGCTTTTCAGGACCATCCCACCCAGTGCAGCATCCCTGTGACCTGCTGGGAGTCCTCCCCAGCCCTGGCACACACCAGGTGCTCGTGGGAGGAGGGAGAGGGGTCTGGAATGGGATTTAGATGTCTAAGAACATTGGCATCAGTCAGACGAGACACCCAAGTTGGCAGGGGAGGAAAGAAAGGGGTCCTGGAGACTCTGCCCCCAGTTCCACCCAGTCACCAAGCCCACACACAACCCCTCCCTCTGCCACTCTCTCCAGAGTAGGTTGGCAACCCTCAGCCACCTTCACCCTTGGCAATCCTCAGCCACTTTCACCCTTGGCAACCCTCAGCCACCTTCACCCTTGGCAACCCTCAGCCACCTTCACCCTTGCACAGCTCACTGTCATCGTGCTCACAACCTTTTCTTCTGTGCCCCAAGGACCATGGGAGTGCCTGGTTTGGGAATGGTGCCCCAGAACACCCCAGGTGGTCAGAGGAGCTGCATAGAACTGTTAACATTCCCCAGCTTCCACGGTGCTTTAGCCTGCTTGGATCACACCACCGAATTACTCCTGATTTTTTGGCGTCCCCACCTGACACACTGTTCATATGTAGAACTCCCCTTCAGCCCACAGCCCCACTGCCTCAGGTGTCCACTCACCAAAACAACGCCAAAATCCGTGAGAATGGATTAATCTCACTCCTGGACTGCCCTTCTGAGGCCCTGGCCCACCAAAATTCCTGACAGGCTCTTCAGTGCTGTTGCTCTTGTTCCTCAGGGGCTGCTCCTGAGGAGCTGCTCCCATTTCCAACCTGCTTGTGCTGGAACCATACCTGTGGGTTGATGTGCACACGAGCTCTGCGTGGCCTGGGTCCACCCAAGGACTGCAGGAAAATCACATCCCAGGTTCCACACAGGAGTTCAGCCCCCTCCAAAGCATTCCTGGTTCTGATCTAACTGTATTACAGCACTGTAACTCCATCAGTCAAGTATCTGCTCCTGCCAAATATGATTTGGTCTGCACTGAAATGAAAACAAACAAGCTCAGAGTGAGAAATACAGAGTTCAGCTTCCAGAGCTCTTTGGAGCTGAACCCAATCTACTCGTGGTCATTTATCTGCCTCCCTTTCCCCTGCAAAATGGGGATCCTGACATCTCCCCATTCACAAAATGAGGTATTTATATTGCCATTTGGGAGGGCTGTGCTCTTTGTGCTTCACCTGGAACATGTAAAGTGCTGTGTGACACTGATTTATGCCAGCCCACGGGAGATCAGGCTCTGCTATTATTATTATTCTGATGAATACACTACATGGAAAAATGCCTGATATATAATGATGGCTCTGGAGCAGTGATGCAGGTTGGTTTATTTAAAGCAATAACATCAAAGCAAAAGGTCTGCTGATTCAGCTCATAAAAATCATTGATGCATAAAACCAACAATAATATCAAGAAAAGAAGAGAGGAATGGAGGATTGGGAGATGAGGAGGAAAGGCAACCCAAACCCATAAATGCACACAAGACAGTCTAACTCTTTCAAGAAGCATTTGCAAACACCCTCAAGTCTATGTGGAAAAAAAAAAAACAACTCTATGGGAACTGGAGGGAGATGGTATTAAGAGAAGTCATCTCTCTTCCATGTTATCTATCTTTGGTTGAAGCTTCTGGTCCAGCCAGCAGCTTGGGAGTGTCTTCATTTACAATATTCCTTCCTGAAATCTGAAAGCAGATGGAAATGGAGGTCAGCACCTGGAGAGGGATTTCAAACCTTTCAAATGAGCACAGAAACATGGACTTACTCTATGCAGTGACAAGTGACCGTTTGCAGTCAGCCCTGTCCCCAGTCCCCCCTCAGAAATATATATAAATACCCCCTCACAAAGCCCCCAGTGTATAAATTATTGCACAGATCACCTCTGAAGAATGCAGGGAAAAAGTATCCTGAGAACTCCAACAGGGACAGCAGGTCTGAGGCAACTCCTGGGCTCTCCAGACCATTCCCTGCTCGGTATCATTTCAGTCCCATTTGTTATATTCTAAATTCCTCTTAAATGAGTCATGGAATCTAACAGCTTATTACAAGCACTGCTTGACATAAGTGCTGCTCTACAAACTAAGGCACAACTCTCAGGATTAATACTGGGTAAGCAAAAGGAGATTCAGCCCCCAGGGAGGGCGAGCTGTTTGCTTTTGTTGGATGAAGTGAGTGACTGCCCATAAATTAATTCAGCTCAAAACACTATCTTCAGCACAGTGTTTTCTCCCCAGACAGCACTGCCAGGACATTTTTGGGATCCATCTCCCTCTGAGGTTACAGTAGAGCAGGCCCTATTCCAGCCCTGCCAGGCATTCTTTTTCCAATAAAGAAAAATTCGGTTTGGGCCACGCCAAAAGCTTTCAAAAGTCCTAATCACCACTTGCATCTTGTGGCTCCACGATGAAAGGATGGGCAGGGAACTGGCTCCTCATTCCTGCTGCCATTTGCCAGGGTGGTTATCATTCCTGCCTGGGCTGTGGCTTGGTCAGCTCACTGATGGACTGAGTTGCTCCCTCCTGCTGCCCAGCAGAAGGTTCCTACAGCCACCAATTAAGGGGGAAAGCAAGTCATTATTACCTTTGTCTAAATCAATGTTCTTTGCTGGGAAGCTTCTGGCTTGCTCAGCCTTCTCCTTCAGGATGTTGTTTTTGTAATCTGTGCAAGGGAGGAGCGTGGTTCAGACAGACATTAGAATATTAAAACAAGAGTTTTACAGGCAAGACAGATCAGTCCTTCCTTGATGTACTCCAGGCCTTCAGATTTCTAGGAGTGGAGTTACTCAGCCACTCAGCAGCAAAAGGAAAGCTGCTGCCACCTCATTTTTGCCCCTGGCACTGATCAGTCATGGATATTTCAGGTTCCTGCTCCTCACAGGTACCACAGATTCTCCCAGCACGTAACAGAAAGCTCTGGATCATCCACTCAAAGCTCACTTTGAGGTGACTGATGCAGTTATTCAGGGGATTTTTCTCTCCTGGGACACGCAAAGAAGAATTTTTGCAACCCACCCTCTGCAATTCCTCTGTTCTTCCCTTCCAGTTTTGTATCTACCTCTTGTTTAACGGAGCCTTTACAGCAATTCTGTAGCTTGGGCCCTAAAGTTTGTCAGCCTGTTCTTTTAAAAGTTGTACCTTTTCTGGGGGTGCAAAGAGACAAAAAAAAAGGGACAACTGTTTAATTGTTTCCTGGTTTACAACACGATCACCTGTAAGATGAGCTTCCTTCCCCTCTTTTCAGTGTTTCATGTCCCCACGAGTTCCAGTGGGGTTTGTATTTTCCCTTTTGTGTCTTATGACCTTTGTTGCAAATTTCTGCCATTTTCTCCAAGTTTATTTGCCCTAATTGCTCTCACAGATCTGGATAAAAGGCCCAAATGTTCACTAAATTTTTGACACCCAGGGAGGATGGAATTTGACAGTTAAACCAAAGTGGCTTCAACAGGAGATGGACAGAATGAACTCAGCTAACCCTGGATTTCCCTTCATCCCCATTTCCACACTCACTTTCAAGAGGTTAAAGAGGAGGAGGTTAAGTCACCTGAAAATGGGCATCCAAATGCCATTAGAAGCTCCTGAGCTACAAGGAGTTTTGACCTGGTTTGGCACAGGGTTGCCAGCTGACACATACCCAGCCTGATGTCTTCGCTTTTGTGTGGGGTCAGATCTGTTGTGTCCACTGTAAATTCCTTAAGGTTCACATCCTTCCTGTAAAGGGAATAACAGTGGAATATTGTCACATCCTCTAATAGCTGTCTCCTTCCACACTTTTTCACAATAGCTTTTCTAAGAGGACTTTAGGGAATTAAATTTATGGCGTTTATTTGGTATAGCTGGATCTCTTTTTTCCCCCATGTGTTTGTCCAGAGCTTAGAACAACAGACAGCCAATCTGTACTGGAACTTCCCATCTCTTCCACTTTAATAATATAAAATAAACCATAAAGGAACCCAGATACATGGTCTTGGCCCCATCCCATAGCAGATCTGTGCATTATTCCTATACCACTAATTCCTAATGATGTCTCACGGAACCAGGATCTGGGATTCAGTTCCCAAAGCAGAACAAGAGGAAATGTAATTGCCAAACCAGCCCTACAAACCACTTTCTCCTTCTAACCAAATCCTCAGCTGTCTTAGGTTTTTAATGACAAGTGAGGAAAGGGGCCACAAGTTCACTTTTATGCCTTTTACTCCTTAAATAACAGACCCTGTCATTCTACTTACTCTCCATATTTCTTCACGTTATATTCATAACCTGAAAAGGGAGAAGAGACAGAATGAGCAGTCAGGGCCAGTCCAGCCAAGCCCTTCCTCTGACAATGATAACCCCTGGTATCTTTTCACACTGCCCCTTATTTGTGCTGCTTACCAGAGTCCCTTTCACAATCCCTCCATCACCCAGGAATTAGAGCTTCCCTTTCCTTTACTCACCAGCTTCCCAGTGCTCTCCCCAGCTCCATGGATGACCAGCTATGGGAAGCCACAGCCATTGTCATACTCCATTTCTTTCCACCTCCCATTTATTACAAAAATAGGAACCCCACCTGTTATCTCTGCTGCACTTGCCCATCCCCAGCTCATCCCTCAGCCCTGTATCCATCACATGCTGCAGGTGCTGGTTTTCCTCAGCCTCCCACATCCCAGGGATCCAACTACCCCTCCTGTTTCACCCACCCTGATGATTTCAGGCTCCTGTTCCACAGAAAATCCAGGGCTCTGCCCCCTCCCTGTTGGGGCCCTCGTTGGATACAGCCCCAGTTTGTTGGTGCTAATCCCCTGACACACAAATAAGGGTGAACGTGGCACTGCAAAGAACACTCCAGCAGACAGACATTCCTGGGATTTGCTTTTTGTGGGGCACCCAAAACTAGTGGTGTGGAAGTCGCCAGAAGATCTCAGTGTCTGTTTATCTAATTCTTCCAGGGTCACCCAGCCCAGGGAGTCCAGCAAGGACTTGGACATCTGAGTTCCCAAGGGATGCACATGAGCCTTCTGCTCCAAATAAATCCCACTTGTAAAGAGAAGCTGTCTGGCACTTCTAACTTTCTTCTCCCTTCCAACAGTGCAGCTCAGCAAATCATGAGTGGTGTTTGGTCCAAGGCTGGTTCTTGATGACCTCGGAGGTCTTTTCCAACCTTAATGACTCTGTGAAATCGAGGCCTGGAAGTTTTTACACCCCACTAATTAATCCAGGCACCAGCACCTGGATTAATTAACCCTCCCTGTGCAGGTTGCTGGTTTGCCAGGAGGGGATCCCTGCCTTCAGCAGGGTGTTTTGCAGGAATTACTTGCAGGATCATCCCAGGATACCCCCCCCAAGCAGGACAGGGCTGTGATTTTTCTGGCACTCACCTCTCTGCCGGCGCTTGCGGGTGACGAGCACCACGATGATGAGGAGGACGATGAAGAGCAGCAGGGTTGCCAGGATGTATCCCAGCTGCTGGAAGAAGTGCATCCTGCTCTCAGGGATGATGACATTTATCACATTGTGGCCCCTGACAATGTTTGGGTCTGAGAGAAAGGCAAAGAGGTTGATCATTGTAATTGGCATCCGGAGCAAAGCAGGATCACACATGGGCACAAGAAGGATATTCAGGGAGAAACTCTTCTGAGCTGCTTGAATTAAGGAGCAAATCCCTGCCTGATTTACAAAACCTCTGATTTATCTCAGGTGGGAGACGCCTGTGCTCTTCACAAGACCACAATTCCCAGGAAGATAAGGTTTTAACAGTGACTGTTGCACATTCCCTTCCCACTGCCTGGCCATCAGTGCTTATTGCAGAGGGGAAGTTCAGAGAAAAGTCACCCCCAAACCCAGCCCCAAACCTTCCTGAGGGTAACACAACCCTCCTCTGGGTCCCTCACAACACACACCCCACTCTGCTCAGGCTCCAGACAGAGAAAATATGAAGCAGCCCCTCCCTGCCAAGGGAGGTTATAATTTACGGAGTGGGAGGAATTTTCAATGCCAAAAGAATAAGTTTTCCTTTGAAATGAAATAAAAATCAATAAAATAAATAAACCAAAAAAAAAAAAAAAAACCAACCAAAACACACACACACAAAGAAAAGCCAAGATTCCATTCCATTTGTGGGTGCAGCAGCATTTCAGTTCCACAGCACTGGAACTGGGGAAGGGAAGCTCAAAACTTTTACGTGGAACATTTTTGTAGGTCTCAAATAAATAGGTCAATGTTTTACACATATAAAGAGGAAGTGAATTCTCTGCTTGCAATAGGCAGAGGAATGGACAAATCCAGCCCTGGAACAGACTGGAAACCCATAAGACTGTGCTGGGAGAGGTTTTTCTCCTCAAAACAGCTGAAATGACACTCTCACCCCCTGACAGGGAACATTCACAGGCAAGAACCAGGATGGAGTCCTGGCCTTCCATTCCCTTGGGAGTTCCCCCTGCAAATCAGTCAGAGGGAATAAGGGGAAAGATGGGGGGAAATACCTCAAAAGCCACAGCACCACTTAACAGATGTGTTCTACTATGAGGAATGTTGACATTTCTGGAAGTGCTGGCACAGTGACTGGTTCCAGTTTGTCAGGGAGTTTGTTTCCAGCGTTTAAAAAAACCCCAACCCACCAAAAGTAAAAATCAAATAACACAAGAGAGGATTGAAATAAACACTTTGAAACCAGAGGTGACAGTTTGCTAATGCCAGCAGCAGTCCTAGAAAATGCAAAAGTTTGAGCAATAGGCTCTGTTCTGGTAGCCCAGAGCTCCACTCCAGCAGCTTCCAGTTTATCCTGGCACTGCCACATGCCATGTGCTCCTTGGCTGCACTGCTGGAAACTACCATGTGGGTTTTTTTCACCATTGCCAAGCTACAAAAATACCCGACCAAAAAACCCACTTGCAAAGCTGCAAACAGTACTTGTGACAGTTCTGCTTTGTCACATCCCTGGACCCTGAAAGGCTCCTCCAGCAGCTGCCACGATGAGATGGTGCCACTGGAGCAGCTGTTGAGCCAGGAGTCAGCAAACAAAGGCATCCTATTCCTGGCTTTTTGCTTTCCCACAGTCCTGCAAGGCAGGATTGAGAGCTGAGCTAAACTTTAGGCAGCATTGGAGAGGTCACTGTGACAACAAACAGTGGAAACAGAGATTAAGTAACTTGGGGCCTCCTTGGCTTACTCAAATAATACTAAAAATACTTATCACACCAGTGTTTAGGCAAAGCATCACTGGTGGGCCTCAAAGTGCATCATCAGGAAGGCAATAGAATATAACCCATTTTATAACTGGGGAAACTGAGGCACAGAGTGACAGCTGATTCAGTCACACTAGTGAATTCCAGTGCCCAAAACAGGATCATCAAGGTCATACAGACTCTCCTCCTCATCCTAGTCCTAGATCAGAGTTCAAGCTGAGCTGATGAAAGTCTATTCTGTAATCAAGGTCTGATCTCTCAGTACATCTCATGGCCATCTGTCTCCAGTTCACCCACAGGATCTGGCTTAATTACTGAAAAATAAGTTCTAAAGAAAACTTAGATCAGGGGTTCCTTACACTGCTGTCCCAAAGTGTCAAGGGTCAGATTCTTCTGCTGGAGCAAACGAAGAGCTCCCCACCAAGAGAGCTCACAAACCTGGCCATGGGGCCTGTTTTCTGGCAAAGGGTTGTGAATAGTTCAGCACCAAGCAGGAGATACAGCAGATGCCATTCTCCAGCATCTTTGCTCCAAAGCAAACACCGAGTAAAACTGCTCTGGGTTAGCAGACACACACCACAGTTACACTGCCGGGACTGGGAGCAGAACTGAGCTCCAGCCTCTCTTCCAAACAGGACGAAATTTCCTGTCTGGAAATGGCTCCAGGCCTTTTGGAGCAAGGCCAGAAGCTGTAGCTGCTTTGCTGGAGCAGCTCATTGTTGTGCTTTTGTTACCTCCCGAGGTTTCACTTATGTTGTATTCCCCACGATTCCATATGGTTTTCCAGGGGATGGGGCAGCACCTCAGCCCGTGGTGCTGCACCCCAAGCAGGGCATGTCCCTGCAGGCTCCTCAGCAGCGCTGGGTTGGGACAGGCACTCCGGATGTCTCCACTTCTTGCACATTCCCATGCACTCAGCACATTCCTGAGTGCGTGGTGCTCTCAGAACAGCTGAGGGTTCACTGCCCGGAGGGGCAAAGCTCTTCCAAAGGTTGCTCTTTCCGACAGTGGAAATGGCTTTTCCCAGGAAGGAAAATTTCCTCCAGCGCCGAGGGCACCGCTGCCAAACTGAGACAGCCCCTGGCAGGTTAAACAACTTTAGAGGTTCCATCTAAGTGCTGAGCAGGTAGGGAACTATTCAGCAACAGCCAGGACAACATCCAGGAAAGAGAGGAATAAATTCCTGGGTGGACAACTCCGAAAACAAGATCAAGTTTCCATCTGCACAGCGTGATCTGGAGAGGGCTGCAGGCAGGGACGCTGAGATTTGGATGTCCTGGTCTCCATGTCAGCCCCAACAGCCACCTCTCCTTAGCACTGCCAGGGTTTTCTGGACACCAACCTCAATCCCAGGGGGGAGGTTTAGGTTTCTGTGACTTGAGAAAGCCAATTTCTAGAGAAGAATAAACCTATTTAAAAATGTATGAAGCGTATCAAAATTCTGTATTAAACAGCCAATAAATATTAAACCACAATGAATATTTTAAAATGTTAATAAAGAAGTATGCCCAAAAGACTTTAAAAAAATATTAAACTTGGGGGTTTTTTATTTTATTTTTCTGCCTGAATGAAGCGTGATGGTTTTGAGTTTGGACAGGCTGTCAGATGATAGCTCAGTGCAGTGGAAAATATGAAAATTGGTTTAAGATGAAAAAAAAAAAAAAAAAAAGAAAAGCCAAAGGGTGGAGGAAAATTCCTGGGGCTTAATTCTGCATGGTCTGGCACCTCGCACAGCCCAAACACCCGTGCAAAGGGGAGAGAAACACTGGTGAGAGTGGTGGTATGTTGTAACAGCACAAGCAGCATCAACCCCCTGCCCACACCTTCTCCTGATCCTAAAAGCAAGGAGGAAAGGGAGCCTGTTCCAAAACCAGCTTGTTTGCCTCGGGGCCTGTCAACAGTGAGAGCAGAGCAGGCTCAGGACTGCCCTGGAGCAGAGGAAACAGGAGCTGACATGGTGCCACCACAGCACCCCAAGCACGGTGAGCGACCCTCAGAGTGGGACACTCAGGGATTTCCCAGATTTCCCAGAGTGTTCTGAGTTGGAAGGGACCCACAAGGACCACCGAGTCCAACCCTTGAGTGAATGGCCCACACTGCCCTCCTGGTGGCTCCTGCGTGGTTTGTTTCAAAGCTGCCTTAACTCCCTCTTCCCATTTTTCTACCACTTAGCTCAATGCTCTCTGACTGTGAGGATGTAACACAGCAACAAAGGACCACAAGAAAGACACGGGATTAAAGTATAAATGGATCTAAATACTTAATAGCTGGAAGGAAGAAAAGTGTGACCTACATTAATCAGAGGCAAAGTGGTGACAATGGGCTTCAGCTGGTTGTGTACCTAATTGTTTGTGTGTTCACTTATTTATTTTTAAGGCACCAAGTAGCAAGAAAATATTCTTGAAAAGGTTTCACTCAAATGTAACTTCAGATATGATTTGGAAATTTTCTACACCTTGGAAACAAGCAGACAGCACTTGAGGGAAAAAAAACAGATTTCACTCAAATGTAACTTCAGATATGATTTGGAAATTTTCTACACCTTGGAAACAAGCAGAGAGCACTTGAGGGAAAAAACCAGAATTTGGTTTTATGAAGACTGGCACACCAGACAAGACACAGTCAAGAATGGCCACGCACCCAGCTCTGGGCACACAACGGGAACAGCTCGGGAACAACCCCAAAGGTGCAACTGGTAGAGACCACCCACCCTCAACCGGGAGAGCCGCTTCCAGAGGCTTCCAGAGGCCACTCACCTACGGCCGGGGCGACGTTGTGGGTGGTGAGGTTCACCACCTTCCTCTCCCTGGCCACGGGCTCGGTCACAGAGACGCGGTAGATCCTGCGCTCGTGCAGGCCGCAGTAGTGGTGGTGCAGGTGGCAGGAGTAGGTGCCCTCATCGGCGCTCTCCAGCTCCGAGATCCGCAGGGAGAAGTCGCCCAGGGCGAAGGCGGCGTCGGTGACGTTCATCTTGCGGCGCACGAAGAGGGGCCCGTAGGAGCGGCGCTCGCCGGAGGCGTACAGGTCGACGAGGCGGTCGGCGCGGTCGTGGGGCACCCCGGGGGGCTGCCGGTCCCAGTGCACGACCTGCTGCTCCTCCTCGCTGTGCCGCTCCGTCCAGATGTGGTTGCGGTTGACGCAGGGCAGCGTCACCGTGCTGCCCTGCAGGGCCACCACCACCGGCTTCTCCCCATCCCAGAACTCGCCGGCGTCCTCGGCTGCGGGGGCAACACACACGGAGTTACGGGATCTGCCCGGCTGGAAGGGACTGTTGCCTTAAGGTTTTTTGATTTTTTTTGATTTTTATAAGTTTTAGAAGTTTTAGAAGTAGTTATATAGCAGAACACAGCTGCGCTGGGCAGGGCACGTCTCAAGGATGAAGGACCACCGCCTCCCTAAGATCCTGCTTTACGGTGAACTTGCCACCGGCTGCCGCATGAGAGGAGCCCCAAAGAGAAGATACAAGGACTCCCTGAAACAACATCTCAGCCTTGGCCATATTGATCACCATAACTGGTCTACTCTGGCCTCCAATCAGGTGGCCTGGAGACACACCATCTGTAACACTGCTGCTTCTTTTGAGAACACAGCAGGATCACCCTTGGGGAGAAAAGACAACACAGAAAGAATCGTGTCTTGCAGAATTTACCACCTAAGGAGTCTTTCTGCTGTGCCTTTTGCAATCAGACATACCAGTCTCATATTGGCCTTTTTAGCCACCAGCGTGTTTGTAACAAACGTGGGCAGAGCCCTTCCCAAATCATCGTTCGCGAAGCCCGGCCATGATGATGATGATGATGATGATGATAGCAGAAGTAGATTTTAAAAGCAGCTGCATTCATTCCCTCACCCTTTAGCTGCACATATTCCCCAACCCTCTTACCCCCATTCCATGTTCCCCATACCAATTCCCCTTAAATTCCATTTGGCATGTTTAGTCTCTCTCCTGGGTAGACCTTCTGCTGTTTAAGAACATTTGCTCCCTGGCCTGAACCAGAAGACACGACCAAGAACTGGGTGACTGTGTGGACTTTGTACCCTGAAGAAGACCAAAATGAGGAAAAAAAGGGTCTCAATACGATACCAGACCCAATTCCCAAGGGGTGGGTCAGGGGTGGACCAGAGTAAAGGCCAGGGGGTGGATAAAATCAGGGATTGGACAGACAATCCTATAAAAATTGTGACACTGGATCAAGCAGCAGCCCCCATAAGTTGTTGCATCATTAAACCTTCCCTCACCTTACCTCCAAAAATTAAGTTGCCTCGGAGTTTTTTTCTCCCTGAGTTTTCTTTTAGGCATCAGACCCACAAGGGTCATCGAGTCCAGCCCTCAGCCCTGCACAGGAACATCCCCAAGAGTCACACCCCCTGCCCCAGAGGATCACCAAAGTGCTCCTTGGGCTTCGCACCTTTCTGGCATATGCTCAGAAAGCAAAAGTACTGAGGGGTTTCAGAGGAACTGAGTCTCAACATTAGAGGACAGGGCTTAAAAAATCATGTTAGAAAAACTGCAGACAGCTCACAAGTCTACAAATGGCTTCTCTGGTTCACATTCAGGTGACAGGGTAGCCAGACAAGTGAAGGAGAGGGTTCTTGTAAATATAATTCCTGCTGTTCAGAATCACAGAATATGCTGAGCTGGGAGGGATCCACAAGGATCATCAGTCCAACTCCTGGCCCTGCACAGGCCCATTCCCAAGAGTCACACCATGTGCCTGAGAGGATCATCCAAACCCTCCTGGAGCTCTGGCAGCCTTGGGGCTGTGCCCACTGCCCTGGGGAGCCTGGTCAGTGCCCAATCAGCCTCTGGGGGAAGCACCTTTTCCTAATATCCAACCTAAACCTGCCCTGACAACTCCAGACCATTTCCTGGGTCCTGTCCCTGGTCCCCCCAGAGCAGAGCTCAGTCCCTGCCCCTCCTCTGCCCCTTCCCAGGAAGCTGGAACTGCAGTGAGGTCTCCCCTCAGTCTCCTCTTCTCCAGCTGAACATACCAAGTGCCCTCAGTATACCTGAATCTTCTACACCCTTGGTCAGTGCTTTAAGCAAGGCCACTTTCTTTTCCTTATAACTGAGAGTTAATCTCTTGCTGCAGAAAGCAGGAAGCATATTCCCTCTCCAGACTAAGAATGGAACGAGGATCTTGGATGTGCTGCATCCCAATCCTCTGAGCAGGAAATGCTTTGCTACCCACAAACGCCCTAATTGCTGGAGGAGTTGAAGCAGCTCTGCTCTGTATTTTGCCCTTGAAAAGGAACAACAGGAGAACCAAAAACACAGCTGAGCAGGCTGGGGCTCACAGGGTGTGAGCAGCAGCAGAGGAGATGCACTTCCCTCCTCTCCCATCAATCCTCCCAACAGCTTCCCAGCACCACCAGCCCCAGCAGCTTCCCTTGTTCCACAGGGGTCGATTTTAATGGCATGGTAGTGGTGGCTGTGTGGCATGGGTGGCACACACTGCAGCTGCCAGCAGCTTGCTTTTAGAGCTGGGCTTAAGGTGTGGTAACTCGAGGTGGGTTTTTAAGTACAGACTTCTCAGGACAAGCTCAGAAGCCAATGTACAGGGCAGGTCTTTGTGGCTGAGCCGAGTGGGGATGGACTGTCACCAGGCATGTGCTGCTGCTGCAGGAGCAACAGGACGGTTTGGGAATTGGGCTGCCAAGAGTAAACAGGCTCCACACACTGTTTGGCACACGCCAAGGAAGGAGGGAGGTTCATAAACACACAGACTGAATGAAATCTCTGAAACTCAGGGAATCAGACAGCAAAGCAGCACAGTGAGCACCACGTTCTGCTGATGCTTCCCAGGCCTCTGGTGGCACCTGTGCCCTGACCTTGCAACTGAGGTGACATGGGAAGAACCCTGCAGGTTCTTCTCGAGCAGAACAGTGTGCAAGGCCTGCAGAGAACCAGCACACACAGCCCACTGTGAATCCAAGAGCCCTGCTGGCCACTGGACTCCAGCTGCCAGACCAGGTCCCTCCCAGAAGGGACACAGAGCTCTCAGCCACACCTACCTTTCTTGGTGATGGTGAGCTGGATTTTCTCAGTTTCATACAAGTGGCAGTAGTGATGGTGAAGATTACAGGAGTATATGCCTTCATCACTCTCTGCAACACCTGGTACAGCAGGGAAGAGAGGGGAAGCTGAATGTTTTATTCTCTGTCATTTACACTGTTTCCCAAATCCTTGTATGGATGAAAAGGGCCTTTATACAACTTAGTTCTAGGGTGGGTTAAACAGAGACAAATCATCTCACTTAATCTAATAATTTGCTCAGTTTGTTTGCCCTTGGAAGGCAGGTATTTGTATTAACAGATGGAAAGAGAAAGCTGATTTAAGTTTAGCTAAAGCAGGCAGAGGAAGAACGACCATCGAGTGTTTATAGCTCAGGAAATTAAATACAATCAAAGGCCCACAAAAAGCCCAAGTGGTTTTCAGGCTGTTACAAATTCTCTTTCAAAATGTGGCTGTTTCAAAGGCAATTAAAACACTATTGCCAGTGCTTCAGAGAACCTCACAGAATAACTTAGGTTGGAAAAGACCTCTGAGATCATTGAGTCCAACCTGAGAGCAATCACCCCCTTGACAACCAGCCCAGAGCACTCAGTGCCACGTCCAGTTGCTTCTTGGACACCTCCAGGGACGAGGGGTCACCACCTCCCTGGGCAGCCCCTTCCAATGCCTGACCACCCTTTCAGTGGAGAAATTCCTCCTGAGAATTAGACTCACTGGACCGATATTTATTTTTTCTATAGAAAAAGCACCGTGAAACACCCACTTTCACCACAAACCACCAAGTTAAGTCAGTCACGAACCCTCCACCCCTCAAGACAGCGCGGAGCGAAGAGCTCCCGCCTCATACCTTTGATCACCAGGGAGAAGTTGCCCTCTACAAAGGCGTTCTCGGGCATGAAGATCCTGCCCCTGTTGTAGGAGCTGTAGACACGCTGGTCCCCAGCAGAGTACATGTCACAGAGCCTCTCCATCTTGTTGTCCCCGTAGTAGGTGCTGTGCACGTCCCAGTGCACGACGCGCTGCCGGTCGTTGAGCCGGTCCTGGGTCCACACCATGCGGTGGCTCTTGCAGGGCAGCACGGCCTGAGAGCCCAGCACAGCACTGATGTTCAGCACGGACACCACCACGCTCTCTGGGTTGGAGGCATCAGCTGGCACTGAGAGCCAAGGAGCAGAGAGCAGGAATTGGAGTTAAAGGTGTGAGGACAGTAGAGTAGGACCCGGACCCGCCCCGGAATCTCTCTGCGCGTTTTCCACCCAAAAGTGACCTTCAAGACCAGCACAGGGCACTCTCATGGGCAATTATGAAATATCTCCAGTTGAAAGAGACCCACAAGGATCATCAAGTCCAACTCCTGGCCCTGCACAGGCACCTCAACAATCCCACCCTGTCCCTCCAAACACTCCTGGAGCTCTGGCAGCTTTGGGGCCGTGACCAAACCCTGGGGAGCCTGTTTGGTGCCCAACCACCCTCTGGGGGAAGAACCTTTGCCTAATAAAGAAATGTAATACAAAAATTTAACACGCTGATTTCAGTCAGTGAAAGCAATGTCTGTGTGATGTCTGTTATCAGGATTGTACACCTGACCTGCCCTACCTACCCTTCCTAATCTTAGCCCCCAGTTTAATCAAAGTTTAGAGACACCAGTGCATGGGATGCATGGCTCCCATCCATGGGAGTTAGCAGTGAAAACCCCAGTGCATGCCATGGATTCAGGGTCTCTCATTTCTTCTCATGATCACAAAACCAGGCAGATGACAAAGATGTCACTCACCTGAATATGAACACACAGAACCTGTCAAAGCAGAAAATAAAGAATGTTACTGGCAACAAAAGGAAGAGAGAACGACAAATACACTCAAAATCAGCCACCTCCTCTGTTATTGTTCCATCTATTCCTCCCTTCTCTGTTAATATTTATGTATTACCTTGGCTGTTTCTCCTCACCCTCCTGGCACACACATTGTCTGCCCAGTTAATGCTGCAATGCTCTGGGTGACACTGCAACTCTCCCCAACTCAAGTGACTCAGGTCTACACAGGAAGAACTTTGCAAGGAGTCAATCAGTGCCTTTGTTTCCGCATTTCTCCGGTCCAGTCCCTCCTGCTCTTTGTGTAGGAGGGGTCTAGAAGGTCTCCTGGCATCATGATTTGAGAGCAGGATTCAGATTCCCAGCACAAGAGCATCATTCATCTCTCTAACCAGTCAAGCCCAAGTGGGCTCCATCAAGATCATTAGATGTTTTGTCCTGCTAATGTCAGAGGCACAATGTCCTCCTGACAAAAGCTGGGCTTTTTTTTTTTTTAGTCCTGGAATTTATGAATTTCAAAAGAGAAAATTAACTCCAGACTGGGGCTATTTTAGCACTAATGCATGGGCTGAGGACAAACTCTGTTTCCTTCCCTTCTCCTATCACAAAAGACCAGGCAGGGACAGCAGAGAACAAAACTGGGCAGCACTCTCAGCTGAACTGCCAGCTCAAAACCACTCCAAATGTGAGCTATTTTTTCTACATTTATCATCTCGGCCTCACAAAGAGAAAAATAAATTCTTGGACAAAGTCTGTAGTCTGTATATCAGACAGAGATATACACCATAACTCCACCATCTGATTGTCTCTCCTAATAGCCTGGAAAATGCCTGATGAAGATATAACCTGTCTCTGGAAGTCAGGGCTTAGATTTAGCTTAGAAAAACAAAGGAATGATTCAAAGCTTTTTCCAGCAGCAAATCAGGCAGGAAAAATCAGTCTCAGCTGTGACAGGACAACCAGCATCCACTTTATTAGTGTGACAAGGCAATGCCCACATGTCTGGATGGGTGTTGTTTGCCCCAAGGAAATAATGGGGTGTCAGGACATGGAGAGGACTTGTGTGCTCAGGAGGGGTGTCAGAGCTGGGCTGGCAGCACAGCCACTGCTCCCACAGCCCTGCATTAACAGCCAATTGATTTGGTGCTGCAGAAACATCCTGTCCTGGCTCAGCCAGAGGAATGAAGGCATTTACTGCTCCCCTTTCCTCCTGCGAGTTGATGCGAAAAACACTGAGCCCGAATTCCGCGGCGTAAATCCGTGGACTGACAGAAAGCATCCACCTCAGCTGTCCAAACAGCTCTGCTCAGCAGCCTCTCACGGCCCTGAGCTCACACCAGCACCAGCCCCTGGTTCTGTACCTCCTAGCTGGCCCTGCTGCCAAGGGAAGGACCACCCAGGCCCTCGCCCTCCATCCCACCCACCCGGGCCCGTGGCCAGGTGAGGCTGCTGGAGCCTGGTCAGCCACTTCTCCAGCACTCCCAAACACAGCTCCCTGTAAAACAAGGGGCTGGGAGTTTGCTTGCGATGTGACAGTGTTTAGATAAGAAAAGCTTGTGTCTTGTGGGTTTGGACAGCTTCTTTTTCCCTCCACTCCAAGCCTCAGCCAGCAGCTCCCCAAGGAGCAGGGCGGGAACGCGCTCGCTTACTTGACGAGTCTTTCTGAGGTCTTTCTAGGTCTGCCCCTCAGTGACCAGGAGATGCTGCTTCCTGTTGGGAAAAGGGAAGAGCCTGTGGATGCCCTGCTTGCATTTTCCCTTGCTGAGTGTTGCCACACAAAGCTGGACAGCCCCGGGTTGCACCACAATGAGCCCATCCAAGATAAAGGCACAGTTAAATATTGTGTGGGAGCTCAGCACAGAGGTGTGGAAGAAAAAGGGTTTCTCACTGCATGTCTGTGCACACAGAGCCTGGAGAGAAGCTTTAGGTTTGAAGCCTGCCCTAGGTTATAGCCCATACACTCAGACAACGTGGCAGGTGCAAATACCAAAAAAACCAGTGGCATTGCAGCCAAGAAGCAAAATTCTAGAAGGGAAAGAAAGGACGAGAGGCACCAGACAAAAGAGGAAGAACTGATTGTTCTGATCCCCCAGAAATGCTGGAAATCTGCACCCATACATCAGGTCATGGATAAGACCCAAAATTATTTGACAGAACTGTAAATGAGATCACTTAGAAATCTAAGGAATCTGGAATGTCTCTGATCCCTTCTCCCCTGGAGAATATGGAATTTAAAACAACTGACCTTCAATAACCCGAACACGGAGCAGCAGTGAAAGAAGGGATAAGCCTTTTTCTCTTTTCAGTCTCCTCCCTCTGCTGTGGGACCTTGGTGTGCCATGTGAGACAAGCCAAGTTCCCCAGCCCTGCTTTTCAAAGTGATTTTTTGTGTAACACAGGAGCTGCTGAACAGGGACAGACCCACAGCCCAGCAAAGGTGACAGCTCATGAACTACAGGACTGGGGTCAGCTGGAAGCAGTTGTTTTGGTGAGTCACACTTCCCAACCTGCAGCTGTAAAACCAAAGAGTATTTGTGCACTCAGTGAAAGTTCTGATTTCTGTAATGTCAGGACTCCAGGACCTGGAGCTTCAAAACACCCAAACACCTTCAGAGTTTTCAACACAGAACCCACTGTAGCTTTCATTTTAAAATTCCAGGTTCCATGTGATGGGTAATCACTTTGTCTTCTCTGTGAGATGTAACCACGGTGGGGGGGGGGGGAAGAAAGAAAGAAAAAAAAACCCCAAAAGACATTTATGTGCTGCCCCTTGACACATTCTGTGCTGACTCAGCAGGATTCCAGAGGTACTCTGTGGTCCCACAATATAGGAAGAGGAAAGCAGCCTGCAAAAGTATTTCTTAATCCCTTGTAAAAAGCAGAGCCAGCTCTTACTTCTTGAATCCCATCCACTTTTCAAGCAAAGAATTAAGCCACAGAAACTGTGGGCAAACCAGAAGCCCTCAGGCTGTGAAAAAAAAGAGTTACAAGCTCAGAGCTCTCTGGGCAGTGTCCTTGGAGCAGGTCAAGCAGAAAACTGTCCCTTGAGTCCTGCCTGAACCATCCCACCACTTCTCTCCTCCCAGGGCAGCTGCTGCTGAAACCACCGAGTTCCTGCCTCACGCTGGAAGGTGAAAAACTCCCAGAGCAGAAAAGGGAACTGCAAACACCACGAGTGCCAGGTGGCTCAGACACTCCACGGGACGTGACAGCAGCAGCTCTACCTGCTGGGGCTCTGCTGAGCTCAGGGAGAGCCTGGACACTGATCCAGCAGAGTGAGGATAAACAAAGAGCTCACTGGAGAAATGTGTCAGAACCCACCAGGAGTGTGGGCAAACAACAGCCTGCGAGGTTCACACTCCACTGGCCTCAGTAAGCTCAGTTCATTATTCCTTTCCACACCTCCAGCATCTCCTGCTCTGTCTCAGCTTCTTTTTCCCCTTTCAAAAAGGAGGTGACATCTCCTCTCTTTAGGAGCACAGAGGGCTGCTCCAGCCCTGCAGAAAGGACACGTTCTTCACAAAATCTGTATGTGCCAGACTCCTCCTTTCTCCCATAAATCCCATTGTCTAGAGAGGGGGTTTAATGGTCTCTGGAGAGCCATCCCACAATTATTGCAGAAACAGCAGCCTGAGCCACCAAGTTGTTTCCAAACCCTGTGGGGAGTGGCAGTGGCTCCATCCTGACTCCCTGGGGGGCTGACCCGGTGTCTCAGAGGCCATCATGGCTTATGATGCAGCAGCACCAAGGTGGCAGCCAAACAAATGAGTTCTGTTCTCTTCTGGGAGCCAGTTTTTCTAAAACCCGCTGGCCACCAACAGAGAAAAACATCTCAAAGAGGCAAAGGAGGGAGATGGTGAGCAATGCAGTCCCACCAAGGCTCCTGTTTACCACCTGCCCCCAAACTGGCCTGGGACTGCAAGGCTAAGCTTTTCAGTAAAACAAGATTTCCCTTTCAAAGCCCACAGATGGCCAAGCCAGGCTTTGAACTGGGCTTTTATCAAAGTCTCTGTGTCTGTTTATTTTTAAAGGCTTCCTGGGACAACTTTCCCAAGAGCAGAGTCTTCTGCTTTCAAAGAGGATGTCAGGGCTGCAGAGCCCTCAACCACCCAGCCAGCCCCAACAATTCCAGCACCTCCCTGCAGGTAGGAACATGCCCCTGAGTCGGCACAGAGCAGGAATGTGCTGCCTCTGCAGAAAGGGAAAAGCCTTGTGTCTGGACAAGAAGCCAATCCCCCTCTAAGCCCACGGACAGGATCCCTCAGAGATCTGCCCAAACTTTCTGACAGGCAGCTCAGATGTGAGCTCAGCTTCAGAAACCCTTCCCTGCTCTGTGTGCTTCACCTTGGCTCCAGGCCCACGGAAGGGCTCGTGGAACCATTCCAAACACGAGCTGCTCCTCCTCCCTGCCAGACATTAACACTTGAGGGTGTGGTGCCTCTCCAGGAGGGACCATCTCAGATTCCCTCCCTGCCCATCTTCACTCGTTGTGTCACAGCCTGGTTGGTTTGGGGACAGCAGGACTCAAATGTCAGGGCAGCCTGGCACGGGGATGGCTCATCTCCAAAAAACACACCTGAGGAGTCTGTTAGGGATCATCCCTCCTCAGGTGGGACACCTTTGCCTCCTCACAGCTTTGCAGCAGCCCAACCTGCTATTCCTGCCCTGGGTGCTCCCCGAGCTCTGCCAACATGCTGAACCTCGCTGGGGAGTCCCTGGACTGGCTGGTGCTTCTGGAATACAAGATGTGGCCTCTCCTCCTTCCCCTTAACCCACCCCACACACTCCTTTGCTGAGCCACTTTACCCTTTCTGTCCCTACAACCGATCCCATAAATTGCCAATTTATTGCCCTGAGGCATTGGAGGTGTGGGGATGACATGGAAACTGGATTAATCAGGGGCCAAACTGAGAACTCCTCACCTTCCCCCCACTCAGAGCTGAGGAGTTTTGAGGGGCTCAGGTGTTCAGCCACTGCCTTTCACCAACAGGGCTGGGAGGAGCAGGGGGTCACCAGTCCCCACAAAGCTTGTGCTCCTCACTTCCTACTCCCAGCACCCCGAAAGAAATCTCTCCACACTGTTCTTGGAGCTGTGTTTGGTCCTTTGCTCACAGGTACCTTCCTCAGAGCCCAAAGTGTTGCAGGTGTGGATGTGCTGGGGCTTTGCAATTAATCCTCAAATCCCCTCCTGCCACCCAAGCCTTACTGGGGTGTCTCTGTTGTCCTGGGGACAATGAATCTGCTTTCAGCTCCTACAGAAAACTGTGACTAAGGAAAAGGTACGAGCCATTCTGTTATTTTAAGCTCATCAGGTTTGTCCCCATCCCTTTCTTGCACCTTACCCAAAAGTGAATTCCTGTGTCTGTCTTTTTGCTGACAGGAGAAAAACAAACCAAAACAAAAAAAAACCAAACACCAAACATCATTTTTTAGCTCCATCTGAACACTCAAACACAACACAGCAGCTGTTTTTGCTTCTTCAAAAGTAGAAAATAACTTTGCATCCTGTAAGTTTGACTGTGTGAGATTTACTGTACTCACACTGAAGCTTATTGTTTTTGAATTTGCTGATCAGGGTAACTGATAGGAAAAAGCAGATTGCACAAACATGCTGAACAGAGCACTGCTTCAACAGCCTCAAACATTTCTCCACTCTCCCCCCAAAAAAGCAGGAGAAATCCATGATTCCCTCCCCTCCACGGACAAAAACACAGCTAACTCAGGAATCTGAACACAATCTTACAAAGATAACAGTTCCAAACCTCCCAGCAAACCTCCAGCCCCGTCCTCTGCAGCTGAAGCACGACCAAGTAACAGCTCAGAACTCACTTTGCTGAAGCAAAATGTGCCACAGGAGGAGTTTTACAAGTTGCTCCATTTCTTCTTCGGCTCCTCCGTGTTTTCGTCTCTCTTGAAAAACAAGTTGAAGACTTTCTTTTTTTCCTTAACTTTTTTCTTTTTTTCTGTAACTGGAAAACACTATGACCTCATCAATTTACATCCAGAAAGCTGTGGACAGCAGCTCATATTCTGCAGAATTACTCCACCTCCCAACTTCCAGCTCCCCACCTCCCCTCTCACTCCACCTCCTTCCCTTCCCTCGCGCTTTCTGCAGATCCCTCTGAACTCCCTCTCTTCCCTTTCCCCTCCCTCTGGGTCTTTCTGATCTGCCCCTGACTTTGATGTGAAAGTTTTATCGGGTGAAGTTGGTCCCACACAGCTCTGGGCTCACAGAACAATCTTCCTCCCTCCCCCTTGGGATGGAACTAATTTTCCTCGGGCTTTACTTGATCCAGCTGTTCCTGCCTTTGTTTGACACTCATCCAGCTGTCTGCTTGAGACTGGATTTATTCTGCTGCCTGCTGTGGTTTTTTGATCTTTGTCTCCTCATATGGTTTTACTTCAAGCTCAAGTCTCCAAAGACAATCTAGAAAACAACATTTACTCTGTCCTGTAATTTGTAAGCGAGGGCTGGAGAGCAGCAAAAGGATAATAAGGCCTAACAACCTAATCCATGCAGGTGACTGAATTAGCCAGGAGTCTTTTAATGCAAGGCTTGCAAGAAAATTACAATGAGTATTAAGTCAGGAAATAGTGTAGCTGCTGCTAGTATATGTTAAAAAAGCAAAATATGGTGAATTTTTCTGTTTTCCTGCATTCTGTTGTTAGATTGTTGTTGTTTGTTGTGAACACCATTTAGTGAATTTAACAACAAAATCAAATTAGTCATCAAGTGGAAAACGTTGGGGAAAGGGAATTAAAACTTATTGGTTTTAAATGCCTGTCTGTAGATCAAAGCTAAATATATGTGGGACTCTATAGCAGAGTTTAAAAACAAGCCTTCCCATGGCATCCATGGGGATAAACTTAATTACCCCACTTGAATTTTTCCTTCTGACATTTTTCTGTCTCTCTACTACACCAGAAAATAGATTTCCTCTATCCCAAGGGGAAAGTGTTTCAGGAAAGTGGAGGGCATTATAATTACAGCAAAACCCTAAATAAACATCTATATAATTATGTACTGCAACCATGGAACTCGGGAAGCATCCAGCCTAAATCAGAACTTCACCTAGTCCAGGATCCTGTCTGCAGCAGCAGACAGAACCAGATACTCCCAAAGAAATTCCAAGAAACTGGAGCTATTAATATTATTATTATTATTATATAATATGACCATGAAAAGAGCCTGCTGTTAACTCCAGCAAGTTCTCCCCACTGTCCAAAACAGACCCAGAAAACTGCTGGTTTGGTTCTAGGGAAAAATTCTAAAATAACCTTCAGCTAAAAACCCCACAAAATTTCCCTGCAAACTCCAACTCTGGCACTTCTGGGAAGTGGGGAGGTTTGGGGGGAACGAGGCACAAACAGTCCCTCACTCCACATTCCCACACTCATCACCTGAGCTGTGTCACCACCTCTGTGGCCACAGGTCCAGCCTAATTATGACCCTTTCCAAACCCATCAGCTCATCTTTGCAAGCCTCAGGAATTCCCATGAGTCCAATTCCATAACCACCCACGTGCAGCAAAGGCTCCTGATCCCCCGTGTCCCTGAGGGGCAAACCTGCTGCCAGGTTCTCAGGTGTCACAGCAGAGCCTGGCCCAGAGCAGCTGAGGTACTGGGCTGCTGCTGAGCCAGGAATTCATGGAAGAAGGAGCCTTTCCCGCTGTCTCTGTGAGCCCAGGGAGCCAAACCAGGCTCAAATGTGACAGCCCTTTGTGGAGCTGCGTCAGAGCAGAGGCTGGAAATGTTTGGCTGGGAGGAAAAAAGAGCTGTTCCCAGGGCACAGACAGCAAACCCAGCAAACCCCCTCCTCCCTCTGTTTCTCTCAGCCTCAGTCAGAACCTTCCAGGCTGCAATTCCACGTTGCTTCTCCACCTTTCCCTCTCCTGGTTTTGGCACTGCAGAGGTTACTGCCCGGCTCTTGCAGGGCTGCTGGGAGGGATGCAGATTGCTGTGGTTGCTGCTGTCATGAACTGGATATTTCCTGACTGAGAGGAGCCAAGTCCAGGCTGAACCCGCTGAAGTCTCCTAGAGAAAATCGCCCGCTGGAAGGGAAGAGCAACAGCTTCTCTGGGGTCCACAAAGAGAGGAGCAAAGGGACACAGGAGCCTGTTTTGCTGATCTCTGCCTTTTCTTTGCTCTAATTCTGCACAGCCCCTGCTTCCTAGAGCTTTGCTGCTCCAAAGAAATCCTGGAAGAGCAGCTGTGTCAACATTTCGCCCGGTCAGGAGCTGAATTTTTAAGCAGATTCTCCACGGAGGCAGAGCAGTGCTCCCCAACCCTCCTCCTCCCTCACCCCCAGAGGAGTTTGGGCATCGATTCTCACAACAAGCACCATCCCTTGGCTGCCCACTGCCTCCCAGACAGCTGCCTGCCCTCACCACAAAGGCTGACCAAAGCAAACAACCTCGGCCAGGCGAGGGAAAGGCACCTTCCAGCAGCTCTGCAGTGGTTTTGCAGGCTCTGCACCTGCCACCCTCACCCACAGACCAGCCCAGCAGGAGCAGAAAGGCTACCAGAGTCACCCCGATTTCAGAGATGAAATATTAGGGCACTAGAAAATAGATATGAAATAGATATGAAACGTGGGGACCCGGGTGGACAAAGCCCTGCCAAAAGACAGCACAGGGTTCACAAGATTAAGGTCTGCCAGGAAGTTTCCTCCTCCCCACCCCTTCCATTTTTAACATTTTGGGTTTCAGGCTGCCCTGAAAGATCTCCCAATAAATCTGAGCTGAAGACCACCAGTCAGAAAAACCAAGCAAGTGTCAGATCAGGAAGAAGGTGTGATGCCAAGAGGGACCCTCCAGCCCTTATTGCAATTTTGAGGGCCACTAACCCCGGGAAAGCAGGAGTGGAAGTAGTCACTTCCCCCCCACCTTCGCAGCTATAAATACATGTATTAAAAAGGAATGCCAGGATTAATGCTCTGTTGACACAAATTACAGTACAAGGCCTTATGGACAGGATTTGTCACCACTCCAGGCTTATTATCAACAACCTCTTCAGATCTTCTGTAAATACAGGACCCACAGTGCTCTGCCATGATGAAAGGAAAGGAGAAAATACCTACCCATGGGAAGGAGCAAGGATAATTCCTAGAACTGCAAAGTAGCTTGGGAATAAAGAGTACAAGAGAACAGCTGATTGACTGGTACAGTGGCAAAGGCAGCAGGGATCCCTCAACCCAAAAAACATGCAGAAATAGAGCTTTGCATGGGAACAGCAAAGGGGAGAAAGGCAGGGGCTCTGCAGGTCAGGGTCAATGTTCACTGACACCATTTATCTTCTAGTTATCTTCATTTATCTTCACTGTGATCAACCTGTAACACCCAGAGGGATAAATACCCACCCGTATTCACTCCCTCATCCTAAGAAAGGTCTGGAGTGGGTGGGGGGGCCCTCAGAGCAGCCTGCTGATGGAGGAGAGAACTGTAACCCAGGACCACAGGGTGTGCATTCCCTGGGAGTTTTCACTTGGTTGCAAAGCTTTTCTCATCAAAATAAATCTTTCAGCTGCAACGAACCCCATGAGCAAGCCTGAAATAATCCAATTTAGGGCAAGAGCTGTGAACCAAAAGGACAAAACTGAAACCCAACCACAATAACAGGGCTGTGGAGTGGAGCCTGTCATTACTGCAGTGATGTAACAAGCCTTGCACCTCTCAGCCCCAGCATTACCACTGTTGTTCCCCAGCCATGAACAGCAAAGCCCCTGATTTGCCTTCTCTGAAGAGCACGTCCAGAATGACAGGTTGGAGGTCTGGCCAGATGTTTTTCTGCTTTGTTTGACATCACTGGAGTCCACTGTAACCACCAGCCTGAGGTGCAGCTGCTGAGGCAAACACGGGTCTGGTGTGTGAGGAGGGCAGGTCTCCGACACCCTTTGTTCTGGGGGGGTATGAAATGATATCCTGGCAATAATTAATAACACCCCTGGCACAACCAGAGAGAGGTGAAGGCCACAAAACCGCCCCACAGTGGCAGCCACTGCGAGGGGCTGAGCTGTGCTGTGCCCAAGCACTCCTGAATCACACAGTCACGGGATCACTGAGCTTGGAAAACACTTCCAGGATTATGGAATCCAACCTGTGCCCAATGCCCACCTTGTCCCCCAGCTCAGAGCACTGAGTACCACGGCCAGTCCTTCCTGGGACACCAAACCTCCCTGGGGAGCCCCTGCCAAGGCCTGACCACCCTTTCCAGGAAGAAATTCCTCCTGGTGTCCAACCCAAACCTCCCCTGGCTCAGCTCGAGGCTCCATTTTGAAGCAAAATGAAGTTTCCCAGGAACACTCCGTGGTTTTGGGGGCTGTCCTTTCCTCAAGTTCTTCCTCTCTTGAATCTCCAGCTGGAAAGCTCTATTTCCCTACGTGCCCAAGGCATTGGAGCATAAATTAATTAATGGGACTGTCCAGGTATGCAAGGTATGCAGTCAGCTGGAATGCTGAGAGGTTTTTGATCTGCTTAACCTGCTGAGCTGTGCAGATTGCCCAGGAGAGACCCGGCCATGCACAAAATGAGGGGTTAAACTGCAGCATCCAAGCTCTGCAAACTGCTCTGACTGAAGGGATTAACATGTTTGTGTGTTCTTCCAGCACTGCTGTCCTCACACCAGGTCACAGCCCTGTCTGCACCCTCTGCCATCAGCACCTCCAAAGCTCTGTGGTTCCTGCAGTCCAGCATCCTTGGATGGCACAATATTTAAACACCCCCTTTGGCTGGGAAGGAGCTCAGCTCCAGATTCCTGGGATTCATCTCGAAACCATTAATAGGAACCAGTTACAAAAACAGAGAAATTGCCCAGGAAACCAACACAGATTACTTTTCTTTTTTTTTCTTTTTTTTTTTTTCCAGACAGAAGCTACCCAAAAAAAACACTGACCAAATGGGAAAACAACAAGCAGCAAAGCAAATCAGGGGTGGGAAGAGAGACACAAAGAAGCACCTCACTGATACCCACAAAGCAGGTGTAAATTATAGTTTTCCCTTAATATTTTTTTTTTGCATGAACCAAAGTGTTTAAAAAGGTAAATCTGGAAAAGTCAGTTCTCTATAAAAATAATTTTTAGTTGGAAAAAAAAAAAGAATTAAGTAGCTCGTCACAATTTTTTCGGTTTAAATGTCTTTAAAAACTAGACCTAAAACTAAAGGAAGTGTTTTTCCTGGTCCCTCACTCATGGATGAAGGCTCTCTCCTGGTGGTAGCACACTTGTGTCTGTCCCACACAGCACAGGCAGCTTCTGGGAGGAAAAGTCTGTAGTCTAAACAGACAGGAGCAGGAGGGAGACATGGAACACAAAAGGAAATGACTCACCCAAATCCGCAGAGCAGTGGCAGGACTGGGAGCAGAGTCCAAAGCAGCTGCAGGCCAGGCTGTGGTACCTCAGAATCCTGGTTTTTAACTTTACAATGGCCTCTTGCATCCCTGTTGCCTGAGATCTTCCCAATATTCCAATTCCCTGGGGCAAACAGGTGTAATTTCTACCTGCTGCTTCTTTTCAGCACAGCACAGTGACATTATCTTTTTTAACTTTTATTTTGTTTAAATTATTAAGTGCTTGCCTCCCAGTCTATTCTGAGAGCCAGCAGTGTTATCAACCCAAGAGGATTAAAAAAAGAAAAAAGCAGGTACGAGCTCAAAATCACCACATGAACCATGAAGTTCCTGAGGGGATGGAAAAATATGAATTGATATGAATTGAGAAATATGAATAAGATCTGAATTGGAGTTCCCATCAATCAGAACTTCAGGAGTGGCCCTGCATCTGTTAATCTTCCCCTAAGGTTCACAGCAGCAGCCAGAAACTGTGTTTTGCTGGGAAACAGGGATTTTTTTGCAACTGAGTGCCCCCAAACCTTCCAGATCTATACAATGATCCCCCCAAATTAAATTCAGAATGCCAAGTGCCTGAGACAAACGGGTGTCCAACCCATGACACGGGACTGAGTCACTCCCATGTGGTTCTGGAGCATCTTGGCTCTTCCCAATCCACGCTCTAGGGGACAGATCCAACTTGGTCCAACTTGGCAGATGGCAAAGAGAGCTGCAACTCAGGAGGAAATGACTGAGGGATCAAATCACCACTCTGAACTCTGCTCAGCCAGTGTGTTTGTCTCAGGAATTGTGAGAGAAAGCAGCAGCTCAGAGCTGTGACATTCCACCTGGTTGGGACTCACCCACTTTCTAAATTCCAGGGAAAAGGCACGGGATGGGCAGACCTGGGTCCCACGTTTCAGCAGCTGCAGGGAAGGGGGCCTGCATTTTGCACACTCTTTCATCCCACATCTCAAGAGGTGGAAGTTGATAGTCCTGCAGAAGGCAGGCAGGTGCTGAGGAAGAGAAGGGAGAAGTAACTGGACCAAGGGCCACTGAAAAATAGTGCCCAGAACTCCTGCACCACAGACCAGCATCCCAAATCCATGGCCCTCGAGCAGGCTGGCCAGGAGCACAGCACAACATCTCACCCCTAGGCAGCACTGGGTCAGGTTTGTCTAACCTGGGAAAAGCCACAAGCACCCAGAGCTGCTTATTTCTGTGAGGAACAACAAAGCTCTGGGAGTGCTCAGGAGCTGACACACTCAGAGAGCTGCATTTTGTGTCCCCTTCCTGACCACCAGCACCGTGCCCCAAACCACATCTTTTGGTCTCTGTGCACATGGGAACAGTGCTCTGGCACGAGGAGCTTGGGAAGGGAACCTCCATCCCTCACACAAATTGCAGCCCATCCGTTGCACCCGCCCAAAATAATTAAGCAGTGGCATTCCGGGCACACCAGCTTATTTTGAGATCAGCAATGACTGGGAAAGAGTGGAAAAATTAATAGGTTGGCTCTGAGAAGGGTGCTTAAAGGTGCCTCCCTGAGTTCTCTGACTTACCTCAGGTTTGCAGGCCGTTTCATTTCAAATAAAAATACTTTGGGTGAAAGGAGGTTGCCCTCCATAATGCAGTCTAATCCTGATTTAGACACACAAACATGGAGCCTGGCCAGCTTTTGAGGGTAGTCTGTGTGAACACTGTATTTGCTCAGGATCAGTGCAGGAGAACTCTAGCAACCATCATTTTAGCTAAAAAAAAAAAAAAAAAAAAAAAAAAAAAATCCCAGGGTGCTGCTGGCTTTGCCTCCCTTAGAAATCAAATTCCCACTCCACAGGAGAGCAGCCTGATGACACCACATATAGAAATGCATGTCCCTCCATCAGGATAAAGTGGAAATGTTCAGGTGACTTTATCCTGGCAGCCCTACTCCAGAAGGAGCCATTCCTGCACTGAAAACAACATGTGGGTATTTTTGTTTCTGCTCCCCAGCTCCATAATTAAACAAACACTCCAGGAGAAGGTGTTGTGCCCAGATATTGTTATTTTCCTCTCACTTTTTTTTTCCACAGCAGCAGGTTTTTGCATAAATTACCCCTGGGAGGAAGCCTTTCCTGCCTCGGCTTTCCCCAAGGGATGATGTTATCAGAAAGCAGGACACTGTTTATCTGCCTTCCATGGCCTACACCAGCCCACAGGATGCCAACAGCAACACCCTCCCACACCAGAGGGACGGGGAATCCTCGGGGGATGCCCACTCAGACCTCGGGAAAGCAGCAGGACAGATGCTGCCCAGCTGGAACCCCGATGGGGTGAGTGGTCAGGGGAGCCCAGGCAGGCTCAGCCCAGGGGAGCAGGCACATGTTTTGCCCTCGGGATGTACCTGCTGATGCTGCTGCTGGGCAGGGTCCAGCTGGCTGCCCCTCCAGGGACTGGCTCCCTCCGTGCTGACAGCAGGGAAAACCCCTGGCCAGGGAGGGATCATCGGCTCTGACTCAGGAGCAGCCGGGCAGTGGGGCTGGTGAGTCACTGCTGCTGCTCACACACAGCTCCCTTTGCTGACTAAAACTCTTTGCAGCCTCTTCTACCTTTTTCTTCTTATCCTTCGACTTTAACCAGTTCCTCACTGGCACGTGATAAAGCTCAGCCAGAAGCTTCTCACTGATTCCCTCAAACCAAACCTCTCAAATCCCAAGCTGTTGGTTTTTTTTTCTTACCTGCTGTGGCCTTTCTTTGCTCAGGACTCCACATCTTTGCCTCAACACCAGTCACTTTGCAAGTGAAGAGGGACTCCGAGCTGCTCCAGCTGCTGAGAGGCTTCCAGGGGTGTTTTTTTCCAGACCTGGACACACCAAAGGCAATGACAGTCCCTCTGCCTGAGCAGCACCAAGCCTTGATTACTGAACAAGTGAAAAATCTCACTTTAGAACCAGTATTTCACATTATTCTTCTACTTCCAACTAAATTTTAAGCCACTTCCATTTAGCCCTGTTTCCATTTCCTAAGGAAACAAGGCACCTACAGTTATGTGGCCCCACTGTCCATCCAACCTCCTCCTTCTTCCCATTATTTTGAACCACAACAGAAAATTTCAGCTGCATTCAAGGGGACAAGTCTCAGTTTTATAATTCTTAGTGCCCAGGCAAGGAGCAAGACTAAAAAAATTCCCTAAATCAGGGAACTGATGCAAAAGTGATGCATCACATGGTTTCCTTAAACTCCCTGGCTCACAGAACTCCTTGCTGCAGTTTTGTCCCTGTGTTTTATAGGGAAAGTCAGGCAAGAATGGATCCTTCCACAGGAAAGCCAGCACACTGTTGTTTGCTCAAAGCCAGCTCAGATGTCTGCAGGAGCTACAGCTACTGATATTTTATTTATTTACTTAGAAATCAGTAGGAAAAACAAACCCCACTTTTCCAACCCGCTCCAGGTGAAGGACTGAGTGCTGTTATTTTTGGAAGAGGAACCCATCAGGCTCAGCCCAAATGAACCCAAACCAGGATGTTTTCCCAGTCAGGACAGAAATGCCAACAGCAGAACACGACTGGTGAAAAGAAAAGATGTCATTTTAAGTTACCCACAGGTGCTGTCTGCGAGATCAGCCAGTGGAAACAAGCCTGGTTTGTTAAATTTGGAACCCCTGGAGCAGGGATCAGACCCACTGAAGCAGAGCTGCCTTCAGAATTTGAGAAGGACCCAGAGCTATTAAAGCCAACAAGCATACACCAATATTTTGACAGTTTTTCCTATGAAAGTGTCCCATTTAACACAGGCATGAGCTCACCAGAGTAAAGGTAGCCACTGTTCCTGCTCAGGAATTATTAAGCAACGATAGTCAGGTCCTGTTAATCCCCTAAAAGGTGCTTTGTACACCAGATGCTCATAAGTTTTCCCTGACATGGGCTACTCACTTGTTTTTAAGCCTGGTCTTGAGTTTCCTAATGGAAGAAAGAGCAGTTCCCACAATATAGACATGGAAAGAACTTGGGCTTCCAGTGGCAGAGTTTTGCTGTGCAGAGAAATGCTCCTCTCCCTCTGATATTGAAACAAAAAAAAAAAAATCCAAACCAAAACCAAACAATCGAACAAAAAACAAACAAAAATCAATCAAACAACTACACACACACAATACAAAAACAAACAAAGAAAAAAAACCCTGACCCCCAACAAACAGTAAACCCAAACAGAAATCCAACACTGCTTTGCAGGGCAAGCACAAGAGTTCCAAACAGGCTTTAAACAGGCACCAGTTGCTTTTAACCAAGACCAGTAGCCTGCTGGGCTTCCCCTTTTTCCATGCCAAACTCCAGAGTTGAACAGAATTCATCTGAAGTGACCCAAAACTACAGGAGATATTACCAAGGAGGCTGTTCCTGTGAATTAAAGCAAAGGCTAAAATCTTTTCCACAGCCCCCAGACCATGAGGGGTCATGGTTAACTTGGGCATGAAGAGGTGAAATAATTGCTAAGATGATGCAATTTATACACACTTCAAATGTTTCTAGTTTCCACCCATTTGGGCTTCAATCCTTGTTGCCAAGTGACCAACTTTCCTGGCTTCTTGATCTGCCCTGCAATAAAAAGGGTGCTCCCTTTATAAAAAAGGTGCTTGAAATTAATTTTCTACTTCCCATCAGCATCATAAATCCCCTCCTTCTGCATCATTTCTAAAAATCCCCTGTCATTGCAAACACCTCAGCTCTGTGAGCACTAAACAATCATTTAACCATGCAAAGCACTGGCAGCTGATCCAGGCTTTTCCACCCCTGTGCCAAGCAAGCCTATCTTGGATTGTGTTGACACAATAGTTGAGGAAAAAGCTGCAGGAAGCAGTTCTTTTGCATTGCTTCCTTTCCCATATACAGCCAGGCCTGAGCCTCAGCTCTAAGTTATTCTGGATCCATTTGTGTGGCTGAAAGAACTGTTATTTTATGTCCAGAAGCCTCTAAAACTCTTCAAGAACCACGCTGATGTAACTGAACACCACGTTTTCTAGAGAAGACTCCTAAAAATGCATTTAATTCTTACCCTACTAGGAAACACTGCAATGCAGGCCAAGGAGACAACCAAAATTTCATTTGCCAGGAAGCATTATTTGCCAGCATTAGAAAGAAATGGGTGTTTCTGCCACTGCCACCACGGCGCTGGGCTCCCACTTTCCCAAAAGGCAGAGCACTCTCTGAGCCTGCAGTGGGATGTTTTTTTGGCTAAAAGAAACAAAATTCAGAACTTGTGGCCCTTCCAAGTCAGCTGACTTCCTCTTTTAGAGCCAAATCACTTCAGCACAAACCTGATCACTGTGAGAAAAACTATTAAACTCCAATGTTCTCAGCTGAGCTCACTGTCTGATTTGAAGAGCACGCAACCCAAGAATTAAGGGTATAAGCATGAGAGGAAAAACTGGGTTTCTATACCAATTTTGAGGGACCTTTCCAGACTAATGGCTGACACAAAGTCATCATCCCACTGGTTATCTCCAATCTCTGGAATAAAGAGCCTGGATTTGAATCATCAACCTCCTGCTTCCAACCATTTCCTCTCGGGACAGCAAAATAAGGAGATGAAAGAGAAATCTTCCAAGTCTTAAATATTTTGGGAATTACAACAGTCAAACCTTTCCTGGTATTTTTTTTTATCACAGCTATACATGCACATACACATTTGCTAAGTGTGCAGATATTTTGGAGAGGAAGAGCAGCTCACAGCAAAGCTTTGTGAACAGGATCTCCTGGACTCGTGCTCCCTCTGCAGAAAAATTTCAGTGCAGCTTTCTTCTGTCTGATCCTGTTCAGCAAAGTGAGGGAGTTTCAAATTGCATCCTGTGCTCAGGAACATTAAAGCAGAATAATTAAAGCATTTTCAGGGCAGCTTCCCCGGGCACTGCACAGTGACCAGCCCAAAGGAGCTGATTCTTCTTCCCTCCTCTACCAGAGGTCAGTTCAGCCCAGGAATGCAGAGAGGGAAAAGTTAAATCACACTGAACCACCCAGAACTGCCTCAAACACAAAACCCAGAAGCAGAACCCAAACCAGAGCCCAGATATAAAGTCCTCTGTCGGGGTTTATTTTAGATACCTGTATTTTTTCACAGCTTTCATGACTCTCTTCAACCATGCAAAAACCAGGTGATTATTACCAGGGTTGTCTCAGGCACAAAAGTTTCTGTAGTTAACGAATAATTAGCTCTGAGCTTTTATTGATACCAAGACCTGGATGTTCTGTGTGACAGGGGTCAATCAAAGAAAAAAAAAAAACAACAGTTCTTTATTAGCACAAAATAGAGCACAAATGTGCCTTTAAGGTTGTCCATGCAATGCCTAAGGCACATGCACACCAAGGCTTCAGATAAAGCTTTTGCAGATACAGACACATTCTATGGAATTCTGATCCAACTCCTATCTCCCCAGAATTCTTAGAAAACACCAGCCTTTCTGAAACAAGGCTATGAGAGAATGCAGTTTTGACCTTTTCCAAATGCTTGTGTCATATATACAGCCAAGAAGAATCCTTCCACTGATCCCATCTCCCACAACTGATTGTTCTTATGCTCTAATTAATCAAACAGGAATTCCAGAAATTCAGCTGCAGCCCCAGGACACCTTTGCTCAGACAAAGAGCACAGAGCAGCACCAAACCACCACACAAAGAGCTCACACCACTCCTCTGGGGAGGAAAAGCATATTCCCATCAGGTCTGTGCTTGGAAAACTCCTCCCTGCTCATTTCATCACATTCGGAGAAAGGGTAAATGTCATCCACGTACTGCAATATTTTTTTTTTTTTTTAATTACAATTACAGGTCAAAACTCATGACAGGTGGGGTTTTATCGCTTTGAACTCCTCAGGAATATCTTGGGTGTTTGCCAGCCTGCAGGAGGGCCTTTCAAACCAGCCCTTTTCCAGATGCGCTCCAAATCCTTCTCGAATTTCATCTGAAACAGAAAAAAAAAAAAGAAAGAAAAAAAAAAATGTAACACAGCCCAGAAGCAACACCTGAATATTCATTCACAGCCACTGCCCACACGTCCCAAGGACAATCTGAGGGTAACACACACAAAGGAAACAAAGGCAGCTTGTTTTAAGTGACAAAATATTTAACCTTGCTGCAGAAAGTACATTATTGGACAATAAAATGCACAAGGATCTTGGTAGCGTTATTTTAAAAGCCTTGTGCAAGAAGAAGTGAGAAGATGGACAATGAAATGGGATGAAATTGAAGAGGATTTTCTCCTCATTAAGTGTTCAACACTGCCTCCCACAAATCTGAAGACATGGAATTACAATTAACCCCAATTTGCAGCCAGGCAAGGTGAGAATTAGCAGAGAATGAACGAAACTATCACAGCAAACCCTACTGAAAGGCAGTGCTGAATGAGAACATCCATAGTTTGAATAGAGGCCCATGTCTTCCCCCAACCCTTCTATTAATGGAAGAAAAAGGCTTCTCCATAGGATAAAACAACAGGAAGCACCTGAGGATGTTGGCAAGACAGGAGAGAAATTAAGATTAAACCAATCTCCCTGATACAACACAGACATATCTTTCACACAAACACCAAAATTCTTCTCCATCAGCCACATGTTTTTGTAATTTACTGTCATGGAAGAAAAATTTCACTTATTACCTATCTCACCATCCCAGAATCATTAAGGTTAGAAAAGGCCTTCAAGATCATCAAGTCCACCCTGTGCCCCATCCCCAGCTTGTCCCCCAGCCCAGAGCACTGAGTGCCACATCCAGCAGTTCCTTGGACACCTCCAGAGATGGGGACTCCACCACCTCCCTGGGCAGCCCCTTCCAAGGCCTGACCACCCCTTCCAGGAAGAAATTCCTCCTGATGTCCAACCTGACCCTTCCCTGGAACAGCTCAGGGCTAAACACTGAATTTAAGGCTCTCCAAGCTGCTGCTTTAAAACAATCCCACTTAAAAACATCCCCCCAACACCTGCCCAGGGGCCGTTTTGAGGAGCAGCCCCGTTGGCACCGGGGAATTCCCCCTTCCCTGAGCTCACCTGACGCCTCTTCTTGCGCCCCTCCTTTATCCTCCTGCGGATGAACTTCCTCCTCTTGAGCAGCTTCTTGTACTTGTGGCGGTTCATCTTCCTCCTGCGGATCTTGAGGACGTTCTTGCACTGCACTGTCCCCCCGGGGGCTGCCCCTCCTTCCCCCCCAGCGGGCGGGGGGCACTCGGAGCCCGGGGGGGGCTCATGGCCCACCTCCTCCTGAGCTCCCTCTGCTTCGGGAAGGGAATATCTCACTGACAGCCAGCTCTCCAAGGGGCTGATGGAGAGTTTCCTGGGAATCAGGATCTCCTCCAGCTCCGGGTCCAGGGTGTGCCACTGCTGGGGCTGGGCCCCGCTCGTGTTGGGGGGCTGGGTGCTGTAGTGGGCGGACGTGGAGCGGCAGCAAAGGAAGGAAGACACAGACCTGGGCAAAAGGTGGCCTTTAGGAGAAAAGAATTTCGTTTAGAAGGCAGAATTTTCACCAGAAAAGCTCTCAAACCACCAGGCAGCTCTGGCCAGAACAGTGTGATAGAGGAAAAGCCTTACGAAAACTGTACTGTCATCACAAAAGCAAGGAAGTCTTTCTAAATTTTAATTACGCTGCTATAATGCCATCTGCTAAAAATACACTGTACTTTACTGTGTGAACTGCCCAAGTCACCCAAGGTAGAGCAGGGTGGAGGTTTTCCTTCACTGAGCAGCCCTGGGCTAGTGGAAGGTGTCCCTGCCCACGGCAGGGGGTTGGAACTGGTCCCTTCCAACCCAAACCATCCCGTGATTCCATGAAGTGCAATTTGGAACGGTGAGGGAACCGTTTGCTGTATCAAACCTGTGCTTTGCTAAGAAATCTCCTCTTTGGCTTAGAAGAGGTTAAGTCAGAGCTACTCAATCCTGACATAATAGATCTGAGAGGTAACAGCACTCAGCAACCACTGACTCAACAACAGCCTCCTCACTCCTAGTCATTGCTTCCCGGAAAAGAAATTTCTGAGAGACAAATTACCCCAGGAAAAAAACCAAACAGATAAACAAATAAGGTCCCACAACACCAGTTTTACCTGCAATTCTCGAAGCCTTCAGTAACTGGGAACTCAGCTGTGATATTAACATTTTGTTTCACTTTGTTGACTGGCAGAGCCAGCAATGACTGTTAAAATAAGAACATTTATTTACGGAGGCAGACATGCATTTTACAAAAAAACCTTCTCTATTTAACCCCAACCCCCCCCCAAAAAAAAGACGGGCTGAGACACCCTAAGCACCCTCCTCGTTTTACCACATCAGTCTGCCGGGCTGTGCTGTGGGGGCCAAGCACAGGGGGTAGCTGAGCCGCGGAGGTGATTAATTAATAAAGCTTGGGCTGCTTCAGCTTTAAAAACACGGCAGCCGAGTCTCCCCGGCACAGCGCTGTTGCCCCTTCAGGCCGGGCGGAGCAGCCGCTCGGCCCTAACGATGGGCAGGAACCGAGGGGCTGCCCCCGCTCCCCGCAGCCCTCCCAGTGCTCCCCGCCGCCGCCCCGAGCCCCGGCACGGCCCGCCCGGAGCCCGCACGGCCCTCCCTCCTTCCCTCCCTCCCCGGCCCCGCCGCCATCACCCGCCGTCACACACCGGCCCCGCCGCCGCCGGAACTTCCGGAGGCGCCGGCGGCGCCCTCTGCGGGTGGCGGAGGGACGGAACCGCACGGTCCGTAACGGCCCTTTATGGTCGGTCCCTTAGCGCTTGCATCAGCGCTGCCTCCGTACAATCCTTAACATCCGCTGGTCAGATTATGTGACCAATACATCTGTACTAGAGCAAGCAGCTGTCACTAGTGTTGAGGCCATGTTGATGAGAACGCAGCTGCGATGGGCAGGGCACGTCTCGAGGATGAAGGACCAACCACCGCCTCCCTAAGATCCTGCTCTATGGTGAACTTGCCACTGGCTGCCGCATGAGAGGAGCCCCGAAGAAAAGATTCAAGGACTCCCTGAAACAACATCTCAGCCTTGGCCATATTGATCACCATAACTGGTCTACTCTGGCCTCCAATCGGGAGGCCTGGAGACACACCATCTATAACGCAGCTGTCTCCTTTGAGAACTCATGCAGGATCACTCTCGAGGAAAAAAGGCAACGCAGAAAGAACCGTGTCTTGCAAAATACACCATCTAAGGAGTCTTTCTGCTGTGCCTTTTGTAATCGGATATGTCTGTCACGTATTGGCCTCATAAGCCACCAGCGTGCCTGTAGCAAAAGTGGATAGTGCCTTCCCAAATCTTCGTTCGCGAAGCCAAGCCATGATGGTCGGTCCCTCACGGCCCTTCGTGGTTCTTCATGGTCCCTCACAGTCCCAGTCTCGGCCCTTCATAGTCCCTCCCGGGCCTGTCATGGTCCTTCATGGCCCCTCACGGCCCTTCATGGCCCCTCACGGCCCTTCATGGCCCCTCACGGCCCTTCATGGTCCCTCACGGTCCCTCATGGTCCTTCATGGGCCCTCATGGTCCTGGTCTTGGCCCTTCATGGACTTTCACAGTCCGTCCTGGTCCTTCATGGCCCCTCACGGCCCCTTACGGTCCTTCATGGGCCCTCACGGTCCTGGTCTTGGCCCTTCATGATCCCTGATGGTCCTTCATGGTCCCTTATAGTCTCTCACAGTCCTTCATGGTCTTGGCCCCTCATGGTCCCTCAGGGTCCTTCGTGGTCCCTCGTGGTCCCTCATGGTCCCTCAGGGTCCTTCATGGTCCCTCGTGGTCCCTCACAGTCCTTCACAGTCCCTCACAACCCCTCGCAGTCCTGGTCTCAGTCCTGGTCTCAGTGACCTTGTGGGAGTATCCCAGGCTGAGCCCCCTCCCAGCTCCCTCAGCTTCTCCTGGTGCTCCAGACCCTTCCCTGGCTTCAATCCAAAATAAATCATTCGACCGGTTCAACCCCAGCGTGTCCGTCACCCACTGGGTTTGCACAGACACCTCAGTTGCACTCGGAAAGTCAATGTCTGTGTTGTGTTCACCTGCTGAGTCACAGCTGAAACAGGTCTGAGCACGGCAGCGTGGCACAATAAGCTGCATCAGGAGGAATTTTGGACATCAGGAGGAGTTTCTTCACAGAAAGGGTTGTTAAACATTGGAAGGGGCTGCCCAGGGAGATGGTGGAGTCACCATCCCCAGAGGGGTTCAAGGAACAACTGGATGTCGTTCCTTAACACTCAGTGCTCTGGTTTAGTTGACGAGGTGGAGATCAGTCAAAGGTTGGACCTGATGTTCTTGGAGGTCTTTTCCAACCTCGGTGATCCTGTGATTCCGTTCCAGTGAGACAGTCTATCCCTGTTGCCATGGGGATCATGGAAGGCGGGCAGACACCTCTCCCTTACACACCCTCGTCTGCATCCGTGGGCAGGTCTCGGTGGCTGCTGTCCAGGCACAGCCACACCTGTCTCTCTCCCTCTTACCTGGCTGTTGTTTGTCTTTTCTTGGTGCAGGAACCCACCATGTTGGCACAGCATGAAAGTGCCTAATCAGCTGGCATGAGGGAGGGATGGTGAAGCCAATCCCAGACTTCAAAGAACGTTTTGCTTTTATAGCTCCCTCAGCAGCTCACAAGGGATTTATTCACCGGCTGCTTTTAGTGTTTCAGACCAGAACAAGGGTCTGTCTCAGTTTTACACCCCACCATGTCAAACTCATCTAGCCTGAAAGGGAACAGCAATGGCTGGAGTTCCTTCTTGCAAGGTAGAAGTGCAGTTCTTTGGTCAGGGAAGAGAGACCAATGGAGAGAAATTAATTAAGGAAGTACTTCAGTAAACAGACTGGTTTTTTAAACAAGACTTTATTGAAGACACTTAAGAAGTTTATGTACAAAACAACATTCCCACCCCCGTATCAGGATGTTAGTCACCCGCTGGGAACAAAGCAATGCCTGGTGTACGCTGTCAACCTGGGGACAGTTTGCCAAGGAATTTACAGAAGTACCAAATTCACGTGGTTTAGAGCTGGGCACTTTCGGCCTTGGCTCAGTTAGGACCGAAGGAAACCAAAGGACTTCTTTTCTGGAGACATGTCTCCAGCAGACTGAGCATCCTGGGATCTGACAGCCTACACTGGCCTTGCTCTGAGGTCAGCTCATTTAACTCTGCAGAGAGCAAGAGGCCCGCTTTGGTTTCGGAAGTGAAGAGGAACCAGCCCCTGGATTTAACTCACAGGTTTTAATCCATTTCAGACGGTTCCAGGAGATACCCCCCACCACCAAGAGCACAGTAGTGTTTGCAGGAAGCATTAGGATAGAGCAGTAGCAATACCGAGTGAGAGAGTCAGCCACTTCATTTTTCAAAGACACCTAGAGAGGCTGGATATCAGACTGGCTACTTCAACTAGTGTGTGAGAAAAGCCCAGAGACACAGACATGAGAGGTTAGAGCACGGCTGACGTGCTGTTTCTTTAGTAACCTGTGCACTTCTACCATGGTAGAGTTTCCCCTTGCCAGTCCAGGAAGGAACCATTCTCTTTTTCACCAAGACGGTCCAGAACAGAGAGAATACCTGGGATAGCCTCTTGCACCTGCATGGGAGCCTGGAAAGAATCAAGCTTGGGTTCATTACTGGGAATTTCCTACGGAAGAGAATCAAATGCACTTAAGGAGTTACTAGAATCAAGAGGGATGTATCTTCCTGCTTCACAGTGTGCCTCTGCAGCACAGGGAGGTGAACACTGTGCCAGGGGCTCTTGGGATAACAAGGGAGCCCTACTTCCACGTTTTCAGAGATGTCACTTACCATGTTTCCACCCATGTCTGTCTGGAGCCAGCCCGGATGCAAAGAAATACAGAGAATTCCATCCGATTTCAAGTCTGCAGCGAGACACCTGGTGATCATGTTCAGTGCAGTCTGCGAGAGTGGAAACCATCTCTTAGGGGGCTGGTTTAAAAACCTCAAGCAAGACCTCAAACCAAGCTAATTGGCACCTCCCTTCCACCATTCTGACAAAGGAAGGGGCAGTTAAAAGATCACAGTAACTTATCCAGACTTACTGGGCCTTCATTCTCAGAGACACCTGTTAATAGAAGCATTGTGGAAGCTCTGTAACCACAAATTGACTGCCCAAAGATGAAACTAAGTTATGATGGAAGATACAGTAGCATTTGAAACTCCTGAGGAGCTGTGAGGAAAATAATGTTGACATAAGGACTGTGTTTTTCTGCAATAATCACTACACAAACCTTCATTTACTTCTGAACAGGGAAAACAAGCGTTTAACAGCTTATGAGTAGGTGGTGTAGGAGAAACTCTGTGTCTGATCTTCACTATCCATACAAACTCAGTCTCTGGAGGTGAGAAAACTAAAAATCCCCCCTCTCACTAACCAGCATCACCACGTACAGGTCAGCACACCTTTTGCTGAGTTCTGTGCTCTCTCTCCTCCACTGGAGAGGAACGCAGCTGACAGCACACACATTTCATGGCATCAGTTCTCCCCTGAATGCCAGATCCCTCTGAATCACAGCAGTGATTTGGGGAGCCTGTTCTTCAGAAGTTCACATGCCCGCTCCAGGTGTTTTACAGGTCCCACTTCCACCCACGAGAAGAACAAGCACAGTTTCTGTGTCCATCACCATCCTAAGCTCAGCGTGGTCTCTAACTCCCAGCCTACCCTCAGCCAGGGAGCCCACAAACCTTGGCTATCCTGTAGGGATAGACCTTGAGGAACATCTCATTTGCCTGGACGAGTTGCATGGAGGCAGCGAGAGAGGACATGTTGATAATAGCAGCTCTGTGGCAGCCCATTCCTGTGCTCAGCTGGGCTGCCTTCCTCAGGAGGGGTAAGAACGCCTGGGAAAACAAGAGTTTGGTTTAATTTCGTGATTTTGGTTTGATTTGGTTTGCGTAATTTCCCCATTCAAGGCAAGCCAGGCTCTTGAAGAATTCCAGTACCACCAGCACAGAATGGTGATGACTCCTTGGTGGCCATAGGAAACCTTCCTACAGCAGCCAACTGGAAGTAGCAAGGACCTTCAGACTCTTCCACCCATCTCCTAACCCCACCTGTCCTCTGAAGTGACCTCACCCCAGGTGGATCTAAATGCAGAGAAAGGTCCTTGACAGACTGCTGCTCTCCAGACACGCAGTTCAACATCAGAACTGTACCCGTGCAGTTCCAAGGGGAAAACCACTTTGGTTATAAGAGAAAACCCCCTTTAATACCCCAGATTAAGCACATTCCTCCCAGTTCTTACCTTGGTGACCATCAGCTGGGCAACAGTGTTGGTTTCATAGATGGTGAGCATCGTCTCTGCCGTGACCTCTTCCAAGGAGGCGAGCACGTTGATGCCGGCGTTGTTGATGAGGCAGTTCAGCCCTTTGTCCCCCACAATTTCTTCCACTTCCTTGACTACTTTCTTGATGCTGTTTTCACAGACCACATCTGCACAGAGGAGGCACAGTGAAGAGTGTGGGTCAGAGCCTGCCTGGCACGACACAACACGTGCCCAAACCAAAGCCAAAGCTGAGTGGGGACATTTAGGCAGCACACGGGTGACAATGCACAGAAGATTTTAGATAGGTTTTGTTTCCCCAGTGTTATCTTAAGGGAGTTTTCAGCTGCTGGACATCATGTCCAGCTACTGATCACCCAGGAGAGCGAGTTCTTAAGGTGCACTCACCTGAGAAAGCTGAACATATTTCTATGGACAGAAATAAGACCCTGTACTCACCCAGCTGGAGAAGCTTGACATTGTTGTACTGCTTGCTAAGCTGCTGGAGTTCCTAGGAAGAAGAAATTTTTTTTTGTTATCTTCTATATATATATATAGAGAGAGAGAGAGAGAGAAAGATCTCCATGGCTATTACATAAAACAGTTGAAGATCTGCACCTCCAGAACTGAAATATTTTCATGACTGGACTAAAGGCATCGATACTACTTCGTTTTCCAACCTGCTGAGCAGCTTTCCTTAGAGCCAGATCAACTGCTCCAAGAAACTGGACTCTTTCCCTGCTTAGTCAGATCCCAGCATGCTGGATTTTTAGTGGGATAGTTCTCAGTGTGTTCAGCTCCAGGGTGTGTTGGCAGGGTAAGCACCAAACAGCAGTTCCACAGCAGGCCCAGAGCTCAGGCAGCATTCCAGTAAAAAGCCAGAAATTCCCCAATTCTGTAAGAAAAGCATCATTCTCCTGAAGCTCAGCTAGCACTGCACATCACTTCAGGGCAACAGGAATGCTCAAATTGGAATTACTGTTTGCAGGAAAAGCAGTTTTCCCGTGGAAATTCTGCTTCCCCAGCATCTGTTCTTGTAGCTGAAGGTGAAGCACACATGAAACCAGTTCCATGCAACAATAACATTCCCTGCTATAATTCAGTCATCTGTTGACTGCCTCTGAGCAGAGATTGGTGTTCCTGGAGAAAATCAGGACTTTGTGGTGTTATGGCTGGACAAAGTGTGTCCAAATTGGATTTATAGCCCCAGCTGGAATACTTAGGTTTCTGTGCCATGCAGCCAAGTGGGAAGCGTGGCCAAACATAACAGATGGATTGCATACTCCCAGTTGTGTTCAGGAGACAGCAACCTGGCCAAACATTCCAGCTCCAGCAAATCCCTTTCTTTAGGAGCCCTTTGGGAATGGGGGTCAGGAGGGCTGGTTTTGAAAGAATACTTCTCTGCCACTTGGAGACACTCAGGGACTCGGTGTCCTCTGACAAACTATAATGCATTACAACTTTTATCTCAGCTCATATCCTGCAGGATTCTCTCCAGGCTTGTTTGGGAAATTTGTTCTCCCACTGAGGCCAATCTACAACTGCAGTTCAGGCTGTTAAGGGGAGGGGCAAGGAGAACAAGTCAGAAGCACAAAACCAGAAGACATTCCTTCCCTTGGACAGGGCTTAGTGGGGCAGTTTTCAATAAATTAAAGGCCCAGAACACACTGTCTTGCTTATTGACAGTCCAGGATGAAATAGTTCTGCCATGTCAAGGCCTGCAATAATTACATGGCTTTGGACTGTCACTGGATTTCAGTTTGACAATACCACTTAATTGATAATAAACTCCAGAAGTGCTCTGGCTTCTCAGGGCTTGTTCATTTATTTATAGTTCATTTATTTATATGCTTTATTCTCTGACAGAAACAAGCTACTAAGTCCTGCTAAAAGGTCAGAGCTGTTTTGTGTAGCAACAGCAACTGAGAGGCTTCTGAGGTGAGTAAGCAATATTTTCAATTAAGAACTCCAAACACTGTAGCATTAAGCACTCTCCAGAACATAAACAGCATGAAATTACAATCACTGCAGGCAAATCAGGTTTAAAATTCAATGGTTTTTCCAGTTAGTTAATTATTTAGTTAACAAGTGACTCCCACTGCAGTGGTTAAAGTTTCTCAGAAGCAGCTTCCAGGCATAAAGGTAACCTAGACCTTGGTCCTCAAGAATGTTACACCTGATATAAGCTGAAAAATCCAGTTAGGAAAACTAAAAATTGCAGGTAAGCCTATTTTTTCCCCTACTGTGACTAGAGGAACGTGAGGAAAGGAGGACAGAGACAAGCAGGTCCAGCCAACATATCCCAGCTAAGGCATTTTCAGTTAGTGTGCTGTGACAGCCAACTTAAAAACAAACAAGACAAACAAAACCCAACAAAAACCCCACAGCACAAAGCCCAAATTCTGTGTTTAACATAGTAGCTCTAGAACTGCCCTGCATCAGAATAGTCACCCCTGAGAATCAACTCTCAGGGAGTCCAAGAAGAAAATCAAACTCTGATTAGCATCTGTTGTTTCCTGGTTGCTGATTTTTTAATTACTATTAACAAAGAGTCAACCTACTCTGATTTAAACAAGATCCTCTGGCACTCAAGGCTCCAGATACAGATTCCTCAGCACGCTGGGTATTTATTGCTAGATTTCAACCAGGAATGTTTTGTTGCCTTTGTCATTTAGCAAGATTTACTTTGCCTTCTTTACAAAAGCATTATCCACTCCAGTTACAGCCCTTGGAAAGGATTTGGCTCTGCTGGGCCAGTTGGAAGCAATCAAGCCACACAAACACAGCCTGTGGGCAGCTTTGTCGGGATAAGGATGCCTGGGTATCCTCCACATCATCCTGCTTGCACTCAGGACAAAGCCAGAGGTGTATCCTCTGTGTCCCTCTGAGACAGATTATGTCCTATCCCAGTGTACAGCTTGAAGTGTGTAACAGCTTCCACCAGCACTGCCCAGCCCCACAGTCCTCTCTGACTCAAGAAAAGCCAGACCTTAATGCTGTAGGAAGTGTAAAACACTTCCAGGAAAAAAAAAAACAAAAAACAACCAACCAACCAACCAACCAAAACAACAATACTGCAATAACCTCAAATTAGAAAGACTTCAAGAATGCCCTCTTTGCCTGATACATATTCAGGAATGCCCCCTTTGCCTGATATAACACATCTATCACTGCTCAGCTGCTCTTCCCACTTGCAAACCACACGGCTAAAACATGGACAAAGGGGGAAAAAAAGAACCCCCGAGCTGCCAGAGCCCGCGAGGAGCAGGAGAGCTCCGTGTCTGCCCGGGGAACAGGCACAGCACCGCCGTAACACTATCTCCGGCTTCGGAGGAAGGGAAACAGCACATTAAGCCCTGGAAGCTTTCCAGAGCTCTGGAGGGGACCCTTGAGCAGTGAGGAGCTGAACGATTCCTTGTTCACCTGAGAACTCACTCGGGCTGCGGGGAGAGCAGGAGGAGCGGGGGATGCTCCTGTGCTGAGGTCCCACATCCAGCTCTGGGAACGGATTTCCCCCGGGGCCATCTCCTCCTTTCCCCCCCTCAGAGCAGGGACTGAAGGGGCTACAGCATTTTTAAGTGAGGTTCCAGACTTTAGGTCAGAGTTTTTCCCCTTTGATGGGAAAGAAGGATGGGGGAGGAAAGAGTAGGAAAGAAAAGCAGGAGCGCGGGGATGATTACAGCTGCGTCCGTGAGCCCGTGCAGGCTGCGCTGTGGTTTGGTCCATCTGGAGCGCAAAGACAGGACGTCAGGATTATTTTGCAGGAGATTTGTAGCTGCTTCCACTCGCAGCGCCGGAGCAGCCCGAGTAAAGGCAGACTGGAATCCAAGTGTGGCTGGAGGAGTCTCCCGATGGTACTTTTCCAGGAGGGGCAGCGGTTATCTGGATGTGCCTGCGGGCCTGCTGCCTGTTATCGTGTGATCTGCAGCCCATTTGTTAGGCAAATGTTCTGGGGAGGCCACCTAGGAGCTACTCAGCACAAGGAGTTTTTACAACTTCTGCCAGCACAGACTCACATGCAAAAGCCTGCAGCTGTTGAGCATTATCCCAAGGTTAGGGAGTTACAGGAGATGTGCTGCTTTCCCTGGTAAGCAGAGGAAAGCAGAGTCAGCCTTCCCCAAGCATCTTCCTCAAGTCAGGTCTTGAAGGGCTCTTCTCTGTGTCCAGTGTTTGGAGGACTGCAAAGTGTTCAGTCATCACTGCTGAGATATTCTTGCCCAAGGTGGACACTGTCTTTGCCAGCAGCTAAGAGTATTTAATCATTTTTCCTCTAAAAACTGGAAGGTGATTTTTAAAAGCCCCTTCATTTAAGCTTTTCCCATCCTTTCCCTCCCCTCTGCATTCTGCAATGAGAAAATGCTCCTCTGCCAAACCAGAGCAGAGCAGAATTTAAAGGAACTGTCCAAAGTTGCTGTTCATCCTCTAAAGCAGGAGAGGAAGTGGGGGACAGTGCACTCATGTTAAGAAGGATTTTTCATATGGTCACTTATCCCAAAGCAAAGTGGGAGGAAACAAAATTAGACTTCAATTGCTGTCAAGAGAAAAAGGAAGCACTGACATTCAGGTGTGCAGAGAAAGAACTCACTCAACTTTGCAGCCCAGTCTGAATGGTCAACAAGCAGGTCTTAGTTGGGCAAAGCCCATTTCATGTGCCCTAAGCCAAGCCTGCAGTGCCAGACTCTGGAGAGCAGGAACCTGAACTCAGGGTGTTCAAGATTTGATGGAAACGTCAACGAAGGCAAAGGTTTCTCTCTGGGAAAGAAAAAAAACCCAAACAACCAAAATACCAAGAGAAAAATCACTGAACCTTTGCCTTTCCTACCACGGCAACACTCCAGCAACACTGCCAGGCTGGATCCAAGCTTGGAGATCACCAGTTGAATTTGTGCTCCCACGAACAAGACTCCCAGTGCTGGAGGCTCCAACAGGTCCCTGCTCACCCTGTGCCAGCCCCAAGGACCAGCAGCACAGTGCAAACACTCAGGAGGTCACAAGGTTTTGTGCCAACTCCAGGCACTGCAGATGGGGCAGATAACACTGGTGAAACCACCACAGTACCTTTAGTAAAGATTTCTCTCCCTTGTGGCGTTTCCAAACCCATCTGTTAGAAATCTGCTTTCAGCTGGCTGCAGAGGCTTCTATTGATGTCCTGCCAAAGCACAGCACATGGCCTAGAGGTCCTCACAAAGAACAAAAACCCACCCTGATGCACCAAGGACAAACCTTGCCCCCCTAAAAACCAAAAAGCTTAGGATGCACCCCATGTGTCCTGCAGAATCCCCGCTGGGGTTCCTGGAATGTGGCTCTGGGCCAGCTTCCTGCCTACAGGACACTCTGCCAGCAGACTTTCCAGGTTTTACCGCAGGCAAGGAGTGACCCAGACTCTTCCCAGACACCCTGCACTGTCTGAAGGCTGTTTAATCTCCTTGTGCAGCTTTACCAACCTCTTTGCTCGAGAATTTTGGGTACTGACAACGCAAGAAACCCGACGAGTTGCGTCGAGATGCGTCGGTGTAATGTTTCCTAGCAAGCTCTTCCTATTGAAGGAACAATTTTGCTTCTCCATGTAATTGATCCCAGACCATTACAGTGAGAAATCACTGCTGAACACAAGGGCCAGTCGGTGAAAAAGAGAAAGAACCTCCCTCAGCAGCGGCTCAAGCAGCTTCAGAACAAACAACCCGGCGGGGAGATCTCTATCTGACACAGGTCAGATGTCTCTGCTGCTTTCCTGGGCTGCTGCTGCACAGGGGTTGTGCAACCACTAAAGGAAACAGGCTGGGACAGGTGCCAGGTGTGGGAACAGGAGTTAAAAGGGAACAGAATGGCAGTGGATTCCTGCTCAGGAGCTCAGGTGGTACAGGAGGGGGTGAGGGGGAGCCAACAGGGGCCAGAGCTCTGAAAGGCAGCCTGTGCACCTGATTTCAGCCTGGCCGGGCTGTTTCGCAGCACTTCTGTTCAGAAATATCCTAAATGTGCTTTTGTGCTGGAGAGTTTTTTTTATTTTACAAGAAAAAAAGGAAATTAATACTTTTCCCTGCAGTTTCATAAGTGGAGCAGCAGAAGCTTCTGGTGGTCAGGGTGCAAGTGTTACCTGACCAACCCTGCACCACATCCTTGAAGGAGACCCTCAGCACCACATTTTTAAGGTTTTATGTAGCTAAGCAGTAAGCAAAGTGGCTGTGTTTGGTTTATTGCTGGTGTGGTGTGATCACACCACGTGTGAAAGGAATCAAATCCACCAGAAGGAGCAGGTTCTGTTCACCTCTGCACGTGCCAGGGAATTCACTGTTCCCTTGAAACAGGGCAGATGCAGAAATAGGGCTTTGGGTATCAATTCTCCTACCCAATGCCTGTGGCATCACAGAGGGGTTTGAGACAATCACAGAACCAAGAGCTCAGATTCCTGCAGCTCTGGAGCACCAGGAAGAGAGTAATACCTGTGCATATGACTGTGCTGCCCTAAATTCACCTTACTGAGGAGAGTTAAGAAGAGATGCATCACTAGAGACCACAAAGTGTCTGACAATCCTCATCATTTTGCCTCCCAAATTTGTCTGACAGTCATTTATAGCAGCTCAGGGATGGGGAAGGAGTCCCAGCACTCTGTAGCTGCAGGGACGTGGGCTGCAAGGGAACAGGGCTGCAAGTGGATCCACCAGCAGCAGGTAAGAAAAGCTGCTGTTTTCAGCAGAAAGTGCTGGGCCCTGCCCTGCCGAGGGGGCACTGAGGGGAGCGTGGAGTTCACTGAGAGGAGTGTGGAGTTCACTGAGTGTTGAATTCATCATTCATTCGCGCTTCCTCACTGTTGCAAGTGCAGCGGAGAAAGAGAAGAGGCAGACGGGGCACAGCCCCTTCTGGGGACACAGACACACCGCGTGGAGAGACAAGGAAAGCTGCGACGGGTCTCACTGGGAATGTTTCTGAGGGATGCGCTGCCCCTGCAGGGCTCCGGCTCCGTGCAAAACGGAGAGACAGACTTATCTCCAGCTGCAAATCCGGCGAGAAACTCGTGGACAAGAGGAGCGGGGCAGCAGGAGCGCTGGAGATGCTCGGGGGCTGCGGAGCGTCCCGCTCGCTCTGCTCCTCCCGGGGACGCTCCCGAGCGGCGATATCCCCCTGCTCCAGCCTCGGAGACCTCCCCAGCACCAGCTCCATCCGCACCGGCCCCCGCCCCGGGCAGGAGCTCAGCCCCCAGCTCCATCCCATCCTCTCTCCGTCCCATTCCCAGCTCCATCCAATTCCACCCCGGGCACTCGCTGCCGGCGCTCGGGCGCGGAGATGCTCGAGATGTTCCGCGCTTCCCAAAGTGCCTTCTCCTCGCCTCCCCCCCCCCGTTACCCGCCCCCCGGGACCCCCTGCGCCCCCGGCCCGGTTACCTGCGCCTTCTCGGGGTCCCGGCAGGTCGCCAGGACGAAGTCTGGGGAGGGGGTGGCGACCGCGAGCCCCCGCACCAGCCCCAGCCCGATGCCGCGGCTGCAGCCGGTGATGAGCACGGAGCGGCAGCGCGGCTGGGCCATGGCTGGCTCGGCTCGGCCCGGCTGGTCCCGGCTCAGCTGGTCCCGGCTCGGCTGGTCCCGGCTCGCTGCGCTCCCGGCTCGGTTCTCACCCACACGCGGTTCTCAACCTGCGCGATGCGGAGCCGTCCCGGTCCCGCCCCCGCCCGGCGCCTCCCCCGGGGTAGGGAAGGAACGGGCTCGGACTGAGGAAGGTGGATCTGCTCTTCTCCCTCTCACAAAGCCCCGAGCCCATCTCGCTCCCAAGCCCCGCTCCACAAACTCCCGCAGGGAACAAAGAGAGCCCCGACCAGAGCCTGCCCTGCCTTTGCTAATCCTCACACACATTCCCCACAGGGCGTGCGTGTGCCATCCCACATCAACAACCTACTCCTGATCCACACACTCACACAGAATTTGGTATGTGCAGGGATAGAGGCTTTAATTACATCTGCTGGCACAATATTGTATTTTCTTTATTAAAAGCTCACTGAGCTTTTAAAATATTAACTCCATCCTGACAGAGGTCAGGGGTAGCCTCTCCCCTCAGACTTGGGAGACAAAACCACAAAGAGGTTTTGCAATTCGTTAAAATTCTGGGGAAAACCCTCAAACATTTGCTGGGTGTGCCCCGTTTCCCATTTTTTGGTTTATTTCTAAGAAACTGCAGTAGCTCCAAAAATGTACAGGATGTACTTAAAGTATCTGGAAGTGTCTGAAGGTTTAATGCTCCTGTCACGCTCCCAGGGTGAGAGGAGGGTGACAGGACACTTGCAGACAGGTCCTCAGACACACCAAGTGTTGGCTGTGAGCAAAGATGACCAGTAGCTCCTGGCTCAGCCTGGATTCCAGGTCCCCAAAGCTGGTGGGAAAAGCTCATCCCTGTGCACACACTGGAGGTGGCAGAAGCCAGCAAGAAAGGCCATCCCTGGATACTCAAATCAGCTTTTCTTCCCAATAAAGCTCCTTTCCAGCCACCTCTGTCTCACAAACACTCAACACTCTTCTTTTCCAGGTACTTTAATCCACTACCTTCCTCCCCAGGTGTGCATTTCACAACTCCCTATGTGACAACAAAACATTCTGGTGGGTTTGCAGAATCTTTCAAAAAATCCCAATCAGGCATAAAACTGCTTAGTGACCTCTCTGTGCTTGGGATCTGAACACCAGGAACAGGGATCACTGAACAACCTGAGATGTTCTGATGAGCAAGAACCCTGGAAGAGTCATCAGATGCTGAGACAACAAAGTCATAACTCACCTGGAGAGCTGAGACCTGTATGTGCAGGCACATAAAAACGTGGGGCTTTTTAATTTCAGGTTTATTTTTGATTTCAGCTCCTCCTCTTCTGCCAGCTCCAGCCATGGAGCTGAGATCAGCAGCAGCACCAACTTCCCAAAATGTCCCAGCCCTGCTCAGGAACCTCAGCTGGAGGCAGGGAAATGCACTTCCCAGCTCAGATCTTTGTGGACTGGGGGATGTTACATTTGGGATTGACTGGAGAGGTGCCTAAACTACTAGAACACCCCAAAATTATCAACTTTGAGGGAACAGGGATTTAATCCGATGTTTCAAGCCCACTACAATTTGACAATCATCCAGCACCAGATTTCTTTCCTTATGAGTAGGCACAGGGGTGTAGCTCATAAGAAACTACTATCAAGTAAACTTAATAGAAAATCAAATACTTTAATGAAATCAGGGAGCATGAGAGAGTAACAGCTCAGATATACCACTAGAACTGATACTACTGGGCTGTGGGGGTCTGCTAATTTGCTTTTAAACGCTCTGTTCTCCAACAAGCATGCAGATTGACAAACTACTACTTCTTCAGAGTGTCAAAGATCCTGAGTAAAGAATTTCAAACCACTCAAAATGTATATATAGGAAATGTCTTATGAGCTGGTGGCCTGCACACAGCATTGCACAGATAAAAATATACTACTCTCAATGCACAGAGCTAAATACTTTCACATTTATCAGAATTTTCTACACAAGGGTTTGTTTTTTTATAGAATTCAAGTTTTGAATTTTCTGTATATATCTTCACCTGTATTAAACAAATGCTTATTTACAATTGTGGATAAAGTGTAAAGGCTAGTAAGGCCATATTTCCATATTGTACTGTAACACTGCAAAATATATATACACATAGAACCTAATATAGGCAACAGGGCTAGAAAAGTCACCCCCCCCATCTGTACAACACCAGAGTCAGTATGAAAAGACAGCTTTGTTAGCACCAGAGCCACTCCCAGGGGTTAGGAACTGCCTGGGGGCCTTCCACCTCCACAGGGCACAGCATTCCAAGGGCTGAGCCACAGGGAAGAGGAAGTCCCAGACGGGACGCTACGGGATGGGAATCACTAAAGAGCAGGACGGGCGACGCTCCAGCACGACAGTCACCGGGACATCCCTCCCTTTGGACTGAGGAAGGAGCAGGCAGCTCCAGCAGGATGGAGCTTAGGGAGCGAGGTGGTTTTCAGCCCAGGCCGCGGGGGCGGGGGGTGCCCTCAGCGGCGGTGCCGGCTGTGCCCGGGGTGCTCGCGCTCGTAGCGGTGCCCGGCGCGCTCGTAGGAGCGGGAGCGCTCGTGCCGGTGGTTCCTGTAGTAGTGGCTCTTCTTCTTGTACTTCCCGGAGTGGTCGGAGCGCTCCCGGGAGCGGCTGCGGGAGCGGGACGAGCTCCGGCTGCGGGATTTGCGGGGTTTGTGCGTGGAGTATTTGTAGTCTTTGGATTTCTTGTAGCTCCTCACCTTGGAGCCCTTGTAGCCCGAGCTGTGGTTGAACTGGCGCGGGGGGGAGTCGCTGCGGCTGCGGGAGCGGCTGTGGGATTTGGAGCCGCTGGAGGTGGAGTAACTCTCGCTTTTCCTGGGAAAAAAGAGGAGAGAAAATGGGATTTTCTTTAACTGTGACACCTTCATTCTGCACTCTGTTGTTCTGTGCAGCTGTAATTTCCTCACACACAACCGCCCACAAACAGATCTGAACAAGTTCACAGAAAGCAGAAGTTAATCCGAAACTTTATGCCAAACACTGTGTCCTAAAACATCTGCTTACTGGAGAAATTTTTAGGAACTTGTATCCCTTTCTCCAGCTTCAGTTATAGTGACACTGCCACCAAAACACCCCAGCTTGGAGTTTAATCTGGAGTTTAACTGGCAGCACCCACTGCTGTGTCACTTCACAGCCTCCTGGGGACAAACCACTGTGAAATCCCAGCCTGGGAGGGTGTCCCAGCACAGCCCCCCCGTGCAGCAGCACCTACCTGTGCTTAGGGGATGCAGATCTCGAGGCTGATCTGGAGTAACTCTGATCTCTGCTCCCACTCCGACTTCTGCTCTCCCTCCCTTTCTGGACACTGCAAGAGACAATCAACACTCAGTTATTTTGCTTAAAGTACTCATGGGAAGAAATAAGCTATTTCCTTAGGAGGCCTTACCCATTTACTGGGCTATTGGAGCTCGTTCTTTTGGCTCCCTCTGTTTTCCTTTTAGCATTCTTCATTGCCTGGACAGGTAGTGGGGAAGGTTTATTTCCTTTAACCTCCTTTGGAGACTCTGGAAAAACAAGCCTTTGTTACCTCTTTTGCAAGTATGGGAAGTACCTGAAAGGACTGAAGGCTCCCCTCGCCCCATCTCACCACCTCTGCAAGGATCAGAACTGTACAGCTGGATTTTCCACACACACAACCAACCCACAAACAGATCTGAACAAGTTCACAGACAGCAGAAGTTAATCTGAAATTTTCTGCCAAATGTTTCACCCGAGGAGTGAACTGGAGGCAGAACAGCAACTTCCTTTTCTTGCCAGTTATTCAGTATCACTTTAAAGGTAAACTGAGGGGAGATGATGGTAAATGTTACCTTCTAGGCAAGACTGGAAACTTTCAACCAAGAAGTGCAGGAAAATATTCCCCACCAGTCACCCCAAAATGTTACTCCTGCCAGAGCTCCTAACACACCTCTGCTTTAATACTGCTTTAGCATAACGTGCCAGTTGCAAGTATTTATTGCCAAAACCACATAAAAACAAGCCCCTGTACTATATGAGTTTAAACTAGTCTTAATTTTAGACTAATTTTATTTTAGCTTTTATCTGATTCAAGAAATCACGAAGCTGCAATGCTATTCAAACTCTGCCAGTTGAACAGTAGCTAGAAGCCAGCTTGAAAAAAAAAATCCCCAACCAACCCCAAACCACACTTGTAAATGCATCCCAAAGGGGTAAATACACATGAAAGATGAGAGTGTTATTAAAACCGAGTTATCCACTATTTACCGTTTTTCGGGGCAGGGGAAAATCCTGATGTGTTATCCAAACTCGGGACTCCCTCAGGTACCAGACCTTTAGCTTGTGCTTTTGCCTCTTCAATAGCTAATTTCTTCTTTTCTATTTTACTTTCCAGATCAGACAAATCCACCTGTGGACACAGGAGCACTGCTGGTGACAACACTTAGTGAACTGACCTTCCTGCTTGCTCGCTCACAGGGACAGCGACTATTCCTTGTTCCCTTCATGTTCCCTTCCCAAAACCAGCCTTGGTTTCAAACAGGACAAGGTTTTGTTTGTTTGGTTGGTTTTTTTTAAGTGAGGGCTCCCAACATGCAAGAGAAACAAACCTTTTTCCTTGTGTAGAGCTGCAAAATTTTTAAGCAGATTTCTTGGATTTCTTCCTCCGTCGCTCCGAACAGTAAAAACCAGTGCGGGCGATTGGGAAGAGGGATCTGAAAGGGAGAGACAGAGACACCCTCAACTTTCTGCTCCTGTGAGGAGGCTGAAACCCCCCCTCCCAAATCCATGGAAAACCCTGGCTCACCTCCAGAGTCCTGGCTGCCAGGTAAATGCATGCACAGGCAATGCTCTCTGGCTGGAACCTCACAAAGACATCTGTTCTCAGGCTGTCGTTCATGTAGTTCCTGGAAGACAGGAGAGCAGAAGGTTGCAAGGCACTGCAAAGCTCTTTGGGGTGTTTTTTGTTTTGTTTTGTTGTTTTATTTCTTTTGGTTTTACTTCTATGAGGGCTATTTCTTTCTGCATTCAGTTACTAGACTTCGACATTACAGTCCTGTAACTCTATAAAGAGAAGTTGAATGATTTTTTTTCTTTTTTTTTTTTTTTAACTTGGAAAAAAAGCAAAACTAAAGTAAATCCCTCAAGGGTAGGGATGTGTGACAGGAATTAAGCCTGACTGACTGCTGAAAACTCAGCTGTGAGGAGAGAACCAATTTGAACTTCACTTTTCCCTGCTGGATCTCTACTGGCCTGCTCTCATGCAATAGACAAGTTATTTTCATCAGGACAACATACAATATGGTCTGGAGTACTCAGTTATAGAATTTTAGGTTCACATGTTTCCCTGCAATAGGGCAGAACCAGATGTCTGGCAAAAGCTGCAGCTCCTTCAGTAGCTGTCCCAGGAAAGTGCAGTCCTCTTCAGCACATGACAACTCCCACTGGGATTTAAGGGGGTCCATTTCCTTCAGAAGCAGGATTTTTCCATCCAGAACAGAATTCTTTTTTGATGCAAAAATCAGCCATAGAAGAAATCAGGTTGTTTGGGAACGTCAGTTCAGGATAACAGTCAGTTTTCAGGGAGATCTCCTCTTTGGCACATGAAATAAGGTTTCCAAATTGTCCCATTTCAGTAAGGTTGCTTAAAATGAATATTCACAGAATGAGAAAACTGTAAAATATTGCACATATTCCAGTCAGTACACTTAAGAATTATCCTGCTAAATCTTAAATACACAAAGTAACTTCCTCTGAATCTCTCAGCTGATGTGCTTTAAGAGATCTAGTATTTGAGCACTTATATCAAGCAAAATATCAGATGGAGAAAAACTAAAACCAGACACAGTAAAAGTCCTCAAAATATTATGTTTTAAAGTAGTAATTAACCATGTGGGTACCCAGTATACAAGGATTCACTGACCCCCAAGACACCCAAAGCAGAGACCACAGGTCAGACATCTGCAATCAGTTTACAAGGGCAGACAAAGGAACTTGAATCCCAAGAGTATCCAACTCCCACTTGTCCTACATTCCTGTTTACACAAAGAACAACTGCTACCCCAGAGAAGCAACACTACCCATCAGCTCATCTTTCTGGGAAAAAAAGAACTTCAAAACCTACTTTTCTTGTCCCACTACAAAGAGAGCACAAACCTTTTGGTCAGAAAAAAAAAAAAAAAAAAAGAGATAAAGTGGAACTTCAGCTGGAAGTCACACAGCTTTTTTTTCTTTTTTCTAATGTGCCAAATTGAAAGACATGCCTGCTCCAGGTTTGGCCTCTGCACATCTTCCCTGTGGGCTCAGAATCAGACACGTGGGGAAATGAATCCTTGTCACAATATTTTAAGAAAAAGGGAATGCTGTAAAAAAATGCACATTTCAAAAACCAACTATACTGGATACCCACCAGTTTGCAGGTACTGGAAGCAACCAACAGGAGCACAAGAGATGTGTTATTGTAACATCTGACCCATTTCTCTAGCAGGGTAACTCCCTCCCTCCTCCTCCCCCTCCCATTACAAGCAGATAACTGGCAGTGATCAGTCCATACCTCACATTCCAGTACTCCATGCAATGGTACTGGGAAGTCAGGAAGTGTCTCTAAGTGTTACATTTGTCTCCACGCTTCAAACATGTACTCAAATGTTTTCTGACTAGTTCACAAATGCAAACTACTCGTACTTTTTTGCCTTAATCCATCCCTTTAAGACTTAAAACCCCGCCTTAAATTTGCTTTATCACTTAAAGAACACATCACATTACGAGATAAGAACATTAAAACCCTTTCGTAACTTCAACAGTCAGGTTATAAAATATACAAACAGTCAAAAATGCACGATAAAAAAAATAAAAGTATAAGCACAAGAAGCAGTTGGCCAGTTACTCTACTATCATGTATATACCACCTGTCTAGAGCCAGCCTTCTCTTTGGAGAGCTTTGGGTTGACTGAAGACGGCAGCTATCCCTGCACCATGGGCAGCAGAGGAGAAGTCTTAGTCACTTACCCTCAGAGGCTACCCTTTGATTAAAAGAGTACAGAAAAGAAAAGTCAAAACTGGTTCTCTACACACAGGTCACAGTACCAGACAGTTCAGTCAGCAGAAATATGGTCTTTGGATTCACTAAAAGGGTTTTTACACCACGCTATTGTTAAAAAGCATTATGGTTTCAAAGCGTTTCTTTATTCGTTAAAAGTTTTCAGACCTGCAATTTTACAGAAGCTTCCCACCCCCAAGCAAATATTTATTGTAATGAGAGCAATAAGGCAGAGGACATTTCTTGGCAAACAAGAATCCAGTCTATCCATCTATCCAGTCTCAGAAGCTGACAACTTGCATTATCCACATAAATAGAAATGTGTCTGTGCTGAGGTTTTGACACACCTGTAATCGAGCTCAAGCCCTGGGAAAAGCCATTTCCCAGCACTGGAAACAGACTTGAACTACACATGAACAACAAAAACCCAAGGAAACGCTAAAACCCACCCCAACATTTTCCCTTCAGCTGAAAAGTGGAAGCAGAGAGGAGGGAAGTGAGAAGTCAGGGTGGAAAGCTACCTTACCATTAAAACAGTGCCTCTGACTTAAGAGGCCGATCAACATTTGGGAAGTAGTTTGGGGCACGCCAAGGACAGTGGATCTGTCTGGTGTGGCCCCAAGCACTCCTGAGCAATGCTGCCCAGTGCCTCAAGTGACATATTTCTGCTACTGCCCCTTCTGGTCTCTTAGAACAAGGAAAATCAACTTACCATGAGGTCTGGACCAGGTGTTGGTTACGTTCACATTCTAATACCTGAAGGTACATAACGATTATCTGGAAGATATGGGTTATTGAGTTATTAACGAGCATCTGGAGAGCCACCAACTCATTTCAGAGGGGCATCCATGAGGCATCTGTCAGCCTCTTTCAAGTCCTACAACACTCCACATGAAGTGTTTGCACCATCCCCAGTGTTTATCCACACAGCTCTGGCCTTCCTAGCTCTCCACGTTCCGAGCCCATCCATCCTCCTCCTCAGCCAGGTGTCTTGTCTTCACCTGGGTGCCACCTAAGGATGTTCTCCCACAAACCTCAGGGCTCCTTTTAGCTGCAGCTTGGGAGGAAATATTGCTGCCTGCACTGGGCAGTGAGGGAAGTGTGTGCAGAGAACAGATCTAACACACTGGGTGTCACTGGGCTGCTCAGCTCGAAGGGCTTTTCCTTTGAAAGGAAAATGAGGCTGCAGAGAAAAGGACTAAAGGCAAAGTTCACCCCAATGAACAAACAAGTGCAGCTGCCCTCCAGGGTGGGTGACACGAGGGAATTCTGGATGTCAAGTAGGCTCAAAAAGAAGACTTTCAACAGCAATTTTTGGAGGAAAGAGGAAGATCCCAAGTTCTGCTGGCACAGAAGTTGGAAGTTCTTTTACTGTAGTTATAATACTAATGGGAATAAAGCACCAACGGAACACCTGCAGGAGTTGTACCTGTCTAGTATCACCCTAGTCTAATATTTGATACTTCAATACTGAGAATAGTCTCATTTCTAGCCAAGCCCTTCACACCTGAGTGTAACTTTCAGAACACAAAACCCACTAACTAGCTCAGATGGCTTTAATACCTCAGCATGTTTCCACAAGGAGAGATCATGACAACTCCAGGTCCCCAAATTCCTTTTCTGCTCAAGAATCTATGTTACAGTGACATTTTCTAACACCAAAGCTACCTACTCATCCAATTTGACTTCAAGGGATACTGAGCACCTGCATCCACCTCGTCGTCATTCAGCAGTGATACAAGACCAATTAGTAAGAGTCTCTTAAATGAGAAAGAAAACATCAGGATGGTAAGAAACTAATCTTTCTGAATTAACTGAAGTTATCATGTACAATCCACGCAGTCAGGCAGCATTACAGCCCATGAAACACTGGTTATGAAGTGAACTTAGGCAGTACAAACCTTATGAGGGTGCTTCACATGAACACAAAATCCCAACTCCTTCAACACTCTTCTTTCTGCCTTAATTATTTGATTCTTCAAGTTCACATATTCTTGATCCAGTATTAGAGGCACAGGTTTTCTGCAAGACAAGGTCACATTCTGGAGATCATCTTAACCTCAGAGAGGGCTCATAGGCAGGCTGTGTTTGTGTAAAAATAAGAGGTATCAGTATTTATAACACTAAAAACAAATGACTGAATAAAATGTGTCAACTCCCCTTCATGAGATCTCTTCAAGATGCTCCCTGATTTATAAATCGGGGAATTATGAAGTTTAATTATTAAAATACAACACAAATACTTGATATTACTGCAGAGCCTCAGCTTACTTTTTCTCCCTCAGGTGCCTGAGGCGATGGAACACATTTATCACATCCCGTATCCGTCTCGGGGCTTCCTCAATTTTGGATGCCAGATGAACACAGGCCATGGACACATGCTGAAATACAAATATATAATGTATTTTACATAACATATTGTATCATATAATATCAGTTCCAGCCCAGGAACTGATCTCTTCCAACAGCTGAAGGAGGGACAACAAGAGAAAACTGTGCTAAAACAAGGAAACACTAAACATCTGACAAAAATCATTATTATGTAGCTTTGTAAAATTATGTTGTTCTCTAAGTGTGATCTCCAGGCCAGCCACTAACACTGGCCACATCTCAGATGACAATTTGCCAAAAGAGATCAAAGATTAAAAGGTGTATATGGCTCTGTGTATACAAATAACACATGCTATTTAACGTTCCCTTACCTCCATGGAATGCTTCACAAAAGACTTGGTATAAAAAAACCGCTGGAATAGCACCTGTCCTGTAGCCATAGCCACCTAAAAAAGAAAAAGAGATAACCACAACAGGCATGAACAAAACCAGCAGTTCCAATGAGAAATTTCTACAGATTTGGGACCAAGAAGCCTGGGTAAGCATGGGAGTAAATTCAGTGGTATCTAAGGAAAACTAGAACTGCTACTTAAGTACTTAAGTTATCAAGACCATAAATACTCTAAGCCAAATTCATACAATAAATCGCAAATTTTAGAAAGTATGAAAATATGCTCCAAGTTAATTGAATAGTGATTTAAAGGGGGAAAAAAAGCCCCCAAACTCAATAAAACTGAAAGTTATGAGGATATACCGGAAAAACTTTGATTCTGGGGCGTGGAAAGAGAAATGGAAACTAATAACAAATTGATTTGCATATATTTGAGTAGCTGAGGCCTGGCAGCTGGGAAACGCCTGGAAAGTTTTAACGCTCAGAGAGCAACGAGGCCGTTTGGGCCCAAAGTTCTCCAGGGGAACAAAAGCCTCCCGAGGTCACGACTCAAATCCGTCTTTGCACAATCCCCGATCACAGCAGAGGCGGCGGGGGCGGCGCAGGAAAGGTGCTGACATCACCCGCTTCCTGCGCTCCGCAGCCGGGCCAGGCCGGGCGAGGCCCCGAGCGACCCCCGAGCGGTCCCTGAGCGACCCCCGAGCGGTCCCTGAGCGACCCCCGAGCGGTCCCTGAGCGACCCCCGAGCGGTCCCTGAGCGACCCCCGCCACCCTGGGCGGCCCCGCGGCCTCCTCGGCCTGGAACCGGGACAGCGGGCCCAGGGACAAAGGAGAGCCCAGCCGGGCCAGGCCCGCTCCCAGAGCCTCCCCACCCGCGGCCCAGCCCCACCTGCGGCAGCCGCAGCAGGATCCCGGCCGCCTGGATGAGCTCGCAGCCGGTGACGCGCAGCTCGGTCTCGGTGTCCGGGTCCAGGCCGCTGCTCATGGACGGCGTGAAGCGCAGCGTGTGCTCGGGCAGGAGGCAGTTCTCCAGCGTGATCAGCACGCCCGAGTACAGCCGGTCGCCGATCAGCACCGCACCGGGGCCCGGCGCCGGGGTGGGAGCAGCGCCGGCCGCCTGAGGGCCCGCGGGGCCGCCGCCTCCCGCACCGCCCGCCGTCGCCGCCGCCATTTTGTGCCGCCGCCTTGCTGGCTCCGCGCTCCTTCTCCTTCTGCTTCCCCCCCCCGCGTCCGCCCGCCGCTGATTGGTGGAGAGCGGCGCGGGGCCGCCCGCTGATTGGCGGAGCGGCCGTGACGTCAGACGCCGCCCGGGGCCGCGCGCGGCGCGGTGACGCAGCTCTCGGGAATCCGAGCAGGGCGGGGGGGGCGGTGCCCTCAGAGCCGGGGCGGGTCCGGTCGCTGTTTGCGCACAGCGGTTACCGGAAAGATGTGTTTATTCAGTCAAAATGTTAAGTCAATTAAGTTAAAAGAACAGACTGTGTGTGCCCGTGTGTCCTTAGCGCGGCGGCCGTCGCGATTCGTGTGTGCGAGGGTCGATGTCCCGTCCCCGCCCTTCTCCCCCCCCACCTCAGGCTGGATTTTCCCCGTGCAGCGCCAGAACTCACTACACACACAAAAAACCCCAAAACATACTATTTTTCCCAGCAATAGTTGCCAAACCCTCCCTATTTTATTAAGTTCTTCTATGACCTTGTGTCCTTAACACAGCAGCCGCTGGGTTCCATGTGCGAGGGTCGCCGGGGCTGGATTTTCCCCATAGAGAGCCAGAACTCATCAAATTATTTCCCCACATTGTTTCCTCATAGCAGTTAACAAACAAAAAGGCCTTCATTAAGCCCTTAAAAGAACAGACTATGTGTGTCCTTGTGTCCTCAACACGCAGGGTCCATGTGCGAGGGTCGATATCCTCTGTGCCTCTGGGCTGGGTTTTCCCCTGTGCGGCGCCAGAATTCAACACACATATTGTTTTTTCCATTAGCCAGTTACCAAAAAAAAAACAAACCCTATATTAAGTCCTTAAAAGAACAGACTGTATGTGTCCTTGTGTCCTTAACACACTGGCCACTGAGGTCCATGTGTTAGGGTCAACATACTCCCCCACCCCGGCTGGGTTTTTGCTGTGCAGCGCTAGAATTCACCACACAAATGAGTTTTTTTTCCAAAGTTACCAAAAAAATATCTTTATTAAGTTATTAAGAGAACAGGCTATGTGTGTCCTTGTATGGCCTGACTGCTAACATTGAACGGTGCTTTTAATTTAACAGGTTTCAGTGACAACAACACAGGAAAAAGCCACCAAGGTGAAGCTTCACACCCAGACCCACCTCATCCTGCTGGAACCATCCTTAGAGGATACTGTCCCATATTTTCCATCTTAGCAGCAGTCACAGAGCAGGTTTACTTTGCAGTCCCATCCCTGTTTATAACACATATATACAGACTCTTTGATATCAGTAGTGGTGGCGCACAATCCGTGAAAATATCCCTTCTGGTTCTTTTCCATCTCCCAGAGCAGCCAGGAATCCTTCTTGTCTCCTCCTCTGGGCTAAAGCAGCCAGGGACTTGAAGGTCTTTGGCTCATAAATAGCCAGATCAGCGAGCACTTTCCTATTCAGCTCCACCTGGGACTAAATGCAAGAAAATTCGTTGGTTAAGTCCTGTAATTTTTAGGATCAACACTGCAATTCTTAATCACACTTTATTAAACATTAAATATAAACACTCTTTGTTGTTTATATAAACACTCTTCATTACATTTCATTAAACACTCTTAATGCTTAATACCTGAGGTCTTAAGGCAAATTACCTTTTTTCTACCCTGTATAATTTTGGAATTGTTAAAGACTGTCACACATGACTACTTGGCCATGGGTATCTCAATAAGCCACCGTGTAAAACCTGCTTCCTAAGTTTTTCTGGTAGAAACCAAGAGCTGAAGAAGAATCTCTTATTTTGCTCCAGGCCATGTGTTCCAGGTTAACCCATGGCATTTGTTTCAGCTCAAACAAATTAAAAACAGTATCAACAAACAAAAACCTATTAAAATTAAAACCAACAGTCTCAACACATTAAAAGCTGTATCAACAAATTAAAACCAATTCCCAGAATGTTTAAGAACAGGGACAATGGCACCAGCTCTCTGCACTGTCCATGCTCAGCAATGCACAAAGTCAGTGAAGAGAACAGAGATTTCTTAGGGTGGTTTTTTTTCTATTCCAAGCTTTGTATTTTAAAACTTCTTCTAAATTTCTTCAAGTAAAAGGAAAGCAAGTTGTCACTTAATGCCCACAATAGCAACAGTGTAAGAGCATTTTACAAGTCTCATTCTTAAGATGCTCAGTAAGAGTTTTGGGGACAGGACAAGGTGTAGAACCAAAATGTTCACCAGGATAAAAGGGGATGATGAACGTAAGGAAGAGAAACAGGTTTAGGGCAGAACTTAATTCCTGAAGTGAATGAAACTGCTTTCACAAGCCTTTCATCACTAGAATTAGTAAGTAATTATTCTCCAAGCCCCATCCTTACCTTAACCAGGTTGCTTATGAAGACTGGGTACTTCAAACCATGTTCAAGGGAAGCTGCTCCAATCCTTGTGATCCAGAGCTGAAAGGGTAAAAATGAACATCTTGAGTGATAAAATACTTTAAAAGTAATCCTTTTGCCACGCTGGTCTGCTCACACTAAATACAACATTTTCATAGAATCACAGAATATCCTGAGCTGGAAGGGACACACGAAGATCATCCAGTCCAACTCCTGGCCCCGCACAGACACCCCAACAATCCCACCCTGTTGCTCAGTGTTGTCACACTCCTGGAGCTCTGGCAGCTTTGGTGCTGTGCCCAGTGCCATGGGGAGCCTGTCCAGTGCCCAACCACCCTCTGGGGGAAGAACCTTTCCCTGAGATCCAACCTAACCCTGCCCTGACACAGCTCCAGCCGTTTCCTCAGGTCCTGCAACTGGTCACCAGAGACCCACAGCCTCCTCAGTGCACCACATGCACATATGAACTTCTGAACGAGCCATTCCAGCCCGCACAGGGACTGAGAATCCTTACTCTGAACACATATTTTTCACTGACTGCTTTTGGGGGAACCCCCCCAGTAAGGAAGACAGCATTTTCACTTCTGCCCTTCTCCCGTTTTCATGTTCACACCCAAGGTGTTGCTCTTTACCGCTCTCAGGAATCTCTTCTTCTCTGCTCTGGCCTTGGTGGACTTCACGAACGCCCTGCGAACGCTCCTCACTGCCAGCTTGTAGCAGCGGTTCTTCCTCCCACGAAAATGCTGGAACAAAAGCAAGATGTTCTCGTTATGTTTAAGGCTGTCAAACCCTCCAGTAACACCAGTATAAGCTCACGGACATTTCACAGCTCTCCACAGCAAGGATCACTGAACACTTCACTTCAGCTGGCGTGTAATGAAAATATTCTTTCCTTGGTTTATAGCATGGGAAATGTAAGGTTGAAAAGTTGGAGCAGGCTAGAAAATGTTGGTCCGGCGTGGAGCCAAAACCAGACCTTACTTTAGGCTGTGGTTCCACAAAATCATTGCCAGTGCTTTCACCCAACCTTAAACTCACACATTCATTCTCTTTCCTGAGCTGCCCCTTCGTTGTGTTTGTGTGAAGAGGAGCCTCAGATATATCAAAAAGTCACCCAAACAGAAAATATAACAAAAGGAGTTTACTGGAGGTACCACTGACACCCACCTAAAGTGATGCAGGAGGAAGTAGCCAGTGTCACACAGTCAGAAATAACTACCACTGGTACTGTGGGCAGCTTAGGTGCTACAAAATCAAGACACTCCCACTTCCTTCAACATTTTCTACCTCAATATTACAGCGAGATGTACCACACCTCCCAGGATGCCCTTGAGAGAGGTTCAATAGCCTGAACTTTAGCTGAAGTCACATTGTGCAGCAGCCTCTTTCCCCTTTCAAAAAGCAGCTCTTTTGCCCAGTTAAAAAAAAAAAATCAACAAAAAAAGCCACAATCAACCCCGGCCTACAGCACGATGTATTTGCAGATTGATCTTGTCACAGTGCTTTTATTTCTTCCTTCTTCTCAGGATTCTCGCTGTTGCTCGTGCCCACGCACACACGTGCTGTGCTGCAGCACAAGTACCAGATGCGCTTATGGATTTAACCAAACAGAGATCAATTTACACACCTAGAACACGTTAAATCGGTGTGAGTCAATCACAGAACGGTTTGGGTGAGAACAGGCCTTGAAGTGTGCCATGGGCAGGGACACCTTCCACCAGCCCGGGCTGCTCCAAGCCCGCTCCATTCCGGCCTTGGACACTCGCAGGAATGGAGCAGCCGCAGCTTCGGGAGCGCCGCAGGGACCCCACACGCGGCTCGGCAGTGCCGGGGAAGGGCTGGGACACCCGGGGGGCTCGGGGAGGGGAGCACAGGGCGGTGGGTCCGGGCTGGGAGGGCGGCTCAGGGCCCGCACTCACCCGCGCGTACTTGAGCACCTCCTGCTTCCTCCAGAAGCGGTCGGTGAGGCGGCTGCGGATCCACCGCGCCGCGCTCAGCACCACCATGGCTGCGGCGGAGCCTTCCGGGGCGGGCTCGGCGGCGGCCCTGCCCCTCAGCCGGCCCTGCCCCTCAGCCGGCCCCGAACCCTCCCCGGCCTTGTCCTCGGTCCCTCTGCCGATCGCTCCCCGTTCCTTTCCCTGGTGCTCCCCCCTGCTCTTTCCCCGTCCTTCTTCCGGCCCTTCCTCTGGTCCTTCCCGGCCTTCCCCCTGATCCTTCCTTGATCCTTCTCCCAGTCCTTTCTCCGGTCCTTTCTCCCGTCCTTCCCGGTTCTTCCCCTGATCCTTCCTTGATCCTTCTCCCAGACCTTTCTCCGGTCCTTCCCAGCTCTTCCCCCGGACCTTCTCTCGGTCCTCTCCCTGACCCTTCCCCGGTCCTTCCCCCGGCTTTTCCCCCTGCCCTTCCTCTGATCCTTGTCCCGATCCTTTCCTCCGTCTTTCTCCTGGTCCTTCCCCCGATCCTTTTCCCGGTCCTTCTCCTGGCCCTTCTTCCGATCCTTGCCCCGATCCTTCCCTCCGCCTTTCTCCCGGTCCTTCCCCCGATCCTTTTCCCAGCCCTTTTCCCGGTCCTTCCCCGGCCTTTCCGCCCTCCCCGGCTCCCGGCCCCGCTCCCCGTGCCTTGCCTTGTCCACTCTCACAGAATCCCGGAATCACTGAGGTTGGAAAAGCCCTCCCAGCCCATGGATCCCCCCTTGTGCCCGATGCCCACCTTGTCCCCCAGCCCAGAGCACTGAGTGCCACGTCCAGTCCTTCCTTGGACACCTCCAGGGATGGGGACTCCAAACCTCCCTGGGCAGCCCCTTCCAAGGCCTGACCACCCTTTCTGGGATGAAATTCTCCCTGATGTCCAACTTAAACCTCCCCTGGCGCTGTTTAAGGCTCTGTCCTCTCATTTCTGTGCTTCTGGGCTTTGTAACTCCAACAAGTGCCCAAGCCAGCAACGCTAAAGCACCGTGCAAAGATTTGGTGTTCTTTGCAGTGACTGGGACGATTCCAACCTGGGTAGAATTGTCCCGTGTGTAAGAGATTGCGAGACATAAAATAAAAATTTATGAGCTGTAGCAAACCACAAGATGGTGCTGCCAGAAAATTATTCCTCAGGAGCAGCAGTCCTTGGCGTCAGAGAACTAATGAATTTGTCTGATCCTCTTTAATCAGTACCAGTTCCAGCATTTCAAAGCAATGATGCTCCTGGTAGGAATTGCTCCATCATCCAGATATCTTTCCCATTTCTGGGCAGGTGCTTATTAAGGAGGTGGAAATTTCACAGAATTAGAGGCTTGGGCAATCTCTCTTACTATCACCAGGATTTGTTTAACACAATATCAGAAGAATCACTAGAATCTGCATGTGTTGAATTTTTTTTTTCTCCAAAGGAAAATAAATTTACAGACCTCCCACAGGCTAAAATGTGTTTTCGTTACAGCAAAAGAACTCTGGAAAGTTTCACTGGATTTCGCAGAGCTTTTTAGAATTTATGGCATTTTTATGACTAGTTAAGGAGCTTTGTGCTGTACTACCCCACTGTGCCCTCTCCAGATGGTAAAACCAGCTGTAGGATTTTGAGTTGCCCAGCACCAAGCTCATCTTTCCATGGTTTAAACCTAACCTCAATTATATTCTTCCCGTAGTTTTGTGTTGGGTTCTTTGTGTGACTTGTCCTTTCTCCTCTTAGAAGGCATAAATCAAGCTCGAAAAATATTACATCTTTAAATCAGCAGCTTTTAGATGGCAGAGTAAATACTGGGACTCTTTCACTGCCTCCGTGCCACTTGTCACATTTATTACACCCAACACCATCTGGTTTCCTGCACAGATTCAGGCTTTATTAACACTGTCTCTCAGCACTGAAGGCAGGCTGGATTCAGCAGTTATTTCCCTCTGGATGTCTGGACAGACCCGTGAAGAAATTTCACATTTTGCAGCTTGAGTGGCCTGCAACCTCCCCTGGGAGCCATGTGAAGGAACATGATGAAAATGGACTTTTCGTGCTCTGATGTCTGTTTTAAAGGTTGTTTTTCTCTGTGTTTTTCAGTCTCTCTCTCTCTTATTACCATGGCTGTATCTAAAAGGCTACATAAACATGCAGATGCCACTGTAATTCTTAAATAAAATTGATCATATGAGGCAGATTGAATAACTGATAATTGCTGTGCCTTCACTACAAGAATATCAATATGTTCTGCAATCAGTAACAGTGATGACTGCAGGGGACAGATGATTTCTGAGGTATACAGTGATTGTTATCCATTTCTCTGAGATTTTTTAATCTAGAGAGGAATTTTAGAAAATGAATCAGAGGCAGAATAATTGAGGTTGGAGAGGGACCATCTTTCCCTGGGGATGGATGGTTCGAGTGCGGCTCTTGGGTGCTGAGTGCTCAATCACATCCCTGGTGAGACAGATGTGAAGGATTGGCCAGCACAGAGAGCAGCTTCTGAGCCTGTTCTGTAAACAAAGCAGTGTTGCAAAGCTGAGAGCTGGCTCAGAAGGGACGACACTGCCTGGATTTGAGTGTCTGTGAGCGCAGACAGCTGAGAGCAGTGACACCACACACCGCTCCCAGGTCTGCACCCTGTGGGCAAGGACTCCAGAGAGGGGAGAAACAGCTCCTGCTCTTTGTCTTCACTGGTCACCTCGTTTGGGTGAGGCTTGAGCAGGAATATTTACATGGTTACAGGGTGAAGAGCATGGAACAATGGTTTGAAGACTAGGAAATATCTGTCAGTGCCTAAGCCTGATATTCCTAAGAACCAGCGGTGCTCAAAGGTGGAGGAGGAGGACACTAAAGCCAGTCACCTTCTAGAACTGAACAGCTGAGACAGCAACTGTTTGGGACCTCTTGGGATCATAATCCTGGGAAGAACAACAGCAAATTCATTAGAACTCTGGATTCTAAACCAAGATAATAACTACTGCCAAACTTCCAGCAGCCAGATCTACTTGGAACTGAGGTTGGGACACTGCTGGGAAACCACCTCAAGAAAACAACCTGTACTGGCGAGGTCCTGAGGAAGCAGGTGGCAAAGAAAAGAAGGAAGGAAAGACACCTTTCCTTCCTTGCTTCATAATGATCTCTGGTTAAGGGTTCTTGTCCACGTGTGGAAGAGGCAGAAAAAGCCTTTGCAAATTGTTTCCAAAAGCAAAGAAACCATTTTGGATAAGAGCGTGGGCTGACTGATCTCCTTGAAGAATGTCTGCCCAGGACACCGAGGACTTTGGAGCAGAAAACCTCTCAGAAAAGTCTCGGATGATCCCTGGCCTCCCACCCTATGACATGGATGACCAGCTCCTGCCCAGGGAGCAACGCAATCCCTGGTGCTGCCTGGCGTGGACCCTGGTCATAGGCACCATGAACTCCTTGGTCTTTCTCATTAATTTGCTCCTGATGTTCGTTATTTTCACCGTTGTGCTGCTCCCCACCATCGTGGTGGTTTATTTTGGCTTCCAGTGCCACTCCCAGGTAAGAAAGCCTCGCTCCCTCTGGCTGCTCCCAGCCCCTTTAGGGCCACCCCTGAGGGTTTATTTGAGCAGTGGCTGTAAAGGTGAGGTGAGACTCCCCAAGCTTTGGCTTTGTTTTCATAAGGGGTGTGGGCCTGGACAGATTTTTTTCCTAAGGGGGGTATGTGTAGAATCTGGGCTGACAAGAACAGGTACTGTGGGAAATGGCAGCTTGATTGGGCAATAAAGTTGCATCCCCATGGAAATATCAAGCAGCGGTGCCAGGTGAGGTGAACACACTCCCCGGCTTGATTTTGACTAAAATGCTGTTTGCATTTTAATGTCACAACATTTCTCTCTTGTCTGTGACTGAGAGCTGCCAACCTGAACTCCTCTGTAACTCACAGTCCTGCCTGGGCTCTGGAAGGGTTTGCTGCTTTCTGTTTAAGTAAGATAGAATTAATAAAGTCTGACAGAATATTTAATCCCCTTCTCATGCCAGTCTAACATTCAGATGTGTTCCTAAATATGCTGTGCAGTTTCTCACACCAAAAATGAGCCCCTTCTGCCCATAAAGGCTCTGGCTGTGTGTGTGGCTCTTCCAGTTGTTTGCTGTGCTCTGGATTGCATTATTTCCTTACAAATTTTTTCTTGGTATATTCCTATAAATATTTTTAGGATCACTTGATGAAACATGGAGGTGAAAAAGCAGTTCTCCTGCTTCCCTTGCAGGCATTAACTGTTAGGCCAGTTCAATATGACTGTTTCATAAGTCAGAATTTATTGGCTTCAAATTGGACTAAAAATGGGAAAAAAAAAAAAAAGATGAGAACTGGCTCCCAGAATTGTCCCTTCCAGCCTCCCTCACCTTGGAAAACCTCAAGTTCTCCTTTGCAGGCACAGCCAAAGGCTTTCAGGAGATGCAAAAGGTTTTTGAGTGCAGCCAAACAGACAGAAGTGAAAGCCCCTGTGTTGCTGGAAGCCACAAGGAGTCTTTTAACACAGACTTTTCTTTAATACAGTCATAGCAAGGGATTGTGGCAATTGGCTTCACAGGAGCAGTCCTTTCGTCTTTGGGCCTTTCAATGCCTTCCTGGTAGCCAGAGGCTGATTTCTGCACTGCAGGTCCATTAGATGGATTTATTGTTGGTTTTTTGCAGCATGATGGGTTGTGTTTCTTTTACTGCTGAAAGGACAGGGAAAAAGGAAAAAAGTCTGGGGACGTGGGGGCTGCCTGCAGCCTTTGTTAATGCACAACAACTGAGTGCTCAGCTTGGCTCTGCTGCTGCCAGCACGAAAGGAGGGCTTTAAATAACACTCAGCGAGGCCCAGTTGGACTTTGCTTTGAAGCAAATGGAGTGAATGGTCTTTCCTGGCAAGTTTTTCAGTGCCAAGAGATGCTCAGAGGCAGAAACGAGTCCAGTGTGTACAGAGGACAGAACACAAAGGGTCTGTTCCAGGGCAGGGGTCTGGAGGGTCTCCAGCCAGCAAGCAGCTATGGAATGACCAAGCTCTGTCTGCAGGATCTCACCTCTTGCTGTGTTTTTATTTGCTCTGTTGTAATTTCCACACACATGGATGTAGCACCAGGAGGCCTTTTGCTGCCCATCAAATGCTATTTGATGATTTAATAAAGATTAGTGTTTCCTGCTTCAGGATCAGTGTGCAGTGTCCTTGTCCCACAGCGATGCTGGAATAATTGCAATCTTGTTTAAGATGTGATGTCATCACCTAGTGCAGCCTGAAGTGTGCTGAGCTCAGCTCAGAGAGAGGGAAGAGGTGTTTTTGTGTGAAAGCACTGGGAATTCAAGGGTCCCCACCCACCACCAGTCCTGTGACAAGCTGTAGAAGCGGCGATTAGGAGTGGATCTGGCAGTGAGTTAATGGTTGGACTGGATGATCTTGGAGGTGTTTTCCACTCTCAGTGGCTCTGTGGCTCTGTGTTTCTAAGCTCTGTCTCACTCTCCCCACAGGTCCTGCACTCATCTGCCCGCTACTGCAAGAGCATCCTGGATGACAACAGCTCTTCTGCCCTCATCATCCTGGGCTTTGTCATCATGTCCCCTCTCATCGTGGTGGCCATGGCCATCTACTGCAGCCTGGCCCGGCGCCTGCGGCTCTTCATGTGCTTCCAGCCCTACAGCCTGGCCGTGTACAAGGGGGGCAGGTGGTGCCGCTACGAGGGGGGAGGTCCCTGTGGCTGTGCCAGGGGCTGGAACACTCAGGTCAAGGCCTGGGTGTGAGTTGGCAGCGCCAGCACCGTCCTCTCCCCTCCCCGTCCCTCCTCATCCCCTCGCGGTCCCTCCCCGGGACTCTGCGGAGCTCCCGCGGGGCCCGAGCTGATGCTCAGCCGGGTCAGCTGGGGCTCCCTCGTGATTCCAGCGGTGTCTGAAGTGGTAGCACAGATCCCCTGTCACACGGCATTGCCAAAAACTGCAGCCGAGGGACGGCACAATGCGGGTGAGAGGCAGGGGAGGGCAGGGCAGCTCCGTCCCGTCACATCCCCGCGGTCTCTGTAGCGATGTTAGTGGGGTCTGTGTGCTGCTCATCACTGCAGGCTGTGTGTTCCCGCTGGATGCCGTTCCCCTGCCTCCCTAGTATAACCATTTTCAGTGTTCTGTAGAAATAAAGGAGATTCCAAATGCCCCGAGGGAGTTTCTCTCTGTTCTGTCTCAAGCCACGCTGTACCTGTTGTTCCACACCACAAGCACTCCAAGGTTAAAGGTAATTTTTCTTTTCCTTCTGAGGATTGGTTTTTCCAGTCTCCTTGCCCTGCATGGCCCTGGTACCACCCTGAGAAACGACCGGGGTGGCTACAGGTGCAAGTGAATCGGAGAGAAAAAAAAAAAAGGGAGAAAAATACTTGTCAGCTTCTGGCAGGGCTGAGGAAAAACAAGAAAGTTCTGTTCCATGGAAAGGGGATATCATGCTACAGGATAACAAGGTTTTTTGCCTGGGGGCAATGTCTGCTCACTGGGTACAGATATTTGATATGAGCTGCTGTTCCTTTTGCTCACCTGTTCAATCCAACTGCTTTTACAAGGAAAGGATTCTTCAGGCTGGCCGTGCTGCAAGCATTGTAGTGAACCATCCCCATTGCTGTCCCTGCAAAGAAACTCAGAGTTATTTGCTACAGCCTTCCCAATAAATCAAAAATCGATTTAATTTGGTATTTTACTCTGCAGAAAAATTTAATAACAAAGGGGAAATGAATCTATCTGAAATCTCAGTCGCAGAGCACACGGCTCAGGCTGTACCTCAGGGTGTCCTGGCACGGGCAGGGCCCACAACAAAGCATTCCCAGCAGTGCTGTAGCTCTGAGGTGATATTTAGGTTTGATCCTAAATTTCCTGTAGAGAGTACAGAGCCACCCTCAATATCCTCAGCCTTGGATCAAGTGCTGAGGGCAGCTGTGCCAGCCTGCTGTGTGCAGGGCTGATGTGCCAGGCAGGGACTGTGCCCACAGATGTGGCGATGCCTCCTCTGCACTCCCACAGGCAGGGCTTTGTCCTGAGAGCTCCCAAACCAGCCCAGAGCACAGCTCTGCTTAGCAAAGAGCTGCAAGAGGACAGAAATACATTTTAACTGTGGTTTGTTTTTTTTTTTTAAAGTCCAAATTATGTATGGATTTAATTTCCCTGTGACATCTCCATGCTCAAAGCCATGGCACTAACCTGGTACTGAAAGACCTCAGAAGACACTAAAATGCATTTCCACCCAGCCTTTGGTCAGGTCCACGTTTATTTGTACTTTCCTGCTCCTCCCTCATCAGTGAACAGTGCAGGTGAAGGCATCAGGAAGATGCCATTCTCAGTGGTTATCAGCCCTCTGATGCCTCCAGTCACTGGAGTTCTCAGCTGGGGGCAGTGCAAATACAAACCATCTGTCAAGCTGAACTGAAATCAGGAATATCATCTTTTAGAGCCAAGGACAACACGGAATTTATTGGAAGGATGCTACACTCCTCCTCTGAGGGAGGCCAGGGAAAGGAAGCTGGAACCTGCTGCACATACCACGAGAGGATGTGTTGCTCCCCATCCCATCACGGGCAGTTGAACGCTCCAAGTGCTGAGTTTTCTGTGAATAACTCTCCAGGTTAATTTGGCAGGATTTGCATGATAATATAACCCCAGTGACACATGTTCTGGACAGTCTTCTTGTGCTCTCTCCACTTGTGTTGCTAACAGCTTCATTGTAACTGGAATGGCTTCAGGGAAGCTTCCCCGTCCTCCTTCCCCTCCCTTCTCTTTCCCTGAGCTAACTGGTCACTGGTGATTGTTTCCAGCTCTGCTGGAGAACTTGGGTGAGAATGAATGGAAGGAATTAAAGGAGGAATAATCAGGGAGTGCCTGCCAAGGTGTCCTTCCCTCTGCTGGTCCTCCTTGTATGTAAGTGCCTGCAGAATGGGTCACCAACTGCACCCTGTGCTGGGAATCCTCCCCTGGGACTTGGCTGGGCACTAACTGTGGTTTTGGTCCCCCCTTTAGCTGTCTGTCATCCCCCAGGATGGAATTTCCCCGGGTTTCATGTATTGTTTGCAAATGCCTGCTGTAGCTGGTGCTGTGCCTTGGAGGAGCAGCTGCTCTGGGTGTGCCCAGGCCTCGAGATGGGGCTGTGGGGCTGAGCCTGGGACAGTCCCTGTGCTCTGGGACAAGCAGCCTGGAGTGGCACTGACCATCCATGTACCTGGGCACGGATTCTGCCTTGGATCCCCCTTATTGGGCAGGGCCATTGCTGGATAACAGCATCTGTCCCTGGAATTTTGGCCAGATCTGACCCTATTTAGCTGGTGAGGGCTGAAAAATGCCAAGTGGGAGGGAGTATGGGATGGTGTGATCCTACAATCCACTGCTGGAAAGTACAGTGTCGCTTCCCAAAAGGAGCCTCGGGGGGATCAGTGTGTCCTGGCACAATGCACACATGACCTCTAAGTGCCAGCAGTCACCTCCCAAACCTCAGTCACTGCTTTCCCTCCAACCCAAGCACCTCCTGCAGCTGAATAGGAACCCAAATCCCACAGAGCTGAGACGCTGATGGGAACAATCCCTCTGCCTGTCTGTGGTAGGATAGTTGGGGCTGCCATCATCCCCCTCCCTGTGAAAGAGCAATGCCAAGGCAGGCTGGGCAACATTCCCAGGTTTTGTGGTGGCAGCCCAAGAGAAGGACCTACACCCCATTCCCCAGGGGCAAAAAAACCAGAGACATTTCTCAGCCCAACAACAGAGCCACTTTTCAAGAGAAGAGCCGTGGATTGTCCACGCTGGATGCTCAGAGCTGCAGGGATTGTCACGGCTGTGCTGGGCAGTTCTCCCTCTGCCAGGGCATGAGTTCATGGAAATGCTGGTGTGGAGAAGCAGGACCAGCCCAGGCTGTGGGTGGGTGCCCTTGGATGCCAGAAGCAATTAAATCCCTGTCAGCTTTCCCAGCCAGCTCCTCCCTGGCCACACACTCAGAGTGCCTGAGTCACAAGGGAGGGGAGGACAAGGGACACCCGGAGCATCTACTCCAGTTACACCAAGTGAAGTGCAACCTGAAGCTGTGCTCCAGGAACTCTGCCTCACTGGGGGCCTGTCCTTGGCTTCCTTCCCCAAAGCCAGACCTAAGTAAGGACTCCTCTTTCCTGAGCCTGCTGCAAGGAAGAGCAAAGAGATGTTTACTCAGGACATTCCTGCACTCAGGAAGGTGACTGGGAGTTATTGGAAGGGACACTGGCCCTCAGAGAGCATCCCAGCTCTGAGCTGCCTGCTGAGCTGTGCCAGCTGATGAGCATTCAGGGAGTTGTCTGCAGCTGCCAGAGCATTCTGCAGAGGTGCTGGCTCTGTAACTCCTTGGCAGCAGAGCAGTGGTGATGGACAGGAGGGTTCATTCCTCCCTCTCCCCCAAATGCACTGTTCTGCTCCTGCTCTTCAGCAGCAGAGTTAATAAACCAGGGTGCTGAAATCACTCTTTTGTCAACACCTTTCCATCAGTGTGGCACCAGGCAGGAGGCTGCTGAAGTGTGTTAAAGCCTTTGTGAAGTGTTGCAATGCCAACATGACTGCCCTGCCCATCCTGGGGGGCTGGCAGCTCGTGTTTTATCAGTGCAAAGGGGATAATCACAACTTCCCAGCCCCTGCACCTACCTTGTCTCTCTCCCCAGGAAAGGATGAGAACCTGCCTAAGGGATCACAGAATGGTTTGGGTTGGAAGGGACTGTAAAGATCATCTGGTTCCAACCCCACCAAGGAAGATGGTTTTAGGTAACACGGTGAAAACTGCAAAGAGAAAGTGCTGGCTGGTGTGGGGACAGACGGGGCAGGTGGCCAAGAGTGAAAAGGGAGCTGGCTTCAGGTCCCTGGTCTGCAGGAGGAAACACAGGGATGCACTTGGCTGCAGTGGGTGTCCCTGTGAAAGCAATCTACCCTTGGGATCTGCTGTTGTGAAAAGCTGCCACTGAGCCCTTCTCAAATCCCTGGCACCTCCAGGGACAGAGTAGGATGCAATCAAAGGCTGGTGAGGATTTCCCATGGGCACAGAGTGGCTGTGGCCCATCTTTGATACCACTGGAAGGAACTCCTTGTGACAGACATTTGGGGAGGAGGAAGGGGAAACAGAATTGTGCTGTTTTCCTGTGGCCTTTCAGCATATTCTTGTCAGGCTGCAGAAACTGGGGCTTTGAGCAGATCTACTGGCACAAGTTATCACGCTGGATATTTAAGGGGAAGCTGAAAAGCCATTCCCAGCCCTTTTAGGAGCTGGAGATTGTTCTGACATCCTGTCTCTGGGGCTACTTTGGGAGACAGGACATCTCTTCATGGAGCAATTTGTTCCACTGTTGGCACAGCTGGGGGGTTCAGCATCATAAAGGTCAACCAGACCATCCTGGGAAGCACTGCTGGGTCACACCAGGGGACACTGGAGTGCTCCTGCCCCCTGAGACACAGTGGGCAACCCTCCAGCAGGTAAAAAAGAGACAGGATGTGCAGGGCTGGACCTGGGTTTCAATGGTTCGTGTGAAGCTCAGGGAGAGATAAGAAGCAAAGCCAAAAAACCCCAGACAAACCACTCAGGGAAGCAGTGGTGCTGTTTGCTTTCTGCTTTCAGATGCCTCCAGTTCCACTCGTGCCTCCTTCATTGTTCCTCACGTACTTGGATAGAACTGAGGAAACCAAGCCCTACACAGAAGAACAGAAGTAAAATTGGAAGCCAGGGGAGCAGACTTCCTCCAGACAAAAGCATCCTGCTGCTGAAAGCCCAGAATATCTGCTTTGTCCCTGAAAAGCCCTCCTGGCTCCTTCACCAGCTTCCCCTCATCAGTCTGGGCTGTTTCAGCCCCAGTTGTGATGCTGAGCCTGGGGCTCTGCTCAGCACATTCTGGAAAGAATTGCCTTTTGGCCTTCTGGTTTCTATTTTAGGTGTGGTGACCGCGGTCCCATGCTGGCCATCAGCACTTACACCAGGATTCCCACCTTTCCAGCCATCCTGGATCCCTCAGCCTCCCTAAATCAGCTGCTGCTGAGAGGTAGACAGAGCCCTCCACTCACACAGCACTCACTGTTTGAGAGGAACAAGTGTTAGCAAAGTCCAGCTGGGAAATAAAACTCCATATCCTTATCCTTGTCCTGAAACAAGCTCAGCCCTGCAGCACACCCAGGGACTGCCTTTCCTGCCAGAGAATTGGGCTTTACCACAACAGGGCATGGGAGAGAGGGAAGAGATCCAACCAGTTTTCTGCAAACTGCTCTTGGACAGCTCCTATTTCTTCTTGGAAATGGCTTTCCCCTCTCACACTGCCTTTCCCCTCATGAGGTCTTGACCCACAGACAGGGAGGGTGGGATTGTCTCAGCTTTGGGCACAGATGCTGTTACAAAGGGCACTTTTCTTGCAGGCACCAGCTGCACTTCACCTGCTGCTGGACACATTTAATTTGCTGTGGGGTCTGAACTCTATCTGAGCCAGATGCAGCAGGCAAACACTCTGCTTGGGATATTCTGGCATTTGCTTTCTAGTCACAGCTTAGAAACCCAGAGAACAAAACATTAAGCCTAGAGAGGAAATCAATCAGTCCAAGTGTTTCAGAGCACCAGAGGGTTTTAGTTCAGGTTACAGGGAAAGGGTTCATTCAGCCTCCTGATTTACTGCTTTTTAATAATGCAATACTCCATATCCAACATAAATAGAGGGGTAAGACAGAAAACCCTTTTGCCTGGTTGCAGTTAAGAATGTCATGCAGTGGAATAAGGGTGTGAATACCTCTGCTATTTTTCTAGTTTGTTCTCAGTACCTGGGCATGGCTCTGTGCCTGGGTTAGACCATTCCTGTCAGCACTTGGCAAATCAGGTTTCTTTGGGATTGCACAGGTACTGAGTGTGGAACTCACCTTGGTTTCTTGATGAAGGGCCCTTTGTTCATGGAGCTTTTTGGTGCTTGCCTTGACCATTTAACATCTCCCTGCCCCTTGCCACAATTTTAGCCCCTCCAATGTGGTACCCAGAGGCTGTGATGAGCCTTTGGGGGTTGTCTCATCAAGACAGCAGTGATGGAGAATGGGGTTTGCTATGACCTGTGAGCTGGAAAAACACAGGTGGAGATTTCCTGGTGTACAAATCTTGCAGCTGCAGAATCCCCCCATTTCCACCAGAAAGCAACAAATCTGTGTTTGTGCTGAACCATTTCACAGTGACTCACGGATTCCCAGTAATAATGGTTAGAGGGAAAAGCTGTAGACCAACAAGCCCCTTTTCTTATCCAGGAAAGACTAAAAGGATAGAACAGAGCAACCCACAGGTGGTGGAGGTTGTTCTCCTGTGTAACTGCACCCCAGGGCAGGGCTGTTCACAACAGATGCACCATCTCTCCGTCAGTCCTGTTGGATGTGGCTGCTCAGCAAAACCCCATGAATGTTCTGGAGACGAGGAAAATTCCCTCCAAAGCCTGGCCAAGCGTTCCTCTGGCACAACACATTTCCATGAGGTCACTGTTGGAGTTCCTCCTGTGTCTGGATCGTTCACAACCAGAAATTAAACTTTCTCTTTGAGCTCATGACCTCCTCGTGCGCAGGATGTTTTACTCTGGTCTACCATGGGACATTAAGTGTCTTTGCATTCCTGCTGGCATCCTCCATATCTGCTCCAGAAGGATTTGGGATACTCACTGCAGCACACACAGCTCAGCCTCCAGCTTTCATGCTCCTTTCCAAAACTGCAACACAGGAAAGTCTTGTCATCCTGATTAATGACGAACCGTAACAAAAATGATTCCAGGAATCCCTGTACTAAAACTGTCTGCTTTTTGATCCACAGTCCTGGAAAACGTTTGATTCCTGTTGGGGGTCAGAGGTCTGACACAAGGGGTGAAAACACTGTGGTTTTTGCTGCGTTCTGCTGATGAAATATGGAGCAATGGGTGTCCCCTCACATCCAGCCATGGATTCATCTGAAGGGGCAGGAGAGAAGAGGGAAGAACCCCCAGAATTTCACCACTGCTTTGGAGATTTGTAGGGAATTCCACACAGGGAAAGAAACCTTGATAGCCTACATGAATGATGATGCAAGCAATAATAAATAGTCTGGGGGAAAGACTGCAGGGAAAAGGTGCTTTTTTTTCAGTTTCACAGGTCCATTGTGCATCAGTTTTCCTTGTTTACCCTCTGGGACATCTCTCCATCATGTTCCATGTGTCACCTCCATTCCTGACCAGCTTGCCACAGCCTCTCAGGAGCTTGTCAGTCATGGAGATGAGGAAAGGCACAGAACACACAAAAAGAGAAGCTCTGAGTGTCTTTTACTGGCAGAGTATCACGACAGCAACGTCCTTGACAGGTGCCAGGAAGCAGAGGCAGAAAGAGCCCCATGTGTGGGAGAACTCTCCAAAACAGGATCCGCCAGATTTCCTCTGCAGGACCAGGGATCAGGGCAGGCCCCACACTTTGAGCAGCCCAGTTTGAACACAGCCTTCCCTGCCACCTCTCCTGAACAGCAACAGAAACACCTGGAATTTCCAGCTGAACGTGCCCGAGGCTGACGATCCCTCCCTCCCTTTTTTTCTGCCCTGCATCCCATCCCCATATAAATCTGTGCACACAGAGCTCTCCTCTTCTTTGGAGAGCCAGGAGGGAAAATGACTGTGGAAGTGGTAAGTGTTACTTCATTTCTTGATTCAGCTGGGGAGGGCAGGAATAGCTGGAATTGCAGATTTTCAGTAAAGACCAGGATTTGAGTCTAATCATGCACAGAGATGTGGGTCAGTGTTAGTGTGAGTGCAGCTGTTGCTCTGTTGCTGTTCCCATACTCTACTTCTCTGAATGTTTAAGTGGCATTCCCTGTGACCCATCACATTTTTGGGGGGATTTCCAAGACCATTTCTAGGAATTTGCTGCAGTGGCAGATTTCCACGAGGCTAATTTGTTTAGCTTAGTGGACTTCAGCTCCTTTCCAACTTCAGTAATGTTTCTTACTGCATTTGATTTGACTCCTCTCTCCTGTTGGGAAGTGAGGAGTGTGGATGTGGCTCTGCACTCACATCACCTGCCTCTTCTTTCTTGACTGAAGAAGCAAATTCCTCTTGCAGAAGGAGCCTCCCTGGAAGGGTGGGGAGCAGAGGGGACATTTCTGTCCAATAGTGCCACTTATTTGCGGGGGAATATTTGTGCTCTTGTTGTCCTTTCGTCATTGGGTCAGGCATTACAGCACCCAGCCCTGGAACAAAAGTCTCTTATCCCCAAAATAGATGGGAATTGTTTTGATGGCTTTGCAGGCATCAAGTCACCTCTTTCTTTATGGACTGCTGGAATTGCAGCTATTTCCCTGGTGTGACGTGGGAGGACACAAGGCTGGCAGGACTCGCAGTGAGGAAGAGTCAGGCAGAGTGTTTCCCAGCAGAACCCTCCACTCCCTCGGGCTTGTTTATGCCACAGGAATTCTAATCTGCCTTCTTTTGACTGTAAACAGCGACTTGTGGATGGTAGGAAGTCTTTCCCCCCTTATTACTTTCAGATTTCATCCTGCCCTCTCAGAGCTCAGCATGGCTCTTTCCAGGAGTGAGTTCAAGTTGGATATTAAGGGTTATGTCCCCCAGTGTTGGCATCAGGTGCAGTGAGGCTCCTGCCTGCACTGGGTGGCTCAGGGTGGAATTGGTCCCTTCCCACAGAAACAAGTAACTGTTCAGTCCTTGGAAATCTCACCAGCCCTCCTCTACCCCTTTAATTGATAAAATGACCTCAAACTGAGCCTGTGATGGTGAAAAAGGACATGTGAGCGTTGCCAGCTCCCGAGGGTTGGTTTGTGAGGGCAGTGGCAGCCTTGCCCAGGGACAGAGTATGTCCTGCTCCACATCCTTTCCCTCCTGAGCTTCCCAGTGCTTCAGGAACCTGACTGGCTCAGTTCTTTTGGGCCAGAAAATTCAGCATATGGATTGTCCCATCCTGTCTGTGGCTTTTGTGCACCAGAGCCTGGATCCACAAGGCACCTGCACCTCCAGAACTTGATGAACATGCGGAAAATGAAGAATCGGTGCCTTGAAGGAGAAACTTGGAGCTGACTCAGAGATGATCCCATGCTGTGCTCCCTCTGTCGCTGCCCAGCACGGGGGGGACAAGTTTCCAAGTGTTCCAGGAGCATGGAGTGAGCTGGCCAAGGTCAGCTGGGCTGGAGGAGCCCTGCTGACGGCACAGGGAGTCATTCCCTCTCCTCCCACTCACTACCCGGCTGCCGGGCTGGGTTCACACAAAAAGGGGGATTGTTTCTTGTGCTCTGAGCTTTGTTCCTGCTCACGGGTTTTTGCCTTATTTCTGAGAGGGGGTAAAAGGCTCCAGATGCAAAGGGAGCCCTCAGCAAAGCCCACCTTAGAGGTAGCCCCGTTATGAACCCTAAAACTGGAGGTCTGTGCCTTTCTGGCAGCCTGGGCCAGAGAAATAACTGGAAATCCCTGTCCCAGACTGGTCCAGTTGTGCTCCTGTGCTGCAGTGCTGAACCTGTTCCACCCCAGCATGCCAGTTTTTGGATGGCATTTATCCTGAAGCCAAGCTTCTCTAGTCCCAAAGGCTGCTGGCATAAGGGGGAGAACAGGAAAGCTGCAGAGCTGGGAGGGGAGAGGCTCGAGCTGTCACCTGGGTGTTGAGGCTGATGGAAAATCGGCCTCACTCCGGTCTGAATTCCAGGCTGTGAGCAGAGAGCAGAGCTTGGCCAGCTCTCCTGCAGCTGCACTTGAAGTGGGGGCCAGGAGGTCTCTCCTGATAGGAACTCAGCAGCCACCCTCTGCTTCCCTTTCCTGTTGTGGCTGGAGGGGCTGATGGGTGCTCAGAGGCCCATCCATCACTGTCTTTGCCTTGCTTCCCCCCACCCACCACGCTGAGAACTCCCAGAGCCTGGCAAGATTTAGAGAAGCCTCTAAAAATAGAGCACACCTAAAACACAGCTGATGGGAGCAGGAACTCCCCTGGGAGGGGAGTTGCTCTGTTCCTGACCATCAGTGGGTTGTGGCTCCCAGGGCACGAGCTTGGGAGGGGGGAAATAATGCCCTGGTGGCCTCTCCTTATGCCACCACTGCCTGAAAGGTGAGGCAGGGATGGATGAACAGCACTGTTGTCCAAACAAGCTGCTAAAAGTCACGATGGAGTTAACTGAGCCCTCCAAAACCCACCCAGCAGCTCGTCAGAGCTGCAGGGGCACCAGGCTGTAAAACTGCCTCAACAATTACTGCTGGGACTCAAAAGAAATTGGGGACAGAAGGTAAAATAAGCAAAACAGATGACAAAGCAGCCTCCTGGGGAGGGAATCTGATACCCTTTGCTTTGGTTGTTTCTTTACTGGCTCCTCCCTCAGACACCCTGCAGACAAACAAGCTGGGAAAGCTGTCCAAATGCAGAACCTCCTCTGTGCAGGAGGCTTTCTCTGCCACGTCTGGCTCTTGTGTGTGTGTGGACATGCCTGCAGGATGCTCTACATTGTCTCTTCTCTCTCTCCCAGACTGACATGTTAAGAGCCTACAATTCTTGAGAGAGGCTGAGGGTTCACAAGGCTGAGAACTTGCTGTTCAATGGGAAATAGCAGCTTATTGTGTTGGTGGAAATTCCTCAGGAAACCCAGTTCTAAGGAGATTCTCTTAAAACTGGCCTTTCCCAGTTGTCTGGGCTTTCCTAACAGGATAGAGATAAGGGATAAAAGTCAAGCAATAAGGAAAAGGATCCACTCCAAAGAATAGCCTTTGGTTAAAAATTGACCACTACATCCAGACCTCACTTGTACTGCTTAGAAGTGGGTCCAATTCTTGGAGCTATTTGGCTTCCTAGCAGGCAAAGAGAGGCTACAGTTTGGGTCCAGCTGGGAAAAAGGCAGTAAAATCCTGTTTTGTGGAGGAAATGAAGCAGGACTCTGAAGTCTTGGAGAATCTCTGCTAGAGATTCTCAGGGGTAAACATGAGGGTTCCCCCCTGATCAGAGCCATCAAACCCACGTGCCCTGCTAAGCCCAAGGAATTAGGCTTGGACATGCAGTAGGAGCTGCATGGAGAAGGTGGTTCATCAAGGATTTGGGAATCTGTGAGCTGAATCAGTCACTCTTCCCCAAGTCCTCTGTGTGACCAGGCAGCTCTGAAGCATTTAGGACAAGTCTTCCAGTCTTTGGAAGGAGATGTTGGTCCTCAGGACCTGGTGGGTCCCTGCTAGGGACTATCAGGGGCTCATCCAGGTTTGTGCCCTCCCTCCTGTGCAGTTCCTGGCACTGTGGGGTCAGTTCTTTACAAGCAACATCCACCCCCTTATCTATGGCAGCACTGTCATTGCAAAGCAGGGACTGAGAACACTCTGCTGGGAAAACCTCAGGCCCCAGAAGTCAAAGGTTTTTGCCCATCTGTGCCCTCCTCCCCTGGGGCTGGGGTTGGGCTTGTGGTCACTGCACAGACAATGTGTGATTTGGGGGAATCTGTGCTTTGGGACACACCAGGATGGCTCAGCCTGTGTCCTGCCTGTTCCTTTGGGGGATCAATGTTCCCCACCCTGCTCCTCCTCCTCCTCCTCCTGGGCTGAGCTGGAAGCCGAGGATGAAGCAGTGAGGCAAAGGGCTCTGCCAGCTCCTCCTTGGCAGGGAAGCTGATGCCTGTGGACAGCACTGGCATCTCTGCAGAGGGCTGGAGGATCATTCTGACATCCCAACAGCTCTGAACTCAGCCTGCTGCACACCAGGGCAGCCCTCACAGTAACAGGGAGGGACAGGGACAGGCAGCTGGGCTATTTCTGACCTACCTGACAACAGGAGGCATCCAGAAGCCTCTGAAAGAGCAAAGGTCCACGTTGTCTTTTGCTGTTTCTCCTGGTTTACCCCTTCACTGGTTTGCCCTGTGTGGGGTAGCCTGCTCTAACTGTGAGCAGTTAGGATGAGCCAAAGGAATTACAGCAGTTCCAGGCAGGAGAAAATGAAATCTCTGGACTTGGGGTACTCTGAATTTAGGGTTGAGGCACTCTGAATTTAGGGTTGAGAGTCTAGGCTGCTCCTGCTCTTCATCCCAGAATTGGCTGCATTCTTGTGTTGTGTGACATTTTAGGATGCTTTGGGATAAAAGAGATCATCTATAAAGCTAGACCTTACCTCACTGTGGAGTCATTCCTAGGCACTGGTCGACTCCTGAGAAACATAAAACTGGTGAATGCAGCAAGTAAACACATCTATTTTTGTAGTTTGTCTTCCAAGTCGAACAAAAATAAGAGATGACTTGAGGCTGGAGACTCCACCACACACTGTTAACTGAGAAGTGGCAGCATGGGGCCTGATCCTCTGCTGGGAGTCAGGCTGGCATTTCTGGGGTCAGGGAGTTCAAGTTCATGCCCTCTGGCCATGCAGCCTGGAGCTGTGTAGCAGCTGAGTGTGACTTGGGCAGTGGGATGAGCTGTGCCTGGTCATTTTGGGGGGGGGGGGGGGGCCGTGAGATGAGCTGTGCCTGGTCATTTTGGGGGAAAACCTGGAGCTGGCTGGGAATGCTGTTGGTGTTTCAGTTGCTCTCAGCATCCTCTGCTGGGGTCTGGCCTTCCAGCCCAAGACCTGGTGCGTGGATTCCAGTTGGATCCCTGGCTCCTTGGGTATCTCCCCACCTGTGCTGGGCTGCACAAACCTGCCCTGGAGCTCAAGGGGAAGTTTTCACCCCCGTCATCCTCCCGGTGCTTGTGAAGCCGCTCCGCTTCCTTTCCAAATGGGGAATTTCCAAACTGCCATATATAGATTCCCCCAGCAAACAAACCCGCCTATGTGGAGCTGAAACAAGGCTGTGTTCCCAAAAGCCCGTGTTTGTTCCAGCTGCAGTCATTTGTCTCGGAGAGGATGTTGCATCTCTCCAGAAATTGTGGGTTGTTTACATCCCTGGAGTGTCACAGCAGCCACAGCACGACACCAGAACAAGCTGAGGGCTTGTGCTCTATAAAATGTGTGTACCTGCCTGAGCCTCCCTCAGCAACATCACGACCAAAATGTGGTTGGTTGGGGGTGGTGGGGTGGTGGCTTTCATTTGGGGATTTTTTGTTTTTTCCTTCTTGCAGTTGTCAGTTGATCCTGAGCTGTTCTGTGCCTGGATCACCCCTGGGGGGAATTTTGGCCAAGTCCAAGGCAGGTGGAGAACCTGAGCTTAGCAGTGATGGGGAGCTGAGCCTGAGCTGAGATCTGCAGCCAGAGTTTGAGCTCAGTTTATGCAGGAGCAGATCTGGAGTGACACTTCAAGAGTGCAGGATGCATCCAGGAAAGAATCAGTATGAGCAGGCACCAGCCTTACTGGAAACAGGATTTGCCAATTACTGTAAAGTTTAAAAATAAACCCAAACTGTGTAAAGATCTAATTATTTTCCAGGCTGCTTTTTCCTGCTTCCACCTATCCCAGCAGGACCTACAGGGACATAAAGGCTGAAATCCCTCCAGGCTGCAGGGTGTGAGGCTGAATGGCATTCACATTGATAAAATGGCAAAAAAAGGGAATTATTCTAAGATGAGCAACACTTCCTTGGGAAGTGAGTAATGGAAGGAGATCAGATACCCACCAGCCCTGTTCAAGGGGCTCTGGATGTGCATCTGAGAGCCCTGGGAACAAGACCCAGAGCATTTCTAGATCATTTCCTCAGAACAGGACATTGGGGCAGGAGGAGGATGGGGCAGGACTGTCTGGGTTCGATGATGAGAAGCAAATGGTTTGCAGTGGGGCAACACTTGCTTCCTCCAGCTCATCCCTTCGGTATCCCAGGTCCAGAATCCAGCCAGTGTGAGAGCAGCAAGCAGGACACACACACCAGGAGAGAACAAGGATGAGACTGGACAAATCCTGCACTCAGCAGGGGCTTGGAAAGCCTTTTACCTTCTTGGCTGCCACCATGGTCAATGCAGCAGCACCTGAATGGAATGTGAATCTGTGCAAAAGGAGCTGATGAATTTGCTCAGATTGGTGAATTAGACCATGGTGTGATTTGCTTTGCTGTGTAATTTTTCCCTGGAAAAATTCCTTGCCACGTGAGGCTGCAGACTGACAGCTCCTCTGCCACAGTACCTGCTCCTCCTACTGCCTCAGGACCCAGACTGGCACCTTTGAGGGGGTCTCAGGATGAGAGCAGGGGTATCTCCTTCTCTTGAGTACCTGGGATAATGCTTATCCCAGCCCTTAGGAACCAGTGGATGATGCTGTCACTCATACAGGGCCACATGGGACACAGTTATTGCACAGCCTGATACTGCACAGCTCCTGTGTGAGGCACATGGTACCAGGCTGGCAGGGGAACACCAACCAAGTGCTCAATTAGCTGACTGAATCCATGGTCTCTCAATTAGATCCAATTTTTTAGGCCTGTTCTGACTTTCCACTTGGAGGGTGAGTTTGGATACAACTTTTTTCCACCCTGCACACCCCTTGGCCCCTAACCCCTCTTTGCTTTTTTGGCAATCCCCCGGGGTAGAGAAAAATCAAACTGGGGGAAATATTGCTCACTGGTTTCACAAATCCCACAAAATTCTGAGCATTCCTCCTCTGCTGTTTTTCAGCCTGTCCTGTTGGTCAGGCTGAAACACTCCCTGTGTTAAGGAGGTGATGGTTGATGAGTCTCTTCATAATTAGGTGGAACTTTCCAGCTTTTTCCTCTACGAGTAACATCTTGGATCTGTCCAGAAGCAGCCAAAAACCCACAGGGAAAGAGGGAAAGGGGCTGTTGTCACCTGTAGCTGATGAGTAGGAGCCAGAAGCAGATCCATGGAGAGCAGGACAGCCGGGAGAAGGGTAAGGTTTGGTTTGGTTTGTGTTCTGGCTGATTCTCCTGCACAGGAGCATTGAGAGGCTGCAGCCAGTGAAGGCTGACCCTTGGGGGCTTTGGTATTTGCTCTCTGCCAGACTCTGAGCCCCTCCATCCAGCAAGACGTTTGTCACAGGTTTATCTTTAGGCGTGTGAGTCCCCTCTGACTCAGGATCACAGACCCGAGGACGTATTTAACACCACGCCGAGGGAGACGATCCACGGGCGCTCCGCAATTCCCAGGATCGCTCCATGCCCTCTCCCACCCCGGCAGCAGCTCCGTCCTGCAGGCTCTGTGACTGCACCAGCCCTTCCCCAGGGCACAGCAGGTCCGTGTGTCCCCCCGTGAGCCCCCCAGGCAGGGCAGGGACGCGCTGGGCAGCACTAGGACCTGCGGAATGCTCCGTGCCTCCTCCCCGAAGATTAGCCAATATTCCCAGGGCAGGGCAGCTCCCCAGCCTTTCTACTTTTTTCTTTCCTTTATATACGTGTTTCTCCTTCTTCCAGCTCATTCCAGAGCAGAGAGCTTTGGATTTCTCTGAGCTTTTCCCTCCTTTTTTTCCCCCCCTGGCAGCTGGCCCGCTGCCAGTGTCTCGCAGGGCCAAAGTTTTTATCTGCGGGGATATATTTTTCGAACCAGCCCAGCTGCGCTCAGGCTGCAACCGAATCCCCCGCTCCTGGGGCAAAGCTTAACTCGGGGAGAGGAAGAGCAGCAGGGGTGCCGTGTGTGCCTCTCCTCCAGCTATTCCTGTCAAGATGGATTTATGACTCTAAAAGGAGTGGGGGGGGGGAGGAAGGAAAATTGCCTCCAGGAGCCAGAGCTTACACCACAGCCCAGCGAAACACACGGGGAGGAGCAGCCGGATCCCAAGGCATGAGCAGCGTGGAAGTGGCACCCCGGGATCTGGCGTACTATGACTGATCTTAAGCTTTTCATCTGCCTTCACAGAGCCCAGCTGCTGGATTTAAGGTAGTTTGCCCAGGACCAGGCTTTGCTATGTTGGCCAAGGCAGTGCTTTCTCTCGGTCTGTGGCTGCCGTTTGCTGCGGGACAGGACACACCTGAGCGAGGTGAGTGCCTGGAAAGGCGAGGCATTGCCGTGGTGCTTTCCCCCATTTAATACCTCCTGCTCCTCAGAGCTTCTCCCGAAACCTTTTCAGAATAAAAGCTGAGGTTGTATTGATGCTTTAGGTGTATAGTTATACTCGTGTGTTCCTTTGCAAGGACAGAACAAACAAACAAACAAACCTGTCTAAAATCGCCTATTGGAAATGTTGTCCTGTTTGTTTCCAGTAGGGAAAAGGAAACTGTTTCAAAAACTTGCAGAGTTCAGTGTAATCATATGGAAAAAAATCCTTGCTCCTCACTGTTACCTCTGCACTGGAGGACATGCGTTAAGAGAAGTGAAACCAGTGATTAACACTATCCTTGTCTTCTCCTCTTGCTAATCTCTGTAATTCAATTATTACAGTTTCTCTTTAAAATGCTTTCTCTTGGATACTGTTCGTGGAAAACGACTGTGGGTCAGTCCTGCAGAACTGACAGTGGGAAAAGGGATGTGGAGGAGGTGAATGTCTCATTCCTGGTCCCTGCACTGTGGTGCTGGGCAGAGATTCATCCCACACCGTGGTGGCTGAGCTGGTGCAATTCATTTTTGAACTGCCTTTTTCCTCACAAGTAGAAAAGGTTCTGGGGCTGCAGGGGTAGTGCTGGTTGTGTCTGGTTTTCACTGCACCTGGGAAGTGCAATCCAGTGGGAAAGGAGAGTGAACCTCATGTCTCTGTGGACAGGAGGTCCTCGGACTCAGCGAGCAGCTCAGACTGCTGGGGTCTGATTCTGCTTCTGGTACCCAGGGCAGGCTGTGTCTGTGGCTCAGATCTCCTTGCAGGGTGCTGGATTCTGTCCCTCAGTGTCCCAGGCTGGTTCAGGAATGGTGCTGCTGCTTCTGGCATTGCCACAGCGCTCAAAGTCCACGCAGGCAGCCGTCAGTCCTATTGTCCTGCCACTCTGCTGCCCTGGCAGTGTATGTGGCAGCTTCCCAGGGCTAAAAACAATGCTCAGACCTTCAGGGCATGTGACAGAGCAAGCCACGGCATTCCAGAAGGATTGTGCCTCGCTCCAGAGGCAGAGGTGTGTGCTGTGTTACTGCTGGGCTGCCTTTGGCTGCACACTGCTGGGCACCCGCAGGGGAATGAACCTGGGGGGGGGGGAGATGCCCATCCAGCAGCTTTTTGATGTGGAGCCTCCTCAGCTCCTCTGGGTGCTCCCTAAGGCAGCCCCGAGCGAGCAGCTGGCCTGGGAGGGCTCCTGGGAATGGGATGGTGCTTGTCCAGAGGTGTTGGGATGCTGTGCCGTGATCCCACACCGAGAGGGGCTGTTTGAGAGGTCAGGATGTGTGTCCATAACCCTGTTCCCTTGGGACTTGACCGAAGGTGAAGGATTGTGGCTTCATTCCAGCTGCAGTGGGCAAAGGGAAGAAGCTGCTGGACGGCCAGTGGTGCTTCCACACGTTCAGGAATGATTAGATTGTTCAGGGCAGTGGGTATTGATTTCATGCACCAAGGCAGAGAGTCAAGGCAGAGCATCACACGGTTCCACCACTTTCCTCTTTGGGTCCAGATTCAGATCTCTGGTGCATCAGTGTAAAGTGTGACCATTTGATAGTCTGGGCTTTGATAAATGAAATCAGATCGTCATTACTGGGTTACTCTGGACGAGCATCAGCTGAAAATGATGGGGATGTTGCCATCCCTGTGGGGGCAGTGAGGGAAAAATGAAGACTTGGCCCATCCATACCCACTTTGTAGGGAGCCCTTACTGATCTCTGAAGCACAGCTCAGCACCTGCTGTAATTCCACAATTCCAGAACTCTCGAGACTCCAAATAAAAGAGCAGAGATAATGAAACTCCCGAAAAGATCCTAAGAGGTGGCAGCACAGCTTCCTTCCTGCTGTTGGGATTTGTCTGAAGGGCCGTTTCTCAACCCTCAGCCTGAAATCCGTGGCACAGACGAGCTGGAACCTGCACAGGCAGTTTGGGCTTTTAGTCACACAGGTTTATTGTGCTTGGTGGGGCTCAGCTCCTCAATCAGGTGTGTGATCAACCCCTCTCCCCTGGCACAGCCCCCTCTGATGTGGTTTGAAGTGTAAAACCCCTCCTGGGTGGCTCGGTGGGACACCTCTCTGTCTGGGAGAGGTGGTGCCTTTCCCCTCCTGCCTCTCACTGTGATCCAAAGGGGCCACAGGGAAGCAGAGTCCGTGTTCCTCAGCCTCCAAACCTGCCTCCACTCACAGGAGAACTTTTTTTTTCCCTCGCGTGGCCAAACAACGAGATGAGAAGACAAATGTGGAATGTCAAGCACAGTTAACCAAGACAGGACATGATCTTTTCTGGCTGTAATTATGCTCCACGAGCTCCAAGCCCCACGTAAATCAGGCGTGTGGCATGTGTTCAGGTCCCAGCTGAGAGCAGGGGGAGCTCTGGAAGCGGATGTCTCCTGTCAGCATCACAGGGAAGTCTGGCCAGCTGTTTTTCTCCTGGAAAAGCCAACAGGCAGCACCGTGTCTCCATAGTGACGTGTTGCTCCCCTATCAGTCCCTTCCAAACACTTCTCTGCGTGGCTGATCTGAGTTTATTGACCAGGCAGTGACAAGAGGACCCTGCCCTGTGCTCCCTGTGGTTCCCTGGAGTAAAGCAGAGCGCAGGGACCGCAGTGATAAGAGGTGTGCAGAGTTATTCCAAGCGAAGACCTGACAGGGAAGCGCTCATGGATGCCTCTTCCCTCCAAATCCCGCTGGAAGTGAGAGATCCTCACTTGGCACGCTGCCGAACAGCCAATCATCCCTCCGTCTGGAGCGAGGGAACTGCCCGAAAACAGCAGCCGCTTGCGTAAGGCAGGGATTTAGTGGCAACCAACCTCCACAGCCCCACCTCTGGCACGGATGGCATGTTTGGGTTGGATGCGGGACAAGGAGCAGGAGGAAGGATGAGGGGAAGGGCGAGGGGGTGCCCAGTGGCTTTGGAAGCGTTGCCACGCTCCCGGTGTAGCCTTTGTCTCGATTTTTTTTTTATTTTTTTTTTTACGGGTTCTTTCTGCTGCCAAAATCCGAACGGGAGCGATTTGTTTGCCTCTCATGCAGGGCTAAGTGTTAGGTAGATGGCGTTTGTCTGCATGAAGGATGAGGCTTCTGCTCCACCCACAGACAGTCCCTTCAGCTCCAAAATACACCCTGCCCACCAGTGGGTTTAGCTGTTGTGCCCACCAGTGGGTTTAGCTGTTGGTTTTGTTAACCAGTTGTTAATGAGTTGTTGTTAATCAGTGCTTTCTCCCCTGCAGGCAGAACCTTGTGGTGTCAGGCTGTAGCTGTTGCTAATTAACACAGCTATTCCCAGCTATGCTTAAAGGATGGCAGTGTTCTGCCCAGCTCTCTTGGTGCCCCAGACCTGCAGGGTACAGACCAGAGGGCATGGCTGTGACTCTCCTTTGATGTCCTTCTCTTTGAATGGGGTGTTCCACGCTGGTTTTCCCAGGGGTATTCCCTGTGCAGGTAGTTCTGGCAGCAGTGAGATTTCTGCTTGTGTCTGCTCCCTCGAGGTGAACTCCAGACTCCCCTCCCAGGGTTTGTGCATGTGACCCTGTTGTTTACTGCTTGTGAGCAGTGTCCTCTGGCCACTGCCCCCCGCCCTGCCAGGGCCAGGAGCTTTTACAGCTGTTGGTTGCAACATTTGGGAAGTGAGTGACACTCCTCAAACCAGAGAGGAACCACGATGTCCCCAGGGAGGTGACAGCCGTGTTCCAAGATCTCTCCCTGTGTCCTGCCAGCCAAGTCAGTGGCTTGTACTTCTGCCAGCAGAGAGAAAATAATAGAATATGCTGAGTTGGAAGGGACCCATCAGGATCATCCAGTCCAACTCCTGGCCCTGCACAGACACCTCAACAATCCCACCCTGTCCCTCAGAGCATTGTCCAAATGCTCCTGGAGCTCTGGCAGCCTTGGGGCCGTGCCCACCTCCCTGGGGAGCCTGGGCAGTGCCCAACCACCCTCTGGGGGAAGAACCTTTTCCTGGTATCCAGCCTAAACCTCCCCCCCAAAAAAGCAGAGAGCCATGGCTACGTGTGCTTGCCTTGCTCGTGCAGCCAGAAGCCCTAAACAAAGCCCTGCTGGAATGCCAGTAAGAGTTCCAGGAACTAGTGGCAGGGACCTGTGGGTCACAGTTCAGCTCCACTGCGTGATGTGGTGATGAAATGGCAATTGCTGCAGGCACACAGGAAAGCTCACTGGACTTCACTTTCATTTTCTGCTCAGCTCTCAGTGCCAGGTCACTGGAGGGTGTGTCTGTGGCACGGGGCTGAGCTGTGCTGGTCACATGGAACTGGCTGTGATCCAGGTGCATGGCAGGTCTCCTGCCTCCTCCTGGCCTCTCTAGATTAGTCAGAGGATCAAAGAATCACAGGATGGATTTGGAAGGGACCTTAAAGATCATCCATTTCCACCCCCTGCCATGGGCAGGGACACCTTCCACTGTCCCAGGTTGCTCCAAGCCCATCCAACCTGGCCTTGGATGTGTCCAGGGATGGAGCAGCCACAGCTTCTCTGGGCAACCTGTGCCAGGGCCTCCCCACCCTCCCAGGGAAGGATTTCTTCCTAATATCCAATCTAAACCTGTCCTCTGTCAGTTTGAATCCCCCTTGTCCTGTCACCACAGGCTCTTGTAAACAGTCACCTCCAAGTAACTTTAACCTTCTCCATTTCTGAAGGCTCTGCCTGATTTCTCCTGTCATTCCAGGAGGTCTGGGGGAACTCTGCCATCTCAGCAAACACCTCTCACTGAATTCTCAGATTTGGCACAGAACAACCAGGCTTCCCTGGCAGGCTTTGGGTTCACATCCCTCCTCTAACACTCTTCCCTCTCCCTTTCCCTTCCAGGTCCCCGGCCGCCTATTTCCAACACGGAGGGGGACCTCCTCTTCCTGCTGGACAGCTCTGCCAGCGTCTCCCACTATGAGTTCTCCAGGGTCAAGGAGTTCATGTGGGACCTTTTGCAACCTTTCACCTTCGGCCCCAGAGATGTCCAGACCAGCATCATCCACATCAGCACCACTCCCACCATGGAGTTCCCGTTTGACCGGCACCCGTCTGGCGGGAGCCTGCGGCAGGCGATCCGGGACACGCGGCAGCTCATGGGAGACACCAACACGGGCAAAGCTCTGTCCTTTGCCAAGGAAAAGCTCTTCAGCGGCGAGGCTGGAGCCCGGCCAGACGTGCCCAAGGTGCTGGTTTGGGTGACGGATGGTTTCTCCACTGATGACATCTCGGAGCCCATGCAGCTGCTGAAGGACATGGGGGTGACGGTGTTCATCGTCAGCACGGGCCGGGGCAACTACCTGGAGCTCTCTGCTGCTGCCAGCCAGCCCCCAGACAAACACCTGCACTTTGTGGACGTGGATGACCTGCCCATCATCACCAAGGAGCTGCAGGATGGGATCCGAGGTAGGCTGGTGCGGAGTTGTGGTCACTGGGAGTTTGGAACGGGGCTGAAGATGAGTTCAGATGAAAAAACCACATGACAGTGCCAAACAACCCAGAGGGAATCTTTCAAAACACCCGTGTGTGTGGGCAGCAGCACAATCTCTCTCTGCTGGTTGCCCAGATAAGCCCACCACTAATTTATTTAAGTGTTAATGAAGATGAGTTAATGCCTGGCTCTGCAGGGAGAATCCCCCAAAACCAGTGGTCCTCCTGGGGCCCTTGCAAACTATCCACAGTGCTACAGGTCCAAACATAAACCAGAGCTTTTGGGAGGTCTGGGACAAACATCTCTACTCCCCTTGGAATGTTCCGTGACTGAGTGGGACAAATTCCCTCTTGGAGATGTGTTAGTGAGATGAGCTTGTGTTTGTAAGGAGTTGTTTAGTTGGTAATGAAGGAAGGAGGCTCAGGCAGGGTATTCTCTGGATTCCTTAAAAACCCCAGAAGCCTTTGAAGTGAGTCATGCAGGTCAGGCATCTGTACAATCCCAGCAGAGCAGGAAAATGCCCCCACCTGCACAGGCTGTTAACCAAAGGCTTCCCAAACGATTCAACCTCAGCAGGAGGCTGCTGACTGTGGGAGCGAGGTGTCTGAGCCCCTTGAACTTGATTTTCATATTCAGGGTGATTTTTTTTTCCTCTAAAACGTGTGTCTGTCTGGCTCTGTGCCAGCTGACAGAGGTGGAGGACACAAAGGGGTTTCTCTGGGGTTGTGGTCGTTGCTGTGAGAGGGAACAGGCAGCAGGTCAGATTTTTCATCAGTCCAGGTTTTTAAAGCATCCAGGAGGGGGTCTGAGGAGATCCAAAGCCATACTCTGGACCAGAGGACAGGCATTGGGAAGCCAAGGGCAGTATCCCCTGCTGACCTGCATTCTGCACTGCCCATGGGGTGTTCTCTCCACAGCCCATCACTGTGGGACTGCCCTGACTGCAAAGCAGCCTCCCAGGTGCCTCTGGATTTGTTTGGAATGCTGAGGGAGTTACTATGACTTTGCAGACTTTCCATGGATTTTCTGGAGGTTCTCTCTCCATTGGAAATCCTGATTTAATTCCTTATTTGCCTTTTGCTCTGTGAGTTGGTTGGAGCTGGGTTTAGTGTCCCAGTAACCCTTTCCACAGAATCTTCCCTGTGTAGCAATTCCTTCCTGTTTCCAGCTGTGACCATTTAACAAACCACACGCAGGGACTGTGTGTTCTCCCCCAAACACCCACTTCTCTCCTGTGCATGGGGCAGTGCCAACAGCCCCTTTCCTGTACCAGCCACCACACAGACCCCCAGATGTTTTGTTTCAGTGGTTATTTAGTTTCTAGAGCATCCTGGATCCAGATGGTATAAAACAGCACCCCAAAATGAGAAATCTCCTGCAGCACAAGATGGTCTTGAAGATCATAAGGTCTGCAAGGGTAATAACTACCCTGCTGTGCCTGAGGGCAGCATTCTGTGCATCTACCAGATCTAAAAGCTGGTAGTCTGGGATTTTAATGGAAGGTGAGATTCCCACGTGAATCCAGGGGTTGGTGCTTTAAGCAAAATACCAGACATTGGCAACATCACCTGAGTTAACTTTCTAAAGCCACATATGTCCACTCCTCCCTACCTGGAGGAGGCAGCCCTCAATCCCCACCCCTCCTGCTTCTGGCCCCTGGGAGAGCAGGGACAGGCAGGATCCTTGGCAGGCAGAAATTTGGCCTTTCCAACTGTGGAATGGCCCAGACTGGTTTAATTGTCGCTGCTATCTTCATCTTCATCTCTTGCTACTGTTAAAAAACAGTGAAGCCTTTTGTAGAGGCACAAACAGGCTTTGTCAAGAGTTGCTCTCCACCTTCCACCTCCTTTCCAGGAACGGGGTGTTCTGTGCCTGCTCCACAGACACCCCACCACAACGGTCCCTGCCAAGCTGCTGCTGCCTCAGGTGGGCTGAGAACCCTCTGTGGAACAGCTCAGTCTCCACAGAGAGAGACATGGTGGACCTGAAATAGTGCCAGTGATGCTGCTACGTGGAAGGGGTGCAAGGCAGCAGGGACTGTGGATGGCCGTGTGTGTGTTCACACCCTCTCTTTTTCCTTGGCACATGGTCCCGACACAAGTCTGCAGAAGGCAGCTGCCAGCCAGCCTGGCTATGGCACAGCTGGCTCCTTCCAAGTGGGAAGGAAAGGGACTCGGGCTGGGAAGGAGCACAGGCTCTTTCAACTGCATCTTATATATCAGTGTGTACTCAACAGATGGCATTTGGTGCTCTCCTGGGGAAGGACCAACCTTGTGAAACCAGGGCATTCCTCTGAGGTGACACCAGGTTCTGTGCTTGCACCCACTTGCTCTCCACTCAGCCCCTTGAACTGACAGCTGCTGACTTGTTCCATCCTCAGGCTCCACCTTCTGAGCCAAGTTTTGCAGGAGCCCACGTGCCCAGCAGGCACAAAACATCAGCCACTTCCCATGAGTACTCAGGTCAGGGTAACACATTTCTGATCTCAAATGAAGTCCTGGATAACTTCTGGCGCAGTGAAGGCTTCACTCTAAGTCCTCTGATGTCTTCACCTGGAATTGAATATAAGCAGGTGACCAGAGGGAGGGATCTCAGACCTTGAATATCCACCCTGGTAATGGAGGAGTGTATTCCCTCCCTCCCAGAACCAGAATCCTCCCCCATCCATATCAAACCAGAGAACTAAAACCGTGAAGCAGAAGTGGTTTGTCCCAAATCCCTGCAGCAGAGAGGGGACCATGTACCCAGGGCTGGAAAGGTTCACCTGTTGCCCCTCAGGAAAGCAGCAGCATTCCTGCAAGTCTGATCCTGACCTTGCCAGAGTTCAGAGGATGCCAACAAACTTGTGGCTGCAAAATAGTGCTTCAAAGTCACCAAGAGGCAGGAGGTGGAAGGAAAAGTGTGTCATGAGCTGTCTCTGAGTGTTGCTGGATCTAATACAGGTCTAATACAGGAGATTAACTTGCTGCTTCCCTCTGGGAACAAGGTGGTGCTGGGAAGCATGCCATGGACATCTATTTTCTGGGGATTATTGCCCTCTTTATATGCTTAAGGAATCTGTGATCTGGCAAGGAGGGGCAGAGCTGTTTGCCGTGGGCTTCCTGTGCCCTGTCCCTTTGATGTGCCCGACTTATTCACAGTGTCCCTGAGCCTCCAGGCTCACTTATTTCCATTCCCTGAGCTTTTGGCAGGACTTTTGGCACTGAGGCCTTTCCTCTGCTCCCTGTTCCTTCGTGGCTTGGCCACTGGTGTTCTGTGGGGCTCACAGAAGGGTGCAGCATCCCAGGACCTCTGATCCTTCTCCCAGCCTCTCCACGCTCCAAGCGGGTGGAGTGCTGCTGGCTGGCAGCATGTGGATGGGAGGGCAGGGCACGGAGCAGGCAGGGAAATGTTCCTGCCTGCCTGGGAGAGCCAAAGAACAGCTCAGAGGAAAAACTGAGGCTGTTTTACTTGGTATACAGGGGAGTTGGCAGGGACTTGGAGCAGCTCGGAGGAGGAGGAGAAGCTGATCCTCTCCCTGTTAAAGGACAAGTCTGGGAGTGCAAAGTGACCCCATTTTGCAGGTCTGGGCAGACTTTTGTGCCTCCTTTTTCCTCTGTGCAATGGGGAGCCAGACAGAACTACCCACAGGACTCTATGAAGGATTTAGGCATGAGCTGGAGGGTTCTGTCATAATGTTCCAGGATTGACACTGTGCAGAGCAAATGCACTTCTTCAAGGCTCAGGGTGCTTCTAAAAATTCTTTAGAAACAGAAGAGCATCTTTGTGTTTTCATGTGTCACTCCCCTGGAGAAACAAAGTCCTGTGTGTTTCTGCCCCTCTGGAAGACCAGAGAACAGTGGAGTTCTGCCCAAGATGGGCTTGGGAGGCCACGCATGTGGGAAGGGTCAAGAAGCAGAGGAAGCTGGGGGAGCTGTGAGCATCAGAAGAGGTATTTGTGCCTGGCATTTGGGGTCTGAGACTCAAAGGTAGCATGAGCCTTGAAGAGAAGCCTCTGTGCAGGGGCAGGGAGAGGTGAGATGGCACAAGAGGGCTCTGAATGTTGAATGTCACCGAACAACAGAGCTCTGTGAAACCCCGTGGGCAGTGACCTCAGCTGGGGTGAATTCAGCTGGCTCAGCAATGCTGGGCAGTCCCCAGTTCCTGCCCCTTTCTTCCTGGCCACTGGGCACTGGCAGAGAGCAGGAAGAAATGTAGTTCTTCACACTCTGGGCTGCTTCACACACAGGACAGAATTCAGTGGTTTGGCTTGGCTGGGAGGTGGTTCCCACAGGGAGCTCAGGATGAGCCACACCTTGGTGACTTCAGGGATCAGCCAGTGCTGCTGCCAGCTGCATCTCCCACCCAGGAGGGCTGGGATTTCAGATGTTCCATGTTCTGTGTATTGATTCCTGCCCCCGTTTCCCTTGCAGATGTTCTCCAAGCCAATCGGCTCCACGCAGTCGATGTCACCTCAAGCAGCTTCCGTCTGATGTGGCCCAAGCTCCTCTCCCAAGAAACTGGCTACTACACCCTGGAATATGCCCCAACAGATGATCTAGCAAGGAAGAGGACAAAGCAGGTGTCTGGGGCTCACACCAGCCTCGTGCTGAGCAACCTTGCACCAGAAACCACTTATGAGGTGGCCCTCATTCCTGAGTCCAACGTCCACTACTTCCCTCCCCAGACGACGAGGGTTACCACACTGGCAGGTAAAATGTGCGAGGCTGGAGCAGCTGCTCTGGGAACAAGGAGCTCCCTGTCTCCTACCTGGAGGCTGGAGGAGCAGCTGGGGGAGAGGAGGGTGCTGGAAGCAGGTGTATGTGACTGATGGGAACTCTCTGTGTAAGAGGGAAGGAGAGGGGGAACGCTCGGAGCAGGAACCAGTCCCTCTGTGCAGACCAGTCATTTGGGCCAGAGAGTAACTTAGATTTGTGCTGGATGGCAGCGTGCAAAAAGGTGGCACACTGAAAACCTAAGCAAAGCCAAGGTGAACTTGTGTCTGATATTAATTTCTTGTGAACAAGAACAGTTCTGGCTGTGTAATTCTGGCCAGTCTATGCAGCACAGGTAGAGAAACCAGTCTCTTCAGGCTGAGTGGGGTTGTGCTGGCATGGATGACTGTCAACATCCACTTGCTGGGTTGATTTTCTTCCACCTCCTGAAAGCCAAGTACGGTGCAGGTCAATTATGCTCCTCTGACAGCATCCCTATGCCTTGAATTACATCCTCACTCACATCTCTTTTCATTTCTTCCAGAGGAAATAAGCCCGGCTCAGGTTCTCATCTCAGAGTCTGGGCCACGCAGCTTCCACGTGAGCTGGGCTCCCACGCTGGACAGTGTGATGGGCTACCAGGTCCTGTATGGACCCCTCCCAGGGAACTCAGTGAAGGTGCTGGAGGTGGATGGGAGGCACAACAGCACCGTGGTGGAGAATCTGGCACCCAACACCACCTACCTGGTGACAGTGACTGCAATCTACAGGTCGGGGAAGGAGAAATCCCTGTCAGCCAAGGCGTGCACCCAGGAAGGTGAGTGAGCAGCAGGGAACAAGGAGTCAGCACAAGGAGTCTCTGGAGCGTCCCTGTGTCTTTCCCACCTGCCTCTAGGTGAGGCCAGAGAGCTCTGAATCCAGTTACTGGGGTGGGATGGCAAGGGGAAAGCTGCAGCTTCTGATGATGTGCCATCAGGATGCAGCAGATGTGTGAGGACTGAAGAGAATCAGACACACAGAGTACAACAGATGTTACAGGGGGTGCTGATGCTGCTGGTTCAGCACGAGCAGAATAGACATGGATCTCTCTAAAAGAGAAAGAAAACTACCTTTCCCTCCTGTCTCCTGAATGTCTGTTCGTTGTGATTGAGCATTCAAGGAGTAAAAGTTTAACCGGCAGAAGCTTCTCCTTTGAAGAAATACCTGTAAAGGTGTTGCAGGAGGCAAAGTCCAGCTCTTATCAGGGCTCAAGAGTGAGGAGCTCAGGAAATGACAGAGCTGAGGGTGTGGGAGGTCACAGTCAGTGCCTAATGGTGCAAACAAAAGTACTTTGTGCTGGACAAAGTTAAGGACTAATTAGGCTGAGCTCCTCCAGTGTGGAGATGTAGAGTTATGTTGGGTCTGTGCATCTACTGGGTCTAAAAGCTATTAGTCTGGGATTTAATGGAAGGTGGGATTCCCACGTGAATCCAGGGATTGGATGCTTTAAGCAAAATACCAGACATTGGCAACATCACCTGAGTTAACCTTTCTAAAGCCACATATGTCCACTCCTCCCCACCTGGAGGAGGCAGCCCTCAATCCCCATCCCTCCTGCTTCTGGCCCCTGGGAGAGCAGGGACAGGCAGGATCCTTGGCAGGCAGAAATTAGAACTTTCCAACGGTGGAATGGCCCACACACTGGTTTAATTGTCACTGCTATCTTATCCTTCATCTCTTGCTACCGTTAAAAAACAGTGAACAACAGAAAACAAAGCCCAGGCTGGCTGGCAGCCCCTCCTTGGCCGGGGGGGGAATAGACACACAAATGTCCCACAGCAGTGACACGGATCTTCTTTCTCCAGAGGGCTCCAAAGTGAGGCACCTCCGCTTCGAGGACATGGGCCCCAACACCCTGAAAGCCTCCTGGGACTCTGCTGACGGGCAGGTCCTGGGTTACAAGGTCCGGTGCCGGCGGCAGACGGGCCCGTCCTCGGTGCTCAGCGTGTCCCCGCGGGTGCACAGCGTGCTGCTCACAGACCTGGCCTCGGGCACCACCAACAAGGTCTGTGTGAAGCCCGTGTACAGGAGCCAGCCCGGCAGAAGGCTCTGCCGCACGGTGCACATGCAGCCAGGTGAGCTGGGGGGGGCAAGGCACGTCCTGGGGCCCTCAGCCCAGGATCCTGAAGGGCCCTGATGCTCCAAAACCCAACTCCTTAACACCAGTTTGTAGGTGTTAAAAAGGGCGTTGGGAGGAGAGCTCCTCTCAAATGACAGATGGACAGGGCTTTTTATTACACTTTTTATCACACACACTGTTCACGTAGTCATTAGATGGTCTTGCTTACTTAATACATATTCATTAGTTTGCTTTACGTAATCACACCCTTATTGGAAGTCCTTTTTTTGGTCCTTCTGGGTCTCCTTGCTTGTCTTGACCTCAGTTCTTGAACGGCCACAGCATCGTAGTATTTCACCCCCAAAAACTGTAACGTTTGTTCTTTATCTTGTTTGGGTACACAGAGCTTAGTTTATGTGCTGTTTGTTTGAGTTACATCCCTTATCTAATTCTCTAGGGCTTCTCTAAGATTATGTTGTTCCTTATTTGGGCATTCCAGGATACTGTGAGTGAAGTTTCTATTTCTCCTATCAGCCCTGAGGTGCTGGAGAACCAGCACAGAGAGTGCCTAGAATATTCTGTGCTCATCAGCTGGCTTGTCATGGGGCTTCATCACAGCACCAAAGTGACCAAGGATGGGCTCTTTTTCCCTATTTTTCGGAGCAAGACTCCTCCTAGTGGAGCACATGGCAGGCAGGAGGAAAAGTGTACAGTGGAGACAGTCCTGGAACTACTTTGGGATGCCAAGGGTGGGAATACTGCTAAAAGCTGGCATGGGCACTGGAAACACTGTTTAATTTGGAACGTACCCTTCGCTCTCCAACGTGGCTGGGACCAGGTAACTGTTCAAGCCAGTTACTAAGACACAACACATCTTCTTTCTTCCTCCTGCTGCCCAGAAGCCACTTCCTGCCACGGAACAAAAAGGGATTCTGGATAGGATGAAGTAAGAGCTGAACAGAAGCTGTGTGGCTGTGCAGAAGCACAGCCTTTTTCCCAGCAAGGGGCTGGAGGGAGAGTAAAACTGACCACAGGGGCGAGATCTCTGACTCAGTCAAATTTGGAGAAGGGTGGATAAAGCTGACATTGTATTTCTTGTGTTCTTCCAGCTACAGAGGCCCAGGGGTACAGGCACAGACAGAGAGCGTGACGGACTGGAGTGAACTGATTCCCAGCAGAACAAGGGATCCTGCTTGGACAAAGACTTGGATGAAAAGGAGGGGTCAGGGGAAGCTCAGAGATCATCTCCCAGCCTGCACTGTCCCTTGAGGTGTCCTAGTGGTCGAGCCCAAAGGTGTCCTCAGCCAAGTTCTCTGAAATCTTAAAGGTTTGGCTTGGCTGGGTGGAACAACCAACCTGAATAATAGATCCCAAATCCGTACCCTCTTTTATATAAATATGCCCAACAAATAACAAACAGAAGGCAAAGTGGTGAACCCTCACTCTTGCTTGCTTGCTGCCTGTTCTCTATTTATTAAATGTCAATACAGTTTTATTTTTGCAGCTTCTGAGCACGTTCTAGACTTGACTGTTCACTGCCCTGGCCTTTCATTCAGGGCACTCTCAGAAAGATTCCATGTGGCCAAATCCATTCCTGCTCTCAACAGCCACTGAACCTGGAGTCTGAGAGAGCAGGAAACTCAAAACCACGGGAATTTGCTTTCCCAGTAGGTTACTCCAGAGCTCTGAGCCCTCAGCTGAGCTCAAGGAGCAGCAGTGAGTCCAGAAAAGCCAGACAGCAAGACCATCTAGAGCACTTATTTTTGTTTCTCCTTCAAATGCACACCTCCAAACAGCAGTGCAGCCCTGCCTGGATCATCACCACTGCAATCATTTCACCAAACTGGATGTGAGTCCTGCTGTCAGAGCAGCTATATATGGAGATTAATTAGCCTGTTCTGTGACTAATTACAGGCAATAAGTCTCCAGCACTATCATTCCTCTGCACACACCTAGCACATATTTAGTATCTTGTCCTGGGCTTCCACCCAGTGCTAAGCTTGAGCTACACTTCAAAGTCAGTTTTTTAGGGGAGAAGAGTAAATCTGATTCTTTCCTTTCGGCCCCAGGCTTGAATTTGCTGTCACTAAGCTCCTCTGGAAAGCAGAGCTGGAAAAAACCCACAAATTAAATACTTAGTGACGAAGCAACTGGTCTAAAAATTCAGGGCTTAGGGCTGTAAAGAAATGTAAATACTTCTCTGCTAAAACCCAGATCAGTGGGAACACCCTCCCTCAGTAGCACTTGCTCTGTTTTAAATGTATTGCTTATTTGTCCTACACGTGGAACTGGTTTTTTAAAGCCGTGCTGTTCGTTGGAGAGCCCCATCCAGTGTCACAAACCCTCCCTTAGCTCTGCTTTGGACTTCTCAAAACAGCTCCTTTTTGGAGCTGAGAGGAACTTTATCCCTGGCCTTGTCTCCTGAGTGCTGAATTCATCATCTGGAGGTTTATGGAGCATTTTCCATGGTCTGTCTTGCACAGGAGGAAGGGATGGAGGGAGGCGAGTCACTCATTAACTCGATAAGGAGATTTCCTGTGATTTGTGTCCTCCTTTGGAATGTGCATTTGTGACTGATTAATCTCTGTGCTGAAGGGATGATAAAGCCTCTGGAATCTCTCATGCAATAAGATGATCTTGTTCGTTCTTGCTGTAGGACAGAAATTAAGTTTGCACAACTCCCTGCATAGTTTATTAATCCATTAACATGTCACCCACCCCTCCAATTGTAACACACCCTTTTGAAGACAATTAAATATAAATACAAGAGCTATTGAATGATTACTTTGTTCTCGATGGCAATAAGGGAAAATCTCTGGAGTGTAGCTTTTGTTCCAAGGGTTGAAAAGCTGGTGTTCATAGACTCATAAAAAGCTGGGAAAGGCCTCTGAGATCACCAAGCTGAGCTGTTAAATCATCCTAATTTTAAACGGCTGGAAAGTAAGTGTTCTGCCCATGACTTCATAGTCTGGTTTACACAAAACTTCACCCCCATCCCTCAAAAAATGTGCTGGAAATATATAAATAGAAATATATCAATAAAGTCTCAGCTCCACTAAGAATTGTTTTGCAAAGAGCCAAAGAGTAAATGACCCTGAGATCTTGGCAGAACTTGTAAGTATTTGTGAGCTGATTTTTCAGGGAAATCCTGGTTCAGCACACAAGATGGGTTTCCCTCCACTCCCCTTTCCTTTTACACTTTCCCATTCCCAGCAGTTGGAGTAGGAACCAATTTCCGAGGGAAATCCTACTGTTTATCCTGGATAACCACAGAGATGGGTTTCCCTCCACTCTCCTTTTCTTTTACACTTCCCTATCATCTTTCCCATTCCAAGCAGTTGAATTAGGAGCTGATTTTCAGGGAAATACCAGACCAGCACACAGATGGGTTTCCTTCCATTCCCCTTTTCTAAAGGCTTTTGTGTTGTCTCTCCTGTTCCAACCAGTTGGACCAGGAGCCGATTTCCAGGGGAAATCCATCCCTCTGTCCCCAGCGCGCCGTTTCCCTCCCCGCCCTTAGCAACGCGTCAAACTCCCGTTGCTACGCGGAAGCGCCCTTTGCCTTTCCCCGTGGCCCCGCCTCTTCCCCTCGCACGACCAATCAAACCCCGCACGCGGCGCCGTCCCTCCAATCACAGGGCGGCCCGCCCCGCGGAGCGGGCCAATGGGCGGGCGACCCGCCCCCGGCGCGGGCCAATGAGCGGGCGGTCCGCCCCGCTGCGCAGGCGCGCGGCGCGCCGCGTGCAGCCGCCCGCTCTCATGTCGTGGCTGTTCGGGCTGAACCGCGGGGCCGCCCCGGGTGGCGGCGGCGGCGACGGCGCGGCCGGAGGGGCCGGCGGGGGCCCCGGGGCAGGGACCGGCCTCTCCCTGCCCCCGGCCCCCGGCGGTGCCGCTGCTGGAGGCGCCGGGGACCGCCAGACGCCCAAGGACAAATGGAGCAACTTCGACCCCACGGGCCTGGAGCGGGCGGCCAAGGCGGCGCGGGAGCTGGACGCGTCCCGTGCGTGAGGGGACGGGCGGGGAGGGCGTGGGGTGGGGCTGGCGGGCGTCGGTACCTCAGCGGTGCGTGTGAATGCCCAGAGGGAGGGGTCGGCGAGGCACCGGGCTCTACTCGGGGTGTTGCTTGACAGAAACCTCCGAGACCCGTCTGTGAGTTTTAGAAGTCTCGGCATTCTTTATTCGGTCATCGTTTCGCCAGAGTGCATCCCGAGGTGTCTCCACTGCAGCTGATAGGTCAGCATCACGTGGTTGACTTTGAGCTCCCCGCATTCCTGTTACATATTCATTGGTATTTCCCAACAGCTATTAGCATATATGCTTATCCTGTTAACATATATACATATCCCCTCAGAGACCTTATAAGGGGCTTCTTCAGGGGTCTTTGGTGCTCTTCTGTGCCTGAACACCCTATAGTTCTGCCTTATGACCTTGTTCAAGGCAATTCACTTGGTTATACAGCAGCTGAGTATTGCTTTGGTGGCTGCCTCAGTTCCCCTCCTCATTATCTCTTTGCTTTGCTTGGTTAGCCCTTTTAAATCACTTGGCTCATCCAGATGTAGTTTTTAGGGTACATTCCACTTACATCTCCAAACCCCAACATCAGGGTGTGCCCAGAAATGGGACAAGAGGAACAGGCAGGAACTCATGCCTGGGAAGTTCCCCCTGAATATGCGAAAGAACTTCTTTGCTGTGCGGGAACAGATTGCCCAGAGAAGGGTGTGGAGTCTCCCTCACTGGGGATATCCCAGAGCCATCTGGATGCAGTGCTCTGGGATGACTCTGCTGGAGCAGGGAGGTGGGACCAGATGGGACCACTATAGTCCCTTCCAGCCTGAACTATTCTGGAATTCTGTGATAACTCGTGTCCTGTCGGGTCCTGCTTGGCCTGGGGCAGCCTCAGGCTCCTACCCTGCTCACCCAGGGGTGCTGGAATAGAATCAGAGAATCCCAGACTGGTTTGGGTTGCAAGGGACCTTAAAGCTCATCCAGTCCCACCCCCTGCCATGGGCAGGGACACCTTCCACTAAACCTCCAAGCCCCATCCAACCTGGCCTTGGCTGGACCTTCTCTCCTGGTTAAACCTGTTGGCTTCAGGTCATGGGTGTGCTGAGAAGACTCCTGACCATTTTTGCCAGGGAGGGCTGAATGTGCAGCTGCAGAGCTGTGCTCCAGGGAGCCCCAGTGGATTGAATAGTCTGAGCATCATCTTTCCTGAGAAAAGACCTTTCACTGCCCATAATCTCTCCCTGCTGCCCATTACAGGCCATGCCAAAGATGCCCTCAGCCTTGCCCAGATGCAGGAGCAGACCTTGCAGCTGGAACAGCAAACCAAGCTCAAGGTATGTTGGAGCTTTGGAACTCCTCCTGTGTTGTACACCCAGCCCACCTGAGGCAGCTGCCAGGTTTGGAGGGGCAGGAGTTGAAATCTCTGCCCTGCAGAGGATGGTGAGGTTTTCCTGTTACTGTTCAGCTTCAGCATTATTTGCTGAAGTTATTTGCCTTTTTTAAAAAAAAAAGTAATTCTGGAAGGTGAAGTACAAGCTGATTTGGCCTATCCTGGGACATACTTTGTTTAAAACTTGCATTTCCTGAGTGGTTTTGTGACTTCTAAGTCACTTCTAAGTTTTTTTAACTTTCAGAGTGGTTTAGAAGGTCACCACAGTTTTGAGGGAATGACAAGGGTTTTCTATAGGAAACTGTAAAGCAGTTGAGTGAGTACAGACTTATATATATTTTTTAAAGGGATTTAAGGATTATTTGAGTGTTGGTTGGCTTGGTAGTTTGTTTTTGTTTTTTAAATAAATTGTGTTTAATCCTGAAATGGTTAATTATGACATTTCTTACAGTCATATTTTATGATCATATTTTAGCTTTCTGCTGGCACTGGTCACCTTTTAAGGGCACCACTCTGATTACAGATGGATTTCTTGGAATGTAATTGTCAGTAGGGTTTCTCTGTTAAGTTCATTTGTGATAATTTTCCATTTTAACAGGAGTATGAAGCTGCCATAGAGCAACTGAAGAACGAGCAGATCCGGGTACAAGCAGAAGAGAGAAGGAAAACACTCAGTGAAGAAACAAAACAGCATCAAGCAGTAAGGGAATGAGGGGGAAGCCAAGTGATGGGAGACCCTATTTGTGTCTTCCTTCGTGGAAAAGGCAGCAGTGCTTTAATTCCCCCTTTTGGGGTTGGGGGAAAGGGGCTCATGGGCAACCAGAGGTGTGAGGATGTTCACAGGCTGAGCCCATCTTCTATCCTGGCTTTCTAATGTTGAGCTTGATTTGTAGTTCCAGGCAGCTCTGTCCTCTTGAACTTTTGTTGCCAAGTTATTGAACATCCAAAGGAACTGGCAGCAGCACTTTCTCTCATTGTGTGCTCTTTGGAATTTTCCTGAAGGACCTTTCAGGGAAGTGTTGAAGGCTTATCAAGTGTATTTGTTAGTCTGGACAGTGAAATGGCTCTGAAGTTATTTGGATTTCAGTTCTTAAGTACCTTGTAACCCTATTTCTTTCAAGTTTGATCTGTTTGACAGGAAAAAAATATCTTAAGAGGAGAAGGGATGCAAATCTGAGAGTTCCCAGGGGGTCTGTTGTGGAAATGTTAGTGCTTCCTGGTTTCTTTTAGCATGAGTTACTGTAGTGGCAATAATACTGAAACAGGGAAAATTAAACCTGGCCTTTATGCTGATGGCTCATATAGGGTGACTTTTTAATTTGAGAGCACAGGAGATGAGGGAATTGATTAATTCTAATGGGTCACCTAGCTTGGGAAATGAGCTAAAACTGCTTATTTGGCACATGTTGCTTTTATCCTGTCAGGGTTTGGACTTTGGACAGGGCTGGCTCAGGAAGCAGCTGCTCCCTCCAGGGGTTGACTCTTCACCCCCTGCAGCTCACAAGGCATCATTTGAAGTCAGAGCAAACCCAGTCCTGATTTGCTCCTGAAGTGCCATGTTTTACAGTGGCTGAGGAGATAAATTCCAGGCTGTTCTGCCTTCCTTTTGGAATAGGGAATGATTCCATCCCGTGTACAGAGTTCTCCTGGCTGATGGATATGGACCCTCAGACTGCTTCTAGTTCAGTGTAGATGGCTTGGGTTTATTTGCCAGTGGAAAACTGATAGAGAAATTAATGAGGAACAAGTAAATCTATTAAAACCAGAGCCCATGTGACAGGCAGCATATCTTGACAGTTCTGTTGCTTGCAGTCACCAGTCCAAATAATGTGTTTTAGAACACGAAATCTGTGGTTTTCCCAGTGAAGTAAGTAATTTCTGAGTCAAGAAACACTTATTCTGTGTTTTTATTTCTGTAACACCTTAAAATGAAGTCAAACTATGTCGATTTTTCAGCAGAGAGGAGATTTTGATGCTGGCTGCCCTAAATTTTGCCCTGTTCATATTCAAACTCAACATTGGTTTTTTTTTGGGTGGGGTGGTTTCCTCACTTTATTTTGGTTTTGCACATTTCAAACCTCATTTCCCTCAGGACCAGGTTCTCTCTTCACTGCCAAATCTCTGTGTTCTGAATCCTGTTTTCTTTTTTGAAGAGGGCCCAGTACCAGGACAAGCTGGCACGGCAGCGCTACGACGAGCAGATGCGACAGCAGGTAGGGTGGATTCCTCCTCTGATCCAGCTGGGAATTGGGCAGGAGCTCTCTTAAGCCCAAGAGATGATCTGGAGCTGTGCCCTGGCCAAGTGGCTGGTGCTGGGCACAGTTGCTTTCATCTGTACTACCTGCTTGGCATCTGCAGTGCTGGCCAGGCAAATCAAAGGCTGGGAATTAGGGCAGAGCAGCCAGGAGCGTGGGATTAGGAGATAAATCTGGGAGATGGGGAGAGGAAAAATGCACTTCCACCTGAGCACTAGCTTCTTGAAAACATTTGTAGTGCTTGAACTTACACAAATGCCTACTTGATGGAGTTCTTAAAACTTTAACACATCTTCTGCTGTCATCTCTGCCTGTAGCAACTTGCTAATGAGGAGAATCTGAGGAAGCAGGAAGAATCTGTGCAGAAGCAGGAGGCCATGAGGCGTGGTAAGTCATTTTTCTGTGGCTTGTAAGAGTGTGGGGGCATATGAATTCCTTGTACTGATCTTTGACTCTTTGTCCATATTGGTTGATGCTCCATTAATGTCACATTGGCAAGTAACAGGTAAATCCCAGTAGTACCAGAACTACCAGTTGCTTCCAAGATTAGCTTTAGTGGCTGCAGTCCTAAACATTTGCCCTGTGGTGCTTGGGTTTCCCAATGAACCATTGGCATTTTTTGGTACAGCAACTGAAATAGTGATTTTGCACTGGAACAAACTGAAATAGAACCAGTTTTGAGGAGGGAAGAGAAACAAAACAGCTCCTGGGAGGAGTAGTTGAATCTGTGTCACATCATCTCCAGTAAAAGCCAAATAATGAAGTTTTAGTCTGCAACTTACTTTATTACTTTTGGTTGTTGTGCAATTGTCAGAATTACTGGGTTTGCAGAGCTCCAGTGGGATTCCACTGGGGTACAAGCCTTACAGTTGTTAAGGCAATTTGTGTGTGACTCTGTGGGAACAAAAGGTCGGTTTGCTCCAAGCACAGATGTGGACAGCTGTGCTGTCCTCTGCTGGCTGCCAGCTAGTGTGCTCCCAGCAGCTGAGGGAAGTGCTGTAGCATCCATGTAACAAAACTCGGTGGTGAAACCCTGTAGGAGTGTGTTATTTTACTCCTGTAGTGGGTTATTCTACTCCTGTCGTGTCACCCTACTCAGAGGCACCAAATACAAATGTCAGGGTTAGCCCTGCAGTCAGGATTCCTTGTGACCCTGAAGACAGAGGATGCTGGCTATGAAATCCTCATCCCATCTCCTGGGCTGTTCTAGGTTCCTCACTGATGTGAAAGGAGATTTAATCTTAATGTGTCTGTCACAATCCCGGGTGTCCCAAGTAACAAAGCTTCCAAAATCCCGTTGGGGGACCGGCAGCTCCGTTTCGCTTCTCTTCCTTACAAGGATTCTGCTCTCTGGGATTAAGCCAGCCCAAAAGATTGAGCTGTTCTCCTGGTGGGTTTTTTTGGTTTTTTTTTCAAGCTACTGTGGAGAGAGAGATGGAGCTGAGGCACAAGAACGAGATGCTGCGTGTGGAGGCGGAGGCCAGAGCCCGCGCCAAGGCGGAGCGGGAGAACGCGGACATCATCCGGGAGCAGATCCGCCTCAAAGCCGCTGAGCACCGCCAGACCGTGCTGGAGTCCCTCAAGTACGTGCAGGGATGAGCAGCAGGAGGGCACAGCCTGCCTTGTTCCTTTAGCAGAGTTCTCCCATCACGTGGGAAAACTCGTTTATTCCTCAGGGCTCTGAGGAACGTCGGTGTTGTGCCCCTTGCGCTCGGGGGGAATCTCAGGGAAAGGTTCTTCCCCCAGAGGGTGGTTGGCACTGAACAGGCTCCCCAGGGCAGTGGGCACAGCACCAAGGCTGCCAGAACTCCAGGAGCATTTGGATGATCCTCTCAGGCACATGGTGTGACTCTTGGGGATGGGCCTGTGCAGGGCCAGGAGCTGGACTTGATGATCCTTGTGGGTCCCAGCCAACTCAGCATATTTGGTGGTTCTGAACAGCAGGAATTGTGTTAACAAGAACCCTCTCCTTCACTTGTCTCACTACATTGTCACCTGAATGTGAACCAGAGAAGCTATTTGTAGACTTGTGACTTTTCTACAATTTTTCTATCATATTATTTCAAGTTCCATCCTCTAATATTGAGACTCAGTTACTCTGAAACCCCTCAGTACTTTCCCTTTCTGAACATATGCCATAAAGGTAGAAAGCAGTCTGCCTCCAAAGGGGTGGGTATTTAGATTTGGAATTTGTTAATTTTAGGGCCTTTGAAATTTTGAATAACAAAAGAGCTTTAAATACCTTTTATTGCAGTTCAGCACCAATAATGTATTAAAGAAATAAATACATACCATCTTGTGGCCAAATGCTTTTCTGGACTTAATCCCAGATCAGGTGTAGGCATCAGATGATTATAAATGTATTTGTTGTGTTTGTTCATGTTTTAGTTCCGTGGTGAGCCCTCACTTAGCTTGTGATTGGTTCTGAAGAAGATAATTGTAAAATTGTCTTGTAAATTGTTTCAATTCAGTCTTTGAAATCCCTTTTTCTCCTTCTTACTCTGCTGTTTGCTCACCACAGGACAGCTGGGATGCTCTTTGGGGAAGGATTCCGTGCTTTTGTAACAGACTGGGATAAAGTTACAGCCACGGTAAGATTGTGATACCTGCCAGTAACTTCCAGAAAAGTCTGTCTGTAAATGTGTGTTAAATCAGCTCATTGCTTTGGTGTGTTTATAAACTGGAAGCCATGATGATCTAAAACTTATTTTGCTGCTTATGTTACAACTTGATATCTAATTTTGATGTAGCTGAAAGAGCATTTAGAGTACTGTTGTGTCTTAAATAAATCCATTAAAAGCCAGACCAACATCTTTTCACAGGATAAAAGAGCTTCTTAGGGACACAAAGTTGTTTCTCAGTGTACTTCTTACCACAAAACTCCAGTGAAAATATATTTTTGGCAGCGTGGCTGGTTAAAATGGACATTCTGCTTTAAGTCAGGCACCACCATCTGCTCCACCCTCTGATTTTATACACACAGGCTGGTACAAAAGACACTTTGCCTGAGAGCACTGGGGAGAACAAGACATGCTTTTAAATGGATCCTTTTGTCATCTGTACCTGGGGTGCCTCTGTATTCAGAGCCTTGTGCAGATCAGTGCTTGGTGCTTTTAGCTGTGTATTCATTTGACCCAGATACTGATTTCCTGCATTATGGTCATTTTTGCTTCTGACACGCTCTTGTCTTGTGAATTTGGGACATTTAGGTTAAAAAAAAAAATAAAAAGGTAAGTATGTTTTTGGAAAGGGGATAACACAGCTGGAACTCATATTTTCTGTTGCTTTGAAAAATGGCTATAAGGTAAGAACTAGACAGTTATTTTAGGGTTCCTGTGAATGAGGCAGGAATTTTCATCTCTTCCTGCTTATTGTGTTGCTCTTTTCCTACCTCTTCCTATCCAAGCAGCACCCCAGATGTTCTGCTCCAAGTTTTTTGGGGCTTGTTGTGTTTTTTAGTGGAATTCACTTTGTTCCTTCATCAGAGATCCAGTCCTTTGCATGATAACCAGGTGGGCACTGTAATCAGGCTGACTTTTAGAGTTGGCATGGTAGTTGGGTTCTTGTTTTGACACAGAGCTGTCAGTCTTACAGCTCTGTTTCTCTGTATCTTGTAACATGAATGTCAGGGAAGTCCAAAAATCTGAAATACTTATGTCAGATCCATGCAGGGAGAGGTGTGAGCTGTAACTTTGCTCAGGACTGGTGTAAGAGCACATGAGATCAGTGGTATCTTGTTTTTAAAAGGGAGGCAGCTAAAAAGGTGAAGCCTCTTCTGTGTTCTGAGCTGAATCAGGTGTGGAGGTTCCCTTACTCTTTGCATCCCAGAGCTCCCAGTTCTGAACCCTCCATGTTTCCACCCAGAGCAAAAGTGATGTCACCCATTTAAGCAGAGAGAAAGGGAACAGATGGTGTCTCATGGTTTGTTGAGCAGTGCCATCCTTGTTGTCCTTGGGGCTTTTGACCTTGGGCTGTACTTGCAGGAGAAGTCTGCTTACTTTAAAAGCAATTGCTGCAGTTTGCTCTTTTGTCTATTTGGCCTTTCCCTGATATAAATTATTGGCATCAGCTTTAAGCTGACTCCTAAGCCTGGAGTGTTTCTGCTTCACTGGCAGATCGATGGGAATGTTTCATCTTCTGGGGTTTCTGACAGAACAGTCTAATGCAGGGATGGTAATTCCCATGTAATTTCAGTTTTATTCTTCTGGAGCACCTATTTCCCTGGTGTGTTGGGACTGTCACCTTTAGCAGACATTCCCTGGCTAGTTCTTTCTGTTCCCTCCTGTGCACTGCCTTGGTGGCAGCCCCAATTCAGATGTTTATCCTGTCATCTTTAATTCAGCACTCATTGTCTTGCATGGCGAGGGGTGGTCTGGCAGACAGCACCTGTTTGATATGGCTATTTGTCTTCATTACTCAAGTTAATTAAGTCTGAAAAACCCCACACATTTTGTGCATACCTCTGTGTACAGGACTATATCCTGCCCTTGTGCTTCCTCTGCCTTTCACTGTGCAGGAGCAGTGAATGCCCTGTGAGCAGGGAGTGTGAGACCGTGACTGTCTGCACAGGGATAAAACACCTTACCAAAAATAAACCCCTCTTGCTCAGCATTCGTCCTTGAATCTTAATTCCCCACCACGGGGCCTGCTCCACGCAACAGCATTGCCTTGCCAAGTGCTTTTGTCCTAATCCTTCCCCCTTTTCTTTGCAGGTGGCAGGGCTGACCCTGCTGGCAGTGGGTGTTTACTCTGCCAAAAATGCCACAGCAGTAGCAGGGAGATACATTGAGGCCCGTTTGGGCAAACCTTCCCTGGTGAGGGAAACCTCTCGGATCACTGTGCTGGAGGCTTTGAAACATCCTATCAAGGTAAAGCTCAGCTTTGCTTCTCTGTTACCCTCAGCCAGGAGGATGCAAAACTCCTTTTGCAGCTGGGAGCTGTCAGTGGGTCTCTGAATAAACACAGTGTTGGAGGGAGCAGAGGTGGGCTGAGCTCACTGTTGTTTTATGACCTTTTTGTCCAAGCGAGCTGTTAAAAAACTGTGGCTGGTTTTTTTCTGAGTAATTGAATTTGTCCTCTCCAGGTTGGTAAACGTCTCACCAGCAAGGCTCAGGATGCCCTTGAAGGAGTTGTTCTCAGTGTGAGTACTCTGTTTCCCTGCCTTGCTCCGTGAAGGATGGCTTTAGAATCTAAATAAGAAGGGCTGTTTCCTTAAACTCACTTCAAAAGCTGTAATTCCAGCAATTTTGGAGGCATAGCACCCTTGGGGCACTGAGACCATAAATAAGCTCCTGTGTTCAGTGTGACATGCATTAAGCAGTCTGTTAACCTTTTTTCCTCTGTAAAAAGCAGTTGGAAATCGTAGCTCAGTCCTTGCTCTGCTGCAGTTTCTCTCTGTAGTCAGCATGTTAAGATTCACATTCCACTTGTCCCATCTGATCTCTAAGGATTACTGAACCTTCATCTGCTTGTAGGCCAAAAAGTCTTAAGCACTGTGTGCATTTGCCCATCTTTGAATGGTTCTTAACTTGCTAATTCTGTGGCTGCTTCTGTATATTTGCTTCTGAGTTTGATTCCTGGATACATCAGGCAAATTAAGAGCTCCTTGAAGCTGCTGAGAGAAAATGCTCCTGCAGGAATAGCTTTCTCCCAGTATCCACAAATGCAGTAGTGAATATAAACATGACTTATGAAGGAATTAGCACTGCAAAGTGTTGCTTATGTTCTGACTTATCCCTCTCAGGGCATCCAATAGGAAGTGAATATTTAGGTGTTACCTGTAGTGGTTACTATATTATATTTAGGTGTTATCTGTAGTAGTTACTGCACTGCTTCCTGCACTGCTGCTTTTTCTTACAAAAGAATTGTAGCCAAGTGGACAGAAAATGGAGTAAATCCTGACATAGGACAGGAAATGAGCCTGGTCTGGAGTCAGGAGCAGCTGAAGTTAAGACTTAAAAGCTTGAGCCTGTCGGATGCTGCCTCCTTCTTGCAGGTACTGATCTGGGAACCTGGTAGGTGCAGGTCTCTTGGTCCTTTCTGTTCCTTAAGTTTAACTCTTCTCTTGCAGCCCCAGTTAGAAGCTCGAGTGAGAGACATTGCCATAGCAACCAGGAACACAAAAAAGAACAAAAGCCTGTACAGGAACATTCTCATGTACGGTCCCCCTGGCACTGGGAAGACGCTCTTTGCCAAGGTAAAAACCCTGCCAGGGTTGTGCCAACCTGCATGTTGCAAGGTGCTCAGAAAAACCTCAGGGGCTGAGCACCCTCCCTGAGCTGAAACCTCTTACTGGAGTATTGCTCAACATTGTGTTCTGTGTTGGGAAGGGAGGAAAGGGCAGCCAGGCTGCTCCAGCTCTGAATTACTGCAGTCACTTGAGTTTAGTGCTGAGCGTAGGCAGGAGAGCCCTTCCATCTGGGAAAGGCACTGGGACTTGTGGAATCACAACAGCAGCCACCTCATGTCCACCTCTTTGATTTTATGCACTCATCTAAGGAGAGTCTTTCCTTTCTTTGCTTACAATCCCAGAGCAGAGACAGGCATGGCTTCACTGTGCATGTGCACTGCCAGGATTTGAGTCAGAATTTGCATTTTTCCTCGCTCTTCAGTGCTTGTCCACAAGATCTGAGGTTTCACAAACTTGTTTAACAGTGGCAGATTTGACATGCTGATGCAAGTTGGATTTTTTTTCCTCTATCAGTACATTAAACCTCTACCCCAAGAGTTTTCTGACAGCATGCCACCTAGTTTGGATTTTGAAAACAGTAGAGATGGATAGAAATGGAAGAAATAAACAATACACAAGTTGCCACTAAGTGACTAAAGTACTCCCTTCTCTAAGCATACTTACCCTCTGCTAATTAGCACACTGATAGGAGTAAACTAATTTTGTCTCCCTCATGTTCAGTGGCCTTGCAGTGAAAGGAACTCTCTGGTTTTGTTTCCTTCCAGAAATTAGCTGTGCACTCAGGCATGGATTATGCCATCATGACAGGAGGGGACGTGGCCCCCATGGGGCGAGAGGGGGTCACAGCCATGCACAAACTCTTTGACTGGGCCAACACCAGTAGGAGAGGGTAAGTACATGTTCCTCTGGGTCCTGAATCAGGTTCTTGCTCAAAAAAACTCACCACAGCAATTTAGTTACTGTTACTGAACAGTGCTAGTGCACAGAGGAGGTAACACTGACCAAAGGTGATGTCTGAAGTTTTCCTGGAATGGGTAAATTCTTGCTGCTTGGTAATATTTAAAAAGCTGTGAAAGCTTTTGCTCTTCTGTTCCCTCAAACCCTCCTTGTTTACCTCAGATTTTCCAGATCAGTCATAACTGGATTGTCTGCTGATCTCACCAGGCAGGGGGGGAGATATTGCCCACTTGAAAGCTGGGACACATTTCTTTCATGGTGATGAGTGTTCTGACAGAAGTAAGAAGATTTAGCACAAATGGAGGTGCAACCAGTTGTTTACACTCTCTGAATATTATCTTCTCTCCTCTGCTGCTCAGATTATAAACACTGATAGTGTTTACTTTTGAGTCTCAAGCAGAAGCAGTGAATTAAAAGAAATGAGGATAAGGAGGAGACAGATGCTAAAGGCATTGGCATTAGGTGAAAAAGTCACAAGCTGTTGTGCCTTTAAAAGCAAACTTCTATCTGCAAATAAGCATATTCATGTTGAGGCTAAATCTTGACTCCCTGGTTTTGTAAGAGCATGGAGTTAATTTGCTCATCCTAATGCAAATGGATTTGTGCAGTGCAGAGGTAGCTAAGAAGTTGCTTTGTCCAGCCAGGATGTTAAAATTCAATATAGAATTTTCAGTGGGTGTCAGTTTGGGTTTTGTGCTGTCTTGATCTCAGGTCTTCTGTAAATGTGGCTAACCAGTGATTTATGTGTTCTCTGATTGCTTTAGATGGACATTATCTTGCAGTGTCTGTTTTAATCCTTGCTGCATTTGTCACCTAAATGTTTCTGTTTCCTCTTAAACCAAAAAAAAAAGCAGAGAAATGTCCTAAAGATTTAAATTTTTTAAGCTTGTCCTACCCTGAGGAGCTATAGAAGGGAAGGTGTAAGAATTTAAGGGAGCTTAGAAACAGAAGTTGGAAGAGTTGTGAGGATACTCAGCTGGATGAAGACTACTGGATGCTCCCACTAAAGAATTCTTTCACAGCACTGCCTGGGTCTGAATTTCTCTGCCCTGATAAAAACTTCTGTGCATTTGAACTTCATACACCTCAGATAGCCATCTTCTGAAAGTCCTGATCAAAGGTTACATGTGTCCACATCAATATTCTCACCTCCAGTAACACTGAAGGATTTAAGCAGGTTTTGCTCTGAATCTCCACCAGTTTTAGCTGTGAGTAGTGTTGCCTTTATTAGCTGAAAGCTGTTGTGATAAAAGACACTTCTCTGTAGCTGAGAATGTTTTCAGAGAAGCTGGGGTTGAGTAAAAGATGTTAATAGGCCCTGAAATCCCCTGGAAGAAAGCTGGGTTTGAAGCTTGGCAAGAAGGTAATACAAGCTGTGACAGCTTTATGAGCAGCTCGGTTCTGTTATTGATAAACATCTTTACAGGCTTAGTCTCTTGGGAAGAGCACTGCCCTTGGGTTATAAGTGAATTTATTTTTGTGAATAATTCATGGACTTTATTAATTCACTGCTCCACAGGTAGTAAAACCCTTAGTGCTAGTGTGGTTTGGAAGAGAAAAGAACTCCTCTAAACAACAAAGCAAGTTGAGGAGAGGACTCTGGGTTGAGGTTTTCAGAATGGTACAAGGAAGAAAAATGGCAGGAAGGTGCCATTGTCACCAAGACTTCTTCTGTGCTTGTGTGCCTGTCTTGTACCCCTGCACACATTTCTCTAAATAGGAGGGAATGCTAAAATAAGCACTCTCTGCCTTTCAGATGTCTCGTGCAGCTTGGCAGTAACACACCAGCACTGTCAGATACAAGCCCACTGCCAAACCATGCCTGTGATAACTCCTAGATATTTAAAAATCCAGGGGAGTTTAAGGTCGTGGGCCCTAGAACTGCTTCAGTCTTCTTCTGAACAGCAGGAAAAACAACTCCAGAGGCCTGGGGTCAGATTTATGGCCTGAGGTGTCTCAATCCCATCCCTTTCTCAACTGCTGGGCCGGGCCAGGTGCAATGGAAACGTTGCTGCAGCTCAGTGAGAAGCGTTGCCTGAAGAAATGGGTTTGCTTGTGCAATCCTTTGGGTGTTCACCTGGGCACAGCTCTGGGTGCCTGGCAGTGGGGCAGGAGGGTCCTTGGGCTGTCTGAGCCTCACTTACCTGTGTCCTGTTCCTGTGCTTTCCTCTCACAGCCTCCTGCTGTTCGTGGATGAGGCGGACGCGTTCCTGCGGAAAAGGGCCACGGTGAGTGCTCTCTGTGTCTGTCACCAGCCAACAGCCCTGTTCAGTCTCATTAACTGCCTTCCACTGGCAAAAGATGAGAGCTGGCAGGGGCCTCACTGCTCTCCTAATTAACTGATGCAGAGACAAGACACCAGCATCTCGCAGCTCAATGGAATGAGCATCTCCAGACTGGCTGAGAATCCCTCCCTGCAAAGGATGGGTGGGACAGTCTTCAGGGGGGCTTTGCAGGAGGAAGGAAAGAGGCAAATCTTGAAAACAAGAGAAGGTTGCTCTCACTGCAGAGCTGGTGCCCCACAGGGTGTGTGTTTTCTCCCAGCAGATATTTATCTTAGGGGGGGTTTCATGACAAAACTGCTTTTTATCATTGGCAATCATTTTAATCATTAGCAAAGATACATCAGCATCTTCCCCTGTGCAAATAATCTGTGTTTTCAAAGTCAGTCACCACATTGTACAATCAGTCTGGACCTGCTACCTGGACCCCAGTGGTCTATTTAAAGAGCTCTCCCTAGAAAATTACTTTGAGTGTATAAGTGAATTCTTTGCTCTGGCTTATTGTCCTGCATCTTACTGGACTTCCCAGCTAAAATGGTGTTCAGCAGGGAAAGCCACCTGAGCCAATGGCTGGAGCCTTGGGTTTGGAATCAAGAAAATCACTGGATGAGTGTGGATAAATATGTAATCTCTCTACTGGAAGCTTTAGTTCCTAACATTTCTCCCGGGTATATAAATTGATCCTTTTTCCCCAAGGTATTACAGTGCTTTGGATTCTACTGTAATTCAAGTGCTTGACAATAACAGAACTCCCTTTGTCCATAATGCTGCTTAAAGCTGTGACCTGGCTGCAGAGCCCAGCAGTTGATCTTCCTTTGGATTTCATCTTTGCAGGAGAAAATCAGTGAAGATCTCAGAGCAACTTTAAATGCATTCCTGCACAGAACAGGGCAGCACAGCAACAAGTGAGTATCCAGTTCCAGCCCTTACAGCGGTTGGTGTTTCTCTGGATTGAGGAGAGTCTGTAAAGGGTCTGTGGTGTACAAATGAAAGTTGGAAAGGATATGTGCTGCTGAGGGCTTAAAAAAAATCTGCAGAGAATATCCTCTTTTCAGTTTATGTATTGAATGCAGCTCGGAAATCAGAACTATGGAGAAATTGTTTCCTGAAACTGGGATGGTGTTTGGACACCTTGATTAATGTTTTCTTTTTTGATAAGTTGCTGTTTGTACAAGAGCAGTATTGGGCCCGTGAAAATCAATATCACAAAAGAGAACTCACAGTTGATCCTGGCTGGATGCTTCAGGAGCTCTTGAAAAAAATGCCTCAGCGGGTCCTTCTTTGAGCTGCTGCTCCTCTCCAGTGCTTTGGTGACCTCTTTCCATCTTGTGCATGTGTGTGCAGGAACTTTGGGGCAGATGAGTTCAAATCTGACTCCATTTCTTTCGCCTGAGCTGCTCAGAACATCTGTGAGCAGCACTGCTCGTGAATTTAGGGATCCCAGAGCTGTTCCCTTCCTGGATTTGCCAAACATGGGATTGCAGGGCTGAGCTGGCAGATGTCTGTGTGTGTGTGACTGTCACTGTCCATCCATCCATGCTCACCATGTCACATTGATGTCACCTTCCTGCACAGCACTGCTTAGTTTAACAAAACCCCTTTCCTGGCTGTCATAATAGAGAGGTGACCTTTCCTCGACCTTTTTCAAATAATATTTGATTTTTTTTTATGTGTGTGAACTTTACTTAGTTGTTGAACTTGTACAAAGAAATTGAGCCAACAAGAAAAGTTGTCTCTGTCTGTATGTGGGAAAGTGAGTTTCTTGTGATGAATTGTTCCCTTAGTAGTTTTGAAATGAAATACCTGTTACAGTAACCTCCTGACATTGAAATAAATATTCTGGAAGGACAAAAGCAGGGCATTTTCTGTCCTTGGGGTGTCTTGAACTTATTAGAACCAATGCAGCTCTAACTGGTGATTGTTTGTGTGTAGCTTCTCTGTCACAGGGAGGTGCCTGGGAAGATGTGCCTTTCCAAAAAAATGAATAAATTGTTAGAAAGCAAGGTGTTGATCCTGCAGGAACTTTGTTTTTCCCTTTGGGAGGATAGCGAGTCTCTTCTGAAATCATACATAGAATTGCTCTATGAAGCTGAGTTCATTATTATTGGTATTAAATGATATTGTACTTGCTGTTTGCAAGAATAAATACAATAAATCTTTGCACTGCAAGGCAGGGGGTGGCAGGGGGAGGGTTCTTTCTTTCCCCTGATGTTAAATTGCTTTAGCAGAGCTCTGGTTCTGTTTGGGTGCTGTGGATGCTCTGCCTTCCCTCAGAGCAGTTGGGCAGATGTTGAATTCAGCCCTGATTTAAACCATGAGCCATTCTAGGACACTGAACTTGCCCTTTTGTGATTCATGCACTGCTTTTTACTTCTGAACAGCCTTATTGCTGCTTTGGGCAAGGAGGAGTCCTGGATCCATGAATGGGAGTTCACTTGAATAAGTGTAATGGGGCATGTAAATGTGGCAGCTTTGGTGAGACCCTGAGGAGAACTGTTACTTGAGCAGTGAATTGTCAGCAGCATAACTAAGCAATGTGAATTGCTGGCTTAAACCTCCCAAAATCTTCTTGCTGGGTATCTGACTGTGCCAACATCTCTTGCTCATTTGTATCATTGTCATGATAGAAACGAGCAGTGCCTGAGTATCAGGTTGAATGTCAGCCCTATATCCAGGCTGTGTTTCTGCAGCTTGGGGGAAGTCCTTGTTGGTAGAAAAGCCACAGTTTCCTGCCTCTGTGGCTCTTGGGTTGGCAAAGTTATCCTCAGAAATGACAGCAAGGAACACAGCCCCTTGTAGACCGTGATTCAAACAGACAGGAGGAACGTCGATATTCCAATAGCTGTGGTTAAAAGCCCATGGCAAATTATTATGCACTATTAAGCTGGTAACATCAATTAAAGCATTAAAGTATTGGCACAGGGAAGAAGCATCATTGCAAAGCAAAAAAAAAAAAAGGGGTTTCTAGCTTCAAACTGCAGCAGGAGAGAGCAGGACCTGGAAGCAGCACATCCGTACAGTGGAGCAAAGCTTGGTAAAACAAAGCATCTTTGGTTCATAATGTTCATTCTGAATGTCTCTCTCTGCACACATGAGACTGTTCTAAATAGCCCAAACAGCACTGCATTTTAGCATGGGGCTTGAGATGCTGTTACAAAGCTGTTTCTAGGGCATCTTCATCTTCCCAGGTGATGAAATGTCTTTGGTACCGACCGTGGCAGTTCCCGATGTTCAGACGAGTTCATTGATTTTTGTTTTTATGGTTTTTTGAGTCTTCCCCCTGTTGTTTCATCATTCCAGGTTTATGCTTGTTTTAGCAAGCAACCAGCCTGAGCAATTTGATTGGGCTATCAACGATAGGATAGATGAGATGGTGAACTTTGATCTGCCCCGGCTGGAGGAACGGGAGCGGCTCGTCCGGATGTATTTTGATCGGCATGTCCTGAAACCAGCCACAGAGGGCAAACAGTGAGTGTCCCTGCACACCTCCCACCCTGGGGAATTCTCTTCTATTGCTTTTCTTCTTCTCCTTTTCTGTGTATTTTGTATTTTGTCACTTTAACCAAGTTAAGATTTGGAGAGATGCCTCTTCCTGTCACAGGAGGAGATGCCATCCTAGGATTTTGTGCCACAGTTTGTTGTGACCTTAAAATTTAGGAGGCTTCTGCACTGGAGACAATAATGCAAGTAGGAACTCCTGTCATGTGGCTAAATGTCAACTAACCCTGGTCCCTCTGTCTCCCAGGAGGTTGAAGTTGGCCCAGTTTGACTATGGGAAGAAGTGCTCGGAGATCGCCAGGCTGACCGAGGGCATGTCTGGGAGAGAGATCTCCCAGCTTGCTGTGGCATGGCAGGTGAGTGGGGCTTTCACTCTGGGCTCCTTCTCCCTTTCTGGAAGGTTTGAGGGTTTGATTTAGGAGTCTTGGAGCTTGTCTCCCTTTGAAAGCTCCATTATGTCCAAAGGGTGGTCCCAGAACACTTCTGACTCTGAGGTGGGTGTCAGAGCATCAGCACAGTTCCTCATCTCATAAACAGGAACAGTTCTGATCATCATAGAATCATTCAGGTTGGAAAACACCTTCAAGGTCACCAAATCCATCACTGATAGAAGATCCCTTACTGAATTTCAGTAAAGCAGGTGAGTTTGGGATGGGTTGAGACAGATCATGCTGGCCATGACCTGTGGTCCAGCTCAGGAGATGCCTCGTGTTGTTGCCCTCAGGTATTGACAGCATTAGGGCACTAAACCACCCTGCTTCCCTACTTTGTTCTAAACACATTTGTAGTGCAACTGGAGTAATTAAAGAAACAAAACTAACTGGAAATGGAACTGAAAAAAATAGGTATTTCTTCCATTTATTTCTCCCTGTATAGAAATAAAAAATGCAGTCACTTGGAATACAATTATTCACGTGCTTAACAAGCTTAAGCACTTTTTTTTTTTTAAATCAGGCTTTCATCTTGTTTTGTCAGAGCTGCCAGTTTCTTACTGGATTGTGCATTTTCATGAACTAACCTAGAAATATCAATGTAAGGAATGTGCTCCAAATTGTATGTCGTGTAACTTACTCATGTCTGCTCCCTTTCAGGGATTGAATAAACAAAGCAGCTTTTTGTTTAGTTTTTAAATTTTTTATTTAGTTTAGCAGTTCACAAACATTTTACCAAGTTCGTGCATTTCATTCCTCCTGCAACTGTTTTTCTGCCTTTAAAGGTACAGAAAATATTTATCCTTTCTAATCTAAATTAGTTTAAACTGCAGTAGTCACGAGCTGAGGTCCAAAGCTGCTGTTTGAGGGCTGTTATTTTATTCTTTGGTAGCACACAGCTGGTTAATTTTAGCATGTGAATTTTGTGTTACTGAAGCATATTTCAAACTGTGTGCTGACACCTGCCCCGTGTGTGCTAAAGGCTTTGCTGCCAGGTATTTCCAGTAATAAAAAGTTGTGATAAATGATCCTTTGCTTTTTATCACCCCTTCCTTATCTGCAAGCTTGTCATTAATCCCCAGGAATGACCTCAGCTTTTATCATTTATCCTTTAAGTGATCATGAAGGAAGGGGAAGGTGGGAGTGACTAATTCCTTAGTGTTGCCCTGATAGCTTTTTAAAATGTGCCTCATAGTGCCAGGCCTATTAACAAGGTTCAGTGTCAAATTGCAGCAGGAAGTTCTCTCCTCTCTGCCGTCATAAAACACTCAAAGGGCTTAAAAAAAAAACCCTGCAGGAGAGGGTGGGCAAAAATACACAAATTGGTTTGATGTAGAAGCTGCAAGAAGCTTCATCTGTGTCAAAACCAAAGTTGCTGGTGTGCTGGGACAAGGGGCAGGAAGGGAGGTGTGATGTGCCAGGGGTAGGTGCTAAAATAGCCCAGGTGGTGACTGGACACGTGGACACGTTTCCTTGGGAGATGGCTGGTGGGTGCAGCTGTGAGGGCATCCAGAATGGGATCTAGTCTTCAGCACTGCCCTGGGAGCTCCCTGGGAGAGCTGTTGATCCTCAGGGCTTCTGGAAGTGCTTTTTCAGTCACTGGGTCAAGGAATTTGGAGCTGTGACCGACTGGAGCTCGACCAGAGCTTAACAGAAGCTGTGTTTAGGTCTGGCCACTGAGCTTGGACTGTGGCAGTTTGGTTTTGCCTGTGTAAAGCACCAAGGTGTGGCCCTTCAGTAGGTGTGGTTAAAAGCCTCTCTAAGCAGGTATTTTGGGTACTCTAAACCCCAGCTGATCTCCTGAGTGGTGCTGGTGTTTTGGGGCCTGGGTAGCACTAAGAGAGAACTTGCAGGGATGTTCGTAGCTGGTACAGTGCTCTGGGCTATCAGAGCAGGATTAAGGCTGCAGTTTGACAAGCATTCCTGGCAGTGCTATTCCTGCCTTACATTCCTGCCTTCCTGCTCTCCTTCCCGTGGTGCTGGAGCACCCCTGTGTATGGCTGTGCTGTGAACTGGGTCAGGGAGCTGAGCAGAGTTAAAAATAGCCTGGCAAGGCAAGTTAACTGCATAGCTCCAGTGCTCTGGCACGTCCCAGGGAGGGGGTCAAGGGAAGTAGGGGCTGTAGGAACCAGCATCACTGACTCAAAAAGTGTTCATCAGGCTTCCCTCAGCTGGATGGAACAGCTGTAGGGTGGTTGTGTGCTACAGATCCACTGTTAACTCTTGAGCTGTTGGTCTTTTAAACTCCCTGTATAACTGAATTTTGGGTTCAAGGTGCTGCATGCCAAAGATGGCTGATGTGGGGAATAACCTGGTCACAGAATCATTGACTATCCTGAGCTGGGAGGGACCCACAAGGGTCCTCAAAGCCCAGCTCCTGGCCCTGCCCAGGATAAACTCAATAATCCTCCCCTGTGCCTGATGTGAGCAGCACCTTTGTGAGTGCACACTTGAGTTTTAATCATGTACTCAGGGACCTGATGGAGTTGGGAGGTGCCATCAGCTCTTCTGGCTTCCCTGGGATCATCTCTCCTGGCCAGAGCCGAATCTCAGAGATGGTTTGGGGAAGGCTGAAGTTGTGAAGCAGCTGGAGGAGAAACCATCCCAACTGTCAGCTCTTACAGGAGTACCTGGGCAGCAGCAGTGCCACTCTGCTGCCCTGTGGCCTTGCAGTCAGTTCCCATGAAAATATTTTTGGATTCTTCTGCCAATGTTGCCCTTTAACAAAAGCATCTCAGTTAAACTGAGCAATAGCTGCAGCTTTCCTGGGCTTAATTCCACCATAAGCTGGGCTTGAGATGGATTGCCTGTCATTTACACCAAGTTCTAGTTCACTCTTGTTTCAGTCTGGCTTGATTTGTCCTGAATTTACCAACAGAAAAAAAAAAATAAGATGCAGAAAGGCAGAGAGTGTAACCTCTAGCACTGGGAAAAATATTGCTGTCTGGCACAGCTAATAGTCTGCGTGCTAGAAATCCATTTTAATCTCTTCTGCAGGAGACTGAGCATTCCCTTTTGTCCTTGTGCTTTTCCATCCCCCAGATCTAGCCCTTTAGGACTAGAATATGGACTGGATGCATTTATACACTGAAAAATTCCCCTCAGATCTGTTTATGGTTCTACTCACTGTACTTAAACCCCTTGATCTGCTTTAGATAAAATGTCAAAAAAAAAAAAAAATCAACCTTTCACTATTCCAAGCTGCAATCTTGGAAAACTGTTTTGGCAGCACTTCAGGAGAATTCCCAGGAGTTTTATGTCCCAGTGTGAGCTTCCTGTCATTTCCTTGCCTTTTATGGCACTGACATAAATGCCTTTTTGCTCCCTGAACCTTGTTTGTATTTTAAAAATAGTGCTTGTGTGGGTTTTTTTTTTATCATCAGGCTATTTTTATTATAAATGTGATTCAAAGGATACAGATTAGTCTGACCAGGTTAAAATAAACCATGAGTCTTGGCTGAAATGAAACATTAGGTCATCTGGGCTGGGCTTGTCATCTGTTCCTCCCTCTATTTCCCCACCAAACACTTTGTTTTCAGCTTATTTCGGAATTGGATTTGAGCAATAAACCAGGAATAGCTGCACTGGAGAAAATGGGTTAAAATGTGTCCATGCAGGAGGCAGAGGTATGAATATAAATGAGGCTTGGTACCATTTTTGTGTGTGTGCAAGCTACTCCCAGAAGGGGCAGCTGCTTCTCCCATTTGCTTTCTTGACAGCAAGGGCCTAAGGCTTTCTAAAAATAGAAAGTCATTGAGAAAATCAACAGAGCGTGAACTGCACAGCTTTGCAGGAGGTTCCACAGTGGGCTGGATGGGCTGTGCAGTGGCAGGGAGGAGGGGAGGGAAGAAAGACATCCTCTCTCTGTGCTGTGGAGACACATCAGTGCCTCCCAGGAAAGCACCTTGTCCCTTTTCAAACACCCAGTCCTCCTGCCTGGAGGGGCTGCACTGGCAGGTCCTGCAAAAAAAATAATAGAAAAGGGGGGGTGAGTGAAGACAGGTCAGGCTGTGATGGGTGTTGGGTAAATATTTGGCAGGTTGTGGAAGCTGTGCTTTCCTCCTGGTGGTGTGGAAGTGGCAGGCTGGCTGTGCTGAGGATGCCTCCTGCTCTGCCAGGGAAAGCAGGACAAGTGCTTTTAATGCAGAGTGAATTCTCTGTTTGCAGACCTTCTCCTTCCCTGTGGCCACTGTTTACTCCTAATCTCAAGCAGGAGCATTAGCCTAACCTCTCACTGCTGCCTGAAGGAAGGATTGCAAGGGTTTTGCACAGGGAAGGATCTTTGCAAAGGATTTGATGCTTCTTGCAGGAAAAACCGGCACCTGCCAGCTCTGTGGTTTGTGCAGCAAGACCTTTTGTGAGCTAACCAGTTCCCCAAAAAGGGCTGGAAAGTAGGTTAGAGGAGGCTGAGGACCAACTTGGGTGAGCTTTTGCTCATTTCTTGAAATAATTATTCCTCCTCCAGCGAGGTAACACCAATCTAATAGGCAAGTATAACCTACAGTACTGGGATGGTACCAGTACACCAGCTTATCCTGGGGTTTGTCTTCTCCCTGATCATCATCACATGGACAGGGAGTGCAGGAAATGGTCTCACTGGAGTTTGTTTCTGTGGTGCTTTTGCAGTAAACTTCATTTCTTGGTATAACTGACATTTTGCACCATTAATGATTGATGGAGCCTGTGTGTAATACCTTAGAAACACACTTCAGTCTGTCATGAAAGCCCAAGTTAATATTCCTGACTGGGATGTTGCAAACCCTGCAGAGAGAATGTGGCAGTGCAGGATGTGACAGCTCTGTGGAAGGAGGTGTGGACAGAAGTTTGGGGCTGTTTGGGGCAGGCAGTGTGGGTGTGAGAAGCTGGAGGGGGTCCCACCGTGGGTGGTGTCAGGCTCCCTCCTTCCATAGCTGCACAGGGAACAGGACATGGATTTGCTCTCAGGAGCACTTGCAGGGGGAGGAACCAGATTTAGAAATCTGCAGCCTGGGAGTTGCTCTGTTTCCTTGGAGATGGGTGCAGTTAACAGCATAAACATCCTCCCCTTCCTCGGAGGGACTGACTGCACGTTGTCACCTGCAGGAGGATCGGTGCAGTTCCAGCTGCCCTGGGTGTTGGGGACAAGGGGGACAGTCCTCTTGCTGCAGCTGGAGAGGAGTCACACAGCCCTGCTTCCCCTTGGGGGGTGTTTGGCAAAGATGTCAGGAGTTTACAGCCCTTTCTCTGGGGAGCTGTGATCAGATCTGTGCTGCCTGTTGTAGCAGCTACAGGACCAAGTGCTTACCAAGCAGAACTGGAGGGACAGGGACTGTGGGATGAGTGGAGGGGGGACAAAAGGGAAGGTGCTGTGGGCAGATGAGCACAGGGGGAGAGCTGACACATGAGGAAAGCAAGATCAGTGCATGTTAGACATCACTGCAGAGGTACCACCTCGCCCATGTTCACCCCAGCAGTGGTGTTAGTTCTGCTGTGCGGGTGTTCCAGACGTTTCCTGTTGCCTTGGGTGGGCTCATTCAACCCCCATCCTGCCCCTGTTGCTCTTTACCTTGCTGGCTCCCCACGTGCAGGGCTTCTGAGGCAGGAGAGGAAATCTAAGCAGGCCAAGTGTGGCTGCAGCCTGACCATGAGTTCAGCATTGGGAACCCGTGGCTTTCTCTCTCCTGAAAGCAAAGCTCTTGTCTCTCCCAGGAAATCCAGAGGCAGGAGGGCAAAGGATGTCAGTGACTGCTGCGGGTGCCACTGCTGGCTGAGAACCAGGCTGGGGGTTGTGTTGGGGGGGTGTGGGGGAAAGCATGCATGGAGAACAAGAGAGAATTGCCATCCCTGACCTGTCCCTCCTGCCTTTTCCTCCCCAGGCAGCAGCCTATGCCTCCGAGGACGGCGTTCTCACCGAGGCCATGATCGACGCCCGCGTGGCCGACGCTGTGCAGCAGCACAGGCAGAAGATGGAGTGGCTGAAAACAGAAGGTGCTGAAGAAAGCAAAGGGACTGGCAGGAACCCCCTGCTGCCTTTCCCCAAAGGAACCCCGGTGTGAGAAGTCTGCAGGCTTCAGAGCAACGTGTGTGGGGCCGAGGCCCCGGGAGAGAGCTGGGAGGGTCTTGTGGTTTGGTGGGATCGTCTGCTGAGAGAAGTGTGTCCTTTGGTGCAAGGGAGGGGCTGCTGCCTCAGCCTGCCTTGGATCTCGTGGTTTGAAACAGCACCAGAAAACAACATGGTTTAAACGAGGCAGAAGCAACTGAATTAAAGGACCCCCTTGCTGAAATACCACTGACTGTGTTGGTCTGTGTGGCCTCTCCTGCTGGAGGGGCCCAAACCCCAGATCCTCCCAGGGAGAGCCCAGGGCCTGTCCAAGCCTGCTACTCCCATGTATTTAATGTGTAGGGTTTATGTCCAGCAGAGGTATTTCTCACCTTTTTTCCCAGCTCCATGACCTGCCTCCTTGCTCATGTCCCCACATGTGGCATCACTCTCGTGTTGTCCTTCCCAGACTCAGAGCGGGGTTTGTGTTACAGAGGTGGATTTGGTGTGAACTCACCTGGTTAACTCAGAGTCAACACAGGTAGTCTGAGAGCAGCCCCAGGTATTTTTCCCCCAGGTAACTCCCCTTTCTCTTCAGGAGGTGAGCAGGTAGAGCTCAGGAGGTCTCTCTGGCACGAAGGTGTCCAGCACAGTCTCCAGAGATGAAAGGGGCTTGTTTGCTCCCACTGCTGCCCTCGAGCTGCTCTTGCAACAGGAGTCTTCTGCTGCATTTCTGCAACAGCTGAGAACTGTGTCATTGTCAAGTCCTGAACACGAGCCTGTGTTGATGAGCTGACATTCATTCTGCTTGTGTGCATATAAGAGACAGGTCAGAAAATCTCCTGATTTTTTTTTCAGAGTTTGAACTGGATTTGAACCCTGTGCTCTGCTCTGAGGCCCTTTCTGTAACTACATGGTGCAAACATGACCCAAATTTGCGCCCTTGAGTACCTTGCTGAGCTGTTCTCCTCACACAGGAACTGACAGCAGCCTCTTCACTGGTGGTTGTGGCTGAGCTCTGAGGGACTCACCCTGGCAGGAGCTGGTGAGCCCGGGAGCAGAACCAGGCAGGTCACTGGTGTGCCCAGCTCTGCTGCCCACTGAACACCTGGGCCAGGTGCTGTCACTGCTGCTGCTCCTGTGGAGTGGGACAGGAGAGGGAACTCCTGCCTCATCCAAGATTCCAGGGCAGGGCCCTGTCACCTCTGGCAGTCTCACAGGCCAGTCAGCCCCAGGGTGACTGCTGTCCCTGTGGAGGTGGCACCCAGCTATGTGACACTCCCTGTAGGGACAGAGAATGGCAACCCCAGGCTGAGGTGAGCTCCTCTCGTGACACTGAGTGAGTTATGAGCCAGCAGCACTTTATTAAAATGGTATTTTGTGTTGGAGAGCAAATCTCAGAGCAGATGGATTAGCAGGCAATCCATCACTCCCCAGCTTGGCCTGTGCCAGCTCAAACGTGCTCCCTGTGCTCCAGCACTGCAGCTGGGAGGCAGATTTACAGCCTGGTCATCTCTGTCTCCTCCCAGTTGCCATCCATTGAAGTATTTACTTCTGGATGTGATACACTGGGAGCAAAGTCCCACTGTGGAAGCACAAGGGTGTGAACACCGCACGCTGTGGGACTCGGGAAGGTGGGAGTCTCCCCAGGAAGCTTTTCTCTGCCAACCTGTGTCTGTGTTTGGAATGGAGAAGAAACCCTCAGAGTCTTTTATAATCCCTTGTCTTGGGCGTTGGGCTTTATTTACTGCTCTGCCCTCACGTGGAGTCTGCACCGAGCCTGAGATGTGCCCAGACTTGGAGAACAACTCGTGCAGCAGAATCTTTGTGCAGAAGGACTGGGGTCCCACTCAGGGTCAGACCTGCTCTGTTTGTGTGTGTGGTTCTGTTCCAGCAAGGAGCAGACTGAAGGATGGTAAAGGGCTGGGTCATGGTGGCAGATTTTGGTACTGCTAGAATGGGAAATGTTCCCACTTTTCCCTCTCGCTGCCAAAGCCCTGAGTTGCCTCTGCTTTTCCTGCCTTTCTTGCCCGTGCAGGCAACACGAAGAGGCCCAGGCTGCTCTCTGGAGGTAACTTGCACCCAGAATTTAACAGCAAAATATTTATCTTCCTTTAAAATCAGTTCTGGACCTTGGAGCTTCCCTGTGATCCCGGTGAGCAGGAGACAAGCAGGTGAAAATCTGGGACAGCGTCCTGTGATGTCACATAACCTGGGGGAAATCACACAGCCCTTCTTCAGAGATCAGGACAGGCTTTCCCACACCTTTCCAGCCTTGTTTGTACCTTCTCCTCCTCCTCTCTCAAGCCCCTGCCCAAAGGTGCTGCTCTGCAGTGCCCCAGCCCCTGCCCTGGGGGTACCGTGGGGTTCAAAGGGTTGGAAGAAACACTCAGATGCAAAACATGCAAAAAACTATTTTACTGACAAACAGCAAAGGACGGGCTTAGTTCCAGGAGCTGAACTGGTTATATACAAACATCTTATTGAAAGGGAAGGAATGGCTGAAATACACTCACTCGTTGACCCAAATAAAATCACAGTGTGCTTTTTCTATTGCCTCCCCCACCCCAAGCTCTCTCTGCGCCTTCAGCTGCTCCCTCAGCACAGGTTGTCACCCCTCCAGCACAGCCACTGGAGAGCACAAACCCTTGGGTGACATCTGCCTGTGCAAGTATATGGAATTTAAAAAATTAGCCATTATTGCTTTTCAACCACAGTAGAGATTATTCTGTGATCAGACTCGGAGCAGAGTATAATCTCTCTCTCTTAGTCTCGACGTGTGCTGTGCCTCTCCCTGCCTGATGCATGCAAAACTGGTTTGGGTGCAGAAATAAAGAAAAGAAGGATTAACAATCAGGGAAAACAGCACTCCAAGCTTTGTTCTCGTGTTCTCGGTGCAGAGCACCAGTGGAAAAATCTGCCTGGGCTGAGTGCTCTGCCCTGCAAGGGCTTCCCCTGCCTTGGTCAGTGTGAGCTGGGGGCTGAGCCACCCTAGGGTCACCCCTCCTGGGAACCCCAGGGCTCAGCTCCGAGAGGGGACTCCAGCTGGCAACCCCTTTGGAAAAGAAATGAGTGCAAATGGGAGGGAGGCACTGGAGGAGGAACAGGCTCATGCAGTGAACACGTGAGGACACGCGGCGGTGAGCGCACGGACACGCACGGACACACAGCCCGGAGCAGGATCCTGGGGGCCCACCAGGATCCAGCAGACTGGCAGCCCAGCTCCTCCTTACACCTGCCACGCTTTCCCACTCCTCTGCTTCCTTCTTTGCCCCAACAGCCCCCTGCAGAAAGATCGCAGACTTGGCTTTTTTAATTTTTTTTCACTAAATTCTCTTGCTGCTTCACGTTCTCCTGGGCACCCCAGTGAGCTGGGCTGAGAGGACACCCCATCCTAGGGTAGAACCAGCAATCTTGTGTCCCTGCCCCATCTATTCCCTGCCCTACATCCTGTTACCTCTCACTGAAGCACAGATCTGTCCCACCAACATATCCAGGGTGGAAAACGATTGATCCGAGTGTCTGCTTGTACCACACGCTCTAGTGATGGAAGTACTTCTGTTCTTTCCCATCCAGAGGTGCTCTGGGATTTTTTGTTGGCTGTTTGTGCCTTCAAAGCCTCCTGAACCCAGAAGAGGCCTTCATAACCCACACTCTCCATCAGTGCCACACTGAATATTAAATGCTGCTGGGGTGAGAGCTGGAATGAGACTGAGCTCCCTGTGCCACTGATCCCCTGCCAACCTCCCCCTCCTGCAGGGCACTCTGGAAGGTGAACATCCCCCTCTCTTTTCACCATGTGCTTTCTCCCAAGCTGGGGAATGACCTCAGGTCAGGGCTTTCTCCTGCCTGGGCTCACCTAGACCTTATCCAAGGCAAGCAAAGGCTGTTGGTGTTTGTGTCTGCACTGCCTGCTGTGGGCTTCAACCACCAGCTCTGGGTCTCTTCAGCCCCAGCTCCCCTGGCACCTCTTGCATGGCTTTTTTTTTCACAGAATGGTTTGATCTGGAAGGGCCCTCTGTAATTCATTTAGTCCAATTCTCCTGCTCAAGCACAGCCCCCCAGAGCAGGCTGCCTGAGAACCACCTCCAGCTGGCTTTTGACTGTCTCCAAGGACAGAGACTCCACATCATCTCCGGCAACTTGTCCCAGTGCTCAGCCACCCTCCCACTAAAAAAAGAGATACATGATGTTCAAGTAGATCCCCCCATGTTTTGTTTTTTTGCCCACTGCCTGTGGTGCATCACTTAAAAAGCCTGGCTCTGCCTTCTTTGCCTTCTCCCTCCAGGTATTTATGTACCTTCTCTTCCCCAGGCTGAACAGCCCCAGCTTTCCCAGCCTTCCCTCACAGAAGGGATGCTCCAGTCCCTTAATCACCTTAGTGCCTGTGTTTAATACTCCTTTTGATCAGGGATTCTCTTCTCCCAGCTGAGCACAACCAGAAAATGAGGTAGAATAGCAGTGAGAGTAACTAAAACCACCCCACCCTGCTGTCAGAGCCCGGGACACACGTTCCAGGCTCCCTCCTGGTCTTTGACTGATTATGGATAAAGTGCTGCCAGGTACTTCAGCCAGGATGGGCCAATTGATGTGTCCCTGGCTGGCTCAAGGGCTGGCTGAGCAGTAAGAGGGCACAGTGGACAGATGGATGGATGGATGGAATCACAGGAGACACCTTCCCAAACTGTTCCCCAACGAGGAAGGGTCCTTCTTGTTGTTTTTATGGGCAAAAGGGGTTTATTCAGCAGTGCAGGTACTGAGGACAGGATTTGATTTTAAAAAGGAGCTACTGGTTGATGCAATGGATTTCTCAATCCCCTGCTTTTCTCCACCTGTCTTTCCACTCCTCCCCTTTGCAGCAGCTCCCAACCCCCGGCACACACCCATGGGGTGTGCAGGCAGCCAGACCTGGGCTCCTCACACCAAAAACGCAGGAGAACATTCCCAGTGCCAATCCCAGCTCTGGAGGATCGACATACACAGTTTTAAGCTCTGCCTCTGCTCTAAAAATAGCCCCCAAACCCCACCACCACCATCAGAGCCTCCCTCAAAGCATCTGGCGGGTGAGTGCTGCGAGTGGCCCACACTTCCCACTCCCCTGTCCTGCAGATCCCATTCCTGTGTCCCACAGAGCTGCCACCACAGGCACAGCTGCCAGCTCTGCACCCCCTTTTTCTCCCTCCCTGCCCTTGTTTTGTCAACTCCCTGATGCTGAAGTCACTTGCTCCCAACCGAACCCTTTTTTGCCTGGGGTTGTCTCTGGGTTTGGGTGTTTGTTGTTGCTGTTATTGTTGTTATTGTTTCAATCTGTGGTTGGTTTTTTGGTTTGTTATTTTGTGTGTGTGTGTGTGTATGTGAAGACTGGATCAGAGGCAAGAGAACAACAAACAAGTCAACACTAGTACATCTGGGACAATTAAACAAGGAGAAAACACCCCCACAGCAGAGAGAAGCAAAACAGACACATGCACAGAGGAACAGCAGGACCACGGACAACTGAGCTGACAGCAAGAGCAGCGACCTCACGGGGACTGAGGGACAAGAGAGCACACATCAGACAGGGCTGGGAAGACTCCCACTGGAGCAGGATCAGCTGAGAGGGTGGCACAGGGACAGCAGTGATGGTGGCAGGCAGGGAGAGCAGGGGCTGCAGGGCAGTGACAGTGATGGGGTTCTGCGATGCCCAAAAACCTCCCTCACCTTCTGCTTCTCTGGGGGCTTTGTCACCTCGTTCCTCAGAGAGGGGACATGGCAGACACGTGGCTGTGGGGAACAGCCCTTGTCTATCTTTTTTTTGGCCATTAAATATCTGAGCTGCTCCTGTGCAGGGGGTTCTCACTGCTGCAGCCTGACCTGTGAGGGACCTTATCCAGCCCCAAAACAGGCACAGTCCCATCTCTGCTCCATAGGATGGAACCTGTGGGAGGTTATCCAGCCCCAAAACAGGCACATTCCCATCTCTACTCCACAGGATTGAATCTGCGGGAGGTTATCCAGCCCCAAAACAGGCACATTCCCATCTCTACTCCACAGGATTGAATCTGCGGGAGGTTATCCAGCCCCAAAACAGGCACAGTCCCATCTCTGCTCCATAGGCTGGAATCTATGGGACATTATCCAGCCCCACAACAGGCACATTCCAATCTCTGCTCCATAGGCTGGAATCTACAGCAGCTTCCAGGACTCAGAGGAAAACCCACCTCACACCAGGAGCTGCTCAGCTGTTTGAAACCACCCCTGCACAGAAGATGCAGCAGATCTCGTGGGTCAGGAGTAGAATTCCCTCCCTGCATGGGAAGGAATTTTACTCCATGTTTATTAAGGATGAGAATCAAAGATCTTGTAAGTTCCCCACTGGTTTAGTTTGTGCTGGGACACGTCTGGTTTCTGTGCATTGAAGACCAGTAAATAACTCCCAGTAAATTTAATTGCACTGAGATTATCTTTGATTTATTTTTTTTTTGACTGTGTGAACAAGAGAGAGGCTCATGAGGTGAGAGCTACAGGCCCAAATAAAAAAAAATATTCTGTTCTTAAATAATGGGATTATGTATTGTGTGGGATTTTTTTTTTCTCCTTCTTCCAAGAGCCTCAGGCTCTTCTGAAATTTTGCTGTGGATCAGACAGATCAGACTTAATGAGTGAGAGCCATCACTTTACTCTTTCCAGCTGTCCCATATTTAATGATATTTCAACCAAGGTCAGCTGCTAGAGCAGGGTAGAACCAGGCTTTATATTCAGTCTGACTTTAAGTCACTGCCTTAAGTCCCTCTCTTGAGAGGCTCCAAGTGGAAAGATTATTTAAAGTGCTTTTTTTCCCCCCATAACTAGTTCCAGAGATATTCTCCTTACCATGATGGAATTTTCTCCCCTACAAAATGTTGTCCCACCTGAAGACAAGTTGATAACACAGGACCTGCTCTTCCCTGCCACTTCAGTGTGTGCCATGGCACAAGGAGGGTGCAAAGCTCTGTGTCTTGGAAAGGAGCTGCTCCAGGAAAAAGTCATTCCTTAGATCCCAACAGGTGGCTGCAGACATTCCAGCCACAGGGAACCTGGACTGACAGCCAGTCAAACAGACATAAGTATGGACCAGGCAATTATTTAGGCCCAGACAGAAACTGGGGCTCCAAGAAAAGAGGCCCTAGGGAATAGCAAAGGTAGGAATGGCAGAGAAATGGGAATGTTTGGCTCTTGGGGCTTGTAATTAACTGATCTGACCCTGGGCAAAGCAAATCAAAAAAAAAAAAAACAAAGCCCAAGACACAGAAGCTGAAGCAGGGAGGAAAGAGCTGGAGTGATGGTGCCCTTCTCCCTCCACAGATATTGCCATCAAACAACAGGAGGCCACTGCCAGTGTCAAAGAATCCATGGAATAAATCAGCAGTTTCTGCCAATATTCATCCTCTTTTGTCCTGAGGGTTTTCCCCATCTGAGCACAAACCCACTCAATACAAAATGGTGAATGAAGGAGACGTGATTTTGGGGCTACCATCTTAACTTCTTGGGGCATCTCCCTCCTTTATCCCTCTCAACCAATTCTCTCTCTCCCCACCAGCAGAACAGGACCCACTGCAAGGATCAGACACCACCACACAGGGGCTTTGTCAGCTCCTTCAGGCACCTCTGCCTGCAGGGGAAGGAGGTCTCTGGGTGTGGAGGATGGTTTCAAACCCTCGGTCACACTCAGACCCTAAAACCCACACCTGAGATGTGACTGGGGGAAGCAAAGACAAAACCACATCAGAGCATCCTCATGCTTTGATTCAACCATGTGAACGTGGGACATTTGGGACATTTGGCTCTGTAGAGGAGTTTGGTTTTGGGTCCACATCTCTGTGTCCCTCAAGCCAAGCCCGGACCTGTTGCTGTTTCAGCTCAGGGCAGGAGCACGAGAAATAAGTGTTTGTTCATGTGCAGGGGGAGTGAGACTGTTCACAGGACCCTCTCACTGCACTGCCAATGTTTTTGGGGTGGTTTAACCAGGGCCTCGGGCTCTCCCTCCAAAAGAGGGGGAGAGCAGCTCCTTTGCTCCCAGGGAAGGGGTGGGGGGTGTTTATGAGCAGAGGGGTATGATCGGGGTGCAAAGTCAGATCCAACACCATCCACTCCTCCCTCCCTCCCTCCCCTCCAGCTCTAGTGAAGATCAACAGCACTGACACCACCAAGATCCCACCAGAGGGGTGACCCAGGCAGGGCCAGCCCTGCCCCACGGGCTGGCACCTCACGGGGCCGTTCCCCCGGCACTAAAATTCCCTGGATTGCTTAAGGCAGGTTTCAGTGTATACAGCAACTCAAACAACAAAGCACTTACACATTCCCAGGATTTCCTTCCCTCCACAGCGACTCCCCAAAGCATGAACCAAAGCAAAAAGGGACACTGTGCCTTCCCAACCCGCTGGCAGCAGTGCCCATCCAAACCTGTGACCAGCCAAAGCCATTTTAGGAACAGAAGGGACAGGGCAGAGCAAAACCAAGCCAAAGGACCAAAGAAACAGGGGATTTGAGCTCTTGGACGAGACACTCTGCATCTTCTTCGTGCTGTCCCACCTCCATCCCCTCGGCCAACATTCCCCTCAGGGGCAGCTGGATGTGCAGGACAGCCGGGAATGCCGGGGAAAATTCGGGGGTTGGGGGGGGGGGCTTGAAAGTATAATGCAAATCTCTTTTCTCTCTTTCTCTCTCTCTTTTTTTTTTTTGTTTGTTTTAGTTCGTCTGCTTTTTTTTTTTTTTTTTTTTTTTTTTTTACATATGTACACAAGTCTGACAATAAAATGTGGAACACAGTGCAGTGTCTTGGCTGCGTGGCATCCAGGACTGGCTTTAGTTGTGCATCGTGGCGCGTCCCGGGGATATGGATCAGTAAAATCCTCTCCTCGGCTGGGCTTCCATGGAGGAGCAAACCAGAAGCTGCTCTGGTCCGGCTGGAAGAAGAGCAAAGAAGTCCTTTTTTTTGTTGTTTTTTTTGTTTTTTTTTTTTTTAAAAGCTCCCTGCAGTCTCTGGAGGGGGGGAGGTTCCCTCAGAGGTGCCGTGGGCTGGGGTGCCCGTTGTGGTACAGCTTCTGTTTGATGTGCACCATGTTCCCGGTCGCCTCCTCGTACTGCCGGTGGTGACGTTTCCTGAACTCCTTCAAGTTACAAAACTTGGGAATCCAAGACCAGGAGTTGTCTGGAAGAGCAGAAGGGAGAAGGAAGGTGAGGTGTGACGGGAATGGTGAGAGCTGTGCTGTCCCACCAGTCCCAGCCTCAGCGAAGCCACCCTTGAGCTCCTCCCTTCAGGAGGGAACAGGGACGAGGTGGATGTGGCAGCACTGGCTCTGTCCCTCAGCTCGTGCAGCCTGGACAGTGTCATTTTATCCCCCAGTGGTTCAGCTCTGAGCCCCCAGACCTCCCCCTGCCGTCCTGTTCCACCAGAGTTCGGGGTGATTCCCCCCAAAAATCCCACAAAGGGCAGCTGGGAAGCCCCAGAAAACGACAGATCATGTGAAGTTAAACAACTGTGCTGGGAAATGGTTGGACTCGATGATCTCAGGGGTCTTTTCCATCCCAAAGGAGCCTGAGCCCCAGATTGCAGCTGCCATGAGGTGGCTGTGACTGCTCTGACCAGCCACAGCCTGATGTCTGAGCCTCCATAGAATGTTTGCTATTTTGGGCAATCCCTCCCATCAGGAAGGAGCTATAGGTTATTCTAACAGACCACGATTTAAGCTGATCAGGGCCCAATGTGACATTGAGTCACTGCTAAGTGGTGCTCATGTTTTTCAGGGAGGGCTCCTCATCCTGTACCAGCAGAGAATTTGTACTACCCTACCCCTGTCTCGCACTCCCAGGCACCATTTCTCTCTTCAGAAGAAAATTTCAGCTTTATTCCACAAAGAAATAGGATTCCTTTCTGCTTATTGCCTTTAAAATGGCTAATTTGCACAGATGATTTGAATGAATAGGAAATACCTAAAAGAACATTGCACCATTGGCCAAACCCTTCTTAAAGGCTTAGAATAGGCATAGACAGGGAGGAAAAAAAAAAAAAAAGAAACAAAAGAGATCAATTAGCTTAAATACTAAATTAATTACTAAAAATAAAATCCTCTGCGGTCTCCACTCACGAGGGGTGGGTTAGATGGTGATAACACAACTGCAGCTCACAGCTCCAGCTCTGGAGAACGATATTCCCCTGCTCACCACAACATCTCCTGCCAGCCCTGACCTCATGGGCCCCGAGGAGGTCACAGCAAAGGTACTCTGATGGAAAGCAGGGGGGTCAGGGCCCCAGTGTTGGCTCAGCACCTGAGATCCCACTGCAAACCAGTTAGCCTTCTGCTCTGGGAAACAGCAGCACCACAGCCTGGAGGGAGTCCTGACTCAGAGCCTGCTCACACAGGATTTGGGAAGACTAATGGGAAATTAATATCATTTTTATCTGAGTTTTCAGAGCGAGATAGTCCACTTCCCTAATTAGAATTTTGCAGATAAATCTTCCTCTTGCTCGCTCTCCTTCTCCTCTGAGTTGTAATTTCACAGACACCATCAGTCAGAGCTGGAGACACCGAGATTTATGGGTACAGTGTGAGGGAATTTCAAGCCATTCCCTGGATTAATAGTTTTTCTGTCTATTTTTTTTTCCCTTCCAAAGATTAAAGTCCATGGGGTGCCCGTGCTGAGGGAGCAAACTGAGGAGGGGAAGGAACATCTGTTTATCCTTCTGAGGGTGTTAATTCAGGATGCTGAGCTTACTGGTCCAAAGACTAACTAGTCTGCCCCACACTTTTCCCTGTGGGGCTGATGTCACCACATCTGGACACATCTGGACAGCAGTGAGGGTGGGAAACCTCAGGTGACACAGCACAGATGTCTACCACTGTCATCACAGTGTCACAGGTTTGTGCAACCACACAAGGCTGCTCTCCATCAGCATAAGCCTAGTTGTAAATTGGAAAAATCCAGATTTTTTCTAATTTTTTTTTTTTTATATCCAGTTTTTTGAAGTTTGGTCTGACCCGAAAACATTCTGCCTGAATGTGCAGCCACAGAACCCCCATCACCATCCTGCCCCCGGGGAAAGACCTTCCTTTGCATCCCACACCCCTTTGCACCCACACAGACATTACCCTTTCCAAAGCACAGCCCTTGGGGCTGGGATCCTCAGCTGGCTATTCCCACATCAACATTCCTGCTTCTGTCAGACAATCATGGAATCTCCTGAGCTGGAAGGGACCCACGAGGGATCATCGAGCCCAACTCCTGGGGTAAGAAGGGCTGGGATACATCTGGCCAGACTGGTGCCACACCCACGTGGAATAAACGTGGCAGGAGTGTGGATCTCCTCCCTCTCCACCAGCTTCCAAGGGCAGGGGAAGGGGTTTTAGGGCAGAGGAGGAGCCCGTGGGGCTGCACTTACCATACCGTCGGCTGGTTCTCCAGGCTCGCACCGCGTAGTGGAGAACCCCGTCCATCCACACCAGAAACCAGCTTATACAAAAGCCCAGCAAAAGTCCCAGCATCAGGTCAATCTCCTGCTTGGTTACATTGTCAGTCACAAAGTAATTCTCCGAGGAGTCCACCACCGACTGGTCCCCGTCGTACGGGATAACGTAGTGGACATGATGCCTGTGGCGGGGAACACGCACAGGGAGAAGGGTCAGCGCCTCGTCCACCCACTTATGGAGGGTTTGACACCATCCTCCCAGCTCCTGACACCATTCCAGGGATGTGACGTGCTGTCCTGGCTCTTGGTGCTGATGTCAGCGGAGGAACTGGCAGGGAGGAGGGTGGGAAAGCACAGAAACCTGACCCCGGGAGCTCCCCACGGCTGAGTTTTTCCTCATCAAATATTAAGCAGAGCACGAGGTCGGAGCAGCCACCCCCAGGGACACAAAGGTCACAGCTGCCTGTGTTGGAGGCAGAGGTCACTAATGCCTTGTTCCTGTGAGCACACACGGGCTGGGAGCAGCTGTGTGGCCCTGCAAGGGCCACCACCACTCATTCCCCGGCAGGAGGGAGAACTGTCCCCTCCCTGCTCTGCAGGGCAGCCCCAGGGGTGAGCTGTTCTGCTCCATGTCCCAGAGTGAAATGAGACTTCTGTCCTTCCCATATCAGAGCAGAGAGTGTTCATAGCCACGGAGGAGGCTCGTGAAAGCATCCCTGAATTCCTCCTCTGACAGCAGAGGAAGGAATCCCTCCTGCAGACAAGATCCAAGACCACCTCAGGCTCTCCTGCTGCATGACCAAGGCAGTTTGGGGTGTTCCTCAAGGACCAGGCAGCAATTCCTGCCTGTAGGAGATAGAAGAATCCCTCCCAGCACGGGAGCAGTTGGCAACTCCCCTCCCAGGGCCCTGAACACCTCTGGGGTAAGGGAGCATCACTCCCAGCTCCAGAGCTTTCCAAGGCTTCCATCTCTCTCAGGGGTTTGGAGGGGCTGGCCCTGTGCCTCATGCCAGAAGGGGTGACTGGGTTCATTTGTGCAATGAGGTGATGGAGACCGAGTTTGGGGTGAAGCTGAACTGCTTGGAAACCCTTGGTTAACTTGGAAAAAGCAGGAAAATGGCAGGGATGGAGTGAGGGAGTTGTAGAGTAGGAAAAATCAGGCAGGTCTGTGGGGGCTGAATGGGAGGGGATCAGCAGTGACAGGTCCCTGAGAGCTGAGCCTGTGGGGTGGGAGGATCCCAGATGATGGGGGATGCAGGGATGCAAAACAAGCTGCTCTGGAGCCTCTGCCTCTGCTTTCCACAGCCCAGAGCCTTCCCGGGGAGCAGCCAGGAGCCCCGGGGCCGCCCAGGCTCTGTGCTCAGCCCTCCTGCCCCCTCCCTCTGCCTCCCCCAGAGCTGGGCACCGCAGGGCAGGGGCTGTCCCCGCTCCAGGGAGCCCAGGGCACCTCCAGCACTGCGGGCACCGCTGCAGTCCTGGCACTGGGGGCATCACCAGTGCTCCCAGCTCGGGGCAGAGCTGCACGGGCTCTCCCTGTGCTGCCACCAGCATCCCGAGCATCCCCAGCATCCCGAACATCCCCAGCATCCCGAGCATCCCCAGCATCCCCAGCATCCCGAGTATCCTCAGCATCCCGAGCATCCCCAGCATCCCGAGCATCCCGTCCCTCCCCCAGCCACGGCCCCGGCCCCGCTCCCACTCGCAGGAGAGGAGGCAATCGCCGAGGCCTCTGAATATGCATGAGGTGCAGGTTGCTCGATAATCACGCCTGAGAAACGTCCAAATATTTACACAAACAAACCTCCACTCAAAGGAACCTTCTGAAAACAGCCCTAATCTCGGCGACGACTTAATGGGGGCCACCTGCACCAGAGGCACCGGCGCTGGCAGGGCTGGCACAGCCCGGTGCCGTGGCACGGGGGTGGGAAGTGGGAAGCCAGCCCATCCAGCCGTGTCCAGTCCCCGTTTCCATCCAGCAAAGGGACCAAACTGGGATGCAACAAAAGGAGATGCCTCCAGGCCAGCTCTGATGGCAGCTCACAGAGACCTCAGGGGTAAGGGCAGCCCTCATTTGGTTTTTCCCTCATTTGGCTTGAGAAAAACCCAAGGGAGGAGGGTGTGGGAGGGAGGGCTCCTCAAAAGGGAGCTCTTGCCATGACTGGGAGGGTTCCCATGAACACAGCCAGCTTTGCAGGGGGGGGAAAAGAGAAGTCTCACACACTTCCCGTGTTCCACAATTCCCAAATCCCTACACACACACCTGCCATACTCCACACTTCCCAAATCCCTGCACGAACACCAGTCATGTTCCATGCATCCCAAATCCCTGCACACACCCCTCCCGTGTTCCATGACATGGGGCCACCTGGCAGGTCCTTGACTTACTCCCTTTTGCTTCCTGCAACTCAGGCACAGAATCCACAAACATCTCCCAAAACCTGGGCTCTTTGAGGTGATCCAGGGCTGGAACTCCTCAGCAGGACCTGGTGTGTGTCCCCTCTGCACCACAGTGCCACAACCCCCGGGGGGACCAAAAGCATCTCTGAGGCTCAGAGAAGCAAAACTTCACAGGCACATCCAGGACACAGACCCGATCCCAGGAAGTGAGCACAGACCTCTCCCCACACATGAGGTTGTTTTCATGGACAGTCTCAGCCCAGGACCAGAAGAAGAAGGAGGTCCTGGAGTCCCCCCCTTCCCTCTGCCAAACCCCCCAGTGCTGAGGGATGTGACACACACACAGGTCACACACTTGCAGCACAGCCAGCTGTGCTAACACGGGATCCAGGGCTCTCCTCACACACTTCCCAAGGGGTTTTCCCCCCATCCTGCTCCCTGCACAGCCCTTGTTCCCTTGCTGGGCAGAGGGAAGGGACACAGTCACCTCCTCCCTGCCTTGTCCCTGCTCGGTGCAGGCTGACTCTGCACACTGCAGTGGGATCTCCTCCAGCTCTCCTCGCTCCCTGTGCTCATCCCTGGGCTGGGCAGGGGCAGCTGGGAGGGCCTGGCTCTCCTTTCTCAGCTCCCTTTCTTTGTGCTCACTGTTCCCAACACCCCGTGATTCCACAGGCCACGCTCAGAGCTGAAGTCTCCTTTACTTCATGGGAGGCAAAATTCAATAGAGAGTAAAATCTTTGACCTCTCTGGATCTGGCAACTTAATTACCCAAGTATCAGAAATCAAAGCTGGATCCCAAGTGCAAGTTTCCTTAAAAAATAAAGCCTCCTGTCACTAGAGCTCCCTGGAAAAGCAGCTTTTTTGGGAACCCTGAGCTACCAGGATAGTTCCATACAGAGGAGATCCCAGAGCTGCATTTCCACTCTGCAGAGTTTTCTGGAAAGGGTTTAGCAAAGCTCAGGGAAAGTGAATTTTTCCTGTTGGTGCAACAGTTGGGAGAGCTGGGCTGCAGGGAATTCCATCCTTTGTCTTGCCTTACCAGGATTGAGTGGTGCCCCTGGGATGGGGAGGAGAGCAGGGACAGACCCCCCCAAGGTTCCTGTTGCCACTCAAGTCCTTGGGGATGTCATAGGAGTGGTTCAGACACTGTCACACCAGCACAGCACGTTATTAATAGTGCACAAAGGTCCAGGTCCCCACCACATGCCAAGGGGATTGGAAACTGGAACGTGCCCTGGATGGCTCTGGGATGCAGCGAGGGAATGTGTCACCTCTGTGGGTGCAGGAAACCCCCCCCAGCTCCATGCCAGGGCACTTCCAGGGAGGGCAGAGAGTGCTGGAGACCAGGTTCTGGCTCCTCAGAGCAAACACTTTTGGCCAAACCTTGTTTTCAGAACTGTGGGGTCCAAGGCTGTGCCTGTTTCACCAACCAAAGGCCCTTGAGAAGAGTCAAAAAGCTGCCTCAGAGTGGCACCAGCTCAGCCCTCAGTCAGAGGACTGGCACTGGAGTGAGGTCTCTGGGGTCCACAGCCCCTCTGCTGTGACAGAGCTGTCACACGTGGTCCTCAAAAGCCAAACCCACGTTCTGTCCACATTTATTTACAAGAAAAACATGTCCCGAGTGACCCGAGGGCCAATTCCTGGCAGTTCCAGCCGGTATCAGTTGTCACAACAGATCCAGGGCAAATTATTCCGACTGAGTTCATCACGTGCCACCTCCCCTCACACGTCATGCACGTTCAGCCGTGCCCACCCTCGGGGAATCATGGAATATCCCGAGCTGTGTCCACCCTGGGTGTGCTGGAGCTTCCACAGGAAGGCACAGGAATGTCAGCACTTCAGGTCAGACACACTTCAGGAGCAGAAGGGTCTGGTGAGCAGCGAGTGAGAGACTGGATCTGCTGCTCATCCCCGGCCAGGCAGGACCTGGCTCAGGTGACAAACTGGAGCACAGTGTGTGTCTGTACATGTGTGCCCGAGCTGTAGCAGCCCTGTCCCCACTGCCAGGGTGTGACAAAGGGGGAACACCTCCTCTCCTCCCCAGGACGAGCCGGGCAGTGCCGTGGCTGGAGGTTCCAGTGCCGAGCTGCCCCGAGCGCTATTGTCCCTTCCAGTGACCTTGTGTGTGCTCCGGCTGCTGCAGCCACGGCACAGCACAGGAGCCTCTAAAGAATCCACTGATTTGTTTTACAACACAGAGAACTCCTCAGTGCCTCCACAGTTCCCACATCCCCCTCCCGTGGGATGGGGATGGCCATGTGCCGATGGATGCTCCGGCTCGGCTCGGCTCCCTCCTGGGCAGGTGTCTGTCCCTGCCCCTCAGACACGTCACATCTCCCGGGCTCATCCTGCAGCTGCCACATCCTGGCTGGACCAGCCCATTCCCCATCACCAGCTGCAGCAGCATTTGGGGAATGTGCCTTATCCAGCCCCCCCGGAATGACCTGCACATGGCAGTGCTGCCCTGTCCTGCATCCCTGCCTGACCTTGCAGCCATTCCTCAACATTCCAAACAGCCCAGCACCTCTCAGAGCCATTCCCAGCAGGGTCAGTCTGCACACCAGTGTGGAGGTACCACTGCACAGCTGAAAACATCTCCCTGGGACACAGTACACTGTCACAGCTCCCAGAAGCCCAGGGCAGTCCCAACAGTCTCCAGCACAAGGCAATGAGCATTCCCAGCCTCCCAGCACATCCACAGAGGGGCTGCAGGCAGAGAGGTGTAATGACTTTTCCAGAGTGGCTGGGAAAGGAGGAAACAGAGCAGGAATGTTCCCCATGACAGCAGTGCCACCCTCACCAGTGATCCCAGCATCAGGGCAGGGATCCTGGGATCACCAGCGATCACCAGCATCCCAGCCAGCAGCCTCCTCACACATCCCACATTCCACCCCGTGCCCAGCTGCTCTCCCAGGAAACAGCCCATTGCATGGCAGGGTCTCCATGCACATCAGTCACTCAGGAGAGGTCCAGCATAGCCTTTCCCTCCTGGATCAGGGCCCAGGTAGAGCAGGGCTGAAGTATCCCCGGGACAGGAAGAGCTGACTCGAGGCTGGCCAGGCCCCCAGCTCTGCTGCAGGGTGTTGGCACTCAGGTAGTTCTGACCCTCCTCCTGCTCCTTTCCAACCCTGCTCACGGGAGACACTTTGCCTGGGAGGGAAAGACTCATCCAAGGTCACTCAGAAGGTCAGTGGCAAGGAGAACACAAGCCAGAGCTGCTGAGGTCCCTGTCCTTTCCAGACAAGGGCCTTGCAAGCCCCCCAGGCTGTTTTGCTCCATGCAGGTGTCATCTGTTCCCTCCAGCTCACTCTGCCTCCACGGACGCCCTTTGGTGTTTTTCCTTTGCATGACATCACCCAGCTCCTGATCTGCTGCCAGCTCTCTGCTTCCAGAGAGGACCCTTTGCTGGCTGGGACGGAGAAATTCGGACACCTCTGCAGTCCTGCCCAGCCCTGCTCTGCCCTGGCAACATCCACATCCCAAGGGGGTAGGGCCAGAGCCTGCTTTGCAAGGAGGACCCACCGCGGTGATTTGGACAGCCTGGATGCTCCACATGCCGAGGACAGAGAGTGCCAACTCCCCCAGGGATCTGCTCCAGCAGCCACATTCCTGCACGGCGTCAACAGGAGCCAGCAGGAGTGTAAATGTGGCTGTCACCCCTCCCTCCCGCAGCCAGGAGGCAGATGTTAGGAGAGGAACAGTCCCTGTCACACCCTGCCTGCCTGTGCAGGCTCAGCACCAGCAGCAGGTGCCAGGGCCAGCCCCGTCTCTCTCTGCTGACGTCCTCGCTCCATGCACCACCATCCCTACACCAGCTTCCCTTCCCAAGCAACTGGCAGGACTGTTTTCCCAGTGAACAGCTGTGGATGCTCCCTGCTGGCCCCGGGGGTGCTGGCAGCCCTGCCCTCCTTGGCTCTGTGGCTCTTGGTGGAGCAGCCCCGCAGGTCCAGCCCGGTGGTGACAGCCCACCCGCACGAGGAGAACATCTGCCACCCCTCACAGCCCGTGGGAACATCCATGCCAGCCATCAGAGCAGGAACACTCCCGTGGCAAAGGCACACCCAGCCCAGGCTCGCTCAGAAATAGTGGCTCGGTGGACATTGTCACTCAAAAGACTGCAAACATGAGCCAGCCTTGGCCATGTTTCTGTGCACTGGGCAGGGGAGCAGGGCAGCAAGAGCAGCCCAGGGCAGCATTACCCCAGCACCCCACACCCTCGGTCTCCAGTCCCTGCAGCCTCCAACAGTCACTGAAACTTTGCACGGCACAGGTATCACCAGCTCCCTCTTGGTTCTCCACAAAGAACAGCCACAGCTCCCACCCAATATCACAGACCCAAAAAGCACCTCCCAGGGCCCAGAGAGGTCATCAAATTGCTTCCCTGCTTCTGGCATAAAGTGATGAGCAACACCTTCAGCCTCCAACAGCCCCAGTGGCCCTGATTCCACGGGGATGGGCATGGCAAAGGTTGGGATCAGCCCCCCAGCAGTGCCAAGTATTCAGCCTCCAGCAGCACCTGAAGATGGGGCTTGTTTTCTTCCCCAAATATTTTGACCCTAATGACACTCTCCAGCCACTGCAAACACACAGAGTGCTCATGAACGTGGAAAAAAACCCATATAGCACTCCTTCCACTTGACCTGGGACCTTCTTGCTGGTCAGTGCCCCATGGAGAGGAGAACAGAGTCCAGGGAAAGGCACATCGCTGCCCATGAGGACAGACCCCAGCACAGCCTCCATGAGCTCTTTGAGGAGGCAGTCAGAGCAGACAATGACCCCAGAGCCCCCAAAACATGGACAGAGCCTGGGGCACCCCTGGGTACAATTCATGCTGCTACCTGCCAGCCTCCCACCACAGACCAACACCATGTCCCAGCACCCCTCCTCAGGGAGCAGAAAGTGTGGACAGGGACAAGTGACTCCTCAGCTGGAACTGCAAACACAGCCAGGCCCCATCCCACTGCCAGGGCAGTGGGGATCCAGGCTGTGGATGCTGCAATGGCAGCCTGGCACAGCACAGAGCCCCACATCCCCTGGCACACATCAGCTGGCACGTGGGACACACACAGAGCCAGCCCTCTCTGCCCACAGCCACCCCCAGCCCAGAACAGCTCCCAGCCCCTCACAGGGACAGCAGCTCAGTGCAGATTCCAGTTCCTCCTGGAGAGCACGTCCTGCTGTACACTGGATGCCCAGTGCCAGGTCTGCAGTCCACCCTGGGACATGGCAGACCATTCCTGGGGAAGGGGTCCCCTCTGACACCCCAAGGAAGGGTGCAACCAGGGGAGGAGAGCGGAAGGAAAGCATTTCTGAATGAGTTATTTGGTCTGACTGACACCACGACCCAGGCCAGGGCAGGAGGGAAAACCTTAATTGCAGCAGCTCAGCCCACTGCACATCAATCTTCATTTGTTCCAATTCCTCCTTCCCTTCCATTTCTGCAACATTTACTTATTTTCCCCATTCCTCCCTGCAACACACTGAACTGCAGCCAGCTCCCTCCTCCAAGGACTCCCTTTGGTTATTGGCAAATTAAGTTCTTCATCAAGCCCCGGTACCGCCACTGACAACGCGCTCCAGGACACGGCCCTGCCTGGTGCGAGGCAGAGCTGCTGACGGCTCCCTGCACCCAGGGCCCATGCCCAGAGCACTTGGAGAGCTGACAGCAAGGACAGGGCACATCCAGCACCACCTGCCTTCAAATCAGAGGACCCAAAACACTGGCGTTGGGGCAGCAGGTCACAGGGAGCAGAGGGGATCACACCCCAAACCTGAGCACGAGGCCACACAAGGTCCCACAGCTCAGGGGTGCTTCTCCTGCATCGGGGTATGAGCATGTGGGAGCCGATGCTCAGGAGCAGAGATTGGTGTGATGTCTCTCTTGGCAAGAGCCACTGCTTCTACATACCTGAGGCAACTGGTAAACTTTGCTTGTTGCCTCCTCTCAGATCCACGCTCGACAATTTGGAAGCTGTTTTGGGCACTTTCGAAGAAATGACCTAACGATGTCTGGGGAGAGTGCCATGGCTAATTTATCTGCCTCCACAGCATCTCTGCAGACAGAGAGTTAAGAGTCCCCCTGCCACCTTCTCAGGCTTGGGCAGGACACTCTGCCAAACCACCAGTGAGACCTGACCCTCCTCAGCCCCTCCAGACAACATTAAAGTCTGTTGCCAGCAGCCAATTTTCACCACCACTGAACCAAGCTGTGACGAGGAAGAGGCAGAGGAAAAAACCTAAACTAGCAAAAAACATCAAGAGGACTCAAAAAAAATTAGCTAAGAGAAAGCTAATCCTTGCCAAAACCAAGCCAAAAATGCTGTGGATGTTTCTTGCCCCCAGCCTTCTCAATTGACCTTAACAGGGAGACGCCTGAGGTGCCCGAGGAGCACCAGGTATTTAGGGTCTGTTACTGTATCATCCAGGGCCCTGCTGAATTTGGCCCTGGGGGTGCTGCCTGTACCTTTCTCTGCTGTTCTGCCATGGGAGTCTGGGGAGAAAGGTACCGATCACCTTCGGTGCCTGAAGCAGGAAGGGCAAAGCAGCTTCTCTTCATTAAGCGAAGCACATCCCAGCTCCAGCTCAGCTCCCACACCAGGGACACCAGAGGGATGTGACGCCTGGGAGACAGGATGCAGCTGGTTCCAGAGGCAGCTCAAAGAGGAGTAAAGCTCAGTTTAAACGTTGAATGTGACAAGGGAGGGCTCCCCCAGCATGTCCTTTAGCTGGCACAGCCTCACGCTGCTTCACTCCCCCACAGACAAGAAACTCTCCTGCAGGCTGTGAGTAACCAGGCACAGGAGGGGAGCGAGGCCTCCAGGAGTGCAGGACAAGGATCACTGACAGCAGTCCCACAAGGAAGGGAGAAATTCACCTCCCCAAAACTCAGCCCCCGGGCCCAAACACAGGGAGCAGCCAGATCCCAGCTCCGAGCTGAGCGTTTCAGTGATCACACACGACGTAAGAGTGACGTTGTTTAGGGGAATTCAGCATTCCCAACAGCCATGGGGAGAGCCAGGGATTTGTCCAGTCATAAACTTGTGCACAGCAAAGGCATCACTCCTGGCACAGCATCCACCTGGCTCACAGAACGCTCCACAAAACCACAGCCCAGCCTCCTCGGGGTGCTGTGTCCAGCAGCATCACAACTCTCAGGAGGAAAAGCCACAGGGAATTAAAATCCGATCAAAGATTGCAAAGCCTCAAAGTGACACTGTCCTACACAGCCACACTCCAGCCTGGGCACGGATCCTCTCTGTTCTCCAAACCCCATTTCATTTCAGCCACACGACTGCAAGACCCAGACCACAAACAGGCTGAGGACCATCACGGCCCAGAGACAACAAAGGCAAAATGACAAACGTTTAAATCGAAGTTACTCACTTGGGCAGGGCTGGCGGGTGCACCTACACAAACACGCACACAAAGGAGAATGGACTTCCAAGCCCACAGAAAACTCTTCTTCCGGAAAAAACCAAATCCCCCCCCTCCCTGTGTTCATGCAGGAGCTGGTGAGGAAGGTGAGACACAGCCAGAATGCAAAGATGGTAGCCCAGCCAGCAGCGCCCCGGCCACCACCTCCCCTGTGCCTCCCCAGTGAGACGAGGTGGGAAGGGGCTGGGGGGGCAGGGGGGGGGGAAGATCCTCTGCAGGTGAACTTACCTTCCACAGTTGCAGTGACAAACTCGGTCTTCCCCTCTCAGATGCGGTAAGATGTAATTGTGAAATCTGTCCAACAACGCATTCATGTCCATCAAGCAAGCTATTGCCTGTAAGAGCCCACAACCAAGGCATCTGGTCAACTCTGGATGATGGAATAAAACATTGACTCTAGTTTGATTGCCAAAGACTGAAGCAGTCATAAAGAAAATAATCTTTGGTGTTTACCGGGGCGCACACACATGCACACACACGCACACACACACACGGAGGTGCTCAGGCTGAGGGACGGTGCGGGGGGTGGGGGGGGAGGGAAGGGGAAGGGAGGTGGGGGGGGATGATGGAGGGGAGGGAGATAAGCAAAATCTCTTACCATAACGATAGAGGCGCCCAGGATCATGAAAATCATGGTGTTTGCATTCATGGACATCAATAGGGGATGGCCAGCGGTCGGGTCCGTGCGCCCCAAGCCCGCGGAGGGCGAGCGGCGGCCGCGCTATTCCGCAGAGCCGAGCGCGGGGCGCATCGCGCTCGCTGCCCGCACGCTGCGGTGCGGCGGGGGGCGGCGGGGCGGCGGGGCGCCCCCCGCGCACACACACGCACTCCCCCGTGCCGGGGATGCCTCGGGCTCCCGCGCCCCTGCCCCCTTTTTTTTTTATTTTTTTATTTTTCTAGGACGAACGTGACAGGTAAAAAAAAAATATATATATATAAAAATAATAAAAAAATAAATAATAATAATAATAATAAAAAAATTGGCGCTCCCCCCGTTCGTTGGCCCCCGGCTCCCCCCCGGCCGCGGCCGCCGCGGCGGGTGCGCGGCTCCGGGAGCGGGCACCCGCCGCCACAAGCACAGCCTTCATGCAGCAACTGGGAAGCGAGGCAGCCAAACCCGGGGTGCGGGGGGGGGGAGGCTGGAGGAGGAGGAGGCAGGCTGCAAAAAAATCACCCACTCCGGGGGAGCCTCATTGCATCCTCTCCCCCGACCCTCCCCAAAATCATCCCCGCTCCGGAGCGCTGCGAAACGGAACTGAAAATAAAATATACCCCCAGCCCCCAAAATCAGCGCGCCCACCCGCCCCAAAAATAAGCCCCCGCAAACCCTCCCGGCTCGGGGCTGCGTGTCCCCGCCGCTCGCTCCGTGCCGGCAGCCCCCGGCCCAGCCCCTCCCGGGCGCGGGTGGCTCCGCGCCGCCGGCCGGCCCCGCACGGGGGGAGGGATGCGGGATGCAGGGGAGGGATGCGGGATGCAGCGGGGAGATGCGCCCAGGCAGCGCCGGCCGCCCCCTCCCCACCCCGGGCATTTACCTACGTGGGGAGGCGCTGCTCCGGGAGCGGCTCATGGCGAGCGGCGGCGGCAGCTCTGCGGGCCGGCCCTGCGGGGCTCCCCCCGCCCCGCAGCCGCACGCGGAGCCCCGGCAGCGGCGCTTGGCCGCGTTTCGAGTCCCACACGCCATCCTCACCCCGCCCTTCCTCCGCCCGGGGTCGGCCCCGGCCCCTCTCGCCTCCCGGGGAGGGGGATGCGGGACCGGCCGCATCCCGCGCCGGGGCCCCGCCGGGACCCCCCGCCCGCCCGCCCGGGGGTCCGGGCACGGCCCGTGCGGTGGGTGCGAGCCCCGGGCTCCGCCGCGCACACGCCTTCCCTCGGCACCTCCCTCCGCCCGCTGCTGCCCGCACGGAGAGCGGCCCTTTTGGGGAGGGGGGGTCCCGGCCCCGCGCCCCCCGCCCCGGGGAAAGCGCCCAAAAGGGCACCGGAGGAAGGCTGAGGGTGCCCTGCCCTGCCCCGAGCACACTGAGCACAGCCCACCTCCCTGCAGTCGGCCCCTGAGGAAAGCTGGGATGGTGCAGACATAGGAGACCCCTCTCGCTTTTGGGACACGAATATAAAAAACTTTGTCCCGTCTGTCAAGCCCCAGATGGAAGGGCCAAGGAAGAGGTTGTGCTTCGGGTTCTCCACGGCTTTATTTCACCGCGGTGTCGGTCAGTCCAGCTCAAGCCACGTACAGGAGCTTCCGGGGAAATTAAAAGAAAATAAGTGGCCAGCCAGTAACTTTTTGCTTGTTTGGTTGTTGCTCCTTTTCCTGTGAGCCAGGATGAAGGGAAGCGATTCCGGCCACCACGTGGGAAATGCGTGGTAGCACAGGGCTGGATGGCTGGAGTGTCCTGCAGTGCCTTCACCTCCCCGTCCTCACAGCCCTCCTCAAGGTGAGCTTCACCTTGCTACAGCCCAGGTATTTATTTTTTTAGGCTTCTCAGGGCTGTCAAAGCAGAGTTTCCTGGTGCTGGGTTTTGCATTTTTGCATATTTGTTTTCCTCCTGCTCCTCAGGCCACAATCAGCCTTCTTATGTAATGACTTGTGTTATATAAACTCCATTCTTCAAGGAACAGTCATTAACCTACTACTGGGTATTGAAAATACCAAAATACTGTCACACAATTAAAACCACTAAATGGTGTCCTCAAATTAGAGCACAGATTGCATTGCAGATGATTTTTTTGATTTTTTTTTTTTGATTTTTAATTTAAACCACACACATGAAACGTTTGACGAGCCAGGCACTTCATGCCTAGGAAGGCATCTCTTGCCACACCCTGTCCAACTCCTGAGAGTTCTCTCCTCAACAACCCTCTGCCCTCAGCTACTTCCACTTCTTATTGAGCTCAGAAGTGGATTCTACCACTGATTTGCAGAGCTCAGAAGGACTAATGTGGAGAGAATGCAGCTGGTTACTCTGCTGGTTGCAGAAAACAGAAGCATTTTTGAAGTAACAGCCAAATCAAATCACAGGAGAGAGCAGAGAACCTGAAGACAAGTCCCAAGGAATTGCATGGAAGTGAAGTTTTGCCTGGCTACCAGCCCATGTTCCTCGTCTCTGAGCCATCCCCACGAATTAGGCATTTTAAAGCCACCTCTCCTGGCCTTAGGGGAGCTGGGAGAATATCCCAGATATTTTTCCCATTTTCTTTAAACCAAAGTTTCTCTTGAAATCTTTTGACACAGAAAACAGCTTCGACCCTGTGTTTAGCCACAGTTTTATACCTATACATACATACTTCGTGTACCTCAAACAAGACTAGGACACCATAAAATTCCTGAACAAACTGAGCTTTTAAAATGAGAGGATTTCAACGCAAATGAAGCGTGTGGAGACAAAGTAACTACATAAATGCATAGATTTTTCAAGTTAAATGAGAAGTAACGTGTCAGAGTATGAACAGCTTTAGCTGAAGAACAAGTTATGCTCACAGAAAGCTGAAATACTGACTGTGGATCATTCAGAATACTGACTTCTCCTTCCAGATCATCCATCCATCCATCCTTCTGCACACTGGTAAATAAACAGGTGACAAATGACCAGCTCCAAGTGCTGCTTTGCCTTATGAGCAGAATGTTTAGGATGGAAAGAACTGTTCTGCAACATCCTGTACACTCTATTATGGTTTTAGGCTTCTTAGTTAAGAGATGCATTGAAGTTCTAATTATTCCACACTTAGCACTACAGCAGCCAGAATTCTCTGCCAACCACACACACGAGAAGTGCAACCTTTCTGTAATAAAGAGGACTCTGCTGTGAATCTCCATATACACACAAAACTTGGGTTAAAACATCCTGTGTGGGTTTTTCCTGCCTTCCTGTGAGATAACAACAAAGAGCTCTGTTTATTACGAACGAAGTTGAAAGCAAAACCATTTTTCAAACACTCCCCAGGTTTCACCTTGCCAAGAGCAGAACTCGGTGCTGGTACCGCATGGGGAAGGAAAACTCTGCTCAAAATGCTCAGCACTGTGCCTGCTTGGAATGCCTTTTTAAAGAGATTCAAAGTAAAGCAGTTCAGTCCTCACAGAACCATCTCCTTCCCTTGGCTGTAAATATCCCCATGGTAACAGAGATGGTATCAGACAGACAAACGAGGAGGAGCAGAGGAGGCCAAGGAAATCCATCAAACACAGAGTCTCCAGGAACAAAATGGGACAGGACAAGCCAATTGGAAAACACACACCCTGCAAACCTTATCACAGCTGCTGCTCCAGCTCCCCAGCCCCTATTTGTTCCCTCCACAACATTTTTAAGTATTTTTAACAGACAGGCAAAACAGCACAGGTAATTCAGGGATATTAAACGCTCCCAGGACCCGAGGATGATGCACTGACCCATTTGGACACTGTCCAGGACACGGATTGAGCTGGCAGAGGTCTAAGTTTTACCACAAAGCAGTTGAAACCACAGCCAACCCCCAAGATCCCAGGAGCAGTGAGGTGTAAGGTTTCTTTGGGAGCCTGACTGAGACTTCGGGATTTGCAGCTGCCAAGAAGTTATTTTCCAACAGGGACTTGCAGTTCTCAGGTGTGGAACCCGAAATGCTGCTCTTTAACACCTGTGTGTTCACAGACAGAGGTTAAGCAGCATCACCTCATGATTTACTGCCACACAGACAAAGCTGTCTGCACAGAGGGGTGACACTGACCTGAGCTGAAAGTACTTGCACCAAACCCCTGCATGTGCAAAACAGTTAACAAGGAAAATGAGGTAATTCCTGCAAGCTGCCAGAGGTTGGTGATGGAATGGGAGAAACCAGGAGCACAAACCCCACTTGATGCTGCTTCACTTTGTTTGTTGTCCTCAGCTACCCCAGAAGAGCCTCGTTTGCTCCAAGTTGTTCACAGGTTCCTTTAACAAAACAACTTTTAAGATCCTCTCTTGCCTGTAAGCAACAATGCTCTCTCTACCAGTCACACTTTGAATGTGCAATAATTTGGTCTCACTTTTATCAGTTTGAGCAGACACTTGCTCTGTTTGTGCACACGTACCCACTTTCTGGATTTTGAGCCATAACAACCACATTTACTGTTGCTGTAAGGGAGGAAAATGCTTCTATTCAAAATTGCTTTGGTTAAAAAAAAAAAACCACCCAAATTTAAATTATTTCTGTTGACAGTGGAGTTTGCCATTTCTCCCCACCTTCCTCACACATCGGGCCCTGACTGCTACAGCTACAGCCTCTCAGTTTATTCATCTCACACAGATACTTTGTGTTTTACCTCAAAAAGAACAGACACTTCCTCAGCTGCTACTTTGAAAACAGACAAACTTAGAGGTTTTTCATTTTTATTGGATGCTTCCAACTTTATAGCTAATAATATACAGATACTCAGTTATTTAATTGTTCCATTCATATCCTCAGCCATTCTGTCACATTAAATTTAAAAAAAAAAAAAAAGCCAAAAAAAAAAAGCACAACTGAAATAAAATAAATTTGTAAGCTGGAAAAATACATTATAAACTTATATTCAAGAAACATTCTCTTTATAATTAAAAACCTACTTGTAATAATTAAAGTAGGATTTAGAAAAGAACTTGAATTTCATTTTTAAATAGGTGGCCTTTGTGTATACTTTTCATCATTTCATATGTACAAGCCCAACCAGTACCTCTGCCTACCTGTGACAGAACACCTGAAACAAAAAGACACTGAAAAGGAGTTTTTAAACAAACAAACAAACAAACAAAAAAAGATCAATATTCATTTTCCAGGAAAATACAGTATAATCAGAAATTTAAACACATGCTTCCCTCATCTGTATTAAGGCCTAAGAGACAGATGTGCTTTAATAAAAGCAGACAGTATGAAGAAAAGTCCTTCCACTTTTCTCTTCAAATTCCTGTAACAGCTCATCTATTTCATTTTCCATGTCTTCTGTGTGCTGTATCTAGAAGAGAAAAAAGACTAAGCAACCAGACTCCAAGGATATGATGCTGTTTAGAAAACTCTAAGAATCCCAGGCTTTTGGCTCCCTGGGAAATCTAACCCAGCAGAGGCTGTGCCCAACAGTGCAGCCCTTGGGTGCTTTATTGACATTGCCAGCACTCCCAAATGCACAGATATTCTGCTTTATGTTTATCTGCAGATCCTTCCTTCCCCAACCCACCCAACTGGCACTTCACTAGCACTTTGTTGAGTAGGCAACATCCCTCCCCACCAGCTAAGAACCCTCCAGAATAGCTCCAGGCACACACTGAACAGATGGCTAAAATTTCAAGTCCTTGAACCCTCTTAGGCTTTTTGAATCTGGAAAGGATTTGAGACCAAAATAGACCACACAGGCTGGAGTTAAAAAAAAGAAAGCCTGTTGCCACCCTGGAATAGGTGAACTCCTCAACCTGGGCAGTGTAAAAGGACACAGGTCCTTCCTCTGCTCTCAGTTCCGTTGTCTGAGTGCAGCTCATTTCAGTCTTACACCAAGGGCTGGGGCACCAGTGTTTTGTTCCACATCACACACACAGCCCTGGGGTGCTATGAAACACACCTATAAAGGGATTTTTTTTCAAGAATACCAGGATTCAGAATGCAACTCTGACGTTTAAATCCCACCTAATTCAAATTGTTTCACTTTGGAAACCACGAACCCGTGGTTAAGTTCATCTATTTGCCCAAGAGCTCTGAAAATAACCAGGAGAATCTGGGAACTTACAATCCTTGACATGGATTTTACTGTCCCCTCTTCTGCAATATGCAGCACCTTTCAGGAGCACTAAGCAAAGCCCTGCCCCCTGTGCAGTCCCAGGCACCCCCAGGCAAGGAGCCCTCTCTACTTACACACTGGCAGAGCTCACAGATAAGGAAAGCACCCAGAGTGGCCTCCTCGTGGTTATCCTGAATGTCCACATTGATCACATGGACTGGCTGACACGTCTCCTGCTCTCTGGAATTTAAATCTATTTGAAAACAAAACACACGTAACAGCAAAACTCGGGGTGGAACTGTATCGTGTTTTACACACAAAGTATTAACAAGGTTTTTAAAAATGCACAGGCAATGTCACATCAGTCTTTCCCAAACCAGTTTTTAGAATATTTTTTTATTTAACATTGTCTTACACATTGTCCCTTTCATTTCAAAAACGAGAAATGGATTTTGGACACAGAATAATTCAGATTTGTGGAAGGGTCACGCCAGTTTATTTGCCCTGCTCAAGGAAGGTTACTGCTCACTCTAAAGACCACAATCAGGAGTCTCAAAAATCAAGAAGGATGTTGGGCTTCCTCACCTGGAGGGTTTTAATTGCTCCTTTTTTAAAAAAAACCACTGTTCATCCAGCACTCTGAATGTGACACTGCAAGGTGAACTCCTACAAGTCACATTAAAAAATTCTAGCTTTAATGTGTCCACTTATTAACAGGGGGTGGAGGGGGAAAAAAACCCTCCATCCTTTTCCTACTAGTGGGCCCTTGTACTATTGCTGTGCCTCTCTAACACCCTTCCTACTTGACATAAAAGTTCTCTCCCATCCCCATCCTGCACCTTCATTTTGGCAAACCCGTTGAGGCCTCCACGGGTTTCACACCCAGAGCCATTTGGGCTGATTGTGAAGGGCATTATTACCATGAAGGGAGAGAGATGCACAACTGGAAAATCAGCAAGGGGTTGATCTTCCCCTCCCTTCCTCAGGATACTCACCTAAAACAGAGGGAAAGCCACTTTCTACATGAGGCATGCTGCACTTGCTGAAGGCTCCCTCAAGTGCCAGAGCTGCCCTCAGAACTCACTCACACATTTCAACCCTTCCCTTAAGCATTCAGAACACTGACCCCTTGCTTTGCAGGAGCCCAAATGTGCCCTGCACTGCCTGTGACGTGACCACTGAGGATGGAAAAGCCAAGGCAACAGCCCTCTAAGTTGTGTGTATGATACTAATTGAGCTGGCTGGTCTTTCAGGGTGAAAGGAACCCCTTAAATCCTGTATCCAGCATTTCCAGAGGCAGACAAGGTTTTTCAGCCCAGGAACTGAGTCACTGCTGAGAGCCCAAGGTTTTGGGTGAGTTCACATGGAGCCTGTGCACTGAGATCACGTGGCACCCAACCCCCAGCCCAGATGCTTCTGGCACATCTCACTTTGACTCATTCAAGGCAAAGCCATGCCACGTTTGCACAGTGTTAACAACACTCAGGAGCAGCTTCTCCACCTGTACAAGAGGTATTTAATGTGGATAAACTGCTCAGTAGGTCACAGGAAGCCTTCTGCAGGGAAGGGAAGTTGCATAAGGAAGAGATCTTAAGCCTCCATCAACCCAGAGTGGAAAAATGCTCATCTCATACAACTTGTTGGGTTTTGAGATCCATGGGCATTTCCAAACCAAACATGTTACCTGAGTTTCTACAGATTTCCTTATGTCAGCCCTTAATATTGCTACACATACACACTCCCTGTAGCTGCCAACATCTTTTAGAAACAAGTGCTCATCCATCCCAGGTCTGGTACACAAAGTCTACATCAATGACTGCAAGCTCTTGTCCCCACTGGTGTTCCAGCAGCAGCAGTTGGAGGAGACAGAGGTGGTTCCAGATTTGTGGAGGACTTCAGGGAGGAGGGAGGGGAAAAAAGCACCCAAAGTTAACTTGGTTTATCAGTTCAAGGTCCTTACCTTCTACTACTTGATCATAGACTCTTTCTTCACACGTTAGGATCAAATCAAAAACATCTTTGCAGTTCTGGAATCTCTCTGGTCGTGGCTTGATTCTCTTATTTCTGTCCAACATGTGTAAAATTCCATTCTGTGTGTATCTGAAGTCGCTTGAGTTAAGTACCTTCACTTTAAGACAAGTCACGTTTTTGAGCAAATGACCAGTACAAGTTAAATTATTACTGTATCTTTAAAATAAGATTCTTTCTGTTTGCAAATATAAAGTTCAAAGACCATTAAAGAGACTCCCAAGATGACAGTGTGACCCCCATCAGGGTAATTCATGCAGAGACCTGTCACTGTCACCAGTGCAATGGCAGGACAGCTTTAGGAGGCCCTCAGAAGAGCTCAGAAGGACAACTTTTCTTGGGCAACTATTTTTGTATCCCTAATGTTTAGAACACACAGCCTGCCCTGTTTGCATAAGCACAATGTCCTACATTCACTCCAGGGGCCTCCCTCTTCAAAGGTAATCCCAGGGTGTCTGTGGTGTCACCTGCACAAAGCCCCACCTGGGCCTTGGGTTTATGCAACTGAACTCCCAAAGAAAGTCAAGGAAATAACAGAAGCACATCCCTTAAAAATATCCCAAGATACATTCCCATTTAGGGAATAAGAAAAACACTGACTTTATGCCTGTCAGAGCCTCATCACCGTGTGAAAGGAATCTGTTATGCTGCCTGGGAGCTATATTTGTGCTGCTACTGTAACCTTGAGGTTTAACAACCTGCATCCCCCTTTCAGGCAGGATTCACCAATCCCACCGTTTCCTGAGCCTTCTGGGACACACAGTTCCACCAGGAGCACTCCAGGGTTGACTGTCACACGAATCTACTCGCCTGAGTAAAACCAAACTCCCTCTGAAGGCCAAGCTTTATGGGCAAATCAGGAATGCCAGGAAAGGTTTGAATGGAGAAAGCCTGGAGGCAGATGCACCTCTTCCTTACTTTGACACTGCTGTATTTTTAGCCATCTAAGTAGGTATTTTTACATTCAAATAGCAGCCTATAATTTCTTGAGGTAACAGGATTCTGAGAAAAAAAAAAATCATTAGTAGCAGTACGTGAGGGGTCATCTTGGTTTATTTCCTTGTTGAAAAGGTCACATAAATGTATTTCTTTTCAGAGAACAGTCCTAATATTTTTGTAACAAAAGACCAACAACTTTCTGCCTACCTTTTTGCAGTTGCCCTCTGATAGCTCAAGTTCTACTCCCCCTTGGTAGCCAGATGTGCACCATGTGCTCCAAGGTGTTCTTGAACAGTCTTCAAGCAAACAGCCTCCAAAGCTTTCAAATATTTCAAGTGTTTAAGCTCTGTCAAGAACTGAACCCATCTTTCTACCTATTAGATCTACTTTATGTTGCAAATATACTGGGTTCTTTTGTGTCTGCACCACTGCACTTCAACTACTTCAGATTTCAATTCTGCACCACAAATGGAATGATAAGCTGTTTATCACAAATATATGTCGTCAATTCTCTCTCTCAACCAACTGACTTGGACCACACTTCTTTTCTCCAGGTCGCTCCCAAGCCTTTTACCACTCTTCTTTCCCGAAAGATTTCTCCTTATATTATTAAAGAATTGTCCTTCATAGCCCAAAGCTTTCTCACAAGCAGCTCCTGCACACCAGCACCCACTGCTTCCTCCCAGCACCCCTGTAAACTCTCCTTGGGTTTGTCATGCTTGGGAAAAAAAAAAACCAAACAACACTTTGATGAAGCCATTTCAGACCTCTGGTTATTTCTAGAGCATTTTGAAAATTACTGCATTTTCAAAATACCTGTCAACATCTGGCTGTGCTGCTTTGTTCTGTTGGAAGGGGAGCCCTTTCTGGGCTCCGTGGTCCTTGTTTCTACATCATGCAGTTCAAGGGGAAAAAAAAAAAAAATCCACAACATCCCACACACTTTTTTGGGTTCTCTTTTTTCCCTTTCTAGGATAAAATGTTGCTGGCATCTGTCCCCTAGCTTTCCTGACTGAGCCTGGAGACAGAATTACGCATATTCCAAAAACCCACACAAGCTTTCTGCCTCACAGCCGAGCTTTCTGCTGCCAACTTACAGCTATTTTTTTTTTTTCCTCCAAGGGTCCATCTGCCTATAAAAGGAGACTGAAATAAGCAGTTAAAAGATTCATGACACTTTCATATTTGGTTGCCTGAAATCTTTTTCACCTGGCAGAAAGGAGCACAGCACCCCCCAAGCAGGCAGAGGGATGTGGACTGCCCCCAGTGCATAATCACAACCCAGCTTCCTTCTCTTTGTGAGCTCAGGTGAATGCAGATCCTACAACTCATTAATGGTTTCCACTACACTGCCAGATGTGGAATCACTGAAGTCAGGCTCTGCTTTCCTTCCAACAGATTTTAACTCCATGCTCACCTATCCCGTGCATCTCTGCTCTTTCTCTTCAGCAGCCACTTCTTCAGCAGGTCCTCCCAAGATTTCCACCTGCCTTTCCCTGCTGTCACACCTTCCCTGCCATGCTCACACTCAACAGAACATGCCTGCATTTCTCTAAGAGGCCTTCACCTCCTGCAATCGACTGGCATAGTAAATCCATCACATTTTTACAGGGAGTCCAGCTCAGAGTTCACCTTTACTGCAGTGACTGTGCTAAACAGATCCACAGTGATGAAATCCCTGCCTGACAGCTCAGCAATGGAAAGACTTGATGTAAAAAGGAGATGGTGCAATACAAGTTGGGTTTTTGCAATAGATGCACCAGTGTTGCTCATTCTTATGGACATGGCCAGACCCACCTATTTCTATTGTTTCTGACTGTGCATTCTCTCCTTTTAGCTAAGGACACCCCATAATAATCTAGTGATGAAGATATACAAGTATTTAAAAAAAGGAATTACGTGTGTGTTTGGATAAACCCCTAAAGCTTTCACAGCTTCTGCCACCCAAATTTAAAATTCCTGTCCTAGACACCAGAAATGCCTTTTACCAAACATCCCTCACCCCTCCAACCACTTTATCAATAATTTGTGTCACTGACAGGGTGAACACTTTTAGCCATGAGCATAAAGTCTCTAATCCTGTATGATAACAGAAAAGTGATCTTACTGATCCAAGTATTCAGTAACTTTCATTTTAACTCCCACGTGAAGCTGAAGCTCCCAAGTGATCTGAGCTGAAAAGTTTTGGGGTATATAAATTAATTACATAGTCATCTAAAATCCCCATCCCTGGAAGTTGGTTGGATGGGGCTTGGAACAACCTGGGCTACTGGGAGGTGTCCCTGCCTATGGAGAGAGGTTGGAAGGAGATGATCTTTAAGGTCCCTTCCAACCCAGGCCATTCTGCAAAAATACACTAGAGGCCACTTCATTAAATGTAATTGGGCAAAGAACATTTGCTAAAATGTATACATACTTTTTAGTGCATGGAGGGGGAAATCTTTAAATTAATGGTTGGCACCCAAAGTTTCTACATCTTCAAAAAAAGCTGACATGCTGATTATTCCCTGTGGTGCAGCTGCCACCATATTCAAACATTGCTGTTCTTCTTTGGGAAAACCAGCAGCAGAGCAGAATGCTTCTCACACTTCCATTTGCAGGTCTCTTTTCTACACCATCTAAATTTATTTATTACTACCTGCATTATAAACACCTCACATTGTGTTAAACCCTGCTTGGCAATTTGTCTAGGAAGTAGATATTTCCTTAAAGGATGTGTGTGGGGAGGGTGAGGCTGCCCAACCTTCTTCCACCTTCAGCATCAGCTCCTTTCACAGGGAATGAAAGCCTGAAAATGGGCCTGGGCACTACAAATCTACTTTCCAAGCTCGGTGATTATGGTTGCAAGAACTGCCTTCACTCCACAGCCAGAGCACAAACTGCCTTTCACTTGAACTGAAACTGGGTTGGGTTTAGTACAAACCAGTTTGGTCACAAGTCTTTCATGGTACTCTAAACACTGAACCATTCTATGATTCTACTGGATTCAAAACGAAAAGAGAGTAGGTTTAGGTGGATATTGGGGAGAAATTGTTCCCTGTGAGGGTGGGGAGGCCCTGGCACAGGTTGCCCAGAGAAGCTGTGGCTGCCCCATCCCTGGAAGTGTCCAAGGCCAGGTTGGAGCAACCTGGGACAGTGGAAGGTGTCCCTGCCCATGGCAGGGGGTGGAAATGGGTGATCTTGAAGGTCCCTTCCAACCCAAACCATTCTGTGATTCTTCGATTCTAAAATAGGCCATTCCAAACCATAACAAACATACTAAGCTGGGTTAAGTAACATTTCTGGTAACATCTGTGCCTGCATTAATGACCTGCAAAGAACTGAGCTTGTTTTTCCTTGTGAAGGACAACTACCTGGGATTTTTAAGCTACAAACTGCACTGAGAAGTCCAGCTGAGCCCGCTCAAAGCAGCTGGTCCAAATACAACCACGTGCCAGCCCTGCTCACTCCCTCAAGCCTGGCTGAGCCCCAAAGCTGAGGGTACCTACCCAAACATCAGCAGAAGCAGGAAACATCTTGAGTTTAAGCCCAGTGCTCAAATGCCAATGACTTGTTGGTGCTGAACAGCTGAAACAGTATTTGGAGATGAAAGTGGAGAGAAACAAGTTGTCAAAGGGGAAAAGAAATGGAGCAATGGGAAAACCAAAGACCTGGAGAAGGGATGGCACAGATCTACTGAAGGGACTAAAGGAAGATAAGGATACCAGAGACAGACCACAAGATGACTTTGAAGATGTGTGGCACGTCTGCCCACATCACCCAACAGCTGCACCTCAGCCAAGTGTGAACTTCAAGAGGAGTTTGGATTGCTGGAATGTCCAGTGTTTGATCACTTGGCTTAAACTCCTGCCAAGCTCAGTAAGTGACAGGGACATGTAAAAAAGGAATACAACAGTCACTCAAAACCAGTGGGCAAGAAAGTTCAGAAGTGTCACCCATGACTTTCAGATGCTCTTCTCAGGTTTGGAAAACACTGCCAGGTTCCAGAGGATGAGCAGCAAATGTCGTAGGACTGGGCTGAAGGGGGGGAAGAGCTTTGAGGAAGCTGTGAGGAGAGAGAGAGGTCTGTGAGAGAGAAAGAGTCACCCCATTTAACGTCTCAGGGAAGCAGGGGCTGCAACAGCCCTTCTCAAATTGCCTTCTGCTGCTCTCACTGCTTTGTGCCGTGAAACTCAAAGGTAATTTTCAGCTACCTGGAGTTAGAGCTGGAGAGGGAACCTCAGATAAAGCAAACCACAAGCATTACAACCCCTAAATCAATTAAGCCGTTTCATTTAAGGCATCTGGGAAACCTGAGAACACAATCACAAAGACAGCAGGGCCACTCTGGAACAGCAGCATGCAGGGGAAGCAGCACGCTGGATGAGTCTGCAGGAGACAGTCCTCAGTGCAACACTGGCTTGCAATCAATGCCAGTTTAAGAAATTACAGTCACTACCATGAAAATGGATTTGGAATTATTGTAAGGAAAAGAAGGCATAAGCAACCCTTATGCTGGCACAGAAGTTTTGTGGTAATGGGAGGTAAAGTCTTCAATGCTCCCCTCCTTCAAGTCATGATGAAACTGCCAAACCTGGGCCAATAAATGAAATCATTTCAATTCTAAATGGATTTTACAAGAGTCCTCAGCCTCAGATAGGATCCTGCAGTCAGAATTCCTTAGAGCATCTGTTCAGGACTCACCTTGGCTAAGGAAATAAACCTTCCAAAGACTAGCTGGCAGACTGACAGCATGGCAGAGATGTTTTAGATGCTGAAAAGCACTTAATATTAGATTGGAGTCTGCAGTTTCTACTGTGTCCCTAAGTTCAAACACAAGGGAAATAAAATTTAAATAATATATTTCTGGTTTATATATTTTTAATAATTTGATATCTTTCCTTTTTAATGTAAATGAAGCCAAGATTAAAGGCATTCTGATCAGAAGTCAGACTAAAAAGTACTGAAAAATGCTGCGTTTGAAAGGCCTGGGACTTTGTGAAGTGTGTTGGTCTTATGGAGAAAAAGGGATTGGAATTCAGCTATGGCTGGAAGCATATTGATTCACACAAATGTGCCTCTTAGAAGCCTCTTCAAATCCAGTTTAAACACTGCTTTCCACCCTCATTCCTTCCCTCTATTTCTAGGAGCACTGAAGTACTTTGAAAGACACGTTAAGGAAGAAAATGAGACTTGTACTGCACTGGCTTTGGAAGAATTTTGCCACTGACAGGTAGGCCATGACTTCAACTATTTTTAGCTCTTGGAAGGTCAGGCTTCAAAAAAACCAGAGAAGAATAAAACAAACCCAACCTTAAAAAAACCCCCAAAACCCAATCCTAAACATATCTAAAATAAACCACCCCAGAGTGGTCTCCAGACACAGAAGCTATCCTGCTGACCACTGCAATGACAGCTCAGAACAGAAGCTGACAACTGCTTATCAGCTCAAAATCCATGAGAAAACCTGATAAAATGTAAGACAAATACATGCATGAAGAGCTTACCTGAAGTAGAATTAAATAAGTTACTGCTCAAGACTGAGCTACAAGGCAATACCACATGGGCATCCACCTTCAACATGGAGTTCACAGAGAAGAACCAGATCCCAATCACCAAGATCATCACTACCTTTTTTTTTTTGACAGAAAAGAATCAATATGTCTTCAAGTGAGATGTACCAAGCCAGTTTTTCTTCTTCACTTCTGAAATTTTCCTTCTAACAAGCACACCTTTAGGAACTTCTTGAGGACACCTTTTCCACCCTCCCCTCAATTTTATATCCTCATGTAACTAAGGAGCTAAAACTGGAATCCTATCTACAGTTACAGAGCAGGTCACATTAAAAGAGGAGGTAAAACACAGGGAAGAGAGCAAGAGGCCAGGTTTGCAGGTTAGATGTAGGCTGCCTAGAAATCCTAATTAAAAATGCCCACCTATCTAAGGAAATCATTTGGCATCTTTTAATGTGAGGGTCACAGATACACCAGTGTTGAGAAACAGTCAGGGAGTTAGTCAGCATTGATAAAGGACCCAGGAGCTACTGCTGCAGAATTTTGGTCAAATTTCCATTTGAACAGTTCCTATCCCTGGGCATAAAAGCACCTCCTGATGAAGATTTAAACTGGTGTTTAGCAAGTTTCATCCTTGATTAATTTTTGAGTTCACCTGAAGGCAGGGCTCACCAGTTTTGCTCTATTTTTGCTTCATCTTTAAAGTCACCACCATATAATTAGAATTGAGTCCTCAAACCCCCTCACACAGTTGTAAGGAGCAAGTAATCATGATCTTGGAAAGGTGGATCACACGTGCAAGTACAAGGTGGTGTATCTGTACTACACACACAGCCCCAGAGGTGCTGCCTGGCCATGTCTCCTCCAGATTAGCAGCAGAATCTTTCTCTACTGTTGTCCTAGAAACAACAGAAGAATATTTTAAAAAAGCAACCAAAAGCCACATTCAGAACAGCTTTAAATGGTTTTGTCACAGCCCTCTATTAGGGCTCAGGGAATTTAAATGCTATATTCTCCAAATGCAATGGGAGATGTGGGTACTTATTTTAACTATAAGTTTTAACTACCACATCTTAAAAGGCTTTGAAGTACTTCCATTTTAGAGACACTGTAACCACCTACTCAACCGAATCTCTTACTCCTGTGCTTCTTAAATGCAACATATGCCTTCAAGGTATGTGAGCCTGTGCTCTATATTTCGCTAATTAACTATAATGAAGGTGCTTTTAGTCTCTGTAGAGTGGGTTTTTAATAGTTGTCCCCCCTTTCCACAAGTGAAAGGAGAGGTTCAGTGGATCTTCTTTCTAACACAGTTTTAACCTTGCTCTGAGGGAGGTCCAACACTGCAGCAGCTCTTTGCTGTTTGAAACCACTGCTTTCTGAAACTGGGGACATTTCCTTGGGCAGGGAATGTTCCCTGTCCCTTACAGCCACAATTTCACTGAGTATCTGGTGTGCAGAGTGCCTGGGGTCCCTGCTGGCACGTGGGACTGGATGGAGATCACTCCCCAGTGAGGCAGAACTGGATGCTGAGCCCTCACACTTCCCGTGGCTCCTCGCTGCCATATGGGAATGTCCCCAGGACACACCATGTCAGACCACAGGGAAAGGCTACAGGTGAGAGTCATGTCCACTGAGCTGATGAAAGCAAGGCTGGGGAACAGAACAAGCAGCTCAATCATATGGAAACACAGCTCCTTTTGTTTCCCCACCCCAATCCAAGCCCAGGAGAAGAGCAGGCCCTCCCCCCCCACAGGCCATGTCCCCATGCCCACCACCCCTAGGAATTAAGGCTCACCCAAAAGGACTGAGGTCCCTGGGACCCTGGTTCACAAAAAACCTATTCCACACCTCGCTGATGAGAGTAGCTCTGCTTTTGGCTAAAGTCTTTACCCTCAAAACCCATTTCTGGGAATGGAGTTGATTTCTGTGCTGAGTCTTCAGTCTGAAAACCTCAAATTAGCCGAGAATCAAAAAAGCAAAGTCACAGAGGCAATTGCTCCTGCCCTATTTCCCTTGAAATGGCTGTTGTTTAAACCTGCTTTCCTTCATCCTGAGAAAAGGTTTAACTGTGACACTGCAGATACATTTGGGGAACACAGCAACTGTGTCCAGCATGGAGCAGAACCAGGATGGTAACTCCTACACATGCTGAACGGGGGGGCTGGGCAGGCTTTCTGTTGTTTGGGGTTTTTTTTTAAGTACTGCCATACTCAGGACAGCAGCAATGAAGGATGCAAAAAGGAAATCACAAGTCGCTAGTGCTTGTTAAAATTAATTCTCAATTCAAGTTATTTTCTTTTGAAGCAGTTCTTTTAATCAAGATATGGATATGACATACCTCATTATGTTGGGTTTGCAAGATTTGCCTTTTTCTCTATAGGCAGAGGGATTAAAAAAAAAAAACACCAACAAATAAACCAGCACATCACATGTGATACAGTAAGACTATATCCTACATTTTGATTTTTTTTTTTTTTTAAAAAGATCTTTGTTGAAAAAAAGAGTATCTAGAGTGAGTGCCCCAATTTTGTAGGTTTGTGGGTTTTCCTAAAAAAAAAAAAATCAACTTTAAATATAGATATTTTAAAATCATGCAGTTTGACATTAGTCATGGGTTTTAGCAGTGTGCCTAACCCTGATCACCTCTGCTCTCCAGGATTAAATACGTTATTGGGCTCTCCTATGTCCATTTTTTATAATACACTATAGGGTTATTTTTTTCTTGGTGCACAGATCATGTACCACGAAATCCTCAGTGAGAAGGGTGAGCTCTTTAATGAAAGGTATCCTCTCTCCCAGAGAAAGTATCTGTAAACCTTACCTGGCAGTTTGTCTGAGCTAAATACAACATTAATGTCGAGGTGGTCGCTCTTCCCAGATCCATTATCAGGACAGTCTTTGCACTGAGAGCGTGTGATCCACAGTGCAGTGCAGGCAATGGACAATCTGTGAGTACTGATGTGCTTTCATTCAAGAGCTAAACATGTTAACACACTACAAAAGAGCATTTGGGATGTGTGCATTGTAACTCAGCAATTTACAAGGGAGCATTAGAGGCCCATTGTAAAAAACAAAAAAACCTATAAACTGAAATCATTTTAAGTTGCCAGTCAAGTAACTCTGTTCCTAATGCATAATGCCAAGTAATGAATTACACCTTTCAAGGATGAACCACACCGGATTTTTTAAAGAGGCCATGCCAACAGGGATACAGTTCTTTGTCTTTCCTAAGCAGATCATTGTACATCTGATCATATGTTGTTTTGAAGTCATAAACATTTGGCTTGTCCGGGGCTGGTCCTGGCAGTTTCACGTGAGTCCCTGTGCCAAAGGAGCGAACGCTGAATCCTCGTTTGCTGCAAGACAGAAGGGAAGGGGAGAGGGAAGGCAGTTAGACTGGATGATTTCCAACAGGAAAAGCGCTCAAGAACACAGTGAATTTTAAAAACACCTCTCAGCAATCAGCCAAATCACAACCCAACAGTTCAGCAACCAAAGTGGCAATCTGTGTACAGGTTTCCTTGCAGTTACAACCCAAACTCACACACCATTTCTAAAGGAGCACCTGTATTTGATAGGGATTTTCTTACAATTATGGTACACAGCTTTTTGGATGTTTCTTTTGTGCTTTCAGACATCCTGGATTTGCAAGAAAGCATGTGTCTTGTATTCACTTCTCAACAGTACAGTAGAGGCAGAGACGTTTTTCTCTTCATATAAGAAAGTAAGTAAAACTACCAACTGATCAATACTTAAATGTTCTGCTAAAGTCTCTGTGATAACTACATTCTTCTCACTCTGCTGCCCAAACTACCTCTGGTGTAATTTAATTAGCCCAGGACAAACATTTGTGTGCCTGACACTTTGCTCAAGTGCACTGCAAACCATCCAGTGTAATTACATTTACACAAGGGGGGAGATATTCTGCTGGCTGGTGCCTAAAACTGTGGGGCAAATCAGGGGTTGCTCCATTCCATTCTTATGGACAACCACTTGTTTAATAGTTCTAAGTAAAATAAAAAAGGGAGGCAAGAACCTGCTTATCTTTAGGGGTAATGTCAAAATATTCTTTCTGATTAACTGAAATATTTGTACTTGAACCTCAATACATCCTTCAGTAATATTAACAAACATGACAATATATTTGTTGAATAACAGGACCAAAAATAGATTGTTTTCTGGTGGTCTAATGGACACAGTTACATGGTAAGATACTGTTGCTGTTGTTCAGAAGTCCTGAAACATTTGGGTCTATAATGACAGTGTAACTTCAAACAGCGCAAGACCATGACTTAATCTGTTTTTTAAGGACTCCCACTCCCACCTTCAATGATTTTAGCAGAGGCTGAATGGAGTGAACAATGTTAAAACAAAACAGGCAAACAACCCAATGCCTGTGCCTTCCCACTCCCCACAAACAAACCCAAATTTGTAGAGTTTGCCCCTGAGAACAGTGAACAGGAGACTGGGGACCAGTGCAAGAGTCACCCCTTGGTCAGCAAGGAAATCCAGGAGAAGACACCGATTCAAGTTGCCTGTTTGCTTCAAATGGTGCCTTCAAAGTGATCCAAAAATGCTTCTGTGCACAGACTACTGTGATCAAGTTCTGCCCCAAGCTCAGGCACTGCTCTGCAACTATCAACACTTATTTCCTCTCATTCCTCCTATAAGGACACAGCCCCTCCTTTCTCTTTTCTTGCTTCCCTACTTTTTCCTCCAGCAGCTATTTATAGGTCCCTATTTCTGTAAACAGACAGGATACATGATGATTTTTTGCTTCTTTCTGCAGGACTAATGACTGAAAACGGATGCAAGTGGAAAAAAGTGCAATTCTTTGCCCCTCCCAGCCCTCCATCACATGTAACTGGTGCAGTTATGAGTCACTGGTAATTTATTTTCCCTGCAACACTTCCAGACCCATGTTTTTATTCTGCTGCTTCTACTGGACACAAAGTGAGCCATAATATGTATAGAAGAAACTGCAACGCTAAGGAAATAATTTAGTTTCAAATTGATTGTTTTCTTCTATGGTTTCCTCCTAACTTATATTTTTTTTCTTTTAATACTACTCTTTGAAAGAGGTCTGTTTGCATCACAGGCATCAAAACCCCCCGCTGGAAGTGTCCCTGAAGTTTGGGTGATCTCATATAAAACAAAGCAGAAATCTTCATTTTGCCTTCCACACATTAAAAATTTGTGCCTCCAAGGCCCGTGACCCACTGAAAATTACTTCCTTGAATAGCTGGAATAGGTGTTCCTCACGTGGAATTTCATGCTTTGCACCTTGGCAACTGGTAGTGTCAACTTTTACACTGTTTACACACCAGGTAAAACTGCTACGAAATATTCTGGAAGTGTTTCAACACATTTCTTGCAACAACTGGGGCACAGGGGAGGGAAGGATGCCTGCACAGAGTCTTTATTCACCAGCCTGCTTTTCTTAAACAGCTGGAGAGATGCAGTGTGCTCCTGTGGCACAGCCTTTTCAGGATGCACAACTCCTACAAGACAATGTGTATCCAATATTTGTTCTTGGCCTGGCAAAACTACCCAGGAGATGGAAAATAATGAGCTTCAGCTCTGTCATGAACAGCAAAGGGTAAGGCAGACTAACACACTATCCTAGCACTGATTTCTGGAAACGTGGAGCTTAAACATGAACAAAACTATAAATGGTGCCAAATTTCAGGAAGTTGTTTCTATTAATAGCATCGAGACTGACGTAGATAAACTACCAGGATATTAAGGACAAAGTGAGTCAGTGTATGGATTCATTTTCTGCTCACCTCAGTCCGAGTCCAGAGCTCATGACAATGAGTTCACGTGCACTACTCATGTGCCTGTGAGCATTTCCCTCCACAAACCCTCAGAGCTCCCTGCAAATATCCCCTGTCACCAGGAGACAACTGCTGCTGAGAGCAACACAGCACTGCACCAACAGAGCACTCACACACCACAGGGTTGGTACCACTCAGCTTCAGGTACTGACAGGAGAAATATTAATCTGTGCAGACTGAGGTGTGAGCTTCTGTCCACACCTTTCTTCTATTTCGTTGTTATTTCGAGATGTCCCACGTTCTTATAAAGGTATTTTTTCAGCTTTCTGTACAGTCAGAACAGCACAGCTTCTCTTTACAGTGGCCAGTAGTGAGTATTACTAAACTTAAAGCAAATGCAATGAATGCTGCAGTGCCACTGCAGCTGGTAGTGGTGAGGATTTTCAGGGGACCAATCACTGATTTTAACACAACCCTTTCCACAACATGTAGCAGGAAAATAAATACCAACAGTGCCCTCCTCGTAGGCTGCTTAAAAAGCATACTATGCCATTCAACCAACCTAAAAAACCCACCCCCCAAACAACCCCACACTGCTAAAAGCAGGACAAAAGCATTGGTAACTAACTTTGAATACTACCAACTTGCTGTAATTTGCATTATCACTAACAAGATGTCAAATGAAGTGCTTTAATCTAAAAATCTGAGAACATTTCCTTCTTCTTGAGGGCTTACTAATACAGTTTAAGTAGGAAATATAAATGCCAATATCTCACTGTGTTTAGGTGCTGACAGATGAAGCCAGGAGAGAAGCTGTGACTAACAACTCACACAAACAGCACTGGTGTTCTCTCACAGGGTCAATATTGAACTACAAGTCTTACCATCAATATGAAATTTAAGTTTTAGTTACTGTGGTTTCGATATTTAAAACTCTCCACTGCCACTAAGACACTCCTAATTTCCCAAGACTTTGTTTCCCAAAACAAAGGAATATGTGGCTTAAGTGTGTATCAGCATCCTACAGGTTTTCATTACCAGTAGAACAGAGACTCTGAACTCAGTAACTTCTTTTCAAGGTACTACCAAGCAAATACACACAAACAGAAATGTGGAAGTTGCTGCATAAAAATATTTGGTTACAAGAGAAGAGTTAACTCTTCTGCCTCCCTCCTCTGTGTTTGAGGGAGAACCACAGCCTGCCTACATGATCTGTGGTAACAAAAGACAAAAGAAGGAAAATAAAAGTCAAAAAGACCTACAGAACGTGCTGGGTTTGGCTGGGTTAATTTTCTTCACGGTGGCTTTTGTGTTGGTAACAGAGGGATATTTGTTATTGCTGAGCAGTGCTTACACAGCACCAAGGCCTGTTGTGCTGCTCACCCCACCCCAGCGGGCTGAGGGTGCACATCACATGTGATAAATAATGCAGGATGAGTAAGATGTGACCCGGGGACTGGTTACACACACCCAGTCTGACAAGGAGGAGCGTGTCCTCCTGCACAGCCCTTACTGCTGTTCCTGTTTCCCCTTTGCTTCCATGGCCCAACACACCCCTGTGGTGATGGCTCTTATCCTACCAACAAACTTCACACAGACCTCCAGTCTGACTTCTGTTGGAAAATTAGAACAAAGTGTTTTAAACCTGGTTGATCACAAAATACACAAGCACACACTGAAGGCTGGACCCCAGACTCTGTTTTCTGATAGTCCCCTGCACTTCTGATAGAATTTATATCCTTTAAAGTCTTATAATCCACTAACGACATACTTTAAAGTTTCATAATTCCTCAGTTTCTTCCTCTTTTAATCACGGGTTCTTTCCAACTGCAGTGCAACACACAGCAAGACACTGCCTGAACTGGTGAGGCAGGTGGGCTCTGAGCCAACACAGACGTTTTCCTGACGTTTAGTGGCAAATCACCATCCTCATTCCATGGGGCAGTTACTTCCTTATCTTTATTTTGCCGTTTATACAACTACCGACGTAATTACATAAAATTAAACACTTTCCGAACAAACACGTTTTGTTACGTTTTAATTCAAATTTTTAAGGGAGAACAGACTTTAAAAAAAAAAAAAAACAAACAAAACCCGGAACGTTCCCCTGCCACATTTGCCAACCCTCGGTCACACCGGAAGGGATTTATTTCTTCTGCAAAAACGCGACAGGAAGGAAAAGGCCTGACGCTGGAAGCAAATTTAACTTCGTCATTAGCACTCAGGTTGCAATTACAACTCAGTTTCAGCATCATCAGCAGAAAAAACAGCATCATGTTTTCACGGGTAACATCTGATGCCAAGATTAAGCCTTAAAAGCACGAAATGCTGCTGCTCACAGTAAGATGGCTGCCAGAACCAGATGCTTCTATTATTTATTCCTTCGAAGGCCATTGTTTTTTATTTAAATGTAGCACACAGCCTGCAGATAGTTGTTCGGCTTCTTATGCCAGCTACGTGTATTTCTAATGTGAATGTTTCTTTGCAGAACTTTAACAAAATAAAACCCAACCACCTTCGTCATGTTCCTGCAGTGCAAAGGGAAGATTTAGGGACATGATTTCAGGCAGATCAGGTCTCCTCCTGTCCATCAGTGCATCCTCAGTCTCCCATCCCCCCTCTTGAATTCAGCCAAGCTGAAAACACCTGGAGTCCTAAATAGATTAACACTTATAATCTCAAAGACATTTAACGTTCTGAACCAAACACCTGGCCTGGTTTCCCTGCAAGAGGAAAGGGCTCCCTTTCAGGGCATGGAGTGGTTCCAGTCTTCATAGGATGTTACAGGGTTGGGATGGACCTCAAATGTCGTTTTGTCCCACCCCCTGCCATGGGCAGGGACACTTTCCACTAGACCAGGTTGCTCAAGGCCTTGCCCAACCTGGCTTTGAACATTTCCAGGGCAGGGGCAGCCACAACCTCTCTGGGCATCCCCTGCCAGTGCCCCACCACCCTTCTTCCTAACATCTAACCTAGAAATTTCCCCTCTTTCAATTTGTATTCCTTGTCCCTGTTACTACCCCAGCTCGTGACAGAAAGTCAGTCCCTCTCCGGCTTCCCCGTGGGCCCCCTTCATGTGAAGTGGAAAAAAAAAAAAAAAAAAGTGGGGGGAAAAAAAAGGGGAAAAAATAAAAATAAATAAATAAAAACCTAAAATAAATAAATAAATAATTTTTTAAAAAGGGAGCATTTAAGCTTTTCAGACGTCGAGACGCGGGCCCCGTTTTGGGCCTGTCGAAGGGGCCCAGCCCGCGTTTTCAACGCCGGCTCCAGAGGGTCCATCACAGGGAGGGCAGAAACAGCCGCCACCGCCCCGGGACCCCCGAGCCCGTCCCGGGGATGCGAACAGGACGGTGTCCCCAGCCCTGGCACCGAGCAGGGCCCGCCGTGACAGCGGAGCGGCCCAGGCGCGGCCCAGGCCGGGAAGGGAAGTATCCGGCCGGCAGCCTCTCCCCCCGCTCCCGCTTACCTGAGGATGTTGTGCGCCTCCATGCTGCGGTTCTGGTTGCTGGAGCACACCACGGCCACGCGGAGCGGCGCGGAAGGCATGGCAGCAGCAGCGGCGGGGACAAGGGGGGGGGGAACAGGCAGACGAGCGGCTGCTGCCCGCGGCTGCCGGCCGCGGCTCGCACAAAATGGCGGCGCAGCGCGGCGGGCGGGGACGGGACGCGTCAGCAGGGCCGGGCCGCGGGGGCCCCGAGCGGGGGCGGGCGGCGGGGAGGCGGAGCGGCGGCCGCCGCTCCGCCTCCCCGCCGCCCGCCCCCGCTCGGGGCCCCCGCGGCCCGGTGGCTTGTGCGGTTGCTGGGGGGGACACTGCCAGGAATTCGGGGTCTCAGTCCCTGGCAAGTTTTATATGTGGGTCTCCACCGTGCCCCTCAGGCGCGACATGGAGAGGACGGGGTAGTCCCTCCCCTGCTCTGCCGGGCTTGAACATACTTGTGCGTGAGGGTTTGGGGGGGGCAATGAAGAGTATTAAAACAGCGTATCTTAAAGAAAAAAAGGCATTAAGCTGTTAGAGAGCGGGCGAAGGAGGGTGGTGAGGGGTCTTGAGGGGCGGCTGAGGGCACTCGGGTTCTGTTCGGCTCGGAGAAAAGGAGATTGAGGGGAGACCCCATGGCAGCCTACGGCTTCTTCCTGAGGGGAAGTGGAAGGAGTAGACGGTGATGCCTCTGGCGATCAGTGACAGGACCCGAGGGAATGCCCCTGAGGTTGTGCCAGGGGAGGGTCAGGTTGGATATAAGCATAAAAGGTTCTTTTCACGGCCCCAAGGCTGCCACAGCTCCAGAGGCGTTTGGACAACACCCTCAGGGACAGGGTGGGATTGTTGGGATGTCTGTGCAGGGCCAGGGGTTGGACTGATGGTCCTTGCGGGTCATGAATTCCTCAATCTTGCTGCCTCCTTGGGCTGTGAAATTAAAAACACCCACTTGCCACAAAAAGCAAGGGGTTTGGATAGTTTTCTGTCTCGGCACTAGGTGGCAGCCAAATGTCAGCAGTGGGGCAGCTGGGCTGGGGACATGGAAAGATCCCGAGGGGAAGCGTTCGGATGGAGAATTGAGTCATCCCGAGGAAGAAAATTGGGTCCGACACCCTGGATAATCCCACCGCCATGGCTGTGCCCAGAGCGCTCTGTGCTGAGGGATCTGAAGTGAACATAATACAGACACATGCTTGCTGTTACGATTAATCATGGAATTAGGAGTAAACGCTTGGGCTTTTGCTGAAAACTGCACAAATAAGAGTGCCCCAAAACCAGGGGTTATTTATGTACCCACTGCCTTGTAAAAGGCACGGATTTCAGAATTGTTTTCACGCAGACAGGTCAAAATTATCACGACGCTCCTTGCTCAGCCCAGCCCAATTCCATTTTTCCCTGAGGCTTTCATCATCTTTTCCCCCTTCCACCTCACCCTGCTTTTCCACCGTGGTTTACTTGCACTGTTTCAATGTCAGAAGCAGGTAACAGAGAGCAAGAGAAATACAAGATAAACCAGGACATCAAACAAACAAATCTATTCCCCAGCCCACCTGAACTTCACCAGCAAGCCAGTGCTCTCTCTCCTCAGTGCTTTCTAAAAATATGTTCTGCCATCCCATTGGTATTGTCTTCCTTTGTGCTTTCTGAGGAATTTTTTCTGCACTATCACCTCAGCACTTCCAGTGGAGCCTTTTCCCACCTTTCAGCACCTTCATCACCTGCTCCCACAACCCGCCACTCTCCTCTCTCCTTGTGCAAAAGCCTCGTCCTCCCTCAGCGCATCCATGTAAAACCCTTCATCTAGTTTTTTCCACTAAAAAACCACCCTTTTGTCACTATTCTCTCGATTTTCCCAAAGAAATCCTCCCTTCTCCCCTCAACTGCTCCCTTCTCCTCAGATCTTCCCTCTCACGCAGCCGTTTTGTCACCCAGCGTTTCCAGCCTAAACGTGTCCCCTCAGAGCTTCCTCGGCTCTTCCTGCAAAACCCTCTTCCTCTGGGTGTCTGCTCAGCCATTCCTAATAACCCTGCCTGCTGTTTTCTTAATTCTTACTCTGCAAAGGCACCCTGGAAATCATCTGGTGGTTCTGGGATACCTGGTTAAGTGAATTATTGGAGATGTAGCAACCAGAGCTACGATAAAGCAACACCAGTCTCAGGGTGTGTTTGCTTAGCCTAAAACTGCCAAAGACCTCGTCCAAGCATCACTGCTGTAATTCCAAGCCTTTAACAGGAATGTGACCCTGTTATCTGCCACTTTTTCTACTTTCAGCCCACTCTTCCCAGCCTTTCTTTCAGAAGATCCTGGTGAAATACAGCAGCAGTTTGCTGTCTTGTAAGACTACAACTCCAGGTCTCCATGGAAGCAAAATAGCAGCTTTCACTTGCACCTCCAAATAAAGCCAATCAGCCTTTCCTTTTATGTACCACAAAAAATATCATAATGCAATTAAAAGAGATTCTTTGCCTGAGGCACAGACTGGTTCCTCCAGAAGATTCAAAGCTGGGGTCAGGCTGGGCTTTGAGCTGCTCACATTTAAGCAGTAGCTTTCCTCACATTTAGCACAAGGCAAGGAAAAAAAAGGTTGTTAATGAGCATGTGATTCTCCATTTTAACTCCTGCAGAAATGGGTATGGCCTGATATTTGTACTGGAAATTACTGGATAAATGCAGGATAATGTAACACCTAATGTACCACACGTATGGTACGTGTATGGTATATGGGAGGAAAAAACCCACAGTTATCAGGGGTCAGCAGATGTTTTGCTTGATGTCACATAAAATGAAGCAGGGAATACCCTGATTTTTGTTTCCATACACCAAGATGTGTTCAATTAAAACTTAACCCCCTGAAAATGAATGAGAAACTGAGATATTGTTCTCCCCATCCCATTTATAATGCACGGAATGGAAAAAGAATTAAAAATAAGCCTTTAGAGAATTAGATAGTTTCTTCTATCAGGATTTATATTCTTGTTCTACATATTTTAGTCTTGTGTACCCTCTGCCCAGCATGCTGTTGCATACCTTAATGTTGTCATAATTTTACAGTAGGCCACGGAATCCCATTATGACCAATGTTTGGGCAGATTTTCCCACCTTCAGTCAAACAAGATCTCGAACCATTAAATATTTACGAAGTCTTCATTTCTTTTCATTATTCTCTTAATTTATTAAGTTCAATGCCAAGGTGGTACAAGGCTCATTGTTCCTACAGTTTGATTTTCACATCTGGCAATTCGTGACGAGATGAAGAACAAAACAGTAACACTGGTTGACAGAAGCTGACAGAGATGTACAAAATCAGGGGCACTCTCATGGGCCTGTGCAGAACTGGCTACAGGAAAGGCTGACTTGAAACCTTCAAAAGATCTTTGACCAAAATTTGTCTCAATGCTCTTAAAAACTGATTGCCTTTTCTTTGCCAGGCTGCTAAAATCAAGTATACAGGCAAGGTAATAAACAGAGAACACTTAAACTGAGTCAGCTGCATGTGAGAAAGAAAACAAAGCAAGAATAACAAATAAAAGGTATTTCTGCCTGATGAAATACAGACCTTCAGTTTCTCAGCCACTCCCAAGTTATTGAAGGGATTATGATCAGTACAAATACTGTGTATTATTAAGGATTCCATATACTGTCTATACTTACCCTCTACTACCAAGTTGATACTTCACAAACTACTTTCACAAAGAAAAGCAAACGGGTCATTGACCAGTGCTAAACATTTACACAAACAGATCACACGTGAACGTGACGTGTTTTAACAGCAACACCCCTTTACAGAAGAGTCATTCCCCTACTTTTTTTTGCTTAGGTGCTCAGTTTCTAAGTGATATAAATTAATTCTGTGTTACAGCAGTCAACTACATACAAACAACACGAACTAAAAACTAGCTCACTAAATAAATACCTGACGGTAACTATTTTGTGTATCTATAGTAAAGTTCAAGTAATGATCAGCCCAAGTTTGTTTTTTCTTAAGAAAACAAACAACCAAACAGACAAGACCAACAACCACCAGCTTCAGAGACAAGACCACGAGGGAGATACACTTGTCTATGAGGACTACAGGAACAGATATACCAATAAAATGGGACAAATTCTTAGCACTAAGGCACAATAGAATTAATACTAGAGTATGGCTAAAACCTTACTTACTACAGCATCGAGTGAGTAGTTAATGAGGAGTGTTCCTATGCTCAAAATGCTTGGCTACATTAGTGAGTTCTGTGTTCAAGAAGCGTCTACCTTAGTGTAGCTGCACACAGCATTGCTAAAAGAGGGGATTTCAGAGAGGGACGGTGCTCACTCACATTGTACTTATTTTATAACTAAGGATTGGTTTGTACTTGCTCGACAAAATGGAGTTTTCATACTCAATTTGTCCCTTTGCCATCGCTCTTTGTGGAACTACCAAGATGACAGTTCTAATGGGAGAAAAGCGGGTGTCAGATGTTGATGCTCCCTCGAGCTGACCAGAAACCCCCACTGCTTTGGACAGGCCCCAAAAATTTGTGACCAGCGTAAGGTGGGACACAAAACCCACTTAAGTCACGAGATTTAAGTGGGCCTTGGATCAAACACACACTTAGCTACGGGGTTGGTGGTTCCAGCCGTCTATTCTCCTGAACTTCAAACAACTTTCGCCCACAGGAAAAAAATCTAGCACAGGTCTAAGAGCAGGAGGGTTTAGGTATAGGTTTAAAATAAGGGTTTTCTGGAGAGTCTTCTCAAACAGGCCCTTGTAAGATCTGCCGCTTGCCCTTAAAAACAGACAATTTCTGGCACTTGTGGACCTCTGCCATTGTTTTTTAATCCGCTGAGATCCCATGAGTTCAGTAACCACACACAGCTCTGGCTGAAAAGCCAGCCTAGGAGGAAGAAGAGCTCCAAGCACCGAGGGAAACCCAAATCCTCGAAGTTTAGGAGTGGCAAACCCACGGCTGCGAGAACAGTCTGGAAAACCTCTTCCCTCTCCGGAACGCGCTGGAAGGACGGCGGCGGGCGTGGTGAACCCCTAATCCTGGAAGTTCGGGAACGGCTGCGAGAAGAGCCTGGAAAAACCTCTTCCCTTCCCGGAACGCGGGGAGAACCGGGAGCCGCGGCGCAGCGGGACCTGGGGGTCGCAGCATCCCCCGTTACGCGCGGCGCGGAGCCGCGGCGGCGGCGCGGGCCAGCGCGGGGCTCATGAGGTTCTCGGTGATGTAGGCCACGAGCAGGCAGATGAAGACGAGCATCACGCAGATGGATCCCCCCACGGCCGTCATGGCCACGACGATGTCCCGCATGGCCGCGGGCTCCACGCGGAACTCCACGCACTGCGCGGGCGGCGCGGGGCGCGGCGGGGCGTAGCGCGGGCGCAGGCACAGGCGGTACCGCACGCTGCCGTGCGCCTCGGGCAGCAGGTAGTCGCGACATGCGGCGCCCAGCTCCACGCTGTCGCAGGGGAAGCGCGTGTAGGTGCCGTCCCAGGAGCAGTTGAGCGCGAAGCCGCGCAGGGCGGCGGCGGCGGGCGGGCGAGGCGGCCCCCAGTGCCGCAGCCCCCACTGCAGCAGCACGCTGCCGTTCCGCAGCACGTTGGCCACCAGCGCGCCGCCCGCGGAGCGGTGGGCGCGGCACCCGCGGGCCGCGCACTGGAAGCCGCGGGCCGGCGGGCGGAAGCACAGCCGCGCCCCCTCCGCGCCATCCGCGCCCACCTTGTAGGGGCACCACGGCTCGTCGGGCTCGGGGTCGCGCTCGGGGTCGCGCTCGGGGTCGGCCCCCCGCGCCCCCAGGCAGAGCAGGGCGAGCAGCGGCGGCAGCAGGCTGGGCATGCCGGGCATGCCGGCGGCCGCCGCATGGAGCCCGGGCCGCGGAGCGGGGCGGACGCGGCGCGTTATAAGCGCGGGGCTCCCGCAGCCGCTGCGGGGCCGCCAATGGAGAGGCGGCGCCGCCGTTAACTCTCGCTGGGCTGCGGAGCACCCGCCGCGCCGCCTCTGACCGCCCGGACGCGGGGCTGCGGGGCTGGACACCGCCCCCGGCACCGCTCCGGAGCCCCGCGGGGCCGCAGCCCCCCCGGCTCGGGGTGTCCCGAGGGATGAGACCCCCCCCAAGGGCCGGCGCGGGGGATGCTCGGCCGCCGCCCTCCCTCCCCCGGGCTCTGCGGGCTCTGTTGCGTCCGCTGCCGCTGCCCGGGGCTGCGTCCCCGAGGGGCTGGGGAGCGCGGCTCCAAGCGCTGCTCACTCCTGCCTCTTCCGAGTTGCAGATTTCGTTCCACACCGAGAAAATATGTAGGTTTTGTTTGTTGGCTTCCTCGGGGGGGGTTGCCTTTTTCTGTGTGTGTGTGTTTTGATCAGGTTTTACATAGGATCCTCTTTCAGTTTTTATAGCAGAACATAAGCATTTGTCGATATCTAACTCTGAGAAATGCAATAATTATCACCATTACATGGCTAAACCCCCCCAGAAACGTGCACGTGGATGGTTGGGAGGTGCCTCTGCCCCCTCACCCCCCCCCAGGGGCTCACACCAGGAGGGATGCAGATCCACGGCAGGGCTGTGGGAAGTGGCAGGCTCCCCTCCAGCTGATGCAAAGCTTGCTCAAAGAAACGGGGGTTACACAGACTTTTTTTTTTTTTTTTTTTTTTAATGGTTATACCTTCCAATCCAGGCTACTTTAACCTCTTGGCACTGGAAATTTAAATAAACTCGTCACGGATGTAATACAGAGAGAAAGACACCTCAGGACGTCAGCTGAGAGCAGTGATAACGCTCTGGGTCTTAGTGCACAATGGGAGAGCGAAGGAAAAAGGAGACTCCTCTTCCTCCTGTCTTCTGCCAAATGCCATTTCCTCTCTCTGCAGCAGGACCAAACCCAATCTATCCCTTGGATCTGGAGCCAGCAAGCTGATTGTGCAGCACAGCAGGAGACAGCAGTGTTCCATCCCAGCATTACACCGTAATTAATGCTCTCAGAACGACCTTGAAAGATGTACACGAGCGTATAGGCTTGTCTAAATATGGAAACCAAAGCATTCTAAGGAAACATTGATAAAAATACAGATTTAAGCAGTGTTGGAAGAACCTTTCAACAGTTAAATTGGTAAAAGTTCCTTTAAATCCTGTCTTTTCCAAGTTGCAGGGGGGAAAAAGTGGCATTTCTTTTTGTTTGTATCTTGATGGGGTTTTACACAGGGTCCTGTTCCAGACTGTATAGCAAAATGTAAACATTTGTCTATATTGAACTTGTAAAACAGAATAATTATCATATTGCTTGGTTAAAACTCTCAGAAATGTGCCTAAACGCATTGCTGTGGTTCTTCACTGTGTTACCTGTTTGGAAACATGAGATCTGCAGATTAACTATGTAAGTTTTCTCTTGAAGTGTTTATTAGTTTACATAAGTCAAAAATATAACAAAAAACAACGTTCCAAAGCCTATTTTTATTTCACAGCCTAAACGAAAAACCAGACCCCAATCACACACCTTGCACTTCATGGAAGGTGTTACTTTGCATATAAAGTGTTATTTGTAGCAATGTGGAACTTGTTTAAATAGTTTCATTTTCTGATGCACTGAACAACAACGTAACTCAAGGATCTGGACATCAGGACCCCCTTTTCTGACAGAAAGACTGTCCTTTTAAAATATATAGTCCTTAATGAACTCTTTAATTTAACAATACCAAGTATTATAAGTTATTTCCACATCTAGTTTTTATCCAAATTTAATGGGGGTGCCTGCTAGCCCTTAAAAAGTTGTTAGAAATCTCTTTTAATACCAAGAGCTATCAATCAAAAATTAGGATCAGCACAGAAAAGGATGCTGAAGTTGTAGTTATGGCTGCTCTCCTTGGAAAACACTGCTATCAGAGCAATAGGAGGTGCTGTGCTGCTGAAGGCACTTCTTGGTGGCTGAGGCAAACTTACCTGTGGAATCCCAGCTGGATGCAAAACTGAAGACCTGAAAGCCCTTCCAGAGAAATGTGTTCAGGAAATGGCTGGAGCCAAACCAAGCAAGTTTTGCCTCCTTCAACTTTGTGTGCTTCTCCCAACTACCATGGAGAGCAGATCGCCCTCCAGAGCTGTTACCACTTCCATGACCAGGGAAGAGACCTGGCACCAGCCTCTGAGGGGGCTTATGAGGGTGCTTTGCAGTTCACTTTGAGTTGTGGTGAGAGATCCAAGAGTCTGGCACGTGGTACGGCGAAGGAAAATAGTTGGCACAGCAATGGAAACCCTGAACCCACCAAAAAATTTGTACCAGCACTACAGGTTAACTGCCCCTTCTGCCCCGTGTCCTTCGGCCCTGCACTGTGTCTCTGGGCATAAAACAATTATTTATGCAGGAGCCAAGCAAACCCACATGCTTTGGCTTGGTCAGTCTGCCTGTGCTGGCTTCATATGAACCTTTTGTCTCATTGTTTGTTCTCTTAGTAATCCAGCTGCTTCCCAAGCCCTTCTTCCGTGCCCTAGCCTGCAATAAAACTCAGCCTGGACTTCTCATGTCATCACTTCAAGAGTTCACTGCTCAGGCAAAACACCAGGGTTTGCTGTAAGCAGTGAAGCCCCGGCAGCACATCAAAACCAGCAGCATCCCAACTTGCTTTGTAGGCCTTCAGACAGACCCAGCACCACGGGGTTTCAGCTTTTCTGGTTCTCCTTCGCTGGGTTTATTGTCTCCTGTTAGAAGAAACAGTGAACTAGTATGAAAATGGGGGCAACTTGCTGTAGGCCAGGCAAGGAAGCACCAACCAGCCACAGCTCACAATTTATGCAACACTCTTGCTAATTTTAGTCTTGGATATGGCCAGGGCAGACAATCCCCAGAGCAGAGATGCTCAGCTCTCAGCTAAGGGCAGCATATGACATATGGTTGCTAAAGCATCCTCCTAGCAGGGAGCTTTACATTCAGGCCTGAGTTGCTGCAGTTCCCTCCAAGTCATAACTTCGAGGATTACTCATCCTAGACATGCAAACGCAGAGAATCTGCCTCCTAATCCAGAGAGCTCCTGCAGTCTGAATCAGTGTGCAGCCTCTCCCCCACTGGGCTTCTATTTCCAGTGCTTGATTCACTTCCAGCAGGGGCTGAACTTACGTGCTCTGACAGTCACAGGCCACGGGGAGCACGTGAGAGGAGCGAATGAGCTGCAGCAGGCACAGAGCTGCACTAAATACCTCGCTGGGGCAGCCTGGGCACGAAGGTTTGGCACCCAGGCCACGGTCTGTGGGGTCATGGATCCTGCACTGAGCTGTGAAACAATGACATCTCGGCAGCCCAGCTGAGAACTGGAGGTATTTCTGGTCAGGATGCTCTGAACCAGTAACTGCAAGTCCAGCTAATCTGTTCTGAATGTGCTATTTATAGCAGGCACTGGGGGCCCAGCAGTGTTGCATCATACAGCAGGGCTGGCATAGAAAGGACCAAGGCAGCATTAACCATTTCAAGGCATTTTGGACATCTTAAATGCCCCTGTAGCTTTGCAGTGAGCTCCTCAGTGGGCTACATGGGTGGCACTTGGCTAATAGATCATTTCCTAGACTCCCTGGAGCTGCCACTGACTGCTCTTCTGCCTCTGGCACCTTTGCTTATTCTGACCACTCCACTCTACCCCAGAGCTGGAATTGCAAAGCTGATCATGCTGCTGGGAAACACAAGCAGAAAAAAACCTGAAGAACCAAAAAGACCTATGAAGTGTAAATTTCAAGCTCCATTACAACCAGCGGAAGGAAAAAAATAAAATCAATACTGTCAGAATGAAAAAGACTGAGCTTATTGGGAAATAAATACTCTTTTCCCAAGTGTCTAAAAGTGCTTACCAAATATGCCCCAAACAAGGGATTAAAAAAAGCTTAACTAATCCAAATAGAGAACAAAGATCTCTCCTCTGATCTTTTACCAGGTGACCACATTCAAACCACTGATTTGGTGAGTGATGTCCCAGAGTCCAGGACTTCTGAGTGGGGATGAGAAAGCAGGAGACAGCTCAGACACATAGTTCTTGCACAAGGCAGGGAATGTGACAGTTCTGCCCTGGTAGGATGACTAAAACAGGTCCTGGGCACTGAGATATCATGATTAAGCCCACTCTCCTTTCAGCTGCCTCCTTAAATCCCAGGGACTCCAGCTGACTCATTCCTTCCTTCTACCTGAGATCAGGGAAGATGTCTTTTGGAGATCAGGTAAAGCACCACAGATTTCAATCTACTGCATCAACAGAACACTAGAAATACCCAACTTGCTGATTAAAACCCGTACAGAAGGCGCAAAATTGATCTTAGCTCCCTGTCAAGTGCTGGGAGACTGGAAATGAGCTGAACAGGATGGAATTGCATTAGCTAGGCTGTAAATAGTCCTTCTTTCCCATTTCTTTGCATGGCAGTCCCTGGCACCACCACAGAAGAGCCTGTCTTAGTGCAGGCCAGCCCACACACCTTCAGGAACCCAGGGAGCAGCAGCTCTACCAGGCCAGGATGCACAGCATTAGATGGGGAGGCTCCAAGCCCAGCAGGACAGTCATGGCTCAAATCCAAGGAAAGGAGAACTCCACAGGGTTCTCCTCTGAGTCACTGGGAGGTCTCTGCACCAGGAAGAGGATCCAGCTGTTCACACACACACACACACACACACACACACACACACACACACACACACACACTGCTGGTACTGGAGCTCAGGGTTGGTTATCACCCCTGCACTGCTCCACACAAAGAGCAGGATAATTTCCTCTGACTCCCTTCCCACCTTACTCTGAGGGGAGCAAAAAGGCTGTGTTAAAGAAACACCACTGAGCAAAATGTTTTATGAAGAGAGATTCCTTTGTATTAGCAATCAGTTGAGTAAGTCCAGGGACCGGTTCAGGCACCCCTCTGCTGCCCAGGGGGGTAAAATACCCCCAAAACCCAACAAAAAACCCCCTCTCCAGCTGTGGAGGGGATATGGAAAACAAGAAGGTGAAGAACACAGTAAATCAAAAAGTGCTTCTAAGAAAAGCAGCAGGATAAAATCGTTCCTACAGTCTGGGAGCACTTCCATGCCATCGACCGGAGAGCCAACGGCCCCCACACAGAGATGTAATGCACGTCTGCAAGGCCCCTGCTCAGGGCCTGCAAGAGTTACCTCCTCCTGCCTTTGTTCTGGGCAGTGTTTAAGACAGGAGCCAGTTCCCAGGAGGAGTTCCCGTCCCCTCATTCCGAGAGTATCCCGTTTTCCTTCAGCATCTCTCAGTAGTAGTCGTCCTTCTTGCCACCAGCTCCCTGCAGGCCCGCACGGTCCTTCCGCTCTTGGACAAGCTCCAGGTCATCATTGTCGTCCACCTCACCTCCATGATCCTCCTGGGTGCAGAGGGAACAGCCAGGAGGGGAAAATCAGCAAAACCTGGAAAAGGAGACCCCGACTGGCAGCACACTGTGCTGCTTCCCAGTACAGCTGAGCTACCACACTAGCCCAGCTCAGAAACTTGGGAAAACAGGGAAGAATCCACCTCTGCCAGGTGTGATTGGCAAGTCACTTAGCCAAGACAGAGGCGTTGCCATGATCAGCCTGTTTGTTTTAAGCACATTTAATGTCTTGGCATTCCAATGCAACTTTAACATCTCAGCCTGCTGCCACTGTAGAAGATACCCTACATTCACCACATGGAAAACTGTGTCCCAAATCCCACCTGTGATAAGCAGCAGCCAGCACAGCCTCCAGGGACACTTTTAGGTCCAACTATCCGGTGTAGAGCCTACAAGAGGCCTGGATACACACAGGAAAAGGAAACCTCCTGACACCAACTCTGCTCTGCCCACCCCTCATTTCCCCACTCTCTTCATTCCCAGCAGGCAGCCCAAGCCCTCAGTTCCTCAGCAATCATGTTGAAACTGCAGGAAAAAACTCCAAAGGAGCCACTCGAAAAAGGGCAAAGAGGGGATGAATGAGACTGGAAGAGGACCCCTCATTTCTCTCTACATGAACCAGATGCCTTCTGGGTGATCCTCTCCAGCTCATGCTTGGAGAAACACGGAGATCTTGCCCTGTGGCACTGGCACAACCTGTAATTCCCCTTAGCTCCTGTTTGGGAAGCATCCCACAGCCTGGATGCAGACAGAAATGAGGAGGGGAGACAACATAAAGGGTACTCTGAACCCTTGAAAAAGGGAGCAGAGGTAGGTGGGCCCCAGAGTTGTTCTGGAGATCCACCTCACTGGGCAGGCAGAGGCAAACCTGAAGCCAGTGCTCACATCTGGCTCCCTAAAAGCCGAATCCTCCCCAGCTCCTGGCTCCCAACACTCCCAGGTAACAACCACACCAGAGAGGGAAAGGGGGAGAACCTTGGGGTCGTACAATTTCTTGCTCCTGATCTTCTTGATAGTCATCCATTGGGTCTTCCCTGGGCTTGGCAGGTCTGCCAGCATCCTGAAAAATACAGTCAGACACTGTTGAGAGTGCCCCAGCCTGCTCCCATTCCCTGCCAGGGACACAGCTCTCTGGCATTGGAGCCCTAGGTCTGGAAGACTGAGCTGCGCCAGGAATCAGGGGGAGCAAAGAGACAGTCAGGCAACACAAACCCCAGCTCCTTCCACTGTGGAGAGAGGTTTCTCCTGCAGCAGGAGGGTCCCAGGGCCATTGCCTCAAGTCCCAGGGCTGCAGGAATCTGTGAGTTATTTAGGGAACACAGCACAGCCCCATCTGAGAGCCAGGTATTGATGTCACTAATTCTTTCCACATTTTCACTAATCTCAAGGTGTTACTCTCTCGGTGCCAGCATCTCTCTCTTGTTTGATTTCATTGGCCTAGAGGTCTCTTCTTTTTTTTTCCTTAATCTCACTATTAATCATGATTTTAAAGCCTGACAGAAAAAAACACTCCTTTTTAAAACAAGCAACACTCAGCTGCTTGTCAAAACAAGCCAAGTCTGGCTTCAGGCAGCAAGAAACACTTTGGGAAGTAAATGGATTCCATCTGCAAGGAGGCAAACAAGGAGGCAGAGCTCTCTTGTGTTGTCACTGCTGCCAGGAGCCTGAAACAGGCAGGGCTGCACCGACCAGAAAAGCAGAGACTCATTATTGTCTCTGGCTTTGGTCTCGAGTGCATGAAAAGCCACAGCCCCTGTGCAGGAGCAGCTGTGAGTGAGCCATCCCCTATTCCATGTCTCTGCATCCATGCAGGTGTTGCAAATGCCAGGGGTGACTTCAACAAGTAGAGAGGACAGAGCCAGAACAAGCTCTGGGACTGACCAGCCTGCCAGTTCTCACTCAGAAAGAGGTTTCTCCTGCTTGCCACGTCCTGGCAGTGGGATTATGGATCCATCCAGGAACATGACGTTTTCCTTTGAGTCTTTAAGCCCTCTGCCTCCCTCCATCCACAGCTGGGGGTCCCCCCCTGGCCCTGCTGGTTGCCCTCATGTCAGTCACCTTCAGTGGCTTCTCCTTTGGCTCTTCTTTCACACTGGGCTCCTTGAACTTCTCCAAACCTCCTGCCTTCTCTTCGAAGTCAGGTCTCTCCAGCTCAGCTTCCTCAAACTCATCCTCACCTTGGTTATTGGGATCCTGGGCAGGATCTGCAGCATCATCTGGCATCTGGACAAGAAAAGCCTCCTGTGAGTACCTGGCAGGATATCCCCTCAGGAGGCAGAAGGCTTGATGCCTTCCCAGCAAGCAGAGTGCTGGCTTGCAGCACTTAGGCTGGGAGTTTTGTTTTTACAAACACTACCAGGCTTGGGGAGGGATGACTTTGTTGTCCCTCTGAATCCCTCCAGATCCTGGGTGTTTGGAGTTCCACGTTATAGAAACTTCTGGGTAATTATTGACTTACTGGACTCTCATTCCAAGCTGGAATTGCATCCAGATGACAAGTGGCACCACTATTTTCCAAGGTCAGGTGGGATGGGGCCCTGAGTAACCTGGTCTAGTGGAAGGTGTCCCTGCCCACAGCAGGGGATTGGAATGAGATGATCTTTAAGGTCCCTCCCAACCTAAACCACCCTGTGATTTTATCACTCTACCATTCCTTACCATTGGTTCCTGGACAACAGTCTCCTTCTGAGGGTGCAAGTTCTCTTCCCTCTCAATCACTCCTGCATCTGCAAGGAACAGGCACAGTCAGTGGTGTCTCAGACTCAGTGTCACCAGTGTCTTAACTTTGTGCCAAGCAGGGATCTGAGGCAGCCAACGCTCTGTGTTTGCAGAGAAATGCTCCTCCAGTGCCATGAGGGAAACCATACCCATTTCCAGCTCTTCCTCATCCATCCTCTCCTTCTCTCCTCCCTGCTCAGCTCTGTGATGCTCTTCCCCTCTCCCCTGGCTGGGGGCCTGGGAGCTGCCCCTCTGCACCTCCTGCCCAGGCTGGGGCTCAAACTGGAGGTTCTTTGGGTAACCACGTGCTTGTTCTTCGTCCATCTGGGCATTCACCTTGTTCACTATGTCTTTCCAGCTGCAATGAGGGTATGGAACAAAACATGAACCCCCTGCCTCAGTGCACCAGGAGATATTTCATAAAGCTATTTCACAATGGCAAGCAGAGAAAAAAAAAATACTCCAACACACGCAGAATTTTGTCGTAATTTAACCTTTTGACAAAACTGGCAGATTGTATTAATTGCTGTGATATCTGCTTGAAAGAGAACATTTAACATGCCACGTAGCACAAAAGCAGTTATGCTTCATAAACACAATTTATTGTGAGCTCTCTTACTATTATTCATATGATACAATAACATCTACATGGCAACAAACTCCAGTTCTAAACAGATTCTTAGTCATGCCTCACACATACCCAAATAAACAAATCTAAGGGTTTAGAAAATATCAAAACCGTAAGTGGTCTTTATTGTTCCAACTTAATTGAAAATCGAGATGCTGCTGAAGTAAAACTGTAGAATTTTGGCTACAAGGAGAAAAAAAAACCTCTTTCAAAATAAAGAGGAAAACTGCAACACAAAGCTTTGCAACTGGGATGGATATTTTAACCGGCACCTGTTCATAAAACTCTTGCATAGGATGCATCTGCCCCTGTGCAAACCCAAACAGTGAAAATGTTCCATTTCCACTGCATGGAAAGTAGTTTGAGATCAAAGCAAAAAAATTGAATATCTTCATATTAATTTGAGTGAATCCCTGGGAAAGCCCAGAAGGCAGGGCTGTCTCACAAGGAATGATTTCTTACCAAATATCCAAATATCCTTCCTCAGGGACAGCTTCAGAAGCAAAGAAGGGTAGAGGAAGGGATGAAGTCCCAGTAATAGGGACTCTGAAACATGACTGAACAAAATCTTTTAACCTGGGTGAGTTACAGCAGTCCCTGCCTGGTTTAGCTTGTCCTCTGCATGAGATTTAAAAGTCTGCTTAAGAATATTTCTGTGTTGAAAAGCTGAGAAAGGACAAGTGGCCTTGGCTTTAGCAGCTTTTTAAGCCAGCACACAAAACCTTCAGTAAGTAAAATCCTAACCCAGCCCTCAGCTCAGATTCCCCCCCTTATAAAACCACCAAAATGCAAACTGCCCCTCAAGGGCTCACGTGGAACCTCAGCCACACAAGGCAGCAGTTCCTGGCCTTGGATCTGTGGGCTCTTTGTGCTGTCCTGAGGTCCCTTATTGCTCTTGGCATGGACAAGGTTGGGTTATGTGCTGCTTATCACAGATCTCCCACAGTGCAAACAACAGCCTCCAGCTGCTCTGTAATTCCTTGATGATAGATCCAGGAAAAGCAAAGCACACCAAACACGCCAGGACCTCTGTCCTCACCGAAAAAGCACTTGCCAAACAAGTCAGTGTTTGCATTTTCAGTCTCACAGAGTGATGGTAACCTGGCTGGGCTCTGCATGGCTGAGGAAAGGCCATTGTGCCACCACCACCTCACCCTCAGTGACACCCACACCAGTCCCTCCCTGAACGAGCAGAACATCCCCTGGGTACAACTCCTGTGTCTGCCACAGCAGCCTGGGGAGGACACTGCCATTTGAAGGAGGAAGAAAAGCACAATCCCTGCCCTGGGAAGGTTACAGGTTAAGTGAACAAACAAAAAATAGAAGAGCAGAAAGGGCCAGGCTGAATCTAGAATGAAATCCAGAAGCTTCCTCTACAGATAAAACAGACATGAAATCCTGTTTGCTCCGGTAAACTGAACAGATAGGACCTGGACACAGACAGGAGATAAATAAGTTAAAGGAGGAAGCACTATTTTCAGAGTCCCTTTTTGGATTATGGCCAGACTTTGATGAATTGCAGCTGCAGAGAGACATTTTTTTCCTTTTGCAAAACAAACCAGTCTCCTGCAAGTGCTGCTGAGACAGTGAACAGTCTCCCCAGTGCCTCGCAGCATCCAGTACAACAGGATCCTGACCAGACAACACCAGTAACACCCCAAGGAAAGGTTGTTCCTTCAACCACCTTTCAGGTAGACCCACAATAAACACAAGAAGAGAGAGACCAGGGGTGTCCCTGTTTGGAACCTTCAGCCTAAACTTTGAGAGCAGAAGGGAGTTGTGTGCCACCAACCTTTGCATTTGCCCCTGTCTGTTCCCTGGGGAGAGGTGGTTGTCTGGAACTGCAGGTTTTCCTGCTGCAGAGGGTTGTCTGGGACCAGGCAGGGCCAGCCCAGGAGCTTGGCTTTCCTCGTGGCTCCTCACCTGGATGCGCATCACCATCTTCACGTCCTGGAGAGGAGACAACTTGGGATGTGCACAAGAGCCTAATCTCATCACACACCCCTAGATCTTGCATTTGGGCAGGTTTATGGGCCAGAAAATCCCTTATCAGAGAACAAAGATTCAGAAGTGCTCCAGAACAAACCTACAGCCCTGTCCAGCCTGCAGTAGAACAGGTCCTTCTCCTTCCAAGACAAAAGGAACTAATTTAGGTCCTGTTTGAGCTGGGCCTGTCTCAGGTAGGTGAATCTCCAAGGAAAGAGGAACAAAATCACCTCTAAACCCCCCACCTCACATCCTTATAATAGTTACTGCAATTATAGTCTAGCCACACTGCAATTTATTGTCTTTTTTTAGATATTTACTGTCCTGAAGTCACTCTCAATCAGCCCGGGAGGCAGGGGGGAGCTGATTTTATGATTTACTCTTTGCAGCTCTGGCAGAAGAACTTCATCCCACTCCCCTGAGCCTGGTGGCGAAACCACAAGTGCACAGGAGTCTGAAAGCACCCCAGGGCTGTGGGATTCACACACACACAGAGCACTGCAGCTGTCTGAGTCCTGAGCTTCCCAAGCAAAGCCCCAGGAACGTACGGGGTTCCCGTTTGGGAGGCTGTTCATGGTCCGGGTGAACCTCACCACGTGCCCGTCCCCACGGCGAGCTGGCCAGGCTGGCACAGCCTCTGGCAGCGAGTTGGCATCCTGGGGTGGGGTGGGGTGGGTTAAGGGCACGTTTGGCTGTGGCCTCGGGCCGTCCTTGCTGTAGGAGTTCTGTCCCTGCAGCACCGGGACTTCCGCCGGCCTCTGGAACCCCGAGACCGGGGATGCCAGAGGGACCCCGTTCTCTGGATTGACTGGAAAACCCTGCAAGGAAGAAAGGACAAAGGCAGACTCTGAGCTGGAGGGAACTGGGCTTGTTCCCTGTGCTGGAAACCCACAGGAGCCCTGCAGAACACTCCTACCAGGGTTTTCCTGGGAATACCACACCTTCTGCCTCCCCAGCTGCAGCTGGCTGTGGGCTGGCACCACGGGCTGCTGCCCCTTCCCACCTCCTCCTCCTCCTCCTCTGAAACCTGGCATCTTCTGTAGAGCTTCCTTGAGCTGCCTGAACTCTTCCATCTGGGCCTGAAGGGGTGAGAAGGACACGGAGAAACCTCTCACAGTAACAGGGTTAAGCACCTCCTTGCTGGGAGCAGCCACCCTTTGTGGCCGTCTGTCTGGCACAGATGGACTCTAAAGAGATGTGTTTTATACATAGGAAAGGCTGGAGAAAACACACAACCATTAATGACAAGCTTGTTTTCAGCTTTCCCTCCAGATTTCATGGATATTCTGTATTTCCCCTTTGCCAGTCTTGCATCTTATTGGACTTTTACCCTGGAAAGTGCTGAGCTGTGACACTGCTCCTTTTCCTGATGCTGTTCAGTGCATGAGCCACTGCTGTAACTCCTGCCTTGGCACAAGAATTGTACCCTGGGTCTTAGTTGTGCCTCCCTCTCCTCCTGTGCCTCACACTCACATACCTCCAGGTCAACTTATTTCCTTCCAGTCGCAGCATTTCTCCCTGGATGTGCTCATCTCAGCAGGCCTGGCAATAATTGGCATAATCCAACCTGACAATCCAATTTACTTTGCAAGACAAATGAAAAATCAATTCTCCTGGACTGGTAAGCAAAGGCAACACTTTTTCTCTCTCTCCTGCAGCTTATTTCTTTCAGCTCCAACCCTGAAAAGTAGGGCTTGAAAAAGCCACTCAGGAAAAGCTCCCCACTTCCACCCCGGTTATTTATAGAAAAGTGAGGGGGGAGAGCTTTTCATGTGCTTGCCAGGGTACCTGGAAATGGACCAAATTAGGGACAGGGCTGAGTAGGAAAGCTTCCAAGCAGCAAGGAAAGTTTAGCAGGAAATTAATTCCTGAGCGGGCTCTGTTGATTTCAGTTCCTCCCCCTGAAATCTGACCTTAAAATTAACATTTAAAACAACAAAACAAACCCCGACAGCGCAGCTAATGTAAAAGGAATGAGAAGAAGGTAGCCAAGAGCAGTTCCTGGGATATGAACTTGTAGGATGCTGCTCCCAGTGAGAACAACTCAGATGGATGCAAAGCTCGTGCTCATCCAAAGCCTGTTAAGGGAGTCAGCAAACCAGGCAAGGCCCCTCTGAGCTGCTGTTTCTCTCTGCAATTAATTTAATAGGCTTAAACAAAGACAATCCACCGTCATTTGGAAGTGCTTGAGATGTGTGGAGGTGACAGGAGGCATTCCAGGGTTGGGAATACACTGGTTCATGCTACCTTGAACCCCAGGGACTTGTGCAACATCACCTGTGTTTTCAGCTGCTGGGACAGACTCCAGGCTGGAAAATTTTACTTGTATGGATCTACATTACCAACACCTGTCAGCAGCGGAATACAGCTGATAAGATTTAATAATTAGAGAATATTTGATGTGCATGCAGAGCCCAGGGTCCCCCAAACAGCCCCTGGTGGGTTACCTGGGCATTAAGGAGCTGGGAATGAACCTCCTGGTGGGCCTTCCGAAGGAGTTTGCTCTCCTCCCTGAGTTTAAACACTGTATCTGCAGGAGGAGAAGAAATTTGATTGAAAGAGCTATTTTTGCCAGTGTAGTATCTCCCTTTCTCACTGTAAATTAGCCTGGACCTCACAGATCTCTCCAAGCCCAGGAATTACAGCAAAGCACGAGCCAGAGATGGACAAACCCGATCCATCATTCCTTCCAGCACTCCAAGGAACACCCTTCTCTCCAGAGCCTCTGCTAACCACTGCTCTCAGGGTCAGGCTCTCCCTGTGCTTGCTTCAAGAGCAAGATATTTGCTTCCTCATTTCTCACCCCCCTTGCAGCTGAAGAGCAGCACTCACTGGCCCTGCCTGTGGTGACTGGAAGGTTAAGAAACAACCACAGGGGAGGTCTCTCAGGTCTCCTGAACCCCCAAGATGTGATAAGGAGCTTCCCTCCTCCTTCAGAGAGAAGCTGCCTCTTGATGGCACGAACAAAATACCCACGGCCCACTCACAGAAAGCAATCATGGCACAGCTCTGCCCTCAGGCGTGGCTATTCCTGGGATTTTAAGTAACATTGTGCCCTGAAGCCCCCTGGGGTTGAGCTTTTTCAAGTTCTTTGCACACTCCTGAGTGCTTCAGCGACAAGACACGCCATGTACTGACATTTCACTGCCTTGGACATAATCCTGCACCCTCCAGTGTGAAACAAAGACTGTGTCCGAAAATGTCAGTCCTGTTTCTGTTCCTGAATCTCTCTTAAATCATCACCAGAACATCATGCACTGGGATTTCTCTGCAAACACAGCTGCACCTGCCACCATGGACTGGGAAGGGATTCAGCCCTTTGTTGTGGGCTGAGTTGCACACAAGGTTTCAGCTCAATATTAGAGATATTTCTGATTACAGTGGTATATCTTTTCTTTGTAATGCTCAGCCCTGGGACAGGACATTCTGCCACTGAGGTTGGGTGCTGTGCCCCTGCCTTGCAGCGAAGGTTGACATCAAACTGAGAAGGGAAGGCTCTGTCTTTCCTGCAGCCAGAAGGAAATATGGAATCATGTCCTGTGGGACTCCAGCTTTACCTGTTACCTTGTGTTTGCAGGCAGCTGGTCCAGGCCAGGTGACAACAAGCACAGATGCTGCTGCCAAGACCTCTGACCATGACAGACAGTCCCCCAAAAGAGCCTCCAAAAGAGCCAATCTAGCAAAAAATCCCTCCATTCCACTCTGGCAGCCCTGAGCGGTGGGGGCTGAGGATTTCAGGAACAGAGACAATCAAATATTTAGGTTTCACTTATTTGTCCTCAATTTCCTCCCTTCTAGCCCAGGAGTGCTCATCAGATACTCCAGTGGGCTTTGTTGACCAGAGGAAAAAAAAACAAACAAGACATCATCAGATTTCACTCTTCCAGACCTAATCAAGTAAGAACAGATGCAAACCTTAAAAGCCCCACGATGTAATTAAACAGCAGACTAAACAGAAACCACTCTTTGGGAATTAAAGGGATCAGCATTGTCTACCACACTTGCACCATTAAAGGCATTTTATAGACCCACAACATCAATTGCAAAAAGTGTGTTTGATTTGCTCCCAGGCTCAAATACCAGGATTTGCAGGTTGTTCCTGCACCACAGCTCAGGGCAGGACAATGCTCCAGCTGAGGTCCAGAAGGGCTGCCCACTGTCACACAGGGACATCCCCGGGGTGTTCACAGACCCCTTTGGGGACCTGCAGAGGAAACCTCTGCCCTGCCCTGAGCTCAGCCCTTCAGCCTGGTGCTCCCCCAGCACGCTCACCCTGCAGGCTGGTGACCTCGCTGTCCTTCTCCTGCTGCAGCTGGGCGTATTTCTGGCTGTGGCTCTCCAGTGTCTTGCGGTGTTCCAGCTTCAGGCTGTTGTGCTGCACCTGCAGGTCAAGCAGCTGCTTCTTGACATCGTCGTGCTGGTTCTGGGTACGAGAGAAGCGACAGAGTCAGCACAGGGAGAGCAGTGATTCAGCTGCTGCCCTGAGTGCCCCTGTCTAACAAGTTGCCTGGGGAGGCAGGAGATGTTTGTTCTCAGAAATCCCAGGCACAGGCAGGTATTCCCTGTGTCCAGTGGTTCAGGGGGGGATGTGAAATGCCAGTTAAGCTCCACCTCGGGAAGTGGTTTGGGAGGTCTCCTTGGAAGCCACTAAACTGGAAGTGGAATGTTATGGCAAGTCCACTCCTGCCTGGAAGAGGTGGAGGCTCTGGACACAGGAACTACTCGTGCTCCTTCCCAGCCTCCCTGCACACCCTGCCCTGAGAGCACACGGGCTGTGATATTTGCTGACATCAGACCAAATCCCTGTGGAATACTTCACAAATCCAAGGTCCTCTCCAGAACCCCAGACATGCTGAAGGACTTTACCTGCAAGGATAGTTCCCATGGAGCAGGGAGAGCTTGTGGAAGGACACCACATCCTCTGACAGGGACTGGAGAGAACCCCCATTCCCCTCAGTAACACGAGGATCACAGGCATCGAATTCCAGGATAACAAGACTCTCCCAAGACCACAGCCTGTTTCAAGCAGGCCAAGAACTCAGCAGACAGAGGTGGGCTGAAAAGCTGTTCCCTTCTCCCCTCCCCTCTTGCAGGGCCCAAGAACAAAACATGCAGAAACATCCTTTTGCTCGGACCCGTTGAACCAGAATTCACCTCCTTTTTTTTTTCTTTTGTTTGTTCCCATGGTAACCCTGAGAGATTCCTTCCACATTCAGTTTGTCAACACCAATTATGTATGCAGATTGACTGGCTCTCAGGTGAACCCTGGCCCTGCCACACAACCCCCCCCTCCCCTCAGGGATCCAGACAGTCATTTCAATCAGCCTTCCTGGGAAAAAAAAAATAAATCTTTTCTCTTTTTTTTTTGTTTTCTAAAAACCCCAAACCTCTAAATGCTATTGATGATTGCATTTATCCCCAGGAAAACAAAGTGTCTGTGGCCCAGGCATTCCCTCTGAAGCAATTATCCTCCACTAAAAAGAGATATAGCTGTGCTCCAAAAATACACGTGATGCAGAGGAAAAGGCTGTTGGTGCAGAGGGGTCCCAGAGCCAGGATAAAGAAGAGACACAAGGATGTCAGGTTAATCAGATCACAAGATCTAGAGGGGGAAATAAAGAGCACAGAAGATTCCTGCTTTGATTTTCACAGGCATTAGGCACTTGCAGTTCTCATCAGAGCCCCTGGCAGAAAGCTCTGCAGAGGAACCACTTCCTTAAAATCATTTTGATACTAAACACATCAGAAACCACCAACAGTAGCAACTGAGGATTGATTTGAACAAGAAACTCTTGAGAAATTCAAGGAATTTTAAGTCCTCATCAGCTCAGGTCAATTAATTCCTAACCCATATTCTGCCTGGAAGGTGATGTGCATAATGTGTGTCCCCAGACTGCTCCCAGGCAGGAAAAAGGGAGGGAATGTTCATCCTCTGACAGCAGCAGGAAGCTGGAGAGGGAGATGAGTGCCTTGCCCAAGGTCACAGGCAGCACCTGAGGCTGCCTCCTTGTTGAGCACATGGAGCATCCTCCCTCTCAGCTGCTTTCTGAGCATGGTGGGACCAGTGTGCGCAGACCTGAGGAGGAATCCAAAGATGCCTTTGTGTTATTTGCAGGCAGGAAGTCTGGAACACACTAAACTGTTTTTCAGGGAAGCAATTCAATTACCTGTGGGCAGAACATTCCTGACCCAGGCAGTTCCACCAAGGCCAGGTATCCTGAGGAACCCAGGAACCTCTGCTGTCTTCCCACCTGGCTGCAATGTCATTCCCTCCTCTCCCTCACAGTTCTGCTGTTCTACTCAGGCAGGCAGAAACCACAGGACAGAGCACATGGGTGTTGTGCAGATCATGCCCAGAGGCAGCTGGGCTGAGGGAGTACAGAGACCACGTTGTCGTGGCTTTTCTCTGGTGCTCACACTACAATATGGGGAAATCTTATCACTCAGAAGTCAGATCATCCTCCAAAAAGTGGGAGTTCTTCAGCTCAGCTGCAGGAACTCGGGGCAGCAGGTTCTCTCATCCCACCTTCCCTTTGTTGTTCAGGCAACAGGTAGTGCCCAAATGTGCCAGATCTGTGGCACTGAGGTTTCTGGGGAATGGGCAGGTGAAGGGGGAGAAGAAAAGAACAGTCCCTCAAACCCAGGTATTCCTGCCAGGATTCAAAAGCAGCTCTGTGGACAGCACTGTACAAAGTGGAATCAGTAAGTGGATGCCTTAACCCACAAGCAAAGGAAGGGCACAGCTCGTTGCCAGTTTTCATGTCCCAGCAGTTTCAGGAAGTTCATGTCAAAAATTCCTTTGTTTGAAGCCACCCCCTCCTTGCCTGCCTGCTCCAGTGAATGCCAGGATGCACTCTGCAGAGTGAGGGGAGCAAAACACTTTCATCTCCACTCAAGAGGGAGAAAGGAATTGTGAGACAAAGTCTGGCCCCAGCAGGAATCCAGACAACACAGGCAATGATCACAACTGCTATTTTTGGACCAAGTCAAGGCCCTTGCCCCTCTCTGAGCTGCTGTGCCAGCTCCAGATGTAAATCAGCCAGAGAGGATTCCAGTGCAGGTCAGGAGAAGAGCAGAGGCCAGGGACACCAAAGCCAGATGTGCTGTGGCTTCATGGAACCCTTTGGGACCTGCAGCTTAGCAGAGTTAGTTGCTTCTGTTCAGCATGACATGTCCTCTTCCTAAGGAACGATATCCTGGCAGCAATCTTCCTCCTGAGGAAGCCAATTCCAGTGGGAAGCGTTTTAGCCTGGGCTCCAGTAACAGAAGTGTTGCTCACAGGCTCATAACTAGCAGAAGCTGGGCTAAATGCTGCTTTTTCAGGGTGTGGGGGGGTTGAAATCTCCCACTCTGCAGCCCCAAGGGCTGGTCTGTCTTTCAGCAGCTGTAAATGTAGTTTAAAAAAAAAAAATAGGGTGGTTTGTTTTTTTTCCCCACCCCTCCAATAAAAGGAAGCAAGAGAAAGGGAGCCAGGATGAAATGCTCTCCCTGTCCCCTCGAGAGCAGCAAACCAGAGCATTCTGCTCAGCCTCAGCAGTTGCTATGAGGAGGAATGTTGCTATTGTAAAGCGTTCCCAGAGTCCACAGTGCTGGATAATACCCAAGAGACAGAACTGTACTTCCCTTTTCCCGAAGTTTGAATCCAAAAGCCAGGCAGCTGGAGGTCCAGCTCTGCTCAGGAAATACAACCCAGCGGTGCTAAGGGCTGCTGGAACCCAGCCCTCCTTCTGCAGCCCAGAATTAAATTACCATTTCTCTGCCAAAGCTCCAAGTAAAAACCTTTAAAAACCACCATTGCCAGCCCCGGTTGTGTTGCTCTAACAACAGGAAAATTTAACATCAAGATATGCTCCAGGTAGGGCACGTGATAAGCTATAAAATGCTATAAGCTGCCCTGCTCTGAGCTTCTCACATGGGCTGGAATATGTTGTATTAGCCCAAAAGGCAAGCTACAATGAATAGACCCATTTTCACACTAAGGGACCCAGAAAGGAGCAGGCTGAACAGCAGAATCCTGTGTGATAAAGTGCACAAAGGCTGCCATTGAATGGAGGTGTAGGTGAAAGCTGTAACCTGATACAGAATAAATAGGAAACTCCCCTGGACCTGAACAGTCAGGAAGGAATGTAGATCAACACGGAGTGGTCTCCTCCCTCCCTGCTGGCACTGACTTCAGGAAGCCCTGGGTCCCTGCTAGGACTCTCCTTCCCAGGAGCATCCTTTAATGTGCAGCAGATGGTCAGTCCATGACCCAGCCTCCTCCCTTACCTTCAGGATCTTGTGCTGGGAGCTCAGGGCCCCGTATCTGTTCATGGAGTCTTGCTGGGGAAAAAAAAGGAAAAAAAAAAAAAAAGAGATTCAACAGTGCCACTAGATTCCAGAAAAACCCAAGGCAGGGAGGAAAACCCACCAGAGCACCTGCTCAGCCACTTCACACACACAGGTGGGGACGGGGACCAGCAGAATGTGCAGGGCTGGAAAAGAACCTTTTCCCACCAGCTCATTAACTGCACTCTTAATTCCCATTCAGAGCAGTTTTTCCCAGCCCTCAGCTCTGTATCTAGGCCAGGCCCAGCACTGAAGGAACTGAGCACAGTGAACCCCCTTCCCTGAAGGCTGAGCTCTGCTGGCAGCAGCTGAGGGGGAGGCAGAGAGCAGCAGAGCTGAGCCTGTCGCCTACACACCAAAATTGCACCATTTAACAAAAAATGGATCACTAGGCAATTGAGGGAGCCTAAAGCAAGCTCTGTAACTAGGGTACAGCAGCCAGACTAGGCTCAGCTGGCACAAACCAGCAGTGGAGAGGGATTTATGTGTGCTCACAGAGGGGTCTGGACCAGTTCAGTGGCTCTGCTCATGCAGAACCTGAGGGTCAGGTTCTTCCCCTGTGTCCCCAGGGTTCCACTCTTCACCACAGCACCAACATCTTCTCACAGCAGGGGTGGAAGTCACCACCCCCTGTGCCCAAAGGCTTTGTCCCCAGGGCAGCAGTGGCACCTGAGGGGGCTGCAGCTTGTCCCAGGACATGCAGGGTTACAAACATCCACTGGGACCCACGTCTGGGGACCTTAAAGCAACGTGGCTGATCCACGAAGCAGCACTGTGGAAGTGCAAACTAACCCCCAATTCAATTTATATGATAAATACTCAATATGGAATGAAATATCACCAGCAAATGAGCACAGATTAAAAAAATTCAGATATTCATGGCTGACTTTTTCTGTAACAGGCTGACAGTGACCCACAGATGAAGGGGCTAAAAGCGATTCCCCTTCCCCAGCATCTCATCAGCAGATGCTCTGGGAAAGGAACAAACCCAGCCTTATAACCTAAGTGAATGTGACAGACTGTATCCCAGGGATGCATTTCTTCCCAACCCTCACTGAAGAGTCCTTTTCCCTGCTGAATGAGGAGTCCACAGGCAAGTGAAAATCATTTGACAATCCCTGGAGACAGGAAACAATGGATATGCTTTTCCCCACACCACGTGGTCTTTCTTCTCCGTGTTCCCCGTGGTGTGCCTTGAATTCAGTTTCTCCAGGGCTCTTCTGTGCCATGGAGCAGCAATTCTCCCCTCAGGCTGCAGCACAGGGCTCCCTGCCCCAGCAGGAGCTGGGAATCGTCTCCTGGGCTGTCACACACGGGAGAATGGGGAGAGCAGCTCGAGAACTGCGCAGCCTTTCCCTCAGATGAAGTAAATCCTCACCCACCAGCAGCCTTGCCCAGTGGAGTCAGCCAAAGTTCACCCTGCACCGTGCACACCCCCCCCCCTTAGTGCCTCCAGGCAGCAGCCCTGGCCCCCCCAACCCCGAGGAAATATTTACCAGCATCACACAGACACCCTGAGGAACGAACCTCACCTACCTTCTCCTTGTTGAGAGCTTCCTGAGCTTCTAACTTGTACACTAAAAAATCTGGAAGTGGAAGAAGAGAAGGCGATTTAACGAGCTGGAATTTAACGAGGATCTGGTTTGTATTTTGGGACGGGGTGGGGAGGGGGGGAAGGGGAAAATCAGCCCCTTGCTGAGCAAAAGGCTGCAAGTCAATAAGCTGGAATGCAGATGCTACCAGGAGACCATTCAATGCCCTTGGAAAGATGGGAGTATTTTCCATGAGAGCTGTCCACCCAGCTAGACTGGCCCAAATGTCTTTGCCACTCTATACTCTAGTATTTCCCACTCTATATTCAAGTGCCTCAGTGATTTCCTACTTCAGCACATAAACGGCTACAGTTTGATGTCTCTGAGGCTGCAGGAGGATTTGGGGTGCTCTGAAGTGAAAAGACTTTGGAAAAGAGAAACCAAAGCTTCTGTGAGACCAAAAGGGATGAATCTGCTGATCTCATCTGCACCACCTTCTTAAAATGGGCAGGTCCCATGACTAGATAACACATATAAGGATATATTTGCTCAGTCAGTCCCCACCAAATAGATCAGAGGTGGCAGAAATGCAGCTTCTCCCTCAGTGATGCAGCCAAGCCTGGATGCTGCATGGCAGCACTTCCAGAAACCCAGAGCACGCCGGAGTGAGGAGCACTGGTGCTACTCCACACACCAGTTTTGGAGATAAAAGCCAAGTTATTAAGTTGCCAGCAACAATCAGGTGCAGAGGGGCCTGACATCCAAGCACAGCACTCCACTGAAGGGCTAAACTGTTGGCTTTCTGTTTCCTGTTGGATTTCATGGTCTTAAAATATCCTGCACGTTTATATCTACTTATGTACATCAGCTCTAAAGGATCTGACAGTCTGCATTGTCCATGTGTTGTGGAGGGCAGTGATGCTGATATCATTAAGCACTTGTAGAGCTCAGCATCTTCAAATCACTTTTAGAGGAAAGTTGACATATTTCCAAGAAAAAAAGCATGGTCCAGTGCCAGGTTTAGCCACCACTTAAAGTGCTCAAACAGCACATCCTGGGCACTGTTACTCACAGATTGCACTGAGGACATGAGTGGGAGTGTGAGAGAACAGAACCTCCCTCCCAGCACCTGCCCACGGACAATAAACACATGAGTTCACTCTTCCCCGGGTACAAAGCGGGGCTGAGCTCACCTGGGGGCACTCAGGGACAGCCACACACGGCCCTGAGGCAGGGAAGGCTTTGGGCACAGCACACACCTCTCCCCCAGGACAGCTGGGGGCTTTTCTGGCCACTGCTGGGACACCCCTGCAAGGGACTCACCTTCCTTTGTCTTCTTGTGCTCCCCTCGCTCCTTCTGCAGGGACCGTTCCAGCCGGGACCTGTGCTCGTACACCACTGGGGAGCAGAGAGAGGCAACAGGGTGAGAAACCTCACAGTCCTTCACACACACTTTTTTCCCCCCACATATTTCCTCTCCTGTCTGGAGCAGGGAGGGCACAGCTGGGCTGGAAACCGTGGATATTCACGATACAACAGATACAACACACTGGCCTGGCGCTGTGAGTATTTGCCCTCAGGTTTCGCTTTGGAGCCCAAGTTGTGATGCCCAAGAGCTGCTTTAGTGGCCAAGGGCTAAGCTATGTCTTTGTGGACCAAGTGCCCAGCCAGGGTTAAGGCAGCCAGAGCCTTCCAGGTCACGAGCTGCATGCAGGAGAGACATTTTCTCCCATTCCACTGACTGGCCCTCATGCCAGTGAGGAAAAGAGAACCAGGCAGCTCCCTGACCCATCCCACCCAAAACAGCCCCTGCACTGTGCACAGGAGCAGAGGAGGGACGGGGATGAGGCTGCTTCGTGCAGTAGCCACGTGACAAATCAAAGCACCGTGGAAGCTTCCTGATGGGTGGTGATTTTAATGCCCTCTGACAGCTGAATGCAAACCAAGAGCTCTCCCTGAGCTGGAACAGGCTCCTCATCCCCCTGGCACAGATGGACACCGGGCCAGAACAGCACTGGGCAGCAAGTCAGAGGGGAGAGGTGATAAAAGAAACCTGCTCCCAGAGCCAAGATCCCCCCAGAGCCAAGACCTTTGGGGGCAAGTCGTGCCATAACACACAATCTCCAGGAAAATGAACTAACTAGGGTGATGTTTTTATGCATAAAAGAAGTGGTAATCCATTCCTTGGTGAAATCTTGTCAAGGCAAGAGTCCCAAGAGACTCATGCTCTCGCTCCAAGTGGATCTGTAGAGCCTGCCAGCTCCACTTGGGCCATAATGGAGCAGCAAAGCTCACCTAAATCCTTGATCACTTCGTGGTCCCTCAGAGAGCAGGAAGGACCAGTGCCCTAGGTCTGGAATTCCCACTGTCACCAGCCACTTTATCTCCTTCCTTCTCTTTGTTACCATCCCCAGACAACACAGACAGACTCCAATGGTGAAGATGCTTCCCTTGGACTGAGCCACTGCCTTAAGATTTTCCTCTGGAGCAAGGAGACTCCCACATTCTTCAAACCATTACAGCAGAAATATGTGGTTTCCATCTGGATGGAGGTTTCCCTTGCAGAGCACCGCTGCTAAAGCCATCACTGCAGCTGTCCAAGTGTCTCCTTCATGACAGCTTTATTTTTAGAAACACTTTTCCCAACAGACTACTCAGATGTCACCCCGAGGGCTTCCCCAGCTGAGCACACCCTGGGTGCTCCTTCATGACCTGTTCAAGGAAGTTGTCACCTTGAGAACATCAGCCACTTCCCCAAGGATCTGGGAGCTCTGGGCACTCACGTTTCTACCAGAAGCATCTCACTTCCTTGCAGTCTTATGTAGCAGAGCCTCCTGAGGGCAAGTCTTTGATGTGATGGGAACCTCATACCAGCAATGAAAAGCATCTGTAGCGATGGGCTCATGCAGATACCCAAAGCCACAGATCCTAATGCTCCATCCCAGAGCAGAGGGTTGTAATCTCTCCTGCCATTCCCCCAGGTGTCCAGAGCCCAGAGCAGAGGGGTCCAGCTCTGCAGAGAGCACTGCACACAGTGGTGTCTCTGCTCTCAGGGCCAGGAGCTGGACTTTGATGATCCCTGTGGGTCCTTTCCAACTCAGGATATTCTATAATTCTGTGATTCTCTATTCTATACTTATCTTCGTGGTGGAACAATAGCAACTCATCCAACCAACCTGGCACTTTACAGCTTTGCAGGCCAGGGAGCCAGGAAGTCTTTAACAATTTGCTATTGTGAGGGAGAATGGAGGGTGGTGAGGATCTAAATCCTGGGATTCAGCCAGAACTCAGCACTAAGGAACAGTCACCTGCTGCCAGATGAGCCAGAACGTGGGATTTGAGGTGCTGGAACAATGAAGTTTCTGGCAGTGCCTTGCTGAAAAGACAGAACGAGGTGCAGAAGACACAGGAATTAAAACCAAGGCTCAGGAATTATAAAGTCATCCAACAAGTGAGCCCAGGGCAGGGAGGGAGCCCAGAGCCCCAACTCTGCTGTGCCCAGCACCACAGAGCTGCAGGGAGAGCACAGACACCAGAGCCATGGCCAGATGAGCCAGACAGCCCTGCACTGCAAACCTTCCATGAACTGGCTCCTCTCTGCCAGCCACCAGGATTCTCCCACCAGCCAAATCCAAAAAGAAGCCTTGCCTTTGTTAAATTTGTTGGACCAGCAAGTGTCTTCTCAAAATAAAAAGGGGTAGCCATGGCAACAACTGTATTTAGGAATAGGAGGGGGGACAGAAACCCCAGCAACAGGCTACAGCTCTGCCATTCAGGCATATTTGGGTGGAAAAAATATAAGCCTGGCTCAGCTGTTGGCTTGAGCCTGTTGTTGCCAAAACTGGGGTTCCCTGAGGCTACCGCTGTCATCTTAGTCTCTGAAGAACCAGCCCCTCTCTCCAAGAGGAGCATGAGATGCTGACACACCAGAAAGGAATGTGGGTTAACTTCTGCCCTGCTGATCTTTGCATCTCCCAAACCCAGGATGCAGGTGGAAATCGTGGCTGGGACTGAGCAACACGTGAGGTGTTTGACTGATAGAAGGGATGGAAACAAGCCATAATAGCAGTGAACCAAAACACACATCAGATCCCTTTCCAAGACTGATTGGTTTTTTAAAGCATGTTTCCTGGAGAGGAACACACCACGCTCTGCTCTGGCTGTTTACAAACAGAAATACACAGCCCTGGGCTCGAGCAGCCCTTGGAGGATGTCACATTTGCATTGCAACACTGCACACAGAACCACCAGAGGAGATTTAACCCTAAAAGACATAAACGTCGAGTCACAGATGTGCAGAATTCCTCAGCACTACAGACTCTGGAAACAGTATCGCTGGATGGGTCCACAGAGGTCATGATGGATACTCTGTATTTGATTTAAGCCTGAGGAAGAGCTCTAACATAAACACTGCGATCTAAACCGACTTGTTAGAGAAAAAAAAAAAGGGTTAAATGCATCTCCTGACCTTGAGTGGAACCACAGCAAACAATATTTTGTGCACATAAAATTCATTCTGTGGGCACCCAGACCCGGCCCGTCCTCCAGCACTGCACACCCAACTGCTGGCTCCCCAGGGTGGATTCCCACCAAACCTCTCCACAGGGAGCTCAGCAAATCCCTCTGGAGACTCCAGATCTGGAGACAGCTGCTGGAAACGTCGCTCTGGCAGATGCACTAAGGCTGGGATGACAGACTAGGCAAAGGAGGGAAGAGTTCAGGGATGGAGTAACGTGTGTCCTCAGCCTTCCCTGCCGAGACCTCCCCGTGGGCTGAAGTGCCATTTTCCCACAGTTAGGCATTTGTGGAAGGAGGACAACTGAGGGGAGAAAGGGGGAGGAGGAATACACACACTGCGTTCGCCTTCCGCTCCCCGGCAGCTCCTGCCAGAGGAGCCCAGTGCTGGTCAGCGGGCTCAGAAAAGCCAATTCTTACTCCTCCTCCTCCTCCTTCTCCCCCCTCTATAGGGAGCTGTGTGCCGCGGCATCCATCAGCCCCAAGCATGCCGGCAAGACCTTTCTAGTCACGGATCAGCCTCTTGAGAGGAAGGTGGGCTTGTTTCCTTGCAATGGGCAGCACAGTGTGACAACAAACTTTACCGAAGGATCCCTTCCCTCTCCCTTCACTTCCCGGACAGACACAGGGTAGAGAGCGGAGCCACATCTCGGAGCCTGCCCAGCCAGCCCCTGCGAGCCCTGTCTGCGCTGGTGCTGCTTCACAGAGGTTTAATTTTTACAGCCAAAGGGAGAAGAAATGGAATAGGCGTGACGCAGCTGAACTCGCCCATCCGACACGCTCCGCTCCCCTCGCTGCGAGCAGCGATTCGGACTCACGGCTGTTCCAATTCCAGACAGCCACGGGGGGAAGGAAACGGGCACAACATCTCAGAGCTCTCTAAAGCCAAAGGCTGAACATGCCCGAGGCACCTCGCTTGTGGCTGGGCAGCAAAGCCAGCGGCAGGTAACGAGGGGAGCGAGGGAAGTTCAGGCAGAGCGTGCACACACAGACACACACACAGGGCAGGTCACTCACCTTGGAGCTGCGCTGACAGCGCTTCCTGCTGCTGTTTGTATTTCTGGGCCAGGGCTTCTGCGTTCCGCACCTTCTGCTGCAAGTGGTTGTAGAGGAAAACTCCGGAGCCCAGGCACGCCACGGTGACCAGGCAGAAGGCGGTCTGCAGGAGCCCCTTCTGCCTCCTGGAGCACATGCCGGTGCCCATGGTGGGGCCGGAGCACAGCGATGCGGCGCTGCCTCGCCGGCGCTGCTAAACCATCTGATTAAATTTGCCCAACAGCCCCTTTCCTCCGCAAATTCGTAGATCCCTCTGGAAGACGCGATTCGAGCAGCGGGAGAGGCTCCAGCCGCGCTCTATTCCCGGCTGTCCATCGCGGAGCGGCGCAGCTCCCGGCCGGGGTCCGAGCGGAGCGGCCGCGGGAGCATCCTCGGGATGCGGGGCCCGGGGGGCGGCCCGGGGGGGCTGCGGGGCGAGGGCAGCCGGCGGAGGGGAGAGAGCAGGAGCAGGAGAGGCAGGAGGAGCGGCGGGAGGAGGAGGAAAACTTTTGCTTCCCATGTGCTGCAGCGGCCGGGGGGGCGGGAAGGGGGTACCGCCGCCTTTGGCTCTTCCCACCTCCCCCGCTGGAGCAGCGGCCGGAAAAAATAACCCGGCGGGAGGAGAAGCCCTTGGGCCCCCTCCCCGCGGCTCCCGGGAGGAAGCGGCGGCACCGGGAGCCGGGAGCAGGGCCAGGAAAGCGGCGGCGGTGGCATCCGGGCTGCGGCGGCATCCGGGCTGCGGCGGCGGCGAGTCCGCCCTCCGAGGCGGGAGGGGCCGGGGGGGGACCGGGGGGAACCGCAGCGCCCCGAGCCCCTGGGGACACCCAGGGACACCCGTGGGGGACCCGCAGCCCCTGCCCTGGTGGTGCAGGGGGGTCCCACCCGCCTTCCTGCGCAGAGGAAGCGGCATCGCCGCCCCCAGCCCAACCTCGAGCCCCCGACCTCTCCCACGGGCGGGTATTCCCCTCCCTGATCCAAAGGAGCGGCCACACCCACTGCCGGCACCTGTTGGGAACGGGAGGTGGGTGAGGGACACGGGAGGACATCCTCACGTGAGTACTTTAAGACCCGCAGGGTTTTAAGAGCTGCGGTTTCTTCTCGCTAAAATATGAGCTGATAAAGGCATGAGAACAGCACGAGGAGAAGGGGGTGAGTGGCTTTTTCTTACAGTCACAGAATGGTTTGAGTCGGAAGGGACCTTAAAACTCACCCTGTTCTACCCCCTGGGACACCTTCAACTATCCCAGGTTGCTCCAAGCCCCAACCAGCCCGGCCTTGGACACTTCCAGGGATGGGGGATTCCAAGGTCAGCGTTGAATTTTGGGGAGCAGAATGCCAACCTAAGTGCAGGGCTCCTGCAAGTGAGATTCCTCCTGCAGGAGATTCCTCCAAGACAAAAGGTGCCAGCACAGGAAGCTCAAGCTGCCCAGGGAGTGCCAAGAGTGGCTCACCAACTGCACTTGGGAGACAGAAGGTCAGGGCTTTCTTTCCTGGGTGGAAGGGCAGTTGTTTGCTTGCAGGAGCGCTGTGCTGGAATTGGGAGGTTCCACCCAGGAAAGAAAGCCTCACGTGCAGTTGTTGGGCCACTCTTGGCACTCCATGGATAGGCTTTTTGTGCTGGCACCTTCTGTCTGGGAGGAATCTTCGTGTTCCTGGCAGCTGAGCCTCTCCCAAGCACATGCCTTTGAAGTGGGCTGTTCTCTCCTGGCAGAACCCAAAACCTGCTTTATCAAGGTGTGTGATGCACAAGGTGACCAGATGGTCCCTAAAGGTCCCTTCCAATCCAAACCATTCCATGATTCTGCACTTCATGGCACAGCCAAAGCCTTGCCCATGCTCTGAGCTCAGGTCTAGTTAAGACCCCTGTGTTTATAATGACTCCTGCCTGCACCAACAGTCTGACTGTTAGGTTGGCTCACCTCTCAGCTCACAAGGATTTTTCCCCTGGAATCCTGCCAAGTTCCATATTTCGGGCATCTGGGGAATAAGCAACAATCATAACAATTCTTCATCAGCAATTCCCCTCTGAGAATCACGTGTGGTTTTATAAATGGCAATCAAATGAGCTTTACAGCACTGCAGGGAATCAGCTGAGTGGCATTTCTGGCACCCTAATGTGTCGATGGGAAACCTGAGGCACAGCAGTTCCTGTAAGGTTATGATTTATCCAAAGTAACTTTTTTATGGTGGGGATTTTCCCCTGATGTCTTTGAAGTGGATTTGAGGTGTCTGCCAGACCCTGGGTGAGACTCAGCCTGCTGGAGAAGGGATGATCTGGCTGGTGGTCCTGGCTCTGGGTACAGCTCCCAGAGAACATTACAGACCTTCCTTAATGAATTATCTGATTATTTCAGGGTTACTGCTCAGCCCTTTCTTTCAGAATAGCACTGATGGGATGTTCCATGGGGATTTTGTCTCCCATGGATCACCTGCATGTAAGACCAGGGATAACCTGCTTCACATCTCTCAGTTCCAGACACTTCACCTACCCTGTATCTGCCAGTCTTCCTGTCCCACTGTGTCTTTACACAGAAGTCCTGGGGGGATTGTTGGATGCTCCAGCATCTCTTCAGGCTGTTTGTCAGGAGCTGGAATGTCTTTTGTCTGCATCCTGAGGACTGAGCAGGCAGCCCATGGGATGAGGGCTTTGAGTCTCAGTTTTGCCTCTATTCAGCACATTCTTCTTCTTTTTTTTTTTTTCTCCTGCTCTCATTAATTAGTTCCTGATGTGCTGGTTCCTGCCTGAGAAACACTGGGGATTTCTGAGGCTTTGACAGAGAGGAGTCTGGAAAAGGTTAAAATCCTGAATTAGGGAATGTTTATCTGAGAAAGATTTGATTGACAGAATTTCTGGGATCAAGTACTTTTCTACACTGCAATAAAGGCAGTTATAGATTTAATTCTGTCTTTCTGCACCAGCTCTAGGGTCAGATGAATTGTACAGCCATGGTTAAAGCCAAAGGCTTTGCTTCTTGTTCGTGCTTTGCCAGTATTTGTGTGATTCAGAGGATTCTTCCTTGTGCAAATTACTACAACATCCCACATCTCCACAGGTCTACTGCCACCAGACAAGAGCATTTTTAGGATGATACAGAGGAGGGAGAACCCTGAGCTGAACAAATGGGCCATAGGTGAGAGAGCTCCCTTCAAATCCAACTCGAAATGCTTTGTGCCTCGGGAGATTATCTGATCATCTCCTTTTGCTCCCTCTAATCCAGTGGGTGATCACATCTGCTGACAGCTTTAAAATAATAATCTGAGCAGAACAAGCAATTCCCATGGGAAAGCTCTGACTGTACGTGCTTGTAAAGAAAAATGCCACTCTTTCCCCTTGTAGAACAAACCATGAGTATTAACCATCTGTGCAAGTATTGCAGTCCTGGAGAGCTCCATCCTTTTAATGGGAGCTTTGGATTTCATAGCAGGCGTTTAATCGGCTGGGGGAGTGTTTTCAGCCAGGTTATGTAAATGCTGTCAAGAAACCATGTGTCTGGAAAAGATGGATGTAAGGAATGTGCTAGCAGGAGGCAGAGGGGAGGCTGGATTGTTTCGGGGTTGCAGTTTCACAGCAGTGTTTTGTAAACCTGCTGATCAAACTGGCAACATCCACAACCCTTGGAAACAGGCCGAGCAGGACACTGTCACCCTACAGACCTGATGGGGCTTGGATGTGCATTCCAGGGAGATCCACTGTGGGAATCCAGTGCATAAATGTGGGAGGGAATAGGCTGAGCAGGAGAGGAGTTTGAGGCAGGAGTCCAGAGAATGAGAAATGGCAGGCACAAATGTTTGAAAGATAAAGTGTTCTCAAGTGGGTATCTGTATGTGCATGAATTTAGAGCATAGAAGAACTTGCCAGCACTCCTGGAGGTACCTGCCCTTTCCCCACACAGAAATTCCCAAAGAATTTCTTGCAGGAGTGAAAACGCTCTAAATTAAACCATTCCTAGGGACAGACCTCATCCCTGTGTCTCCAAGGTTTAGAGGTGGGAAAGCTGAACCATTCCTTCCTTCCCATAATGAGGAGAGACAGCTTCTAATTAGGATTCATTAGAGCTGCCCCAGGAAGCCGATGGGACCATTTTTCAGGATTCCTTGTTGGAATTATTTTTCGTCTCATGATGCCCTGTTGGCTCAGAGCTCTCCATTCTCTTCCCCAGGGCCTAGGGATGTGCTTTGAGTCATCTCAGTGCTGTGCCTAAAAGTGGGGATATGGGATCTTGAGAAGCCTTGGTGCTCTCACAGCCCTGGCACACCTCGGGGACAAGCACTGAGCAAACTGTGGGCATGGCCATGACACAGGAGAATGGGAACAAGGGAGCAAAATGAGCATAAACCTTGTCTTTTTGATGAGGTTCTAGGGTCAAACTCATCATCTAGAAGAGTACTAGAAACTGGAGTGCAAGGGGAATTGTCTTACATCCACAATTACCAGAAGAGGTCTGGATATTTTGGTGTGTTACTTGGTACTTGCCTTGAAACATCAGCTCCCAGAGTCAAAGTATTACGAGAGAAACTCATTATTCTTTCAAAAACCAATCTTTATTCCAAGAACTTACAGTGCAGGAAACCTCCACCATATGAGCTTAATTCCTTTGGAAAAAGAAAGCATCTTTCCCTTTTAATTCCACCTCATCTTTCACACTTTGGACTGGAAATCTTCCTGCAGAGGATATTTTGCCTCGAGTCCTGAACCGGTCTGTGGTTTGGGTTAGTTTTAATCCAAAGCAATGAGAATTGGATTCAAAGGGACAAAACCAAACAAGAAGGAGCAAAGAACATATTCTGCATGGAAAAGGCACCACAGCACAGCAACAGCCCTGTGACTCCACTGCCTGTTTGCTTTCAGTGTCACTCACGGAGCCGTTTAAAGGGAAGCCAATGCCCTTTAAACATGTGCAAAGCCTTTACTGCCTTTCCAAGGAACAGACATTTTTATTAGAGCCAGGGAACATTCCAGCTTCCAAAGGTAATAAAAATGCACTGTGCCAGAAAACAATAGCAAACTAGCAAGGGGGGGGGTTGCCTTGTTGAACTGAAGGGCCCTGAAGGATTCTGACCCCACACTCTGCTCAGCCCTGAAGCATCAGGCAGTCAAGTCCAGGGTGGCAGGGACTCCTCTTCTTCCACTGGATCCTTTTGTCTCCGTGTCAGGTTAAAGGCAGAGGTGCCAGGAGAAGTCTTTGCACGTGGTTAACATGGATAAAGCCTCAACTGTCCATTCCAGAGAAGCATTAGTGGAAAGAGGTGGTTGCACTGGAGGGGAGCCAGTGAGGCAGTGGGTGCAGCCCTGCCCACAGGAGAAGAGCTTGGCAGGGCTAATCACAGCCTGCTAGGCTCACCCCCAGATATGAGCCTTCCTCATATCCAAGAGAGAAGGACTTTATCTCCAGTTTCCTTCTCTTCCTCATGGGCTCTGTTCTACGCAGAGAGAAATTGTGCCACAGAGAGAACACTGGCACTCACACTGAAGTTTTTCTTCCTGCACGACCACTGAGCTTTGTGAAGTCCAGTGTTACTATTCAATGAATAACATCTGCTCAAACTCCCTGTGTTCAACTCACCTGCTGTAACACGGGCTGGGGAAGGACTCCAGACATGAGTATGACCAAGACAGCACATCATTCTGCAAGTCTTTCCAACACCTTTGTGTTGCTGGGCTTTATTTCTTCCTTTTCATAAACTAACCCAGCAAGGCATTACCCTACACACCACAAAACATTACTCCCTGCATTTATCTTGCAATATATATTCCAGGAAGTCTGCATCAGCCACAGCATTCTGGATCATCCAACAGTTTCTCTCACCTGTGCCTGGAAGTACAGACATTTTTTCCTTGCTGTGGGTGATTTGTCACTGTGTTCTTGCAGAGGAATTGCTGGGAAAAGCAGAGAACCTTTTAATTGTATTCCCATGTGAGTGGTTGGCTCAGCCAAGGCCGAGCAGGGAGAACACTTCTCAGAGAAAGAGGTGATGGTGGGAGGAGAAACCCTCAGCATGGAGCTGATACAGAACACTCAGCGGCGGATCTGCATGTTCTGCTTCCTCCTCCAGGATTTTCTGCTCTGCCATGTGGCATCCTGGGGTGACACAGAGACGTGAATTCCTCATGATCTCACTCCAGTGTTTTTCTGGGGGAAGCTTCATGCCTGCACAAGCGTTCCCTTGGAATGAGCCAGCCTCCTCAGTTGGACACAGGGCTGCTTTGTTTCACTTCGGGTTTGGTTTTGTGCTATTCAGATAAATGCGTGATACATCGAGCTGGAAAGATCATTTATGAGCAGCTTCAGCTGCCATCCCTGCTTGTGAGGTGTCAGCCAGGGGGATTTCAGGCTGGTTTTTAACACCCCCATAAGCCAAGAGCTGAAGTCATCTCTGCTTTGTCACTGTGTGTGTTAACTGTAGCCATCGACAGATTTATGGTGAGATTTTATATACTGCTTAATCATTGCTGATTTTAAATAGAGTAGACTTTCCTGAATCATGTAGTTGGTTCTGCAGATTTCATTCAGCATTTTTTCTGCACACAGATAAGGGGAACACAGTCTAAATGTATTTACCACAGAGATGTTGAATCTGAGGTCTGCAAACATCTGTTTTGCAGAACAAGAGGATCTCATCTACCACTCAGACTATCTGGGAATCCTCCTAAGGTCTTCAGGAGCCTCCTTCCAAGTGTACACCTACCTCCATGGCAGGGAAGGGATATGTTTAATAGTAAGACTTCAACAGAGAGAACAACATGGAGCTATAAAAATGGAAATCAGCTCCTGTTCTACAGCAACCTGTCAGAAATTCTCTCTGTGGCCAACAGTCAAGTTGAGAACAAGCTAATTACAGAGAGGCCTCTGCATACGAGAGGTTGTTACCTGCCTGTATTTCCAGCTCTGCGTGTCTGACCAGCCCAGAAGTGTTTGAGCACATTGTTCATTTGCCCCCCTGCACTCCTACCAGAGGCTGTATTTGGAGCTAAAATCTGCAGAAGTGCCTGTGACTCTCAGATCCTGTGGCTGGAGGCACAGGCAGCCAATTTGGCTTGCAGGCCCTCAGCTCCTGCACAAAAATGCACGTCCTGGCCAGCGCTGCCTGCAAAGTCAACCTCAAGGAGCACAAACTCTGCTTCTTACATAACACCAAATAATGAACCTTGTGCAAAGGGACTCACCCAGCCCTCTTCGTATCATTTAGACAGGAAAAAAGCCCCTTTAGGGCAAAGTAATTCAAGCCCCTCTCCTGCAGATGATGAGTTGATGGTCAGTGCTCTGCCTGTTAGGTTCAGTCCTTCAGTGCACTGACAAACACCCTGAGGAATGAGGCACAGGACAATTCTGCTGATGTTCCAGCTTTTTCACTGCCAGTTACTCCCCTCTTTCTCTGCTCTTTTTTTTATTTACCATTGGCACGTCCTCCCTACCCTCCAGTTCAGCACAAAGGGACACTGCAGTGTCTCACCTTCCCCGCTGCAGTTTCCTCCCACCAGATTTCACATCTGGGGTGTGGATAGAAAAGAGTGAGGTGAGCCCTTGGAATCTCCTTCCCTGGGCACCACAGGGACAGTCAGGAGCAGGGACTGGGCTCTGGTAGGGGAATGAGGGGATGACCAGCATTACAATGTCTCCTTCCCACACAGTCCTGCAGCAAAGATGGGATGTCCCTTCTGAGACCTTCAGTGCCAGGATTTCATGGTCCAGGTTTTCAGCTGCTGCAGGAGCTGCTGTTTGCAGAGATCTCCAACCCTGGGTGTACAAGGGGCTCGGGGTTCACTGAGGACTGGAAGGGTGGGGCTGTGGGGTGCGGGTTCACTTTTAAAAATTAACTCAGTTTTAAGACAGGACCTGGCAACATTTACAGCACAAGCACCACTCATAAAATCGGGTTGTGTGCTCAGTGCAGCCAGGGAGGCACAAGGACCTAATTCCCCTTGGTGCAGGGAGGAATGAAGCCAAACATTCATTACAGAACTTGACCTCAGGTACGTGAGTAAGTTGTGTGAAACAGTGCAGGAGCAGGGGAAAAAAGGAGGATTAGTTTCCTTGTGTACTCTGGGGCTGGGACCAGGTTCAGCTCTGGTGTAATCCCACTGATTTCAGTGCAGTCACACTTGGGATCACTTTGGGATTTTGAAGGATACTGCACTCACAGGCTTCCCCAAGCATTAGCATTCCAAGGTGGTAGAAATTCATCCCATAATACAGTGCTGAGAATTTTAAAATAATAAAGAAGCCAAGATGCCTGCTGTCACCATTGCCAGCTAATTATAGCAGCACGGACAGGCTTCCCTTGCAGAATTCCATATGCTGTATTCCTCCAGCACAAGAAATACACCATATTAAAGAGGGGCAGGCTGGGAAGACATTTCTGATTTTGAAATCCTTTAACCATGAAGTTAGAAACAGATGAAGTCATTGAATGGAAATTTGCCTATTATTTTTTTATTTTACATATAGCTTTTTTCTCAAGTCTCTAGATGTGCTTCAGTGGAAATGGGCAGAGGGCAGGGGGAGAACTTGATATTTAGCAATTTATTAGGAGTTTCCTTACTAGATTTCTGCACTCAACTCTGGGCTTTAGGCACAGCCACCCCAGAATTCAGGTAGTTTTCCACCTGGCACTACTTGGACACTCAGCAAAGGCCAGAAGTCTGGAGAAAACAGATTGATCCAGTTTTCCTGTTTTTCAGTGATGCTGAGCATTGGATGGATCCTGTCTTAGACATTGTCTGGAGCAGCCATGGTGGGAAGAGGGGACTCCAAATTCACTTCAAACAGCAGAACTGGTGGTACAGGTGATTATCTCACACAGGGAGGTTCTCTGTCATCCCCACCTGCTACAAGTGCTCTTAATTATTCTTCTTGGTACATTTTCCAGTTGTTTTACAGCGCTAAAAACTGTTGGAAACGAATAAAGAGGAATTTCCCTTGGGTTTGGATTCTATTAAGCCGTGGTTCCATTTGCTTCAGAGGAGAGACCTAAATCTGAATTTAGGTCTGAATTGCTGAATTCAGTCTGAACTGAATTTCCTCAAAATTAATTCCCAAAGCTGGGCACTGGATGTAGGTCACTCTCCTTTGTTCTGAGACTCAGCTGAGCTATAAATACCACTCATTTTTTGCTAAAAAGTGGAAGCACACACATCCCTGCTGTTCTATCCAGGTCAGTGCCTCTGAAGGCAGTGCCACAAGGTGTAACTGTGTGACATCCGTGCGGGATCCAGGGAAAGCTGCTGCTTCCAGGCTCTGCTTTCAAGGAGAGAATTCTCTGGACCACTTTGTCCACATACAAATTCCTGTATTAAGCATGCAAAACAGCACTTAGGGACAGTTCTTAGGGAACAGTACAGTTCTTAGGGAAAGTGTCCTTCTATACATGACCCAAAGACACATTTTGGACAACATGGTTTTTTTTCCACGGACAGTTCACCTTCCAAGAACATCACTCTGTTCCTGCTGCTGGTGTTGCCATCACACAGGGCCAACCTTGGCGGCCCAAGTTCTCCCTGTGCCGTGTCAGGAAGCTGAAAAATGTCAAGGAGGCTTCCTTTGGGGAAAAAAAAGGCAGGTTAACAGGGCTAAATCCGCATGGCCTGGCTGACCCTGCAGTGGCCGATAGAAGGTGCTGAACAGGAAGCCTAAGAAATAGTCGGTGGATATTTCTGTGTAACAGCGGCATCCAGTGGGCAAAGAAGGATTCCTGGTAATGTCTTTGAAAAAACCAGGATAGGGCCACGAAAGAGCAGAGGTTTCTCTCCCATATCCAGGGCTGTGCCACCACAGCCCGTTGCAGCAAAACATCACAATGTCCGAGTTTTCCCTTACGCCCAACCTGAGTTTTCATTGCTGCATTTTAACCTATTAATTTTGGGCTGCTGATGGCTGAGAAAGTCCCTTCACAGACAGTCTTAACACATTTTTCCAATTATTTATTTATTTATTTATTTTTTAAGAAAGAGAGATTAGCTGGACAAAAAAAAACCCAAAGAAACAACCTGACACAACTCAGAGCCTGGGCGTGCAAGTTCACCTTTACAACAAGGGCCAGCAGAAGGAAGGCCTAAGTTACCTCTGTATTTATTGAGTGAACCCAAAAGCATGTGGTCCAGATGTGAATGGATCTTGTCAGACAACTGATGCTGGCTGCACTCACCTGTCTCCAATGTATTGCTATATTTACACTAACAAAAATCCTCCTGGACAGAAGCACGCTGAGGGAGGGAAACACCAGTGCATGCTCAGATCCACTTACCACCTTCCTAAATCCTTCCCAGCACTCAGTCTTCACCTCCTTGTCAAAGGGTGGCCTAAAATGCAGTTGTGGTCAGGGCCAGGGCAGATCAATTCATCATTTCACATGTTCACAGTCAGCCCAACGTGTTTAACTGGCCTGGTCAACATCGCTTGTACGCAACCCAGAGGACAAGGGACACCGAGTCCTCCTGCTTGGCTTGATCAAATGGCAGTGACAAGCTTGTTTTTGGACAGGTCCTTTGTACCCTGTAGGCATCAAACTTACAGTAACAGCTACTGTGCTGTGGCACTGTCTCAGAAATTTGCCCTCTTCACTCTCCATAAGCTCCAGGCAACGCTGCTGCCTGATGTCTCTGTTTCCTCTGAGTTTTAGGGTTCTGATCGTGTTCCTGATGGGCAGGATGGGATGGCATATGTGATTTTTCTTTATGACCTTGCTGCCATATTCCTGTTGTGATTGCAGGGTGTTACACTGGCAAGGTCTTACCTCACTTAGCCAGCATGTTTTCAAGGTGTCTCTGACCTCAGCAGGGGTACAGTCAGTTAGTTGACTATATGTGTCCTACCCCAGATAGGAGAGGTTTACATGGATACTGTCATCAGTATCGTCATCAGAGACGTGACACAAACTTGGAAATTGACTCTGAAAGTCAATATAAACACAGTAGTAATTGTGCTTTTGGGTTCAAGGACAGGCTAGAGGGAGCTCTGAGCAATCTGGTCTAGTGGAAGGTGTCCCTGCCCATAGCACGGGGTGGAACTGGATGATCTTTAAGGTCCCTTCCAACCCAAAGCATTCCATGATTCTACAGTACAGGTGTTCAGATTCCTGTGTGGTGGCACTTAATCTCATCCAGGCAGAAGGTTGGAGGCAGGCAGTGGGAAGGGGATCTCAAAGCCCTCCTGGCCACCTGCCAAACAAGGACACAAATCTCCCTTAGAGTTCACACCCTCATGGAATGGTTTGGGTTGGAAGGAACCTTAAAGGTCATCCAGTTCCACCCCCTGCTATGGGCAGGGACATCTTCCACCATCCCAGGTTGCTCCAACCTGGCCTTGGACATTTCTAGGGATGGGGCAGCCACAGCTTCTCTGGGCAACGTGTGCCAAGGCCTCCCCACCCTCACAGCCAAGAATTCCTTCCTGATATCCAATTCTCCTAACACCCAATTTTCCTAACGTCCTATTCCTTCCTTTCTTTCCTAATACCCCACTTCCTTCCTAATACCCCATTCCCTCCTTAACATCCAATCTAAACCCGTTCCCTTTCACCTCGAGCCCACCAAACCCAGGACCTACTGGACTAAGCCATCCTAAAAACGGCCCAAAAAACCCGCAATCCCTCGTTTCGCGCTCACACACACACACACATACACACACACACAGTGCGGTTCGCGCATCCCTCCCGGGGCCGCTCCTGCATCCCGGGAGCATCCTGCATCCCACCACCCCCCCGCATCCTCCGCCGCGCCGGGCGGTGCCCGCGGCTCCCCGGGGCCTCCCGGGAGTTGTAGTCGGCGGTGCCCGGAGCCGGTCGGGGTGGAACTACGGCTCCCGTCGTGCCGCCGGAGGGCGGGCGGGCGGAGCGGGCGGGGCGGCCCCGGGGTCGAGCGGCGCCGCTGCGGCAGCAGCTCCGCGGGGCCACGGCCCGGCCGCTTCCCGGCGCTTCGGCGGGGCTTTGGGAGGAGCCCCCGGGTGCTGCCGAGGGTGCCCCTGGGTGCTGCCGAGGGTGCCGGTGCCCAGCTCGCCGCCGGGGGGTCCCGGGGGGCTCAGCCCGCCCCGCGCTCGGGGCGCTCCCGCTGTTCCGCCACCTGAGCCCCGCCGCTCTCCCCCCGCCCGGGCCGCGCTGGAGCAGCTGCTGCTGCTCCGAGGATGAAGGAGGGAAGGGAGGCAGGGCAGCCGCTGGAGAAGGGCTCTCGGGGTTCTCCGCTCTCCCCGCGCTCTCAGGTAGGTGTGTGGGTTTCCCCCCGGTTTCCCCGCTGGGCTGAGCCGGGATCGGCGCTGCCCGCCCGGAGCGCGGCCGGGGCTGCCCTTGCCGCCTTTAGGCGGGGCTGGGGCCGCCGGTGGGGCGAGTCCGCTGGCTCCTGCTCCATTTTCCTTTCTCCTGGCTGCCCTGGGGGATGTGAGCACACATCCTGCTCCCGAACAGGTACTGCAGGTAAGTCCTCGCTCGCCAAGGTGAGACCTGAAAGGCGGGCGGGGGTTCCTCGGGGGCGTTTCGCGTCCCCGCGGCTGTGCCGGCTCCAACTCGGCACTGAAGCACATGTGGCTTTTTCTTCCCCTCTCCCGTGTTTCCGTGATATTTGCGGTCTTCCCGATCTGACAAGAGGCATGGAAGCAAGGGCCGGACTTAAACCCGGAGAAGTTGATACAGCTGCACTGGAAGCACTAAATGTGTTTGCTCTGATTTCCCTGCAGGCGCTCGGCTGCAGAATTACTTTCTGAATGTAACAAATTCCAATTTCTGCCTCGCTGAGAAACAAGTGAGCCCTGGCTCACCTTCATGGAGGTCACTTGAGCTTGGCTTTACTGCTCAACCTTCTCTCTTTTTGGCTAAGAGCCTTATTACATCCTCTGCACTCCTCTGTTGCTATAGCAGGAGTTTATTTGGCTCGAATGAGATACCATTTTTATTTCTTCTCTCTTTAGTAGCTCCTTGGTCTCCTAAAACTGCTTCCTATGACGAATGATGCAGTTGTTCATCCTTCTAGGACCTTCCTCTGTACTTGATTACCTGTTGAATTTTTCATTCATGGTTTCAGAGTGTAGATGAGTGAATTGTCAAAGGATGCAGTTACTGTAAATAACCCACATTACCCACATTGTTTTGAGTGGAATGATGCTGTGTGACATGTTGATAATGGAAATTGGAAAGGGAAAGCTTCAGTAGCTTTGGCAGAGCTAGAGAAGGTCTTGCCCCCTTTTGAGCTTCGCTTTCTTCTCTGAGTTGTAGCTGTCTAGGTTTGAGTCTGGAGCAGGTAACTTCTGTTGAGCAGGTGATGGTTCCCTTCAAGAAGGTCTTTTCCAACTAACAGGGCAGTAGATGGGGTGTCCCAGCTCTACCACTGGTGTATTTTCAGTACCTTATGCCTGTTTTCTGTACTGATCTCATCTGTTTCTGTGGTGGAAGGATGTAAATTCCTTTAGAACCAAAGTGTGGCTGCAGCACATTAACAGTTTCTCTTTTTTAGGCTTCACAAAGGTAAATGTGTTTGCAATCCCTTCCTCTTTGCACAGCACAGCTCTCTGAGTCACTGACACGAGGAGAATCTTCATACTTGTGTGATATTTGGCTTGGTTCAATTCTCTGCTTATTCTGATATTGCTGTATAGCATCATATGTTTTGACATTTATTTTGAGTGCATGTTTGAAGCTCTGTGGCTGTGAAAATCCTGTGCCAAATTCATCAATAAAGAGTCTGTTATTTTCCTGCTTTGGTCTGCAGTGGCCACTGATCCACTGCTGGGATTGTCTGGAAGAGCTGGGAGGCCATGCACGGCCCCTTGCCACTGTAATGTCTTGGAAAACCTGTGGAAGTGCTGCAAGTGTGGTGGTTGCAGTTGTCTCCTTCCATTTTTACATGGAAAGGGGGATGTGCATGGCCTTCTAAGCTGCCTTGATGAAGAAGTGGGTGGCTACAGACCCCCATGGGCTGCTCAGAGAGCAGTTGTCTCTGGAACAAGCTTGTCTTGTGCCTTGTGTTTGTGTACCAGTGGTATTATCAGCAGTCCTGGTTGCTCACAGAGCCCAGTCCTGGTCTCTCTGAAGTTGAAGGCTTTCTCCAGCCTCATTCAGCCTCAGTTGCTCTGAGGTCGTGTTGTCCCTGCCTGTTCCCATCAAATCTGTTTGCCTTGCTCATCATCTCTGCTGCAGAGCTGCTCCTGGGCTCTGGCAGGACTCAGGGATGAATGTCACCGTACCTCTCACAGCAGCACTGATCATGCCCTTTCATTTTCAGTTGCTGTTTTCCGGGGATCCAGGAATAGAATGGAAAGTCCTGGGAGCAGACAATTTGAGTTCTGGTTGGTTTTCAGGGATTCTCTACATTCATGGCTTATCAAGGTCATTTTTGGAGGGGCCAAAGTGTTGTAATACAATGTGCTCAGAGGGAGACCACCACACTTTTCAATACACTCTCACTAAAAGCTCTGATGGGAGAGAGATCATTGGATACTCTTCTCTTCTTAAGCAAAGAGAAGGTGGAGTTTCTCATTTCTTGAGAGACTTAGAGGATTTAAATATTTCTTTTCTCTCTGTGATGAGAGTTGTGGTGGTGGTTGAAATTTCCAGGAACACAGAAATAGTCTTCCAGCACTTAGACTGGAAAACCAGTGAAGTTACATGTGTGTGAGCAGGAGAGTCAATGGCTTGATCTTACTCATCCACATTCCCTGATGTGACCCCAAGGAATGCAGGGATGCATCCTGGATCATGGGTTTGTGCTCCCTTCTTTCCAGAGACTGGTATGGGCCAGGCTGTGGAGAACAGAACTTGGAGCTGGGATATGTGAGCTTCGTTCCTGGCTCTGCCACCAGTTCCTTGGAGAACTGTGGCTCCATTTCCCCTCTGTGGAGTGTTCCTGTGTTCTTTAAAATGCTCAGAGCAAAAAGATGGCATCTGTAATTGTAAAATGTACAAACCTGTAAGTGAATTGTGTACGTGCTGACCCTCAAACCTTCACTGAGTCCCAGGGAGGGAAGCAACAGCTACTGCTCAATTCCTTCTGCTCCTACGCAGCCAGCATCTCTCTGGCCAAAGGCATGTCAGGGTAGATTAGACTTAAACCTTTTGATCTGCTTTCAGAGCACAGAAAGGGCAAGTTCCAGGCTGGAAACGGGCAGGAGTGCAGTGTTGCCCCTTCTGAAAGCCTGCAGGGGATCTGAAGTCAGTAGGATGAGCTCCAGGGGCTCATCAGAGTCCAGCAGGTTTTCTGCTCAGCTCGCTCTGTACCAGTCTGAGGTAACTACTCTTCATCTGCAAGAGCTGGAGGATGTTGTGTTTGTTCCTAACTCAGAGGATTTGTAATCCCATTGTACCTCCACTGCTGAGGGCACCAGGCTCTAAACCCCTCTGAGCAGCCCCAGCACTGCCTTTTCTCAGCCCACTGTTCAACCACCTCCCTTCTTGCAGGACTTCAGAATTAATTCCTCTTGATTTTTCCACTCCTGCAGTAAGTTAGTCTTTTGATTTTTGCACAACCCGTGGGGATACTTCCTGCCTTCCTGGACAGACAGGGCAATTGTGGGATTAGATTGGAGGTTCATGAACTTTGAAGTGATTTAAGTCGGGTTTTAAGGGTAAATAGGAGTTGATAGCTGGTGTGAGAGAGCTGCAGACCTGAGCCTTACCAGGGCTCAACACCATCAGCTCTGGGCCAGATGGTCTTGCCTCTGAGAAATACATTAGAGCAATGTCAAGTAAGAGCACAGTTGAAATCCGCTGCCAAGACAGATTTCTCACTGTTGGAATATGTTTCTGTCTGATCCTCTATTTCTAGATGATTGAAAATAGTTCTGGAAGGGATTTTGCTGAGGCCACCTAGTCCATCCTTTCCCACAAGGCATGATAAATACACTGAAACCCTTCCTGAAGGGTCTGTTAAGCTTGTTCTTTAAGTAATGGAGATGTTCTAGCTGCCCTGGATGACTTGTATTTGACTTTATTAAGCTCTTTTTTTATATATTATGGCTTTTGTCAGTGTTCTGAGCACAGAAAGACCTGCAAGGGATGCAGGTGGTTGAGTATTGACCTCTTAATGCCAAGGGCCAGAAAATTGATGGTGGTTCTTGGCAGGAGATGGGATGCAATGCTGCTGGATTTTTGTTTTCCTTCTGCCACAGGGATCTTCCATGGGAAAGTTAAAAGACCATTCTCCCGTTTTTTTCTGTGTAAAGTGAAAAAGACCTTGATTCAAACTTAGCAAATAATGTTGTTTGTTTGGGTTTTTTTTTTCCTTAAACAACATTACCTAGTGGTCCCGTGTGTGGGCAGGGAGGGGTGTGTGTTTGTTTGTACTGTAATGCAGTGTAAATTTAACTCTGAAACCCGCTCTTGAGGAAAAAGTGGATTCTCATCAGCCCCAGCTACTGAGCTTTTCTGGGCTGGAGGCAACAATCTGCAAACTGTCGGGTCCAATTAAAGCAAATGGCTGGAGCTGTTTTTTCTCCCTCCTGGAGAGAACACAGTTCATCAAAAGCCAGAAGGAAATTTCATCGGGCTCATGAGCAATTATCTCGTGGGATGTAATAAGAGCCATCCACTAGATGCCCAGTGTGAACTTTCACTTATAATCACTTTTAATTCTCCAGTGGGCAGATGAGCACTGATCTCAGCAATTTGAAGCCTGGAGTTGTTGTGTTCGATAGAAGCTGGTAGAGGGAACTTGTTCTTCTGTGGGGTTTGACTTAGAAATCTGAATTTTGAACGTCCCTGACCTGGCAAAAGGTATTCTGCCTTTTTGTGTGTGGTGGGTTGACCCTGGTGGGCAGCTGAGCTGCTTCCTCACTTCCATCCCCTGGGATAGGGAAGGGGCTGCAGGGGTCAAGTTGAGAAAGCAGGATTTCATTAGTTACAAGGGTTGCTTTGGAAGGCAAAGACTGACTCCAAACATCCCCCCCTTCCTGTTTCTTCCCCATTTTTTATTCCTGAGCACCATGTCATGGTGGTTATCCCTTTGGTCACTTGGGGTCAGCTGTCCTGGCTCTGTTCCCTCCTGAATTCCTGTGCTCTCTCAGCCCCTCACTGGCAGGGCAGTGTGAGGAACAGGAAAGGCTTTGGTGCTGTGTGAGCTCTGTTCAGCACCAGCTAAAACACCCCTGCGTTACCAACCCTGGTTTGGTCCCAGATCCAAACCAGAGCACCATCCAAGCTGCTGTGAAGAGAATGAAGTGAACCCCAGCCCAAACCAGTGCTCTGTGGTGCACCACAACCTCTCCTGGTGGAAGCCCGTGACAGATGTTTATTTTTGTCACGCTGGTGGTGTTTCCCAAAGGTAATGTTTGCTTTTTTATGGTTTAAAGCAAATATTGACCATTGTGCAATCCAGTGAATTTCCTGGTCTGGTCCATTGGTTAGCAGGGAGCTGGTTCATGAAAAGTGCTGTGCTCCTGGGGGATCGTCTGCCTCAGACTGGCACTTTCTTTTTGGCTGATTTTGTTACTCGTGGCTGACAGAAATCCCTTTTCTGTCCGTGGAGCTTGGTGACAAAACCAGTTTGGACTGAGGCTGTGCAGATTAGGGCTCAGTTTTTGAAGCATGTTCACTTCTCTGGGTCTGTTGTCATCGCAGGGGGGTTGAAGTTTGAGCGAAGTGAGAACTGGAGGTTCAAGGTCAGCTCAGTTCAGTCCTGAGTTGAGTCCTGCCATATTTGTCCATAATGAACCCAAAATGTAAGATAGGCAACTTCTCTATAACTTCTTCCATTTTTAGGATCTATTCTGAGCTTGTTTGCCGTTTTTCAGGAAACCAGAATGCTGGGATCAAGCTTCTCAGAAAGGTTTGCCCAAAACTACCGGTCCTGAGTATTAATAAATTTGCCAGTGCTTCCTTTAGGCCTCCATCCTTTAACAAGGTGAAAGAATAGCTGGTAAACCAGCATGATAACCTCTGAAACATTGCTGCTACAGCTTGCAAGGGAAGGGAACGTTCCCCCTCTCACCATAACAACTCGGGTGCTAGAACACAATCGGTGTAAATGGAATGTGAAATTCAGTGTAGGCAAAACAGATCAATGGGCTGGCATTTGCAGAGGACAAGTGTTGATTGCAGAGATAAAATGCTCTCGGTGGGACTCTGAGCAGAGTGCCTGGCTTGGTATTTTTAGCCTTTCCTCCCTCTGTGTGCCAGTGTTTGAGGATGTTGGGATGTGTCCCTGACGCTGGAATGACAAGATATTAATCCCTGAGCAAAGGCGTATTAATCACCTGCTTTATTCTGTTTATGTAATGCAGTTAAATATACTTGGGGAGCAGGTGAGGTTTGGGACATTGAAATTATTTAACCTCACAGGCTTTTTTGGTTTTTCTTGATTGATTGGTTTTACCAGTGGCAGCTGCCCCATTTCTGATTTTCCCCCCCCCCGTTTTTCAGCTGAGACTAATTTATCAGGAGAATGGCTTCGTTTATCTGCTGTTGATATTTAAGCCACAAAAACATCATCTGCTCTTCTCTCTCCCTCCCCTGTGCCAGAGATGGCATTTTGCAAAATTTAGACTAAACAGAATTCCTGACTGCACATGGGAAAGGGAAGGAAAGGATCACTGAGGTCTTGTGGCTCTGCAGTGGAATATCACAGGATCTCAGAAGGATTTGGGTTGGAAGGGACCTTAAAGGTCATCCAGTCCCACCCTCTGCCATGGACAGGGACACCTTCCACTAGACCAGGTTGTTCCAAGGTTCTTGGGCACTTCCAGGGATGGGGCAGCCACAGCTTCTCTGGGCAACCCATGCCAGGGCCTCGGCACTCTCACAGGGAAGAATTTCTTCCCTGTATCCCATCTAAACCTCCTCTCTGTCAGTTTGAAGCCATTCCCACTTGTTCTGTCACTCCAGGCTCTTTTAAATAGCCTATTAAATAATATTAAACTGTTCACTTCGGCCAATTCTGCAAATCCTTTTGCTGGGCTGCAGGGGGGTCAGAGTAGACAAGGAGAGAGATTTACGAGTGGCAGAGCTGGCTGTTGAACTGGTGTGGGTTGTAGGTGAGGTAATAAAATGCTTGGCAAAAGTCTCCAGAGTGGAAACTACTGGAAAATGGAGCTGGGAATGCCAGGGTTCAGGTGTGGTGGGAGGCAGGGAGGGTCTCTCTGGGCTTGGAAGTGCCCAAGGCAGCACACCTGGGTCAGGGCTGGGGAATTCTGGCCTCACCCAGGAGGTGCAAGGCAATGTTTGGATGGTGGTGGGTCCAGAAGGGTTGTTTGCTGTGTGTTTTGCTGGTTTCCTGCTCAGTTTTCATTCACTAGTGATTATATTTGTGGGAGTTGTGTGTATCCTTGAGAGCAACTGCACTGCACCCTGTTAGTGAGAGCTCGTGTGTGTGTTTGCTGTGCTCTCGCTGTGCTGAGGAGAAGGAAGAGTGAAAGGTAAGGCTGCATTTGAGCTTTTTTTTTGCATGGATATTAACTTTGGTAATTAACTGAGCAGCTTTGAGCCTTGGGCTCCAAGGGCTATTTGCTGGTTGTTTGCTGTTATTAAAGAATATGAAAGTATTAGTGGGGGAGGTTGGAGATTTCAGGCTCGAGTGAGCTGCTGTGAAGAGACCCTGTAATAGGAGTTCTGCTACAGCCACCCCCACATGTGTTCAGAAATGATGTGCAGAAATGAGGGAAGTGTCCAAGTCTGAGCCTGTGCTGCTCTTTTGGAAATTTACAATTGCCTAGGGAAGCATCCTCTGGATAGGCAAATCTCTGTAGGGTGGAATAATTCACCTGAGAAGACAATTCAAACTGCAAAATGTGTGTAAGGAAGAGAGAGAAAAAAACCTGCTTTTTTTTTTTGTTGTTGTTGTTGTTGGTTTAAACACTTCCTCTGTTTGCCTTGCTGTTCAAATAATGTGATCCCCGAGTTGCATGCACTGATTCTGCCAACTGTTTACACCACTCCTGGATTATGTTTGCTTTGTATCCAGAGCAGCAGCAACCTTTGTCTCCTGTGAGATGGATATTGGGTTGTTTCTAGAGCACCTTCTGCCTCCAGAGCAGTTGAACATTGGCAGAAATTTGCCACAGTTATTGCAACTGAAGGTGCTGACGTGTTTTCCCTTTGTTCCAGTAAAGTATTATTGGGATTTCCTAGGAATGGACTCACAGATATGCCTGGGCTGCTCTTTCCTGTGTCACAGCAGACAAGGTCAGAATGTTACCTCAGGATTCAGAAATATGCTTGTGTCTTATAATGGATTATTTGTTCATAGTTGCTTTAAATTCCCATGGGGAAACTGATGTTTTCTCTGTGAATCATTTCTGGCAGCTGTACCTATCCTTCCCTGGAATAATTATGACCTAGACAGCATCAAGAGAGGAGTATTTGCTTCAGTGAGTGAAACATTTCCACTTAGGAAGTAAATAATGCTGCTCTGGCAAGGTTCAGCCTGCAAGAGCACTGTAATTCATCTCATAAAGGTTTTGAACAGCCCTTTATTCTTGTTATGCATCTCCCCTGCAGAGCAGATGGGAATGCAGAATGCATTTGGTGCATTCTTGTGTGGAAAATGGAATATTCACATTAGGAAGACGGCCTTGGATCAGCCAGCAAGGGGTTGGTGGGGTCTTTGCAGCCCAGACAACCCTGTTAACTGGAATTCAGCATCACAGGAGCACATTGAGCTAGAGCAGCATCCAGGGGTGGTGGGAAGGGGCACAATGTGGGGGTTTGCCCTGTCTGTAGGTCCCACCTTTCTGGGCCAAGGTTGGTGCTGAGCTCCTGGACTGCTCTGTTCAGGTCACCAGCTGTCACGTGCCAGCCTGCCCTGCTCTTTCCAGGTGGCAAGGGATTATCCTCCTTTGTACTGCAGAGACTTCAATTTTGTGGGTTTGTGGCACAGCCTGGAATGTTCTTTTGTGATGGATAATTGCTGGAACTGGCACTTCCTTCCTGGAAATGCTGGGAGTTGTGATGGAGCCTGTGCTGTTTCATTCATTCATTCATTCATTCATTCCTGGGGAGAGGAAGAAGAAGGTCCAGTGAAATGGCATAAAACCCTTTAGGCTGGGAAGTGTCACTCTGTCCTCATGGAAGATATCTTGTGATATTCATTGTTTCCTTCCCTAAGCATGCAATTCCTTTTCCCTCTGTTATTACCTACCCCACCTTCCTCCTGTTCACTCGGACGAAAACAGGAAGGATGGTGGTGGTTGATTTTAAGGAAAAGGCCTGTAGGAATAACTGAACTACGTTTCTCTTGCACCTTTGCATTGTTGGGTGCTCCCATTTGTTTTCTCAGGCTCTCGACTGGTTCACAGCAGCCTTTAAAAAAAGCAGTTCTGCCTTTTAGTTGAAGGAATAAATAGTCCACTGATCTGGAGGAAGAGGGGATCACACAAATCTCATTAGGCCCTGCAATGCTTTCTGAAAAGGATATTCTTTGATGATTCCTGCTTTCATAAAGGCAGTAAACCCTTGTGCACCTTCAGCTCAGCAATGTTACATCCACCTCCACTGCTCTCAGTGGAAGAGTCGCCCGAGGCATCTTTTGGTGATGATTAGAACGAGAGATGACGGGAGGTTCACGAGGACATTGGGGTTTGATGTTGCTGTCGTGTGACAGGTGTCTGGATGTCACAGGAAAAGTCTGAAGCTGCAGAGGTGCTGAAGCTGAGCAGGAATCGGCCTCTCCCTGCACGCCAGGAACATGATTTTGCATCAGACGACTCCCCCGCACGTTCAGTCGGGGCTCTGGGGCTGAGGAAGGGCTTAGTTTTAGGTTCTTGGTGGTTTCAGTTGCTTTATTGGGGGGGGGGGGGGCATCGACAACACGTCACAGGGCCCGGAGCTGCTCCTCTTGCTGTGTCTGAGCACATCCCTGAGCGGGGCCAGGATTGTCCCCCTGACACTTGTCACCCCGGGCTGAGCTGCTCTGTGTCGTGGTGGTGGGTGAGGTTTGCTTTTGGCACCTGCTCTCTCTGGCCCTTGGCCTTCTGTTGGGTCTCGATTTTCAAATTTTTGAGACAATATTGGATATTAAGGAGGTGGACCCAGGGATGCCACAGTAGATTTTTTCCGGGTCCTAAATGTTGAAAGCCACGCTCTTCTCCTCTGTCTTGCTGTTGTGGTAAAGAGAGAAAGCAGGGTTTGATGATCTGATTCAAATCAAAATTGAGGATGTGATGCATCTGTGTGGTATTCACCTCATTTACCCATTGCCATGGCAACAGTTGGAAAGGCTATCCCAAGCTTTAACTGATCCCAGCACAAAATCTGCTCTGCTTATTGCAGGTAAGCAATAATAGCCCTTCCCTGTTCCTGCTCATTGATAAACAGCAGGGAAAGACTGAAATTTATCTGACGTTGGCAATGTTTTTAAAAACCGCAGGGAAAACAGACAAACGTTTCTTTCAAGCGCAGTTTTCAAACTTCCTGTGTCCCCAAACCGAAACCAAAACTAACTTTGAGGGCGAGTGAAACTCCCCCCTGCAGGGTTAAGGGATGAAGTGCAGTGTTAAGTGATGAGGTGCATATGAAGGGTCTTCCTGAAAAATAGGTGGGTATTGAATTTTTATTGCTGAAATCACAGGGCTGGTGCTTTCCTGGACATTTATTCCAACTCCCTTTACTGGGTTTTTTTGTTTCTGCTGTCGGTGGCTGTTGCATTTATTCCTGAGTTTGGAGTCAAGGGCTGGTACTGGGGTGTGTAAAGACTCCTTGCCCAGTTCTCTTCCCTCATCCACAGAGCTCTGGAAGAAGCTTTTGGATGTTGTTACAGATGATTATGTGCCTTGGAAGTCTGGCTAGTTTGTGTATCATTCCCACCTGTGCTAAAGCTGTGAGGATCCCTGCTTTTAATAAAGTACATTTACTTGAATCTTATCTTTTAAATATTACTTAACTAAAGCAAGAAAGTATTTAAATATTTTACGGATAATCCAAATAATTATTTTAAAGCAAATATTATTTAAATCATCTTAATATAAATAGTTTAAATAATTCTTTAAAAATATTATATTTGAATAAAGTAAGTGTATGTAGCCAGCAGGTCAGGCTTGTCCTGTTCCAGGTTGTTCTGGGAGGGGGGATGTGATGTGCTGGGTGTTACCCACGTGTGGATCCCTGTTTTTAATAAAGTACATTTATTTGAATCTTATCTTTTAAATATTACTTAACTAAAGCAAAACAGTATTTAAATATTTTACAAACAATCCAAATAATTATTTTAAACTGTTCTACTGAAGCAAATGTTATTTAAGTTGCCTTAATGTAAATAGTTTAAATAACTCTTTAAAAATATTACAGTTGAATAAAGTAAATGTGTGTAGTTGGTGGGTCAGGCCTGTCCTGTGCCAGGTTGTTCTGGGAGGGGGGATGTGACGTGCTGGGCATTACCCACGTGTGGATCCCTGTTTTTAATAAAGTACATTTGCTTGAGTCTTATCTTTTAAATATTACTTAACTAAAGTGAAACAGCATTTAGATATTTTTACAAACGATCCAAATAATTATTTTAAAGCGTTCTGCTAAAGCAAATATTATTTAAGTCGTCTTAATATAAATAGTTTAAATAACTCTTTAAAAATATTACAGTTGAATAAAGTAAGTGTATGTAGTTGGTGGGTCAGGCCTGTCCTGTGCCAGGTCATTCTGGGAGGGGGGACGTGACGTGCTGGGCATTACCCACGTGTGGATCCCTGTTTTTAATAAAGTACATTTATTTGAATCTTATCTTTTAAATATTACTTAACTAAAGCAAAACAACATTTAAATATTTTACGAACAATCCAAATAATTATTTTACAGCGTTCTACTAAAGCAAATGTTATTTAAGTCGTCTTAATATAAATAGTTTAAATAATTCTTTAAAACCATTAACTGAATAAAGTAAATGTGTGTAGTTGGCGGGTCAGGCTTGTCCTGTGTCAGGTTGTTCTGGGAGGGGGGATGTGATGTTCTGGGAGGGGGGACGTGATGTTCTGGGAGGGGGGACGTGATGTTCTGGGAGGGGGGGACGTGATGTTCTGGGAGGGGGGGACGTGATGTTCTGGGAGGGGGGGACGTGATGTTCTGGGAGGGGGGGACGTGATGTTCTGGGAGGGGGGGATGTGATGTTCTGGGAGGAGGGGATGTGATGTTCTGGGAGGGGGGGATGTGATGTTCTGGGAGGGGGGCTGTGATGTTCTGGGAGGGGGGCTGTGATGTTCTGGGAGGAGGGGATGTGATGTTCTGGGAGGGGGGGATGTGATGTCCTGGGAGGGGGGGATGTGATGTCCTGGGAGGGGGGGATGTGATGTCCTGGGAGGGGGGGATGTGATGTCCTGGGAGGGGGGGCTGTGATGTTCTGGGAGGGGGGCTGTGATGTTCTGGGAGGGGGGCTGTGATGTTCTGGGAGGGGGGACGTGATGTTCTGGGAGGGGGGACGTGATGTTCTGGGAGGGGGGACGTGATGTTCTGGGAGGGGGGCTGTGATGTTCTGGGAGGGGGGATGTGACGTTCTGGGCGTTACCCACGTGTGCCACGCTGTGTTCCAGGCGTGCTGACCATGCTGCTGCCCGTGCCCGAGCCCCGCCGAGGGGCAGAGCTGTAGGGGTTGCCGAGCACATCCATGGACGTGGAGCCCTGTGCCAGCATGCAGGTGGGCATGCGGGTGGTGCGCGGCGTGGACTGGAAGTGGGGCAGCCAGGACAGCGGCGAGGGCAACGTGGGCACCGTGGTGGAGATCGGCCGCGCCGGCAGCCCCACCACCCCCGACAAGACCGTGGTGGTGCAGTGGGACCAGGGCAACAGGACCAACTACCGCACGGGCTTCCAGGGGGCCTACGACCTGCTGCTCTATGACAACGCCCAGATCGGTGAGTAGGGCGAGGGCAGGGGGGGTAGGGACTTCTGCTTTATGGCAGCACCCAAATTGAGGAGTGTGGCATGGGCTGGGGGCTTAGGAACTCCTGCTCTGTGGCAACACCTAAATTGAGGAGTGTGGCAAGGAAAGGGGGATTATGATCTCCTCCTTTATGGCAACACCCAAATTGATGAGTATGGATGGCAAGGACAGGGGGTTTATGATCTCCTTTATGGCAACACCTAAATTGATGAGTATGGCAAGGACAGGGGGCTTATGATGATCTGCTCTACAGCAACACCCAAATTGAGGAGTATAGCATGGACAGGAGGCTTAGGAACTCCTGCTCTACAGCAACACCCAAATTGATGAGTATGGATGGCAAAGACAGGGGGATTATGATCTCCTCCTTTATGGCAGCAGCCAAATTGATGAGTATGGCATGGGCAGGGGGCTTAGGAACTCCTGCTCTGACAACACCCAAATTGATGAGTATGGCAAGGGCAGGGGGGTTATGATCTCCTACTCCGTGGCAACACCCACATTTATGAGCATGGCAAGGACAGGGGGTTTATGATCTCCTCCTTTATGGCAACACCCAAATTTATGAGCATGGCAAGGACAGGGGGATTATGATCTCCTCCTTTATGGCAACACCCAAATTGATGATTATGGCAAGGACAGGAGGCTTAAGAACTCCTGCTCTATGGCAACACCCAAAATGAGGAGTATGGATGGCAAGGAAGGGGGGATTGTGATCTCCTACTCTGTGGCAACACCCAAATTGAGGAGTATAGCAAGGACAGGGGGTTTATGATCTCCTACTCTACAGCAACACCCAAATTGAGGAGTATGGCATGGACAGGGAGCACAGACCTTGGCAAACCCATCTCCTGCCTTAAGTTTGTGTAGCATTTCCCATCTGTGAGGATCCCCGTTCTTAATAAATTATTTGAATTTTATTTTTTAAATATTATTTGACTGAAGCAAATATGATTTACTTGAAATAAAAGCCTGGCTGGAAGTGTCGGGTGCAGGGACAGGAGTTGAACTCAGTGATCCTGCTGGGTCCCTTCCAGCTCAGCAGATTCCATCACTGTGTGATTCTAAGGGTCAGCCTTTTGCTCCTGCAGAAGTGAGGAGTGAGGCTGAGCAGCAGCAGCAGCAGCAGAGCACACACTGAGCCAGTTCATGGTGAGGAAATTCCTGTTTGCCCCTGTGCAAAGGCTTTTCTTTCCTCCTTTTTCTGAGTTTTGCTGACTTTGCCATTCTGTTGGAGCCTGACCTGACTTTAGGATGAGAGTCCCTCAAGCCAGGAAATGGAGACTTCGTATTACAGGACCCCAGAATGTCCTGAGTTGAAAGGGACCCACAAGGATGATCCAGTCCAACCCCTGGCCCTGCACAGACACCCCAACAATCCCACCCTGTCCCTGAGGGTGTTCTCCAAACCCTCCTGGAGCTCTGGCAGCCTTGGGGCCGTGCCCACTGCCCTGGGGAGCCTGTTCAGTGCCAACCACCCTCTGGGGAAGAACCTTTTATACTGATACCCAACCCAGCCCTTCCCTGGCACAACTTCAGGCCATTCCCTGGGGTCCTGTCACTGCCCAGCACGGAGACACATCACACGTGTTGTACATACACAGGTCACACATATCACTCACATTCTATTACTGCATCACCTTCAACACTCACACAGTCCATGAGTTTTCCCTTTGAGAAAGGTCCTGAGAGCCGGTTTCTCTGGATTTGGGGTGAATCCCACATTCCTGTGCCCTTGTGCTCTCCCAGGTGTCCGTCACCCCAACATCATCTGCGACTGCTGCAAGAAGCACGGCATCCGTGGCATGAGGTGGAAGTGCAAGATGTGCTTTGACTACGACCTGTGCACCCAGTGCTACATGAACAACAAACACGACCTGTCCCACTCCTTCGAGCGCTACGAGACAGCACATTCCCAGCCGTGAGTCCTGGCCCCCGGGGGGGGCTTTGGGGGGGCTCCAAAATGGGGTTTGGACCCCCCAGGGGTGTGCAAACCCATCTGCCAAAGTGCAGGGATGATGCACAGCACCTGACTAGTACGTGTCTCTGTCATTTAGAAATCAATGTATTTCGGCATAATTTATATAGAAATCAATGTATTTCGGCATAATTTATGCAGAAATAAATGTATTTCTATATAATTTGTATAGAATACATATTTCTATGTAATTTACGTAGAAATAAATATTATATGTAATTTATGTAGAAATATTTCTATGTAATTCACGTAGAAATAAATATTTCTGTGTAATTTACGTAGAAATAAATATTTCTATATAATTTATGCAGAAATAAATGTATTTCTATATAATTTATATAGAATAAATATTTCTATGTGATTTACGTAGAAATAAATGTATTTCAGTATAATTTATGGAAATAAATGTATTTCTATGTAATTTACGTAGAAATAAATATTTCTGTGTAATTCATGTAGAAGTAAATATTTGTATGGAATTCATGTAGAAATAAATATTTCTATGGAATTCATGTAGAAATAAATATTTCCATGTAATTTACATAGAAATAAATGTGTTTGTATGTAATTTATATAGAAATAAATATTTCTACGTAATTTATATAGAAATAAATGTAGTTCTGTGCAACTTAATAGAAATAAATGTAGTTCTATGTAATTTATGCAGAAATAAATATTTCTATGTAATTTACGTAGAAATAAATATTTCTATATAATTTATGCAGAAATAAATGTATTTCTATATAATTTATATAGAATAAATATTTCTATGTGATTTACGTAGAAATAAATGTATTTCAGTATAATTTATGGAAATAAATGTATTTCTATGTAATTTATGTAGAAATAAATATTTCTAGGTAATTTACGTAGAAATAAATGTATTTGTATGTAATTTATATAGAAATAAATATTTCTATGTAGTTTATATAGAAATAAATATTTCTATGTAATTTATATAGAAATAAATGTATTTCTGTGTAACTTATATAGAAATAAATGTATTTCTATATAAATGTAAAATATATTCATATAAAAATGTATCTATATTTATACATAAAACAAGATTTTACATCTAAATGTATGTACGTTTATTTTTACATTTATATAGAAATGCATTTATACGTCAAATTAATTTGATATGTAAATGTCTGTTTATATTTTATGTATTTATATAGAAATGTATTTGTATTTTTATATAAATGCATTTTTATATAAATAAACGTGTATTGGGGAGCGCTCAAAATGTTTTTACTTGCTGTATTTCATGATCAAAAAGGTGTGGGGGCTCTGTCCTACAGAACAGTGTAAGGCTGGATTGGGCACTTTTATGAAGCTGCTTGAGAAAAATACAGCAAATAGAAATCAGAATTTTTCTGGGAAGTTTGATTAAGGTGAAAATTAAAAATATTTATCTGCTCTGGTTTTACTTTTCCTCCCTCCCCCTCCAATTAAACAATTTTAGCCGTGGTTTGCTGTTCTCAGATAACCGAGTGGAGGGTGACACTCCCAAATTGCTGGGTCTGAACTGTCCTCTGAAGAACAACAGCTTCTCATTTACCCTTGCACTGCTGCCTCTGGAACAGCATCTGTAATTCTCTGCTCGTTCCTGATCCCTCCTCCTGCCCCGAGGAAGAACTCAAAAATAGTCTCCCCAGTAGTTTTATTTGCACCAAGATGAATCTTTTAATCCTCTTGCCTTCAGGAGAAGTCATGAGAAATCAGCTTGTCTCTGTCGTTGATTTTCCTTTTTGTTTTTTTTGCCTCCCTTTGAAAATATCCCAGTGCTTCACATCTGCCCGTGGAATGGAAAGTGTAATTACTGTGCTAAAGGCAGCGGGGTGGGATTTGCAGCTGCTTTTCCTGCCTTATGGGAAGCTCTCCATGGAGTTAATTACCAGAGCTGTGCCGGTGTGGTTGGGCCAGAATTCCGAGTGCAAGCCAAGGGATGGATGTTTGTCCAGAGAATCAAACCTCGGAGCTTTGGGGCTTGTGTTTATCCACCAGATTAGGATGGTTCTGGAGCTTGTGTTAATTATGACAAGCCAGGCAGATCCTGCTTGGAAATGAGCTCCATGATTTCAGTGTGTGTATATATATATATATATATATATAAAAATAGGCATGTGGGGTTTTTTCTCTTTCTATTAATATTATAATTATCTCCAAGTAGTTACTCAGGGATGCCTGACTCTGTCTTTTCTTTGAGCTGAAGGTACATAATCCTACTCACATTTAAAGAAAAAAGAGAAAAATAAAAAAAAGGTAGGCAGCAGTTGCTGTGAGAGGCTGCAGAGCCCAAATTTTCTTCCCTGGGCATGGGATCTCCCAGCCCTGCAGAGCTGAATTCCCTTGGGAACACCCCAATCAAAAGGCAGATTTTTAAGGCAGTTTCTCCCCAGGACTCAGGGAAGGATGTACCAAGGGCAGTTTTTCCTTTCAGGGCTTGTCCCCACCCTGTGCCCGGACTCTGCTGCTGGAATTGGGCAGGCTGGAATTGGGCAGGCTGGAATTGGGCAGGCTGGAATTGGGCAGGCTGGAATTGGGCAGGCTGGAATTGGGCAGGCTGGAATTGGGCAGGCTGGAATTGGGCAGGCTGGAATTGGGCAGGCTGGAATTGGGCACTCTGGTGGTTGCTGTCAGGGAGAAAAGGGAGCCTGGAGGGTGGCCAGGAGAGCTGCCAGACCCAGTGCTGTCCTGGGTGAGTTGTTTGACTTTCCCAGAGCACTGCAGCACTGCTCTGGAATGTGCTGGAAGCACTGGAGGACTCTTTGGAGGTAGATGCCCATTGTAGCAAAAATCTGATGGTGCTTTGGTGGTTGTTGGGTTGGGTTGTTTTTTTCCTAAATTACTTTGCTTTTTTTTTTTTCTTTCTGTGAGTGTGGCTCATTTTTTTTTCTGTGAATGTGGCTCACTGAGTGGTTTTAGAGAAGATGTGATATAAATTAACTTTATTTGATAAAAAGAAGTCTAGACATGGGCCAGAATGTGACACCCAGTCTTTGTTAAAGTAGCACTATTCTGATTTATGTCACTGTGTGTTAGCAGGAGCAATGACCTTAATGCCAAGCAGCAAAGAAAAAAAAAGAAGGAAAAAAGGAAAAGGGGTGTGTGTGTGACTTCAGGGACACAGCATGAGCCTGTCAGATGTGACAGTGGCTTCTGGGAGCCTCAGTAAGGGGTAAGGGTAAAGCAGCAATAGTTGTAATTGGATAATAAAACACCTCTCTTGCTGTTCTGTGTGGCAGGTACTGCTTCCAGCTGAGCTTAGGGATGGAGAGGAATTAGAAATCCTCAAGGAAGAAGCTTCCAGCTGTGGGAAGCTGCAGTTTTAAAGATGAATGAAGAGTGCATATTGTGGTCCTTAGGAGTCACTCAGCTGTTGGAGCAAACGGGTCAGGAGTGGGTTTTGTTCCAGGCATTTGGCTGAGCTGGATGACACAGTGCAATGAGTGTTTTGTGCAGGAGCTTTTGTACAGGGAGCTGGCAAATTAAATTCCCCAGAAATGCCTTTCAGTGCAGGAACAAGGAAGAAGCAGGAACATCTTTGCTTTAATGCAGATGCAATCCTGTGATTTGTTGCTCTGGTGTTCCAGAGGTTGCTCTGCATTAAGAATTGAATGTCCCCGTATAAGAAATAAAAAATAAGTGAAACAAAGGGCCTGGATCACCTTTGAACAATGCCACAGAAAGGATTTCTTTGGAATAAGTGAGGTCTGAGCTGTACAGACACTGCCTCAGGCAATGCACAGTCCTTTTCGAAGAACAGGAATTGCATGGCTCATGACTCACTGCACTGTTGCTTGGAGCACTCATCTCTCTCTTTTATTTTTATTTTTTTTTTGCTAAATAAAGTAGAAGATAAAACCTTTGGCAGTTCCCTAAGGCCCCCCAAAAATCTGTGTATTTAAAAAAGATACACAGGTAAATGCTGTGTGGGTTTGGGGTTTGCTGTTGAGTGGCTGTGAAACGCAGGATGAGTCTCCTTTGGAGACCAAGGTTGTCCCTCTTCCTTTCTCTGGCAGGGACTGGGGATCTTTTGGTTCTTCAAAAGGAGCCTCAGGAGTGTGTTGGTCTCAGGATCCAGGGAAAGTGCTGTGAAGAGCCCTCAGGAGTGTTAATTAGTCAGAAAGCTGAAGGGGAGTGGATGGAGAGACATCCCAACAAGTTTGACAGCATCCCATAATCTTGGGTTTGAAGAATGAAGTTGGGGTTGTTTACACAGTCCTTGGGTTGCCACTGGTGAGACCAAATGTAGGACTGTGGGATGGAGCTCTCACATCAACTCTTTCTTGAACCAGAGATGAAAGGCTGGGAGTTTCCAGTCCCTCAAGGCCAACACGCTGCTCCTTGTAGCAGGTCACTAATCCTGGGATTTAGGAGGATTTAACCCCAGACAGACGCTGCAGAGGGTTCCCAATCAGTTTTCCAAAGAGGCTTTGAAGACTCCTTTACCTGAAGGCTATTTCAGGTTTTAAAATGACCTGAGTTTGAACCTCTGGTGGCAGGAAGTACTGTTGGGGTTTTTTTTTAAATTTGCTATTAGAGGTAATCTCTTCCTGACCTCTTCCAGTTGTTTTTATATTTTACTGGTCTTCTTTGGTTTGAGTTTTGTGGCTACTGTGGGAGAAGCTCTCATCCTTGGCTTAGAAGGATGAACAGCTGAGTTTTACTGAAGAGCTTTTTTTTCCAGATTTGTGTATCCGTTTGGTGAATATGTGCTTGGTAATTGGAAGATAAATCAGTGTCTGGGAGCAGGGCAGCAAAGCAAAACTCATCAAGTTTATTTTAGGGCTGCAATAGTCAGGCATGCTCCGGTGATTCTGCAAATAATCTACCTCTCATACAAAATATTAGTGTTATTATATCCCAGTGCAAAAGCAGCATTGGAATTTTGCTTGGATCACCTGCTCGGGGATGGGGCTGAGCTGAATTTCAGCAGGGGATGTTTTACCCAGGCTGTTTTCTAGGCTTCACTCACCAATAAATCACAACAATTTTTCACAAGTCCTGGTTTTTTCTTCCCTGGCCAACAATGGAGTTGGAGGAGCCAGCAAACCACACAGGGAAATATCCTGTGTAATCAAGCGTAAGAAATACAAATATTTTCTCACATTGTGTTTTATCCTGTAGTCAAAACAGAGAGTGCAGTTATTTTCAGCCCTAATTCTTAAACCAGCTCTGTCTAGCCTGGTTACCAGCTGGATTTGGAAATCAGATACAGGAACAAGTGCATGCTCTGGTTTGGGTTTGCCAGTGCAGTGCAGACCCATTCAAGGCAGTTTTAATAATCCAGCCTTCCATCTGGGGCTGCTTGGACTGTGAACCTGGACTAATCCAGCAGCTGAGTGACAACTGCTGGGTGTTTGATTACTGGGCAATAAAGGGGATGCAGGTTTATTTACATAGTAACCTCTTCAGCATGTGTTATTTATGCAATGGCAGTTTAAGCTGTCACTCAGAAGTTTTGGTGGCTGTTGACTCAAATCTGACTCTTCTGTGATGATGTATTTGTTTCCTAACCCGTAAAAAATATTAATATCTTAATGTCAAATTATGTATTAATTTGTTCTATCAGTGAATTAATATAATTTTACTCTAAAAAAAAATCATTATTTGCCAGAAAAAATACCAAAATGTCACATCATGTCATGTCATCATGGCAAGGCTTGCCTCCTTGTGCATTGCAGAACACCATTGCATATCCCCACATTAGGGCTTCCCTTGTTCATTTTGGAATATTCTGTTGGATTTGTAGGGCAGGGGTTGCATTTTAATGACATATTTTATCTTTACCTTTTGTGGAATTACACGATCCAAACTGAAAGCAAGAGAAATCTTCACTAAAACATCCTTAGCCTGTGTTTTGAACTGATAGTCATGTTTAAAGGATGAGGACAAGGCATTTTTTTCACTTTGTGTGCTCAGGGGTTCTTCTGTGTTGGTCTGAAACCCTGAGTCTGGTCTGAGCTTTGGAGGTCACCCAAAAAAGACTGAGCTTTTAGCCCAACCCAGACCCGAGTTATAAAGGCACGGCTGGTTTTGTGAAGAACTGCTGCCTTGTCAAGGAAGGACAGGATTGAAAAGGAAGAATCTTGGTAAAGACAGTTCCTGAAATAGGTTTCCGTGATCCTGATCCCTCACCAGCGCCCTTGTCTTAGTCTGGTTCATGCTTGAGCAACCAGCAGCCCCTGCCATCTGTCAGAATTGCCTTCCTTTATCCTCTGCTGGAAGTGCTTCAGGAAAAGCTTTGCTGGGGGGAGGGATTAGAGAATCTAGAATTTCTTGCATTGAGGTCAGTTTTATCTGTGGTTTCTGCAAGGTCTCTGGGTTGATTTTCTTGAGTTCACCCTGTGGAAATCTTTGCACATCCTGGAAGGGATGTGGGTTTTGTGTCTGCTGTGGGTTTGTGTCTGCCCTGAGCTGAAAGTCTTGTTTACAGCTGTGCCTTTCTGAAGGGATGAACGTGGTATTTATGGCCTGCTGCCTTTCAGGGTGTCCATCTCTTCTGCTCTCCAGCCCTGTGCACTGTGCTTGTCTTCTTGGGATAAGAACTTCCTGCAGTGGAAAAGTCTCTTATCTTGCAAAATACTTCAGCCGTGCGTGGTGTGAAGGGTCTCTGACTCCTGCAGGGTCTCAGGTCGTTACTGCAAGTTAAAAGCAGTCTGTTTAAACTTCTCCAGGTCAGTTCATTTGGGTCCCACATCCCTGCAAAGCCAGGGTGACGCTGCTGTTGGAGCTGTGTGGAGCAGAGCTCCCAGGGATGTGAAAAGCTGTGTAAGCACCTCGGTGAAACTTGAGCACAGGCAGAATATCCCCAGGGAGTGGTTCCCAGCCTGCTGGAGAGAGGCATAACTTCATTCTGTGCAGTACACGCTCCCAAGTGTTTTCTGGACTCTACAGTAATTTAATATCGTTGGAATTTGTAGGGCAGAAATGGCTGCAGACTTTGGCTGTCATAATTAACGTCGTTATTAAAGGCAGCATCGCGGTGATTAAATTTATCCCCAGGGTATTTTAGCATCACACGAATGACTTCGGTTGTTACCCAGTGTTTGGAGCAAAACATGTTGAATTAGATTAAAATCTAAGACACATTGGCTCAGGACATGAGGTTCTTACATCGTTCCTGGGTGCTGGTCAGCAGGGTGGTTCAAGGCAGGGTCATTGTTTTTGGGAGGCTGGGGAAAGAAGGTTTTTCTGGTGGGTTTGTCTCCAGCAAGAGGTGGAGTTTCTTAACATTTTTCTTCCTTTCTGAAGTTGGCTTTGTTTTCTTGGTCTCCAGCCACATATTTCACCGAAAGTGGCAGGTTAATGTGAGGGCTGTTGAGATGGGAAATGACTCCTGTTGTGTGACTACACAAAAAGGGAACTTCTGCTAGGAATAGAATGAGTCGTGGTGGCTTTGCTCTTTAAACATCTTGCTTAAGCTTAGCTCAGTGCTTTATTTTACTATCACTGAGGATCTTTGCATCAAAAGCTCCCTTGAGAGAGTAGGGTTTGCAGGAGAGAAGTATATTTTTATCACTCAGTCAGGGCTTGACTGAGAGATCTTTGAATTGTTAGAAAAACATGCAACAAAATACAGTGAAAACAGTGTTGTAGCTGAGCTGTTTCAGACACAGTGCCCAAATCCATGCTGGTTTTTGAAGCTGGTCTCTAGTGCCTGACACAGAGCAGTAAAATGAATGCTGATCAGCATCTCTTTTTAGCTGAGCTTTTCCCTATCCCACTCTCATTATCTCCTTTCATAACAACATCCAGCCTTGCTGGTGCTTAAACCAGGCAAAATCCCAGCCATCAAAATAAAGGGTCTTCCTCTTGCTCCTGTTGAGCTGCAGTGTGGACAATGAACATTCCACCATTATAAGAGCCTGTGTAAATAATCTCTCCCTCTTTTTAAACACATTAGGTTGTAAACCAGAGGTGGGAGATCCGTCAGCAGGTTAAGAAAGGTAAAAGACTTAAGCATTTGGTGGATAAGTAAACAGTAAGTTCAGGCCTAAGCTTTTTATCCTTCTGAGTCTCCACCTTCTCTCTGTAGGTATTAGATGGAAAATAAATACAGTGTTCTGAGGTCAGCCCTACCCCCAATAAGCTTCCCCTCCCCTTGCCCTGTGGAACAGCTGCTGAACTTGGTTTGCTCTGTCTGCTCTGGGAGTTGCCAAGAGCCTGTCAGGCTCCAGGGGTATGGATTGGGGCACCTTGGCAGTCGCCTCGAAAAGTGGATTGTACCCCGGCTGAGCAGCCCAAACAGCCCCCTGAGGATTTTGGTGGCTTGGTAACTCATGAGAAGGCTTTCTGCTGGGGAACAGAGAGGGCAGAGCACGCACAGAGCCAGCAGAGGAGCTGCTGTGACACTATGGGAATTGGAAGCTGCTTTAACAGGACATCAGACCCCCTGTTCACTATCACGTAGGTACCTTCCCTTTGTCCGTGAGCTGGAGGAGGGGGGTGTCTGGAGTGTGGAGTGCAGGGCACATGGAAAGGGTTGGGAGATCCTGGGAATGGTGTAGCCATGGTCTGATCTGCTCTGCTTTTCAGCAGGTGAACTGTGCTGTGCAGGTCAGGGCATGGGATGTGCTGAACTCCTTGTGACTCCAAAGCATTAATGCAGTGGGCACCCCAGTGAAGTCCATCAGCATCCCCTTAAAATGAGGGATAGTCCTCATATGACAGACCTCAGTTGGATCTGAGCTTTATGCAGTGTCAATAATAACAATAAATTCATTTGTTTTCTCTTATTTGATTTTTTTTCCAGAGTCCTGGTGAGTCCTCGACAGAATTTGACTCGCATCACCTTAAAAGGGACTTTCCAGGGGGCTAAAGTGGTCCGTGGCCCTGACTGGGAGTGGGGTAACCAGGATGGTAAGCTGCTTTTAGGATGTCCTGTAAAACACACCATTGGATTTGTTTTTAAACATAAATTACATGAAATTTTATTTTTTCTTTTTGGCAAGTTGAAAGTGCATGTGCTGAGCAGCAGCTTCTGGGGAGCTGCTCGGAGGATGGAGGTTGCTGTTGTTTAGAGTATTAAATATTCCTTGTTTTCTTGGATTGGTTATTTGTCACATATCTGTGACATAAACCATATGCATTCATTGAGGGTGTGGGAGGGAAGTTTTGCTGCTCCTGTTTCACAGATATGAAATCCCCCCCGGGAACCACCCTGGAAGTTCTTGTATAAAACTGTAAGTGTACATGATGATAAACAAAGACCCATCTTTTCCTGAAAAAGCTTTCATTTACAGTGGGAGTAAGGGTTGTCTGACTTTGTGTACAGTACTCCTTTCTGCTCTGGAGTTCTGTGGAATATCCTTATTTGGACACTTTTAAGAACAGTGAGGAGAAATGCTCCAAGGATGGTTTCCCATGGAACATTAATGAACTGTTTGCTGTGGTTACTGGAGAATGGTTTCTTCTTTCAGTAGGATTTGTAACTTCAGGCTGAAAATGCAGAGGGACAAAAATGCCTTTTTTAGAGCTGTTCTTGGGTGTAATGACTGTACTTAATTCACTGATACCAATTTCTGCTAGTGCTGCAGGGTTCAGGAAGCTGTACTGTCCGTTCCTATTCCAGAGCCCCGTTCACACTGTAATGTTTACAGCTCCTTTTGTCCCTTAAGAATTAAGTCAGAAGTTCAAAGGTTTCCAAAGTTGACTCTGCCATTTATTGCAGCTCTGGGTTCAGTGGAGGACATGGATACTTGCAGGGTCTGAGAGCAAAAGCAGCTTATGCTCAATACAGCTCATCCATCCTGTTGAGATCAGATGGACATTTACATGTCTGAGACTCGCGTTGCTTACGATGGTGGTGACCTGAAACCAGTTACACCAGCAAGACCAGTGGGAAGAACCCTAAAAACCCTAAATCCAGCCCCCCAGGTGGTCTCTGAGCAGCACTGCCCTGGTTTTGGTGGAGCTGCCCCCGCCCACAGCAGTTTGCTCCTCCTGTCACTGATAGGACTGGCACGAAAGCCCCCTGGTTTGTGTTGTGCTTTTTAGTCAGATGTGCAGTTAGATGAGGAATTAAACTCCTTTAAGCTGCTAAATTTCAAGACTTTAGAGGTAATTAGAAGCTCTTTGTCCACTCAGACAGGTGTTGCTGTCCCCATTTGGGACTTGCCCAAGTGACTTGGCAGCAGAGTTGGGTTGGGAATCTGCAAACTCTGACTTCCTTCATGAGGTTCAGTGTTCATAAACTGTTGTCTCTTGGATGACAGCATGTCCCATGTGCCCAGCCAGACTTATCTCCACACACATATCCTCCTGTTCTGGGTTTCTCCAGTGTACTGCTCCTTGCTTGGGCAGGTGAAGAGAAGTACCAGAACAAACCTTATTTGCTGCTCTTCCACCTGGCTGGTGTTGGGGAGAAATTAAAGATCTTGGGTGGGTTTTACATCACTGTTTTTTGTCTTGCCACAGTGTGGTGCCGTGACACTGTGTGTTCCCTAACCTAGGCCACGCACACCAGGAGGAATTCTACACAGAATTCAACTTTTTTTCCACATCTGTATTCCAAAGTAGATGGCTGGCTGGCTCTCAGTGAGTTTAACACACTCCTAGCTGGCCAAACCGAGTCGTGTCACGATTTAACTTTCCTGATTTTTCCCTTTTCCCCCCTCAGGTGGTGAAGGTAAAACCGGCCGCGTGGTCGATATCCGCGGCTGGGACGTGGAGACCGGGCGCAGCGTGGCCAGCGTGACGTGGTCTGACGGGACCACCAACGTCTACAGGGTGGGGCACAAGGGGAAGGTGGACCTGAAATGCACCGTGGAGGCTTCTGGGGGCTTCTACTACAAGGAGCATCTCCCAAAATTAGGTGTGTAGAGACAAGTCGCCCGCTGGGAAGTTTGGATGCTGTCAGGAGACACTAAAGCCATTTTGCTTGGAAGGCAGAAAAGCAGCAGGTGGTTTTGTAAAGTTCCTACACAGTGTGTGCCATTGAAGCTGAACATGAACCAGAGTGTGCCCAGGTGACCAAGAAGGCCACCTGATCTTGGCCTGGATCAGGAACAGTGTGGCCAACAGGGCCAGGGAAGTGATTCTTCCCCTGGACTCAGTGCTGGTGAGGCCACCCCTGGAGTGCTGTGTCCAGTTCTGGGCCCTCAGCTCAGGAAGGACATTGAGGTCCTGGAGCAGGTCCAGAGAAGAGCAACGAGGCTGGGGAAGGGACTGGAGCACAAGTGCTGTGAGGAGAGGCTGAGGGAGCTGGGGCTGTTCAGCCTGGAGAAGAGGAGGCTCAGGGGAGACCTCCTCACTCTCTCCAGCTCCCTGACAGGAGGGGGGAGCCAGGGGGGGGTTGGTCTCTTTTCCCAGGCAACCATCAGCAAGACAAGAGGGCTCGGTCTTCAGCTGTACCAGGGGAGGTTTAGGTTGGATATTAGAAAGAATTTCTTTGCAGAGAGGGTGCTCAGCCATTGGAATGGGCTGCCCAGGGAAGTGGTGGATTCTCCATCCATCTCCATCTGGTTTTTAAGCAGAGACTGGATGTGGCATCAGTGCCATGGGCTGGGAACCACAGCGGGGTTGGATCAAGGGTTGGACTTGATGATCTCAGAGGTCCCTTCCAACCCAACTGATTCTGTGATTGATTCTATGAAGAGAAGTGGCTTGTGTGTGAACCTACTGCTGGATTTCAGAGTGGTTAATGAAACAGTGCTGTGGTAAAACCATGAGGTGCCCACAGCCGTGTCCCAGAGAGGGATCTTCTGCCAAGGCAACTCCCTGCTGGAAATGCAGGGAACTCCCACTCTGTCATGGAGAGTTCAACCCAGTGTCAGTTCTGTTAACCCAGAGCTTTTAGTTCTTCAGGCAGGCAGTGGTTCAGCTGGTGTTCACTGTGCTTTTACAGAGCAAATATCATTGCTCTGGTGGACCCAAAAGTGTGTTGGAGGGGACGTGACCAAAGGGAGAGTTCTGAGAATGGAGCTGCCAAATACTTGCCTGGGAGAGAGAGATTAGAAAAAGTGACTGGAAAAGGTGATGTCTGTGTTGGCAACATGCTGCAATTCACATTTAACTCTGATGAAAGGAGACTATTTGTGCTTTTGGACTTGCAGCTTTTCTTTACCAATGCATAATTTAGTTGTGTTTATTTTAATGAGTTGCAGGGTCCATCTTTTGCTCCCCTGAAAGAAAACAATAGGGGGTCTGTTCCCGTGTTTGCAGCAGCAGGATCAGGCCTTTCTCATTCTTTCCTCTCCCTGAGCAGCTTGACAAGAGCACAAGGGAAGGGGAAGGGTTGGATGGGGAGTTTATCCCAGTGGTACAGCCTCCCTCTGCATGGGAAGGGTAGGAGGGGAAGGCACTCCTCAAAGCAAGTTATGTGTCTGCCTGTGGAAGAGAACTTATTTTGGGTGCTGAGTGGGTGTGTCTGCTGAACACCAGTTGTGGGTGACTGAGCTGCTAAGAACAGCTCCTGATGTCTGCCATGACATGAGAGGCATCCTTCAAAGGCATTCCCCGCTCTGGGAAGGGACAGCTTGTCTTGTTAGAGCTGCCTCATATTTAATTCATAGAATTAGAGCTAAATCCTCTTGATTTCTCCACCTAAGGCATTCCCCAAATAGAAAAGGGGTGGTTTTGCACCATTCTACCCCAATTAATGTTAATTTGCGGCCCTTGTTACAAAGCCAGTGAGGCACAAAGGTGTATTATTGCCTCCTGCATGTCTGTGGGTGGTGTTATTCTCCCCAGGAAAACCAGCTGAGCTGCAGAGGAAGGAGAGCACAGACAGACACCCATTCCAGCACGGGGACAAGGTGAAGTGCCTGCTGGACATCGACATCCTGAGGGAGATGCAGGAGGGCCATGGAGGCTGGAACCCCAAAATGGCAGAGGTATGAGGCTGGTAACTCCTCTGGGTAAAGTATCAGTCACTGTCTCAGCCTGCACAGGTAGGCACTGGTTAGGAAGTTACCAGAACATCTTTGTGTAACATGGTACCTCCTGCATTTATATTGAGTTAACTGAAGCCTAAAACCAGATTTTTTTAGTGGTAGGACACTGGAGTCAGATTTATTTTTAGGCTCGGATTTGTGTGACAGTTGCCTTGTGGAGCCCTGCACAAGAGTTGCTCAGAAGACTTGGGAGCAAAAAAATAATGGCAGGTTTGTCTGTTTTTAAATGAGCCATGGACCTTTTCTGGTTTCTGGAATGGTTCTGGATCCATTCCTTACTTGGCTTCTTTGCTAATGGAAGTTATGTGTTCTGTCAACAGTGGGCTCTGTCCCTGGCCAGGGCTAAAATTTCTCAGCCCATATGATATTCTTGGAGCTTAGCCTGTTGTCTTGTCTTTAGATTGAAGAGCTCTCACTCTGCTGTCACCTGTTATCTAAAAAAACCCAGATAGCAGAGGAAGTAAAGATAGAAGTGACACCTATTACTGTGGAACGGCATGAAGCAGTGCTATAAAATTATAAAAGTCACTTTATATATGTATCCTGGCCCAACCTGCCCTGTAGGTGAGCAGCCTTTTTGAAATCAGGCTTTAAAATGTCGAGACAAACTGTGTCATTTCAGTTTCCATGTGGAAGTCTGTTAACTGAGCATCAGCCTCCTGGTTTTCTTCAGCCTGGCAGGCAGGGACTTGGCATCTTCTGGCAGGAAGGCTGCCAGTGGAGCCAGGAATTTTTTATTCCATCCCCAAAGCTGTAGTTTTTGAATGCTGCTCTGTGGTTCCCGTTGTCTGTTGGTTGTTAAAACCTCTGTGCTCCTGAATTCCTGTTGTTGGTGAATGCAGGTGTAGAGAGGGGGATATTAAACAGAGATTTTTACGAGATGTAAAACAGTAACTTCCTGTCATTTCAGAAATTGGTCCTTTTTGCCTCCTTCTAAACTATGAACTTCTCAGGACCTGCCAGAACCAACAATTCTAGAGCACTGCACTACACAACTATACTTTATTTTGTCTCCTCTACCATGCCCCTTTTTTTTCCCTCTCAGGATGTGCTTTGCTGGTATTATAATGCAGAACAATGTTGTGATCTCTGCCCACCTTTGTCATTTGGGAAGAGGACAATTTGTGCTGCATTTTCCAGGATTTTTTTGCACTTTGTATTCCTACCCCCTTCCTCCCCCAATATGCTGCTACTTTAAAGGAGCTTCTTCAGGAGCCTTTCCCTGCTTTTGTAGACAAACAATGGCTGCGTCTCGTGTGAAGCAGGTTTGGGAGCTCTGTTAGTCTGTGGATTGGAAATGCTGGGTAATTTAGCCACCTATGCCTGCTTTCCCCACTATTAAGCAATGTGATTTATTTAGGGGCTTTCCCCTACTTTTTTTTCCCCCCTATCAAAAGTTCATTGGCCAGACAGGGACCGTGCACAGGATCACGGACAGAGGGGACGTGAGGGTCCAGTTCAACAGCGAAACCCGCTGGACTTTCCATCCTGGAGCCCTGACCAAGGTATGTGCTGGGCTGGGCCAGGGCTGGGAATGCTGCAGGGAAGAGCTGCCCTTCAACCTGCTGTGCTGGGACATGGTGTGGCACAAGCAAGTGCTGAAGGGATGCCCTGCTGGGCCAAACACAGTGGGTTTGGGCAGAGCTCCCTGCAGCCCAGCAGAGCTCAGGCAGATGGTTGCAGGCAGTGGGAGTTGGGCTGCTGGGCTGGCCAGTTTGATGAACTTCTGCATTTCAAATGTAATTTCTTCAGGTAAATTCCATTTCTTCATTCCTACTTCTTTGATATGACAGTTTACCTACAGTAGCTCATCCTTCTGCAGCTGCCTTTCAACCTTTTTCCACATAGTTGCCATTTTCTTTTCTTTCCTTTAATTTCGTTTTCTTTCCTTTTGATTTCGTTTTCTTCCTTTTGATTTCGTTTTCTTTCCTTTTGATTTCGTTTTCTTTCCTTTTGATTTCGTTTTCTTCCTTTTGATTTCGTTTTCTTCCTTGTTCCCGTGTTATTCTCCTTTTTTTGCACCTTTGTCTCACTTCTCTTTGATTCTTCTGGATGACCTGAGTCTCTAATCCAGCTCTTCTAATTTTGTGTCTGCATTTCTAAAGCTCATAGCTCTGGCCTTCCCCAGAGGTTTGAAATGTGGATGATTAGAAACAGAGATAATTAGATATAGAAGAAGCTGCTGGAAGACCACAAAATTCTGAAAGACCTGAACAAGGTCACAATGCTAAAAACTCCAGAATCAAGGGAAAATGCAGTGTCAGACTGTTTTGCACAGAACTAGTCTGCTTTGAAAAGTGTGTTTCGACAGTGCTCCCTTCTTAGCTCAGTGAGCAGAGGGAACATCTGGCATATTACCAGAGCAGATAAACTCTGGTTTCCCTTTTCTCTTTTAAATAAAAAACAGATTTAACTCCCTTATTAAAGTGAATTAAAATCTCCAGTGCCAGGTCAGGTGTAGTGAGGAGATGGACCGAGGAAAGCCCCACAGTTTTATACTGGCATTAATTATAAATGGCTTGAAGAAGAACAAAAAGTTAGAAAACTGTCTGTTGCAAATTATTTCCCTACTTAAATGTGCACTTGGCTTAAAAGAGAGTTACCCCAGCCCTTGGACTGTGTTTCTTTGGCAGTGCAGTGATTACAGTTTTACTAATGGTTTGCAGTGCCTTGTTTTCTGAGTCAGTGGGTGTTTTTTGAGTCGACGGGCGTCGTGTTTGGTTGGGTTTCTGGGGTTGTTTTGGGGGTTTTTTTTGTGGCTTCACTCCCCAGAAGCTTATGACTTTCTTTTTCTTGTAGCTCAATACCTTCTGGGTGGGTGATGTGGTCCGGGTGATCGATGACATGGAGACAGTGAAGCGGTTCCAGCCCGGCCACGGCGAGTGGACGGACGAGATGGCCCCTGTGAGTGCCCCCCAGCCCCAGGAGTTTGCCCAAGCAATCAGTGAGAGTGATGGGCTTGCACTGCCCCCCCAGACACTCCTGCTGGTCACTGAGTGCCCAGACCTTGCTGGGGCCCTGCAGAGTCCCTGTTCCCTCCTGCTGCTGGCTCCTGGTGACCCAGTCGTGTTGCAGCACCCAAAGCAAACAGGGACAGGGCAAGTCTGACCAAGGGTTTGGCTGCCACCAGCTCAGATAAGAGGTTTTGCTGACCAAAGTAAACAAGTCCTCTTACGCCCTCCCTAATTCTCTGGAATGAGGCAGGGAAGTGTCCAAGTGGAAGAATGGTCTGATCAGACCAGTGTGGCTAAAAAGTGGGATACAGGTTAATTGCTCCTCCAGGAGCAATTAAACACCCAGAGGAAACCTTTCCTAGTCCCACTTTGGTCAGTTCTCTGTGTTCTTCAAACCACATTTTGTTGTTTCACCACCTCCTTCCCCAGACATTTATAAGGTGTCTGGGAAACCCTCCTGGGTAAAACTGGTGAGAACCCTCTGCTGCCCTCGAAGTGGGAGCTGCCTGTGAGTGTGTCCCTGTCCAGTTCTCCTCACACAGCAGGACTGCAGTTTGGGGAAGCCCTCTTAGAAAACATTGCTTTGGGGCTGAGACCTTTGAGAAACCCCCTTCTCTTTCCTTGCAGACCCTGGGGCACATCGGGAAGGTGATCAAGGTCTACGGGGACGGAGATCTGCGCGTGTCGGTGGGAGGGCAGTCCTGGACCTTCAACCCTGCCTGCCTGACAGCCTACCAGAGGGAGGAGGAGGCAAACCTCATGACCACAGAGAGTGCAAAGGAGTCAAAGAGTGAGAGAGATGTCTGACCCTTCAGGGACCTGGGAACTCTTTGCTGCAGCTCTTTGGGTGGTGTTAAACTCCAGCTGTTCTTCCCCGGACAGAGCTCCAAGACCCAGCTGTGCCTTACTGGGCAAGCCAAGCTGGCCTTAACAGGAAAATACAGAATAAAACCCAGCTGTGCCTTACTGGGCAAGCCAAGCTGGCCAGCTGTGCCTTACTGGGCAAGCAAAGCTGGCCTTAACAGGAAAATACAGAATTTAGGACTCGGAAGTGCTGACCACAGCCTTGCCCTGGGTTCAGCGTTTACCTTGTTCTGTCTCAGTTTCCTGGTCCATCCTGTTTCCTGTACTAGGATACTAATTGTTGAAGGCTTGTGAAATAGTCCCAGGACCGTGTGTGGAAGTGTTGTGAAATCCACAATTATTTTGCCCGATCCGCCCTGAAATTGAATTTGGGATCACATGATGTGGAGAGGGGTCTTTTGGTCTGTTTTGCACATCTGCTCATAAATTTTTTTCGTGGCCTCACCATACTTACATCCTTTAGATGTCAGGATCATGTGGGAGAGAGGACAGACTTGCCAGGGTTGTTTTGTTTTGCTTTGTAGATGGAGCTTGCACTCAAGATAGACTTCAAGGACAACTTGATACGAGCCCAGACTTTTTCACTTTGCTCTGTTTGGAGAACTGTAACACCTCTGTCCTCTCAGGCACCCAAAATTGTGAAGTTACAGGTCCTTTCTGTTCCTCATTCAGGTACTTTGGTGGCTGTTCTGGAGAAGCTGCTGTCCCAGAAGACAGAGTCAGAGCATGCTGGGTGCCTGGTCATTTGTGCAGCCCTCAACAACACAGCCAAGGTCCGGGAGCTCCTGCAGAAATACCCGGACAAGGCAAGTTCTGGAGACATCCTGAATGGCTGTTTTTTGTTGCTTTTCTGTCATAAAATTTTGTGGTCCACTGGGGAGAAGGATGGGAGAAAAACAATAGATTTTTCAGACCTGTTAATATCTCCTAACAGCTGGAAGGTTATTTTGCTTCATTTTAGGGTTAAATGTGCGTATTTTTTTGCCTCTAGTTTGTGGCATTAAATCTGAACTAGAGTTAAGTCCTTACAGCACATTTCCAGAGCTGGCTTTTCCCAGATTTCCTGTGTGGACACTGCACCTGCAGAATGAGGAGGAGAGGGGTTTATCTGTATGAAAACAGGAGGAGATACCCGAGTCTCTGTTGGAAAAGGAAGCCATGGGCTGTGTCTGACTGTGTCCGTCCTTAGATGACCTTGCAAAATCATATTGTTGGAATCAGGAAAGAGAAAAGCTGCCCAGATCTGTGCAGTGTCTTATCTCATGTCTGACTGGAGCAGAGAACTGGGCTTGACTTGTTGCTGAACAATTTTCTGTGCTTGCAGTTTGCCAAACTCAGGATCACATCTCCTGAAATCCGTGCTCTGTCAGGCTCCTTCAGGGAGGGGTTCAGGCTTTATAAACAGATAAAAAAAGAACCACCAGAGAACAAAGTATTTCAGCAGTGTCCTTGGAAACCATTGGTAACAAAAAGAAGTTTTATTGAGGCTGTGTCTGTATGGCTGGAGGGAGCAGCTGGATGTGTGAACCAGCAAAAGTGGGATCAATTGTGAAGGAACCCCTGTGAAGCTGATTTAGTGGATAGTTGTCTGGTGTTTATTATAGTTCTTTGTTTTACAAAGTTAATGGGGCTTCTGGAGATGGGAAGAATAGACAAATACCTGCACTTGTCAAATTGATCCCAGATAAGGAAGTGCCAGGAGTAAGGAATCCATTATGTGATTAGTTACTTTTATTAGATCTCTGTTTCTATTCTGATACTCATATTAACAAATTAGTTATTTCTCTTAGAGTGTTATACCCAGCAAGAGGGGGCTGGATTTGAGGCTCACTTAGTGCAGGTTGGAGTTGCTTGCCAAGGCCTCTCCAGCTTATCAGCATTGTCTGTTGTGTGCAAATGGAAGAAAAGCACAGTGGCCTCCTTGTCTAAATGACTCTCCCATCATTTGGGTGTTCCAAGGGAAGTCCTGCCTGTCCTGCCCTGGCTGCTGCATAGAACCAGCTGCAGGAGAAGAAAAAAAAAAAACTTGTTCATTAGCTTGTTCTCCCTGCCAGTCTGCTGAGGTTTTGTAGCTCCTTCATCTCCTCTCCTTAGCCTCCCACTGGTTTCAATAGCTGCTTTTCCCTTTTTTTCCTTTGCCTTTCACACAGGCTCTCCTTGCTCTTCAGTCTCTTTAATTCTCAACAAATCTCACTGCAGCACTTGAGCTCTGTGATATTCCTTCCAGCCATTGCTCCCAGTGAAGTACCTGCAGCAGCACAGAACAATGGGGGACTTGGCACCTTCAGAGCCTTATGCAAAGCTAATTTGATTTCCTCACACATTTTCCTATTGGGAGAGGAATTGTTGGCAGAGGTGTCAAGAAGTGTTGTGCTTGCAGGCACAGAGTGATTTGGCAAGAGAGCTGCAATTAGAGCCCTGGCTCCTGGCTCTGTTCTCTCACTTCTCCCCTCTCGCCTCCATGTGCTGTCCCCTTCCCCTTCAGAAACGTTCTGGGACAAGGTCAGCTTGGAGTTGGTGCCCGGGGAGTGGAGCCAGCGGGGCCCAGATCCCGCCTGGCAGTTGGGAACCTGCAGCTGTTCCGCAGCCGCTCCGGCCCCGGCACGAGGTCATTCCTCATCTGCTCTGCCTCTGCCCTTCCCACAGGTCGATGCCAAGAACCAGGGCAGGACTGCCCTGCAAATTGCCTCCTACCAGGGGCACCTGGAGGTGGTGAAGGCTTTGCTGCAGGCACATGCCAGCGTCAACCTGCGGGACGACGAGGGGGACACGGCGCTGCACTACGCGGCTTTCGGGTAGGATGCCTGACTCCTTGTGCCTCTGGTGCAGGATCTGAAGGGCTGCAGAATTTATGTTCTGGATATAAATGGACAGTCTGTGGGAAGGATGTGTGGCTGGTGGAGGCTTTTCTCTGATTTTACCCTGCATTAGAAATTGGTGTTTGAGATTAAACCCCCCAGGAACATTTCTTAGCGCACTCCTTTGTCCTCCACAGCAAGGTTTCCATGCTGGGAATTTTGGAGGGGGGAATCAGAACAAGAGGTTTTGGTGAATCAGAAAGAGAGCTTTTGGTGATTAGATATTTTTCAAGGGGTTGGGGGGAGATGATTTGGTTGGTTTGAGATCACTTTGGTTGGTTGGTTGGTTCCTGTAAGTGCATGTGTTTTCCCAAGCAAGACGGGATTTTTAATTGTTTTTTGTCTGTCGCCGGGGAAGAATTCATCAATAAAAGTGGGAAATTCCTGTTGATTTAGAACAGAGGGAGCAGATTCTAGAGCACAAGTTAGGAAGGTTTTGTTGTGTGTGGGGTTTTTTTGATACTAATAAGAAGTGGGATGAAGCCGCAGGGATACAAAACCCGAGAAGCTCAGTTGCTTTTCGAGGAGGAAGAATTTACTGTCACAGGATCAGCTCTAACCTGCTTTGCTCCTTGCTTTTAAATCAGAAACCAAGCTGAGGTTGCCCGTGTGCTCATTGGCAAAGGAGCCAGCGCAGACCTGTTGAACAATGCCAAGTGCACGGCGCTGTACGTGGCTGTGAGCCAGGGCTTCACCGACGTGGTGAGGGCCCTCTGTGAGCTCAACTGTGATGTCAACCTCCCGGTGAGTTTGGGGCTCAGGGGGGGATTTGGGGTAGAGGGGTGTTTGAGGGGTTTTTTTTTCCTTGTGGGTTTTTTTTTTTGAGGTGGGGAGGTGCTTCTTTATGTGTTAAACCGCTTGGTGCTTTGTAGGGTTTGAAAGTCGTTCTCCTAAAATGCACTGCTGTGCGTTGCACAGGAAGTATTCCTTTAAATAGGATTATTTACACTGAAGTATTCCTTCAGTGCTCTGGAATTCCAGGTTTGGGTCTGCCCAGCTCAGTGCAGTGACAGTCTCTGTGCTGGACTCAGGCTCCCAGTGAGAGCTGACCTGCTGTTAGTGGGTGGTGTTGTTGCAACACTCCTGTTGCCAGCAATAAGGAGGGCTGAGATTTTGAAGACAGGCAGTGGTGGTGGCTTGGACCCAGCCCATTTTTAGGCTGTGCTTGTGTGGTTCTGGGGCTGGACTGTGCTGGGTCAGTGTCTCAAAGCTAGCTGGGAATGTCAGCAGCTCTTAGGTGGTTTCCCTTGGCTTCCTGAGGTTGGGTAACCTGTGTTCTGCTTGGCTGTCCATGTGCAGGATTCCCAGGGAGACACCCCCCTGCATTATGCCATCACTCTTGATTACAAAGTGGTTATTGAGATTCTCACTGAAGTACCCAACATAGACTTCACTGTCCAGAATGGCCAAGGCTTCAACCTGCTCCACTATTCTGCTCTGAAAGGCAACAAGCTGTGAGTGACCTTTTTTTTCATTTTTATGGCTTTTGCAGATCTTAGCTCATGCTTGTCTCAGCAGTAACAGGGTGGCAGATGTAGTTCTGGATAGATGGGAAGAAAATAGATATGGCTGGGTATAGCTGTTGCCCTCCTTCTTGCCTTCACAGCAAACTCCTGCCTGCTTTCCCCATCCCATCTCTCTCCTACCTCCCTAGCTTGGCTTGAAAATGTCTGCTTAGTTTCCTTAAGTGTTTGGGTTCACACTTGGAAGGGCAGGAGAAGGTCTGTAGTAAAGACTGTGTCTAACTGAGAGCCTCTGGAACTCTTCCAAGGATAAATCTGCTCATTATTTCCAAAGCAGTGTGACTTTACCCTTTATTACTTTATTAAATGATAACTGAGGGCTTTTGTTATATTCCTGTAATTCAATCTGTGAGTTAGAGGGACTGCTCTGCATCACCAGTGTCAGCTCGTGGTGCTGCCTATTAAAATATGAACATCCATAACCCCTTTTTCCCTGATAAAGTAACTCTTCCCTCTCTGTTAACCTCCAACACTCCAGAGCCATAAAGAAGATTCTGGCAAGAGCTCGGCAGCTGGTTGACTCCAAGAAGGAAGATGGTTTCACTGCCCTGCACCTTGCTGCTCTCAACAATCACATGGAAGTGGCAGAAATTCTCATCAAAGAGGTAAGGAAAAAAAGCAAAACAAACCCACCACGAACAAAAGGCTCCCATCTGCCCCACTCCATCTGCCCAACTCCCAGCACCCCACATTTCTGCTGGGACTCACAGAAATGTCTCTCTGAAGAGCTGGCATCGTTTGCCAGACTGAAGAAGAAGGGTTGGCATTCCCAGAGGTGTTTTCCTTTGGCACTGGCAGAGAGGAGAAGGGTATCTTGGCCAGAACAAAGCGGGTTGGAACTGGAGCCTGCTGGAAAATGTTTGGTGAAGACGGACTCGAGGTTCGGGACCTCGCTGGGCTGTTGTGCAGCCAAACCCAGCAGCCCCAGCTCACTGGGGTGCAATCCCTTCCCTTCCAGGGCCGCTGCGACGTGAACCTCAAAAACAACCGGAACCAGACCCCTCTGCACCTGGCAGTGATCCAGGGCCACGTGGGGATGGTGCAGCTGCTGGTGGGCGAGGGCAGCGACGTCAACGCCGAGGACGAGGACGGGGACACGGCCATGCACATCGCCCTGGAGCGCCAGCAGCTCACGGCCCTGGCCATGGAGAAGCGCGAGGGGGACATGGGGCCCTCCCTCCTTGCCAAGGTGGGCTGGGAGCAGGAGAAATTCCAGCACCCAGGGCAGGAGAACGCTCGCTGTGGGAATGTCAGCGGGATCCGAGGGGGCGAAGGAAGGCGGGGAAACTGTGGCAAGCCAGTCCAGATGGGGAGCATAGAAACAAATGGGAACAAACCTTCCTGCTTGTGGGAAAGCAAATAGGTCCTCTGAGGGGGTGCTTGAATTTATAGCATGGAACTCAACATAGCCAGACAACAATTCATCCCGTCTCCCCCGATATTTTTATTAGCATTGTGCTTCTTTCCTGACATGGGAAAGGTCACGAATCCACTTGCAGAGCCAAGAGTCCTGGGTTTAATTCATGCCCCAGGACCACAGCAATTCATTTCTGTCTGATGGCATGGAAAATATGAGGACAGCAAACCACAGCCACCCCAGTTATCTGCGGGAGGACAGCAGTGTGTGAGAGGTGAGGTGGATCGGGCTGAAGGATAAAGACAGAGTTGTTACAAAGCCTGAACTGGATTTCCCTGTGCTGTTCTCTATTCATGGATATAAAGACCTTGGTTCTAGAAATCAGTGCAGCACATGCCAAGGAGTGGGTGCACTGGAAAATCCAGCATGGATTCATTTATTTATTTATTTATTTATTTATTTATTTTCAAATGATCAGAATAAGCAAAACCATCCATTCCTCCTTTCTAACTGTTGGTGCTTGGAAAAACCCAGTGCATTGGTCATCCATTCTGCTCATTGCCAAACTGCCATTCTTGTGGTAGCAAGAGCTGATGGCTCAAGTGTGTGGCCAAAGGCAGCCAACAGCCAGTCCTGGATGCAGGAAATCTTAAAGAGGGATCTGTGTGTGTCATTCCCAATGTTATTTACAGTAACATCATATCTAGACACTGTAGGGTCCTTCATGTCCAATTTTATTTGCCCTGACCTACACACTCTGGTCTTTTAAGTCATTGGGAAACGTTTGTTGGCTTTAATTTGGGTCATGTACATAAAAATTTTGCTTTTTAAATAGATGTCACTTAAGGCTCTGTGGGCCAGCTTTTCATCAACTGGTGTGTGCTGTGGTGTCTTCACCTGCTTCCTTTTCACCACCTGAAGAAGTGAATGCCCATTACTATGATTTGTATTGATTATCACCAGTTAGGACCAGCCTTATGTACTCCTGTCCCTGGAATGTAAATTTGAATCTGCTGGTTAGGTGCTGAAGGATCTTTTTGTGTTTTCAAAAACTAATGCTAAGTTGCACTTTCAAACTGTAAGTACAGGGTGTAAGACTTTGTTTAGAATTTGATACAGGTCATGTCCATGTAACAGAAACTTTTTGTGCTAACAGAGTGTGTTCCTCCACATGTTTTAGCTGCAGGCTTCTGGCTTTCTTGGAAACGTAGAGCTGAATGTGGGGACTGCAATTGCCTGCTACCTAGCACAGGAAGGAGCAGATATCAATTATGCAAACCACAGAGGAAAATCTCCTTTAGACCTCATTACAGATGGGAGGATTGTCCAGATTGTTAAAGACTTCTCACAGAAATTCAGGTAAACCCTGTGCTCAAGCCAGTGACACTAAAACTCCCCTGCAAACCACAGAGTGCTCCCTCCAGCTCTTCCAGGAGGGATGGAGCATCTCTGGAACACTTGGGGTGTCAGTCTGAGCACCTCCTGTCTCTTCTGGAGCTGGTTGCTGCCCTGTGTTTCTGGAGGGATTATGTGAGGCTGGGTGCTGCCATTGGAAAGTGTTGGGAAAAGCAGATTAATGTTGCTCAGTGCAAACTCAGCCTCCTGACTTCACAGAGAGCCCTGAGGCAACCTGAGGAGTCTGGCCACTGAAGCCAAGAGCAACTTTGCAGAGTCCTTCTGGGTTCTGTTTTACTTTCATTTGATTCTGCAGTTGCAGGTATTTAAAGTCTAAGCAGAGAGGAAGTGCAGCAAAAGGGTGGCCACCAGAACCCACAGAATTCGTTCCAGAGCCGGATAAATGCTTGTTTTTCAGCTGATAAGAGAAATAGCTGAGAAAAGGGAGAGTATAGCCAGTCAAAGATGGCTTTATCTCGGGTTCTGAGAAAACATCTGTTTGCATTTTGACTTTGCAAACATGAAAGCAGAGTTTGATCTGAGGGCACAGACTCGGTCCTGTTACTACTGGAGGAGGAACCACACAGCAGTGCTGTAACTGGCCATGCCTCTGGTCCACTGTGGAAAAAAAAGGTGAAATGTGTCCCTTTAAACATCTAGCATGGGAATTTTGTCAGTGGAGCATATGTTGGATTGAGGCTTTTTTTTGCTTAAAGAATGTCATTTCTTTCAGACTGACATTTCTCAGAACAGCATGCTGGTTTCAGCAGGTGATTGTGCTGTCAGTACCTCACTGCTGCCCTCCAAAAGGGCATTTTCAACCTGTGTAAATATGAGCCATCCTTGCTCTTTTCTTTTTAGGCAGAACCAGTCAGGATCCCAGCTGAGCCGGTCCCAATAGGGCCAGTGAGGGATCACAAGTTTATGCCACTGAGTGTTTGCCAGGGATCAGCACAAAGCTGCTGAAGGAGGATCTGGGGTGTGTGGCTCACGTTTTGTGCTGCTCCTGCTTTCAGGGAACAGCAGGTTTCTTCGGAGAGCTCCACCATCACCTGCAGCCTTCGCCGTGTGCACACCACGCCCAACACCATGACCAACCTCAGCGTGTCCAGCGTGGCCGTGCCCACAGAGTGCCTGGTCTGCTCAGAGCTGGCCTTGCTCATCCACTTCTTCCCGTGCCAGCACAGTATTGTGTGTGAAGGTGAGTCCTTCCCCCTGTTCCTTCCCCTCTTTCCATGTTTTTCTTTCCCGTTCCACCGCCCAGCCTCCTTAGCTGGGCTCCCATAAATCAGGCTCTGTGTGGACACAGAGTGAGCCATTGTGCTGTTTGTGTCCTGAAACAACCCCAGCATGATTTCAGCAGCTTGGGCAGGACATCCAAAGTTATCTGTGAAAAGCACAGAATGTTCTGCCCACCTGCTGGTTGGGACCCAAGGCAGCTTTACTTGTTCTGGTAGATGCCTGCACGATTGAGAAGGAAAGGCAGGTGCCTCAGTTCCACCTGTCAGTGCTTTATCCATCAAAAACCTCCTGAGAAGGATTTCCCTCTTCTCTGGCTTTCACTGCTGTTTGCATTTCAGTTGTTTTAATGGCAGCCTGCTCAAAGATGTCAGCAAGTTTGTTATCTCACAAGGCACTCACAGTCTGACCCCAGGGAATTTGGGATTTTTGTGTACCAGAGCTGCTCCCTTTTCCCCCAGAGCTGTTTGGATCCACAGTGCAGCAGTGCCAGTGCCACAGAGCATCAAGGACTTAAAGGTGTTGTGTTTGCTGCTGACCTAGGAAAGATTAAACCAGGAAACTTAAGGCACAAAAAGCAGGTTGTGGCCTCGTTCCGTGCAGAAACAATCTCTTAATCACCCAGGGAGGCCTCAGGTTGTTCAAAGCTGATGTTCTTGAGTCCGTTGCTTTCCTCTCTGTTCTGACATCAGGGGGCTTAACTGTGATCTCTTCTCGTGTCATTTGTGCTAGAATGCTCCAGGAGGATGAAGAAGTGCATCAAATGTCAAGTGACAATAACCAAAAAGCTGAAACAAGGTAATGTTTGCTGTGAGTGCTGTGGGAGGGGTCCTGTACAGGGTGGGTTTGAGGAGCATTGATGATTTTCAGTGGAATAGCAAAGAGAGTTAATTTGTTTTGGCTTGTGTGTGTGTGTGTGTGCCTATTGCCTTGCCCACCTTTAGAGGGAAAAAAGAACATCATCTCAGGTGTCACAGGCCAAGCTCAACCTGCACACACAGGACATTTAAGGAAGCTTTGCCTGGGTCTGGCTTATTCTGTGCATTGAAAGCAAATATCAGGCTCTCCAGTCTGTTTTCTTATGTGGTGGCTTAACAGTGAAAATTTATGAGAAAGGAAAAATTGCATTTTGTGCAAGCCTTGCCTGTGCCTTGGCTGAAATCACAGTGCAGGGCTGGCATTACCCAGCTCTCCAGGAATCCCTGGGCTGGATTGTTTCAATAAGGCTCTTCAGCTCAGTTCCAGATGAGACATTTGCATGCAGATTTTTGCTGGAGGAGGAAAATCGAGGTCTCCAAAAATACCAGCTGGATTTCCCTGTCACTGATGTCTTCAGTGCTTTGTCCCCAAACCCGCTTCACCTTCATGGATTTGAAACCACTCCTTGCACCACTGATGTGCAAGTGGCCCCAGAATGCTGAGGAAAGGGGCATCTATATTGAATTGTAGAGCTCCCTAATCAAAGGTTAGAGGAGCAGAACATGAGCAGTGGGGCTGAATTAAGCTGAAACCGGGAGGAGTGTGTTTACCTAAGCTGGCATTTGGGGTTCTTTCATTTCACAGAGTTGACAGAGTGACCCTATTTGTGTAAAAGTCAAGATAGGTGATGTCAAGTGGTTTCTTCTTGTTTGACCATGTGTGCCCTGAATTGGCTTGACCAGAAATTTGAGTGCCAGATGTGAACAGGGAGAACGCTGGAAGGATTCCTGGGCTGGCGTGGCAGAACATCCCGCCCAGCTCTGAGCGTTCTCATGTTCCAGAGCACCAAGGCAGGACATCTCAGCCAACATTTTGTTTCCTTTAAAACAAAAAAAAACAAAACACAACCACCTCAAACCCACCCACACACACACACAAACCAGAAGGGAGGAAAGCAGCACTTTCTGGCCAAGTCTGAAAAGCATCCCCCGGGCTTTTAGTTGAGGAATCCCTGGATAAGGCTCAGTGAGGAGAGTTTAGGGGCGGAGTGTGACCCTGACTAACCCTCCCTGGTGCCCCGCAGACAGCACGGAGGTGGAGTGCAGCCCCAGCTCGGAATCCACGGACCAGAGGAAGCTCATGGAGGAGCTGCAGAGCCGCTACCGGCAGATGGAGGAGAGGATCACCTGCCCCATCTGCATCGACGACCAGATCAAGCTGGTGTTCCAGTGCGGGCACGGCTCCTGCCCCGACTGCAGCACGGCCCTCACCGTGTGCCCCATCTGCCGCCAGGCCATCCGAGAGAGGATCCCCATCTTCGTCTAGGGGTGCCCCCAGCCCTGCCTTCCCCCTCTGCCCCCTCCTTGGTTGCGTTTTGGGGGTTTGGCTCCTCCCTGGAGGAGAGGGAGGTGTCACACACACAGCTGGTGTCGGAGGTGGCCCCTTGGCACCCCCTCCCCCTGTGCTGCTCCTCCATCATAAACGACTCTGACCCGTCTGCCCGGGGTAAAAGAGCCCTTTTGGAGCAGAGACACGGACAGAATTCCACATGGAGATGTTCCCCACTGGCATCCAGCTCCAGGACTGCACCACAGCCAGTGCCCTGCAGGGTGGGATTCCCTGGACTGCCCTGGAAGGAGAGGCTGGAGCAGGATGTTCCTCATCCCGTGGCAGGTGGAGCAGGATGTTCCTCACCCCTCATCCCTTGGCAGGTGGAGCAGGATGTTCCTCACCCCTCATCCCGTGGCAGGTGGAGCAGGACGTTCCTCACCCCTCATCCCGTGGCAGGTGGAGCAGGATGTTCCTCACCCCTCATCCCTTGGCAGGTGGAGCAGGATGTTCCTCACCCCTCATCCTGTGGCAGGTGGAGCAGGATGTTCCTCACTCCTCATCCCCATGGCAGGTGGAGCAGGATGTTCCTCACTCCTCATCCCCATGGCAGGTGGAGCAGGATGTTCCTCACCCCTCATCCCGTGGCAGGAGGTGGCAGAGCACACGCTGCACTTCCCCTGAGGAGATCCCAGCTCTCCCAGCTGCCTGCCAGGGGTAGGGAGGGATGTCCTGAGAGTGTCCTCTCTCAACCAGAACCTGTGGACTCCGCCAGAACAGAGGCAAACTGGATGTAATAAGGTCCTAAAGACAGAGCATGTGCCTTAGAGATAAAGTAGTGAACACTGATTGAAGAAAATATGTTGTTACAACAAATATTTCTAACCTCTAAGTGACACTCTTCTTCCATATTTTATTTTATTTTTTTTTTTTTGGCACAACTGTGTGTTCAGAGACTCCTGAGCTTTCTATCCATAATGCCAAAGGCAGGTGTTAAATACTCCAATCAAAGTGTAAAGAAAATAAATAGTTAATAATTAAGAGACGAGAGAAGAGAAGATTAAAAAAAAAAAAAAGGGGGTTTCATTTTTGTTTCTTTGTTTTGCAGCAAAACTTAATAAAATAAAGTATATATTTTCCTGAGCATTAAAATGAATGTACAAACAGTAGCTGAAATGTGGATCCAGCTGTATTGTGTTTTCCAACTGAGTGAAGAAATATTATCCACTGAGTCATCCTGTTAAGTAGCTGTTGGTGGAAGTGTGGCTCGTGTGCCACACGTGTGTGTCTGTGCACATACGTGTTTGTGTGGGGTGTTTTCTCTCTGATGACACAATCATGCCCAAACACACTGTTTGTTACGTATTTGGAGCAATATTTAAACCAAGCAAAAAACCTCCTGTGTTCCTCTGCTCTCTTTGTTCCTTTTGCAAAGAGGTGGCAAAGCTTCTAAAGGAATTTTTTAGCTCCGTGGAGTGGGTGGCAGTTACAGGGATGTTTATTAACTTTACAACCCAGGGGTGTGTTGAGAGAGTTATTTCACAAATTCTGGACTCCTGTAGGTTGTATTCAGCAGGATGGTTCACTTGAGGTTGTTACAGTTTCAGCAGGTTTTTTTTGGGGGGGGCTGTGAAAATGGATCAGATTTAACCCCTAAATTCTCTGCTCAGGTCGGATTTAACACCCAAATAACCTGAAGCTGAGTTGCAGAATCAGCTTTGGTGTGAAATCAGGGGTGGAAATTCTCGTTTCCTTGTATCCTGGAAGTTCGTGTTCATGGAAATTCCTTTGGAGCAAGTCAGAAACTTCCCCAGAACGTTTGCTGTGTTGGGGAGGAGGGGCAGCAACACCAAAGTGCACAAGTGTAAAAGTACAAATCTGAGCCATTTTTATCATCCAGGAGCTGCTTTAACCACTATTTGATGCAAGTGAATAATTTCCCAGGCTATACATTACCCCAGCCCCATGCTAAGAGTTTCTTTTTTGAACACATTTCTTTTACAAGCCTCTGCATAAATCCAAAACTTGTGCTCTGCATAAATCCAAAAGCACTTTGCTAAAGGTAAAAACTGCTGCTGGTCCATCATGTGTGTTGAATGTGGGGAGAGGGGACAGAGGTGGCAAAGTGTTCAGTATCAGCCCAAAGGTGTCATTTTATTCAGGAAAAACAACATGAAGTATCTGCTTCTTTTTTCTTTTTTTTTTTTTTTAATAGTTTCTTTGGGTGCTGAATGAAGAGAGGCTTCCAAGTGATTATTTTCCCTAAAGGAAAAAAAAAAAAAACCCTAGGACAACTGGAGCCTTTGACTTGGGAGCTGTGCAGCTGTTGCAGAAAATTGAGGTGGTTTAAAAATTATCTTTTTTTTTTTCTCTCGTCCTGTCTAATGAAAAGACATTTTTGTAGGGAAAGAAGAGCTCCCCTCAGTTTTGTGATGTGACTTTTTGCAGAACTCAAGCTCCATTTTAAGGTCTCCTGAGCTTGTTTTCATGTCTGAAATTCGCCAAGCTGGGAGTTTTGCACAGCAAAAAAAAAAACTGCTTAAGAGCTACAGAAATGGTTTGTATAAATGTTGTGTTTGTTTTGGGAGTATATTCTTTTATTTTCTGTTATTTTTACGTGTTCTCTCTTATTTTCCTGAATTTTCCTGCTGTGGTTGCTTCTGAGGAAGCACCATTTTAACCCTTTCATTTTCCCAGTAAGAAGAAGGGGAATTTCTGCACCCACCAGAGAAGAACCAGGATGGTCAGTGGAGCCCCAGGAACAGATCACAGGAGGAGGAGCCCCTTTGTACCAAGTATGTTTTTGGCAAACTTTGCCCCCCTACACCAGGCTCAGCTCCATGGGAGGGGGAGGCTTTGCAGGAGGGAAGGAACTCCTGCTCTTTTATCTTCCTTGATGAGCCTGAATCCAATTTAGCTGGAGAATATAAGGCAGGAAAAGTGGGGGAAGATGCTCCTCCTCTCTCTCCCTTTGCTCCTGGTTGGTTTTCTTGCTGGTTTGAGGAGCAGGGAGGCTGTTCCTGCTGCTGAAGGGAGGCAAAGGGGTGCCAGAGCAGGAGCAAATGCTCCTTTGAAGGCAAATATTGTCATTATTTAACTGGTGTGGACAGTGAGCAGCTTTTCTGCTGGATGTTTATCACCAGTTGCTCTCCCACAAACAAACTAGGGAGCTCCTGGTTTTCACTGGACCTTCTGTCATCTCCTGCATGCAGCTCTGTGCCTTAGATATTCCCGAGGTTTTCAGGTGTACAGCTTTAGTTACGAGGTGTCAGCTGGTCTCATGCTTGGCACAGGGGTTTCTAAAGCTCTTCCTTTGGAAGTGTGGCCAAAAATCCACGTTTTACAGACCATGTGAGGCTGAGGGAGTAGAGAGGGAGATTGCTGAAAGGCAGAGTCAGGTAAAGAGCCCATCTCTCCTTCAATTCTGTTCCCACTGGTCCGTGCTGCTCCCAGGATTTCGGGAGGATTGGTCCATCCACGAGTGGATTACAGGTCATTGATAACAGCCCCAACCACAAAACCATCCCCACCCAGGGAAGCAATTCTTCCTCCGTTGTGGATGCACTTTGTTATCTTTGTGATTTGAGGAAAAATTTCTCCCTCATTTCTGAATTTCTCCCTCTTTTTCATTCCTGAAATCCTGCGTGGCCCTGGCTGAGCTCCCGCCTGGGGTCAGGGCTCTCTGGTCACACGAGGTCAGGCCAGTGCAGGCACCTCTGTGAGCTGCAGCTCCAACTGACAGTCAAGCAAAATATTCCATTTTCTTTGCCAGCTGGAGCGAGCCCTTGTTTTCAGCTCATTTGTTATTCATCAGACCGTGGACTTTTCTAGGAACATCAGCAGATGCTGATCACGAGGGGCTGCACGACAGAAAGCGGGAGAATGTTTGGGGGCTGAAGAGCATCATTATTGTTCTCCCCCTCCCTGGGGAAAGCTGCTCCCTGTTGCAGCACGTACAATCCTTTTTTTAGTGGCTGACCCACTGAAAAAGCACAAATTTGAACTGCCATTCCCACAGGAACCCCGGGCAGGAATGTTGGGTTGTTGGGTTGTTTTCCCCACCCCCCCCAGGTTGTGAGCTGCAGGGCTAAATCTGTGAGTGCTTTTAAAAGTAAGAGCTATATGAGGGTTTCCTAATTCTTTTCACATGGGCCACCAAGGAGCTGATCTGTGGTAAATCACATTCACCCCTGTGCTTTCCCCCTTCCTGGCCTGGGGCTGGGTTTGGACCAGTGCCCTGGAGATGAGATGTTGATCCTCGTGCCTTGAGCCATCAGACAGGGGCAGAGATCAGGTTCTTCTTCTTTCCCACCTCCCTGTAGAACTCTCAATCCACAACAGGGGAAGCTGATGGGGGTGGTTTGTTTTAATCCTGAATAATGGGCTCTTATCCATGAATAAACAAGAGGTTTCGTGAGAGGTGAGATTCCCTTGGGACAGTCAGGCAGCTGCAGTTCTAGCTCTGATGGTTGTTCTCTCTGTGGCATCTCTTAGCACAAGTTTGTTGTTGTGGATTGTTGTAATACTTGTTGTAAGGGATTGTTCCTGTGCTGTTTTGGGGACTTGAGTGAAGCAGTGCCAGTGTCCTCCCTGGCCTGGGTACCAGGGCTGGCTTTGCTCTGGGATGGGGCAGAGATGCTGGAAATAGTGCTGAAAATAACATTTAATGTTAACAGTGCTGAATAAAGGAAAGGGGAGAAATACTAAGAATAATCCACAGAAGTGAAAAAGTATTTCTATTTGAGCTGAAGCTTGCCCTGGGGAATGGAGCCATATGTTGTGCATTACACAGCAGCCCCCCTTTAAACTGAACATTTCAGCAATTAAGTGAAAAGAGCAAAGCCAGGCTGAGGTGATTGAACAAGGAAAGCGTGTTGTGCTGTGCAAATGATCCAGGGCTTTATGTTTTCCATAGTCTCTAGTTGGGCATTGTGGGTTTTATGCAACATTCCACATAAACATTCCTTCCCTCCTGACAGCTGGTCAGAGCCTGCTGCTCCAGGGACATTTAGTGCATGCAGGGATCTCGGGATATGCATCCCTGACTGTTTGCTTGGACAATCCCAGCTCCCTCCAAAAGATATCCAGGTCCTGGGCACTGCCAAGAGCATGAAGACAAAGCAAAGTCAGTTCTGTGCCTGCCTCCCTTCCCTTTCCCCATCCCACCATATGGGTTCCCTCAGTGTAATGTGTTCCACTGCTTTCAGACACTGTGCAGAAACCAAAGCCAGGAATGTTTTTCTGTCCAAATATAGTCAGGATGACAGTCCTTGCCTGGAGTCCAAACCAAATATCCTCGCTCCAGAACCTGAGACCTCTGGAGCTCAGCAGAACTCTGAGGCTGCAGCAGCTCCCTCAGAGCTGAGTGTGGGGAATACTTTCACCAGTGACACTGGGAATTCTGGCCAGAGCTGGTGCCCTGGTGGATCCAGGTGCACAGAGGCTTTCTCAGGAGTGGTGTTTGTGCACAGCAGTGGGTTCACGTGTCTCCCTTGGCTCCACGAGCTCCATCTGTGAGCCCTGAATGCCTCAGCACAGGAGCACAAGAGCTCTCCCCACCTCTCACTGCCCCGAAAACTGGGCTTTGTCCTGGCCTTGCTGCTGAGGTGCTTTCTCAGCAAATATTTGGCTTGAACTTGAGGAGTTTTTAGAGCATCCTGCAGCCAGTGGCTTGGTGGGCTTGGATGCACAGGCACTGGATTTCTGGGTGAATGGGCACAGAGCATTCCCAGCACGGGGGGGAAGTGAACTAAGGGCAGGGAAGCAGGATCCTAAATGTCACAGAGGTTGTGAGTCGTCTCTGCAGGTAAAGATTCCCATTCAGCCACTGCATGTGGCACAAGATAAGTGGCTCACAGGCAGTATGGTCCCTTCCCATCCAGAATATTCCAGTAACTCCTGGGAAAAGGGCTGTCTTGGCTGTGCTAACCTTTAGTAACTGCATGAATAAGTATTCAGAAACAATGAGGTCCTAAGAATGCACTGTTACTAAAGCTCTGTACAGTAACTCTGCAAGGTTCTGTGCTGGGAAGTATTTTACAAAAACTTTCTTTACAGTGGGACAAAGGAAATTCCCGGTTCCCTCGGGCTGTGGTTGTGCGAGTTCCCAATCTGTGCTTTAAAGCTCAGGTTCCTGTGCTCCTCTTCACAGAAACAAGGCCCTGACTGTGTGCTTAGAAGATTTCAGGTTGCTCTTCTTCAAGATTCCACCCTCTGCCTCAGGCAAGTCTTTCTCCTGCCCGGTGCCGTGGGTCTCACCCTGCAAGGTGCAGGTTCAGTGCAGTCAGGACTGGTGTGAGATCCCCTGCTCTGAGGAGGTGGATGTGCAGTGCATAAGTTGATTTTCAAGCACTGCTGACTCTTCCTGGCTGGGTGAAAGGCAGAGGCACTTGAAGCTCTTGCGCAGTTCTGTGACCGAAACTCAGTGTTCTTCCAGCACTCTTTGATAGCAATATTTTTCTTTTCAAGCCAGTGCTGTTTTACTGGAGAAGAGCTCTTGGCTGAAGGTTCTGAGCCCCATTCCAAGGCAGTTTTTCGTTCAAGACTCCCTTCTCAATCAGTCTTTGTAGGTGTGTTCTCACCTACAGAAAGCAGCTTGTTCAGGGGGACTCGAGGCATTGATCCTTCAGGAGTTTGTTGTTCCCACTTTCTCACTTGGTGCTTTGATCTGCAGCTCAAACCACAAACGGAGCTGCATTTGCATCTCTCTTTGGAGCTCCAAACAAAGGGCTTTTTCAGAGGGTTCATGCACAGGCACGTTCCTTCTGCCAACTGTGCTACTGGGGAGGGAGGAACCATCCCTAGAAAGCTGCAGCAGCAGCTGAGGTGAGCCAATTCCATGGGAGGTAGAGCCCTGCACCCTGGCTTTCTGCTTTTCATCACAGTTCCAGCTTCCCTTTGTAATTCTATCCATAGCTTCCTTCCATGTTACCCCTTATTCTGTCCTTCTGGTATCTGAACAACTGCTGCACGTTGTCCTCTCTCTGCAGAAAACATGGGTTTTCTCCAGGGGAGAGCTTGGTGGGAATGGAAAGGGAAAATTTTCGTGCAATTGTACACACAGACTCATTGGTCTTATTTATTCTGAGTTGTTTGAAAAGCTCCAGGCCAGCTTTAGTCTGAAAATACATGAAAATTATGAAACGTTGCAAGCTCATGAACTAGGGGGAAAAAATGCAAATGAAACAATTGTTCTTTATTACGATTACAAGAATTTTCTGAAACCTTTCAAATGCCTCAGATACCCCCAAGGAATGTTTTATATGGGCTGGCAACAGACCTACCCCCCCTCCTCCCTGGCATTTGCTTGTGAAACTGGGAGCTTGCAGAGTTCCTTTTCCTCTGGCTGGGCAGAACTGGAGCTGAGGTCACTCCCCCCCTCAGGACCAGGGGGTGACCCCACAGGAAAGTGCAGCTGTCTCTGAAAACCTGAGAATTTCTGAGTAAGCTTTTTAAAAAAGTCCTGAACCAATTCAAGTCTGGAGCCTGGAGATGCCTCCAGGAACCTCCCAGCTCAAGACAAAGTAGCCACTTCCCCAAGTCAGTCTGTGTGACCCCAAAATCAGTACGGTTCTGAAAATACTCATCTTCCTCAGTGTGATCACCCAAGTACACCAGAAACTTGCAGATCCCTTGCTGAGCTTGATGGGAGAGGGAGCTGATGTTTACTTTTCTGTGAGTTTGTAAACTCCTCGAGCAGTTTCCCAAGCAGAGAAAGCCCTGCCTGCTCTCACTGCATCTTGTTTCTCTCTCTCCTCCTGAAGACAAGCCCTTGACAAATGACAGCTCTCCAGCGTTCAGCATCCCTAATGAAACATTCCAAGGGCATGATGCTGGCTGCTGGATTCCCTGTGCTGCCCCCTCCCCCAATTCTTTCATTACATAAAGCTGACAACTGCAGATTTGTCCCCTGTTGATTACACAGTTAAAGAAAGGAGTTCATGTCCAGCCCAGCTTGTTTCACTTTGCTGCTGTTCCTCCGCCAGCCCAAATTTCAGCTGCAGTAACATGATCCCACTTGGCAGAGCCTGAGAGAATCTCTGGCACATTGGGAAGAGGCTTAATGTAAAGTCTAGTTGGTTTTTTTTTTTTTTCCTTTTTTTCTTTTTTTTTTTTTTAATTTTTTGAGAGCTTTTTTTGAAGCTCTGGTGGTTCTGCACAGCTTTGGCAGGAGCTGCAACGGGCTCCTCGCAGATGCTCCAAATGTGAGCACAAGATGAGCTCAGTGCAGGGGATGTCTTAGTGCCTGTCCCAGCTCCCTCCAAAAACTATTAAAGAGAGACATGGACCAAGCAGAAGGACTTTGTGCAGACAGCAGGAAAGGCTTCCCCTCACTGGACAAAAAAAAGAGCAGTGGCTGGAGAACCGTGGTGGGATTTTTGTGCCTGTTCCCTGTGGTGGCTCTGCTGGCGGTTGTGGAATATCCAGCTGGAGCTGCAGTTCAGGAAAGTCAGGTAGGAGAAGGGATCTGATTCTCAAATGCCTGGAAGGGGTGTGGGGTATCAAATACCTGTATATTCTGTTTGGAAGGTGGATGCATTCAGGGAGAAATCTGAATACAGAGAGAGATATCTGATCTAAATAGAGAAATATCTCGTAGGGTAACAAGGTGTGTTTAGGGCTGGTTGAGTCCCTTTTGGCAAAGGATCCCTAAAGGTGATGGTGCATCCCAGTGGAGTCAGGTTGTCAGAGGTGTTTGCAGTCTGGGGTAACCAAACAGTGGAGGCACAAAAAATTTGGGTTGTTTTCCCCCGGAGCTTTGGCTGTTCCTGTGAATCCTCTGCTCTCCCAGCCTGGGATGATGTGGCATTGCATGTCCTGGGATTTCTGGAGCAGCTGAGCTTTCCTAGGAACTCAGGGCTTGTGTAGGACCTAAACTGGGTCCTACAGAACTCTTGGCTGGTATTTACTCTCATTCAAGGTCCATCCATTATTAAGACGTGCTGGGAGAATCTGAATCCAGGGGGAACTCTGGTAAGGCTCTGGGACTTTCAGGAGCTGATCTTTATTTTTGCTTTTAGCTTAAATTTGGCTTTTAAATTTATATTTAAAAAAAAAAATCTTTAAGTGCATCTTCTCCTGGGTTTTTTTTTGTGTTTATGAAGCTCTTGGCACTGGCCCCCCTTGTTTGCATCACATGCTCAAGGCTGTTATTAATTGGTCCTGATTCAGAGTTATGTTATTGTGTGGTTTGAGAGGGGAACTGCGTGGCCAGGAGGGAGAAGGGAATTAATTACAGTCGTTACAGCTCAGTGAAGTAACTTACTGGAGGTCTGACTGCAAGGGGGAATAATGCAGAGCAGGGATGTTGGCCAGTGTCTGCCTTTATATTTATATATATATATATGTCTCATATATATTTGAGATTATATATATAATTTCAACAACAACTATGTGTGTTGTTGAGAGGGAGAACTGAACACCTGCCCTTCTAGTACCTCCCAAGCATTTTGGAGTTTTTGAGACCTTAACCCACAGCTGAATGAGTTTCTTCCTGGGAGTATCTGACCTCTTCAGTTCTTTGTATTCCCAAAGTCTTGGATCTCTGGCACCTGGACAGATCCTTTGATGGAAGTTATACTGTGAATTTTTAACGAGGTCACTCCATTTCTGTCAGAACCCCACGTCTGAGCTGTGCTCTGGGCGCTTCCCTACCCTCCCCCAATTCATTCTGCAAGGCTTTTCTTAATTAAAAGCATTTTGTTGCACCAGTGGTGGGTAGAACTGAGCCTAAAGGAGAACAGAGACAGGCAGAAGTTTTGAGCAAGAGAACTCAGCCTCTGCACCTCTTTTGGTCCAGTGGGTCCCATTCATGTCTCAGGGGTTGATGCTGGGCCTGGGTCACCCTCAGTTTGATTTGGATTTTGAGGATAAGTTCACTAGTGACACATTATTTTAATTGTTTCCCTTTGCCTGTTCAGCACTAATGAATGGCCTGAGGGTTTTGAGCTCAATGGCTGTAGAAAAGACAATCATTTTTCTCCCTTGGGGCTGCAGGAGAGAGCAAATTCAGTGTTCTGGCTTTGCTCAGGAGCAGGAGCATCCAGCACAGGGACAGAGAGCTGCTCACCCCAGTGTGAGTTAACAAATCTCCTGAGCTGGAGTCCAGAGACTGACAGAATTCCCAGTAATCCTGGGCTCTTCCTGACTGATGCCAGATTACATTAATAATGTAATCAACCCCAATACTGGCACGGGATTGCAGAGAAAACAACAAAGACAGAAAGGATTTGCATAATGCTCCACTGCTTGAAAGAACTGCAAAAAAAAATAAAAGGGGAAGATAACTTATTATCCTGTAATTATGAGCTAATCTTCTCCAGGCTTCTCTTGCAGCTCCAACAGACCCTTCACCTTGTCTGTGCTGCTCAAAAGGATGCGAAATTTTCCTTTCATATGGAGGGAAAGTGGCATTCTCAGAGTAGAAGCCACTGGAAGTGAAGGGAGAGAGACAACAGCCACTGCACCCACATCACCTGTGCCTGGGGAGGAAGGGGCAGGGCCTTGAGCTGAGTGACCCAAAGCTGTGATCCAACCCCCTGCCAAAGCCTTTCAGCTCGGGGGGCAGTGCTGGTTCCACCTCTGCTCTCCGGGGTGTCCCTCGAGTTCCTTGTGGGCAAAGACTGTGCTGGGCTCTGATGGTGAGTCAGAGCCAGGGCTGAGCTGCAGGAAAGGCTGAAAACTGCCCTCCTGGGAAAGAAAGAGGCTGAGATTAGATCAGGGTGGAAGGAAGAGTGGCAGTGAGACATGAGAAAGGAGGCTGGTTTGCTGTTGGGATGGAATCCCTCAGGATGGTAAGTGCTGGTGCTCCGGGCACATCTGGCAGCCGTCGCTTCAGGGCTCTTGTCCTCCCCTGCCACTGCCTCACTGTGACACCAGGGACGTGCTGCTTTGGCTCTCAGAGCCTTGGTTCTTCCATGAGGAAAATGAGGACAGCTCTTATTTCCTGTGGAATGTGCTGTGAGGCTGAACAGACTCGAGCTGGTGCAGCTTTTGTACCACAGCTGCCATACCTGTCACTTGGGAAGTGTCCTGGTGCCTCTGGAGCAAAGATGGCTCACAGATATTCAGTGTCTTAGTCCTGGAAAGGGGAGACAGAGCAGGAAGCCATCCAGAAAACCATGTTGGGTCCCATTCTTTTACCTCCACTGCTCAGGATGAAAAGGCTTTTCTAATTGGAGTCAGACGTGTCACTAAATTTGATGTCTTTTACTGTTCGATGGTTTAAATCCTCTCCAGGGTTTCCAGGGCTGCTGTTTACTTTGAAGGCATTTCAGATCCACAGCACAGCTCTTATAAAGAGCTCTCTGCACAAAGAGCTGCCTGTTTTAGTCATTTTTCCAGCTTTACATTTCTTCTGTGGCGAGGCTGGAGAGCAACAGGAAAGCGAAAAGGAAATGAAAACTTTCCAGGCAGAGCTGCAGCACTTGCCGTGGCCAGAAGCCTCCTGAAGCTTCATTTCTGCTCCATCTGTGCCACAATCCAAGAGGAGGGTGGCTGCAGTGCCCTGGGGTGGGATGGTGCAGCCAGACAGGACCATCTTGTCTCCTGGACACCCCCAAGGCAGCTCCAGTTGTGCTCCCCAGCCTGCAGATGTCCTGTACTGGTCTTTTTTACTGCACACTGTTCAGGCCTGGGGTGTCTCCCGTCCCTTCCAACCTACTGCTTTGTCTTTAAGGAAGATGCCACATCCCCTGGCCTGCACAGAGAGGGTTCCTCAGCTTTGCAAAGCCCAGCTTTCCCTCGTCCTCCAGCGCGGAGAAAACGCTACACGATCACCCCGGGGCACTTGAGATGGGACCACTTCAACCTGACCTACAAGTAAGAGGGATCCTGGGGCCTGAGTTCTTCCTGCCACGGGTTTGGGTATTGCCCATGTGGTTATTGCTCAGCCCTGTGCAGGGAGAGCTGCTAAAGCCACTCTGAAATAGGAATAATCCTACAAATGCTGCACCTCTCACTTCAGTGAAACCCTTCAGGGCAGATTCAGGCTTCCTGAGCAGGGACCTCCCTCAGAAGGTGGTGACTGGAGGACTAACTCTGTCATGCTGATGTTTTTAACAGTTCTGTTTGAACCTAAACCATCCCCGAGGGAAATCCCTGTTGGGATTTCGAGATCTCTCTGATTTCAGGAGGACAGAGCTCTTGGTGCTTTTAGGAATCTCTCTCCCTGTTGTCTTTGGGAAAGGATTTCAGCTCTTGGATTATTAGTAAACAGTAAAAAGCCCTTGACAATCCTGGGGTGAGGGAATGCTGTGCTCCTTTACAGGAGCATCCCAAACAGGCTCAGCCTCACCAGAGCCTTAATTGTCCAGGTTTCCCCTCATTAACAGCCTGGCTTGATACGAAACCTTCTGCTCCCTTTAGGGTGTGCTGGGACGAAGGGAGAACATAATCAGCATAGCTAAAAAACAACCAGAGGGGATAGAGAATATACCCAACTTTTCCCCATTGAGGCAATTCCCTGAATGCAGATCTTCCCGTGGGCCAAGGTAAGTTTCCAGGAGCCATCTGTGCATTCCCATGGTACAAACAGGGCCTGCACCAGTTGTCCCCCAGCTCGCCCCGTAGCCTAACCAAAAACCTCTCTTGGGTCTCTCTCCCATGGGATTTAGAGCTTTTTTCCAAAGGAAATAACTTGATAGGAATACAAGTCTGATATTCTTTGGGGCTCTCTTTCAGAAGTTCTACCTGGGAGTATTTTACACCATTGTTCACATCCATGGTAGCCCAAGTGTCAGGAGCAGGAGTTCCCTGCTACTGGAATGCAGTTGTTTCCTCTTCCAGCAACCCTGCACAGCAGACTGGGAGACATCAGGATAAAAACAGTTATCTGAGAGAACCTTGTCTTAAGTGCTGTGCTTGAGAGGAGGAGCAAAAGCTGTAGTGCAGAGCACGTGGTTGTAGAGAACACCAGCTCTTTATTCATCCCCGTGGGGGTTCATTAAACGTGGGTAACATCCAGTACAGACAACACCCGATTTGAACCTGTTGGAGTGAACAGAAATCCTTGTCTGTCTGACAGCGGCCTCCAGCCGGTGTTTGAGGAGGGGAGGGTGTTTTTCCTGAAGCTGTCGTGTGTCCCTGCAGAATCCTGTCCTTCCCGAGGAACCTGCTGAGCGCCAGGGACACGCGCCGGGGGCTGGCGGCCGCGTTCCGCATGTGGAGCGAGGTGTCCCCCTTCAGCTTCAGGGAGGTCCCCCGGCACCTCCCCAGCGACCTCAAAATCGGTGAGTCCCCGAGGGATCCAGGGATTGACTTCCAGTGTGTAAAGCAGGGGGTGGGAGGCAGGAGATGTTCCTCCTGTGCCAGGCGGGCTCGGCCTCTTGGAGGAGGGTTGGGGCGTCCTTTAGTCAGGCAGAGAAACTGCTTTTAGCTTTTATTGCTTATAATTTTCAGAGAAACTACTTTTAGCTTTTAATACTTATTATTTTAGCTTTTATTACTTATTATTTTAGCTTTTATTGCTTTTTAATTTTTATTGATTTTTATTAAAATTCCTTGTTAATATTTAGGAAATCATCATCATCATCATGATTAACGCTTTCTGTGAACCTTGTGGTCAGGAAGCTTTAGGGATTTGCTAAGAATTAACACTCTGCCACTGGGACAGATGGGGAAATCCACAGATTCCTGTCCCAGAAATGCAGAAATCCCCAGATTTGTATTCCACAAATGGGGAAATCCAGAGATTCCTATTCCACAAATGGGGAATTTTGCAGAAGAATAAGAATCTGTAGATTCTTGTCCTGCAGATTGGGAATCTGATTGTTGGAAGGTGAAGTGCCATGCCCAGGGTCACACAGAGCCAGGGCAGGAGACGGATTCCAGTTGTTCCTGGGTTTAGTCTCCCTTTTGTTGATCCCACTGGAGCACTGCCTTGGCTCCCTCCCCTCCCTCCTGCCCCTCTCTTGCTCTGTAGTTGTTCTGGAGTTCCTGGGACCTGGAAAAACATCAGTGCTGAAGTTTTTCTGCTCAACCTCAACCTCAGATGTAAATCCTTCCTGGGATTTATGGTCTGTGTGAGATCCTGATTTCCTGTGCATGTGGCAGCAGGACTGAGACAACCAGCAGACTCCCCATCATTTCGCAACTGGCTCTGGTGCTGCAGGACCCTGCTCAGAGCACATGATGTGCTTCCAGGGGTCTGTCCTGCTCCCTGTGAGCTCCAGGTCCCCAGTTCCAGGGGATGCAGGATGCACTGTGATCCTGCTGTGGTGCTGACAAAGAGATGGGGAGCAGCTCTCACTGTAACTCTACCCCTGCTTATTGGCATTTAAAATAGAACAGTTCCGTCCCGGGGTTATCAGTTCAGCTTCTCTCTTAAAAAAAATCATTTCCACGTGATGTTGCAAGACAAGCTCAGCATTCCCTGCTGGGAAGTAAACTTATTTGTGTCCACTGGGAACAGCTCTAAATCCAGGGGCAGCACGTGGCCATCAGTTACTTTGCATTTGTCTTTGCTTTTGTGGCTCTGGAGGTCGGAAAACACGTGGGATCCCATCAGAGACCTTTTTAGTGACTCAGGAGTTCACTGACCCTGCCAGATCCACTCAATCTGCTGCTTTTTCTTTTTCCACAGGCTTCTACTCCATCAACCACACGGACTGTCTGGAGTCCCTCACCCACCACTGCTTCGATGGCACCACGGGGGAACTGGCCCACGCCTTCTTCCCACCCCACGGAGAAATCCACTTCGATGACCACGAGTACTGGATCCTGGGGAACACCAGGTTCAGCTGGAAGAAAGGTAACAGGGAGTGCCTGGGATTTAGCTTTCAATCTGGGGTTTATCTGACGTGGGAAAGGGGCAACAGAGCCAACTGTGGTTTTGTGGGGGTTTGGAAGCTGCTCCTCTGCCCCGTGACTCAGCTGGGCCAAGGGACCCTGTGGGGTGGCAGGGCTGTTTCTGGCTCAATTATTCCATGGAATTACCCCATAGTTCAGTCTTAGCCTTCAGTTAAAATCCACCCCTGCTGGATGCAGGGTTCAGGATGCTGCCAAGAGGCTTGAGTTTGTCCTGTGGGCTGAGGGGGATGCAGAGCTCAGTGGAGGCCCTTTCAGACTGGAATATTCCTGCTAAAAACCCCATTTCCAGTTCCAGCCCAGGGCTGTAGGAACCTGACAAGAGTGAGTGTTGCACAGGGACAGGCCTTCAAACATTGCTCCTTTGGAGTCTGGCACTGCTCTGTGTCCTGCTGCTGGAAATTAGGAGCATGTGGAAATAATTGGCTTTATTTGGACCCAACAAAGAAGATGAAACTGGGGCAACCTTTGACAGGACCATGCTAGTGCTAAACTATTTCCTCTGGGTTTAGGATTAGCAAACACACTTTACCACACAATTCCAGCTGGTTTTCCCTTCCTTCCAGGTGTTTGGCTGACAGACCTGGTCCATGTAGCAGCTCATGAAATAGGCCACGCCTTGGGCCTGATGCACTCCCTGAACCCCAACGCCCTCATGCACATCAACGCCACCCTGACTGGGAAAAAGACCATCTCCCAGGATGAAGTGTGGGGAATCCACAGGCTTTATGGTGAGGAACCAGGGCTCTAGATCCTGTGGAGCTCTTGTGGTGTCAGATCCCAGCTCTGTTTGTGCTCCTCCTTTAGATTCTTCCCTGTCCCAGCTCCCCCATTTACACTCAGGGATCTGATTAAGTGAAGTGTTGGTTTGTTTCTCAGAAGGAACTCCCTCCCCCAGCCCCTCTAATGCCCATTTCTCCTCCTGTTTCAGGCTGTAAAGACAGATTATTTATGTGCCCAGCATGGGCAAAAAAAGGCTTCTGTGAGAAGCGCAGGAAGCTGATGAAGAAGCACTGCCCATCCACCTGTGACTTCTGCTACGGTATCCAAGGTTTCTTCTGGGATTTGGGGAGGGGTTTTACGTAGAGGGAGGAGGTAGAAGTTATTTAGGGAGAGGCAGGATCTTAATTTCACACTAGAGATCAGTGGGTGCAAGTGATGCAGCTCTAGGCAGCACAACAGAGATGGGGTCTCAGGTATTTAAGGTGAAGGCCTGGAATTAGGGGGCAGCTTTTATGTTTAAACATTAAACTGTCTCATTCCTCTCTAGTTTAACTGAACCAGTGACAGGGGACAAATACCACAGGCAGGGAGAGGGAAGGGCTGCAGGGCAGTTCCTGAGGCAGGGAGGGGACAGAAACACAAGGGGTGTCTCAAGCACAGCTGGGCTTGAGCTGCTCCCAGAAAAGGAAATAAAGGATGTTAATCGTGATCCAGCCTCTCAGTTTTACTGATCCAGATAAGGGACTAATGCAGGATCAGGCCAAGTTGCTGCAGCTGTGGAATTAACTTCAGACAAATAACTGGCCTTAAGATGTACCATGGAACTGGTACCTCTTTCTCCAGCACAGCACTGGGGTTTTTTTAGGCCAGATTAATGGAGAGATGCAATCAATTATAAACTCATATATGAGTTTGTATAACACTTTTGGGACTGTTCATATCCTCTTCCATAGCTGTGGACTAGTTGATTTTTATCCATCTCAGTTTACACATCACAAAGTAAGTTTTTATCTTTGCATGTAAATCATGTTACGTGTCCATCCAAGAACCGCTCGTTTTCAAATTCATACTTTCAAGGCTCCTTAAATGACAGCCTAATTCTGTGCAAGTGTTTTGGAAGGACCAAACTTGCTGATGAGAGCTGCTCACTAACTGCTGCCACTTCCCTCTCTCCTCTCTGGGGGGGACAGAATTCCCATTTCCAACGGTGCCCCCGACTCTGCCCCCGCCAAGGACCAAGACCAAGACGGTTTCTGAGGGCAGGAACGTCACCTTCCGCTGCGGGCAGAAGATCATCCATAAAAAAGGCAAAGTCTAGTAAGTGCCCCATCCCTCCTCCCAGTCCTTGGGAGCCTCTGCAGCTTGCACACGGAAAGGATGAGGGAGGATGGCAAACCTGGGTGACTGGGAATGGAGTTGTTTATAATCTGGAGGGTGTCACTGGCTCCTTCCAGAGTTGGAAGAGTGATTGATCAGAACGTTGCAGAGCTTTTCTTTGGCCTGAAAGCAGAGCTCTCAGAAACCACCAGGAGGTCAAAAAAGGATAAAATCCCATTCTCATACAGAGCACAAAGCTAATTCCTACAATCAAGCCAAATTCCCTGACCCATATTCTGAAAAAACAGAAAAAAAACCTTAAATTGTTTTAGTTCACTGTTATTGAGCTGTTACTAAAACACAAGCATGTTATTTAAAGCTGAGAGATTGGCCCATGAGTTGGTTTAGACTGAGGACCCAAATTCCCATTAACTTTTCCCATTAACTTTTCCCATTAACTTTTAGTGAGATTCAAGCTCCACAATTACTCAGGATTGTGCCCTGTTGCACCTGAAATACAGAGTAAAACTCAACTGTGTTTTCCTGAAGTCCCATCTCTGCTCTGCACTTAAAAATTTATTGGGAGAAAGAACAACTAACACACACGTTGAACTGTGCTAGACATTTGTAGTTTTAATTTCTGTTGTTTTTCTTATGACAGCTGGTATAAGGATAAGGAGCTTCTGGAATACTCATATCCAGGTTATTTATCCTTAAATGAAGATCACATGAGCATCATTGCAAATGCAATTAATGAAGGAACTTACACTTGTATAGTGAAGAAAAAAGAAAGGATCCTGACTACTTATTCCTGGAGAATCAGACTGAAGCACTGACAAGGCCCTGGAATGAGCTCCTTCAGTTCCTGCTAGTTCTGTTTCAAATTGTTTCTTTGGCATTTTTTTATATTTAATTTCCAGTAGTGCAACTGAACTTCTCCATCAGCTGCTTCCTCACCCTGGGCAACAGAGACTCTGAGACTGGTTACTGGAATGTAAAAAACTCTTCCAAATTAGTTTTAATGACAAAGAATTTATCAAGTATGTGCTGTACAGAGAATTAAAAAAAAAAAAATTTTTTTTTTTTTAAAGAAAAGCGTCAGATGGTGCAGTTGAACTGTGTGGATCCCTGGGAACTGCTGGAAAACAGGAGCAGAACTCCATCAGCCACCAGGATGGCTCAGCTGGGCTGCACTGGAGGCAGACTGGGGAAGGAAGAAGGAGCAGTTTAATACTCTGGAAGTGTTTCTGCCCTTGTTTTAGATCCTGGTGCTCTGCAACACAAGAAGTTCTACACAAGCCTAAACCCCAGGAGGAGGGTGTGGGGCACAGCAGCCCTGCCTCACTCAACTCCACAGTCCATCAAGTATCCCCAGAACATCTTTTCCCCCCAAATACCCTTCCCAGGGTTTGTATTTATTACTTTGATCCCAACAGGCCCCGAGTGCTCAGAGCTTGTCCCTCAGGTGTCCGAGCCACAAGCAGACAAGTGATTTCCATCCCTGTCCTCCCCCAGGATGAGGGAAATGTGCCACATCCAGCTGGAAGAGAGCACGAGGAGTGGTTGGCAAAGCTGGGGTAGCAGTGCAGGGAAGCTGGGAAGGGAATAATTCCATGTCAGATACAAACTCTGCAGTCACTCATGGTTTAATCCTTGAGTTCACACAGGCTCTGCTTCCGCGGACTTCTACTTTTCAAAAGGTTACTGAGCTCCCTCTCCAAGGAATCTTCTGGAATCGGGAATGTTTCAGTGACAGACTGGTGACAGAGCTGTTTCTCCTTCAGAAACAGAAACATTCCTGCACAGGGAAAACAACTCAGCTGCTTCCAAACCTCACCCCAACTTCAGCACCTCCTCCTTCCAGCTCCAAGGCCTTTACCCTCAGAAAAACTCTTCAAAATGTACTGAGAGGGATAGAATGTTTATGATTTCTGTTAATCCTGTTCCTGGCCTGGGGCCCAGTTCTGACTGCTTGAAAATTTGGTGTTTTCCAAACCTCCCTTGTTCCCAGAACAGAGTGAGCCCATTACAAATCAACAACTGCAAGGGATGTGATATTCCAACACAGTTCCTCCTCTGGTCTTTCCTGAGATGTGGCATTACACAATCACTACACAAGCTCTTCTTTTGATGGGAAAAGGGCATATTAAAAGAACTTCTGCAGAAAATAAAGTTTCAAGTCTCCATATTGCATCTTTTTTGATTTATAAAACAACAGAGGAACTTCTTTTGCACCACTGGAAATACATGGACAGAACAAAGCAAACAGTTTTCAGCTCAGCAGTGCACCCCAGGCTTCTTCTCTCAAAGGTAACAGGAAAGAAACCTCATAACTGGCACTTTTTTTCTGCCCCAAATATATTCAGACACAAGCAATTCCCTTAAAATAAAAAATAAACTCTATTTACTGTCACCAACATCCAATTTTGCTGCAGGTGAAGCAATGAAATCCTTCACACTGTTAAACAATTGAAAATGTATTTTAATTCTACAAATTTACAAGGAGAACAAAAAAAAAAAATCCAACCCAAAACAAACCCAACAAAACAAACAAACAAACAAAAAAAAACCTAAATAGAAACCAGAAACTGTTCCAGGACTGTAGTTCAAGTTGTCCTTTGTCACAGTTTGTGATGATCCTGGGGTTTTCAGGTAACTCCAGTCCTCTAATGGAATGCAGCAGTTATACTCCACGTGGATTTAGAAAACAGAGCCTTGGAATCTGTGATAAGGTTTGAGTTTTTCACAGGGAAAAAAAACCAAACACATCTCGTCCCCCTGACATGAAGAACAGAACTGGGGCACTCAAATCCACTCACATGAATGGTGCTTCTTTTTCTCTGTGGGTTTTTTTTTCCCCCTCCCTCTTTCACGTTGAGTTTAAAACTTGAGGCTGAAGCCAGGTCCTGCAGCAGATGCTCCCTGGTTGGTGGTGGTCAGATGAAATCCTGTGTCTTTTAGATCATCATCACCCTGGGAAAAGCAAGCACAGGTCACTGATCAGTGGCTGGTTTTTACCTCTCCAGCACAAAAATCTCAACAACAACAACAAAAAATAAAGTATCTCTAAAAGAGAAACAAATGTTTGCTGTCGTGGCATCACAGCTCAGGTTCTGGGCAGGGTTATTTGTAATCTTTAAACATTGCTAGTTCAAAAGTTGGCTTTGCTAAAGGCAGCTCGAGTGTTCCTGGTTCTTGCACCTGCTTTTGACTGCATGGAAAAGATAAAAAAATTGGTAACACACTCTATAAATAAGTGTGAACTGCACTTAGTGAGCATCTGATCAAACACACGCTGCATTTGCACCATGACAATTTTTATACCCCAACAAATCAAGGCTAAATAACCTTTTCAGCTTCCTTAAACTGTTAAATTGGTCACAAAATTGTACAACTTTGCTGAGACATGGAACTGGAATTAAGGCACCTGAGACTCTGAACATGCCAGACTTACATGGGCAGCACAGTCCCATGGATACCCCAAAGGACAGACAGAACACGAGCCTGGCCTTTTCTGAATTCCCCAAATATTGGAATAAATTGGGGATATTTCTACCCCCAAGACCTGTATAACTCACCAGGGATATTTCTACCCCCAAGACCTGTATAACTCTCCAGGGATATTTCTATCCCTGAGACCTGTATAACTCTCCAGGGATATTTTTACCCCCCAGACCTGTATAACTCACCAGGGATATTTTTACCCCCAAGACCTGTATAACTCACCAGGGATATTTCTACCCCCAAGACCTGTATAACTCACCAGGGATATTTCTACCCCCAAGACCTGTATAACTCACCAGGCTGCAGACTTACTTCCCAAACAAATTTGAAGGCTTAGTTGGAAGTGTAAAACAAGGTACACTAAAAAGAGAGTGTTCTGCACTGGGATATAACCAGGCCTGGTTGTGTCCTGGACACAGCAGTGATGGATTTGCCCTTTGGGAAGGCACGGAGGGAAAAGCTGGACTTTCAAAAGGCGAGTCCCAGGCTCCCTCCTAACGAGGCACCCCAGCTTTCCATGGCTCACCAGCTGGCTGTAGCCCAGCCCTCCCTCGGGGGGCCGGGGGCTCGTGCCCCTCTTGACACGCTGCTGCTCGCTCTTGGCCGGCCAGGTGGGGAACATGGAGGGGTCGATGGGCAGGGGGGTCTCCCGGAAGTACTCGTGCTTCAGCCCGTCCTCCGCCGTGATCCGCCGAGCGGGGTAGTACGTCAGGAAGCTGGGGACAGTTGGGAAGGGATCTGAGCCCCCAAAACTAGAAATTTGTCCAGAACACAACTGAGAGTTTTCTGGTGTTCAACAAAGAATCCGAGGACTGGGGATTGGGTTTCATTCTATTAATTTGGTATCATTCCATGACTGGGTATCGGGTTTAATTCTATAAATTGGTTATAATTCTATGACGGGGTATTGGGTACAGTTCTATTAATTGGTTATAATTCTATGATTGTGTATTGGGTTTAATTCTATTTATTTGGTATAATTCCATGACTGGGTATTGGGTTTAATTCTATAAGTTGGTTATAATTCTATGACTGGGTATTGGGTTTAATTCTATTAATTTGGTATCATCTATGATGGGGTATTGGGTACAGTTCCATTAATTGCTTATAATTCTATGATTGCGTATCAGGTTTAATTCTATTAATTGGTTATAATTCTATGACTGGGTACTGGGTTTAATTCTATTAATTGCTTATAATTCTATGACGGGGTATTGGGTACAGTTCTATAAATTGGTTATGATTCTATGACTGGGTATTGGGTTTAATTCTATTAATTGCTTATAATTCTATGACTGGGTATTGGGTTTAATTCTATTAACTGGTTACAATTCCATGACTGGGTATTGGGTACAGTTCTACTAATTGGTTATAATTCAGCCTGGGGCTGACTGTTTCCAACCTTTCACAAGCCAGGAACAAGCTCCACTGCCCACCCACTCCCCAGGAGCCCCTGGAAGCTGCACTCACTTGTTCATGAGGTCGAAGCCCTGGTCGGAGAGCAGAGCCCCGAATCTCTTGCGCAGGTTGTTGTAGGGGTACTCTGTGAAGGTCATTTTCTTCACTGCTGGCAGCTCGTTGTACCCAGGCCAGATTTTTTCACTTGGAGTACCCAGATCCTATAAATTAAAGTATCTCCTTAATAAACTCAAGAGTGCAACCCTTTACTTAGGAGTTGGGAAGTATCCAAAGAAAACAGACAACACACAGATCGTGGTTTTGGTCTGCTCTGAGTAATGAGCCTTTTATTAAGGCTGAATCTCTGTCACAGAGCAACAAGCACTTTTAATTCCTTACTACTCGTCTCTAAAACCAGTCAGAATCCAAAAAACATTAAAAAAATTACCTTAAAAACTTTGTTGATCTGGTCAATCTCTGACTTCCCTGGGAACAGCGGCTTCTGCGTCAGCAGCTCCCCAAAGATACACCCCACTGACCACATGTCTATGGCTGTGGAATATTCCTGGAAAGAAGGAAAATAAAATTATGCCTTATAAAATCAGTGACATACTTTCACTGTTTGGAGGGGAGTGTTGTGGTTTGGGGTTTTATTTGTTTTGGAGGTTTTTTTAAGGATTCTACACTCTGACCAGAACACACACACAATCATTCCCACAGCCCAGGCCCAGGTCTCAAATGTATTTATTTAAAGGTTGTAATTCCTGTGAATTATGAGCAATAGCCATGTACACAAATACTTCAGGATAAAAGGGGAAGGTCTCCACACTGATGCCTCTCTTTTCCACACACAATCAAAGCAGCACAGCTGATACAGCAGGATTTTTTCTGGCATGGCTCTTGTCACTGAACCCGACTGATTTCACCCAGATTTCACTTAATCAGCAGGGAACATTGCCAGGACCTTGTTCTGCTCTCAGGTGTCACAGATTTTAGATTAGTTTAAGAAAAAAAATTAAAATCCCAACTGCCAGTTTGCCCCAATCCATGAGAAGTCCAACGGCACTGACCACATCATCATTCCAAAGGAGGAAAACCCTGTCTGTCACCCACCCTCTGTCTGGGGAAGATGGAAGGTTTTTAGCTGTGTTTTTAGGAGGAATAATACTGAATATTCAGAATTTCCAGCTCTGAATCAACACAAAGAACCAAGCATGCTCATCCTTTGTTCATGATTTATAAAATCCAGTCAGGCTGAAGGGGAGGAACCAACCTTGGCTCCAAGCAGCAGCTCTGGAGCCCTGTACCACAGAGTCACCACCACGGGGGTGTAGGGCTTCAGGGGAGACCCATATTCCCGGGCTAACCCAAAATCTCCAACCTAGAAGGAAAATAAATGGCAATCAGAAACATTTCCAGCACTGGCCATTCACTGTCAGTGCCTTTCTGGCCACTGTGTGGCTTCAGCCTTCAGAAACAGCCACACACAACACACAGTTCCTCAGCTCTTGCCATAATTATGACACAGTGTAATCCTGCAGCACAAACTCTTCCCTAAGTGTGGTATTTTCCATGGAATTCTTACTTTTAAAATGCCTGAATGACTGAGCAGCAGGTTGGAGGTTTTCAGGTCTCTGTGCAGGATCCAGTTGTCGTGAAGGTGTTTGACCCCTCGCAGTAACTGAATCATCAAGGTTTTCACTTCGCCTGGAATGACAAAAAGAAGCCAAATGCATTTATGAGAATAAATGTGCCTTTCATTTTTGTTTCATTTGGAGAACAGGGAAGGAGGCAGGAAGGGGTGTCAAGTTAAAAGCACAGTATAACTTGTACAATAAAAACATGTCACAGAACAAGAGCAGTTAAACCCAGAGTGCTGCCAATAAGGCAAAATCCATTTGGGTAGCTGGAATGCACCCAAATTATGCTCAGAAATTATTGCCTCTCATAGGAAGCAGCCAAAATTCAAGCCCAGTGTTACTTTTCAGTGTAGCACAGGGGAAATTCCCTCAGTTCCCCCTCTGAACACCTCCACACTGGATTCATCAGCCAAACATCACCAGGAGTATCAGCACTCCCATTCAATCTTAATCTGTGCCAGTTTTTACAGCACTAACAGAAAATGCAGGGAATGCTCTGTTCCAAGGAACATGGGACATTAAAGAGCACCACATGTGCTTGTACAAAGCCATTCCCTGACGTCAGAACTGCCATTTGTGTGGGCCAGTTTGGAGGATTTCAGGAGACTGGGGCAAACAGTACCTGGCAGAAAGGGCTGTTTCATTGTTTCCATCAGGCTCTTGAGGTCGTGTTCTACATAATTCATGACAATATAGATTTTATCCATATTACTGCCCACAACGATTTCCTACAACACAGAAACAGACCATCAAAGCCAGCACGTGGTGTTTAAAAAGCACCCAAAAATCAATGTTTTAAATTGATCCCGGCAAGAGGATGGAGGCTGCCACTGGTAAAATCCATGGAAAATGTACTCTTCTATTAAAAAAGCACCTTATTTTTGCAAAACATCGGGTTATGGAGACTGTAATGGCTATACAGTCTTGTGAGGAGCACACAACTGCCCATGAGCTCTGCAAGGATTGCTAACATCTTATAAGGCATTTAAAAGTTGAGGCAATATTTCAAGAACAGAAATACTTGTGAGAAAGAAGATTGTAGCCTTACTCTGACAGTGACAATGTTCAGATGCTGTGCTTTCAGAATAGTATTTATTTCCCTCAGAGAAGTAATGGGAAAGCCTTCCTTCTCCTTTTCCATCTTCAGTCGCTTCAGAGCCACAATTTCATCTGCAAAGAGAACACATTTCCCATCACACAGCTAATTAATACACATTAAGGGCTCTCCCAGCATTCTGCTGTTTAATATTTAATTTACTGTGCTATGTTTTGCCTTAAAATGACCTGCTTGCTGGTAAAGAAGTGTTTTAAACAGATTTTGTTCCTCAATGAAAAATGCAGAGCCATAATTTGCACACAAGTGCAGCCCTCAAATCCCCTGAAGGGAACAGGAGAGCACTGATACCAACCAGTCTTCTTGTCCTTTGCTCTGTACACCACCCCATATGTTCCTTCTTCAATCCTGTTCAAACACTGGAATTCCTCCACACTGCGACACCCCTGAAAAAAAATCAGGGACAACATTTACCCCTCCAGCATCTGGGGGAGAGTTTTGCTTGGGTTTTTTAAAAAGGCACCCAGCAAACTTCAGCAACTTCACAGCTTAGATTTACCAAGAGAATTCATCATTATGGCTACACCATCTTTGGGGGTTATTTTTTTACAGGATTTCTAATGGAATCCTGGACAGAGTCTGTCTTTCAGCAGATTAACTAAATTATTACTAAATTATTAACTAAATTATTTCATTAAATCTTCACTCCTTCACTTTTGCACAGAATGATCTGAAATTTCTGTCACAATGGCAAAGGCAGCAACTTGGCACCTCACACTGATACCTTTCACATAACTCAATTATTAAAAATCTGCTTTTTATTCATATTTCTCCACTTTGCTGTTGGCTACATAAAGAATAACCACCCATCAGACTCCTGTTCACCATAACAGAACTCCTCTCTCACAGGGACCTATTTTCAGGTAGCAATACCAAGGTAACAGAGCATCAATTATATTATGGCATTCTTATCTACATTTAAAAGAGTTCTCCCCTACCTGAAGTGCAGGAAGGTACTTGGGAAGCTCCTGTTTCAGTTCAATGGGAGAGGAAGCTGGGGAGTCAGGAATATAGTCCCCTTCTGTCATGGCATTGGAATGAGGGGATCCCTCCCCTACCTCCTCCTCCTCCACTTCACTTCCCGCTGAATCTCGGTCGAACCTCGACTCTGTAACTTTAAAAGTCAGAATCAGTGGTGGAAAGAGGAGCTGTCTGGAATAATTACATTCAGATTGAGCCAAATGAGGGGAGTTAGACACTGATCACTGCTGAGAAGCCCAATCTCTCCTCTTTGCAGAGGTGATGCTTTCAAGGACTCATTTACAGCCACAGACACACAATTTCCAGTGTCAGAAAAATAAAAACTTTACACTGGAATGAAAGAGAAAACTGACTCAGGATATCTCACTGTGATTTTTGAGGAGAGGACAGGACAAGAGGCCCAAAATGAAAAAGAAGGAAACATCAGCTCATTAGACAAGGATCTGATTGCCTCTAAGCCTTGGAACAGATTTCAAGGAATTTCTGATTCTGACACAAGAATGGCCTTAAAATGCCAAGTATATGATGCCTTAGAATAGTGGCAAAACTGCAACAAGAACTAAATTTAAAATATTTAAAATACTTGTAGAAATAGACTGATTTGGCTGCAAAAACAGTCGGGATTTGCACTGTACCAACTGGGATGTGGTTTCCATTCTCCCGCTCCTCCTCTTCACTCATTTCCTCTTCGCTCACCTCTTCTGCAAAACAGAATCGAGTTCAGCTGCATCCACCCCACGTTCCTGCAGCACCTCGGGAGGCAAATCACTGCTGAGATGCTTTTCCACCTCACCTCTGCACTGCCTCTTACTGGCCAAGCACTCCTGCTTCACTTGGACAGCAAATGCTTCCAAGAGGGAACACAATTCTTACCAGTGATCTGGGCATTTGGGGATGGATTATGAATATTTGCTTATTAATTGTAACTGATTTTAAAGAAAAATACCCAGCCTGTTGTGCCTTTTCAGTAATGACCAGAATGCCTGTATGCAGGCTTCTTTACTGCATTTTTGGTATCATGTTCATTTACTTGTACTGGGATGAAGAATAAATCTGAAATTTGCAACTGAAAATAATTCGAAATCACAGAAACATTTGTATTTCACCACCCCCCAAAGAAGTGCAGAACTGTTCTCTGCAGAATATTTGATGTGTTAGAAGAGCACTTAATCTGTTGGCCTTACACCAGTTAGGAAGACAAAAATGGCTTTCAGGTTTCTGATCTGGCTTCTTAGATGAAGAATTGGTATTACCTCTATACAAAAGGATAGAAAAATGACTTGTACTTGGTTTTTTTCTTTCTAGTTATCTTGACCTGTGAGGTCTCAGCCTACCCTAGACTAAGAGAAAAGGAAAATGTTCAAATAAAACAGCACAGAATGAGAAACAAAGTCATCACAGCCCCTTGTGGGCCCTGCTTTGTGCTGCTCACCTGCTGATTGCTCAGACACTTCCTCAGAATTGCTTCCTGTCTCCTCCTCCTCCTCCTCCTCTTCCTCTCCTTCCTCCTCAGAACCTTCACTGCTGGACTCTTCTTCCTCCTCTTCTGAGCCTGATCCAGATTCTGTTGAGGAATAATCAAACACAGAACTAAGCAGGGACACACCAACGACAGTGTTTCCTCAGCAGAAAAATTAATTACACTTGTACAATTAATTACATCTGCATTTAATCACCTGAGGAAGACTCTGCTGAGCTGGTTTTTCTCTCACTGTCACTGATGTCTTGCAAGTCAGAAAGAGGATCTCTCTCTTCTGGTTTCTCTTCTTTCACTGCTGAAACCACAAAAATTAAGAACAGGGTGCTGACTGAGCATCAGTTTAACACTCTGAACACCCAGGTGAGTGCTGCACTTTCAGCTGGTATTAAATCAGTGCTGAACGTTCTGCACTGGAAATTCAGAGCACTAAAAACAAAATCATTCCATGCTCTGCTCAGTGACAAACAGCTTTTCTGAACTGCAGTGGTGCAGGATCAGCTGCCAAAAATATGGAATATCGGCCTTTTGGTTTTTAAACATGATATAATCCTGAAATTAATTAAAAAAAAAAAAAAGGAAAAAAAAAGGGGGAAAACACCCTGGTAACAAGGAGTGTCCCTAATGTGTGTCCAGATGTGGCGACTGTCAGGGCTCACTGTGCAGACTCTGCTCACCATGACATAGCCCATGTCAATCACTGATGGTTCATTAGGCAGGAGTTTCCAAGGACTTGCTGCCTCCACCTGGAATTCCAGCTGATTCCATTCTGAAATCAGCTTGCTTTGAATGGATACACTTATTTTCACAGCTGCACATGTTAACAGGGCAGACACAGAGCTTTTCTTCTTCAAACAAAGACATTTTTATGTCAATTGTGTAAATTTTCTACCCCTAGTTAGAACCTTCCAGGCACAGGAAGGACCATTTTCTGACTTAGAAATCAAAATTCCCCATGCAACCAGAACACTGCCTTATGCATTTATTTGCTTCTACAAGATGACAATATCAGTGATGTTTAAACTACACTGATCCCTGTAAGGTAAGTTGTTAAGGTAGCTTAGCTCCTAATAAAACAAATCCATCCTTTTTCCATCTGCAAGGGAATTAAACTACCAGATTTTAAAAATTCAGTCAGCTGCTTCTTTCACCACTGAATGAAGTCACTCGCTTTGGAACTTTTTAAACTACTCCTACTACTAAAAAAGGAAAGATTCATTCCTTTTGTCACTTGGCACAATTCCTGCAAAAACCAGCATTGCTTCAGAAACCAGTACAAGTGTTTATGGATGTTCCAGGGTCATGCCACCGTGGCTGAGGTGAGTTTTTAACTGAGTACCTGGGATATATGTTTGACACTAAAAGTTAAACACTACCCCAGCCCAGCTCCTGCTGCCCCCAAGGCAAAGACATTGTAGAGTGGCAGGTTCTACCTGGTTTCCTGCTCTCTCCTTGCTCAAGCTTCTCTCTCTGCTGGCGTAAAGGGCTGCGACTCCAGGGTCTCATTTTTACTTTGTCTCCATATTCTTCCCTCACTGTTCTATGGTGAGCAGAAACTAGGGAAAACAAAACCACAAGAAATTGTTACACCTCCCTGCCCTGCTGAGAATATTCCTGCCTGCCACAGTCACCTGCTTGGAATGCTTTTTGTTTTTCCTTACAAACTAAAGGGTAACAGGGAGGAGCAGAGCTTAACTGGATGTGGGAGAATAAAGGACTGTGATTTACCTCAAATAAAATAATATGGGTTTGTGCTACTTAGAGAAAGCTGCTGCCACGCTTGGAAAACAGAAGCAAGATGCCCTGTATGCTGCACAGTAAACACCCTGACACTAAAGCATCAATGCCAGAGAAGGAAGTGGAAGATTTGCAAAAGAATGAAACCAGCTGAGGTTTAGAAGGAGCTGACAGAACATTTAGAGCAATAAAACCAATCAAATGAAAGGCTATGTAGACTGAGCACTGCCAGCACAAAGCCAAGCACAAAAAGGAGCTGTTTGGTATGAGCTGAGCTAGAAAGCAAAGCAAAAATATGTTTTTTTAATGCTACTCTTGAACAATCTTTGTCACTTGTTTACAGGAATAGGCTCTGATTTTTACCTCTGAAAGCTGAGACAAACAGATTCTTCAGCCAAAAATGATCTGAACTTAAGGCTGCAAGCACCTGACATGCTAAGCAAGTGAGGTTCATGTGTAGAAGTTCAACTGCTCAGTTACCATATCTTCCCCACCTGACTCCCACTACCACATCTTCCATGGGTGAAATACTTACATGACCTCTCCCTCCCTTTGCAATTTATTTCCCCAAAATCCTTAAAACATTGAATTCTGAGCTTTCAGTTTCTATCAAACTGTGTTAGACTCTGATGGATACACACAGAAACACAGTGTCACTGACAGAAACCTTGTTTCTACAGGAAACCAGACTGACAGAGAGGCTGATCAACCTGCCAGGATGTTTAAGGCTATAACTTTATAACCTTGTTTTATCTCCCCTTGCAGAACCTGCATTTCCTTTCCCCTCCCACATAAATGGCCCCCTCACTTTAATTTTTTTTTAAATTCCGGCACTGCCCTAAGTAAAGGAAGTTTTCTATCCCTCCATTCCACCACTGAGTCAGCAGGGAGTAAAGTGATGGTGAGCAGGAAGAACATTTCTGCAGAGCCAGTCACCTTCTCTCCTGGCTTCCCGCTCCTTCCGCCTCTCCTCCGCTCGCCTCTCCCGCTCCTTCTGCTCCCGCTGTTCCTTCTGCTGCTCCCGGATTTTCCTCTCCCTTTCTCTCTCCAGTTGCTCCAGACGGTCTCTGGAAAATAATTATTGTTTGTTACCAATTCAGCCCACGAAGGGAGGGAAAGCTGGTTTGCTGTTACGAACCACTGAGCTCAGTTTCATTATCAACAGCACCACTTGTTGTTCACCAGGCAAAAAAAAAAAAAAAAAAAAAAGATGGAGCTTCTCAGCTGATCCTTTATCCTTTAAAAAACGTGTTTCAAAGACCATGAGTTCTGCATCCCTAGCAGGATTTCAACAGACATTAAGCAAGTTCAGGTCATTAATCCCCCAATGTGCAAATCCAGTTTCCACCTTCCCCCCCACCCCCCCGAATAATTTAGGTTGGAAAAGACCTCGAAGATCATCAAGTCCAACCTTTCAATTATGGTGAAACACCAGCAGTGAATTCACCTCGGAATGTCCCTTGCAATGAAGCACTTAAAAAGTAATTAAAGCCAAGAACCCATTCCATGGACACCACATTCCCAGGAAATACTGGCACCGGGCAAGTTTTCCCTCTGGATTTTTTTTTTTGTCCTTTCAGAGCAATGGTTAGAGATAGATTAGAGGAGGCAGCTGTTCATGTCTGTGCTGGGTGGCCACAGGGGAGGCAGGGATAGCTGTACCTCTCCCTCCTGGAATGCTCCCTTGCCATCTCTCTCCGTTTCTGTCTCTCCCATTCACGACGGGCTTTATCCTGCTCTTCTCTATGTCTCTTCCTACGCTCATGCTCCCGTTCTTTCTCTTTCACTCTGGCATGTTTCCCTAAACAAACAAAAGTTAATTTTGGAGTGTTACTCGTCAGAGTAGTCAGTGCTCCCATTTTTACCAAGCAAAACTAGAGAGGATGAAACCTATGGGAACCTATTTCCATGTTCTCTGTCGTTTTCTCAGTGGGAAAATCCTGTTCTGAAAGGGGGGTCGGAGAATCCAAAGATTAGAAGATCTTGCACAAATACTTGCATTAAAGCAGAAAATGGCTGTTAGTAGCAGGAAGACAAGGTGAATGTTTCTGGAAAGGGTATGCTTTTCCTTTGTAGACAGGTACAAAGATCAGAGCTCAGCCCACTCCCTCAGTGAAGCCAGGAGGAGGCTTATCAGACTGGAAGGAGTAAAAGTGAACTCAGTGTCCCTGTCCCAGAGTGATTCCTGTCCTCTCAACCACAGTTATATCCCTGTCATTGCCATAAGGGCACTAAACATAGGCAAAGAAATAATAAAAGTTTAAATTCCTTTGTCTTATCCACCTTTCTTTAGTCTGTACTTATTGGTATTTACTCTACATGGAGCCTACTTGGCTTCCCCTTGGGAAGCTCCCAGAAACCAGAAGCTTCCAAGTGCAGCAACAACCACCTTCTGCAGAGTGACTTCGGTGCCTGCGTTTCTCTTTCCTCTTCTCATCTTTCCTATGGTGGGTTTTTTCTTTCCGGGACATTTGCTGGGGTGGTTTTATGGCCAAGGAATCATCTTCTTCTCCCCTAAAACACAGCACACAAATAAACTCAGGGAGGTGACAGGTACTGTCAGACTGTGAGTTATTTCCTCTTTTCCCCATTTGGAAAAGATCCCTGGTTTTATTATTTTATGTTCAAGTTGATTTCCATAATAGCCCTGAACCAAAACTGGAACACAACACACTGTTAAGCCTCAACCACTGCTTCAAAAAGTTACCCTGGAGTTGGCCCATCTGCATGCTAAAAAATTAGAATTTTCCCTTCAGATATTTTAAACCCTCTTCCTAAAAGTTCACTGCAGTAACTCCTTCTCAGGTAACAAGGTGATTTTCTCATTCTTACCTGTCTTCCATGGAGTCCTCCCTCCTGTAAGGTGAGTTTCTGATGGTTATTTCCATGCGATGGTCTCTCAGCTCCCCCTCTTCAAGAGAATCCCGCTTGGAATCCCTGTCATCTGACTGATGGGAACACAGGGAAGGGAAAAATGCAATTAAACTTTGTGTCACAGAATGAAAAAAAATTTAAATATTACTTAAATCTTCCATTGCTGGCTCAAAATCCATCCCCAACTAGTTGCCCCCACTCATCTATAAACCACATCCATACTGTAACCAGGCAAATGCAGTTGGACTGCAATTAAAGCTGAACTGCTTTAATTCAACATAATTAACACTGATTAAGGTGGATTGCATTAACTATTACGTAGGCTTTTTTTCCCAGAAGAATTATTTTCTACATAGTCGTACAAATAATAACATAAAAGTTATTCAAATTCATTTTAACCCCGTCCTTCTATACTTTCCTATACTCTTCTATTTTTTGAAAGGCTGTTCCTTGAACTGCAACTTCCAGTTAATCACATCAATTTATTTACCTTTTCTGACCAAAAACTACAAACAAAGCACAGTATAAAATGTAAGGCCAACGAAAATGCAGTTTTCCACTAATACAGGCGCCAGTTCTTACATTTTTCATACGTTTTATCTCTGCCTTCTCCTCTTGCTCCTTCCTTCGCTTCTTCTCCTGGAGAATTTCATCTAAAGTTTTCACTTTCCAAGAATCCTTTTCATCACCCATTTGAGTTGAAAAAACAAAGTCTGAAAAAGAAGGAGACGTCAACAAAACCCACACAAACCACACAGCCCAGCACAGATAAATCTGTTTTACACTGATTTTTTTTTTTTCAGTGCAAACACTCGATGTTCCATCTTCGAGCAAAGCCAAGTGGGGGTTGACTTGTGCTGAACCAAAACCGCCTGGTTTAAACCCAGAAAGTTTAAACCCAGAAGAATGAACACAGAGTTGTTGGAGAGCACAAAAAACGTGGTTTGTGGCCATGGTTTGGTGTCATGTTCTTCAATGATCTCAGACCCGGGGTGGAGGGGGACTAACAAAGCTTGGGACTAAAGGATGTGCCAGTGGACACAAAGGAAGAATTTATGGGACAGAACTGCCAAAATAAGGAAAAAACTAACAAACCCAACACAGCAGCTGTGCTGAAATGAACCCTGAGCGGGTAAAAGGTAGTAAAAATAACAAGTAATTCTAATTCGGCAGGGGGAAAGAGACAACCAAGTCAGAGACCACTGAGCCGAGAAACCCACCGACCCAAAAGAGAGACTGAACGTGGCCATAATTAGCATGAGAAGTGAGAGAATCGTCAAGCAGCACAAGAGAGAATACTAATTTACGAGAGAACTATGCGACTCATAGCAAATAAACGCTAATTCCTTTTGTTGCTACGATGCCTGAACAGCACAAGTTGTGGTAGTTGTGGGGCTCGATTTATGGAACAGCACCGGGCTCGGAAATAAATAATCAATGTGCCAATCGAGCGTGCCATTACTGGCCTGTCTTAGAGCGGGGAATGGACCCGATTTTTGCGGAAAACACCGCAGAATAAACAAACCCCCGGGGGGGGGTTCAGGGCCGGGGCCGGGGGGGTCCAACAGGCCCTCACGGAGCGGTGTCACCCGCGGGCGCGGCCGCTGCCCGCTCCCCCTCAGCCCCCCCGGTGCTCCCTGTCCCCCTCAGCCCCACAGGACCCCCCAGACCTCCCCGTGTCCCCCCTTGTCCCCTCAGGGTTCCTTCAAGCCCCCCGGCCCCACTCACCGCCGCCGCCACCGGGCACTGCGACCAGCGCGGCTCTAACGCGTCACTTCCGTGGCGGGCGCGGCGATGACGCCCGGGAAGTAATTAACCAAAAAAAAAAATAAAAATCTCTAATGAGACGTTAATTGAGCGGTTCCTGCAGCGGCAGTGCGGTGATTAACCGCCCGGCTCTGCCCGTGGGTACTGACCCGGCACACAGAGGCGGGAGTGCAGGCGCCGTCACCGCAGGCGTCCGTTAGTTACCCGTAAACAGGTTAAATTTCGAATAAAGAGCGATGTCAAACAAGTCACATGAGGGGAACGGCCAGCACAACAATGTCGAGGCAGCGTGAGGGAGAAGCGACGTGAACTGAGCGCAAACGCAGCGGTTCTAAATAGGGGAGTTCATGAGGGGGAGCCACAGGAAGGGGCTGAAGGCAGCGCAGGGAAACTCATTATGTGCCGCCCCTTAATTATGAATCCCTCGCTTCGGCTGGGAAACGGTGACATTTGGGACACAGTAACACCTTAGTTACGTTTAAATTTAAATTCACGTTTAAAGGAATTCACATTCAGGGTGCTGTTCCTCTGTATTCGACAGAGGTAAAGCAAATAACCCTCACGGCTCCTCATCGCTGCCTGGGTGTGGCCGCGAGAAACGAAGTGAAAGAAACCCTAAAAATGTCCCGAAAGAGGATTTTTTCCGGCAGAAACGGAACTGCTGCCATCACAAACCGGGGTGCGACACTTGCCGTGGATTCTTAACAAAGAGAAAAAAAATGCTCCTTGTTTACACAGCCAGCAAAGGAGATTTACTGGTATGACTGTGGAGGAAGGAAAGGCCTTAAAAGTGGGCAGACAAGAGGTGGGTTTGTTTAATCTAATAAAAACAGAGGACAGAGAAAAGCACCCAAGGTCAACAAACCCCAAGGAGAACAGGATTGTTGTGCTGCCACTCCGGCATTAAAATGACAAGTTCCAAAATCCTCCCAGGGCTGGGTTTGGGTCACTCAAAGTTTTTTCAGCACTAGAAAAAGCTGGGGTTTAAAATGAAGCTCAAGCAGGTGGTGGTGGGATTTACAGCAGAACAGAGCTGGGATTTCTGTCTGCAGAAATATGATGCAAACCACACTTTTTTTTTTTTTTTGGTAGTTATACTTTCAAAAATCTCAGTGTATTTGGCAGAAAACAAACAAACAAAAAAAAACCCCACAGAGCTCCACGCCACAGTCCACAGCTTTTATAAAAGTGACAAGAGTACAAAAGAAACAAAATACCACAGACACATCACATACAGAATGAGGAAAACCTGGCATTTTTAGGGGAATATGCCCCAGGCAACCAGTCAGGTGTGGGAATGCAAACTGAAGTGAGCATTGGCACCAAACAAGCACAAACTACTGAAACAGGGACAGCTGCTCCAGAGAGGCTCTTGGACACATCTTTGCTCTCTGCAGGAACAGCTCACTAAAGCCAGTGGAATTCCTCACAAGTGGAAATGTAACCATGAGCCTAAATTTCACAGGAACTCTACTGGAAACTTCCTATTCGCAATTATTTTTACCACTATATCCACGCTACAGTCTTCCAGAAGAGTGGCAAGTGTTAAAATCCGCTCATTTGAACTGTTAGTTATGTTCCCAAAAAGTCCATTTGAATGCTTTTGTAGCTACTTGTGCTTTTTTTGCCAAAACTAATTACTAGTCTTGAGAACTTCAAAAAGGAAAGTTAGGATTTAATCTTTGACCTACCACAAAACAGAATCTCCTTTAAAAAAAAAAAAAGAAAACTTAAGAGCAGCAGAAATAAAGATTTGCCTCAGTTTATGGTTAATGTTCCTCCCTTCAGTGACCTCTGTTCCAGATACCTCAGATTATTTACATAATCAGAAATTACACAAATACTTTTACACACAGGTCAGAATCATAACCCTGAGTTTCTAAAAGGCAGCGTTTCGTTGCGCTCTTAGAAATAATACAAAAACCCACCCACTTATTTCCTCATAACAGAAATGCATAATAAAATGCAAGAAATTAAAATGGTTTCTCAGAGAAATACGGAGCTCCTGCTTCCTTTATCACCGAAGTTTTCAGTGTTTTTTACCTCTAAGCAACTGTAAGTATTTAATTCACCACTCCACATATGTGTGTGTGTGAATACTTGCATTTCAGTTTTGTCAATGCATGATCAGAATGAAATTTTAGGAGAAAAATCAGTTTTTATCCGTAGATTTGTCGTTGGAAATAGCTGCTCACCACTGCTCTGGGGCACAGACTCATTCCCAGCGTTTGCTCCAACTAAACAGACACCAGAGTAAGTTTTTATGGGAGAGAGAGGGGTGGTTCCCTCTCCGAATCACAGAATATCCTGAGCTGGAAAGGATCATCACTCCAACTCCTGGCCCTGCACAGGACACCCCAAAATCCCACCCTGTCCCTGAGAGCGTTGTCCAAACGCTCCTTGAGCTCTGGCAGGTTTTGGTGCCCAAAATGCAGGAAATGTGGAGTAACAACCGGGAATTTCAGTTACGCCCCAATTCCATCCCACTGCCAGCAGAACACAGCAAGGGGCCCACGTTTTCACATTACTTTGATGGGGAGGGAGGCAGGAATTGCTTTCCCACGAGCCACTGAAGTTCTTTCACTAATACAGGCTCGGTCATTATTTGCAGTCAAGGAGAGACACTAAAGCCCACGTTTAGCACGTTCCAGGACACCAGGTCCTGGCTGGGGTATCAGTTGGTCAGTACATCAAGGCTTACTGGATCCTCCCCAGGTCCTTCCTGCTGAAGGTCCCGGGATCAAGGGGAGCAAGGCTTGCTGGATCCTTCCAGGTCCCGGGCTCGACCTGAACTCCAAGGAACCCAACGGCATCAGCAGCTGGAGCAACAACCCCCTTTGGGATGAGTTCCTTTGAGTTACACTCGGTCGGAAGAACAAATGGCCATATTAATCATAGGGTTCCAAATCCTTGGGAATCAGTGGCTCTTTGTCCTCAGTGGGACCCTGTGTGGGCTGTGGGGGGGTGGCCAGGTTGTGCAGGGTCTCCTGCTGATGCTGCTTTGCTTTGTTGTAGAGCAGGACCCCGATGGTCACCAGGACGGTGCCGATGGCCGAGAGGCTGGTGATCTTGTTCCCAAACACGATGATGCTGAGCCAGATGGACAGGGCGTGTTTCACAGTGCTGGCAACGCTGCAAGGCAATTAAAAACCAAGGTCAGAAAAAAAAAAACCTTTGTCAGATCCCACACACAACCTCTGTTTTCCTTTCTTTTCAAACACCAACTCAAACTCCACTTCCAACCCCAACCGTTCCATGATTTACCTCCTTCGATTCTTTGCACACCCTCTCCTGCCCAGTGCTCAAGCAGAAATACTGAGCAAGGAGAAAAGGATGTGAAATGGTGCTCCTAGTTTTACCTGAAAGTCACAGGAGAAATTTTTCCCATCAAGGCATAGGCTGTAACACTTTGGAGGTGGAACAAGACTCCATCTATCAAGAGAAGTATGACAATATCCTGGTTGTAGCTGAAGCTTCTCCCACTTTTCCCAATCACAGGCACATCCTAAACAGCAAAAAAAAAAAAAAAAAAAATTTGAAGAGTTTTACATTTAAACTTCAGCAAAACAAAACCTAAAACATACAAGACAGATAATATAAATTTTCCCCTAAAATATATCAGAAAAGCAGCTCTCATCTGACTGAACTTCCCAGTGTGTTCGGCCTGTTTTCTTTTTTGAACACTGATGCACAGCAATAAAATGCCACCATTTAAAGGATACATATTCAACCTGCTTTATTATACTCACTTTAGCTTAATTTTATTTTCAAAGAGTTAATGTTCCTGTACACCATGTGAATATCGACAAAAAGCCAAAAAATATGTAAGATTTTGTTTTCAAGTCTTTATCTAAAACTTCAAATGCACTTGGACAACATTTGTCTCAAAAATCCTGAGATAAACTCGGGCATTTTGAATCAACTCTTGTCTGTATTACATTATTCATTGAAAATCTTCTCTTTTTTACTCCCCCAATCCCTTGCAAAAGGTGAATTCAAATTACCATGAAAAAGATCCAAGCTGGAATAAGCATAACCACTGCAGCAGCACTTGTGTAGAACTGAAGCTCTGGGGCTCTACAAAGGAGAAAAAAACCACTAATTAAAATGATTAAAAGCTTCCTTTTTCAAAGCAAAGAGAGGGGTTTGCCTTTTGTGCTGGCTGAGAGGGCAAATATTTTCAAGACCAAAACCTGCATTTTATCCCATGGTAAAACATATATATATATATATATATAGCTAAAGGTGTTTTTTTAGCACTTTACCCCTGGTTTATGTTTCGTAGTTAAAACATCAGTTTAGTTCTGGAGTTGCTTTCTGCATGCCTAATAATATTAAGGGATGGTTTCTGATTGCAGAATAAGGACTAGTTTCTGTGAAAATGTGATTTTTTGGGAGTTATGCTGGGAGTTGTAGCTGATTATGAAACTCCAGCTGCAGTGGGAGCACAGGGAGTTTCCTTTCCCCAAAAAAATGATTTTAGTGAAGGCTGTCTGCAAACAGTCTGGTGCAATGCAATCATAAATACATGCAGCCCAAACTCCATCCATAATCAAACCTGAAATATTTTTAATACTTACGAAAATCTGTATTTATCTCCGCTGAGAAGTTTTTTGGAAAAGACGTTTTGCAAACTGAAAAAAAAAAAAATTTTTGAAAAAAATCACCATTTACCTGGATTTTAGTTAGGAAAAAAATCAATCAATCCCTGATAATGACAGTTTTTTCCTTCAGGTGAGGAAATGCATTTTCTACAACTAAAGAAAGGAGTTTGGTCTTTTTTAACTAATGGGATCATACTATTTAATCTCATTAATGCTCGTGGATATGAGAGAGAAATTGTATCACCTGTTAAAAATGCCTTTTAAATACCAACATTTAAATGCAGTGTACAGAACTAACTACAAGAAACACTAAAGAAAATCCCTTTATTCCACACACACGGCTCTCCTTATCCCTTACCAGTCCATGATATTGGTGGATAAAGCTGCTGAGAACCCCAGAATGTTGAAGCTGATTTCAGTGGCTGTACACAGAGCCAGCCCTCCCATCACAGGGATGAGGGAGAGATTCACCAGCAATCCTGCAAAGGAAAAGGGGAAAACTCAGCTTAATTCCTGCATTTCCAGCATGTCAGGTACTCTTGATAGGCAGGTACTACTGCCTTTAACTGGAGGAAGGAACAACTGTCATGTGAAAGGATTTAAAAGCAGAGAGGTACCTCAGACAACAGCAGGAGAGTCTTGAAAACAACATGGAAATAAACTCAGTGATAAAATATCTCCTCTGGGAAGGAAAATGCACCAGAGACTGTCTTGGTTTCATATTTTTCTGGTGAATATGAAAATATGAAAATGCCAGAAGAAAGTTCTGCTCTCTCTGTTCACTCTGTGACTGAATTACTTTCCTTCCTCTGCCTTATTCCAGCCTCAAAGCCACCTGAACTGTGTCACCCCTCTGGGAACAAGCAAAACCTCTCCAAGCAAACAGCAAGAGGTTGCACTGGAGTCACAGGGAAATCACACTGGGCTGGGGCCTTTTTTTGGTGGTTGTTTTTAAATCAGAGTGAAGAAGAATTTTAAATTGTCTTTAAAAGGAGTAACACACTGAACTTCAGTTATTTAAGGGCATAATAATGTTTTCTTGACAGAAAAATTACTTCACACCGCATTAAAACAAACCCTTTTTTACTCCCATATACTCTGCTTATTGAGCTCAGAATGATTCTTCCAGCTGCATTTCTTACATTCTGGTGGGCTTTCCTTCTCTGTGGCCAAAAAAAAAATAAATCAGAGTAACTAAATCCCATTGCAACAGTGAAGTGCTCACCAGTGTATTCCCCCAGAATCATCCGAGACATGATGACAGTGAAAATGGGAGCAGAGCTTTTCACCGTTTCTGCAAAGGAAACTGCCACGTTCTTCAAGCTCACAAGGCCCAGGACAACTGTTGCAAACCTGCAGGAGAAGAACAGGAGAAGAAATGAAGAAAAAAAAAAAAACCCTAAGAAATCAATTAGAACGTCAGAAGAAGCGAAGCAGGAAATAAAATAATGCTTTAAGAGCTCCTCAGACACCCAGAATAGAAAGAACTGCACTATAATTCTAAAGTCTTCAATTAGGCTCAGTAGAAAAAGTAAAAATCTGCTGATAAACAGTAATTCACCACGGAAATTTTATCTCCAGTTATCCATCTTTAGTGTAAATTAGATATGCTGCATATTTACCACAGTTTAAATCATTAAATTAATCTAATTTGTCGCTTATTTGATTATTCTTTATCAGTTTTGCAGTGTAAAGGAAACAAAATCATTTATTCTTATTCTCTCCTAGACCACAAACTGATAGTACCCCAGCACACAGCAAATATTGACTTTTGAAAGATAAATATTAATAGCCTGGATCACTTTTGAGGCAAAAAGCTGGTAAATACCAGTGCACTAAACAAACATCAGCCTCAAAAGAGAAGGAGAAGAAAGTAAATGGGAAGAGAAGTGTGTTCTGAAAGAAGGTAAATGTGGTGGGAGGCCAAGGTAGCCAAAAATGTGATTTTTGTGGGTGGGGGGAAATTCTCCAAACACTTTTTAATCAAGAATAAAAAGGCAGAGAGCCATGAAAATACAGCTTCTGTTCAGAAAAAAAAAATCACAAATATTAGTATAGGAAATTTTAGCAACTACAGTGCAGGAAATATTTACCCATTTACCTCATCAATCCAACAAAGAGCATTATCATGATGAAATTGGGGGGGTAAGAGATGCGGGTCTTGTGCTGGTACAAACAGCAGGGAACAAACATTTTTATACAGCCAATGAAGGTGGTTGAAAGCATTTGAACAGCACCTAAAGAGGATGAGAGGGGGGAAAAAATCAGTCAGAAGGTGGTGGGACACAACAAATCAAGCAACCTCAGAAAATTTGTCAGACAAACTCCTGTAGGACTTTAATCTACGACCAAAGTTTCATCTTTCAGCATGTGGAGGAAAGAACAGTGTCAGAAACCCCTTTAAAGAACATAATCACAGCTCACGAGTTCCCAGCCCCAAGATCTCTCCCCACATCTCCCAGCCAGGCCTTTTTCACTTCAGTTGAACCACTCTGTCCCTCAACTTCATACAAGAGGATCTGGTTCTATCAAATCATAGAATATCCTGAGTTGGAAGGGACCCACAAGGATCATCACCTCCTGGCCCTGCCCAGGATCCCAACAATCCTCGTGCCTGTGGAGCCTGCTCCAGCCAAATAAATCTTACATAAATATCTTCCTGGCATTCGAGTGCAAAGGAAAGGAGTACCTAACATGCTGGGCTCTCCTTCCAGCAAGGAGAGGATGTATTTGTTAAGAAAAAGAGTGCAAAAGCTGAAGAAGAACCACAAGGTGAGGTAGATGAGAGCGTGGGAGTTCCAGATGCCCAGGTCGGACTCGATGACCGTGGTCTCCGTGATGGTGATTTTGAGGACGTTCTCCTCGGGCACACTGTCGCTGCGAGCTATCACAAACTTCTCACTCCTGTGAGCAAAGAGGGAGCCCAGGTGGAACAGGGATTTTCCCTTTGGCTTCTCTTCCAGGGGCGAAGGACTCGGTGCCTCCGGAGTCTGAGCGCTTGCCACGGTCGACATGATGACTTTAAGGAATTAATGTTTGTCCTCAGCACGAATCAACATTGACTTAGCACAGCACTTGACTTAACAAAAATATCATGTGATTAATGCTTCATCTCCCATGGCCTGGAAAGGACCTGCACTTGGTCCTCCAAAGAACATCTTGCCCAAAAATAAACTCTGTGCGCTTCTTCATGTGGCCTGTTCCATGTTTTCTGCCTAAGAGGGAGAGAAGGAAAAAGCGTGTATGCTCTGAATGACATTTTAACTCCCTAATGCAGCAAAGATATCACATTTCTCCTGCACTTTGTCAAAGAGAAAAAGACTTGTGTAGTCTTTCAAGACTGGATTTTGAACTCCTCATATCGTGATACCAAGATTAGGCACCAAGAATTTATCTAAGGGAGGTTTCTTTAATTCTAAAATAGCACGTACACACACACACCAGACTTCATGTGGGTTTAAGTTCTTTCTCCTTTAAAGCACATCAACACAGCCTTTCCACTTATAACTAACTCCTCTTCCAGATTCTCCAGTGTCTTTGATCTCAGTCTAAGGTCTTCTTTAACCACTCCACAGAAAAATATTCCCAACCCAGCAAATCCAGGCAGGAGCCTGTACCCTTAATACTGTTATCAACCCGAGTCAAATAAGCAATCAATAATCAAGGACTGTAACTCCCAGTAATCACAAACACAATTATCCTGGTAAATGTGAATTCCTAGGTGAACAAATTAGGAAAATATATCCAAGAGCTTTCCAAACAGACTTGTTCTCTATTTAATTACTTGTAAATAATGCAACATCACTTATTTTGCCACGCAGAACTGCTGTACCTTGCAATTCAATATCAGTACTTGCAATAATTCTTAAAGCCTTTTTTATTAGATCTGACAGAAAAAAGGCAATGAATCATTTGCAATGAAGAGCTTTCTCCTTTTACAGATGGCACAAAATGTGCCAAGTTACAGTTGCAGAATCCAGAGAGCACCAAAACCCCCCCTGTGACCTTCATCCCTCCCCAGCCAGGCAGGGTCAGCCAGTGCCACTCAGGGGTTCAAAGTCTGTGTTGAGAAACAAAGAAACTGCACCTGAGCAGCTGATCTGCAACATCAAAACACACTTTGAATTTATCCCTTTTATTTCTGCAGCCTTTGTCTTACGAGCAAGTGAAAATTGGATGAATCAGATGCAGATGAATTGAGGGACTGGAGCTCTTTTGTTCCTCAGTGAACAAGCACTCGGGGAAATTACATTTTAAATGCTTGTCTCCAGAAGCACATTTAGTGGACAGACAAGACAATGGGCCTTAAAAAGGGATTCTTGTGGGGGAAGTTAATTACTGGACATCTTGGAAAAGCCATCTGAAATGAGATCATAACACTACAGTGCATCAAACAACAGCAGCACAACCAACATTCAATGGCAAGAGAAATACAACAGCTGTACCAAGAGCTACTGCACCTGCCCTGATTCTGGGAGCATGTGAACAGGTGAACAGGACACATTCTTTTCTTCAGGGTTTTTTTTTTGCCCAATGTGGCATCTCAAATGAATCATAAAGAGGTACTAAAGAGTTAAATATCTCCTGTCAGTCTCAATATCCTACAGAGCAGCTGCTTTACAGTGAAATTTTCCATTCCTCACATTCTCTGGTTCTGTTGTTACAGCCAAGCACTGAAGATTTCCATCCCCGTTCCTTTATTTCTTTCCATTTTCCCAGGAAATCATGACAGCAGCAAACCAAGGTATGAGACCCTCCAACACCCTCGTGTTAAACCCCATGCTTGTGTTAACCAGGTTCAACACAAAACTTTGAAGGAGGAGACACGTTCTCCAAGAGAATTTGGTAAGAAAAATGGATTCTTGGCTCCTCCTCCTTTTTCAGGTCTTAAAAAAATGCCCCTCTACATTCAAAATAGTTACCTCAGCTTTTTCAGTATCTTTTCTGTTTATACAAGTCAATTAAAATCAAAAGCAATCAAGCACCATGAAACTCCCACCCTCGGCAGCATTGGGATATCAGGTTTGATATCACTGATTCCACACATGGCAGGAAGCAGAACGGCAAATAAGAACAGAACTACTCCCCTAAATTACTGACCTGCTGGCTTAAATCATCTGGAAAGCCTAAATGGGCTGAAAGAGTTCTCCATCTGGAACTAATTCAGCCTTCCTCCCTCAAGGCCAACCAGCAGCTGATGTTTACCAACAGCTGAAAACGTGGCAGTGGTTGGCAGTTGTTTCTCTTGGATTACACACAAAGCCTCAGTCGTCCAGCTCAAAAGAACCAGCACCATGCACACTGCCTTTTCCTTGTATCTCCTCCAACCTTTAAGTACCCTGCCAGTAACAACGTCGTGTCAAGGTGGAAAGCACATCCACAAAGAACTCTCTGAAGTCAGCTTTACTCAAGAAAAACTAAAGCTCAATTATGCTGCAAGTGCTTAAGGCCAATATGACAGTGAAAAAACAGACTTGTGTCCGTGACCCTTCATGTGTTACACAAGAGGTCACCCAAACATTGCCCCCAGCACAGCAAACAGCGCAGAATTCAGCAAGTTGTGGCTATTAACAGCTTCACTATATTGTAACGATAAACACAGGCTGTAAGCACAATACCAAAACTATTAACAGCTCCCACACGGAGACGATGCCGAAAGATTGCAATAGCTTCAGGACTTTTCTCGCATTCCAACGCTGTTTCTGGTCACCCACTCCTAGAGCCTTCCCTGCCCATTCCGAACCAGCCCCACGCAGGCAACTCCCGCTCGCCTTCCAGTCCCCGCAGAGCATCCCGAGCATCCCCGGCACAGGAGCTGCACCGCGGCCTTTCCGCCCGCCCCTCCGGGCCCAAGGGCTTTCCAGAGACCGCCAGCACCCACATTCCCCTTCCCAGGGCCGGCCGGGGATGCTGCTCTCCATCAGCGCCCGCTCTGCCCTCCCTCCCTCCCTCCCTCAGCGCATCCCGCCCGGCACCTGCGGGCTCCCCGCACGCCGCCGCCGCTCCCGCGGCTCCGGCAAACCCGGGATGCGGCTCCCCGGGGGATGCGGCTCCCGGGATGCGGCCATCCCCCATCCCATCTCATCCCGTCCCTTCCCGTGCCGCGCCCGGAGCGCCGGGCGGGGAGGCGGGTCCGGCCCCGCACCGCCCCGCCGGGGCTGCACCGGGCACCGGCCCCTCGGGGCGGAGAAGCGCCCCGGGCTCGCCCCTTTGTCACCGCGGCCGTTCGGGGGAGGCCATTTTACCGAACCCACGAGGAAACGACCCAAAGGAGCGGGGCGGGGGGTCACGGGGGACACGCACAGCGAGAACCGCGCCGAGCCCCCGCCGCGCCGAGCCCTCCATGGCCCGCGGGGGCGGACGGGGCGGGGACGCCCCTCGGGACCCTCGGGAGCCCTCCCCGGCCGTGCCGGGGAAGTGACGTGCGGGGTGTCCCCCGGAAGCGCTGCGGGGGCCCCTCCGCAGCCATGTAGGTCCCGTCAGAGCGGGGCGGGAGCGCGGCCGCGGCCATGGACGGCAGGTACGGGCGGCACCACGCGCGGCGCGGGGGGGGCCCCGCCGCGCTGCCCACGGCGGGGCAGTGCCGGGGGTGGGGAGGGCGCGGGCGGCCCCCCCCCCCCGCGGGTGCGTGGTGCGGCCCCGTGACCGTCCCGTTGTGTCCCCGCAGCGGCGCCGCGGGCCCGGCGGGGCCGAGCCTGCCCAGCCTGCCCAACCTCACCCCGCGACACCGGCAGCTCATCCCCACGCCCTGCGGGCCCGTGAGTACCGACACCCCGCGGGATCGCACACACCCCCGCGGCTCTTGTCGTGGCGCTCGGCCCAGCCCCGGGTGGCTCTCCCGCCCCTCTCACCGGCATCTCCGCGGAGCCCGTCCCTCCCGGGGATACAGGGTCCCTCCGTCCCTCCTGGAGATTACAGGGTCCCTCCATCCCTCCCAGGGATACAGGGTCTCTCCGTCCCTCCCGGGGATTACAGGGTCCCTGTGTCCGCGTTGTTACCTTGCCTGGGAGGAATGGGAAATGGAATGGGAATGGGAAAAAGTGCCTCTAATCCGTGCCCGTATTAAGGTGGACTGGGGAGTTCAGGTGTCTGCCCTCCAAGGCTTGTCACAGAACGAGCATCTCCTGATAGAGAGTGATAGAATTATGGAATGTCCTGAGTCGGAAGGGACCCCCAGGGATCAGCCAGTCCAACCCCTGGCCCTGCCCAGGACACCCCAACAATCCCACCCTGTCCCTCAGAGCGTTGTCCAAATGCTCCTTGAGCTTTGGCAGCCTTGGGAAGTGACCATTCCTTGGGAAGTGACCATTCCATGGGAAGTGACCATTCCATGGGAGGCCTGTTCCAGTGCCCAACCACCCTCTGGGGGAAGAACCTTCTTTCCTGAGATCAGCCTAACCCTGCCCTGCTGCAGCTCCAGCCATTCCCTCGGGTCCTGTCCCTGGAACAGGGATGGGAGCAGAGTCATCTCTCTGTGTTGAGTTCCTGCAAGGATGTTGCTTCACCTGAAGTATTTCAGTGAAAGAAAATAAGGACCTCACCTCACTGAGAACCCCGAGCCTGTATTTACAGTTCTCTAAAACTGAAAGTCTGGGAATGTGTTGCCTGCTGGACACCCCCGTGCTCTGACAGGGGTACGTGTGGGCACTGACAGTCTCCAGGCCAGGAGATGGGATTATAATGCCATGACCTCTGTGAGGCAGAAAGGCTGGAGGTATAAACCAGGGCAGTCTAGGCTGAGATTAATTACACAATAAAGTTAGACTTCTCCCTTCCTCAGCAATTTTGGACTTTCAGTTCAGTTGGTGGGTTTCTCTTCCTTTTCCCAAGGGAAAACCCTGCACTGCCTCATTTACCCAACTTGCCCTAATGTGTTTTTTTTTAGGAACAGCAACGAGTTTATTCTGCGTTATGTGTTCAGAAATGTTCTTCCTTTCCAGATAAAGCCATGTTCAGAGCTCTCATTCCCTGTGAAGATCTACTTCTGTGTCACTATTTTGTCTCTGCTGAGTGTCATAGGACTCACCATAGAGACACTGGTCCGGCAGACCGAGGAGGATTTCACCATTTCCTTTATCCAGTTGGTTGGAGTTGGTAAGAAACTGTTGGGATTCTGAAACAAATACATTTTTTTCCCCCAAGGTATAATGAAGCAGCAACTGAAGTTTCTTATGTGAGAGGTGCTGAATGTTCAGCTGTGCCAGAAAAGCTTCCAGTTCCCATTTTAATGTCTGATCTCAAACAAGAAAATGTGAAGTCACCTCTCTGTGCTAAGTTCCTGCAAGGATGTTGCTTCACCTGAAGTATTTTATTAAAATAAGAACCTCATTTTTAAAAAAAATCCCTTTTTTGTCTAATATTTTTCCCCCACTGGAAGATCCAAACTTCCTTGGATATTTCCAGTGAGAGCTTCAACAGAAACTTATTTTTGTATTCTTGGGTCCATTTGTCTCAAATAGAAATTACCATGAAAATAATAAACTATTTCAGGAAGTGGCTTTAGCAGGTCTTGGCTGCCAAAACAGTGTGAAAAAGGAGAGATTGTGGGTGTAACACAGTCCTTGCCTTCCAGCTCTCACCCAGAGGGAACAAAGACAATAGCTTTGTTCCAGATTCTATAATTAGACAAATCCCAACAATGCTTTAATTCCAAACCTCTGATTTAATGAGCAGCTCTTCACACAGGGCTCACAAAGCTGCAGTGTTAGAACAGCCTGAAGAACCTGCATATTAAATCAGTCACAGACCTGGGAAGTTGAAGCCACACTTGCCCATCTGTTTTTCCCCCAAACCATGTTTTCTGTGTGGTAGACAAAGACTGACAGGACAGGTGTTTCCTTAAAGAAAAATAGATGCCCTGGCAGTAACAATCTCTTGGGTTTACAATTAGATATTTAATTTAAGGGGGGCTGGGGATTTAATCTGTTGGGAAATATTCATCCCCAAAACCAAGGGGGTGTCCTGTATTTCAGAAATGTGCATATGCCACCTCTGCAAAAAGCTTGATAATCAGAGCTTATTTTCAAATTATCTTTGCAAAATTTCTTCTGATTGAGCAGCTGAATTTGCAAAACAAGGAAATGCTACCTTAAGTCTTTGAGGTCTTCCTGAGGTCAAGAGCATGTCCAAAAAATCCCGTGATTCACTCTGTAATTTGCCAATCATTTTCCACTCTCTCAGTCCCTGTTAAGAGCAGTGGAAAAGGAAGTTCAGTCACTGAAGGTTTGTTTAGACACTCAAGTTACTGTGTTCCTTTGAAGACTTGGACAGCACTTTGTCCCCATGTCCCAGCCTTGCAAAAGTGGAGGGGATTTTACGTGTGGGATCCAGGAAGCAGCACTCTGGAAAAAGAAACCTATTGTTACTTTGGCTGTGGGAAGAAGGACCCAGTGTTTGCAGGAGCATCCTATAAAAGAACAAAGCCTTTTCCTTATTTAAGCTTTGCCAGAACAGCACAGAGTTCACGGTGACAGGTGACTGGGGGGGGTTGATGTGTTTTATAAAAGCAGAACTCAGTTATTTTGCAGGGTGGGGTGTTTCAAAATTTCCACAGTAAAAGTAAACTGAATCCAGTCTGTCCAAGTTCAGCTCAACACACAAACCATGTGCAGTGGCCAGACAACACTGCAGAAGGGTGTGTGTGAGAGTAGTAAACTGCTTGTTAGTCACCTGAATTACTCTCCCTGGGAAGATGATGTCATTTCAGTTCTTTAATAAAAATGGTGCTGCTTCATTTAATTCAAATATTCAGTTGGACATGATCAATGTAGTGCTCGTAGATTAACACAGCCCAGCTGCCAGTTTGGGTGGCTGATACACTGCCATTTGCAAAGAGTTACTTCACAAGGAATTTAAAAATCTAACTGATTATTTAATTTCCTGGGGAGAGTGTTTTAAGTTTCTAGTTCAGGCTCCTTGGTAGGAGCAAAGGCGCTCCGGGCCGAGCAGCCTCAGCTCTGTGGTTCTGCTCAGGTTTTTGGCACCCAGATGCAGCACAGTGGGAAGTTTTGCTGGTGTTCAGTGTGTCCTCACCTGGCACTGGCCTTGCCTTGTCCCCCCAGTGTTCTGTGTGTACTATGTGAGCCGGGGGATCCTGCAGGAGAACCGCCAGGAGCTCATCGTCTTCGTGCTCTCCATCCTGCTCGTGATGCTGCGCTCCATCACCAACTTCACTGTCCTCCCTGCTGAGCAAAAGCCAAAGCTCCTGGTCAGTCTCTCCTGGTTTCCATTCGTTTTTCCTTTCCCCACATGTTGGGTGTGAAAACCCATCGTTAGAAAGGCAGGATGTCTGTGGTGAGGGCACTGCTGACAGAAATGTCGGTTAATCTGAGTTAGTTCCTGTTGAACAACAGGGTGTGCACGTCCACAGCTGCAGGTCTGCTCCTCTGAGCTCTTCCCTGGGTTTCTTTGTGGCAGAATCTGGAAGTAACATAAATATCAAAGGATTACACAGGGTTACTGCAGAAAACACCCTTCACTTCACCTGCTCTGCTTCACATCTGGCCTAAAGTCACATAAATTTAACCTGTGGATAGAACTGGAATCTCCAGTCCATAGGCAAGGACACAGCTCCACAAACACAGCCTTGTGTTTTTATGGGATTTATGGGAACCTGCTGCAGGGAAACAAAGATACAACAGGCTGGGGGAAGATACTGCCACAAGATAACCTGCCACAGGTTATCTTGTTTGCATTCATAGCAATTAAATGTGATACAAAGACTGTATTCTGTGCCTTACTGAGATCTGTAGTTAAACTTCCCCTTGCTGTGCTTCCCAGAAGTCCTTCCTTTTTAATCATGTCACAAATGGGAGAAGGAAGTTCCTTGCTGTGAAGTCACCCAAAAAATTATTCTTCAATAGGAGAGGTGGCAACCAAACTAGGAAGCTGGAGCAGAGGAGGATTTTCCAATTTAGTTTATGTATCAATTGTACATATCATTAAACAGGCTTATCTGCAGCAAATTGGGTTGTTTGTTTGGGTCAATAAGGAACAGGCATCAAAGGGGTGCAGGTTCCTTTAAGATGTGCAGCCAAGTCATCAGCTTATATATTAAACAAGAACCTCAAAGTAAAGCCTGCTGTGGAAGATGTGAAGAGAACTATTAAGGAAGGACTGGCTTTTTTACCAGTCTAACAGTAACTTGAATTACTGTAACTCCTGCTTCCTGAGCAGGAATCATTTCTAGTGTAAATATTCTCTCATCAGTGTAATTGTGAAGGGTGTTTTGCCACTTCAGCCACCTTTAAAGCAGCAGAGGTTTAGTGTGAATGAATGCCAGCAAGGTAAATACAGCCCAGACAAAACCTGTGTCTCCTGGAATTTAACAGGTTATTGGGAATAACCCACTGGAATCAGGGGGGAAGGTTCCCCCCGGTTGGTTTATGCCAACAGGAGGCCTAGAACCAGTCTGGCAGCCTGGTTTCCTTACTCCTGCACTCCTTTATTCCCAGTCAGAAGATCCCAGGTCACCCCCTGTCCCTGTTTTGCCGTGGGCAGTCACAGCCCTGTCTCTGTCCCCCCAGGCCCGCTTTGTGCTGATCCTGCTGGTTGGTTCCTTCGACGTGGTCTGTGCCATCATCCTCATCCAGAGCCAGAGCATGATGGCATTCCGGGTGGGGGGTGCCCTGGAGAGCCTTCAGTCCCAGTACTTCATGCTCAACCTCTGCTTCTCCATGCTCACTTTTGATCTCCAGGCACAGGTAAACAGCTCTGCCCCCCCCCACCTTCCCTTTTTTTTTCCCTCTTATTAGTAATAAGTTAGACAAGCTGAGCTAATTATTAACTCCCCAGAGCAATCTTGCCTCTGTCTTACCTTATAATAATGGTCATATCTCCAGGTTTCTATAGGGAAGCTCAGGTAAAATCCATAAAAATGAATCAACACATGTTTTATCACTGTCCTGCACTAAAGGAGAACTGAAACTTACTTTTGGGAAGTTTCTCCATAAAAACAGTAACATCCAGAAGCTCCAGCCCACCCACAGCCTCCTAAAACAGGAAAGGTTATTCCTGCACAACATCCCAGCTGTGTCCTACCCTTGGGGAAGTGATCCTGGGGTGGGAGAGGGGAACCTGCCCCACAGGGCAGTGGAGTGAGGTAACAACTGGAGTTATAGACAGACATGGGAAGTGAACCCCAAGTTTGTTCACAAAGTCTGCACTTCTGTCCACTACCCTTCATTCTTTACCACTGTGTTACCTTATGCTTTATCTGCCTTATCTTTGCTTCATCTTTGTTGTTGGTATCATGGCACACAGGGGAGTTCCTCTGTCCTGGTTTCCCATTCCATAAGGAAAGATTTTGCCCGACTTTCTGCTGCTGGGGATTTGTGCCAGGTGTTTTTTTCAGTGGCTGCAGGCTCTCAAAGCCGTGATTTTTCCCCATCTCTGCCCCTTCCAGCTTTGCCTGTGTATCCTGCTGATCAGCCTGCACAAGATCACCCTGGTGCACAACATCATCTCAGCCACGGGGGCCCTGTGGGGCTGCCTGAAGGTCACCATCGGCATCATCGCAGTGAGTGTTCAGCTGAGACCCAGGGAAACAACCCCTGAGCCTGCAGGGTCTCACCCTGAGCTCTCCCCCCAGCCTGGGGAGCCACAGCCACCCCCTTCCACACCCCTCTGCCAAGGGAAGGGAGCCAGGATGGAGAAAACCAGAGCCCCAACACCACTTCTAAATCTGTGCCTCACCTGAGAGGGTGAAACAGTCACATCATCATTCATTCTGTCTGAGGGACACAGTTTTATTCTCAGTCCTTGATCAGCTACTTAAGTGAAACCTGTAGGATCACACTTCCATGTTTGGACCTCTCTGACAAGGCTGGGTGAAACTGGGAACAGTCCTCCAAGTTACTGGGGTTGTACAGACACAGAGAGACTTCACAGGCCTCAAATCCTTAGGAAACCACACCAAAAAGGTTGGGTGGTCCTTTATGGGGGCAGCTTCTTCAAAATTCAGGGACAACATCCAGGTTAAAATGAGGATTTGTGAACTTGAAATGTCATTTTTCACATCAGTCAGACTGAACCTCCTCTGAAATCTTGAGACTGTTCCAAGAGTGATTGCAGAATCAGGGCCAGAGTACATCAGATATGTGAGTCTTTTATGACCAGGAAGGAGTTTAGGGGATTTTTGGGGGGGGTGAATGTTTTTTTTTAGGCTCCTTGGCTGTTTGCTTCGACATTCACACGAATTCCTGGCAGCTGAAATGCAGCTTTCCAATTGTTTTGATGGCTTTCCTTGCTAAAAATGGAGGTAGCACCAAGCAAGTGCTACCAAGCTAGCTAACCAAGCTAGTTACCAAGTGCTTTTAAAACACTTTGGTAACTCAGGTAACACAGAATCACCTTTCTCCTAATCAGAGTGATGCCTGATTTCCTGATGGGATTAAAAATGTAAAAAACCTTTCAGCTACTTTCCCCTCACCATCAGAAACAAAGTTCATCTGGGCAGTTGCTGCTCACAGATTACAAGTTCTTTGCTACTCCTGGAGTTGCCTTTAGGCACTAAAAGAGGCTCTGTCCTTGTAAGAAAGGAAAGAGTTGCTCCAGTTAGGTGGCCTCATGTCTTTACATGACTGGCTGGCAGTTCCTTCCCTCTTTCCCAAGTCCCAAGGTGAATTGGGAAACAGAATTCTGACAGTGAAATCCTCTTGCTTCTCCCAGGTTTTAGTGGGACATTTCAGTCCTCAGTGCCTGCACTGCCCTGAAGTAGAAACAAAGGTAGGGAAAAAAGCCACAGGGAGCTTTCAGGCTGTTAACATTCCTTTGTTTTAGAGAAAAACCTGAGCATACCCAAAGAAAAACACCATCACTCCTGGCCCAGCTCAGTGGAAAGCAGAGACTATATTTCCTGCTTAAAAAAAACACCTGGGAGGGCAAAATTACAGCTGAGAACTCAGCCTGACCAACACTTGAAACACCACTGAAAAATCAGCTGTTTGTAGCTTTTACAGAGTATATAACAACGAGTTATAGAGCTGTATGTGTGTCTTGTCTTATTTTACAGATTTTGAAAGAGCTGAAACCCCTGGTGTGGATTTTTCTGATCCAGAATGTCCCTGAAGTGGTGTATCTCATCTACCTGCTGTACACGGTAACGCAGCAAACTCACCTGGTTGGGAACAGCAAGGCTGGAGGGCTCCTCTTCCCTACTGGATCCTCGGGCCCAAAACATCCTCCTGTTGGATCTAAAGAGAGCAGCAGGCACATCCTGCCTCTTCAGGATCCATTTTTCAGGACAGGAACCATTTCAGCTTGATCTTGGACTGATTAGTCACAGGGAGAGGCTCTGGAAGTCTCTGGCAAGGTGTCCAGAATAATTAGGGAAAAATGCAACACAATCTTCCAGTACAAGACACAGAGCTCCTCAAAAATGCCTCCCTTCCTTCACGAGGTCTCAAGTGGTGCCAGAGCATTTGACCAGGGCCTCACCTGTTATGTTTTAAAGGATTTCTTAGGCAGCACCCCCAGCTGTTGATCCTGATGTAGCCAAAACAAGCCCACCCAAGTCCAGTGCTGGGTGTTACTTTGTGATAAAGCCTTTCCCTGTGGGGCTCCAGCACCTCCCACAAGATGTGAAAGGAGCAGGGAGAGAGAAGGGCAAGGGCAGAGCAGACTGTTCACCATGGGAAGGGCTGGAATGCTGACAGTGGCCAGGGTTTCTCCTGCTCCACATCCACAGTCTCCAGACATCGATAATAAAAGTCCCGGGGCTGCAGCCACCCCCATCCTTGGGGTTCTGTTCATCACAGTGTGCAGGCAAACCAGGCCCTTCCCATTACTCCAGGCCTGTTTGATCTGGCACAGCACAGCAGGACACTTTACCCTCCATCATCTAAACAGGAAATTAAGTTTAAAAGCAACCAGTTTGGGTTTTTTCTTCCCCCAAATTCCGCTTCTTTCAGAAATTCAGTGCTCCATTGCATCTTGTGGCTTCCAGGTTTTGGGTGTTGATTGCTTTATGTCTCCCTTTTCCTGCAGGTGATAAGGGAGTGGGGCAAAGGGAATTCCTACACTCTGGAAGCTGCTTTCATTACTGGCTCCTGCATTTCTGTTGCCATTAAATCTGTCCTGTTCTGGGCCCTGCTCCACGTGTACCGCAGCTTTGGGCAGGGGCTGAGAGAGAGAAGTAAGTACCTCAAAAACTTACCTGGGAAGGTTGGGGCCCGTTGTATCACAGTGGAGAGCCAGGAAAATAGGGATAGTCCCAGGAAAAGGCACATCCCTGAGGACCTCAGGCACTTCTGCAGCCTCAGGGTTTACTGGGTTGACCAAGCTCAGAAGCTTGAGTGGAATATGTGTGGTTCCTCCCCAAGGAAAGCTGACACTTGTTACAGTTCCTGCCAACTTTGCCAGGAATCCTGGTACCCAAAAAAATCAGGCCTGTGTGGAAGAATCTCTCAGCTACCTGTGATTTCTCTTACCATGCTGTATAATAACAGAGACACAGGATAAAGGGACCCAGAGAGCTCCTAATCCTAAACAACCCAGACCTCCTTTGGCAGGAAGGGCACTGCTGAGCATTGCTTTGGTGCTGACTGACCTTCCTCTCTGCCCACAGTGTTTTCTTCCTATGGAAGGATCGACTCCTGAGCCCCCCCCCGTGCTCCCCCTGCAGCTCTCACCGAGTGAAGGCACAGCAGGGGCAGCTCTGACCAAGCACCTGATCCTGAGTGGTAAATTAAGGGGCCACTTCCACGGGGGCTGGGGACAACACCACACATTCCTGGATGGTGCTGGAGAGCCACAGCAGGGCAGCTGGGGAGGGCTTGGAGAGCAGAGCAGCACTCAGTGCTCTCACCCCGGGGAGTTCTGGCAGGACAGAGCATCTCCCACTCCTCGTTTTCCTGCTCTTTGTAACCACGGGAGGTTCACAATGTACACATGAGTGTTGCTGCTGTAAAGGTGTTTTCCTGGGCCAGCACAGCCCCAGTGACAGAGCAGAGTGTTGCTGCTGTAAAGGTGTTTTCCTGGGCCAGCACAGCCCCAGTGACAGAGCAGAGTGTTGCTGCTGTAAAGGTGTTTTCCTGGGCCAGCACAGCCCCAGTGACAGTGACTTTGCACCCCCCATACCCCAGGTCTGGGTGTCTCTGTCCTGCCATCGCTGCTCAGCTCAGATTTTACAGTGGAAAGGCCGAGCCCTGCTGGTGTTTGGTGACAGCTCTTCCCTGCCTGGGGCTCTTCTTCCTCCTCTGACTTCAGAACATTTCAGTTCCTTGTTTTTCAGTCCCAGCTACACCCGAGAGCAGCTCACTCTGATCTCCTGTTCCCTCCAGTGTCTCTAACCAACGTGCCATCCCACGCCAGGGGAACTGTTACAAGCCTTTAATACTGTAATTTAAAGTTTGCTATTTTATTGACTGCAACCTTTAACTACTGGCTATTTTTAAATAAAGTACAAGCACAGTGTGTGTGTGTGTGTGTCTAATTATTTCACTTACAACAGCACGAATTCAATGGGAAATCTCACAAGCCAAGCAGGGAAGGGGCTGGAATTCACATGTGCTGTGACCATCAGAGTCCTCCTCAGGCACATCTTTATCTTGTACACTGCACAAAGCAGTTCAAAAATGGATTGCAGCTGATTAGGGAAATCTGCAAGGATTATATCAAAAACTATTAAAAAGCCCTATACAAAATTAAAAAATAATATAAAACATATGTAAAACAAATGTAAATATAAAATTAAATAAATTAAATATGTAAGTATATATTATAATTCTTATAAATACAAATACAAAATAAATTCAGAAGCCCTATTAAAAAAGTTGTATTTTTCTCATCCCAGTCTCCTAAACCTGAATCAAATCTACTTTCCAGGAGGCCCAAGGGGGGCATGAAGGGGTTGGATTGTGTGGCCCCACCTGCCAGAGCAGCAGCTGATGGCTGTGACTTCACTGCACAAGTCGGGGGGACTGTGAATTGTTGCTGAAATGGAGAAACACAATCAAGCACATTCAGGCCTTTTGTGCAGCAGGGCCTGCCCAGAGCAGGACCAGCAAGGGAAGGCTCTGACCTTGCAGAAAGCCTGGACTTGGCCAAAATTAGGTGAAAAAGTGTGTTTTATGCAATAAATAGAGTAATAAATAGCTTTGTGTCATACTGAGTGTCACTGTCCCAGCAATGGGGGTTACTGCTCTGGCCAGGGACAGCAGGAGTTTGTCACCAGCCAGGCAGGAGAAGATGGAAAATCCTTTCTGGAGTGCCCTGTAAAACAAATGAACTCCAAAGCAGCTCCATTACCTGCCCAAGGTGTCTCCTCACACTTATCCAGCACCTGCAGGAGCTGCTGGAAGGGGTGACACGTTAATGAGGAAACCAAAGGACTCTTAAACACAATTAGTCAGAAGTTCTATGAAGGAAGGGTCTGCAACTTGGTCAGAACGTGCAAAGGCAAGGACACAACAGGCAATAAAAGTGCATTTTCAATCTTCATCTTGCTATCCAAATTATCAGAGGTTATTTGATATCACTGCCCTTGTATTTCTATCCCTGGGCCTTCAAAAACACAGTTAATGTAGCCCAGCTACTCAAACACAAGATTTGTTTCAACTTGCACAGCAAATCCAACATTTATTTTGAAACTCTTGAGCCAAGGTTGTTATCAGACAGGTACCCTCAGAAAAGCCCTGGGTGTATTTTAGTAAAACAGATGCCCCTGTTCCATGTCAAAGCCCACCCTGGACATTTGCCCTCCAAACAACTAACTGTGTGTGTGTGTTTTTAATTTGATATTCTCCCCCAGTCAAAGTGCTGCTCGACAAATGCAACTTTACAAAAAGATTTTATTGAAAGGATTGAAAAATATTCGTTTTCAACAATATCCAAAACGAGTTCTCAATGTGTTAACAATATGTAACAGGATTTTTTTTCAGCTTTTAAAAATTCAGTACACTGCTTTATTCCGTGCTACACAGTTGTTAATGACTTCAATTTCTACTAGAGGATAACTTCTTAAAAAAAACCAAATTCATTTCCCAGCTTCCATTTTGGCCCTTTGTAGACTGGAAAGGATCTGCAGGGTACAGGGACACCCACAAACCCCTTGTTTTAGAAACTCCTAATCAGCAAAACCCTATTTTTTTTTTTTTTTTAGTACAGTTTCAACGAGTTAATTCGAATGAGCTACATCAGCAGAACGAGGTTTTATTGCCAACAAACTGAGTGTGCATTTACAGCCTTTTTTTTTTTTTTTTTCTGGTTCAGCTCTGAGCAAAAAATTCACCCACGTGACAGCAGCTGAGTATGAAAATCCCAGTTGCTGCTCAGCCTCCCTTCTCCTGCTTGGGAATTACAGTTTGGGAATTACAGCTCGTGGATTAAAAGCCTTGCCAAGGGACTTTGTACACTCAGATAAGTCTGAGATGCCTGAGCACAGCCTGGGCTGTGCTTGGACACAGAGCAGTTGGGATAAACTGGGATCAAGGCAGCTTTTGGAAGGAAAAATCAAGCCCCAAGTCAGCCCTGCCTGGGGTGGGTGATGCAGCTCTGCCTCGGCTGAGCAGACACCCAAAAACCTCCTCAGCAGGAAGAACCCTCCCCAAGCAAAACTGCAGCAGCCTCAGAGCCAGCAGTGCAGCTGCAGTGGGTGATAAACTGAAAGAATAAATTCAAAGCCAACCCCTAAGGTAGATCTAAAGTAGTTCAGTACACTTTGATTACAGATTCCATGACCTGTGCACTCTGAAAATCAAAAGTCCGGCCACTGAGTCAAGAATAGCTTTACTATTATAAAAAGCATAAATAAAAAGTGCTGAATATAGTTTTATCTTTAAAAAAATACTAGATAAGGCTCATAAATCATTTCACCTTGCCTCTGCAAAATGATTCCCACTTCCTAGTGTGCCTAGAACTCCACTCCTTTTCCACCTCACCAGACTTTTCCCCATACCCTGTTCCTTCTCTCAATTATTGCATGTTTAAATAAAATAGTTTCAAAGCAAAAAAGCCTGACACTTCTACAGTTCAAAAAGTAAACAGTTATCAAATAACTGGATACTCCACCCAGCAAACCCGTAAGCAGCTTCAAAAACAGTGATAAAACAATTACTGCAGATTCAAGTGAAAGAGAAATCCCAAAAGCTTACCTGGATATTCTCCCAGGTACCACAAAATCTGCCTGTTTAGACCAAATCAAACCAATATTCTATTTTACAGCATTTACAAACCGAGTGTTTGTTTCTACCAACACATTTCCACTGTGATTTGAATCGTTAACCAAGAGTTTGCTTCTCTTTTATGGCAAAGTGCTCTCACCTGGATTTAATGAACTCAGACTAGGGCAGCACCCAGAATGGATGAGACATTATTCAGAACATCAGAGGACAAGAGGCCAGGCAGGGTCTGGGAATGAACACACTTCCCATCTCCACTTTGGACCACAGAAACAACGTAAGACGATCAGGGAAAGTTCACCAGAGCTCCTCACTCCCTTTCCAAGGAAATCCCACCTCAACCAGGAAACTAATTCCACTGCAAGACTCAAACTGCAACAGCTCCTGCCCACTCCTTCACCAGCTGATGCAGCAAGACTGAAAAATGCTAAAGTTTGGGTAATTAATGATCATGAGACTGCACCACAGAGAACATAAATGTAAACATTATCCTGGGGTTTGCTGGTTCTCAGGTAAAGTACAGGGCAAACCCTTTTTTTATTTTTTTTTTCCCCCCCAACCAGTTCTTCCGTTGGGTTTTTTTGTTTTTGTTCTTTCAGAAAAAAAAGCACAGACGATAAAATATGTACAGAGAGAAGTTAGAAACCTCTGAAAGCATCTTAGAAAAGGAAAAACACGAGACTCAGAATAATCTTGAGCGCTGAAGGCACCGTTGCTACTCCACTGGGAATGTGTCCTCTCCAATTCTCCAGCCTCCAGAGCAGTATCCCATCCTGTTTTACTCAGCACCAAGAGCTGGGAGGTACATCCATGGAAGTTGAGGGCATTACAGGATATTTTCCTCAAGACAGTAGTGGAACTAGACAATGTTGTAGCAATTGAAGTCCAGATTCTTCCTGAACACTTGGAGGACATTTTTTTTGGTGGTCTCTAATGCTGTTCCAGGGAATCAAACAAAAAGAATTAGAAAAACACAACACGTGGATGATTCCCAGCAGCAGGAACTGCAGAGCTCTAAAAGCAGCTCAGCTAAAAAACCAGAGATACCTGCAATAAGTAATAATATTCGTGGGTATTTCCACAGTGCTGACAGCCAAGGGTCAGCCACTGTTCAAATGGGCACAAGAGACAGAAATGTATACATAAAAAATAGATACTTTTTTGTGCTAGTTCCATCTATCAATAAAAAACATCCTCCAGGGGTGTTTCTTCAGCATTTCACATCTGAGAGCAAGAGAATGTTTTCTGGGCCAGATGTATTTAAGCTAATAAAGAGGAGAGATTATCTTTTTTCTTAAGAAAACTTCTTAAAGCCTTTATATTTGTAGCAGTGTTCAATGGAATTACAAATATACTGAATAAAAGAGGCTGTTTGAATGCCACTCTCCTGGGGTGCATCTACATTCATGCCCTGGGTAAGGGAGAGGCTACAATCAAAGCCGCAGATGTGGTTGTCACTCTCAGTCAGAAAGAATCCAGTTTCCAGAAGGAAATTCACCCTGGACTACAACAACCAGAGCCCAGTTTCTTCCATCCCTACCCTTGGTTGCACAGGAAGCAGTAACACAATTCCCAGCCACGGGATCTCACAGATATAAAAACCACAACCACAGTGCAGGTCCTCGCTGGCAGCCAAAGGCTCCAAAATCCAAGCAGACAGAGGGGGATACTGCCACACTCCATTCCCACGGGTCTGGGGAGATGCAGACACTCAAAATTCTTCTTCCTCCACAGCAAAGTTGTTTTGCTTCTTCCTCACGTTCCAGTGCAAACACTCGGCCAGGCTCTCGAACCAGTCGCTCACGGGGTCTCGGAAGCAGATGGAAGGAAGGGGGTAGCAAGAGGTAGTGATGCTAATACTGCAATAACACAGGACACCTGTCAGGCAGGGCAGCAAACAGCACTCTGGGCAAAACCAAACCTACTCCTGAGCTAACACAGCCCCACAGCCACCAACCTGGGAGAACAAGAGCTCCCACAGCCCAGCCGTGACCAGGACTAGGGCTCAGCTCAGCAGAGCAAAGCCAGGGCTGGGAACAGCTCCCAGCTGCACTGTGGGCACCTTCTGGCACTGTGAGAACACTGAATACAGCCCAGGACACCCTGCAGCCCCTCTGCTGCTCTTCACATCAACCCCACGGTGACACAGGAACACCCAAGTGACAACCTTGGCCCTTAAGTTTCAAGTTTTAACTATAAGCAACAGCACTGAGAGTCCAGAACCTAAACCAGGGCCAAACGTCGTGTCTGAAACCTTCCTGCTCTCCTGAAACACTCTGAAGATGTTTCTATATTCTATAGAACTACTTTAAAGATGTTTCAGCCTCAGAGGAAACACCAGCAGTTCAGGATGGAGTTATGCCAGCTCATACATTTTCCTTCCTGGCAACTTGTCTGGGCCAAGGGGACAAAACTCCTCCTGAATGGCAAATGCACCAGTGACCTCCCCACAGCTGCCTTAAACCCCTGAAATCCCCTCCCATGAGGATGAGCCACCACACACTGCCCATAAAACCTGAGGGACCCTCACACTCTGTGTTCTGCTCACTCAAGGCAGGAGCAAGTGAGCACAAGCATTTCCCAGGTTAACACAGCTTAAACCACGTGGAGATTTTCAGCACCACTGTTTACAGGCAGCTCCTGCTGATTTACATCTGCTAGAACTCCCAAGATTTATCTTGAAGTTAAAATTTATAGATTATTTTTAAAGGCATGCCCATCTCCCTTGCCAAGCATGCAATGTTCACATGCTTCTGTCTGAACGTTTCACTTGCTTTAATGGGAAGATATAAAGAAATTGAACCCTTTTAGTGCTGTTTGTGCTGTAAGAGGTTTATAAAAGTTTGTTTCTTCACCCTTTTAGCAGATGTCAGAGAATGAGGGAACTGCAGGGATCAGGATTTTCTACACTTAGAGATATTACAACCAAAAAAAAAAAGGCTTGACCTGTCTCCATGGCATATTTCCTGCCTCTTCCTTCCATCAAAGGAAACCCAGGCTGTGTTCCTGGCATCAGGGGAGAGCATGATCTGAAAGAGAGAAAGGAACTCAATCCCAGGTCCAGAGCATTCCCCAACCCCCCCCTGCTTCGTTCCCACTCCCCTGGGTTGTTCCTTTACTGCCCACAACATCTATATATTTACCACAACATGTTTACATTTGATGTTTTTAGTTTACAGAGAGAAATCGGAGCGAAGGAGCCGACCTTGAGTTCCACCCCAGCAGGAACCACGATGGGCCTGAAGGACAGGGAGTGTGGGCAGATGGGGGTGATCATGATGGCAGGAACGTTGGGGTGGATCATGGAGGCTCCTGCTGCAGCTGCATACGCCGTGCTGCCCGTGGGGGTGGACACAATGACCCCTGGGGGGGACAGACAGCGAGTTTGGGACTGCATCAGCACCACAGTGGGAGACACAAATCACACAGTCATGAAAATCAAGCAGAGAGCTCGTCCCTCCCAGCAGAACTGCAGCCTGGCACACACACACAGGGAGAAACTCCCTCCTAGTCCCACCTGCCCTGCGGTTTTAGGGGAGTTGCACAAAGTTCTGCAGCTCGGGTTACAGGGTTTTGTAACAGTGACTCTCACTTTTTTTAAGGGTGAGAGCTCTGCAGATTAACTCCTGCAGCCCTCGAGCTGAGGTTGTTGGGAGCTCAGGTTGTTGGGAGCTCAGGTTGTTGGGAGCTCAGGTTGTTGGGAGCTCAGGTTGTTTGCCTCCGGCAAATTCCAGCTGTCCAAGCCAATCCTTTCTGAGCTCTTTCTTGCCTTTAGCCCAAACATGTGACACCCAAAGAAACTGTCCCTTGCCTCCACAAGCCCACAAACAAAGCTTACAACACCTAGTTTGTTCACTAACCAATCAACAAGCACACCTATTTCTGCACACTCATCTTTGCTGCCACAGGGGAACTGAAGCTTGAGATTTTGTTTCCAGGTGAGGGAATCCTGCAGTTAAATAACCCCAGAGCCCAGCTGGAGAGGGGAGGGATGGAGCCCCAGACTCACCATCTCCCTGCACCGTGGTTATCAGGTGTCCATTCAGAAACACATCCACGTTGGACAGGTAGGAGGAAGGACCACGATCCACCACGACCTCGTTCAGGACCTGCCACGACACCAAATGTTACCCCAGCCTGGCACTGCTGCCCTGGCAAGGTGATAAAGGACAAAGGGAAACAAGTTTTCCAGACCTGCAAAAAATTCAGGCTGATTAACAGTTAGTTCCAGAAGCTGGTCACTAGTGGTTTCTCTTTTCATTTATTAAAAAAAAAAAAATAAAAAAAAAATCTTCGCTGTATCTCACTTTAGAGCTGCTACTTCTGTTTTCAAAACAGAAGGAAGGTTGGACTCCATCCTGGAGGTCTTTTCCAACCTAAGCAATTCTGTGATTTCTGTGAAATTATTGCCAAAGCAAAGCACAGCAGCAGCAGAAATGGGCACCACTTCCCCCTCATTCAGTGCCCACCCTGAGTTAGAGCAGCACAGATCAGTCCCACAGCGCTGGGCTAACGAGAGTCAGCTAAAGAAAAGGGGAGAGTCTTAATAAAACAAGCACAAAGCAGTTCAAAAGCAGCATTTAGTTCTTCTGCTTGCTCTGCCCTCTGACCTGATATTGCATAATTTGCTTGCCCACTTCTTTCTCCAGGTTTGCAGACACGACTCCGTTCTCCTCGATCCCGTTCTGGACCGTCATCTTCTCCCTGTGCTCCTTCACCACCTTCACCTTGAGCCTGCTCCTGAGAACCAGAGCTGCATTGCCTGGGGGAGGAACACACACAAAAACATGTTAAATGCAGCAAATCCCCCCCCAGCAACGACCAGCAAACTGTATGAAATGCCAGCCCTGTATTCCTGAGCTTCCAACATTCCCAGTTTCATTCCCGAGGTAACTGGCCACACTTGGTTAGAGCTCAAAACTGATTTTTTAGCAGCAACGAGCAAAATTAAAGTCAAATTTTAACCCAGTCCCTTCCCACTCTCCTCATTATGTGAAATTTGATTTTATAGGGACGTGATCAAGACTGGAAAACGCTGCTGGGCTCGTGTGATCCTCACTGAGACAAAAGCTAAGCTTAAGGAAAATCAGAGCAGCAGAAACATGTATTTAAAAGGCAACATTCTAGAAATGTGGGGATTTTATACATCTTCTCAGGAATCTACTTTGGATACAACTCAATCTCATATTGAAGAAATAAAAGTATTTATTTCCTTAAATATTCTATATTTGCCTGACTTCTCTGTTTTTAAGCACTGCACTGCTAAGAGAACCAGCACAGAGGCTTCAGAGCTAAACTCTATTTCTATGTTTAGCTGCCATTAAACGTGAGTTCTGCATCATCTTGGACTTGTTTGCTCCACAAAGTTATTTCTGAGCCGTTTTCCTTCACAGAACAGCAGCACTGGAAGGGTCAATGCAGTGCAATACTTCTGTTAATTTAATACATGTTTCCCCAGTCTCAATCTTAAGGGAGAACCCAAATGAGTTAAGAAAATTTAATTCATCTTGGGAAAAAGGTACAGGAAAAATGTAACAAATAGAAACACCCCACACCTTGTCCCCTTAAATTTACCTTCTATAACCTGAGTGACTTGGGACTGAAAATTCTCAAAATTAAACGGAGTAAGAAATCCAAGGGATCCCAGATGAAAAGCCATAACTGGAGGGACACTACCCTATCAATAAAGAAAGGAATTTTAAAGCCACTGAATCAAAGCAATTCACACTTCAACTCGTTGCCTGTAAATATTTTGACTTTTAAATTTATTTTTAATATTAATTTAATGTAACTTCAATATGTAAAGTTACTTACTGTAACTTTAATATTAATTTAATGTAACTTCAATATGTAAAGTTACTTACTGTAACTTTAATATTAATTTAATGTAACTTCAATATGTAAAGTTACTTACTGTAACTTTAATATTAATTTAATGTAATTTCAACTGTGCTTAACAAAACCAACACATTTTACATCATTTTCAGAAGGTGAAACAGGAACAAACAGCAAAGGACAAATGCTGAATTCAGTAGCAAAGGGGGAAAAACCACTTTCAAATGCTTCAAAAAGAAAAGGTTTACAGGTTTATTTCTCACAGGGACCAACCTGGAAGAGTGAAGAAGCATAAAGCAAGGTCCCATCTCCTCCCAGGCAAATGATAAAGTCTATCTGATTGGAGATATCATCATAATCTGGAAGCAACATTGAAACACAAGCTTTGAGTTAAGTTGTAGCAACACTCTTCATTTCCCAACTAAAACCAGGGAGAAAAATTCCAAGCTGCAGCACCACAACGTTCCCTCACAAACATTAAAAACCCCACAGCTGGGATGGAACAACAAATGTTTGCAAAAGACACTTTGGTTTGACAAACCCAACCCAACAAAACAATCAAGACAAAAAGCAATAATTGTACCCTCAGGGAATCACTTCCATACCTTCTCTGAAGGTGCAAAATTTCTTCTTCACTGGTCCAAAATTCTCATCATTAGCTATGGCAGGGTCTTCCAACACCTTTTTTTCTACATACACTATCATATTGTTCTCCTTGAGAGAGAGACAATAAGCTCGTTATTAACATCTTAAAAAGCCAACATGTTTGACTCTCCCCACAATCTGCATTAGTTTAAAACATTTAAGTAATATTATAATGCAATATATTATATTTATCATATTACATTATAATATTATAATATTGTTATATTATTTAAAATTATATTATATTTATATTTATAATAATATTTTATGGGAGTGCTCTGCATTTCTTGGTTGTTTTTCCATGTGTGGTTTCTAATTCTCATGAGAATTTTGCAGCGTGCACAGACCCATCTAATAAATTAAACTACAGCCTGGAACACAGATTACAATGGTGCAGTACCACTGCTGTGTTTGTTCAGGGCTTCCAGCTTTTTAAATATCCCATTCCCTGTATTTTGGGACTGCAGAAGGAAGTTTTTACTTCAGTTTTTTGGTTTTTAGCCTGAAGTACTTCAGCACTGATCTTGAGCTCTGAAACGGATTTTACTACATCCAGTGGCAATGGGTGTGAATATTTATATTTATATATTAGATATATATTTATAATTCTGCACATTAAACAGACTCAGGAATTCAAAGAGGTTTAGATGTACATTTTTTTTTATGGTAAAACTGGATTTTCCATCTCGTTACCTCGGTCAGGTACACGCAAAGCTCCTTGAAAGGCTGCAGCAAACTGGCATCACGGATCTTCTTGATCACAAGGACACTCTTGGGGGGTTTGTTCCACGTCAACCGCTGGCTGGCTGGATCCTGGATGTGCCTGGAGAACAAAAACCCCCCAGTGTCACCCTGACCTGCTCTGACCTGCCCAGAACACACCCAGCCCTCAGCACAACTGCCAGGAGAGGCAGGAAAACGCAGTAATTCCCATTGTAATGATGCTCCTGAAACCAAGCAGTGCTTTGATGCAGGAAGATAACCCAGGATTAAAGTGCTGTAGAGCTCCTGGCCCTGCTGCCACGAGGGCAAACAGGGATGGGAACAGCAGCCCCACAAAAGCTCTTGGATCAAACCCTTCCACTGACACCCCCCCTGCTCCCCTCCAGCCTGTTCCAGTGCTCTGCCCTCTTCAGCCCACTCAAAACAAGGAGAAACACTCAATCAGAGGATCAGAAAAAAGCTACAGCGTTATTTTTTCCCTCGTTGAACACTGTAAGTCAAACAGCTTAATGTAAATTTAAAATTCATTTTAATGCCTATATTCAATATACAAGTACAGTAGAAACTAGGTTAATGCAGGAGTCTAATATCAACAAACCTGACAAGAACTGAAGTTTGCAGCACTGATTTCACTGACTAAGCCCAGAACCAGTTCCAACTTCATTCAGACAGAAGCCACTCTGCCTGCTTTCAGCTATACTCACCAGTTCCACGGAGTTCTACTAAATGGAACATTACTCCTAACACACTTTAAGATCTTCATGTTTCACTCCAGGAGTCAGGCAAATGCAACAGCTCCAAAAAAGTCAAAGGCTGAGGCTTTTATCACTTAATTAATAAACTGTGACCTCAGAAGAAAACATTTTTCTCTGAAAAACGTTTCCCCCTATTGAAGTGTTGCAATCAGTCCCAATAAAAAGCAGTGAGGCTTCACAGAAAAATCCCCTGTAAAACAGTTTATTCCGGATCTTCAGAGGCAAGATTTCATCAGGAAAACCCCGTTTCAAAAAAGAGCTTTAAAAGTAGGTATTTGACTTCCCCTTTCTCTCAAAGAGCACAACCACCTGATCCTTTTTTCACTGAGTGTTCACTCAGTTCATCGTAACAGCCTTCAGAAAGCAGGTTTGCAAGCTCTGGTGCTGATGGTCATGTTGAGAGAGACACCAAGACCTTCACTGACTTCTGCCTGTACTTAAAAACTATAATTTTCTGTTAAAAAATCCCTCCCAGCGAAGGGAGTTTAACAATATTATTGATTACACAAGAGAAAAAAACAAAACAAAACAAAACAAAAAAAGTTTTTCTTGTTTTTAGAAGATCCAACAAAACCTCGGGTGCGGTAAGAAAAGGAAATTCACAGTTTGGTCCTCAAACAGTTCCTCAGTTCAGGCACCTTTGCTCCCCAGCTCTCCTGCCCAGGCAGCTTTTCCCTGGCACGTGTCACCCGCAGGCTCTGCAGCCCAGGGCTCCTGTCCCTGGCCTTATATCCCTTATCCTGGGCCAGCCCCTGGGGAGGAGCTGCTCCCCCACAGCCAGGTGAGGAAACACAGCCCAGGCGGGGTTTCAGCTGAACTCAGCTCTGCAGGGCACCTTTTACACCACACAGGAATGAGGAAGCTCAGGGTGCCCTCACCTGAGCCACACCTGCCTGGGGAGGGTTTGGGTGCCACCAGTGTTCTGAGGAACATCACTGTCTACTGAGGGAAAGGTTTGGGTGCCACTAATGTTCTGAGGAACATCACTATCTACTGAGGGAAAGGTTTGGGTACCACCAGTGTTCTGAGGAACATCACTGTCTACTGAGAGGAAAGGCTTGGGCAGGTAAATATTGACTGAAATACCTCACACTTAATGGAGAGAGCAAAGAAATAAAACCTTTTAAAAGGACAAAAATCACGGGATGGCAGAATGGTTTGGGTTGGGAGGGAACTTAGAGGTCACCCAGTTCCCTTTTCCCATGGGCAGGGGCAACTCCCACCAGCCCAGGTTGCTCAAACCCTGCCTTGGACACTCCCAGGGATGGGGCAGCCACAGCTTCTCTGGGCAGCCTGTGCCAGGGCCTCCCCACCCCAAAACCAGGGACTCCTGCCTTGGTCAAACCCTGACATTCCTCGTTTGACCAAGACACCATTTCCTGAGTATATAACACATGGTGTAAAAAGCAACACTTGATACCACCCAACCTACAAAATTAAAATGATTAGTTGCCCACTCAGCAGACACCAACCCTTCCTTTCACACTGATAAGCAGCCTGAAAGCAAGCTTGCCCTAACAATATTCATCCAGAGAAAGTGCCAGAGATCAAACACAAAAACCTCAAACTACCCATTCAAACATCATCACCGAGGGAGGGAGAAGCCTTTCCTGAGATCCCACAGCACACAGAACAATTCCTCTCCCTTTCCTCGAGCTGTCCTGAAGGATTTTTGTTCCCTCGAGTTTGCAGTGATTAAAGTTGCCATTATTGACCCCAAACTGTGGGTTGCAGATCGTGCCAGTCTGGCAGAGCAGCCCCAGGACGGCAAGGAAGCGACACGAAAACCTCCAATCAGGTAAAAACACACACACAGCACTGGTTAGGGGGTGAGGAGTGGGAAAGCAAACTTCTCTTTGCCCCAGAATGAGCACTTACATAATGGTTTTAGGGTTTTGCAGCATACAGGCCTTTGGTCCAAACGTGGTCACTGGGCATGGTCCGTGCAGGGAGCGCGTTCTCCTGAAGGGACAAAAAAAAAAAAAAACAACCAGTGAGTAAAAGAAATCTGGGCACATTTGGCTCCACAGCCACCAAAACCACTTCTCTGGAACAGCTGCACTAAGAAATACAGGGCAAAGTGCATTTCTTAACCCTACATTTATTGTTACCATTCCATTTTGCAGGTATTAACTCTCACATTTCAGGTGTCTGCACCAGCTTGGCTGCTGCAGGCACAGCAACAATACTTCTTTTCCTCTCTTCCTTGAAGATGCACATCTTACCTAAAAGCACACATCTTCAGAATGACTAAACCTGGTGTAAATGCACAGAAAATGGCTCGGTGAGGGCTCTTAATCTCAAAAATGTCCATGCATTAGGTCTCCCAGAGTGTGCCCTGACAAGCATTTACAGCGAGATCTCCAACGCCAAGGCAACTCCTTCAAACTCTTTTGCCACAGTGATGCATGTCCTGGTTATTTAAACACCTTTTTGTTGTTTAAATCCTGGCACTCAATAAATTAATGAAATGCAAACCCTTCAGTTCTGCACGGAGATATCTGCAGTACCAGGCTACAGTTTTGAACAGATTGAAAAAAAAGCTTTTTTTCCCCCCCTATTTATTTATCTCATGTGATCTTTGCCTTCAAACAAACAGGAGCTCTGAGGTGTCATTTATGCTCAAAATGAAGACAGGAGAACACAGGGTTACTCCTGGCTCCAGGATGGGATTATCTGGAGCAAGTCAGAACTCACCTCCCTCCCACCTCCCTCAGCAAATCTGGAAAGGGGAGCAAAACTTGATCATGGAACTGCTGAAACGTTCTGTGAGTGCTCCCAGAATTATTCCATTAAAAAGAAGGGGGAAACATGCCTTTCCTGTGCTTAATTCACTTACCCCACTGCTTGGCAGCCACCATCATTACTGCACTGCCTTCTATTGTGTGTGTTATAAAGCAGCTCAGGCCAGCCCTGTGACTCACTCTTAGAGCTAAAAAAAACCCTCAGAAATCTAATAAAAATCAAAACCAGATCACAGGTTACAAATACATATAATTAAGGAACAAGAGCAACATCTTACTTGTTCCACGTCTAACAAAATGTGAGCGCCCAAGATCCGACTTCCCACCGTGAAAACAGAAATTACATTCGTTTCTCAGATAATTTTTTTTCCATCTGTAAGGCCAGGCATGACTAACCCAGTCAGATAAGAGTATTACTAAGTGTTTTATAAAGTTTGCCTTATCTGCATTAAAGCAGAAAAATGAGCAAGGACTGACATAACGAGGGATCAACGTGTGTGCCAACACGGGCAAGGGAATGATAAATCTCCATCCACTCGTGAGCAATTACACCTGAAATCAGGAGAGTTAAATAACACCCTGGCACAACATCACCTCCCACTTCTTGCCCCACTCAAGCTTCTCCCAGATAACTGTCATTTTTTGCCTTCTTTCAACACAGGTTGAAAGAATTCCAGGCCCCTCCCAGTAACTGGAATTCTGTTCCCACATGAGGCATCAAATATCCACGTCCGACCTTCAGGACGTTCCAGTAATGAATCAATACCTGGTGTAACTTCTCATTGAGGTTTCACTTGGGTTTATTATTTACTCAATAAGATGCCTGCACTGAATTTAAAGTTATTTGTAGTCGGTCTTTGCTAGGAATGAGCAGCAGTGCCCTGAAAATTATACGTCTTTTAGGAAAATCTGCCTGTCAGTTCAGGGCAGATGGGTGACTCCCTCCATCTGAGCACTCCAGAGGAAGCCTGACAGCACTTCCTGGCAGTCTTGTGACAATTTAGCCCTAAATTGAAGACAGTGAATGACTGCAGAGCATCTTAATGAAGAAAAATCTCGGAAGCAACTATCCCAACCCAAAGCACAATGCACAGGGGCCCACGAAGGTCTCTCCTAGCTGAAAAAGCAGTCATTTAGCCAGAAGATAACACACAAAAATTTGGACCACATGGTCTTTTACACAGGTTGACTGAAGTCTATGTCCACAGAGGTTTAAGTGGAGCAAAGGAAGCCCCCCAGTTTTACAGGATGATTTAAAGTCTTATTTATTGACTACACACACACCACCATAGCCAGGATGGAACAGACAGAGCAGAGCCCTCAGCAACCCCCTTCTAGAAGCATTAAACACCCTGAACTACACACACAGAGGGTATTTTCCTAACCCTGCAGCCTCTCCAGACCGAGGCTCTCAGTTTGCCTCCCTGCACCCTGTGATGTGCAGCCTCACCCACCCGTGCTCTGCCTCCCAAGGACATTCCTACCAGCAAAGCAGGAACTCTGGATGACATTCCATGGGCTGGGAAACTCCTCTGTGGCTTTGGCCATGCTTGAGAGGCTCACAGGGCAAGGAAGGTGAAGTTCTGCTGTGCCTCCCATCAGAGCAGACCCACTGCTGCCCCAGCACTGCTCAATATTTGCAGTGGGTCCAAAGATCACGGAATCAGAGGTTCCATCACTGTCCACATGACAAGGGCCTTGCAGTGAGAGTGGAAACTTGGCTCAAAGGAACAACTGGAACCTTCTCAAGGCTGGGGAAGTGTCTGCAAACACAAACTGACTGTGCTGCCTCACACAGAACCTAAACACTCATCACACAGGTTTTAACACAGCCCTAGAGCTCTGCCTAGTGGAAATAAAAGCAGCACTAGAGCATTTGTAAAGATTTGCAGGAGTGTCTCTGCTGTTGATTTGTGCTTTTTTTTTTTGAGACTATGAACTCTCAGACACCTGTTTTGACAGCCAGGCCACTTTTAATAATTATTATTAATTACATTATTATATTATTTTTCTTAGTTTACCCCCCAACCTTCAACCTCCTGCCTTCGCTTTGGAACGCCGACCTCCTGAGGTGCGTTTTAGGGTTATACAAAAGGAGTGAAAACTAAAATCCAGCTAAATTGATCTATTTTAGCAGGAAGAGGAAGAAGCAGGAGCTCGTACCGGAATTCTTTGGTGCTTCCCAGGGCTGGTGAAGCCGACAGACTTCGTGACTTGGACCGTCCCCGGCTGGTGTTGCCCCACTCCTCGTCGTCGTGACAGGCTGAGCAGTGATAGCCAGAGTCTGAGCTGCCCTCAGCCTTGCTGGCACACAGCTTCTCCCGACTCATCTCCATCCTGGAAGCGAAGGAGCCTCAGCCAGAGAGAAATTTGATCCCTGGGGAAAAAAACAGAGGGAGAAGAAAAAAAAAATAAAATCTCGGTATTAGCAAAGCTAACGGGGCTTCCCTTCAAATTCAGATCACTGCTTTAACCCCTGGCTCGGCTGGTACAGACCCAAGGCGCCCTCTTCTCTCAGCAGATTAAGTGCTGGACACCAAAAAATTATTGGAGTTGTGCTTAACATCAAAAAGTGACTGGAACTGCCCCTGCTGCCAAGATGAGCCGTGTGGTTTGGGTGATTTCCCTGCTTTCTGCAGCTCCTGCTCCGTGCTCGGCATCACTCACCGAGAAGTGCTTCAGGTGGGGTCTTCCCAGTGCCCCCACAGTGGTTTTTTAATTGGTTTTTAGCAACTAAAGGGCTTTAAAGCTTCTGCAAGAGGAGCTGGGAGGTACATGAAACACTGAGTTCACACCCACTGACAAACACTTCCCCGAAGGATCCCAATTGGGAAGTTCTTCAAGGTAATCAGGAGACACTGGAATTAAAAATGACCAGTATGTTCCCAGATTTAGAACAGGCTTAGCACAAAGTTGTTTCAAGACCAGCACAGATTCATGTCTTCAGTTACACAAGGGATAAAATGAATTTATTTTTGATACAGAAGAGGAAGGAAAGCTTTAAATATGTGCCAAGGAATGAAGACTCGGGAAAAACTATAAAGTCTCCCATTAGGTGTGTAGTGGTTTGGACACATAAAACCAGAACACTCTAAGACAGAGCATAAAAAAATACCCCAGATAATGAAATAGAAATAACCATAATAAACCTCAGCTCTTCACAAAAATGAGCTTAACTCCAAGCTGAGAAGAGAGAAAAACAAGCTGGAGGACAAGTTGGAAGAAAGTTCTTAACTCATTTGTGACAAAATGTGTCCAAAACAAACACGACAAAACAAGGACAAATGTGAAGTATTTCACTTCCAGCAATAAGCAGCACAAACAGAAGACAAACAGCTGGTTAAAGCCCAGCTTTGCAGAAGTAAACCAAACCAAAACCCAAACTTGAAATAACTGCAGAAGTTCCAGAAATCTCGTATGTAAGTTCTCATTACTTGAAGCGAACAGAACCAGCCTTATCAGAATATAAATAGAAACCAACTTTCAGGGTATGGACAAACACCAAACTATAAACAAATAGTATCCAAGGAGAGCAGCCCAGAGGAACAGCACATTCCTCAAGGCACTGCATTCCGAGACGGGGAAAAAAGTTGGTTCATTAAAAACCTGCAGATGTTTTTCCAACGGTTCCGTCCCTTTGGATGCACTTCCCACTTTGTCCTGTGCAGAGGGGAACTGAGCACCCCCGAAACCTTTAAAGTGGGCTGTGGCTCTGGAAAACAGTCACAGAATGATGATGTTTGGCTGTAAAATCCCCAGAGGATGACATGCTCCACAGTTTCCCAGCATCCCAACTTCCAGGCAACAAAACCATCGATAAAACGCAGCTGGAATTTCAGACCCAGCACTGGCTCATTACTGAATGAGACAGAACCACCAACTAATCAAATTAAAAAGGACTTTTGCTCCTGCTGCAGCTCAGTCACCCCCACAGACAGGTACAATTACTGCCCCCATCAATAATTTATAACATCCTGCACTTGCAGAGGCATCAAAGTTTAGCTGTGGGTTACTCATTGTTCAGCGTCACCCGTGACCAGCACTTGGGAAATCCTCATTTCAACATATTCATAACTCCTTATAACTTAAGACTGGGGAAAAATGTACCTCTATTTTGAGACAATTTAAGCTCAATGTAAAGTTTGTGCCAGTTAGGTGACTAAGGGGGGAGGGCAGAGAACAATAATTTATATAATAAGCAATAAGCAAGGAGTGTTTCCATGTGACTTTGATTGAATTATGTTCATCTGACAGATGCTGACAGTAAAGAAAATCAGATTAGCACAAAAGTGGAAGTAAGAAGGTGCACAGACCTACTAAATACAGCCTAAGAACTCCCTCCATGTAATACTTTCCAATTCAGGCTGTTTTAACTACAGCTTGCACCGTGCACTGTTTAATTAACGTTCCCTCACAAGACCTTTATTAAATAAGCAGACTTGACATAAGGACAAAACTATCACTGAACAGCTTCCAGGACTGGATCCAAAGACTTTTAAACACATGTTAACAAAGCAATGAAAAGGCTGCTCTGCTTTAAATCATGTCCAGAATTTAAAAAGTTTAAGAAAAAAAAAAAACAACTAAGGAAAACAACATTGCAGAATGAAGGACAATTGAGGAACTGTCAACATTCAGTATTAAATATCTGTGATGGTGACACAGGAACCAGGTGAATCACCTCTCACATGGATCCAACTGCAGTTTTACTGTAGTTTCCCATCTCAAATTTCTCTGCCTCTGTGAATTAACACTCCCATGAAGAGGTTTCATCAAATCATCTTTATATAGAGGGACACAATGCCATCACATCCCCAAAAGGAGCATAAGGCTGCAAATCACCAGGGGACTTAATTTTATTTTTTAATGACCTGGGAGCTGTTATTTCTTAACAAACTCTCCCTGTCAAAGGCTCTGCCCCGGGTGATCCTGGTTACAGGATCAGTGCAGGTCCATCCCCACCAGATCCTCACACACCTTCAAGGCTGCAGCATTTCTGATTTCCTGGACACTGAACAGGTATTCAAAACACCTTGTTTTGTACCTTGTATTAGGGCAAAAGAGGACAATGTTCCATCCAAAACTGGTACCACTCACCCCACTGCTACAGAACCCTGTTTGCTGGATCGCTTAGTTCTGTGGAGGTTTCTTTTATGTTATATTTGGCTGAAGGAAGCACTGCAAGAGAGGTTTACCTGCCTTTGACTCTTTCCCCAGGGCACTAAACCCCCTCTCACACGCAGAAAAAGGAACAAGTGTATCAGACAGCCAAAACTTCCTCTCGGTTTGGTTTAGAACTTCGCATTTTCGTGGGTCTGAACAAGCCCAATCCCTCTCTGACAGCAGCTGCAATTCATCCGCCCGGGTTTTGATTACACACCCAAATGCTATTTCTACCAAAAACCAGACGGTGTGACCATCACGTGTGCGACACCCGGGCAAAACAAGCCCGTTTGTTAACCCTTCCACCCCAAAACACCCCCCGGCAGCACCACGGGCTGGGCATTAACACCCCGAGCCCACCGCCCCGCTCTGAGCCGGACCCGCACCTCCGGGATGAGCTGTTATCCCTGCGGGATGAGCTGTTATCCGTTCGGGATGAGCTCTTATCCCTGAGGAATGAGCTGCTGTTCCTCCGGGATGAGCTGTTATCCCTGTGGGAAGTGTCCCGCCCCGGGGCTCCCGGTGGGGAGCCCTCCTGGGTCTGGCCGGAGCTCCCGGGGAGCCCGAGAGGGATGCGGGATGGGGATGCAGGCACGTGGGATGGAGATCCGAGTGGTCCCGGCGGGGACCCGCACCGGGGACACTCACGGGGGGGAGAGAGGGACACGCACCGGGGCAGGACAGGCACCGTGGGGACAGGACACGCACTGGGGAGCCGCACCGGGGGGACAGAGGGACACGCACCGGGAGGACAGACGCCCATGGCGGGGACACACGGACACCGGGACACACCCGGGGGAAAAGAGAGACACGCACAAGGGACACGCGAGCGCCGGGGGGACAGAGGGACACGCGCACCAGGGGGACCCACGGACACCAGGGACACACGGACACCGGGGGGACAGGGGGACCGCACCGGGGGGGACAGGAGGACCGCACAAGGGGGGACAGAGGGACCCGCACCAGGGGGTACAGAGGGACGCGCCCCCTCCTCCCGGCCCGGCCGCGCTCCTGCGCGGGTGGGCGTGCGCGGGCCGGACTCACCGCGGGCGGTGTCTCAGCGGCGGTGCGGGCTGTGCGGGCGGTGCTGAGCGCCGTGCCGGGCGCTGTGCCGGGCGCTGTGCCGGGCGCGGGGCGGTCTGTGCGGGGCGCGGGCCCGGCGCTCCCTGCGCGCCTCCATCGTCCCGTCCCCGCCTCCCCGCGCGCAGGCGCGGAGCCACCCGGGCCCTGTGCGCAGGCGCGGCCGCGGCGGCTGCGCGGAGTCGCCCCCCCAAGTCCCTCATGGCTGGTTAATCGCCCAGATATTTATTAATTAATTAATCGGGGATGGACGGGTTTGTATAGTGGCCAACAGTGCGATCCCGCGTGGGTGCGGGTACACGCGGGAGAGGTGCAGGGTGTGGGACATGGGGCAGCTCCCCTCCGACCACCCCACCACCTCCAGCCATCATCTCCTCAGACCATCTCCCCTCCAGCCATCATCTCCTCAGACCATCTCCCCTCCAGCCATCATCTCCTCAGACCATCTCCCCTCCAGCCATCATCTCCTCAGACCATCTCCCCTCCAACCATCATCTCCTCCAACCATCTCATTTCCAACTATCTCCCTTCTGACCATCTCCTCTCTGACCATTCCACCTCTACCCATCTCCCCTCTGACCCTCTCACCCCGGACCATCTCCCCTCCAACCATCACCTCCTCCAACCACCCCACCTCTAACCATCATCTCCTCCGACCCCCTCACCTCTACCCATCTCGCCTCCAACCATCATCTCCCCTCTGACCATCTCCCCTTGAACCATCATCTCCTCCAACCCTCTCCCCTCAGTCACAGACTCCTGTCCATCCCCCCATGTCCCCCCTACCTGCACTCCCAGGACAGGCACATTGTGCACACCCACTTATCTCCCTGTGTCCTGCGCCCTCCAGCTCCCACCACGCCTTCCCCTCCCTTTGCCAAGGGTGTAGCTGTTGGCACAGCTCACCCACGCCCTCCTCACATCTCCCACAATACCTGTCCTGAACTTTTACCCTCATCTGGCCTGACATCATCAGTTAAATTCTCTTTCTGGTACAAACCCTCTGTTTGACAACACACATTACTGTGTCAGAGTCACTCAAATACAGGCAGCAGGTGCTGAAATGGAGGAAACCATTTTCCAGTCTGTACTTGATCTGGAAAAACAAAAGGCATCTAGATTCAGTTCCTTGAAATCACCAGGAGCTTTGTCACAGAAAAACAGATCCTCCAACAGAGGCAGGATCAAGCCCCTGTATAGATGCCAACAGTAAAAGACTCCTTCAGTTGTGAAACCCAGGCAGGTTTTCTAATTCCTAAATAGCACCTCAAATCAATAGTACTTTAAAGAGATCACAGACTCACTGGATAAATCACATCAGGACAAAGCCACAAAGCGAGAACAAGTCACCCCATGTGAGAATGTGGCAACTGGGGATTTTGTTTTCTCCTTCATGTAGGAGTTTGTTTTCGAGAAACTGGAAGCTGTAAACAACTGACAGTCAGTAAATGCTGAGACAAACTTGAAAAAGAGGAAGCAGTTGCTACATGTGGGAAAATTCCATCGGCCAGGTTACATCACTTGTGAAAGTCCAGGGCTTTGAGTTAAAATGTCACTTCAGTCCTTCTTGCCACAGCCCAGTCTGCAAGGAATTAAGGCAACAATCCACAGTTCTACAGAGTTAATGATGTCTCGGGGTCTCAAATGTCTTTAATGCACTGAAAGAGACTCCCAAACTGTGAAGGGACACGAGAACATGATACTGGGCAGGAATTCAGTGCTCAGTTTTACAGGGTCAAAGCATTAACCTGAAGCCTGCAGTGAAACATTCCAGGTGAGAGGAGCTTGGACACCTCTGTGAGCCACATCTGTCCACACCCAGCTACTGCCCAAGGAGTACACTGTCATCTGAGCTGGCTCTTGGCATGGATTTTCCCAAATTCATTAAGAAGAAAGTAATAAATCCCCACTAGAGCCATTTTCCACACCAATATACAGTGGCTGTTAAAAACCACACATTTCCAGTGGCAGGTTCCTTTTCCCCACACACACAGTAACCTCCCACAGTTACTCAACACTTTGTAAGAGGGATGAACTCTGCAGCACTGAGCACTTATCCCTGGTAATTGGTGGAGATAAGTCTGCTAAGCAGCTGAGCTGGGCCTATTTATAAAAGAGCTACAGCTAAAACAGCAGCTCTGAGCTGGGTAGGTCCAGCCCCGACCTTGGGAGCTCTGCTTGGGAGGCAGGAGGGATGTCCCAGGTTGATATACCAGCTCTTCCCTCCACAGACTGAAGGGCCATAAGAAACAGAAATTTTAGGTCCCTTTTAAGCTTGTCCTCCCCAACACCACCACCAGAGCAGTGTAGCTCAGCTCTCTAATCCAGGTTGTGTTCCCTCTCTCCCAGGGAAAATAAAGAGAAATTTTGGCAGCAACTTGAGAAAAATGAGCATAAAAACATTCTGCTTTTTTTTTTTTTTTTTCTAACGTGGCTCTCAGTTCTTGGAAATATAATTTGACTGGCTTTAGATTAACAAGAAAGATAATTTAACAAAACCGCTGTTGTTTGACAACTTGCACAGAAGATGTGCCTGACACAGAGAGGCTCTGTTCAGTCTCCACCTACACCCCAAACCTGCCTTCAGCAGGAGGTGTTTCCACAGAGCAGGAAACAATTAGCAAATTGTCTCTATTAACACCCAGCAGGGCTGAAGAACACAGTTCTTACCTCTCAGCCTCAATTTCAAACAGTCTCTGATGACTCAGAATTCCTGAGGAATCACGAGAAACAAAACTGTGCCACAAAGTTTTAAATTCTCTTGAAAATGGTGGCACGTGAGTGTGACAAACAAGTTATTTCTCAGTGGTCACCCAGTGACACAAAGGCAGAGAAATGTCCCCAGCATTGCATTCATTGTTCAGGGTGATCACCAACACCTCCAGTCATTACATAAATGTCATTATCCCGATTTTAGGACTGAACTGGATTAATGGACTTGCACAAGGGTTAATAAACCTGTGTCCCAGCTGAGATAAGCAATGGGGAATGTTGCCCTGTAGCCCCACACTCGACCCACTGATGACAGAGATCTCCTTTGATAGCATCAGGGGAGGATTGAGAGCTGCTGGCAGCCAGGAAAGAAGGGTTAGGTAACACAAGTAGAGAGGTTCTGGAGAAATCCAACATGTGGAGGATCAAAAGAGGCAACCAGGACTTACCTCCTGTGTCCCAGCAGGATGTGGAGAAGAGACAGAGCTGTGGAGAACAGCTTGAGATCCAGCTCAGGGGTTTGGGGAGGTGCTCTGTCTCTCCTCGTGTGACTAATGGAGTCTGGGTTTGTGCCTTCAAAACAGATAAAAACAATGACTTTCCTCTTGATCCATTTTGTCAGGGCTGTAATCTCACTGGCACAGGAAGCTGTGTGTGCCTGAGAAGCAAGAATTCTGCAGTTTATAGGTTTCCTACTCTACTAAAAAGAATTCAAAAACTGGTCTGCTTATCACACCATTTCACTGTTCACAGGAAAACTGGGGATTCTCCTAAGGAGGGACCTTGACTCTTTTCAGGAAAGCAGCTCGATTAACTAGAAAATGTAAAAGCTTCCAGTTGCTACAGTTTCCCAGATGATTCTATAGGCAAACTACTGCAGCACTGCATTTTAAACCCGGTTTCCAGTCTGGTCTACAGGCCAGAGGGATGAATTCTGTTTTCTGTAGGACCCCTCTGAAGTCCAACACCCCTTAAACCTGCTAAACTTTCACACTGGCAAAGTCAACATCATCTGCAATTTCAAGTGGGGAGACCAAAGGCAACTCCAGGGAAAACCTGCTCTTGGTTTTCTGTAAAACCCCTTGTCTGGGGAGGTCTGGGAATTGCAGTTGCTTCCTGCCCCCAGGCCAGCAGTGCTTCCAGCATTTATGACAGGAATACAGGAGAGGGGTTGGGATCTCTCCTTACAGAATTCTGGCTCTCAGGGTTTCCAGGCTGATGCTGTATTTGTATGCCCTGGACTGTCATGGGAACACACCCCAGAACAAACTGCTAAAAGATACTGAAGTTGCCATTTCAGCCACCAGCTGGCCCTTGATGGGAGGGCTGATGGTGGTTCTGGGGCTTTTCCTTGCCAGAACTCACCCAAGTCCAGGGAGGAAGATAAACACCCTGTTGTCAGACTGGAGGAAGTTGGGTCACGAGTTCCATGACTGCCCAAACCTTGCAAACAGCCCGATGAGAGACAACAAAACAGTGAAATGGCTCCTCTGCCTTCGATTCCTCCTCGTTACAGTGTCCCCAGTGCCACTGACAGACCCTTCTGCAGCCCTGCAGAGAGCTGAAAGGAGAGGCAAGAATTCCAAGTGGAATGGCCAAACCCTGTTCTCCCACTGCCAAGGGGGAGCAAGGGAGGGAATTGTCCCTGCAGGCCCTTCCTAAGTGCTGTGCTGGGGTGAACTCCTCATGTTCAAAGGGAAGGGAGATGGAAGGAGATGGAAGGAGAGGGAAGGAGAGAGAAGGCTCCTTCTTTTGCCTGGGTCACCACAACAAAGCCTTATCACAACCTGGCTGGTTGCAGCGAGTCCCACTCCCTGTGCACTGCAAACACACCTTCCAGCTGCAGGGGCTGATCCCTGTGAACTCACCCTGAGTTAACACAAACCTCTGCCCTCAGAGTCACCCGGGAGCCCATCTGCAGCTTGGTCATTAACAAAGATTTCCTTGCAGCCCTCAGACACTGCAGTTCTAAGTTCAAGAGCTGTGTTCTCCACAATCAGCAAAGTCACTGACATCATTTTCCTTGGAAGTCACCGCTCCATTGCAGTCCTTGGCTTATCAAACAGAGCCTAATCTTGTATTAAACACTGGTAAAAAACCACCACAAAACAGTCCCTGCATTAAAAAAGTTGCTCTTCCTCTGTTATTTTTTCTTGTAATTGAGGCTTTTTGTTCCTTTGACCTTCGGGTTTGTGCTGCCCTATGAGTTATTTACCAGCACAAAAAAGAGTTCTAAGCAGTGACTTGGGATCACTGTGGGTTTTTTTATTATTATTTACTTATTTTTCCTTAAGAAACCTGAAATCTCGATGGAATAACTTCAAAAGTAAGTGCCTGGACCCCGATTTGCTGCTGAGGGTCACATGGAGCCATCCTGCTTTGCCACATTAAGGCCAATGCCAGCACAACGTGGACCTGAAGAGACAGAATTAATGCTTGGAAAAAAAATTCTGTGCAAAGGGAAAACTTAAATATAATCCTGAAAGCAGGAACATCAAATCAGTCAATGTGATCAGAACAACACAAATGCAGAGGAAATCAGTCTGGAATCCAGAAGCTTCAATGCAAGGTAGGATTAATTCTGAATATAAGCCTTGCATCACACTCTTGTGACTGTCAAAAGCAGACATGAAAAGAGACTGGTCTCTGCCAACTTCTGGTTCATTTGCATCAGAATTCTCTATAGCCCAGCAGTTATTAACTTCTTCTTTTCATGTATTCAACTGCCTTGTATTCTGCAGATGCTCAGATCACAGATGCATTTGAAAACCTCCCCACTCAGCCCCTTTGTTCTAGTGCTCAGAAAGGTGCTGCAGATATCCTTTGCCTTTGCACAAGAGGAAACACACCTGACCAAACACCCCTCACCAAAGAACAGCCCACACTGGAGTTAAATGATCCTTTTCTTCCTCGGGGTAATTTTACAGATAAAAGAATGACACATTCAGACCTGCACCTGCTTTTCCAATGGGTGAAACCCCTGGTCCTGCTCCCTCCTGAGAGTGACCATGGCCCCAGGGGAAACCTCTCCTTTCCTCAAAATATTGCACTGCAAAAAGGACCAGAAAAAAGCCCTGCTCTGCTCCTGGAGGGCTGATTTGTTCTCATGGTTACTGACTGGCTTCACTGAGGCACCAATTTATTTTCCCTCTTCGTTCACAGATGATTTTCCTAATTAGATGTCCAGGCAGCTATTTACAAAAAAAACCCCAGCAAAATCATCAGAGTATCATCCAAAATAACATGGGTGTGTATTGCCCTCTCCCACCAGACCTGTCTGCACCTCATTCCCCCAGGTAACCACTTCTCAGTGTTTCTTTTTGAACCCAGCAGATTCGGTTTTAGTTTCCTGCAAATCCCAATTTCTTCCTGTACAAACTTTCCAGTCCTGGCAGCATCCCCCACTCACCATCACAGATCCCAGGGCTGGTCCCAAATCCTGCCTTCCCTTCCTGTTCTGTCCCTGAGCATTCATTCACCTGCTGGGAGACAGCAGGGCAGTTATTCAGAGAACACTCAGGTTAGTGCTCACAGATCTGGGACTGAACAACTCCAAGGCATGGGAAAGGAGCACTTGGTGATGGGTCAGGGGGTCACACACTGCTCTGCCCCAAGGCAGGGGGGGGTTATCCATGGCATGGCCAGCAGACACCCCTCAGGGCTGGTCAGAGGTGCCACAGCCCAAGGAAGGCACACACAGCCCTTGGGATGGGGGACTTCAGGACAGGACAGGACAAGCTGTGTCTGTCCCCAGGCCAGGGGCACCCAAATCAGGTAGAAGATGCAACTGCTGCTCCTGCTGCACCCCTTAACTCTGCTCCAAACCCCACCCAGACCCGGGCAGTTCTTGGGGGGTCCTGTGCAGGGCCAGGAGCTGGACTCGATGGTCCTGATGGGTCCCTCCCAGCTCGGGCACACTGTGTGATTCCCTGATCCCCTGGAAACCAGGGCAGAGCTGCTGTAAGAACTGCAGCAGTGCCCTCTAGTGCTCCTGGCACCGGGCAAAGCTCATAACTGAACGTTTTAATGAAGCCCAGAAGGTTTTCAAGCCCCAAAGGGGAACCTTCCCGAGCTCAGTAACTCTGCTCCCCCCAGCCCTGGGGCCCCCCAGCCAGCTCAGCTCAGCTTTGTCTTTCCCAGTCAAGTTCCCTGCAGGTAACTTTGAGGTCAGTCTCCTTTGGAGCACACAGAAGGTTGGGTTTACTACTCCTTTACACACTGGTTGTAAAGATTGAGTAGCACAGAATAGTAGCTCCTCCTCATCCTTCATGTCTGTAAATAAGTGAAGGTTCAGGACAGCAGCACATTTCACCAGGCACTGATGAGGGACATGGCAGGAGTTTGTATTGAAGGTTTTACAAAAATATTGTCAATAACACTATTCCCTAAAAACAGCAGCTGTAAATCCCCAAACCCCTGTAAAATACCAGGTGCTCTGGGGGGAATATTCCTCGATACAATTGGGAAAATCAGGGTGTTTCCTGCCCAGCTTTCATCAAACTGGCCTCTTACCACATGCTCTGACCTACTACACATCATAAAACCACTGAAGACCAGCTGCCCTTCCCGTATTTTGGTGCCTCCTTTGCCCTTGGGCCACACCTTGGCATTGCAAAGCATTTGGGATCACTGGGACCAGTCCCCAGGCTAAACTGGGCACCAGCACCAGGTGGCAGCAGAAGCCAAACCTGGTTCTCTGGAGCCTCCAGACACGTTGGGCTCCCTGCAAACACAAGGTTTGCTCCATTATCCAGCACCACAGCAGACTGGGGGCCGTTCTCATGCTCCTCGTGGGAAAATATCATGCAAAAGGAGGCAAATCCATCAGTTATTGATTGGTTATCCATGTTCCCCACTCTGTACTGTGTGTGTAAAAACGTGCCAGCACACACAAAATCCACAGCTAAAAAGCTCCTGCTGAACTTTAGGGACTTGCTCCCTACATCTCATATTTTATAAAATATTATTCTGTTAAAATATATATAATTTTATATATTATTTTATAAAAAACCTCATAAAATACACCTGGAAGTTCAAGCACATTCTGTCAAACATCAGTTATCGTCAGTGACCAGAAATCAAACTACTTAGATGTCATTAACCTGATAAGTCATTACACAGTTGTGACTACAGGGCCAGAAGTCAGACCCCAAACCTCCTCCAAGCCCAGGAAAAGCAGGATTTCATGTTCACACATGGCAGAGGCTCCAATTCCCAGCAGCTGAAGAGTCTGGGCCTGAGCACTCATGCAAGGAAAGCTCCTGAATAATGCACAGCACTCCTGTGAGTTAGTGCTGAAGGCACAGGCTCTGTCAGCATCCCCAGGGGTTGGATTCCAGCAGCAGCAGTGCAGGGAGCTGTCCTGGCAGGCTGGAATACAAATTAGAGTCACTTCAGACTGTTTCAACAGCTCTGGGTTAATAATGGGAGTTGCTGGCTTTGTGACATGGAGAAGGAGGGGAGCAGGGGAGAGATCCAAGCCACTCTCAGATGGGATGCAGCTGCCCAGTTACGTAATTTTTCAGAGCCCAGACAATCATTTTATGGCCTGGCCTCCCTCCAGAGCTGGGTGTCCACACTGCACAGCATTAAAGCCTCCCAAACAACCCCAAACTGGCTTAGAGATCCCTGGGATGTGAGTGCAGAGGATGAACTCGGCCAAACACAGCTCTAAGATCATCCCTCTTCCAGAATAAACTGTAAAATTAGGGATATTTGTGCTCCCTCTGGCTCACACCCAAAGGCACCACAGTTAAGGCTTCCTCCCCTTCCTCCCACAGTGTGTCCTGCTCACCCCACCCTGACCCTGCTGCCATCACCTCCTGGGCTGCCTGGGGTGGTTCTGCAGATGATGGGAACTGCCCAAATCCCTCGGATGTGGGGCAGGAAGGGAAAGGCAAAGGAATCCACGTGTCCCTCACACAGAGCTGCAGCTCAGGGGCTCTCACTCACCAGCACAGGACAAGGGGAAATCCCAGCAAAGTGGAGGAAACTCCTTCCCCACAGGAGTGTGATGAAATCCTTGGGGAGCTTTTGCCTTTTTAGCTGGAGAGACAAGCAAGCACTGAATGATCAAGGTGGCAAAGGGCACGCAGAGGTTCGACATGGAGATGGTTCAGATCAAGAGGCTTCTTTGCAAACCTCACCCTGCAAAAACAAGTGAACTGCTGCTCCTGCTTGCCCTTCAAAACACGAAGGGCAGGGAGGCACTAGAAATATGGCATTAATAAGTTAAACTGTTCAGAATCAGCACGAGAACAGGGAGGTTTTGCAGTTCTTAGCAGTTGTACCACTCACCTTAACTGCCTGTTTTCCACACAAACTGTACTTGAGGAGGCTGGTGGAAGGGCAGAGACCTGACAGAGTAATTTGGGCTCTGAGGGCAAGGGGGATGCAGCTGATACACTGCAAAACAGGCCCGAGGGTTTTAATTTATATTTTTCAGTGGAGAGTGAGAAATCAGCCCTGTTAGTTCAGGCTCTACAGCTTGGAGAGGAACTTCCACTTGCAGAGGATCAGAGCTGAGGTCAGGGGCTGCCTGGCTCCCATCTGGCATTTCTGGTGAAGTTACTCCTGGTGCACAGAGCTGTGACAGGCTTCAAAGAACAGGAATGATCCTTTTGCTTATGAAAGTTTAACCTCCAATTCTGATAAGCTGTTCCTTGAAGTCTATCTGTAATTGCTCCATTTCCTGCCAGCACGTCTGATGCTATCACTTGATTGAAGGAAGCCATGGGAGGAGGGAGATAGAACAGCTCGACAGAGTCAGTTTTTAATTCCAGCATCACTTTTTAGAGCTGCCACTGAACCAGCCTGGCCAATGCATCTCCCTCATTTTCCACCATCTGAGTGTTCTTGGCTCTTTGGCCTCCCTTTAGAACTCAGTCATAACTCATTCCCTGGGCAACTCTCACCCACTTCCTGACAGCAGGAACCTGGGACAAGACTGGCCAAGCTTTTCAGGATGCAGTGGGTTAAACACATGCCTGATGTAAGAGGCAGATGAAATATAGAATTGTTCAATTAAGTGCTGCAGTCATCCTTGGCAAGGCTCCCAGATCTCTCATTAGTGCAAACTGGTGTCCATCACTCCCAGAGCTGTCACTCCTTGAATACTCATTGTTCATTCAAGGCTCAGATCCCCAGCAGGCAAAGAACAGCAGCTATTTCATCACTTAAACAGCTCCTGTGCTCCAAAAGAAAACCTGTGGGGGCCTGAAGGGCCCAGAGGAAACGTGGTGCTCTTAAGGGGAGCTCAATGTCTCACCTTAGGACTCCTCCCTCACCTGATTTTTGTTGCTTTCAGAAAGAAACCAGTGCTAAATTCTCAAACACAAGAAAACCGAAGGCTGAATTCTCAGTGGCTCCAGGAGGTGGATGGCCTTCAGCTCCAGCAATCCACCAACTGTCACTTTAATTCTTCTACTGCCACAGGGTAGGATGAACTTTGTCCCCTCAAGCCCTTCTGAAGAAGGTAAGGTGAGGTGAAAGACCCTCTGGGTATTCTGAGCACCTTCAGTGCACAAGAGAACACAGAGCAAAAAAACCTTGCAGTTATAAAGCCTGAGGAATTTTAACTGTCAGATGTTGTCAACCATTTATTCTAAATTTTGTCTCACTCTTCCCATGGGATTAAGCAACAGTTTGAGGGAGCCAAGGATCAAATGTGATTATTCCCATTGGACCTTGTTTCAGTTTTGCTTATAATATCACAGAAAGTAAATCAATAAAACAAAGATAAGGAATCTATGGTAGAAAATCCATGGAAGGTGAGAAAAATACATGCAGTTACGTGTCATTCCAGTGTGACTCACTGTGCCAAGCACCAGCCAGGGGAGAGAAGGAGCTGCTGCTGCTGCTGCTCCTCACTCACCAGGAATCCTTTTTGTGCAAAGGAGACAAAACCTACATATTAGAATTCTACAGATCTTAAAATACATCTGTTTTTATAAACGAGGACTTGGGATTTCTGTGCTGGTTCTCTCCCACACCACAGTGTGGATCAGGGCAGCCCTCATTCCCATGCAGGAAGGCAGAGGTGCTTCCCTGCTGGACAGCACTGGGATCACAGAGATCTCAGCATGAACACCCTGTCCATCAAAATACCTTCATTAGCAACTCCAGATCCCAATTCCTACTTAGAGCAGAGGAGGAAGGCTGGGAAGAGCAAGGAGTTGGGATCAGAGCTGTGAGAGCGTGTCAGAAATACTGAGAGGGAGCTCAGAAATATTGGGGGAGGCAAGCAGGGAATTACTGGGGCTCTTCATCATCTCCATCCACTACCTCCTAACCAAGAGCTGGATTTGAAGCTGTCCAGCAGACCCTGCTCCAGGCACCAGTGGCTATTTTTAACCTCTCCATCCCCACCCACTCAAGTTCCTACACGAAACACTAGATAAGAAAATCCCTGTTAAAAGTAAACAGGAGGAAAAGCTTGGTTTGTTTGCAAGGCTTTATGGAAAAACCACAACATCCTCAGTGGGCTCTGGAGACACAGGGAGGGGGGGTTTCCATGGACCAGGAACTCAGCCCAGGCTGCTCTGTCACGCCCGTTTTCTCTGCTCTGAGAAACCATTTCCCGGGGTTTTCCATGTTTTCCACCACCAGATGGAGCTGCCCTGTGTGTGCTCCCAGAGACCTCAGCGTGTCACCACCTCCATCCCTTTCGGCCAGACTTTCCCCTCCCTTATCTCCTCTGCCGTTTGAAAAACCTGTGACATCTCCTTTGGGCACTCCCAGCTCCCCAGATGACTCCCCACCTCTCGGGGTCAATCACGTCTCACTGCACTCAGCTCCAGCAAATGGCCTGATGAATAATTGAGGGAGGAAGATTCTCTTTGTTCTATTTTATGACAAAAACTGTCTTGGGTTGAGGCAGGAATTACTTGAATGAGCGTCGTGCAGGGCCTGTGTTTCCAGAGGGCGAGTTTTCAGCAGCCAGCTCTGAGCAATCAGAAGCTCACCCAGGTTTTATTCACATTTCTGTTTTTCCCAGCTAAGTGGTAATTTTACAAACACTGACTAACTATCTCATACATGCTTTAAAAGTACTCCCTGGAGACCTTTTAGCATTGACATTTGAAGAAAAAGCTGAGTAGGCAGTTGCAGAATAATTCAGCTTGGTTTTCCTTTAATGAGCATATTTTGAATGGGCCCAGATTATTAAAAGAGAACATCAACTCCTGATCTGGGATCCCACAGTTTGTTAATATTTGAAGCTTTCCTGCTTCCACTGAAATTATTTAAGCCCCAGAGCAAGTGGTACATGAGGAAACGTCCCTGGTCTGCATGAAACATGCCCAGGGCACAGGCTCAGCAGGCAGCAAAGCACAGCTCCAACCCCGTGGGCAGGCCAGGAATGTGCCAGGGCTGCTCCAGCCCCTGCCAGGAACTGCACATTGTCCCAGCAGCTTCCTGGAGAGAGGCTTTAACCAGAGCAGTCAAGCCTGGAACTGCATCCAGCCACCAATGGGGGGGGGGTCCCAGGAGTTTGGAGATGCTTTTCAGCCCAATTTGGGGGTTCCTGGGGACCCTTTTATCACCCCAATTTGAGGATCCTTGGTGGGGAAGGACACGACCCTTTCCACTCCGAATTTGGGGGTCCCAGGGGTGTTTTCTGTTTTGGGGGTCCAAGATGTTGGGGTGAAAAGGGTCCCCCAAAACACCTTGGACCCCAAAACTGAAGGTGAAAATGGTCCCCAACAGCCCCTGAGACCCCAAACCTGGGTGTGAAGGTCAGGATCAAAGCCCTCATTCTCTCACCCCAGTGACTGATGGAACATTCTGATTTACCAGTGGAAACCTGGATACAGGGAATTCCCATGGGACAGGGCCATTTGGGGCAGGAGGGACAGGGAATGCACTACAGCCTTCCCCTTTCTAGAAGAGTGAAACTGAAATCTATGGTTTAATTTTTCCAAACTTTCTCCTACAGCCCCAACACAGAAAAAACTCAACTTTTCACATCCTTTGGAATTATGACACAGTGGAGTGTAAATCCAGCTCAGATCCACTGGGTATCCTGATGTTTAAGTCACAGGCAGACTCTGAGGATGATATGAAGAGAAGGAACACAGACCATCATTGTGCAGAAACAGCCAGCTGCCGCTGCAGCTTGTTCACCAGTCCCTCCTTTTCTTCTGTCCCCTCTAACCTGAACTCATGGTTACACCTCCACTACAAAGTGTTAATCACAAAACCACACAGGATCCTGACTTGCCTCAGACCAAGTCCCACAGAACTCAGCATGGGTGACAGGTTTTATTATTCTTTATTTACTCTGCCACTTCCCAGAACCCAGATTATTCTATTTTTAGCTCTTACAGGGCATGATTCAATCAGTCACTTTAAGTGTGTCTCACAGCTGATTTCAAACACTCAGGGCACTCAATGCACAAAAGGAAGAATGTCCAACTCACTTTTTTTTCCCCCCTACTCGCAGTAGAACTTCAGATCTTTTAAAATACATTTAATTCACTAAGAAATTAAAGGCCACGTTGGGCACAGAAAATATTTTAAGTCCTAACTCTGGGTACTGAGGTTGAGAACTCTGTTCTCTCTTCCTCCACTCCTCCTTCCCTGCAGCTCCATGAGAGGATTCCAGCCCCATGGAAGTCCACTATGTTACCAGGACCAGGCAACTGTGAATCCCTTTTTAAATCACAAAGTTTCACGTGTAACAGAACCCTCTCTGTAATAAGAGCCAGCTGCAACTGTTTGCATTTCAAATAAATCACAAAGGGCTCCACAAGGCACAAGGAATCACTGTCTTGGTAGGTATTTTATGGCCAGCACGGGCAGGACACAGTGATGTAACACATGGATTTAGACAGACCATGCCTTCATTGATTTTATTACAGCCCAGACAAAGTCACACGTGAGACGTCTGTTGGAATAAAAATATTCCACACGAGTGGGGAAAAAAACCCCCAGTTATACCATTTGGAATTGGAAAAGACAGAACTGGAATTCCCAAATTTAAGCATTTCCAGCCATGAGCTACTTACCAGTGTGTGCAGTCCAAGGGCCCAAGGCTGGCAGTCCATGGCTGCTGGTTAAGTCATGTCACCATCATATTTTCCATACCCACAGCTTTTCAAAGCTTCTCCACTGAGGCTGAGAATTTCCATGTTTGGTATGAAACCAAGCCATGGCACTGGAATTTCTCTTGGTCGATGCGAAAGGAGGGAAAATACACTTTTGTTTGGGTCAGAACAGGAGACTTTACTCACTGAAAATGCAAAACAAACCCCTCAAGTCGACCAGCGCCACGCTGTTAAACCAACCGCTTTTCAACACCTCGTGTCAGGAACCTGCTCCTCTGGGTATGAAATCCTTCCTTAAAAGAATTATTTTAGATAAAATTCTGCCCTGAGCATGAAAATGGCACTGACTTACCCTGCTCAACACCTACAGCAAGGACAACTGAGCTGCTGGGGCCAGATCCTCACAGGGCAATAACAAGATTTCCACTCAACTCTCTTCCTATTAAAGGACACAAAAGTTTTAAGAGAAGTTACCGAGCATTTTGCTTTGATCTCCTCCTTCAGGTGTTGCACCCACATCCCACAAGGGATTTTTGGGATGGGTACCACATGAACCACAGTGGCCACTTGCATTTGGAGTTACCTGCACGAACCATTAACAATCCAAGCCACTTAAAAACACCAAACCATCTGCTTGGGGACATCACTCCCTCCTCTTGCACGTTTAATCTCACAACTCCAATCCTGCCACAGAAGCTGTTTTGTGGGTTGAACAATAAGCTGCAAAACAGATCAGTCAAAACTCATGTCAAACTGCTTTATTACATCTTAAATAACATTACATTTTAATATAGTATCTATCTTGCATCCAGCTTTCTTGAAGTACACTGACTTTAAAATTAAATACAAAAGGTGAAGAGGGATACAGGGCGTGGAGAAAGCTCTACAGAGTAGTTTCATGAAAGAGAGTAAGAGGGAATTCATCTTTTATGCCAAATCCAGGCCTAACGCACAATTACAGCACATTTTTGTACAGAATGTTGCAGAAAAAACAAAATGGAGAAAAGCTACTACTGCTGCTAGGAAGGAGCATTTCTGGATACAGTGAGAAGATAGGAAAGTTTAACAGAACAATCTGCTGTCCAAACACTGCTGCTTTTAACATTTTATTTGAAAAGAAAGCTAGGAAAACCTGCTCATTACAAAAATGACTCTGATCAGATGCAAAGGACTCATCCTGCAAGAGGAACTGGCTGTGAGGAACTGATTTTAGAAAGAAGATGGTCAAGGTTCCCTCCTCCCACTCCCCAGAATCTTTTGTTGACAGCGATTGTTTGAACAGGCTGTTTTGTTTTTTTTTGTTTTCTTTTTCTAAAAAAAAAAAAAAAAAAAAAAAGGAAAAAAAAAAAAAGAAAAAAAAAAAAAAATTACTTTATAACGCTACTCCAAAACGTGCATAGCTTTGTACTGGAGTTCTTCAGAGATTTATGCACAGAGTAGCAACAAGAAATGAATACAGCGACAATGGTTACAGTTTTTAAACAGGTTATTTCTTCAAAGAAAAAACATCTAAGGACTTTAGTCCAATATGCACTTTTTAGCATTTCTACAGCATGCGATTCTAAGAGTAAACCCACCCAATATGGCAAACAATCAAAAAAGGTTTTTTTTTTTCTGTTTAACTTAGAAAGTTCAAGATCATTATTTTCAAAACATTGATTTGTACATCATTTCATACACAAAGAATTGACTCAATACCCAAGTGTAGGATAGGTCTCTTTTGAAAACAGAGATTCCTGGTTGTTGAGACTTATAGGATAGTGTTAGGATATATAAACTGCCCTTTCAAGTGGACAAAACCAAAATAGATTAAAAAAATCAGTGTGGTGAAAAAAGGAGGGGGCAGGAGGGACCAAGGATTGCATTTGTTATCCATAAAAGGTGAAAGGATTCTTTAAACAAGCATTCATTACCTTTTACAGCATGTGCTTGGTTACCTTACTGCTTAACATTATCCTATATATGCCAAGTTTTGTGCAACAATTATCTGTGATACTAGAAAATAAAATAAAAAAAAAATTAGGGACTAAATTTACAGCGTTAACAACCCCCAGATGCTCTGGGCTAGGACTCCCTTGTTTTGCTCAATTAAATACATAAAAGAAATGTATTTAAAAAGGAAACTTGAAAAAAATCCTGCTACAAACATGACTTTTAAAATTTGCAAGTGTGTGAGATAAAAGTCCTTAACTTCAACTTGGAAACTACAGTGAAAGCTAAACTGTTTTCACAATTATGCTCAAGTTTATTTTCTGGTCATGCTTTTATGATAGTGTTTCATTTTTAAATTCTCAAGACAAAAAAAAAAAAAAAGAAAAAAAAGAAAAAAAAAAAAGTGGTCCCAAAAGGAATGCACAATTTCATTTTGCTTACAACACAGAAATTCTTCTTGGAAAGGTAATTGTGCTCTTCATTTCAGCAACAGGAGACGGAGAAGATCTTGCCCTTTGAGTTGGGGAGGATGGGGGTCCGAGTTAGTATGGTTGGATTGGATATGCTATCGTGTTTAATTTTGTTGGGAACTTCTTCCAGTCGTGGAGTCCTCGAGTTCTGCCACACACACACACACACACACACACAAACATTTATTTATTAGGAGCTGCTCTTGGATAAACTGCAATCAAGTTTCCAGCTCTGCTCTGGCTCCCACTGACGCACCCAGCCATTATCTCCCCATTCCACAACGCCACTTATTTACCAACCCGGGCCCAGGAAACAGCACAGGAGAATAAAGGATGGCAAAAACAGGCCAGCAGAGAAATGTCATTGCATACATTAAAGCAATAGCCTTCTAAAAAACCCAACTGGTTGGTTTTTTTTTTCCCCTCAGTGCCTTTCCTAATGTGAATGCTAAGCTGCAGCCCCAGTGACACAGCACTGGCTGGGGCTGGCATAAAGCTCTCTGGACCCCCTAAGGAGGCCAAGCCCTCAGGAATTAATTGGATACCCACCTACTTCAGTTCCAGATCTTGAGGAAGCTGTCCCATGATCCTGTTGCCACTGCCATGCCATCATCAGTCACACCTAAGCAGCTGACACGGTTATCGTGACCGGCGAGGACACCTGGGGACGGGGAACATTATTTGGGAATGTGGAACATTATTTGGGAATGCATTCCTGGCTGACTCCCTGCTTCAGTTGGAGCCACACTGGGGCACGTTTGGATCAGCCAACCCATACAGTCAAAAATCCTGAACAAACACGGCTGGAATGGTTGGTTTTAGGAGCACAAACCCAGGGAAAACCGGGTGTGCTCACAAGGGGGTCATTCACTAAAGGCATTACTCCAAAATCTTCCCTGGATATTCCCCTCTTTCTGACCTTCCCTGGTCTCTGGTGAGTTGGGAAATCACAGCCCTGAAGATTCTGACAAAGTTACACTGCACAGCTCTTGCCATTTCTTCTCCATAAGGATAAAGATCAGTTACATTTTGCAGAGTTTTCACACGTGTAAAACCAGAAGTTAAACTGGATTATGTTATGAACTTAAAGCATTTTTCATCCAATTTAATCTTGCTACCTTTGCAAGCACTTACAAGACAGACTCCTACATCCAATCTATTTGTCAATATGGAGATGTGCTACAATTCAATTATAGCACCATCAAAAAAAGAATTGAGACATTAAACAGAAAAATTAAGGGAGGCAACATTTTCCTCTCTCCCCTTCAATTTAACAGTTTCAAGGAGGTAAAAAGAAAACCTAATTAGGTTCAAGCTCTTCCCAGTCCACAGCACTGAGCCAAGATTTTCTTGACAGACTTGAAATTAATGTTACATGAATTTGACTGTTCACAGGACTCTCCTTGTTCTACCACCAACAGTAAGTGCAGCAATTTGGTAAAACAAAAACAGCACCACGAAGTCTTATAAACTTGTACTAAAAACAGAACCACAAAGGTGTTTAATGGACAATCAGGTATGATACAAGTGCCAAATCTGCCTGGCCAGCTGAAGCCTCAGAACATTTAAATACACATTATATTTGTTCTCATCCCATGTTCTCTGATGAAAATAATGAAACATTTGCAGCCTGATTTGTATCTTTCTTCCTTTTTTCTAATAAAAGTTTTCATTTTAAAGAACTGAAGCTGAATTATCTTATTCTCTGGACCATAAATTTCACATTCATTTCCTCAAAAGATAAACTCAACAGTCTCTCTTGTTCTGCTGGTTGTCTCTACAACTACTGCTACAAACACCAGGAAAAAAATTCCTGTGTATAAAACCAGCAACATTAATGTTGAATTGCTTTGAATAGTTAACACATAAACAAAGCCATAAAGTCTTAAAAAAAAAAAAAATCCCTCCACCCCAACCCCTTGCTTTTAATGGCAAGGGGTTCCAAAGCATCCATCCTTGAGCAGTGTTGTATTTGTTAACAGCCTAAAACAGGTTATCAGAGAGTTCTGAAGGTGAGACACCATCCTTGAGCATATTCCAGTGTATTTGTTAACCACTGTATTTGTTAACTAACCACTGGTCAGCTCAAAACAGGTTATCAGAGAGTTCTGAAGGTGAGACACCATCCTTGAGCAGTGTTGTATTTGTTAATGTCACTGGTCACCCTAAACAGGTTATCAGAGTTCTGGAGGTGAGACACCATCCTTAAGCATATTCCAGTGTATTTGTTAACATCACTGGTCACCCTAAAACAGGTTATCAGAGTTCTGAAGGTGAGACACACCATCCTTGAGCATATTCCAGTGTATTTGTTAACATCACTGGTCACCCTAAAACAGGTTATCAGAGTTCTGAAGGTGAGACTGTGAGTTCTGAGAGGTCTTTGCACAGGACTCAATTCACACATTCAGCATCACAGAATCATCAGGGTTGGAAAAGACCTCTGAGATCATCAAGTCTTTGACTGATCATCCCCTTGGATGCCCTCAGTGACTCCCCCAGCTCCCTGCACAGCCTGTTCCAGTAAGACATCACCCCATGCAACCCCAAAGCCTCACCTGCTCTATCAGCTTTCAGCGTGTCCCACACGTTGCAGTTGAAGTCGTCATACCCAGCTAGGAGCAGACGGCCGCTCTTGGAAAATGCTACAGAGGTGATGCCACAGATGATGTTGTCGTGTGAATAGACCATCAGCTCCTGGTCGGCCCGCAGGTCGAAGAGCCGGCACGTGGCGTCGTCCGAGCCCGTGGCAAACGCGTTGCCGTTGGGGAAGAACTGAGGTGGGGAGGGAAAGAACACACGGGATTGCAGGTTTGGTTCCTCTGTCTCACCCAACACACTGTTTTGTACATACATGAGTGGGAAAAGGAAGCAGCACATGAGAGGACATGACTCTCCACTAGTGGGACATGGGCAAAACCAGTGAGGAATCATAGAATCAGCTGGGTTGGAAGGGACCTCCAAGATCATCAAGTCCAACCCTTGATCCAACCCCACTGTGGTTCCCAGCCCATGGCACTGATGCCACATCCAGTCTCTTCTTAAAAACCTCCAGGGATGGAGAATCCACCCCTTCCCTGGGCAGCCCATTCCAATGGCTGAGCACCCTCTCTGCAAAGAAATTCTTTCTTATCTCCAACCTAAACCTCCCCTGGCACAGCTGAAGACCCAGCCCTCTTGTCTTGCTGATGGTTGCCTGGGAAAAGAGACCAACCCCCCCTCTTCTCCAGGTTGAACAGCCCCAGCTCCCTCAGCCTCTCCTCACAGCACTTGTGCTCCAGTCCCTTCCCCAGTCTTGTTGCTCTCCTCTGGACCTGCTCCAGCCCCTCAATGTCCTTCCTGAGCTGAGGGCCCAGAACTGGACACAGCACTCCAGGGGTGGCCTCACCAGCACTGAAGTCCAGGGGCAGAATCACTTCCTTGGACCTGTTGGCCACACTGTTCCTGAGCCAGGCCAGGAAATAAGGAGCATGGAAGAGCAGCCAGTTTCCACTCACCACCTCAAGCTCCAGAACTATTGTTTAGGAAAACCTGGGAACACCACCCCACAGAGCACATGCTCAGGAGCTGAAATGCCCCCCAGGTGGTCAGTGGTACGCACACAGATGGCGTTGATGTCCGACTCGTGGCCGGTGAAGGTTTGCCGGCACATTCCTTCTCTCACGTCCCACAGTTTGGCAGAGGCGTCGCAGGCACCAGAAACGAAACACCGGGCGTCGGGGGCGAGGGACAAGCTCATCACGTCTCCAGTGTGCCCAGTAAATGTGGTTGTCTGCTGACCAGTTTCTATGTCCCAGAGAGCGCTGGAAAGAAGGGTTCAAAAGGCAAAAGTCAACCCGTCTGTGCTCCCTCAGAAGGTGAGAGAGCAATCCTTCCCTGAACCTGTTCATCTACAGCAGTGCTGAAGCAGAACTCCCTAAAGTATCAACAGGATTGATACTGACTGCAGAAATAAACACTTTTTTGTTGAACTATTTGGCTGTTCCAGGATAACTGTGCATAGAAGACCTTAAAGCCATATTCAATTTTATAATATTGGGGGGTTTAAATTAAAAAACAGTGCAAAAAACTAATGACTGACACTCACCACTGTTCATACACAGAGCTCTTGTGCCATGCAATGACTTGCCCAGTATTACCACAGCTTCATATAAAACAGCAGTGGTAAGGCTACAGCAAGAGCTGAGTCAGCATTTCTCATTTTTATAGACCCACTGAGGATGTGTAATTCTGTGAATTATGTCTGATCTTAAAGTTGCAAGTCAGCAAAATCACCACTACAGTGATAATTAAAGAGCATAAAGGGATGAAACAACACAACCACCTCCTTACAGGCGGTCCAAGCCCTTAAGAAGAGTCAGGCTTTTTAATTTCTGTGATTTCTCAGTAAACCAGACCCATCAGTGGCAGGTTTGCACCAGGCAAACAAGAGCTGACTCCACTCTGATACTGTGCTTTGAAGCTGGGCTGAATTCAAGTGATGTCAAGGACAAAGTGTTATCCAGGCAACTCTAGAATTACAATGATAACTCCTGAAGCAGCTGCTTTCACTTTTAAAGAGTGTAATTTTAACAAAGCCTTTTTGGTTCGCTTTTTTTTTTTGTTTGGTTGGTTGTGGTTTTGTTGTTTGTTTTTTTTTTTAAACACCAACACATATTTAGAAACATATTTTAACCCCATATATATTCCATACTCAGAATCAGTGAACTGATACACATTAGGCATTCAAAGAGACTGACACTGTGTAGGAGAGGTATTTATTAGACAACCTTGGCTTTAAGAGCTGCTGCCTGGGAGAACTGCAATGCTTTTAAGAATTAGATATAATAAAGACACCTATGAAAAAAGATGGAGGCCTTTTATAGTTCAGAAGCCAGTATTTATGAAGACATACACCTACATTCTCCTCAGAAACCCCAGCTACTGTCATTGCAGAATATTTTCTAGGAGCTCTTCCAAACAACAAGAAACCAAATTCTGCATTAGAAAAATCCAAATATGACTTTTGAAGTAACAAATACTGAATACAAAAAGAGCATGAGGAAAGTCGTTAGTTTAATACAGTTAGTTCTGAAAGCCAAACAGTTGTATTAAGAAAGAAAAAAATTGCAATAGCACTTTAACTCCAGTGAAATCACATCCAACTGTCACACTCACCAAGTGGTGTCGCCAGAGCTGGTGACGATTTGATTATCATCCAGGAAACGACAGCAGGACAAGTAGCCTGGGAACAGAATAAAAGGGGCACAAAGAAGGCCTGGGATTACTCTCCCTGTTGCAAACTGGCTGGGTTATGTGCTGCTCCCTCCTCTCCTGAAGCCCAGAATGCAACAGGCAATGTTTGTGTTGGAACCTCCAATGTTCTGGACAAAACGTGGTTTGGTTCTTCACAGATCACACCCAGCCCAGCCAGGGGAAGGGGGACAGGGGGGTGGAATCCACTGGCCAAGCTGGGGAGAGGGGCAGCTGAGCCTGCACTGCACACAGAAACTAAGGAACTGAGTCTGCAAGGGTGTCACTGCACCAGGAGCAACAAATGCTGATAAACCTCAACTGTGCCACGCAACTACTGGGGGAAATTAAACTACATTCCTGGTCAGCACAAAGGCCAGAGCATGGACGTTGGATGTTTCCCAACAGTGGCATCAAAGAACTTCATCTGAATGCTCTGAAGCATTTGTACTCCAGTCCCACCTGCCCAGCCATCAATGACAAAAATCAGCGCCAGCCACCTCCACTTCACACAGCACAAACATCTGAAAATCCCAACTACAGCAAAACAGGAAAACCTGCAAGCATCAGCTTCCAGCTGTGGGGTTTGTTCAATTCTGCAGCAGGAAAACGGTTTAAAAACATTTAAAACCCAGGCAGTTTGCAGCTGAGGTCCTGCCTGAGGAAGGAAGCGTGTCTTTTGAACTGGTAAACTGGATTTGAGAGAGAATTTTTTTTAATTTTCCCCAGGTAAGCTGGAGCCCCCTGAGCAGCACTCACCTGTGTGCCCGGCGAGCTCCCGGCTCACACGTACATTCCCTTCACGAGTTTTCAAGTTATAGATGGAGCAGATGTTGTCCAGCCCACCACAAGCCACGTAATTCCCAGAGGGAGCGTATGCACAAGTCATGACCCAGGAGGAGCGCAGGGGGATGGCGTGCACCTGGAACACACACCCACCATTCATCCACAACCCAGCAGGAAGGTTCTCACCTGTCCCTCAACACACCCTTCTCTTTTTGGCAGAAGGGCAAGAAGGAAGCAGCTGTTGGAGCATCAGAACTATTTTGAGGGTAAACTTGCAGCTATCGCTCGTCAGACTGAGTGATGATGTAATCAAACCTCAGATTTGCCTTCCCTGAATCCAGTTGGATCAGCGATTTTGGTAAAAAGTAAAATTATTTCGTTTCAGCCCTCTGATTACTATTGGTTTATTATAGGTTCAGGAAAATATTGACTTCCAAGCACAGTCAGCAGAAGTGCCAATTCCAGGCTGAGCTGCTGTGAATGAACAAGCAAGGAAATCGCTGCTTCCACTGCCATTTAAATCCTGCTTTGGAAACCCACTGCAGGCAATCAAGCTTCATAGTTAAATAACTACTCCATGTTTCCTTGTCATTCTGTGCTCAAAGAACTTTTTTTAGATAATTATGGAAGCTAAACCTGTTCTGTCTTGTTAACTCATTGTGTTCACCCCTCAAACTTGCTTTAAGAAAGGGCTGATAACCCTTAAAAATATGGTGGTACTTCCTGCAATATTAACAATCTTCCTGAATTCCTTAAGTAGAGATTTCTGTAGCAGCAGAGGAACAGGCAGTGATCAGTGAACCTGCAACAATCAGCAGTTAAAAAAACCCCACCCCCTGTACTAAAACCACAACCAGCTTCCATTTTTGGAATTCTTCTATCAAGGAACTGGTGGGAATATTCACCTTGAGCCATTTTATTTTATCATTAGGGAATGATCATATTTATGACAACACTGTGTTACTTCCAGTGTGTGCTGGAACTGCCAAAAATATTGCATGGATTAATGAACACAGATACAAGAAGTGAAGACACTAATACAGAAATCATGGTGTACAGTGATTATTTTACCTTTTTTTAGTTGGTACAGTAATTTAGATGCAGGCTGAGGCCAGAGGAGGAGGATGAAGGCAAAGGGAGAGGGTTTATTTTTAATTTGCAAACTATATTATTATTCTTTACTTAAGTTATGGATTCATTAGTTTTACAGCTGGGGTTCAACAATAATCCCAGCCTCAGGAGCTGCTGCTGCAGTTGTTTGCTTCTCTCTCCTCTGTAGCACATCATTTGCTCCAGTGCATTGGCAAAATTGGTTTTAATGCCATGAAAATGCATTTGAAATAAAGCCAGTCCCACGGTCCTGTGCAGCACAGACTGGGGCAGCTCCGTCAGCCCAACTCCAAGGGGTGAGGAGAACTGTTGCCAGCCCTGGTAACAGTGCCCATCACCAGCAAACACCAACCACTGTCAAATAAAAGTAAAAGTAGCCCTGAACTGCATCATGTGACTGCACACCCAGAGTGATGACTCACTGGGGATGGCAGGTCTCGCAGCACTGGACTGCAGACAACAAATTATTAGGGCTATGCCTAAATCTCTGACCCCTCTGGTGCAACCTGCTCATTACTGCTTGCACTCTGGTCATCACTTTATCTGCAGCATCAAAACACATCCAAACTTTCTCTGGAATTCAGTCTTTCCCTGTTCTCCATCTGTGGTGCACAGTTCCACACACACTGCACTGAGGGCACTGCTCTGCTCTTTACGTGGGAATTTGTTTGCTCTGGAGAATTCAAAATCTGGACTTTGGTCTGGGAAAGCAATACAGCCAAAATCATGACAAAAAAAAAAAATCCTTTTTTTGCATTTACAAATGAATTACACAGCAATGTATCAGCTGGCCTTACCTTGTTTGTAGTATAGCTGTCCCAAATTATAAGTTTGCCATCCTGGGAGGCACTAACTAGAAGCCTAGAGAGGAAACAAGAGGGAAACACAATCACTGTGGGCAGGCAAGGAGGAACACCTTTGTGATGAACATTTTAAGGGAAAGAGGATGAAAGCAGTTGATATCAGTGCCAATGAGCTTAAGTGAACATCAGCAGTTATCAGGAAAAAAGACAAATGATAATGGAATCTACTCTATTTCCACAGTTCCTCAGAATTCATGTGGTACCATAACTTTGTTTTTCAGGCAAGCAGACAAGGAGTGGCACTTTGGCTTTGAATTTCGAGTTGGGTTACAAAAACATGGACATCAGGAGGGAAACTGTGGCATTCAGTGCTCCTGAATTCTCTTGGCCGTCCGAGTTCTCTTAGAACTGGTGATTCCCAGCGGTACCAAGTCCTGGGCACTCAACTGCCCAAGGAACAGTGAAGCCCCACGAGCTGATCTGTACCCCCAGCACCCACCTGGAATCAGTCCCCCAGTGCATTGCATAAATTTTGGCCAGGTGTCCCCGGAGCGTTCTCCTGGTGCGCATCTGAATCCTCCCCACGGGGTCGATGTTGGCTGTGATCTGAAACAGCAACAGGGGCACTTCACTGCATGTCCCCTGCTCCACAAGCATCACCTCACACACAGTTACACCTGAACAAGCAGCCCAGTGCAGACCATAGTCCCACACTCTCAAAATCAACTGAGCTCTTTAAAACTGCCCAATCCAAAGTTATGTCGTTCTGCGCCGCGGGTTTTGCTCACACGGACAGAGCAGCCCTGCTGCATTTACACACTCCCAGAAATTACTTTGCTGAGGTCGAATCTTCTTAGACTTCTAGGATTTCAGACCTTTGATCCGGGTTTTATGCCCCTGTACAGATAAATGTGGCAGACATTTAACCTCAGCAGGCCCCATGGCTCAGATTATCAGGGTTAACACAACAGCACTGCTGCCACATCCACAGCAGAGCATTATTTTCCATTAAGCAGCAGCAATGTGCCCTGAGTCACTCAAAGAAACCACTGCTCAAGGCCACTGCTCTCAGAAACTGGACAAACACGTACTTATTTCTGGAAGAAAACATCCAAGGGCAAAATAAAAAACTTGCTAAAGGAGGCAAAAAAGGATTCCCTCGCATTTACCTCTTAAACCATACTTTCCTTTTGTAAAGGAGACAAATTTTCCTAATTGCTGCTAAACTCTGAAATGCTTACCTGAGCCAGGGTGGCATCTGCACATGCTTTCCTAGCATCCTGCAAGAGAAGGAAATGAGAGAAATTGGAGGAAATTCTGTACATTTATTCATCTCTGTCGAGTTGATGAGCCCCCACTCAAAGCAAGGTTCAGAGAGCATTTCTGCCTGTCACCCAGACAGGACCCTGCAGCATTAACATAATGCACTGCCTGCTGTCACAACACACCGAGCACTTGACTTTGAAACCTCTTCTTCTTTTGGGAGAAAGGTGACAGGATTGTCACCACAAAGACAGCCAAGACCACAAAGACAGGCAGGCTCTGCAGTCTCCAGCCTTGGAGGTTTTCAAGACCTAACTGGACAAAGCCCTGACTAACCTTATCACTGACCTTATTTTAAGCAGCAGGTTTCTTAACATTAGTCATGGTCTGGCTCAGAAAATCTTCAGCAAACACTCCTTTTGATCTAAACAATTCTGTGCATTGTTTACGTAGCTATTATTTTCCAAACCATATCCAAGACCAAAAAGTAATTTTCTAAAGCAGTTACATGTGCCTGTCCCTTCCTTCATTAACTCTGACACTCTGGACTCATTTAATGCATCATCTCTGTCCATCTCTGGCCCCCTGAGGACACAAAATGACCCCTCATTTGTGCTGAGGACACAATACATACTCTGATTTGGTTTTTCAGTTGCTCGGCCTCCTGGCGTAACTGGTCCAGCTCACTCATTTTCCTGTGCTAAAGGTGTGCTCCACTGCCACCTCGGGAACAGCCAGAAAGCTGAAAGACAGGAGGCAATCAGCACAATTAGCAGAAGCCATAATTTGATATTGCAGGAGTAGACAAGTCATTTCAAACAGCACTTTGATTTCACCTGGAATACAGGCGAAAACACATCTCACACCTCAGTGTGTGACCATCCCAAATGTGCTCAGCTCCCCATCACAGGGAATAAAACATAATTTGGACTTATTTTCTTCCTCCAGCCCCTCTTTTTCTTCTTTTTGCATTAGTGTGTTTCTGATTCAGTTTTGTATAAACTCAAGTTTCTCCATGGGGAACGAGCAGATAACACCAACATCAGACAGGAAAGTCAGACCTTCCCCGTAGGTCTTAGATCAGAGTAAGGAATCCTCCTAGCAAAGAATAAGCACCTCAAAAGTATTTACAGCACTTGCAAACTGCTGTAAAAAGCATTACAAACCCTGTCTGTAACACGGTGGTTATGAAAAATGTTGTTCTGATACCTGGATAAAAGGAGATCAGGCACAAACACTGCTCAGGATTTTACTTGATAACTGCTGGAAAGTCCCTGAGACATCCAGAATGGAGGTCAGAGAAAACATGTTGTCAGAGAAAAAAAAACGGGGTTTTTTGAATGTTAGGGTGAGGGGAGGAGTTTCAGAAATCACTTCCCACAGACATTCCTCCCCTGCTTTCCTGGTGTCCATCAGCAGCAGGTTACCCACATCTCTCCCTGTCTGCCAGCCAGTCAGGCCCTACAAACCATCACTACCCCTGAACCATCCTCAGATTTTCTCAGCCACTGGATTGTCTCCCAGCACAACAACCACACAGATACTTCCCCCTGAGCACTCAACCTCTCCTGAAAAGTCTCTGCTCCACAAAGACATCGCTGGCATTTTCCCTGGCATTCCACGCCTCAAACTCAGCTGCTCTGAAACTTTTTGTTTCAAAATCTGTGCAGCTTGACAGCAACAGAAGATGCTGGAGAAACGTGCTGATCAAGTTTATCTTTTATTGCAGCACAGGATGACTGGTTCCAATTTCAAATACTACACGGAGCACCTGTTTATAAATAAACATGGGCACTGTGTTTTTTAGAACATTTTATTAGCCAGAATTGACCCTTTGCTATTAAATAAAGCAAATGCTTTGCTAGCAGCTTTCCATATTATTCTGTTAAGATTTAATCAGCTTAGTTATCTTTGCAAGCATGAGGGTTTTGTTTTCCTCCTAAAGCCCTTCCCAAGGAGAAAGATGAGGATAACTTCCAAGTTTTTATCCTGTCACAGTAACAGAGAACATACTGTCAAGGCAAATTAGAGCAGTGGAACAAACACCACTGCCAGAAGAAGTTTCAAAATAGTTAAGACTTCAGCATTGCCTAAATATTGCCATCCCCCATAACCACACTCATCTCTCTCCAGATTAGTTGTTATTCCAAACTGAGGATCTCAAGGAACAAATGCCAGATCTTGTCACAGCATCATTTACAAGTTTTATACTATTCTCTGAAGCCAACAACATTTTAGAAAAGGAATTTTACTTGGCTTCACTCCCGAAACCTCCCCTCACACAACTTCAAGGCCCTTTCACTCCCCTGTGAAATTAGGTCTCCTCTTTCTCTCTTCTGGTTCCAGGGTCATCCCTAAGCCCCTTTGAGACTGCTTGTTCAGCTCAGTCCAAAATCCAGTTAAGACAAAGCCCATCCCGGGTGTTTTATTATCCTCCTTCTCTTCTGAATGCTCTTTTGTTCCTCAAGATGTTTTGTTCATGCTACACCTCCCACAAACACCCCGTGGGTCTCTCCACCCTTTCAGCACACCTGCAGTTCACACACCTGGTGGAACAGGAATACACTACCCTTATCATCATAAAGAAACTCTAAAGGCTGTTTTTAAGAATAAACTGCATTTTCTCAGATATTTCAGCTTTTGGATATCCAGTTCTACTTCTGCCATTCTCCAGGTTAATATATAAGCCCATTTCCTACTAAGCAAATACTGACCTTCCCAGACAAAGAATTCAGAGATGGTATCATTCCTATTTCAGAGCAAGAAATTACAATCCAAGACTTAAGTGCTCTGCTCAAGGTCACAGCAATTCACTGATGGGATCATGATAAAGATCCAGGACACCAGAATTCCAGCTGCAGGTACAGGGAGCTTCACTGAAGATTTTTACAAGCAGCTTTATTTAAAAATACAATAGGAGGAATAATCTCACGTCAGTCAAAGCAGACACACTCTCCTTAAAATAGTGCCAATTTATTTCTGCAGGTTTTGTGCACTATGTAATAGAATTCTCTTGCATTTAAATGCAACAAAGCTTCCTTGCATGGAACAGGGAGAGGCCTTGGGAGATGAACCCTTATCCTGGGAAAAAAAACCACATTAAGAAAGTTCACTTCAGAAACCGAGTCCTGTAGTTGCATTCTGGATTATTTAGGCAGAAGAGAGCTTAAAACAAATCATACAAGATCATTTCATGCTTGTGCCTTACTGCTTGGCACAGCCTGCACCCCTCCTGTGCAGCTGAGCTCCCAAAAACGCCCGACTGGGAACTCCAGTGAGTTTGAAGGAAAGCTGATTTTTAATGAACAGCCCCAGCCTGGTGCAGCAACACCCCAGAAAGCTTCCCAGCTCTGTGCAGAACCAGCTCCATCATCCCAGGCAGCACGGAGTTGAAGGAATTTAACAACTGCTCTTGTTCCAGCAGCTCCTGTGGATCCTGCCCCTCAGTCCCCTGCTCATTTCAACGTTCTCTGTGTGACAATCAGGAGCTGAACACACACAGCCCTCCACGGCTTTCCCATCTGCAACACCACAGATCCACGGAAGTTCCTATCCTGGAGTTGGATACACTTTCAGAGTTCCAAGTCAGCCCCTCTGCATTCCAAGCAACTCCAAAAACTCTGAGCTGCCTTTCTGTCAGCATCCATAGGAATTGTTTAAACCACATTTCCACATTCCCTTTGTAGTCTTTGTTGTTTCAACATCAACAGGAAGTTCTAATTCCTGCCAACATGACTGAACTCACTCACACTCAGGAAACGAAAATCCTAACCCAGCCAAGGGCATTAAAATATAGGGAGTTCTCTGAAGAAGACTGCAAAATTTATGGGACAAACAGCAAACTAGCTTGGCTGTTCTTCTATTTCTTTTATACTCAGCCTTAGACAATTAAATTTATGGTAGAAATATGAGTTCCATGGGGGAAAAAAAAGGGCTGCATCCTCCTGTGTCCTTTTTAGCTGTGCTGTAAATCACAGCTTACCAGTATCCTGTATTGAAAAAAATAACTTTAGAAGACCAAGGACAACAGGTAAGGTCAGGGAACTGTATGGGAACACAAAATACTTTTGTCTCTTCTCACTCCTGGTACATAGGAAGTTTTTACACAGATTTATTCCTATTACAGGCAGAGATCATATATTAAATAGTCTCTGCTCTTACTTCTCTGCTCATTGCAAACAAACACAATCAATTATCATTAAGTAACAGATTTTTGTTTCTTGGCATTTAACTCCATCTTAAAAAAAGGTTTCTAGAAGAACCTACAGATGATGATTCTACTCCTGGAGTTTTGAAAGAAGTTACTGAGCTTCTCAATCAAACCAACCTCACAAAAAAAATCCCTCCTCCAGTTCCACAGCCCTTTTTCCCAAAGAAACAGGCAGCAGCCAAACCCATGCTTACCTCTCTCTTTTTTGACTGTGTTGGTGTGTTCCTGAAGGCAGCTGCTCAGCAATAACACACTCACTTTCCCCAGCTCACTGGAGACCTTTCCAGAGGCTGAAGTGCTTAAGTGTCTCTGCTCTAAGCCTAATTCCCCTAATCCTGTTGACCAGCCTATACCTTGTAGGTAATTCTCCTCTTGCTGGGATAACAATCTGGGCACTCTGGAGGCAGTTCCCTGTTCCTCCTGCTCCGAGTGCCCCAAGGCTCTAATCCCTTTTCACAGGTTACTCAGGGAAGAGTCACTTTGTTCCTCTGCTTCCCACATGGGAAAATCAACTCCTGCCTTGGCCCTGATTTGTTACATTCCGTGGGATTATTCAAATCACTCACCTCAAAGGAGCAGCTCTGGGTTTGCTCCTCTAACCTGCACCAGCTATTTTCCTGTGTAAGGGGAAGAGTTATGGAAGCCCAGGCAGTCAGCTGAGTGTCTAAACAACTTGGCACCAGCTTTCTGAACTGCAAAAAGCCTTCTGGAATCTACAGAACTTCCACATATTTCCTGCAAATGGAGATATATTTAGGAGCCTGGGATAATATTCTTATTTAAAGGTAAAGCTCACTGCTCAGAAAACAGTGACAGAAAAATTCCAAGGCTAAGGAAGAACTCCAATTCCCTCATTTCACTGTAACAACTCCAATGTCCTTTCCCCAGCTCAAGCTGCTTATCCAATTAGGTCCAGTTACTGAACCCAAGGTATCATTAATACTGTCACACTTATTTGTAGCCTGATGCTCGAGAAGTGGGCAGAGTATATAAACCCAGACATATATTCCCTGGTTAAATATTATTCCTCTCTAAAACTACCTGGTAAGAGCAATGAGGCTGTGCTTACTGAACACTGTATTTCATTTTCTCACATATAAAAAGAATACAAAAAGAATAAAAAAAGGAGGGAGTCTTCTATCCTCTCCTGTGAATAATCTCTACAGATTAAAAGAAAAAACAGATTTGAAAGCAAAGCTATCATTAAGTCAAATGCTTAGAACTTCTATCCCCTGATGGCCAAACTTTGCTTGCCACAAGATATTTTTAGTACACATCACCACTACCAAAAAGTAACATAATCCCACCGAGCCATTGTTGATGCAAAGTCTGGTAACGTCGAGGGTTTAAAGCTAATTTTTTGTGTATTACCCAAGCACAGTAATTTCCTAAGCAGGTCTGGCAAAATCCCCTTTCTCCTGTGAGCAGCCTGGCTGATGTTTGTTCCCTCCACCTCTCCTCTGCCAACACACATCACACCCCAAGGGGGCTGAGAAGCCAAACCCACCCCAATTGCAGCAGCAGAGCCCCAGTGCCGAGCTGAGGGCAGGGCCAGCAGACAGCTCAGAGCAGGGCATCTGATTAAATGGAGCTGTGCTAATCTAGGAGATACCACAAATCCTATTAGCAACAGGCACAGCAGCAGCTTGGGCATTTTCACAATGACAAAGGAATTACACACAACTCGCTGCCAGCGGTTCCACCTCACGTTGGCTCGGAAAAGCTGAGGGGCTGTTTTTTGTTTGCACAAGTGTATATTGATTTTGTGTTTCGTTTTCAGTCGGGAGAAAATACAGCAAGATCAGAATTGCTCGTGGAACAGACCTGAGGTGTTCTCTCCCGCATTTATATAATCCAAAATAGAAGGGAAAAAAATTCAGGGTGCCTTCAGATCCTGAAGCACACACATCTCCAGAGGGAGATATGGGTAGAGAAGTAAAGCTTGCTGCCTGTTTTTTGAAAAACAGGTAAATATCTAGTAATTGAAACAGATTTCACTGAGCAAATGCTTGGCCAATTAGCAACGTTCCTTCCAGACTCAGGAGCTCCACAGAAACTGAAGTTATGGCCTGGAAGGTAATGAAGATTTCACTGTTCCAAGAGCATTAGTAATAATTACAATTACACAGAATATAAACTCTGAAACTTTTAGGTTCTGTTGAAATAATACTGACACGCTGAAAAGAACATTCTGACAAGAGCCACTTTGCTCAAAAGAAATGTGGCCTTCTTTTGTCAAACATGGTGCAGAAGTAATTTTTCATTCATGAGGGAATGACTGTTCTCATCACTTTATTTATTACAGTTCCCTGCCCCACTGAGATGAAACAGTTTCATCTGTGGTCTCCCTCTGCTGTGCCAGTTCCCTCTCTGACAGAAGGCAGGCAGTAACATCTATTATTTAGCAGGTCTCCTGGCCATTTTAAAATCCTTCCTGTTGACATAAGGATACACATACTAAGGGAGAAAACAGGGACTTTTTGGGCTTGCACGGATCAGCAGCCAAAAATCTGAAGTTAGCCACTTTTTAAAAAGAGCACGTTTCTCAAGCACTAAAAAAAAAAAAAAAAAAAAGAAGTTACCTTCTTTCTGTACTTACATTTTCTCTCACTACAGTAGAAAGGCAACTTCTGCTGTCAAACATGTAAATTCTGCAAAAAAACCACACCAAACCCAGAATTAATACGATTATCAAGAAGGAGCACCGATTGCTGAGAAATTCAGCAGAAATTAAAACCCTATCAAAGCCCAGACTAATTCTGTTAGCTCCCAAACAGCTGGCCTGTCTTCAGGAAGGGAACACAACCAGAAGACTCGCTCGTGTCGAGAAGCTTTTAACACTCTTCTCCCAAGAAAACTCCTGCCATGCTCAGACCATTAATTCCCTTCCGCTGGCCATACAGAAGCCCAGGCCAGCAGAGAGTTTAGGATTGTAACAAAATATTGTGTCACTCCTACAAGACTGTGATTTTCACTGCTCTACAAAGTGCCCTGTCCCCCCAAAAACCAGCATTTGCAAAGCACTGAAATTATTTCTGCTCAGTCCTGTTCCTGAGGTGCATTTGCCTTCTGAGCACAGTTAAATATGAAGATACCTATTTTATCAGAAGTTACATAAACCTCCCACTAAGGAGCTCCAGTGAGAGCACACTGCTCCAAAAGAGTAGAGAAAGTACAAATTGCCACATTAAGGAAATCACACACCTGCAGTCTGGGCCCAGATAATGGTTTAACACACACACACTGGGCTTTGTAGCAAGGTCAATAAAAGGGATTTTGGAACAATTTTGTCCTCTGGCAGCACGAAGTACTATTACAGCTCCCCCCCCAAGATGTGAAACACTGACAATCACTCACACGTGGAAACACGGGGACCTGCCCCTGTCACAGCAGGACAGGGCTGGGGGGATGTCAGGGCACACCCGAGTGCTCCTGTTCAAAGCCACTGTGTCAGGACAGGGGGACTTTATTCCAAGCACAAAGCAGGAAGGTTCTGAAGCAAAATAATCTTAAATCAGAAAGCCAGCCTACAGTTCCACGTCCTTCAAACTGAAATTCTCACATTTCGGATTTTACAGTTCGCTATTAGCTGGAAAATTCACTTCAGTGTCTGGAATGGAGGTTAAGCTACTTAGGATATGGATCATCCTCATCCAAGCTCATTTGTAGATGAACAGTTTAATGCTGTGATTATGAAACCATCACAGTGTAAGCAGGTTTGTTTGTTACTGCCAGAACAACAGAGAAAACAGTAACTCATGCTCAGAACCAAACCCCACTCCCCCAGGCACAAATACAGGACCATGGCCAGCTGAAGTGCTGAAAAAAAGAGCAATTTGGGGCAACTTTCAGAAGTCTTGAGAGAACAAACTTTGCCCACCCTGCAGAGACAATGGAACCTAATGAAATTCTGAAAGGATTACCTGCAATGTAAACAAGTAAATTTATGCTGGCACATAAGAATACACAACAGCAAAGGCCAAACCACACACCATTATTGTCCTGTGCTGCACCCTCATTAATGCAGGAGAGGTGTTGCAGATTTCATCTGCCTTCTGCAAAAAAAAAGAAAAACAAACCAAAAAAAACCCCCAAAAAAGCTACTTTAGCCAGCCTGTAAGGAGAGGAAGGAAGCACAACAGCAAACTTTTCCACAGAGTTGGGTTTTCAGCTGGGGATGCTGAAAGCACCCTGTGATACCCACAGAATGCAGTCCTGGCAACGAGATATTTGCAATTCTATGGTAAAGATGGAGCTCATTTAAGAAAAAAACATAGACAAGCTACTTCTGGGGGGAAAAAAAAAAAAATCTGCATGGCCACAAGCTTCCATTTTTAGCTAAAATGCAGCCTGGTAAAAGCAACATGAAAATTAGAGGCCAGTTCATTCCACACACCACAGCACTGGCTCAGCAAAGAGAGTTCTTGTAAGGAGCTCCACCATTGCCCTGAGCAGCCCTTCCAGCCCTGCTGAGCCCAGAGCTGGGGTTCCTCAGCACCAGGAACGGGGGTTCCAAAACCAGGAGAGAACAAAAGGTCCCCCAGAGCACCTGGAGCATGGTCCAAGTGGTTAAAGCAGCCCCAGAGGTGGTTGGTGTCACCAGTGTCCCCACATCCTCCTGCCCCAGGTAAAGAAGCACCACAGCAGCCTGGACTAAAAAACAACAGGCAAAAGCATCAGCATTGCTGGGTAAAGCTTCTCCACTACAGGGACTCGCTGACTGCTCTCAGCCCAACAGCCTTTCTTCTCTAAAGACACTTCAGTAGTTACTCTGAGTGACAACACAGCCTAAAAATTTATCTCCACTCCAACACGCACCAGAGTACAGGTCCTACACATGAAGACTCTTCTGCAGAAGAGACTATGACTTTTTTCACGAGCTTGGGGAAAGCAGGGAGGAAAACTGGGAATAAAAGGGGCTTGGAAGAGTATGGAAGGCATTTAGAAGTATTTTACTTTTAACACCATAGGAAACCTGAGCAACCCTTCAAAATTAAGCAACTTCCTAAGAAGATTAAACACACTCCGTGCCCCCTCTCCAAAGCCATTAGCTGCATAAACACATTTTATTTCTTGACCTATGGATTCAATGAGAGACTTTAAACCCAAATATTCTGGATGATAATTCCAACCTTCTTAAAAAGACTGCTTTACACACACACTGACTGGGTGCCAAGGCTAATATTTGGACTGCTGCAAAGGCATTCTAGCTGCTTAGAACACACCACCAGCGCAGGCATAACCCCATGTGGGGCCAGGCACCAGACATGTACCCCCCACATCACCACACCTGGGGTCTGGCTCAGCCCCTGGGACAAGGTCTGAGCAGGATTAAGGGACTGGAGCACCTCTTGTAGGAGGAGCAGCAGAGATGTGTTCAGCAGGGGATATAATCACTGTGGGCAGCCTTCTGCAGACACATGTATTTTGGGCTGACATGGATCTCACCCAACACTACTACAAACTAGTTTCCATGACCATTACACCACTTGAATCTTAAAAATGTCTTGCATAACACATCCTCCTACAAAAGTGGCACATAAGGTTGTTTTATTCGGAGCGCTCAACCAGAAACAATTTCACTGGAAAAACCACCCAAAAAACCTACTAGTAAACCTCAATATTACTACTGAGGTAAAGCAGTGATTTCAAATGGAGTTGCTTTGCTGCTCTGGTCTCTCTTCCTCATGAACAGCATCCCACACCCAGCAGGGCTGGCTGCATGTGGGCAGGCAGTTCCTAATTTAGCCTGCAGAAGCTCCTGCTCAGGTACCAACCCCACTCTGACATATAACCTGCAGGGTAGGGAGAAGGTCTGTGGAACCAGCAACTGCAAGTTAGGTTATTAAAATTATTTCTCACAGCCTCCACAGCTGATTATTGCCACAGAACAGTATCTTGATGCCCGAGAGATCACGTGGCCTTGCCAGATCACTGCCAACATCATGAAATGTCAACATGCCACCAGGCAACAGGGATTAGAAGTCTCAAATTTAAAGCTTCAAGGCTATTCTGTATAAAAAAAAAGCTCCCAAACAAACCCCATCCTCAGTCTGATGGCTGGGTTCCTAACTAACAACATAAACAGCTCCAGCAGGCAGCTGGAAACTGGAAGGATGTTTTGGTATCCTCCTGTGTATGTGCTTCTCCAAGAGTTAATTCCCACTTTCCTTGGGGAGTGCAGATCTGTGGTCCAGAAAGCCAAGTCTCTGCTGCCACCTCCTACAAGGGCAGCTTTGAAGCACAACCTATAGAAGCATAAAATAATAATTACAGATTCATAAACCCAAATAGGCTCGAGTGAAAGGATACGACTCCTTCTCATTAATTTGATGTCTTCCTTCTGGGAATCATCTGCCACGTCTGTGATTTCCAGGCACATCAGCACTGAAAAGCAAGCAATACCTTACTGGCAGGTTTGCCAAAACCTGGTGGGGACAGTGCTGGATTGTACAACTCCTCCAAAAGCTTCCTGAAAGCTCTTGTGCCATGCAGGGCCAGCAGGGCTGAGTGTGCTGTGGGAGGTACTGGCTGCTTCTGGTGCTGAGGAATTGCCAAGTTCCCAGCTGGAGCAGTCGCTGTGCTCAGCAGACATTTTTCCCATATATTAGTGTGAAGTACACACAAAACAAGCATCAGGTCCATAACTTAATGCTCATCTTGCAAGAGCCACACTGGCTGCTTAGAGAGCTCACAGATTCCCATTTCCAATACAGTGTGCAAGTAAAATAATAATTACACAGGCTAAAAATACCTGCAGCTTAGCAACCAGATTTCACAAATGCTTCATTATTACCTATAGCTCAATATGGAATTACAGGTCCCATTTCAATCAGGCAGCTTCCTCCAAGGGTCACTGGTGGGGAGATTTTAGGAGCTTTTGTGCTTTTTGGGGAAATGCTTTTCCTCCTGAAGAACCTCGTGCACTTTTCCTGCTCTGCTTGATGTATCTGCAAGAGTCTATTAGGAAAAAAAACCCTTCTCGTGGCTGCACAGAGCACAGGAAAATTGCTGGCTAAAGAATAAAGGTCAGTTCTAGGGTCCTTCCAAAGTTCTGGCCACATTCCTTCATGCTGCAGCCTCATTCACACAAAACAGCAGGAAAAACCAGGCACAGCAGATCTCCATGGAACAGCCCCAAATCAGCCAGCACGGCCTTCCAGCAACCTGCCTTCAGAGAAGCAGTGAGGCAGTTCAGACAAGTCCCTCACTGCTTCCTTTTAGCACTTCAGAATCAAAAAACCCCACAAAAATAACAACAACAAAAGCCCCAGACCAAACCCATCCACCTCAAATAGCTGCCGGGGGGGAAGAAAAAAAAAAAAAGGGAAAAAAATAATTAAAGCTTTTATTTCATAAAATTCGGGGAAGAAACAAAATATTAACAAATCTGGAAACCTTGAAAGACCTTGCAAAACCCAAATTCAGCAAGGCAGTTTCACATTCAAAGTCCCAAATTGGAAAACCAGTGTCTCAGAGGAACACTGCATTTCTGTCTCCTCCAGAGCTGTTACAGAACATGAATAATTCACCCTAAAAAAGTTGATTCCTCAATATGCCAGAGGTTATTACCACCCAGTCACACAACACCTACTGAAAAAAATCACCAAACTGGCTGCCCACTTTGGCTTGCATGCCCAGATTTTCCAAGGCCTGGGGAGCCATCCCTCCCTCCCTGTGTTTAACAAGCCCTTGAAAATAAACCTTTTGGATAGTTTGCCACTCCTCCCGGGCAGACAACAACGCTGGGATCGTGGCAGGACAACAGCTCTGATGTGAAGTGGCTCCTTGGGCCACCACCCCTGAAGAACCCCCAGCTTGCCCCCATGGCACACAGCATCCAACACTCACATTCCCTGGTGCTAATCCCATGACCTACATCCAAGATGGGATCATCCCCATGCAACGTTTAAGAGTAAAAATCTGGACTCTAACAGGTCACTTCATTAATCCTCCCGAAAGGCATCTGTGAGCCATGTGTGCTATTGTTAAAAAAAATAATAAAATCATCTTAATTCTAGGTACAGCAGAGAATTTCTGTAAAAAAAAAAAAATAAAAGAACTGATATTACGAGTTTAACAGATGCCTAAAGCCAAATGCTTAAAATAACCTCTTTTAAAAAGAAGGGTCTTCAGAGATCTTTGAAGTAGTTCAGGAATATTAATAACTGTTGGCACTTCAGCGACCCAAGTCCAAAGATTTCCTAACTACATCCCTTCCATTCTGCCTTGCTCTGAAAGAAATTCCCATTTAAGAGCATCTCAACACTTCCTGGTAAGTGGAAGGCATGGGAAGCTAACTTATTTTAAGAATAAAAATCACTGGCATTTAGTGTAAGTTTTCAATGAACTTCTATTTATTAAATCAAAATAACCCAATATTCTGGGGTTTACTCCTTAGTTCTAATTTATCTACATGCAATTGCTCCTTCTGAAGAATAACACATCTATTGATAATCTCATCAATTTTATCCAACTGGCCAGTGATGTTTTTGTCTTCTTTCCTGACAAATAAAAAAAAACAAAAAAAATTAAAGAAAATCCCCCTAACAAAACAACCACAGTAAGTCATAAAAACTTAGAAACCTGCTTGTGCATAAATTTCTAGGTACACTTATCAAAAAAATACATCCTAAAGAATCCCCTTCTCCAAAGCCAAGCAGTTTTGCTGTCACATACTATGAGACATCTCCCTTCAGACTGGAAAACAAAAGGCAGGTCTGAAGGAGAATATATTACTATTAATTAACCAACAGAGAAATGACTAAGCATTTATTACTAGATGCTTCTATCTGCAGAGCCCCACAGTAACTCAACAGTTGTTTCTGCCTTCCACTGTCATTTTTCACTGCTTCCTTCAACTCTTCTACCCTTAACCTCCAGTTCTGACTGATGTTTCCACTCCATTTGCAGAGCCACCAAAGTGTGTGTTTACCCAAGCAGGGCAGAGCACACACCCCACAGGAATATTGCAGTCTCACTTTAATAATTAATAATTAAAGCCAGGCTGTGATATTGCTGTGATATCACAGAGCAGGGCCACAGGACCAGGATATTATCCCTTCAGAGAACGTGGGATCCCTCGTGTCTATCAGCTCAATCTGCAGGTTTGGGGGAGTTCACAGGGCAAGCTGTGCAGAGCACACTTCCTCCTAGCAGCTGGAAATGGAAGCTCCCACATCATCCCCCTGTGACAAATCAGTGACAGAACCATTACACAGCAAATGAAAACAGTCACACACCTAAATACACAGACTTGTTCCTTTTTAGTACGAGTCAACATTAAAAACACATTTATTCAGGTATCAAACCCAGTTTGTAATCCACAATTTAACAACATGCTTACAGAGCGCTGCAATCCTATTAAGAAACATAATTCTTGACAATTCCCATTAAGTTTACAAATACTGCCTTGTAAAAGTCACTTTTGGGCAAACCAATTCTCCAGCAGGTCTTCAGTTCATTTTCTGTGTCTGAATATGCTCGGGAGTCCTCCCAAAGGTTGCTGTCTCTCTCTCTCTCTCCCCCGAGGATGTTGTGCTCCAGCTCTCTCCAGTCTGTCCCAGTGGGCAGTGACTGGATCCCACTGCTCCCAGTTCTCGGGCACAGGGATGGAGAGATGCAAAACCTGGTGATTACAGCACCCCCTGTTCCCAAAATCCACCAGATTACAATGAAATCCATCAGGTGGATCAACTGCCACTGTCAGGGATTAAAGTGGGAGGGAACAAGTAGGTTCCAGCAGCCTGGATGGGATTTTCTCTCGGCTCTTGCCAACACATCTGTCTTGCCTTGATCTTCACCTTGTTAAAAAATCACGTGCTGGTTCGGATCTCACCAGCACAGTGACATCAGCAGGTACACTGAGATCTTCACTACAATATTTATTATATTAGAGGAGGAAATGGGCGATGTGATCACCTACTTACAACACAAAAACCAGAAACAAAAACAGCGAAATAAACACTAAAACGCTACTAAGAAAAAAATTGGCGAGGCTCTGTGCATAAGCCCAGAAAATTAGCACAAATTCCCATTATTGTGTTTTATATTTCCATAAATTCTAGCCTGACTATTTCAGCAACAGAGGCTGAATCACCCCTTTCGTTCCACGTATGCCAGCTAGTAAAGAGTCAACTGAGTCAAAGGAGAATCAGCTGCTTCCCTAAGGAAAAACCCCACCAACTTCCAGAATGCCACAGTTAGCAACCATGCTTTACACATCCTTCTAAGCAAAACCATTTAAAAATAGGCAGAAACTGCCAATCAAACCAGCACACCCTTGCTCTTGAGCTAAGGGAGGCATTTTCAGCTACAAGGTGATCTTTTCTGGACCACTTTGCCTCCCAACAGCATCTCCCTGGCCCCAGCACGTAGGCACAGTGAGGAGCTCACGTGCTGCCATGTCTCACTGCACCTCCCAACACTAATGAGGAACACACTGTGTGCTTCCAGAGGCAGCCTGGGCTCCAGCAAACCTCAGCTGGGCTTTGCCATATGGATCAGGAGTTCCACCCAAAACGCCTTTCATGGTTAGGATTGAATCCCCAAAGCGCTTCAGCAACGTGGATTCTTCCTTCTGCTCTGGCTTAGAGCAACTTGGTGAAAGAAATCAAGCTTTTACTGTATTTATGAAGTAAAAATACTAATTAAAAAAAATCCAGCAGAAGCAACAAAGGTAACCCCATCTTAGAGCCAGGCTGGACATGACTTCATAAATACCTTCTCAGTACAGCTGCTGTCACATCTGCCCCAACAAAAACAGGGAGTTAAGACACTGGAACAAACCATCTGCTCCTTTGTGCCTCTGCTACACAGGCTGCACAAAGCCTCAGAGATCATCTAAAGGAAAAATATTCACTCTTTACTACTGTGTTAGAGATCTTTATCCAAGCTTCAGCTAACTAATAAACAGAATACATTTAATTCACTGAAATAAGGATGTAGGGGTTCAAACAGCACACTGATCTTCAGTGAGAGATTAACAGAGCACTGTTAGAATAAGTTAAGCTACACCATGAAACAGCTGCTTCCCAGCACCAGTCTGAAGATAAAAAGCATTTCAGTGGACCTTAAAAATCAACAAAATGTATTATATGCATATAGCAGATAAAAGATACTCAGTAGAGATTAAAATATGGCATGAATTCTCTAATCTTTTCACCCAAAATAGACTGAGCAATACTTTGTTCTCTAGCCCCACAATCAACATAGTCCATCTTTAATCAATGTGCAAGCAGCTCCATTAGTTTTGATAGCAATGATTTATACCCCAGCAGCTCATTGATTTCTCCCAGCAATTGCTGCATTTTGATATGTACTGTTTGTACAAAATAAGGTACAGAAGAACAAGAAAAGCAAGGGTGAGACTGAGAAGTCGAGTAGCACAGGAGACCTTGGAGCCATCAGAGTGAGCAGTGGGGTCTGGGAACAGAGGAGGCAACAATGGCCAGTGCTGGCAGGGAAGGGCAGCCCAGGGCCAGGGCACAGCACAGAGGCACAGCAGGAAACCCTCCCTTTCACCCTGGATGTTCTTCCCAGAACACTGCACTGACCCTCCTAAAACCCCTGGCAATAATCTTTGAGTATCACCTCCTTAGGTGATCAAAACACAGAGGAAACATCTTAAATAGAAAAAAAATTAAACAGCAGCAGGGTTAAGAGCCAGGGTGGGAATGAACTAAGGAAGATAAAACTGAACACACCAGAAAGCAATCCCATCTGTTTTATGGACAGGAATCCATGCAGAGTGAAGGTAAGAAGGCCAAGTGTGTTTAACCACAGCAGCAGCCTGGCTGACCTTCCAGGTCAGCTGAAACCTGGAACTGCTGAGGCTCTGCCCTGGCCCTGGATTAAGCCAGCACAGCCCCTCCACCAAGCACCACTCCATGGGTTTTTGGAGCCCCTAAACGCTCCCACCTGGGAACTACTGAGCCCAGGCAGGTTCTGCACAAGTTCCATCTCCCCCCCACCAGCACTGAATCTTTTTGTAGGGCAAACCAAAGTATTTCCTGAAATGCTGAAGCTTCACTATTGTTTATAGTCAGAAGAATAACAAATTTAAGTCAAACTGACCAATTTGACCTCACTGTCCAAAGCTTCCATGGTATTTGAGTTTTCATACCTGAAAAAACACTTCCCCAGCTTCTCCAGGCATCTCTTGAAGACCCACAACTCTGCCAAGATTTTAAATCTGTTCAATTGTTCCTGTTCAATACTGCTCTCTGTGAGTGCTCTCCAGCACTTTAACCACAGCACTGCACAGATAATATCTGACAGCTGCAGTGAAAGCCAGGGCCAGGGAACCTGCAGCACAATTAAACTGCCATGAGCATCAAGCAACCTGTTCTTGATCTTTGTACAGACACCACCTTTGTTACACAGACAGCAGTACCTCCAGTGTCCTGCCACTTCCCAGAGAACGTGCAGCAGGAATAGCAGACATATGTTCCAGCAAAGACAGCTCCTTAATTAGTGCAGCATCATCTTATTTTGAGCACCCAAGGTTTCAGCAGACTATCACATTTACTTTGCTTTTCTAGACAAACAGTGAAAATTACCGCACCAGCCTCCCAGAATGTTTGTTAGGCTATCTGAAAACAAATAAAAATTAAAATATACAGTTTTGGGAACTAATAAAATCCAAGAGGGTCACAAACAGGTTTCTTCTCAGCATCCTGACGCACACAGGCCTGCTTTGTTTAGCACTCTTACTTCATTTACTGGAAACAAAACATATACAAAGTTTTGAATTATGCAGTAATAACTCGTGGTATTTTATACACTGAAACCTAAGTTTACTCTTTTTTCTGTTCTGAGATCCAAGCATTGTTATGTTCAACACGTACCCTGAGCCACGAGGTGTTAACCAAGATGTATCAGCTCCAACACCCAGCTGAAGTTAAATGGAACAGAACTGCACACACATGACCAAACCACACTCACTGGGCTTCACCACAAAGACCTTACTAGAAAATATTAGTGTTGCACACGTGTCAAACTAAGAAATAAGCTCAGGGGCTCGTGCTCAGTGCTGTTCACAGAGTGAACAGATTTCACTCCTGAAGATAACCCAGCATTAACTTTTAAGATCTCTGCATCAATAAAAGAGGCACATTTATACCATCCTGGGTATGGTTTTAACCTTGCAGCTCTGACCCACCTCCTATCCCTCAATTGTCTCGGTAAATCCCTCAAATCCCTGCAAAACTCCCAACAGCTGGACTGCATACAGAGTGTTCTGGCTGTAAAAGGGTGTCCAGGGCAGTCCAACTCCTGCCATTCCAGATGAAAGCCATATTTCCCACAAATTACAGGAGGGCAGCAACACCTCGGGCAGTAGCTTGCAAGGCACAACATCTGGACAGACACAGACACGGCCCGTGATCTCCAAAAACATTCCTCAGCCCCACAGCCTGCCCTGTAACCCTCAGGAAAAGGAAATCTGGGAAAATATCCCCTGTGTTAGCACAGGTGGGAATGAGAGAGTCCTCACAGGAAGGCACAGGCCATTAAATACCGGGCACGTGCATCCCAGTTTCCATGGAAGTCAAAACTCCCAATCTGAAGTGCACAATTTCTGTCAGAGCAAGTGCTGGAAATTCGTTTCGACGTTTCACAGAAATAAAACAAAACCCACTCAGCTTGTCAAGTAACTTCGTGGTTTTGCAAGTAATTTTAGATAACCTCTACTTATTGACAGATTTTAATAAACCCTGAAATGTCAGGATAAACACAAAGCACGTGTTCCTGAAAACACTTTTAAGATGGTTCCCTAAATCTAGGCCAAGACAGGCAAGGCCAGAAAAGCAGTGAGAAAATAGAGATGTATAGAATTAACAGCCCACCTGTAACAGCTAAGCAGGAACACTCTTTATTTCTTACAAACAGAGAAAATAAGCTGGATCAGCTGCAGTAATTAAGGTCACTGTGACAGAAGAGAAAACAAGGCATCGCTTTCCTGTCAGTGATGGTAACTGTGGGGGTTGGCCTTTCTCAAAGGCACACAGAAAGCCTTGCAAAATATCTTAATTTAGTCCCCCATACTCAACACAGTTGGATTCTGTACTAAAGATGAGGAAAATCATCACTGACACCTGACCTGGTAAAATATTCCCACCTCCTCTGACACACAGCTCGCAGGAGTTTGGATGGAGCTCTGAGTTTCCAGAGAGAAGTATTTTGGTTTTACTTCCCCCCCCCCCCTCCCTTTGCTGAGGGAAAAAAAGAGTGAGCTGAAAATAGTGACAAAAATCTATACATAGCTTTTAATATAGGACCATGTTACATAAAGCTACAAAAAAAAAATTATCTAATCTATCTAATTACAGATAATTAATATTTTCTTTTTGGGGGGAGGGCTGGCAGGCATTGCTGTGGTTTTCAAGAAGGCATAAAAAATATTCTCATCTGAGAAAAACATGATAGACAGAACTGGCATGAAATTTTATACAAACCTTCCCCAGATCAAGGTAGAAATACAGAAAAGAAATATTTGGTTATCCCCAGTTCAATTAATCCTTATAATATCTAGAAGATATTTCTCTTCTCCATACAGAACCTTTGGAAACTGCAGTGATCTGACAAGCTGAAATTCCACCTCACAAATTATTATACATATTTTTAATGAAGCAGTTTCAGGCAATGAACTACATTTCACATTAAAATGGCAACTAGATTTTTAATCACTCTCTTTCCCTTCCCTGTATTATCTGCTGCTAATTTTTCCCACGCCAAGTTCTAAATGCAATCTATGAAAATAAAGATTTAGCCTATCTTCACCACCTTCAGTTAGAGCCACCTTATACCTTGTCTCCTTTAAGCTCCCTCAGATCACCTTCCTCAGGTCTTCAGCCTCATTTTCACTTATCCATTATTAGGATTCCAAAATAGACACGGCACAGGAAGATCAAATTTTAACCCTTCAGTGCCACCAAATAAGAATTAACTACAGCTCTTCCCTTAATTAGCATATGGCAAGTGACAAAACCACCTTGTTTTCAAGAATTCCTAATTACCATGGAAGATGTGACAGAGGGGATCCTATTCATTAATCCAAGGCCAGGCATCCTAAACACCTCCAGTACTTTCTAAAGCATTTCTGTTTTAAACCTGCTGGAGGTATTGGTATTTTATTTCAAAAAGACTTAAGTCCAGCAATACCTCAACAATCTGCTTTGTAACTGCTTTCTCAAGCCTTTATTCCTGTGTCCTGTCACCCCCCTCAGTGATTTAAAATATCAATAACCAGGTCAAGGTGGAACAACTGGATGGATCCTTATTTTCCACCACTTCAGGCCAAGGCTGAAAATCCTGGAGAGAATTTTAAAGGGATGATTTCCATGGCTCCCCTACAAGTTGCACTTCCATAATGTCCCCAGAAATATATATATTTTTTTTTGGCTAACACGTAAAAGACTTCCCATGTAGGCATCTAATTGCAGCACCCCCACTACCACAGAGTAAGATGTAAGATATACATAGCAGGCGACACCACAGCCCTGCTCCTTCCAGATGGCACCCAGGAATATTGTCATTACTCCCTGGCTGGGTTCAAGACAGAAAATTCCTGCTTTTTTAAGAATATCCCAGGGAAGGCAAACATCACCCCCTGTAACCAGGACCCTCCAAGTTCCCAGGGCAGCCTCCCAGACAGGCAGAAATATTCCAGAGGCTGATAAATCATAACATGTCCTGTGCCACTCCAACAAATGCAATGGGCAAGCCCTTAATACAAATTGGTAAGTCTTACGAGGTATTAATTGCAAAGAACATGTTTTAGAATGTCAGCTGTTAAAAAAAAAACAAAAAAACAGGGCAAGAAGATCTGATCTTAATGTCCACAAAAATACTTTTAAGTGTTCATTTTTACTCCCAGGCTGATCATCTCCTTTCTCTCTGCTCAGAAATCCTCCAGTGCTTTAATAAAAATGCAGAATTCTGCCTCAAAACCTATCTCGAGAGTGTCCCTGTTTTTGTAGTAGGAAGCCTTGCACAGTAATTTACGTTGATTATTTTGGCATCCAAAGCAAAGGTACTGCTCATAGCCAGCTCAAAGCTTTTAAAAACCTCTTAATGTTCTGCTCAACTACCAGTTGGCTCAAGTATCTATGGATTGTGCATACATTTGTGTTTGGTGAAAAACAAATCCACGCTCACAGAATCCCCAGCACACTGGACACCCTGTGAAGAAATAATAAATGGAGACACTATGTTAAATAGAAACAGAGGGGGCTTGGGGGTATTTTTGTTTTTTATCACGACCTTGGCTAACACTGATTCCAAAACTTTATCAGTGGGGAGAAAAAAAACATTTTGAATGGAGCATGGAGTCTGCACTTGGAGCATCCAAGAGACTCCCTTCAAAACATGTCCCCTTTATCTCCAATCACATGCTTCAGAAACATTTCACTAACACAGCCTGGCTGCTTTCAAGGTTATGCTTTTTTTTTTTTTTTCCCCCTGCAGCATAACCGGTAAAACACCATAAAAAAGGACCCCACCTCTAATTCTGGCACTGCCACAGGCACTGGAGGCTCCAAAGACAACTCACCCAGGCCCAGCTCAACCACCTGAAGGCACAAGTGCCCACCTCCCCCCGGCGGGAAGGCGGCAGCGCTGCCCGCGCCTCCCGGAGCAATACGCTGTGCCATATGGCTCCAAAATGGATATTAAAATTGAGAATATCAATTACCAAGCCACTAATGCTGAGAGCCAAAAGCCAGGGACAGTAAGAATTTAATCCAATTCAGCGCCCAGGACACGAGCCGGGCCCGACGGGCGGGAGGCAAATCCGGCGGCGGCTCCGCGGAGCGCAACCGACTCCCAGTTTTTTATGGCAGGAACCATAAAAGCAGCTCAGTGTAACACTGGCTTAACATCCCTCCCCACGGCCCCAGGGACCTCGCAGGGACCCACAGCAGCAGCCCCAGCTTCAGGGGAACTGGCATCTGCTTTGGCAGGGATTGAGAAACCATAACTAAGTGACTGTTTAAGAAGCAGCAGTTTGGTTGTTTTCCACATGAGCAAACCCAAGGCTCCAGAGCACCAGGAAGTTGTCACACAGCTGCAGCCAACATCTTGCTTAATGTCAGGAAAAGGCACCCTAGAAACACAAATATATATATATATATTTCTACTGCAATTAAATTAATTGCATTAGTTGAAGGATTTTCTTATTCTAAGTAAACTAGTTTAATGGTTCCAGTTTTAAAATTCTTCATAGCTGGAGAGTATTTCTTCTTGGATGGTATCAAGGGTTTCTTCTTGGATGGTATCAAGGGTTTCTTCTTGGATGGTATCAAGGGTTTCTTCTTGGATGGTATCAAGGGTTTCTTCTTGCATGATATTAAGAATAAGGCTCCACAAAATTCTGCACACTCCCTAATTGTACAAAACTTCATTGATTACTTACACAAAGAAGAATTCTCATTAAGTCCAAATGCAACATCTTCAGATTTCCATGAGGCATGGAGGTGATTTAAAAACTGTTCTGCTAAGGTTTCCTGTGGAATTTTAATTTACCATGTTGTCAAAGATTTCATGGTAGGATGCTTGCTACGTACTGACTGAGCAGCTGCAAGGACTCAACAAGGATAAATGTAATTTATCTTACCCAAAACAGAATCCCACTTCACCCTGCTCCTTTCTGATCCTGTACTGAAAGGCCAAAGGAGCAGTAACAAAAAAAAAACTGCCCAAAAATTTCGAGTTCAACAGCACATTAACATCAAATAGATGTTTACGTGCACAGTATTCTCATTTAAAAAACTGTTCCTGAAAAACTAGAGGAATAAAATGCCCTCTGCTAATTTCAGCTTTTTTTTTTTTTAATTTAAAAAATCACCACCACCACAAGCCTGAACTGAAAATCAGCTCTTCTGCTTCCCAGCTTTCTTCTGCACGAACTACAGCTGGGCTACCACAATAAACTAACAAACAACTGATTATACATTAAGTCATAGATAAACAGTACTAAAAAGGTTGATACTACCAAAGGTTTGGAGGTCATTTGAATACGGGAGACATAACAAGTATTTCTTATTTTTCTTGCTGGGAAGTGTATTGTTTTAAGCCTGAGTCCAGTCTATCAAACACTAACCAAGCTATTTTATTTAGGCTACCAAAGCTAAGGAGTTTGGCACTAGAGTGAAATACCACAGAAGTTGCAAATCGAAAGTCCTTTTTTCTTAAAAGATACTGAAAAACACACACAAAAGGCTTTAGAAATTTGCAATGTCATTTTAAAACAGAGCACTTGACAGACACAGAACTGTCTTTTAATACCCCCTAAACCTTTCTTATTCTTGCCCATTAAAAGGACAGTTACCTAGAGGATGGCAATAATTCTGGGTCAAAAGCAGCCTTAAGAGCCTCCAGCTCTGAATTCTGGAGCAGGTGGGAGACTGTCCTTTGTTACAGAAGGATACCTGTGTGCACGGGGGCTCATCTGATGGTCACCTGGTGACAGAGACCCAGCCCCAGCACACAGCCCGGCAGGGCCTTTGGATGCCTGTGCTCCAGGCTTAAAAACTGCTTTTCCAGCAACAGGCTTGACAAAAGCCAGGAGCATTTTGATGGCATTAAGCAGGCACCGCGAGGTAGGAACGAAAATCGTGTCACCCCTTTATCCAGCGAGAGCCTCCGTGAACATTTCAATAAAACTATTTACTCCTCCCACCTAGTTCCTATCTGGAGAAGCTCACAAAAAATTAAGGGGAAAAAAAAAAAAACCACCCAGATTTCTCGCAGCGATCTTCCAAAACGCCCTCCCTACCCCCCCCCCCCCCCCCCAGCCCAGAACAGAAGAAGGCAAAGAGAACGAGAAAGTAAAAAATCTAAAACACAATTACGAAATAAGATCCAGTCTGGCAAAGCTGTGGTGAGGAGGAGTTGAAAAATGAGAGCTGCCTTGCTGCAAACGCCATCTTGTTGCAGCTACTGGGCCCAGGCACAGAGAGATCCATTCATTCACAGCGAAAAAGAGAAATCAAACACACACCCTCGGCTAATCTGCGGCCACCAAAACAACTACACTATTATCGCCCCTTCCCCTTCTCCTCTCCTGGAGCACGCCAGGGAAGGAGAGGAACTCCGAGCCATTACATTTAGAACGAATTTAGGTATTAACGGATCGTCTTCGTTTCCTCTCACGCATTTCACAGGCACACCGACAGCGTTTTGCCTTGACTCACATCCTTCTGTCCACATCAGCTTTTAAAATACGGGATAAAACTCTCACGACTGGGTGTGGATATTCTACGGCAGCAAAATGTGCGATTTTTCAGTCTTAAATCACCTCCCCAAGTTGAGGCAACTATTCTCAAAAGCTGTTTCAATAATCACTTAAGCCTTACATTTACAGCCCTTTCCTCCTATTTCCTCCTGTGGAGACAATACATAATAACGTGGCAGTCGGCATCCTAGAAAGGATGCCTGCCTTAAAACAACGAGTCCCGACCGTGACTTTGTTAGAGAATAATGAAATATCGCATTCGTTAAAATTTCAGTTCGTCTTCAGCAATGATAAATCGACATCTTACAACCTCTACATCATTCTGATTTTCTCCCGGACAGGATTTTTTTGTTAATAAAGCGCCCTGTCTCTCTCGCATTTACATGCAAGGCTTTACACATCTTCCTTCCCCACAAAGCTGTAGGATCAAAAAACCCACACGTTCCATGCCCCTTGCGCGGATTAAAAAAAAAAAAAAAAAAAATTAACGCCGAAAATCCTTACAACAAAAAGCAGGGAACCGAAACGATATTTTAAACAGCATTTTCCGAGGAGGAAACTCCATCTTCCTATTGTAGCAAACACCCTCCATGATCTTCGTTACCGCTGCTACGGGCACACAAAAATATGCAGCGCCGTAATACGGGGGGGGGGGGGACGGGGACAACAAATATGCGGTCTAAATCCATCCTGGGTTGTGATTTTAGCGAGAACAAACCCTTCCCCACCCCTCCCTCGCCCAGCACACCCCATCTGCGAGCCCCGGGCTGGCTCGGGGTGCCGGGAGCTGCCTTACCCTGTTTGTCTCACCCCCGGCTCCTCTTAATCAGTTTTCCACCATTACAGCAGCCACACCATTGCTTCTTCTTCTTTTTTTTTTCTTTTTTTTTTTTCTTTTAACACCCCCCCCCCTCCTTGAATCTCTCTCCAAATATTCCCTCTGCCGGCTGGATCGCTCGGGAAACTCGCCTTTTGTGCCTTTATAAGAAAAGACCCCCCCACACACTCCTCCCCTCCCCAAAACCGTCTGGCGGGGACCACCACCACGGCGTAATTACAATTAAAAATGGAACCCCGCAAGATCCGAGGTCTCCTCCCTTTTCGCCTGGGAGCCTTCGGGAGGCGAATCAGTCCCACCACCACCTTTTCCCCCCCCCCCCCCCCTCCTCCTCCAGCTACAAACACACTTCTTTTTTAGAGGAGGCTGGAGCCCCGGGGAGGGGGGGGGCGACTCCCAGCCCCGCCACGGGCGGGGGGCTCGGAGGGAGAAGGTGGCCCAGGGCCCCCTCCCCGGTGCGGCGGCGGAAGGGGAGGACGGGGGGGAAAAGGAGAGGGAGAAAGGAGAAGTGCGGCAGGAGAAGGAGGAAGCGCGGGGGAGGGGAAGGCGCGGGGCTGAGGGGGAGCCGAGCGAAGATGGCCCCGGGGTGGGGCCGGCCGGGGCTCGGCGGGCGGGAGGCGCCGCTCCGAGGGGACCCCCGCCCTCCTTCCCCTCACACACACGGTTACCTGCCCTGCCGGCCGCTGCTCATGAACCGGGCCGGTCCGTCCGCCGCCCGCGGTCCTGCCCGCGTCCCGCCGGCCTGGGGAAGGGAAGGGAAGGGGGGGCGGAGGAGGAGGCGGCGGAGGAGGAGCGGGGGGAGCCGCCCGCGCTGCGCCCGGCGGGTCCCGGGGAAGGCGGCAGAGCCGGGCGGGAAGGAGGGATCCGCGGCAAGGAAGGGGGGTGTCGCTGGGGCTCGGCTCCTCCTCAGCCCGCTCAGCTCCCCGCAGCCATCGGGCAGCGGCAGCCTGGGCGCGGCGAACCTCCCTCCTCCTCCTCCTCCCTCCGCCCCGCCCGTGCTGCCCGCCCGGGAAACCCCGGCTCGGCTCCCGCCCCGCCCCGGCCCCGCCGCCCCTCTCGCCGAAGCCTCTCACCGGAGGCTCCGCCGGCCCCGCGCAGCCCCCGGCGCGTTCCCTCCAGCCGAGCCTCTCACCGGAGGCTCCGCCGCCTCCACCGGGCACCCGCCCAGCGCGGCCGGGGCGGGCGGGAGGGGCGGGCGGGCGGTGCGCGCGCTCCCGTGCGCCTCGCGGTGTGTGTATGTGTGTGTGTGTGTGCGCGCTCCCGGCCGGGCAACGCCCTTCGGCCCCTCGGGCGGGGCGGCGGCGCCGCACGCGCGCGCGCTCTCGCTCTCCCTCGCGCTCCCGCTTCCCGCCCTGCGCGCGCGCTCCCGCCCCCTCAGCGCGAACAAAGGGCGCGGGCGGGCGGAGCGAGGAGGGTTCGCGGCCGCCCCGCCGGCCCTGCAGGCCGGGAAGGGAGAAAAAAAAAAAAAAAAGAAAAAAAAAGGCTGCGAGAGCCTGGTGGGTAACAAAAAAAAAAAAAAAAAAAAAAAAAAATAAAAAAGGCACGGAACAGCCCCGCGGATGGTGGTGCGGGAGCGGAGGGCTGGCACGGAGCGCAGGGCAGGCAGAGACACGGGGCTCCTTCAGCGTGTGGAACGGGAGGGCTCGGGGCTGCCCAGGGTTCCCACAAGGGTGGGAAGGGAGGGCCACAGGCCTTCAAATGCTGCTCGCAGAGGGCTGGAAAGCAATAAATACCTTGGTATCCCATCCTGTGAGGGAAGGCTGTGGGAGTCGGGCCTGGTTAGTCCAGAGAAGAGAAGGCTGAGAGGGGATCTGAGCAATCCATACAAATATCTCCAAGGCGGGTGGTGCCAGACTGTTCAGTGGTGCCCAAGGACAGGATGAGGAGCAATGGCCATAAAATAAAACACAACAAGTTCCGCCTCAGCACGAGGCAGAACTTCTTTCCATGGAGGTGGCCCCTTCTGGAGACATCCCAAATTCCCCTGGATGTGTCCCTGTGTCCCCTGCTCCAGCTGACCCTGCCTGGGCAGAGGGGTTGGACTGGAGGATCTCCAAAGGTCCCTTCCAACCCCAACTATTCCACAATTCTGTGATCTTTCCCTCAGGAACTTGATGAGTGGCAATCCCGTAGCTTAGAACTTCTCTTTTCCCAGTGTTGGCAATAAAGGTGCTCTCGCAGCCAAAGCTTCCAGAGCCTGCTTTTCATATTCTCCTCACAACATCCATCACTGGTCTGGAAGGGTTTGCACAGAAGAGAAAGTAGAGAAAATTAATTAGCATTAAAAAAAAAATTGCAATTTCTGTCTTACAGACTGGGCCTCACATAAACCAGGCAGGAGAGATGTTTCCAAGATGGGATCATTTCACACCACAACTCATATACTGAAACCCTAATTAATATTGAAAAGTAAGTATTCATACAGTATTGCATCACTTTTCCTCTTCCAACAGGGTAAATCTGGGGGGGGGGGGTGTCCCCCCTTATTTATTTATACCTTGTTAAAGAGTTGACATTACCTGGCTGCTTTTCCTGCAAACTCTCCCCCTAGAAGATTCTTGCTTCTTCAGAATTTAAACCAAACTGTTCCTTGCTGTCGTGCTTTCTGAAGGGAGGTGTGGTTACCTGTAATTAGTAAGGGAAAGAGCAGGTTTGCCAATTAAACTCTAGGAAAGTGGGTTGGCTATTATTCAGGTTGTCTGTTATGAAAAACTGTTAGATCCTGGTGTGGTTAAACCTTGGTTTTGCAATAATCAAATGTTTGTTTTTAAGTAACATTTTTGATGCACCAAAGCTTTAATTTGTCACCCTGAGATTTACAAATAGCAAAACAAGAAGTTTCCTGACATTAGAATAAATTATTCTTGAATTATTGTCCCAAATTGCTTGTATTCCATCAGTAACCGTGGGGAAATAACTTCTCTTCCACCCCTGAAAGAAATACATGTACATGTGCATTGTGGACAGGAATTATCCCACTAAAATCTGTGGAACCACATGTATGCAGATGGGAATGTCAATGTTCTTGAGGCCAGAGATTCATCCAGCACTCCCATCTGGAAAACACTGATTAAATCTCAGTGCTTAAGAAACACCACAAGTTAATTAGATATTTGCAAAGTTTTCTGGAGATTTTAAAAGCAGTTACACACAACATTTAAGTCATAAAATCTCAGGGAGATTTATAGGAGGCAAGTTGCATGATTTTTTTTTTAAGTTAGAGATTGCTTTTAGGCTTAGCAGAGATTGAAATACCCTCTTGGGAATACACCACAATTTGTGAGGAAAAGAATGACCACTTGCTACATCAGGGAAAAAAAATTATATACACAAAGGATTGAAAAAAAAAGGAAGAGAGGAAGAGAAAAATCCCTGTTTTGCAAAGGAAAATTCATGTGTCTTATCAGATTTTGTGGAAAATCTTTACCTGATGCTGGATCATACAGAAAAAAAATCTGTGTAGTGAACAACAATAACATTCTGAGGTTCATAACAAAGAGAAAATCACATTTTGTTACTTCTAGAAAGTGGTCGCACTGAGATTTTGTTAGAAGAATTGTTGTGTGAATTAATTATATAATAAATTATGTCATTATAAAGTATAATGTCATTATAAAGTATACCATTAAAAACTAATGCATGCTTTTTTCTCATTGCACATTCCTTATCATACAAATACTTACTGCTTTTCTTCCTTATATTTCCCTTCCTTATATTTCCCTTACATGCTTTTAGTAGTTGGACAATTATAGTACCTAAATACAGGGATTTTTTTAAAAATAAACCACCCATTCAGACCTTATCCTCTCCTAGGAATCTCTCATTTTCTTGCATCCCAATTTTTGTGCATTCTCTGTTTTCTGAGAGCTGACAGGTGTTTCTGCCCCACAGGTCTGTGCTCTGCCATGCCCTCAAATCCATGGAATTTGGGTAAGGAAACCGAACTATCCAAAGTGTTTCTCCCACACGTACACAGAGCTAATGCTTCCACCACACCTCTCCTTTTGTAAAAACACAACTGTTGCAACAGTTCCTGTTTCTGATGCAGTGACTCAGTTATATCTTGTTCTCCAGTGAAAATGTTGATTGATACACAGTTATCCTGCTATTCGGGAGCGGGATTATGAGGACTGGAAGTGGTTGTTTGCAGAGGGGAGGGTTGTTCCACGTGGGCTGGGTGGGGTTTGCTTTGCAAATCTCACTGGACAAATCAGTTTTGCTGCGTTTTAAAATCTGTCAGAAGAGCCTCACATTGCAGTGGTTTGTTCTGATGCCCTCACACGGCCCTGTGCTGTGCATTATCTTTATTTTTTTTAAATTTCTTTTTAATTTTTAACCTTCCTTTCCTTGCACGTGCACACAGGTCCATAAACTGCCCTGGTTTGTAGTTCAGTGGACAAGTGTGCAGGTCACCAGAAATAAATGGACTGTATGACTTGCTCTGCTTCTGCATACTACAAAAATACTGTTTGTAACTAAAATTCTAGCTGAAAAGATCTGCTAAAACCTGAAGATCTAGTACAGACAACTAACTGACAAACCCAAATATTATGGTTTTTTTGTTGGGCCACTTGGCAGCTGGTGTAGCCAAAGCAAATCAAAACACCTGAAATAAAGGTAACTCGCAGAATTTCACCAAATGGTGACATTTCTCAAACCTGGGGCTTCCACACGGGCCAGGACTGGGTCAGCTCACACAAAAATAGCAGTTTTTCTCCTGAAGCTTGGGTGAGATGTAAAGAAGCTCTGTGAGCAGGTTGCTCCATAGTCCTCGGTTGCAAAATTTCTTGCCCCTTTTTCTCAATCAGCTGCTGTTATTAACCCCTTTGTAGGGAGCATCCTGAGTGAGGTGAATCTTCAGGCAGTCCCACTTTATAAATTGGTTTTTTGCATGCAAATAGCATTGTTGCCATAAAAAAATTTACATATTGTTGTTGTATTGCAATGTATTGCATGGTTCTTATGGTAACTCAAGATGCTCCTGATCTCTGAAGGACTGTCACCATTAGGGTGTACATTATGCTCTGTAAAGAAAAGGTGAAAGATCAGCACTTCTCAAAATTCCATAACTCCTCAGGTGGATTAAGAATACTGCTGAAGTAATAAATAATTATGTTTTCCCTCTTTCTTTCTCTATTTGTGACTTCAGGTAAGTGTTTCTAATAGACTTGCTCAAAATAATAATTCCAAGGACCAGCTCATATCCCAGAATCACACCAGCACTGTCTCCCCTTCCATAATAATTTACCTGCCTGTGTGTCCTTTGATTGCTGTGGTGTGCATTCTGTTAAACCTGGAGAGATCCACAGGGACATTCCCGTGAGTTTGATCCAGTTTGCAGTTCTCCATTTGGTCCCAAAAGCAATGCAGAGCCCTCGTTTCTCCCGACTTCCCACCCAAATTAAATGAAGCTTTTACAATGTTTAAATTTCAGCTTCCTTCCCGAGTCTGTTCAGAACTCTTTTTTCTTAACCATCGTTTTATTTTTCAAACCCTGGTTCAGAACTGTTCCAACCTGCTGTTATTTGCCAGTTCTTTAACAGCTGAATGACAACCATGGCTGCTCCTTCCCGAGGAAGGACCCAGGTAGCAGAATATCAAGATGGTTCATTAAAGGAAATAAATCAGTACAAGCACACTGAACAGAAATGCTCAGGGAGGGCAGGCAGAGCAAAAAGTAGGAGTAGCTCAGTCTCCTTAGTTACATTCTGCATTCTCACAGTTTCTTTCGCTTTCCCTGTTATTATGGAACAAAAGAGTTATTTTAAACGACTTCTGAGAACATCACATAAAATTAGCAAAACTGTTGGAGTCTGAGGAGAATATAATTGACAGCGTTTTAAGGTGAGGGGAACTGCTTCTGAGAGGCTGCATGTAATTCAGGACACAAAGGCAGCAGAGTCCATACACCTGAGTTCCTAACTAATGATCATCAGGGAGATGATCCTGAACTTCTTACCTGTGGTGAGGATTGGGATGGTTGATCTCAGGTGGGTTCAAGGACAGTTGGCTCAGAATTGCTGAGAGACTTTGCGAGTCACTCCATGGGAACTGAGGGACAATGATGTGAAATTACTGAGCCACTAACCCTGGGCAGCTGGTGGAAAGAAGGGAGATGAAATGCTGGGGTTGGTGGAACCTGGATCTAGTTTCCCTTGCAGTCAGCACCAGAATTTTATACTGTGCTAAATTCCTACAGCATGGTACAAATATGCAGGTTTGTGATCAATATGAATATTTGTTCAACAAAATGCAGAACTCTGCTGGGAGCCAGCTCTGCTCTGATCCTTTATTTGTTCTTCATCTTCTAACCTTGAAACATATACAGGTGCCTTAAGGTTGGTCCAAGCCTGTTTGTACACTTCCCAGCCACCAATTCTCCTTTTTTCCCCCTTTTCTTTATGCAAACCCACATTGGGAGAGCCAGAAGATTTGGGGTTTGGGTGGGTTTTTTTTCCCCTACAATCAGAATTGTATCAGAGCTCTCCTCCCTGTGCTGGTTCTTCTAGTACTCAGGTGTGTGTTACGGGTTTACATTTGGTGCTGTACCATTAAATTTGCAAGCTGTAGCTTGGCTTTTAAAAGTGCTCCTGGGAAATAATGTGATAGCAACAATAACGTTATAATAATCCTAGAAATCAGGTTCTACAGTTCTGCAAACACACACATGTGCACCCAGCCAGCTGCACACGTGTAGGTCACCCTCTAAGTCATCTGGTAAGGAACATTTCAGTTGCATGGATGCTGATTAAGCAGTTGGAGTGAAAGCTTAAAGCCTGATATTTCCCCATTTAAAGGGGCTTTCCTCAAGGGGTTAATTGTCTTACTGAGCAACTAACAGAAAAACAACTGGCACCCAGGAGATGCTGAGTTTAAAATCCACCCTGAGAATTCAGCCTGGCTGCTGAACTTTCCATGGTGCCAGGCACACCAGAGCAGTGCTGAAGGTGAAACACACCTTCAGACACAGAAAGGATTTGCTTACCCAGCTACGTGTCAGGTTCCCAGAGAACATTCTTCCATCCCTGCCAGCAGCTTTGGAAAGCAGGTGTATGTCCTGGGGAAGCTGCTCCCAAACACTGGAATTACTGAGGAGAGCACTGCTCTCTGAGAGCCTTACCTGCAGCTGAGGGAGAGAATCCAGGCAACAAAAACTGCATTCATGAAGCAAAAATATTTAGGGTCAGGAGACTTGTACCACAGTCCCTGGAGAATCTCTGTTTAGTCAAACAAAGCCTAATTGCAGCAAAGAAAAGGGATAAGGGGTCCTTAGAAAGTTCAATAGTTATTAATTTAATTGCAATAGCTAGTAATGTAAGATTCAGTAATAGTTACATCCTGTACTCCAAGAGAAAGTATTTATTTGGGAAAATGTACTGGGACTGAGCAAAATACAGTTCAGAAGGAAAGAACTTGCAGCCAAGCTCGACACTCCTGGGGAAGTTCATGTCCCTTGAACAAGGGGAGGGTGGGTCGTTCTGAGTTACAAAAAGAGAACTTTCATGGGACCTCTGGGATTCTGGTACAGCAAATATCCCAAATCCCAGACAATATCCCAAATACAGACAATATCCCAAATCCCGGACACTTGTCAGCAAAGATCCTAATTCTGCAAACCCCTTTCTTGTGAGCACCTGCTAGAAAGAACGTGCTTATAAAATTCATGTTTCCAAACAGCAAATACAGGACAAGAAAAGTTGGAATCTTTCTTGGGTATTTTCCAGGATGTGGAAATATCTGTGTGTGTTTCAGCCAGTGGGAAGTTTCTTGGGAAAAATTAATGTATTAGTAATTAAACAACATGAAAAACTGAGTCTTTATACAAAGACAATTCGATGTGCTGGAAAAAATTAAGCCCCTCTACATGTATATTTTTGCTTAGTCGAGCCAAAACATTTATTGGAGAAATAATTTTGATGGGAAATATTTTGGTAAACCTTAAAACACAAACAGGTTTGGACTAAGAATTTCAAAAGGGTCAAGGGATACATTAAAAAATAGTCAAAGTAACATTAGCCACCCCCTTTCCCCAATGGTCACATGTCACCATGAATGAGCACAAAACATGGGGACAATTTTGAATAAGTGAACTTACAGCAGTATTTTGAACAGCTTAGGTTACTGGATAGTGCTTCAGAGAATAGATTTGTTTCCTCTGAATTTAATATTTTGAAACAGTAATTGAATGGTTTCATTTCTCCACATTCCTACCTTTTATTTAATTTTTTTTTTCCCTATGGATTGTGGGCTGCTGTCATAACGTACCTACAGATAATTTGGTTTGCAAAAGGATTTAAAAAGAACACCTTAGAGAAAAAAAACAACCTTGAAAAACAGGTCATATCAGTACCACCTTACAGTACTAGAAATATAATAACACAAATGTGCTTCTCACCGTTTAAAACGTGAGCTTCTGTTTAAGGTTTCATTTATTTTTATGATCAGATGAGTCCATTTCAATTCTTGCATCTCCCCATAGCTCCATATCGGGGTTTAAATCCTCGTAACAAATGCAGTAGGAATAGAGATGAATGACATTTTCAGTGCTTTTAATAAAACCTCTTTCCAGTGCCAAAATTAATGTCGGGGTGGAAGCTAAAAGCACTCTGTGGTTTACCAATATGCCCCAGTCAGCAGAACTGCATCCAGATACAGCATCCCCCTTTGGCACTGGTAATTGATGCTGCTCCTATTTATTATTTATTAATCTCCTGCTCACTGCAGCTCAGTGACCCTCCTGGTTCCTCTCTCTGGTGTGAATAATGTGGGTGTTCAGCCCTCCCTGCTGCCCCAGGCCAGCCCTTGCACTGGGCACCGAGGTGACTGCCCTGGCTGTGCCTCCAGGTTGGATGTTTTTCCAGCCTGGTGGGAGGCTGGGCGCTGGGAACACGTGTCTCCCGGGAAAGCTGTCAGATGGGATCCAAGGGCACGCTCTGCCCTGGCTGGAGAGACAGGGGAGGTTATTTCCAGTAATGGCTTTGCTGAGCCTGTGCTGCAGCTGAACCCGGCTCTGGGCACTTGTGTGCAGCAGGGAGAGGAGATCTTGGGAACAGAAACACTCCATCCAGGGGACTGACAGAGCTGTAGCTCCCTGCCTGTCCTCTTCCCAGCCCAGAATAGCCCGTGTTGTGGCTCGGGGCAAGGATGAGCTGTGCAGGCTCCCCCTCACGCTGCAGCTCCACGGGGGCTGCTCCAGCTGTGCTGGGGACAGGGACAGGAGCAGGGGCTGCCTCTGCTCTTTTCCCCCAGTATGGCACATTCTGTTCAGGAGATGGGCTGGTGATGGAATAAACTCTGCTTGGAGGAGCTTAGTCACACACACTCTGCCAGTACAGCACGCTGGGTTTGTCAGAGTAGGAGGGAATTTTTGTAGGGAACGTGTACACCGTGCACTGGAGCTCTGGTAGCACAGCCACACATCCCAGAGACAGCTCCACAGGCAGATTCCAAAACTGGAAGCATAGAGAGCTGCACCAGTGCCTTGCCAGCTCAGTTCAGCTCTAGTGAGGGCTTCACTCTGTGGAGATACTGCTGCTGAGATCCCCCTGAGGGCTTTGCACGGGCACAGACACACAGCTCAGGGCCTGTTTCTGCACACTGAGGTTTCTAACACACTCAGGCATCACCATTCTCCCAAACTTAACACCAGCCTCCAGCTATAGTGCCATTCACAGATTTCCTGCCTGTTTTAGTTTGAGGCTCAAGCTTGACCCCGAGATGAGCTCAGTTGGTTCAAACTCACGGGTTCAGTCCCCTATATGAGCCATTCACTTGACCTGGACTCAGTGATCCTTGTGGGTCCCTTCCAACCCAGAATGTTCTGGGATTCTGTGACAACTGGACTGCCTGGCCCTTGGCCTGGTGTGTAGCAAGCTGTTTTTAAAGGACACCAAAGCCTAGATAAAAATCTAAGAAGTGAATTTAGCCCTTTAAAATTCGTGATATCTTAGGCATTGACATGATCCATACCTGGCTTTCCATAGTTTTTCTTGCATTTGTAACGAATTTACATTATGGGCAAATTCCCCACTGCCACGGATAACAGCTTTACCCAATTCCCTGTGGAAATGGGATGGATGTCACCCAGAGTCACCTGTACCCACAGTGATCATCTGTGATTATGGACTGGGGGCAGCTTTGGGTGCAGTTCCAAACCACAGCTCAGCAGCTGAGGAGGTTTTGGGGACACGGTGTTGGCACCAAGAACCCCTGGTCTGTGCTGCCCCCCTGGGACACTCCAGCTGAAGGTGTTGGCTCCAAACTCCCACTGCTCTGCAGCCTCAAGAGCTCTCAAGGCCCGGCGAGGCTCCAGTGTGTTCCCTGCTGCTCTGCATGTAAGGAGGTGGAGGAAGGAAATCTGGAGAGGAAGCTGAACTTCCTGTGACAGAGATTTTAGGCTGGAACCTTCCCTGAGTTCAAGACAATGCAGCAACAGCTTTGGATGTGAATCACTGGAACTCAGACATGCAAGATTTGAAGACAGACCCTTCTACATCCACACCTGTGACTAGAGATTCACGTGCTGCTGTGAAGCCCAGGAACCACCTGACTGATTTTTGGACCTGGCTGTTGCCTCTTCCACCCCCCACCCTGTCTCCTGTCTGCTCAGAAACTCCTCCTTTTTTAGTTTCATTTCTCTGAATGTTGTTTCAGACTCAAAGTAGCCAGTTGGGGTGTGAGGATTAGTCACGGGGCCGTGGGTGAGTGACCCCACAAACCGAGGTACAAAGAGAAGGAGCTCCTCGTGGCCACCTGGAAGGACAAGGTGTGAGCACAGAAAGGGAAGAGAGGTCAGAAGGGCTGTGTAACAGAGCCATCAGCTGATTAGACACATGTACACACTTGCAGTTTTATGTTTTCTAATTATAAATGGATGAAGAAGTCACCAAACTAATCCCACAGATGCTCAAGTTATCCTGGTTTTTTTCTGTTCTCTAATTCTGTTGGCGCGTGTTGCCAGCATCTTGCACGTCAATTAAAGATTAAAGCTTGGAGATTGTGGGGCATAGGTTTTGTACCTAAAATAGCAGGATATGTTAGGAAATCAAGAGGTAGGAATCAATCAGAAACTTCGATTCTTCTTCATTATTATTCCAGCACAGCACTGGGTTTACAGTATCACTGGCTACAATTCACACAAGAAAACAAGGGCAAGTATTTTTCATCAGTGACCATTTTGATTGAAACCCGTGGGAGCAAGGCCATGCTCTGATGAAATACAGTTTTCTTGTTGGTGACAATAAAACTAGAGAAAGGAAGGGAAATAGGTCTTCCTTTTCTGTCCTGGAAGAGCATTATTCCTTACGTTCTTTTTTTTTAATCCAGGCAATTTCCTGTGCTTCTAAAGCACAATGTCCCACAGGAGGGGGATTTACAGAGCACCTTCCACCCCAAAGCACCGGGCAAAGCAGGAGGAAGGTTGCATTTATTTTCCCTGCTTCCCAGCAGCTGCTCCATTTGTGATCACACAGTTCCTGTGGGTGCATCTCCCCTCTCTCCTCTGCTCTCTCTGATTTCATCTTGCCGGTTTTCTCCCCTCTGGGACACAGCTGAGCAGCACCCAGAGGTGGCTGCTGGAATGGCTCGTGGCCAGCTCTGGCTGTGGGAGATGATGCAAGGTCAGGGTGAGCAGTGCAGTAACCCACAGCCCCAGGGGACAGGCACAGGGACCCAGCTCTGCTCCCTGCAGGGCTTTCCTCTGGGCCCACATTCCGTGGGTGAAATTAAGGGGAAATTCCTGAATGACTGAGAGAAGTTGGAGAAAAGATGTGGTTAAATATTCTGATGGTTAAGGGGTTGAAGCATCCGATGTACAAGGAGAGGATGAGCAAGCTGGGGGTCCTGGGCCTCAAGATGAGGTGGTTCAGGAGGGATCTATCAACCAACTGCCAGGGTGAGGAGCAGTGGGAACAACCTAAAATACAGGAAATCCCGTTCAGAAGGCTCCTTTCACTCTAAGGGTGGTCAGAAGTAGAACAGGTTGCCCCGAGGGGCAGTGAGATCCGAATCCTTGGGGAATTCAGAGCTGGAGCAGGCAGGGCTCTGCTGAGCAAGCTGCCCTGCTGAGCAGGGGGCTGGGTTAGAGGATGGCCAAAGGTCCCTTCCAACCCCTGTGATCCCAGAAGTGTTTGCCAATGGAAACTAGAGGCAGAGACATTGAAATTGGTGCAGATCTGGATGCCCAGGATATCAGTGGCAGGGCTGGAGTCTGTCACACTCCAGGATGTTTCTTGATTGAAAGAGAGCCCTACTCATTACTACAGATTTTTCCCCTGATTATTACAGTGGAAAATAACAGAATATATATCCCAGATGGCCCAAACTGGTACTTTACAGCAGGTACAGGGCCTTTTATCAAGGTGAAAAAGCCTTTAAGTGAAATAAGTGTGGAACAAGCCGACCTTCCCACGGCCACTCCGGCTCACTGCCCCCATCTGCTGGGAACAGCCAGAGGGAAACCTTCCCCAAATACACCCGGCGTGTTTGTTTTCGTGGCCGTCTGGTTTCCTGGCTCCTCGCAGCCCTCTTGCCTTCCAGCCCAGCCGGAGTGACCTGGTGTGGGGGCAGAACAGCCCCGCTCTGCCTCCTGCCCTGGGGGTGTCTGACAGCTCCCTCCCGCAGGAGCTGCTGGGTTAAAAGGACACTGCTCAGGGGGGAAAGGACGTTTCTTGCCCCATGGAGCTGAACAAAGCTTCCTGCTCCTCTCCCCTCGGCGAGGAATGTTGTGGTGATGTCTGGATTAGGCACCTGAAGTCCAGGGGCTCTTTCTAAATCTCACACTCAGCCCTGGGTTCTTCTCTGGATCTCCCCCCTTAAGAGGGGGAGGGAGTGGGGAGGTTTTTTCCCTGCACTTCATGTCCCACACAAAGTTCATCATGCTCTGACTGTACCTGTAGTTCATTATGACAGCCCTGCCCACGCTCCAAGTATTCATCCTCAAAATTCCCTGCAGGAAAAGGCAGTGCCACAGTCCCTGTTTCCAGACCAGTGGCACACTGGGGGTCCCAGGGCAGTACCTGGACCTTGGCACTGCCCTTCCTCCCTTGTGGGTGGAAGGAAGGAGGTTCTGCCATAAACTGGAAAGGGAAAAAGCAATGCACACATGGGAACTCAACATCAGGCCCTTCTTTTTTTTGCCTCCTTTTTGAGCTACTTGGGAAAGCACAGTAAAAACTGAGTAAAAAAATCAAACTCCGTAATGCAGATTCAGGAATTTCTACGTTCAAAATAGAAATGGATTTTTTCCTCTCTCCAAGTGCCCAAGGTGTTATTCTAAAAAAAAAAACCAAACAACAAAAAAACCCCAACAACCAAAACCCTTTTAAAGTCTGTGTTCTTTTCTACAGGCCCTTCTTTCCTCCCAGGAAGATTAAAAAGAGCTCTGGCATTTTGTATTCTAAATTTTGACTGACCAGAACAAAATGTTTTCCCAGCAACGTGGTTTTGCGCCTCAGCCTTTTTTGTTCATTGACCTTAGGATGCAGAATTTCATAAAACATTCATTGTCTTCTCCAGTTTTTAGAGCACAATTCCCCTGTGATACCTTGTTCTCATCGTCTGCTCTGAGTAGGATTCCAAGGCTTCTCTCACAGTTTGAATTTTAATTGTGGGTGAAGGGAAGAACCTCTGCTATTTGCAGCAAAATTAGTCAGTGCCCTCCCTAAGCGAAAAGGGCTCCACCAGGTAAAGATGGTTAGAATGAGAGCCAGGAGACAGCCAAGAACCCGCAAAGTGATCGGGGAGAGGTGTTTTGTCCCCAAGTGAGCAGGTTTTGCCCGTGTGTCCCAGTGTCCCACCCTCAGCACTGGCACAGCTGAGGGATCCTTTTCCCTCAAAAAACTGCAGCTGGTAAAGATGAAATGCAGCTCAAAACCAACCCAACCAAACCTTCCTCTGAGCTATTTGAGGACAGCCAGACAAAGAAATGGGTTTTCTCTGACTCTCCCTGTGCCCAGCCCCTGCTGATGCCTCGCTCTGGATGCTGCAGGTTTACCACTTAATGCTCTCCAAAGATCATAATGCATCAATTAGAAAAGCCATTGCAGAGGTACCACTTTCCTTGGATGGTTAACGAGCTTGGCCATAAAGGGATTTGCAACCCGAATTTCATGACAGAGCCAAGGTATAATTTGCTCTGGGCTATAAAGCCCATGAATTATTGAGGCAATTTACTTCCACGTCTGCGTTTCCTTTCAGAGCACAAGTGCTCGTGCTGGGAGTGTGTGTGTGAGAGGAGAGGCAGGGCTGGAGGCTCCAACCCCTCCAGCAGCCCAGCTCCCCAGCACAGGCCCTGTCACACAGCCAGCAAAGGACAACAGAAAGCAACTGGCAAAATGATCATTTTGGGCACACGAGAGGAGAAAAACTGCACGTGAACAGTGCCAGACTGAGGAGCAAACACAAACCACGATGGAAAATGCACTTTGGGTACTCACAGAGAGGGGCTTTTCCCTTCGAGGTGGCACGAAGCTGGTGTGGATATGGTGAGGCCTGAAGAGATCCAGGGATGGAGAAAACCAGCAGCCTGACAAATCAGAACTCTTAGACCCTCCACCCAGCTGAGCCTATAACCTGCTGGGGGACCAACCTCCCACTTGGTGTTCTTTTTAAACCTGCTTCCTTGTGGAAGTGAGGCTTTGGAATCAGTCAAATCCGTGTCCTGCCTCCCCTCCTTCCCCTCTGCACACCCAGCTACAGGCATGAACAACAAGGAACTCTCTCTGACTTATCCAATTAAACAGAAACAGCCCAGGTGATCACTTTTCCATCCTAATTCCTGCTATTTAGCCTTATGTAAGGCAGCTGGGAGCAACATTTTCCAGCTGTGTAGACGAGGATTCAGGAGAGCAGCCTTTCCATCCTCTGTTCTGACATCAGTTCCTTCAGGGGTCCTCTGCTCTCGCTGTTCCCCCATGGGACAGTGGTTCTAACTGATGGACTGGGTTTCCTACACAAAAATAAACCATTCTCAGGGTGGGGAGAGTTCTGTGTTTGCTGCAGGGATTCAAAGAGAATTTGTAAATCCCCTCGTCGTGATCTTTCTGTCTGGAGGGAGGTGACCTCTGCAGTGCTTTGGGCTGAGGGAACTTGTGAAGGTGTAAATAATGACCATGGTGGGGGGATCTGCCCCCAAGGCTGTGATCCCACCCCGTGAGGGGTCAGATGGCTGAGATAAAGGGCTGAGCCATCACTGAGGAAAACACTGAGCTGCTTGTGGTGTGCAGAGAAAGGCTGTGTCCCCACGGGCTGACGGGGGCAGGAGTGATGTGAACAAAGCTCCTGTTTGAGGTAATGAACCACGTTATAAAGCAAGAGCCTGGGCAAGACACGAGGCTGTTCCTTAGGTGGAGAGAAAACCCCAGATTATGCCCTTATTCCTGGGAAGTCAGGGGCATTTGGGGTTTGGTTGGGGTTTTCCATCCCCCCAAAGCAAAGGGACACAGTTTGGCGCACCCCAAAGCAGGAGCGCTGTGCAGGGGAGGGCCGGGAAATCAAACCGTGGGGTTATTCCCATCCTCCCGCAGCAGGATCATCCCTTCCCGAGCCGCTGCTCCCACCGAGCAGGGAGGGACTGCCCTCTTGTGTCAGTCACTGCGGCTCCCTCTGCCTGCTTTCACGTTCCGTTTGTGGGTGAGCTCAGCCATTTCCCTCCAACACATATTCCTGCTCTGGAAAGGCAGAGGCTTTGTTCCTGAGTATTATCCTGGTGGAAAAGTTCCACAAATAGAAACACATCTGCCGTATTTGTGCCCTGCAGACACCCAGGGCTGGGCATGTGTTGCCCTCCCAGCCAGAGACACCCAGACAGTTCCCCTGGGTCATGCCCAGTCTCCATCTTGACACAGGAAAAGAAGACAGGAGAAAGAATAAAACAGGAGAAATATAATTAAGAATGACAGAGAGGAGACACAAGAGAAGCAGATTTGTTACACCAATCAGCCCTCGTAGTAAGGGACATGCAAGTTAAATATAGAGCTGACCCTTCCCCGGGGAGCCACGGGCAGCTCACACACACCAGCGTGGCTGGCAGAGACCTTCAGTCTTAAATCATCAGTGCTCATTTCCAGAGCAGTTCTTGCAGAAATGGTTGGCAGAGAATAACAGGCTTCTAAAAGCTGTGCAGGCTTTTGTGCCCACCACTTCTACTGCTGGTTAATGGCAGACACTGGGGTTTGTGCTCCAGTCATGAACAGCACCAATGCTCAGGCTTTCCTTCCTGCTCCCATCCCACAGAGAATCCCAGAGCAAGGAGCCACCCTGGGCATTGCTCGTGTTCTTAAAGGCAGCCAAGTTAGCACCTTGCTAAAGTGGAATCAATAAATCTCTACTCAGGAGTGGGCAGAATTCCTACCACTTGGAATAGGGAAGGGCAGGCAAGGGAAGGAGCTGGCATTTAAAAACAGCCTCTCACAGCCCTTGTTTTTACCTGGGCTGTGACTGCTGTAACCAGCTCCAAGCTCCCAGGTTTAAAATGATGCCCAGCAGGTATCCTTCTGTCAGTACTTCCCAAAGGACCATCCCTAGGAGTAACTTCTTTGGGCTGTTGCTCAGCCTGTACGGTGGGATTTGTACCCACAGCTTATTCTGGCTGTTTTGTGCCACCCTGCTCCTTCCTGAGCTCATCCATATCCTGAACTGGGGAAAGCTGGCAGGAATCAGGGATTTTCTGTCCTGTGCTGACTGAGACCCTGACACCTGAGCAGATAACAAAGGATAAAGGCATCTTTGAAATGCTTATGGGTGACACTGAACCATGTGTGCAAGTGCCTCTTTGTGACTAACTTGCATTTCATCTGGAGAAAACAAATAGTGAAAGGATCCCCCCCACAAGGCAGCTCTTCTCAAAGACAGGAATTTAAAGATTTACAAAACCTCAACAACAATCCCTTTGGGTCTCCTGACCAACAACCACCAGGTAGTGTCTTTTCTCCTCTGCCTCTTTGTCTGTAGTTGGGAAGCACAAGGAAGGCATTTCCCTCCACACACTCTCCTGTCCCTGCTTGGCATCTCCAGGCTCAGGAGGAACAGGAGCCTTTATGCAGCAGTTTGTGCTCAGCAGTTTTCTGGACAGTTGATGTTCTCAAAAGAAGAGAAGCTGCAGAGGCTGTTCAGTGGGACTTGTGGGGATTCCCCCTTCAGCTCCAGCTTGGGAAACTTCTGTTCTGGAACAACAGCTTCCTGCTTGTGCTGTTCTGAGTGTGTATTCCCAAGGTGGCAGAATTCTCCAGACCTTTCTTATTGCTGGACACAAGGAGTATTTTTTTTATCAGGAGATGAACAAGCATTCACGTCCCACTTCTACAGGCATTTTTAAACTGCTGCCCTTTTACCTCGTTTCATATCCTTGAAGCAGCTTTACCAGGGGATTACAGAAGTCACAGAAAACATTTCTTCTGACAGATCATTGCAAGGGCACGAGAGGAAACATCTTCCCACCACAACCTACTTATAAACCCAAACTCTTCATGTCCTCTTCGATTCTTACAGTCCTTCCCTTCCTGTACTCCCCATCTGAAGTGAGTCACATCTGTGGCTGTTCTTTTGTGGCACCTCCTGAAGTCTCTGAATTTGCCTGTGTTGCTGGATCTCTGGTCACTGTGTCAGGTGGGTCCTGGCTGGGGCTCAGCCCCCCTGGTGTCCCCTGCTCAGGGATGTCCCTGAGTTTCCAGGCCACCTCAGCCCCCTGCTTCCCCATCTGCACGGCTTCGTCATAGGAGGGTGGCAAGTCCAGTGCATAGACACTGTAGGCTGGGGGGGACACAGTGTTCTTATCCATGTCCACAAACACTGCAGGGATCTGCACACTTGGAGGGTACTGCCATGAGCTGTATGCTGGGAAGGAAAAGAATGGAAAATAGAAATAAAACACCTGCGAGGAGCACTGATAAATAACGGGCTGATCCTGCTTTTCTCCAAGATATTATGGGCTCGTTTTTGTGGTGTCAGACACATCACTGTGCATTTAAGCTGTCAGGAGAGAATCCCCCCTGGTGGAGGCTGTGCATTCCCCCAAAGGAAGCAGCCAGGAGAGGAACATCTCTGCATCCCAGTGCCAGTGACTGCTGTGAGACACCTGACCCAGCACAGGGGAACACAGGGGGCTCAGCTGGGTTGGGACAGGAACAGCTGGGAACCCTCACAGCAGAGAGAACTTCGGCTGGAATAGTCCCTCAGGAAAAAATGAGGGAATGGGGAGAAGAACAGGTGGGGGAGAGGTCTTGTAAGAGGTTAACCCACCATGGACTTCATTCTAATCTCTGAAGCATCACATCCTCGTCTCCTGCACCCACTCCCTGTGTCACCCTGGTGACCTCCCTGCATCTCCTGCCCACCCTGTGGGGCTGGAAGTTGTTCTGGGAGTGCCCTGGGAAGCTCCTGTTGTTGCAGGGGCCGGGCTCAGGATTGCAGGCACATGGGGGATCCCCGGGTACTCACAGGTGACGGTGCTGTGGGCGGTGCTGTCGCTGTCGATGCCGATCCCTGCCAGCTCACAGGGGTGCCGAGGGAACGTCTCCGCCGGGAGCCTCTTCCTGCGGCAGCAGAACCTGACGCAGCTCGCTGAGAGCCCGCAGAGCAGGAGCAGGAACACCGTGAGCAGGATCAGCCTGCGGGGAGCAGCGTCACTGCAGGGCTGTGCCTCACTGCCCCGGAGCTGAGGGGATCCCCCTGAACGGCTGCAAGGCAGGCCCAGCCTCCCGGGTTTAGTTCCCAATGGGCCCTGGATCCCGAGTTAGAAAGTTGGATCCCAGACCCTGAATGCCAAGTTGAAGCACTGCTGCCCATGGGGATAATCCGTCCTGGCTCGTGGATGCCACACCTTTGGGTTGTTCTGGCAGTGGGAATGGCTCTGCTTCCCACAGGAACAGAGGGTTTGTGCTTGGAGCGAAATACAAGCACAAACTTTCACAAGTCTGGGGCCCACATTTATAAAGGAGCACAGAAATTATATTATATTAAGTTATATTTATGCCTTGAAAACGCAGTTCTACCTGTAGCCATTGTTTAAGGCTGCAGAGTTCTTTAACAATCTGCAGTGTCCCCAGGGTGATGTCCCAGTGTTTTGGGTCCTCCTCTGCTCTGAAACTCCACCTTCCTGTCCCCCAGTTTCCCAAACAAACCCACTCTTCCCATGGAGGTTTTTAGAAGCCTTCTCAAGCTCTTCTGCATAACTGTGTCTTTTTAAACAGTTCTGTGTATCAGCATGTGCTAAGAAAGCAGAGTATCAACCAAAATGAGTCCAGACTGAAGGACGGGTAAAAGTCCCCAAGTCACTCTGTGTGCTGCCACCTAAGTTAATGTATGGACAGAATGCAAACTGTAAAATGATGTTTGAATGTCTGTAATGCTCGTGTTAGGCAAGAGATGAAGCCACTTGTGACCAGAGCTTCTTCCCCTGCTGATCTTTATTTCCCCCTTTCAGTCACTCCAACAGTTCCCAGGTGTGAGTTCAGAGAGCAAACCCAGCACTGAGGTGGCACCTCGAGCCCAGGATGGTGCCCGGGGCAATGCCAAGACCCAACAAGTCTGTGCTGTGCAAACAGCCCAGAGCCAGCCAAGCTCTGGCTATTTAGGAACAACAAGGAGCCCTGCAGTCCAACTGTAGTGCTCTCAGAAAGGAAAGATGACACAGCCCTGCACGAACGCTGGGCCTGACACCCTATCTGCCCTGGGCTCAGCTAATCCACTCCTCTGGCAGCTCCCAGAAAACAGGAGAAGCCCTTCCCTCCATCCCACCCCGAGAAGTGTTTCCACTCCCCTGCTGCAAGTGCTGCTCCAAACAGCTCCCGATGGCTGCGGGTCAGCGAGCTCAGTGACCAACTCACCAGACGTACCACAGGCTGGTCCAGTCAGACATGATCCCAGGGCATCTGGGAGGGAAGGCACACGAGCCAGGGGGTCAGTAGTTCCAGGGGGGTCAGTAGCTCCAGTCAAACAACGCCTGTGTGACAGGGAATACAATTCCCAGGATTTCTGAGGTGGAAAAGGGAAAGCAGTCAGTAAGAGTATGGAGCAAAACCCCTTTAGGTTTACTTTCAGAGAACTGTTCTTTGTAGCTGTAAAATTACTCCAGCTGAGAACATTCGGACAATCCCTCTGTACAAATTGGCTTCTGAGCCAACAAATGTTTTTACCAAGTGGTGCTTTACTCTTCTTGGGAGAAAGACAGACACGTGCAGGATTCCCAAAAACCAGATCAGAGTGTTGTTTGAAGGTAGCTGAGAGGAGGTGCCTCGTGGCACAGACCTGCCTGACACTGCCAGCCCAGACAATGCTGTGTCAAAGTTACTTTTCCCCAGCTCCGGTGCAGCCAGAGATGTTTTCAGCTCTGTTACAGTACAAGAGGAGAACAGTTTGTGTCACACTTGAGCAGCACAGCTGCCACACTGTACGTCCTGAACCTCCTGCCATGGATTTCAGGCACCAGAACAAAGGTTTTGGCCACGGGGGAGGATCTGGAGTTCACAAGTTGACACTTTCAGAGTCGTTTTGGGAGAGGATCATTCACCTCAGTCTACAGAGCAAGGGCAGCCAAGTCAAATTTGTGAGCTGCTGAGCATCTGAGAGATCCAAATGCAGCTGTAAGGAGTGGCCATCAGCAGGTCACCACTCTGACCTGGTCACGTCCCTGGATCCCGGTGGGAGAGGGTCGGGCAGTGGGTTACTCACCGGTCAGAGCTCTCGCACTTCTCCCAGAAGAGCAGAGCGATGCCCGGGAAGGGCGGGAGCCGGGCCGGGAGCAGCCCCGGCCGGAGGAGGAGCACCCCGAGCACTGATCCCTCTGCTGAGCAGGGTCCGCGCTTCAGTGTCCGCGCTCCGGGGCTGAGCCGGGACAGCGACAGCCGCGTCCTCAAGGACACGAGCTGGGCTGAAAGGAGACACCAAACCCGCGAGGAGCCGGGGGCACATCGGAATAAATAACCGGCATCGGCATCAGCGGGTGGGGAGGGCCGGGCGGGGCAGGGGCAGGACCAGGACCAGGACCGCCCCCTGCCCCATTCCCAGCCCAAATCCCTGCCCCAATCCCTGCCCCAGCCCCAATCCCTGCCCCATTCCCAGGGGTGGGGATACGGAGGGACAGAGCTCGGCTTTCAGAGATCTCCCTGGAGCAGTTTGGGGATAACTCACCCTGTGCCTGCTCTGTGTAAGGAGAAATAAAGGAACGGGAAACCTGGCATGAGAAATGTGAGTCCGAAACAACCGTCTGGAAAAGCAGAGCATTTCCCGGCTTAAAAACAGTCTCGTTAAAACACATGAAACAGAACTGAGAAGGTACCACTGCTCTCTGAAGGTCAGTTTGCTCCAAACTAATTTAACTACATTTCACATGTACAAATTCCTGATCTCCACCCATGAGCCTTTCATTTGATGTTCTCTGCCATCCCACCACACCACCGGGGACCCACACCATGGGAGCACCCAGGGACACAATGCCAGGGAAGCACCAGGTGGTATTCCCTGCTTTTGCTCTGTAAGGCCCAATGGCAGGGAGTCCAGGCCCAGCAGTGATTCCAGGCCCAGCAGTGATTCCAGGCCCAGCAGTGATTCCAGGCCCAGCAGTGGCACAGGGCAGACTGAGCCCAGTGTTTTCCTCCAGGGCTGCTCAGGGTCACGGGGCTGTTGCTCACCCAGGAAAACCTGTGCTCATACGTGTGAAGCAATTGCTGAAGTCACTTCTGGAGAAGCAGACCATGAATTATTCATATGTGTGTGACACTGGTGCTTATTCTTTTACTTTCTGCGTCAGAAATGAGCTGGGTTTGCCTTTTAAGGATTATAAAGACCATCCATGGATGTGAATTGCTTATTAAACCAGAGCTGCATCAGCACGGGATGCAGTTTATGATTTTAGATCCAAATGGGAAAACACAAGTCTTGTGTCCAGTGACCCAGGAGTGATCACAGTTGCAAAAACTCAGTCTGAAAGCAGAATGATCACAAGTGCAGAAAACTTAAGCTTCTAGGAAATGTAGACATATTCCTGAGGTCACACTTTCCATGTTGTCCTCACAAGGGCTCCATCCCTACCGGGGTCCTGTAAGATGGACCCAGTGGCACGTTTAGAATCTCCTGGTGGTTTTAATGCCTGAAGTGCTCTGACTGTGATAACCTGCTTTGGAAGCACAGAATGGAACAGGATCCTGGGCCTGTTCAAGAGCTGAACTTGCAGGAAGACCGTGGCTGCTGTGCTGAGCTCCTGCTGGGAGCTGGCACTGATCCCTACCCAGAGAACACACCAGTGCTCCCAGCTCTGGAATCATGGAATCACCTACAAACCCACCACTTCTGGTCCAGCTCGTCTGTCTGAACTATGAGGGGAATTGTTTCCAGTCACCAGCCATCCCAGCCAATTGTCTGCTTCCAAAGGATCCAAATTATGTGCCTGGAATAACCCTTTGACTCCCACCCGCTGTGCCCTCCCTTGCTCTCTGGGAACTCCCCTCTCCCGGGTCCCTGTCCCCCGGGCAGCTCCACGTGCAGCAGTTTTCCGTGATGGAGTGGGATTTACTGGCCCTTCTCCGGCTGTGGGAGAACCAGCACACAAAATCCATTGTCCCCACCTCCAGCCCAGCTGTGCCAGGGCTCCAGCGAGGGCAGAGCTGTCTCTGGCTGGCACTGCCACCCCCAGCTCCTGCCCCTCCCCTCCCTGATGCTGCAGCATCTGCAGTCTTTAGACTGAAGAGTTAAGTGACTCCACGGCCACTCGATCCATTATTAAATGGGAACAGGTCTCAATGGATCGAACAACTGGCTGGAAAAACAAGGAACCCCCTCATCACTCACACAAGCTTCCTCTGTCACAGGGGGAAGACCAGTTGGAGTATTTCTCGTGACAGTGGCTTTGCTGCTGCTCCTGCACCCCCACAGGAATATTTACAAACAGGGTTTCCATTCTGGGATTGCCTCACCCAGACCGGTGATTTAACAGCCACAGGGGGCAAAGGGCAACACACCCTCGGAGTGGGGGGAGGGAACTTTGTCACAGCTTTACAGTGACTCAGGACAGAGCTGACACAAGATGTCAAAGATTATCCATGTTTCCAGTGCTGACTCCCCGCTCCCTCCACTCCCCACCCTGGGCTGCCTCTGCACTTTTCCCTGAACCAGCTGCTGCTTCCTGACACAAGTTACACCTGCAGGGCCCTCCCTGGAGAGAGGCAGCGATCTCCTCTTAGAATTCAGAGAAAAGCAAACACAGAAACCCAGAGTTCCTGGACAGCCAGGATGTAGGGCAAGGATGTCTGATCACACCCAGGGAGCAGCACAGGCACTGCTCCCCCAACCACATCTCAGCAGGCAGGTTGCACAGGGCACTGTAAGAGTGACTGCCCAGATGGGCTGGAGGAGCCTTGGATATGAAACTTTATTCTGGTCTTAAAAGAGAAAAAGTCAAGGATTTTCCAAATCCTATAAAAAGCATCTGAAATTGGAAAAAGAGACCTTGTTTGAAACTCACCCATGTGGATGTAAACCAAGCACTCCTCCTGGTGGAATGCCCACCTTTGGGAGACACTGGGATTAACAGCAGGTGTAGCTACTTGGGCCCCTCATTAATTCCTTCTTCTACCACCAGATTATTGTCCCAGAGCCAGCTGGAAAATGACACTGGTGGCACCAGAGTTTATGGAGAACTCTGGGGGAAACAGAGCAGAAATATTACATGTCCCTTCCCTCCTGCCTCCCTGCTCCCCTCAGGTACTTGCAACAATCCCCGATGTCCCCACGTTTCCCCAGAGATCCAGTGAATTCCCAGCAATATCAGCCTCCATCTTCCTCTCCGTGGGCAGGGAGCCCTCAGGGGGTGGGAGCACAGGCAGACACAACTCGAGCCATGAACAGGACTCGGTAACACTCCGTGATGTCCCCCTTCAGGGTCAGCAGGGCTGTCACCAGGGGAGGGTCACTGACCTACAAGAAACCACAGAAACCCCCCCTGGTTTCTGTCCCAGAGCAGGGGAGTGGGTCAGGCTGTGTGGTACCAGCCCTGGGCACAGGTTTCCTCCCTCCCCCTGTGGTGGCTCTGCTGTTCCCAGCACGGCTCGTGCAGGCAGGGGGGGTCTGGCAGTGACTGGGCCTCTGTCCCCAGAGTGCCCCTGACTGTGACACTGTCACAGCAAGAGCAGAGCACTGGGCAGGAAACGAGTCCTGTCAGCCCCCAGTGAGTGCTGCAGCTTGTGTAAGAGCCAGGGCTTACCAAGAGGCACAGTGTCAACCTGTCACCCCTGCCAGGAACCCCAGAGCCCCTCTGTGCATGTGACACCAGCAATCGCCTAATTTTGGAACAAGCTGCTCATCCTGCCATCCCACACATCCCACTCAGCTCTTCCAGTCCCCATGGGTGCCCCGGGAGGTGAATCAGAAGGGGCAGTCACGGCCCTGTGGAGATGTTGGGACCTCAGACCAGGCTCTGGGATACAAAAAGGCAGGAACAGCCAGGGAACTGGGGCTGCTAAAGTGGGAAATCAAAAGGCCCCACTGACTTCCAGGAATGTGCCAAAGGAAAGGCAGCCCAGAGAAATGTGAGCAGTGTTGCAGAGTGACCCATGGAAACCCAGCTGTGCCAGGGGGATGCAGCAGTTCCCTCTCGGGGTCACTCAGGGACTCGGAGCTGTCCCAAAACAGCAGCAGCACTTTGGCTCTCGGTGCTCTGTGACAGTGGCCTGGAAGGAGTTATCCCACAAAGGGTGGCCCTGTGTCCCCCCAGGGTGTCCCTGTGTGTGTGTCCCCCAGGGTGTCCCTGTGTGTGTCCCAGGATGTCCCTGTGTGTGTCCCAGGATGTCCCTGTGTGTGTCCCCCAGGATGTCCCTGTGTGTGTCCCCCAGGATGTCCCTGTGTGTGTCCCCCAGGATGTCCCTGTGTGTGTCCCCCAGGATGTCCCTGTGTGTGTCCCCCAGGATGTCCCTGTGTGTGTCCCCCAGGATATCCCTGTGTGTGTCCCCCAGGATGTCCCTGTGTGTGTCCCCCAGGATGTCCCTGTGTGTGTCCCCCAGGGTGTCCCTGTGTGTGTCCCCCAGGATATCCCTGTGTGTGTCCCCCAGGATGTCCCTGTGTCCCCCAGGGTGTCCCCGTGTCCCCCCGTGTCCCCGTGGCTGTCACTCACCCTGAGCTCTGCAGGTGGCGCCCATGACACGCGGACGCTCCGCTCCTGCCCGCGCTCCAGCGCTCCCCGGGGCTCCTCCACAGCGATCCCCGCCCGCTCCAGCTCCGGGAGCGAGTCCAGGCTGAACTCCACGGCCTGGGAACACACAGCACATCCTGCACTGCCCTTTGCCGAACTGCTCCTGCCCCTCGAAACCCCGAGGATCCACCTCGTTCGTGGTTGTCACAAAATACTGTCACAAAATCTAATTCTGGGCTCAAATTCTGTCTTTCATTATTAGGGAAGCAAAGTGCTGCATTAATTATGTTGCTGACTTATTCCTCCTATATCTGCCCCCCAAAAAGAATCTTTTCAACCACGGATGCTTTCATGGTGTAAAGTTTATCACAAACCCTGAAAGTTGCGTTTTGTCATTTACAGAGTAAGTTTTGGACAGAAGGCAGCAGCAGCCACCTGTACCCTGCCAGTATTGCCCACAGCATAAACCTGCAGGTTTCCTCTCCCTCACCTTCTTGGCTGCCAGCAGAGGTGTGTCCACAGCCCCCACCCTCAGCTCTGCCCTGGCTGGCTCTGCAGGGCCCCCTCCATCCACGGATTCCAGCAGCAGGAGAAGGGACCTCACTGGCTCCTGTGGCTCTGAACAGAGACAGTCAAACCTGAGCCATTTCAGCTCAGAACGAGCAGAAATTGCACCAGGATGGGTTTAAAACAAGTGGTGTTGTGGCAAACTCCTGAGCTGGCACTGACAGGGAGATCCTTCTGACAGAGCCAGGTAGGAGTTCAGGAAAAGGAGGTTTTGCATAATTTGCAATTGCAAGCTGCAGTTGTTGCTTGTTTATCAAGTTCCACGCTGGTTTTCCAGCCCATGGCACACACTCTGTGTACCATATTCCATAAGTGTGCATGTGCTTTGACTTATTTTTACCTCAGGAGTCAGGGGTTGCTCACACCCTGACCCTGGACACAGATCTGTCCACAGAAGTCAAGGAAGGATCACTTCAAACCCCTGAAAGTGTGTCTGTTTTGTAACAGGATGAATGGGAGAGTCCAGGATATCTGGTTATACATGAAATAATTTTCTAGACACTTAATACACACCAGAGAACCGCAGAGAGCAAACACATCTTAATAACTTTGTAGCAGTGTTACATTATAATCCTTTTTTGCAAGTAAGTTGCAGAGGTGGACGATCATCATTAAGATACAACTGCATTAAAATGAAGAGAGACCTTTCCTTAAGAGAAAGTTTCCTGCATTTTTGTGTGTGTTACAAACACAGGCTGTACCAAAATGCTCACTTGTTCTGATTCTGGGAAAATTGTCTTCTAATTGCCTTTTTCTTAAAGGAATGGGAGCATTCCCATGTCTCATCACTCCCTGCTCTGTGACAAGGTGTCAGTGGTGGCACTTTACCTGCTCCCAGTGCTTCCTGTGATGCCACAGACGATGTTACAGCCAAGGACTCCACGGGCACGTCCAGGGGAAGCCCCCCCTCCACAAACATGGGGTGTTCCCGCGCCGCTCCCCGCAGGGGGATCTCGTGGGCTGTTTGCTGGGGGGACACAGAGCTTGGGATGCAGGTGCCAGCTCAGTGGAGTGACAGCTCCATGCCACAGCAGCATCAGGGGCATGGAAATCTTGGCACCCCTCCTATGGAATGATCCAGGCCAAGAGGATCCCCAGGGCAGGAGCCCTGCCCTGCCCACTCTGGGCACTGTGCCCCAGGAGGGGCTGCACAAACTCTTTATACAAACGCCACCAAACAGGGCAAAACTTCTCTGTGACAATGCCCAAGGTCTCTGGAGACACAAAGCCCGCAGAGAGGAGCAGTCCCTGCCAGCCCTGCCCTGTCTGCAGTGCTGCTGCCGGGCATTAGTGGTCACTCTGCCCTCGCTGTTGGCCCCCGTGTCCTGGCAGGGCTCGGGTGCCCGCGGTGCCTCCACCTGCCCCTCCGGAGGTGCATCCCGGGCTGCTCCGCGGATGGACCCTCGGCCCTGGCCGCCGCTCCGGCCGCTCCCTGGGGCTCCCTGGGGCTCCCTGCACCTGCCAGCCCTGCCAGCTCTGCCTGCCCCTGCCATGGACCGTCCTGCAGGGACCTGCTCGGAGCTGTGCCCAGAGCTGTGCCCGGAGCTGTGCCCGGAGCTCATCCCCCACTGCAGTGGGGAGGGGACGGGGCCAAACCCCAAGTTGCTGTTGTTGTCAATGAGTGACTGAATAACCAAACCTGAGAAGGGTCAGTGGGCCCCAGACCCGCCCTCCCCTCCCTACACCAGGTCAGGAACATTCAGACTTTGCTCCCATAACCCAGAGGTCTCACCTTGCCAAAGAGCACAACCCGGAGGCGGTCGGAGTAGTACAGACTCTCATGGTCAGGACTGAAGGTAACAACAAACTCCTGGCTCTTCCCAGCCTCGATTTCCCCCTCTGTTGGAAAGACACTGAACACACTTAAGCCACTGTAGTTCTGTGCTCCTGGTAAACAAAAATGAGGGTACAGATAAGACAGGAGGACAGCTCCATCTTACTTCTTCATAAATTTTAAACCCATTTAATTTTTGTTGGAACAGCGAATACATAAGAGCAGATACATGGCTTTGCAGCAAAACAGGGTGTTAGAAACACCAGATAACTCCATCCATCAGTTTGATAAATTCACCTCCAGAGGAACTGAAGCAGCATCATCAAATCCTTCCTATATTCTGACGTGTTTTCACAGAGATGGACATCCCTAAGTATAATCTGTAATAGGCAATTACTGTGTGGGTTTATTCAATATCCCCTTCCTTGTGGGTATTTGCTGAGGCTGCATAAATTTACAGCTGCCCATACTGAATGAATCAGTACAGCTCCTGCTGGGGAGCAAAATGAGGTCTTTAATTTCAATGCTGTGATGCCCCAGGTCTGACAGGGGCAGATCCACCAGGACAGAGCAGTGCTGCTTTACACTGCCTGTGTCTTCAGCAAAGGGAAAAGAGGAAAGAAAGACCCAAGTTACCAACAAACTCTGTTCTCTGCCCAGAGGAGCTGAGGAAGGCCGGGATGTTCTGCCGGTCCCTGTCCCGGGTGGGTGACAGCGAGTCCAGCTGGGTGCAGTAGGGCAGGGCCAGGCTGGAAGTGTTCTGCACCTGGGGACATCCATTCACACAGCAGCATTGGCATCAAGGAGATGGATTCTCAGGCCTGGAGGGTCCATAGCTGGCAAACTGGCTGAACTGATGTTGCTGCATTGCTGCAGCTCTGTGTCCCCCAGTGCCACTGAGGACACACATCAGTGCTGCCCAAAACGTGTCACACCAACCCCACCCCCAGCAGGACCAGGCTCCTCTGAAGTGTCTTCCATCAATGCCTTTGGTCATTGCCAGACTTGGACAAAATCTGAGAGGAGACAATTCATGTCCACTTCCTCCCTGTTCCTGACGTGCTTCCCAGTTTGGCACAGAGGGACTCACCTGGAATGTGGAAGTCACCTGTTCCCCAGCCATGACATATCCCATGTCCAGCACTCCTTCCACAGAGCAGACAGTGCCTGGCACCACCCCGTGCCCAGACAGGCTCAGGCTGAGGGTGGAATTGGCCACCCTGATGTCCAGGGTCTCACAGAACTGTCAGGAGGAATGTCTGGGTTATTCCATCTGCTGAAGGAAAGCCCCCACCCCTCCAACAGACCCCCTCCCACAAATGGGCCATTACAGAACTCCTGGGGTGAGTGCACAGACACTAAACCCAAATGTTGGGAGGGGCAGCAAAGGTTTTCTCATTATTTAGAGTCTCATCCTGGTTGGTAACACGTGAGTTACACACCCCTCATATCTCTCTCCTCCTTCCCCCCATTGCAGTTGTATCTCCTACTCACCCATTTATCCTCCTCTGGACAAAAGGAGATGACCAGGGCTTTACTTTCACCTGGCTCAAGCATTCTAACTGCTCTCACCAACAGGAAGGGGCCGTTGGGATTCAGAGCTGAGAATCCCAGCTAAAAGGGTGCAACTCAAGGAAAAACATTCATAAAGATTGAGCAAAAATATGTAAGAACAGACTCTACACATTGCCTATGTGTCTTCAGTCTGAACTAACCATCTCTGAGCTTCTGAGAGATCAGTAACTCAGAGAAGATGAAGCTGATGCTTCAGTGTCCAACAGGTCCCCTGCAGAGGAAGAGGATGAGGCTGGATGGCAGGGGGGCTCCATGTCCCACACAAGGATACCCCCACCCTCCCTGGGGAGATGTTCTGCAGGGTGATTCGCTTCATGGTCCTGTGGCCTGTCAGGAATGAAAACAGCTCCAGAAGTGATGATGCTCAGTCCTGCCCTCCCATTCCTCCTCTCACTCCTGCTCCTCCCCGGGCCAGACACTCATTCCCTGTCCTTGGCTGAGGCACCAGGCAAAGCTCACCAAAATGCTTTCAAAGTTGTTGAGCTTCCAATTCCCTGCCTGAGACCAAGGCTGCTGTTTCCTGGGCCTCAGCTGCCCAGACAGGCTCCTCATTTTCCACCCAAGTGCCCACTAAGGGCTAATTTCTATCCTGACTTTCAAAAACCCAAAACTATGCTCAGAGGACCCTCCTGTCAGACAGAACCCTCTCAGCACTGGAATTCAGCCTCCATACCTATGGCAATGGCTCCAAAACCGACCGTGTTGTCCCCGCTGTCTGAAGTGACCAGAACAGGAGGGGCCACAGCTGGACAGTGCAGCTCCAGGTACAACGTGTTGTAAGGGCTGGAGAGAGAGGAAAGGGAGCCAGGGAGTAGAAGGGCAGAGCTCTTGGATGGCTGAGAAATAAGAACTACTGCCAGAAATCAGCTCATCTCCCAGGCTGTGACTGCAGGGCTGTGACAGCACCACACGTGACTGGTGCTCACTCTGTGCCCAAGTAGAGCCATGAACTATCTGGCTTCAAGTTCTCACACAATTATTCTTTGAGCTGCTTTGATATTTGTGTCTTTGATTCTTATCCAACTGGTGGGCTGTGAGCACGAGCTTCTACCACTGAGCTATGAAGTCATCAAGATCAGAAAACAAACTTCTCCCCCAAGGGAATAAATCACCACCATTTCCCCCCAGCATTTCTGGACTATCAGTTGCAATACCTGCAGCTCAGGTGTCCAGAGCCCTTCTCTCCAGCAGCCTGTCCACTTGCAACAAAGCAAGGAATGATGTATTTCTTAAAACTCCCACTGAAACTCCTCATCAGGGAGGCCTGGGCTGCCCTGTAAGCATCAGAACTAGAGAATCCACGAATAAGAATCATCTCAGTGAGTGAGAGAGCAAGAAAAACATCAAATAAATATCTACTGAGCTGTTTGTGATTATTGTTTCTTAGTCACACATTCAAAATTGGATGTAACAGTGAAACCAAATGACTGTCAGTAATGGACCCACCCTACAAAGTGGTTGGCTTTTGCTGCCAAAAGAGAATAAAAACTATAAACTCAGATAGCAGATGTTATACTAAAGGTTGCAAAATCCTCAATACAGTTTCCTTTGCTTGAATACATCAAGTATTCCAGTGTCTTCCAGTCCTTCTATGTCACCTCAATGACATGGAAACACACAGGATCACATCCCTCTAGTCCAATATGTGAGCAATACTTTTAAACAGGAATTTTGTTTTATGACCTCTACTGAAAGTATTTAAAAACTATAATTATTGGATTGCAATCAACAGGGGATTTTAGTCAAAAATATCAACACATCCAGTACAGCCAAATCCCTGGTGCTTCAGTATGTATTTACTTCCAAATTCCTCAGATTAGGCAGAAATGTGGCTCTGACAAGTTGAATTATTTGCTGAACCAGGGACTTCAAGTATCAGATTTTGCATCTAAGAACCCAAATTTGCAGGCAGCACATGCTGCCAGTGCTCACTGAGGTGCACACCCGGGACAGTGACTGTCCCAGAGCACATTTCCCAGCAGCATTTCTCTGATGGAGATGACTGTGACTGATGGCACGGGCTCTGCAAACCCTCCACTAAACCCAGCAGTGCTCCAGGCTGCATTTGGGCCATCAGATGGCTCTGTGAGGTCTGTTCACAGAAGGAGTACTGGTGGCAGTTTCTGTGGGTCACTCAGTCCAGCTCTGCAGTTGCCCTTTAAATAAACCCTGGTAGGCTCAGCCCAATCCACGCTCAGCCCCAGCTCCTGCTCCCTGACAGATTCTTTGAAGTCTTCAATCCTTCTGATGCATAAAGGGATTCTTTGCCTCACATGAGAGGGTACAGCTGTGTGGCTCTCAAGCAGCACTAATTTTGGAAACAGCCTCTGCAACACAGCTAAAGCTGCTCCCTCTCCAGTTTGCTTTCTTGTCTACCTACAGCTTTAGTAGATTTATTAAACTACTTATAAAGAGAATGTTGTCTGTGTAGTACAAGATGCTTTTGCTGACTTACTCAGGCTTTAACTCTTCAGGTTTTGGCTCTCCAGTCAGGCTTTTCCTGCCTCCATTATCCCCAGGTTGTTTGGGGATGGAAATGCTCAGTTTCTTTCCCTCTCTCTCTTCATTTTTCTTCTCTTTGTCCATCAGACCCTGAGGGTCATCACTGGGAATCTGGGAATCACGAGTTAACAAAGACACAGCCCAAGGCCACAGAGCCAAGGAGGTGACAGAGGGCACAGAACAAGGGACAGCAGGACTATGGTGACAGCCCACAGACATGGTAGATTTACAGACATTTCCAATAATGTAAAATTAAGTTAAAATGGACATATTTTACCCACTCTTAAGAGAGGAGTTCTGTATCTTATGGGAATTTTACCCATTTATCTCATAACTAAAGACAACCACAGGGGGTCACAAAAGAACTGACCCAAGGGTTGCACATAAAGCCCCAGGATGCTGTAAATCTGCAAGCAGTGTAGAAGCCTTTTTTTTTTTTTTTTTTTTTTTTAAGAGCATTGCAGTTGGCATTTGCCATAAAATCCTCTAGGAATGCTTTGGAAATGGTTAGCAGGAAATGAAATTGCTGCTCAGTGACCTGGCTGCACGTTCAGTGCCACAGCACAGTCCCACCCTCGTCCTCTGCAGGCAGGTCCTGCCCGGACCACGAGCCTGGGCCTCATTAATATGCAAATAATTTTATGATAAAAATACCACCCAGAGAAACAAATCTCTGGAAGTGCCAGACCAGCAGCATGTGCTGTTCTTAGCATTCCTTACTTGAATTCCTGCCTCTGGCACAGCTGCTCTGCTCAGCCTCCGAGCTGCCTCCTCCCTGACGAGCTGCTCCGGCAGCGCGGGGCTGAAGGACACTCGGATGGAGCTTTTCTGGGAATGGGAGAGCACAGCAGGGGTGGGGGCACAGCCCAGCCCTCACCACAGAGCCCCACAGAGCACACACACAGCACAACAGTCACACACAAAATACACTCTTCCCCCTGGGTGAATCAGAGGATCCTTGGGATCAGGTCACTCACAGCTTTTTTGGGAGTCCAGGATGTCACAGTGGGCTGGGTTTACATGACCAGTACCTTTGATATTTAAACATTCTTCAAATAAATCCCAGTGACAAGACTGGGGAAATGTGAACACTCCCATAAAGCATTAGCCAGATTTGGTGGTTCACTCTTGGGTCTGATTTAAAACATTATTTCAAACAATACAAAATATTCCAGCTATTCTAATAATAATTCATGTTTTGAGCTTCATTTATGAGTGACAGCCCTTGTGGAGATGTGATGATCAAAGATTTGGCAGAGCACTTGACATTTAAAGTGAATTTACCTGCCCAGGCAGCACAGTTCCCACAGAAGGTGTAATTGTCACGGGACAATCCTCTGGCACATGGAATTCAAAGGAAGTGGGTCCAACTGGGGCAGGTTCCCCCGTGCCAATCCGAGGGACAGCGTGGATGAGGCTGTTCCCACTCACGTGGGGATTCAGCACGTCCAGGGTGGCTTCAGACACAGAGTTCAGAGCTGTTGCAGCAAACTGAACCAAGGAATGAGACAATTCAAGAGGTGGGTGGACTCCAACTGCTTTGCATGACAGCTTGAATTGTCTAAAAATAAACACATGATAAATTGTCTCAGCATAAAATAGTGTCTTAATCAGCCCGGAAAATAGGGAGCTAATCCTGTAGTCCCTATTTAAGCAGAATTTCAAGCTTGCAATGGGAATTTTGCCTAAAGATGAACAATAATACTATCTATTTTTAATGCACAATTGGCCAGAGTCCCTGCTTGAATTCTTCCTCTGTGAACTTCTGGAAACACATCCAGTCAAATCAAAGTTTATGCCATAGTTATTGCAGCAGCACGAGCTTAATGCACGAAGCATTTGTACAAAACAGAATTCCTTCAGTGGTTCTGCAGGTTGGGCTGACCTGGGAGCTTGGAAATTGGACAAGGATAAACTTGAGGAGGTGTAGGGAAAGCCACCTCAGTAAAGACAAATGTGTCAGCCAAGGAGGAAACCAACAGGCACCGAGCAACTGGAGAATTCCCACTGCTTATCCCAGACTTTCCTCCTCAAAGCAGGCAGGGCTCTAATTTCTGGAGCAGCTTAACGGTGGAAATCCATTGTGATTTAGATTTCCACATCACCTGTATTCAGTCTCTTCACATACCTGTTAATCTCTGTTGTGCAGGTGAGGTCAAAGCTGTACTCTTTTGCCTTGGTAGCTTTAAAGATTATGTCCAATGTCAGGCTCTCCAGGGGAAGAATAACTCCAAATCCATCGTTGGGTTGAACTTCAACAAACTTCAAAATGGCAGAATAAGAAGTTATTAGTTAAATTATCAGTTTATTAATAAATTAAAATGAGACATTACTGGTAAGATTAAGAAAATTTTGTTACTATATGTGGAAGTGGCAAGAAAAGAGAAACCTTCTAGAGAGAAGCTTTGATCTGAGTTCCTGATGAATCTGATTGAAATGCAGATTTCTCATCTCAGTAACTCAAAAGGGATTAAATCCATTAACTCAAGACTTCAGGAGAATCCCTTCCCCAGCTTCTTCCCATCTATGGTAATCACCCTTCTCTAGTGTTTATTTACTCTTCAGAGACAACTGAATGAAATCTGATAAAAATCTCAGCAGTTCCTCCTGTCTGTAAGAGCTGATCCCTGTTTGAGGAGCAGATTCCCCAGTGACAGGGCCAGTTTAATTCCCACACTTGTACAGTGGTTTGTGTTTGAGTTGATGATGATTCAAGAATGTCTCCCCATCACACTTTAAGCTCACCAGGAAACACACACTGTGAAGCAAAGCTTTCACAGAGCTGAAGTTAACAATTTCCTTCAGTTCCCTCCTTGATTTTAATCCCTAAACCAGCAGAGAACAGGAGAATGCCTAATTAAATGTCAGGTTCCTCTAACTCTGATGCCAATGTGCCAAACCATTTCACACTGTGATCATCCTGCTATTATGGAGCTTGAACAGCCAACTTTGTGCAAAAAATACTTCAGCAGACCCAGCCCACACGAACCCAGCAGCTCCTGTGATTAATTTGGCTTCCACATCCACTTACAGTCAGTCAGAAAGTGCCCAGGAGTGGCTCAGGATTGTTCCCAAGGGGTGGTCTGGGCATGGCTTAAAAGCCATCCTGCTTTAAAGACAAAGCCTTTGGGCATTTGGGTGCCAGTTGGGCACATTCCTCAGCCTCAAGGGCACAGCCACATCCCCAGGCCTGTTCTACATGTGCCCCATGAGCACCAGGTGCTCTGTTAGGAGCCTTCTTGGTGTGAAAAACCAGATGTTCTAGTAAAGCAACAGTCAAACCTCCTCCCAGGTGTTTACACTGCTTGGAAAAGGCAGGGGTGTAACACAGTGGGATTCACCCAAACCAGCCCAGAACCAGCCCAGGGGTTTCCATGGTGTTTGCACCCACCAGTCCTGATTTATTTACTCTCCCATTGACACACGTTCCCAGGATCCTGAAATCTCTTTGACAGCAGAGGAGGAGTGTGTGGGATAAACACATACCTCTGGCAGCCCCACAAATCCAAACTCCTGTGGCAAGATGCATTTGTTTGTCACTGTGACATTGGCCTGCACAGCTTCATAGATGGTGCAGTGCCCAAAGTTGATCTCTGCTGGACTGATTTCCAGATCAGAAGTAGAGACAATGGCATGGACAGTAAAATTGACTGTTCTAGCCTGAAACAAATGCAAGAGCACAAGATGAAAACCTCCACCTGTGGGGTGTAAGGACAGGATTTAAGTGAAATGTCATCCAAAAGGATAACTGCAAAACAGTTCTTCTGCTCTGTTCCTTGCCAGTGCCAAGTGAGAGGAGCACTGACAAGGCAGGATTTGACTTTCTGTGTTGCAACCACGTGACAAGAAGCCACTATCAAATCTCTTTTAGCACTTTGAGCATCTTTTACTGTTATCAAACTTCAAGTAGTAAAGAACCAATGTAAGGTTAGGTAGGGTTAAGTGACCCTTCACTAGAATAATTGACATTCACTGCCAGCCTGACAAGCAGCATCACAAACAGCACCTTGTCCACGATCACTATTGTCACTGGGACCTCCAGGATTCTTGTCTCTGCATCAAAATAGTTCCCTGCATCTTCAGGAAGAGACTGCCTGAAAACCCAAAAGTACAGTCAGTGTCATTAAAATATTGTGGTTATTTTCTCACTAAGGGGAATAAGAAACTTTTGATGGATTATTTCTCAACAGAAAGGAAAACAAACCCAAACCTGTTACTTAAGGTCTAAAAGTTTTATTATTCACAATTTTTAATCTTAGCTTAATCTTAATTTAATCCTACTCAAATCCTCCTGTGTAGGGAAGTCTAATTAAAATCTTGCATGGAAGATATGTGCAAGCATTAAGGAAAGTGAAAGAAGAATAGTAGAAGAAAATTCCAATCAAAAATTAGTGAGCTCTGAAGTCCCACCTTCTGACCAAGACAATGAGGATGCAGTCAGGTCAGGAATGCTCTGGACTTGTCCCAGATTTCCTACAGACTGGCACCCACACTGAGCAGGAGTGCAGGGGCTGAAAGGTGGCTGCCAGGGACATCAGATGGATTGACCTTGTACAGTAACACTGGGGTTTTTTGATTTTAAAGACAGGATTTTGGACATACAGGATTTTAAAGGAGGTCACTGAGGTCAGCATCCATTTATCCTTTTTTTTTAAAAAGCCATCCAGTCATTTAAAATTCTGAAAAATTAAAAGCTTACTCTCTAATCAGAATATAAAGCCTCTGCATCTTTGCTGCAGGCTCAGGGTGTGCCCAGCCCAAGCAGGCAGGGTTTCCTGTGGACAATGCTGCCAGTGACCAGCCTGGCTGAGGCACAGCCACTTGTACAGCCCAGAGAAATAAAGGGAGCTCATTTGGAGCCCAGCAGGGCCTGGTTACAGACCAGAGCAGGAGGTTCTAAGGAACATGCAGGTTTTCTGTAGGTGAAGCATCTTGCTCTCACAAGCTCCATTTCAGAGCTCCAAGCCAAGACAATACAAACCTGGGGCATTTTTAGCTCTGCTGCTCTATTTATAGTGACTCACAGCACCAGAGTGAGTTGTTTCCTGTTCTTGGGTCTCCACAATGCTCATGTTCTACTACTACTCATGGAATTACATGCAATTCTTTGATGTATTGTTAAAGAATAGGTAATGAATAAAAATAACACCCACTCATCACCATGGTGATCCAAAATCTCGCTGCTGTTATTTTGCAATAAGGGTGATGTTCAAAGGTATTGGTAAATTATTTACAGATGGGAACTGGGGTTAAATACCAGCTTCCACTTTGTCACGGGGCATTGGAAGAGCAGGAGAAATCAACCTATTTCAAAATAATCCAGAGGGGGGGAAAATAATCGTGACTGTACAGACACAGGAGTGGACTCTCAATTAGCTGCTGTGCCCTGGGGAAAAGGGCCTGGAATCCTTCAGACAGTTCTCTGAAATGGCATGGAACTTGCCTAAACAGAAAATGCTGGCTTCAAACCCCCAGAGAGGTGAGTATTGGAACACCTGCCTGAGCAGGTCCCTGTGCACAGAACACTGGGGAGAACTTCCCAAGCCTCCAGCCAGCTGTGTGCTGCTGGCACTGCTGAGTGGGGGTTTCTCTCTACTTTGGTGTCACTTTTAATGCAGCTGTTCTATTAATAGAGCTCATAATGCCAAATCACTGAGGAGGCCTCACGGAAATGTGTCACTGGCTCAGTCCTTCCCCAGCTCATCGTGCTCCCCACGCACGCACTTCCTCCCTGCATTAGGTCTTTAACTGATCTGTCCCCTCAAACAGCCAGATACTTATTTTGTGTGTCAGAAATGCCTTAATCTCATCAAATCTCCTTTCTGAAGCTTCTCTGTTTTTTAAAGGAAGATTAAGGTTCTAAATCCAAGCCCTGGTTCTATCCACTCCGAGGGGGTAACGGTGCTTAGAGCAGATGAAGTTGAGGAACTCAAATATGTCATCATGTTACAGTTGTTGTAATCTGATGGGATTTGAGATGTTGGGAGAACTGTAAATACTTTTAGTTCTTTGAATACTAACCTGGTGAAAATTTTGAAATCAGTGATTAGACTCTCAATGCAGAACCCAGAAATGCTGAGCACATCACTGAGAATCCAAAATACATCAATGGGACTGGAAAACCTACATCAAAGCAGCAGCAGGTTTGCAGCAGCAATCACTGCCAAAGCTGCTGAAGTATTTGGCTGTACACCAGAATTAATTCCATTTTTCATTTACATTTCTATGTGAAAAGAAATGTCCCACTAAATTCTTTAGGATGGCAATGATGAGGTAAATAAAATTAAAAGTGGTTAACAAAAGCTCTTGTCTTTAAATTTTTAAAAACTGGAATTCCTTGTTTCCTGTCACTGAGTGATGGCTGTATATGTAGATGTGCCATGAAATGGAGAAGAGAAACTTGCTGGGATAAAGCTTTTAGCATTAGGAGATGTTACATAAAACGTCACGTGAAATTCAAGATCAATACCTTCATCTTTTGGAGTAAAATGTGCATGGGGAGGAGAGAGATGGACAGGAAGCCCAACCATTCTTACCTTAATTAGCAAGCACAGGAGTTGCTGTCCAGAAATTATTTAACCAGTGATCCATGAAGCAGCCACCTGCCTCAATAAGCTCTCTCCTGGCTCAGAATAACTTCCCACAGAAGCAGGAGCAGCCCACCAGGAATGCGACTGCTCCGCTTCTCCCACTGCTGCCCCCCAGGGGAGGCACTGCCTCCCGGGATGGGAGCCAAGCTCATTTCCTCCCGGAGCATCTGGCAGCTTTTGGGGGCAGAGAGGGGAGCCCAGGCCTGCAGTGACCCAGCAGTGGGAGTCCAGCCTGCTCAGGGGGAAGGGACAGCTACTCTGCTCAGCTTTGCCACTGGCACCGCCTGAAACCCGGGAAGGTTCCTGTTGGGGTTGGTGTTGGTTACCTGGGCAGGAACTTGAGCTGTGCACTGAAGGCTGACTGAGCCTGGATGTAGCCTGTCCTTGGGAGCAGCTCCAGGTGCTTGCTCAGTTCTTTGCACACTTCAAACTTGAAATGCAGCGTGGTGCTTGCTCTGCAAACAGATCAGACGTACCTGGGGGGCTCTGGGGCCACCTCAGCAACACCCCCTGCATCTCCACACTGTGATCAGAACAATCCCAAGCTCCCTTTGAAAATGAAGGGCATGGAAAACTGCTACAGCAAGTTCACATAGTCGTGTTTCTCTTTTAAGTAGGGAAAACAAGGTTTGGGAAGTACTGTAACAAAGCCAGCTGCAAACAGCACACACAGCTGATCCAAACTGAACCATCACAGCTCAGCACAGTGGTAACTCAGGTCAGGGGGGAGTCAAAGCCAAGTTACTGTGAAATATCAGCTAATTATTTGCTCCTAACACACACTGGCTCTATCTGGATCAACAGGATGACTGGAACCCTGGTGACTCCTTTAAACAGATGTGAATTCACGGATCTCTTGTAACCTCTCCTTTAACAGCAGAGATCCTGCAGGGCTGGAAGTCACAGCATGAGCTGGTCCTGCCAGCTCCTCTGCTAAACCTGGGGATCAATTTGCCCCAGCAGTGGCACACTGGAAGCAGGAAACCTCTCCCTGTTTCCTGAATCGTGGCTGTATCCCAGCCCAGCGACAGCCACGGCCCAGCCCCTGTTTGGAATTTGATGCCTAAGTGCAAAATTGCCGAGCAATTTACAAATATTCCAGCCTGTCATTCTCCTTCCCTGGACTGCTTTCCAAGCTGTCAGGCCAGATGGTCTCCTCTAAATCAACAGCTCCAGCATGTGGGACTGGGAGCCTGCAATGATTTCTGACTGTTGACAATCTAAGAGAATTATATACTACTTCATTAAATCAGTGCAGATTATAACCTGCCGAAGAAATTACTTTTCAAAGTGATTTCTATTGAACAGGATTCTGATAAGGCACTTTCACCCTTTGTGCTGCTTGATTACTGGGGTCTATATGACCAGAGAAAAAAGCCCTAAAAGCCCAGAACAAAACCAGTATTAACAAATAATTTGCAATCCACCAGAGCTTGCTGGGGCACTCCAGTGCCAGAGGTATCTGAGTCCCTTGGAAACTTCATCTTCCAGTTCTGCCATGGATGACAATGTTACAGACAGTGAGATCCAGGCAGGAACCTCCTCCTGGTGCCACAGCAAAGTGTCAACGGCTACGAGAGGGAGGAACTCCTCAGGCCCAACAGAACGATGAAATCTGCCCACTTTTGCAGGATAAAAAGTTGATACATGACATTTCTGCACATAAAGTACATGGAATTTCATCCCAGCTGACTGTACAACAGACAATGTTATACACATACTGTTTGTGTGACTGTACAACAGACAGTCTTTCCTAATGAGGGAGAACTGGGTGATAAATCAAAGCCTTGACTTGCCAAGGTGCCCAGGACAGGATACTACATATTAAATGCTCTTCATTTAGTGAAACTTGGCACAGGATCAGCAGGATTTTTGCCTCAGTTAAGAAGTTTTGCCCTAAGCAATTTGACAGCTTCTATCTTTGGGATCCCCTCGAAATCTTCGGTTTTATTAGGAGAGTATTCTGCTTCTACACTTATAAGTTTTATCCCTGGGTTATCTAGACCAAGTAAAATCACTTACATAACAACCTGTGCTTGTCATATCTGTAAGCTGAATTTCTGAGATAACAGCTTTACTCATTTCTTTCCAACTGTGAAGAATCTCTGCAGTCTGTAATTCTGGTAAGAGGTTTAGCATGGATGCCTTCCCACAGAACCGATCTCTCCCCCACCCTCCCACAAACCCACCCCAAGCCTATTGAAATAGACTCTAAGAAATGCAAATTGTTAAAATAAGAATTCCACAGTGACTGTGCTGGGCTGGGGGAAGACACCCAGCACCTGAAGACAAAGAAATGTTCATGTAACCACTCTAATAATCTCTGGAAGCCAAGGAGCTGGAACATTCTCTTTGTATCACAGTGCAAACAGAACCAGCCCTCAGACATGACTGGCTTGGGCTCAGAGACACTCAGATATTTTCCCCCTGTAAGGCAGTATTTGGTCACTGTCTAACCAGGGGTTCTGTCAGTCCAGGGCACTGCTGAAGGCCTGTAGGGGTCAGGAAAAGCTGAACCCTTCCCATTTTAGAGTAAATGCAAAAGGACTGACATGATTTATCCAACATCGCATCCCAAGCCTGGAAAGACTCTCAGTCTCCTAAGGCTCTCAGGGACTTTAATTAAGGGTAAAATAGCTGAGAAACAACAAAATAGTACTTTATAAAATTTCCTGACTGACTCAACTATACCCAAAGTGCACTTAGTTTTAGACACATTTATCTCCCTAATGTTTAGGGAGCAAATTCCACGTGATGGGACTGTGGGGCTGCTATTCCCTGGGGACTTCACAGCTACACCACAGAACAGGAACAACACAGGGAATCCTATAGGGGTGGGAAGGTGTGTATTGACTCCATAGCTACGGCTGGTCTCGGGAATCTGGGATAGCAGGACAGCAAAGTGCAATCTCCAGCAGTGTGGGACTCAGAGGGCTGTGCCCCTGGAATGCCAAGGCCATGCCCAGGCACTCACCTGCTCCGCAGGGTCACACAGTCCTGGTACAGCCGGTCGTACAGGCAGATCCTGAGGTCCACGTCGGGGTTGGGCACCCAGAGGGGCACGTCCACGGACACCCCCACGGCACTGAAGCACAGCTGGCAGGGCACAGACCACAGTGGGGTTAGTTCTGGGAGCCCCAGATCCTCACTGACCTACACACAGCTACAAACCACAGCTGAGCAAAATACTCTGTTATTCATATTGCAACAGGTTCTTTAATGAGGCACATCTACAGAAATCATCTGAAAAGGAAACCTGAGATGGGAGGGTGTCCAGCAGAAAAAAGGAATTATAGTTTGGTTTGGACTCTTTGACAAAGAACATGAAGGGAGAGCATCTGCCCTGGATACTGAAATGTTTGAAGTGCACTTAGCTGGAGTGAACTGGCCATAATCCAGCACCCCTGGGACTGCAGCTCCTTCAGCCAGCAAAGCAGTGCAGTGACAGCAGCCCAGGGCTGGGCTTACTGAGTGCCCACAGAGCCCAGACCTGCACAACGTGAGCCTGGAGGAGGAGGTGCCCATGGGAGCCTCAGCAGGAATCTGCAGCTCCTTCTGCAGACTGAGGGGAGAGCCAAGGTTGGCTACTGAGCTGCTGGGAAGTTTGTCTTTATTTTTTGGCAAGCTTCTGTGAACTGTTCCAAGCAGAATTTGGCTTCCAATGAAACTTAGAATCAAAATATGATGAAGTGGTAACTAAAGTTGTCATCTCTTCCAGCTTTCACACATCAGCTTCACTACTGCCTGCTAAATAATTCCAATATACCAGAAAGAAAATAAACTACATGTATTGGGAATAGGGGAGAACACTTCCACATTTGTTTCCAGGACATGAGGTGTTTTCCAATATGATGTCTGATAAAATGGGAATATCAGGATTATTTGCATAGAAATTTAAGAAATGAGGAGGTATCATGAGCATCCTGCATCAGAAAGAAGGGTAGGACTTACAAAGTTACCTCCCATCAAACCACATATTACATAATTCCTGGGAAAAGCACAGATCAGAAGATTTTCAACTCTTTTCACACAGTGTTTTGAAGCAAGTCTTTCACAAAATCACTCACTGGTTTGCAGTCTGGGTTGTCAAACACGATCACAAACTCTGCCCTCACGTCCCCAGGGACAGCTGGGACAAACAGCACCGGGACTTTCACCGAGCTGAAGGGTCCAACCTCCCCCTCAGTGACCTGAACAACAAGGACATGCCTTTAATGAACATGGAGAAATTGAAACAAGGAGGCTGTGCATGCTCACACTATACACACACCTTCCTACACCCAGTTTGTAACTAAACTGAACACACTGTGCACAGAAAACATGGGGATCAGAAGATTGTGTAATATGGTTCAGATCTGACCTTTCCCAGACATTCCTCCTGCCCCATCTTGTGTGCTGTCACCACACTTGGTTTAACCACAGAACCACACAGCAGAAAACCAGAGTTAAATTGTGGGAAATGTGGAAGTAAACAGGATCTTTCAGCTCAAAGAAGTCTTTACAGATCCAAAGCAAGGGGAAATGTGTCCTGGGATTTCACTGTAAAAATTCACTGTGATGGAGTGAGGTCCAGTGGGCTTGAAATGACCATGACCTTCAGCATTTCTCACCAGAGCAATTTATCTGATGGAGGCTTAGACTAGTGAAATCTTGTCTGAATCTCAGGACATTCATTACCTTTCCAAGCATAATTTCAACTGGTGTTTCTTCAGGAGACAGTTCCACTGAATCCCGTGCATTGTCTGTGTCCAGGTCTGATCTCACACTCAACACTTCTTGATCAAGTTGTTCTGGGGGGAAAATAAAACAAACACAAAACACAACAAAATGCTGGATGTTTGCATCAATTCACCAAGAAAAATATCCAACAGAGTAGAAGTACATTCCTTGGGGTCAATATTGCAAATCCAGGATTGTACAGCAGTGATGGGGAAATAGGAATGTCTAGAAGGAAATGTCTGCTTGGCCATCCAGCTTTAGTCTAGTCTGGAATTCCACCTTGGACCTTTCATTACAGAACAACTGTTAATGTTTCAGTGAGTTAAAAGATGGAGATGTTACATCCAGAAATGCAAACTCAGATGGAAGTGTGAACTGGCTTCAAGAGCAGTTTTAGTGGGACAAAGCAATGCAGCCAGGAAGACCTGGAAAAACCACCCACAACCTTTGCATGGAACTTTTGGCTTCCTGAAACTGGAATGCTCAATATTGGGAAGAAATGTTAAAGAACACAGATAATAAAGAAATTAAGAATGTCTTTCTTCTACAAGATTGGATTTTATTAAGCACATAGTAAACATTAGGAATGAGATGGAAAATGTCTGAGGAGGTTCATCTTTCTGCTTCCTTGTTCCTAGAATTACAGACTGTAAAAATAAACCTGTCATGTGGATTGCTATTCTGAGAAGTGGGGATTCAGTTGCTGAGACAAGGATGATGTTAACAATTTTGCAATTTCTGAGGCTGGTTGGGTTCTGTGTTCTGGGACTGAATTCTTGATCACTAATGAGAAGTGAGGATCTCTGCTGCTTTTGATATAATGGTGTCAGGACATTATTTTTAGTCATCTTCTGTGAGGCAACACACAAAGAAATATAACGTTACTACCAGAATGATGAACTACTTATTTACTGAGTAACTTTGCAAACAGAACTGCAGAGTTCATTCCAGGAAACTGCAGATGGACAATGCCTGGCCTGGGAAGCTGCAGGGCCAGTGTCCCAAACCAGTCCCCTCACCTGTGGCACTGCTGCTCTGGGGTCCCTGTGGCTCCTGGGCTGCACAGGGGGTCACATCCTCGCCGGGCTCAGCACAAATCCGGACCTGCTTTCCCAGCCCAGCTGTCCCAGGACTGCTGCTCCCCTCCTCTTCAGGGTCACAGCCACTGGAATGTCGAGGGACCTATTGGAAAACACGTATTTTCTCCTGTGGTTGTTTCTTTAAGTTGCACCTGCTCCAATTTAACAAGCTGTTGCAAGTCAGACTTGTTCTTTCTTGCAACTGTTGCATGTTATAGACGGAGAAATATGCTGCACTTTCCAAGAACTGCACGTGCTTTTAGAGCTTTATCAATGAACAGATTTGATTTTTGCTGGCTGCCCCAAGCAGGTAAATAACATAACAGGAGCAATACAATACACTGTCAGTTATTTTGCAAATGACAGAACTAACATTTTTCCAGTGGAAACACAGGCAGTTCTATGTCAAAACTAAGTCTGCTGAAACTAGACTTCTCCTCATCACACCCCTTACTTTACTGCTAGTTTTGCACCAGTCAGCATTTTTCTGAAGTCCAGGAGTTGGGATTTTTAACTACTTTGTCAGAATCTCCTCTTTTAACTATTTTTTCATAATTGTCACGAATGTGGAGAAAATAGGAACCACGCCATAAATTACTAAAATACTTAAAAAATTAGCATTGTTGTTTTCCCCTCTCCTCACAAAATAACAGTTTTTAATTTTATCTTCTGATATTTGGGTCTAACAGATTATAATTGTACCAACTCAAATATACTACAGTTGGGCCGGATGATTTTCCGAGTCCCTTCCGGCCTGAGCTGCTCTGTGACCCTGTGCAGCTCCACCACACCCCACAAAACAGTTTCTGCTCATTCAGGAAATGTTTTTGAACCCACCATCCTTCCAGGGGCAGGTTTTACTGTCGCTCTGTGTGTGCTCCTGTCCCCTGCTGACGCCTGAACTCTGAATCTGGTGCCCAGAGCTCCGCTGTTTGTCAGGCTGATGGGCCGGGAAATCGTCTCTCCCACCACGTGGCTGCCGAAGTCAATGAGCTCTTTATCCAGAGCCAGCTGTGAGAAGATAAACCATTAATTACTCCTGTCCTACATAGCCAGGAATGTCAATTAAACGAGCACCCGCCTTTTCTGATAATAATTATATTATCCACAAGCTTCCCAGAGTCACTCACAACGCAGCTCTTGACTGTACATTGCAGTGGGACAGAAAAGGAACCTGTCTGTGCCACAAACATGACTTCTCCTGCCAGACTTTCATTTATCTAGAAAACAACAACAAAAAAACCCCCATAAATAATTCCCAAAGGTTTAGCCTATGTAGTGGGATGAAAAGCATTTTCATTCATTCTTTGAGTACCATGTTAAAATGTATTTTTACTGAGTCTACATTTCCAGTGTAAAACAGCCTTTGGTAACAGCCTGGATAACTTGATTATAACTATTTAGAAACTTGTTCTCTTTTGGAGGCATTTTTCCCAAATCTACCCTCAGAATATGCCACATTTCAACTTATCAATGCACACAGTTGTCCATGGACAACAGCAGCTTTTCTAGGATGCAGCTTGTTTCCTTGTTAACAGTTAGGAACTTCACTGAATGATGTTTTTAATCAGTGGGTAACAGTAGGATTCTTCTCACTGTGCACTTACCATTGGCTTGAAGGTTACCACAAATTCACAGGACATTCCAGAAGACATTTTGCCAGGTGGATCAAAACTATGGAGATAATGAACATGAAACTCCAAATTAAAGCTGTGTATCAAACCTCCAGCTCCTGCCCTGGTAACAATGGCAGGTGTTTTTTATTTTTTCCCCCTCCCTCACTTGGACTAATTATCACAAAAGTCAGAATGAGTGACAGGTTAAGGGAGGGCTACAGAACCCTGCTGCAACTGTGAGACTTCCTTTTGTTTATTTATAAACAGTGAGATAAAATTATCAATGTAGTTAAACTGAGATTAATTTGCAGTCTCCCAAGCAGAGACAGTGCTTCATTACATAACCTGTCAGCAGGATTACAGGAATAGATTGATGGGAAAGACCACAAGATTGCAATTCCGGCGCTCTGTGCTCCCAGATTGATTTCCTCTGTTTCCTCAGCTTTTTTCCCTCCCTTTCCTGTCCAATTAAACTGTGTTTAACTCAACCCACGAGTTTTACTTTTTCCCCCCAGTTCTCTCCCCTGTCCCACGGGAGAGGGAAGTGAGGAGCTGCTGTGTGGAGTTTATCAGGGTTCACCCCTGACAAGCAGGAATTCCTATTGCTGCAGAATTGGGTTCCAGCTCCTGCACAGGTACAAAGGGAGAACAAGCAGGATGTTCACAGTTAATTTACTTACTGAACACTGATGAAGTCCTTGAGGCACTCACTGATCCCCACCAGCCTGCAGTAATTAACACTGTAGGAGGCATTGGTCAAAATTATCTTCTTTTTGTAGGTTTGACCAACATCAAAATCCTTGGAATGCCAAACATAGCAGGTGAATGTCAGTCATTACCTCACGTTCATGGTCTAACAGAGTCATTAACAGTTTTGTTAACTAACTGAAATTTTAACTGCATGGGAGCCACCACTTCTTTAAGGACATTATTTTACAGTAATAACACATTTACAAACAATACACAGGTAACAGTCATGCTGCCCTTTAAAAAACACAGAACACAGTCTAACAAGGGGTTTCATCATCTCCTCACCTTTCTGACAGGATTTAAACTCCCCTGAGGACATATTTTATAATTTAGGCCCAAGTAGTAAAACTAAGTAGTTTATTTAATCTGACTATAACTCTACTATGAGATTGTTAGTGAAAAAGGCAGGTGCTGTTCCAAATGTCACATAAAGACATATTAAAGGCTGCAACAGAATTTTGATCAAGACACTGGGATACACCTACAGCAGATCCATGTTTATAATCCCCCAGGGAATGGGCACTGACCTTGAAATGAATGCAGCTGGGCTTGCTGTGGAAAGCACAGCCCCTGTGTTCACGACCAGGCACTGTTTGCTTGGCCAAACTTCCAGTTTGGAATTCCTCCATTTTGTTCTCAGACACCTCTTTTTTCAGTGCCCTGATAGCCAGCTGTGTTGGATCCACCTCTTCCTCGGGTATCTGAGAGGGAACAAGCAGAAAAAACAGCAGGGCTGTGTGTGATCACAGAATCTGCAGCTCAAAGCAGGAGAGTCTGCAAAAGGAAGCTTTCAGTACCTGACCAGCCACTGCCAGGCTCTCTCCAGGTCAAACTCAGCCTCCCAACTCCTCCAGGAACAATTTAATTTATTTTTTATTCTGTGCTGTAGCTTCTCATCACCCAACACTATGACATGGCAGTATCAGCTTTTCTGCACCTTAAGAGTTTGTTTCCCCTCAACTTCTTAAACAAATACTCAGAAAAAAACCCATCTGACTTCTCTGGAATGTTGCAGTTCTGGTCCAGGGCTTCTCCATGCAAGGAAAGGAATATATACTGATATGATTTTTTTTCTGACTGAATTTCAAGTTGTTTTAAACTCAAACAATTAAACATCATGTGATGTGTGTCTTCACAGATCTCTGAACTAAGTATTGTTTTCCCTTTTAGACAATAAACTCCTCCAGAATATTGTCAAACAGTAATGACTGACATCTGAATCTCTGCACCTATGTAATAATGTAAAGGCTGCATTTGAACTGCAAAACAGATAATCAGTGGCTCTAAACAAGGTTCTTTTCTATTTGTAACAAGAGATATCACAACATTTACCTTGTGCAAGTCATATTCCTGGCCCCAAAGTCCTGGGAACTCTGGTTCTAAGAGGGTCTTTTCCTTCTCTTTCTCATCATCCCCACTTTCCCAGAGCACATCCTGGGCTGTGTCCTCAGGATTCCCTCCCTCGGGAGCAGTTCCCTCACCAGCCAAGGAAGGAGGTGATGGAGAGAGCCAGGACTCCTGTGAAAGAACAGAAGTTTGGAGGATACAGTTACCAACAGTTACCAGAGGAGATCTTTTATACAAAAATGATGGGTCTACAAAGCTCAGAGGCCAAAGATCTAAAAATCTGAAGGCAGTTGATTCTTAGGCCTTTGCTTACCTGTGCTGTGGCTCCACCTGCACGTGTGCAGGTCTCCTCCCTGCAGGGCCAGGCTTCCTTTCTCTGCACTGAAGGGTCCTCAACTCTACCCCGAGCCTTAGGTGCCCTAAGACGGGGCTGACTTTCTTTCTGCTTGTGAAAAGAAGCTTCTTCTTTCAGAATTCGAGATACAATCTCAATCTTTCTTGATTTCTGCAGTTCTCTGAAAGCTCTGTAATCCAATGTTGTAAGAAATATTAACCCAACCATGGCTGTTTACTAATAATATTATCTACAGCCCAGTTACTTTTGAGCCTTTGAGCTAAACAGCCACGTTGGGTGCAGTGATCATTTGTGTCAAGACAGCAGATTCAGAAGTTATTTACACATTTTTGCACATGAAATATCCTCAACTGCAGTGTTGTAGAAGGCTAATATAGACTTTCAGAGTGTTCAGGAAAGGCAGGAGGACAATTACTCCAGGTATCCATGGAGGGTCACTGAGTTTCCCTCCTGGAGCAGCTGATCTTTGCACTGCTCACACAACACTCACACACCTTTGGGGCTCTGAACAACAGCCCTAAACCAGTGCTCATGTCCTGCAGGACAGACTGTCCAACTGTCCCACACACAGAGGGAGAGGGAGTTCACTCAGACATGGTCTGTTTTCAGAATCTAACTGAGCTCCACCACATTCCTGAGGAGCCCCAGGAAGCAGGTGACAGTTTGATATGGATATGCCACTTACTGTTCCTCTTTTTCGTGCTTTAGCTGTCGTTTATGGAGGAAAATTTCCTGGACAACATTGCCTCCTTCTGCTAGGATGGCTTCCCTCATTTTCATCTCCTCCTTCTTTGCCTCCAAGGCCTTTGCTTTGTTCAAAACCTGGAGAGTCTGGAGCTTTTCCTGTGAAGTCATACAAACCAGTCACATATTTGATTCACATAATAAAGAATATAAAACAGAGAATCTAGTGTTGGTCCCCTTATCCAAGTATAAATTAGTGGTGGGTGTCTCTGAAGCAGAAGCCAATTGTTTTTTATATTCTCTGTAGTCTGTAGGGCTGCTGAGGTGCAGAAAGCTCTGCCTAGGGCCAGGCTCCTCCTCTACCCTTCCAGCCTGCCCTTGGAATGCTGCTCAATGAAGGAATGTGAAAAGATACAATTCTAAACAAATCAGGATTAAATTAAGATCATTCCCTCAGATTCTCTAGAACATAAATAGAAGAGCAAAGCAGCATAGCTCAGAAATTCCTAATTTACATTATTGAAATTCTAAAATAACTGTTTTTCTTCCATATGTTTTCTCCATGTGGGGTATTTCTGCACTGGGATCCAAATAACTGGAAATCCTTCTGGCTGGATTTGCAGAGGACTTATTTGTAGTATGCATTATTTTCCAGAGAGTTCCCTTCCCAGAACAACTAGACTGTTGACAGAATCAGATCCATCAGCACCAGTGCCAAAACCTGCCCGTACAGATCTCCCTCTCCAATAGTTTAACTGGCCCCAGTCTCACGAGGTTTGGTCAGTGATCTGATCAAAAACCACCCCACAGCTCTGCCAGGAGAACTGCAGTTCCTTGCACTAACCCCCAGCAGTGTCACAAGGCAGTGACTTCACTGCCATCCCAGCCCAGCAGCAGTACCCTGTTGGAAGTGATGCTGGTTTTCAGGGAAAGCACAGCTTGTATCCTTCTCTCCATATGCTCCCGAGTTTTCTCTTCTTCCTTTGCAATTTTGTCATGAATTCTGTAAGCAAAGTAAGATCTTTCAGGCTGACATCCTGGAAAGCTTCTGGCTTTTTTCAGAATGTTTAAGCTGACAAGCAGAAATTGCCAGTGTCACCAGTCATTTTTCTGCAAAGCCTCTGTTTGCTGGGACAGTGGCTCTGGGTGCAGGGGGACAGCCAGAGACTCCCAACACAGCACCAAGTGCCAACAGGCTTTCAAATAGTTTGCTCAACAGCTTTATTTTTTTTTTTAAATTTCAATGTCAATGTTCCATGTCATGACATTCACTAGTTGCTAAAATAAAGTAAGAATTTAGGTGTTCACATAACCAATATCTAAACAATTACATAGTGAACTTTATACAAGCCCAGCACATGTACCCAACCCAGAAACACTAAAAGTTAGAAATATGTGGGCATGAATCAAACCTGGGAGTACTGCAGTTAATATAATGGTAAACTAGAAAAAATTAGTAAGATTGATATATTTGATACATTTGTCAGGAAAAGAAACCTTTTTGTTTGTTCTTCTTAATTAGGACCAATTTGCACATGTCATCTAATGAAAAACAAACCAGCACAGAAACAGCACAATTGTTTCCATCATTTTGTAATTAAGTCCTAATATTTGTATATTAGGATTTATTTGTATATAAGTAAAAATAAGTAACAAATGTTTCTTTAGTAGCAAAAGAATTCAACGTCTCAGTAACTACATAAACACAAACCTATTAAGAGAACATTTAATTCACCATGAAGCAGAGCAGGAATCCAAAGTCAGTCCATTTACCTGAGAGCAAGATGCTTTTTTAATACATTTCTGAGGGGATATAGAACAGCAGAGGGCAAGTTTCAAACCTGGATTCTGGTTATACTGCTTCAAACTACTTCAGCTAATGACACACACACACATAAAGAAGTGCTCCAAATGATTATTAATGCCTACAAGTGGTCAGAGCCCTCTGCATCTCATCAACAAGACAGTCCCTTCCCTCCAGGGAATCTGAAGGCCATACTGGGACAGGGAGTGGGTTTTCTGCTTTGCAGGTCCTTTTGTGCCATGTGAGATGTGAATGTTTCCCCACACTGTACCTGTGGCACAAGATTTCCAGGTGTAGCACAAGATACACCTGGCAGAAAAAGCCTGATTTTTCAGTGCCTGAAGTACTGTAGAGCAGAGAAAGGAGTGAAGCCCAACCTTGCTGTGCTTTGCTTCAGGAAGCAGGCTGCTTTCTCGTGGTTCCTTTTGGCATCCTCAAATATTTTTTTCTTTCTTTCTTCATGTTCTTTCTGGGCTTTCTCCTCTTTTCTGCAAAACACAGGCAAGAGTTGCAGCAGGACTAAACCTTGACTCCAACACAATGACACCTAAGGGTGGGGCTGGGGAGTTTAAGGAAATGAGGACATTAGTCTGCACCCCCCACATTACAAAGATAAACTTCACAAAAGCTACAGACAGGCTGACACAGGTGTCTGCTTTCTCTCCAGGAAATCTCGAAGGGCTTGACCATAAGTTCAGAAGGTCCTGGGACCAACAGCACTGCAGCCACATGCACTTAGTCTGACCTAATAAACTTCATTTCCTTCCACACGAGGCACTCACAGCTCTTGTCATTAACAAGTTTATTCTCAGAGATCAGAAATCTTTACCTGCAGGACTGCAAGGCCGCGGCCAGTTCTTATTTTAACTCCAATTCCTCATTGCTGAACCAACACCCAGCTAAGAAACCCAACAAATCCTAATGTTTGAAGTAGCCCCTGTCAGCTCCTGCAGTGTGAGCTGGCTCACAGTACCCCAGGAAGGCAGCACAGCCTGGCTGAGAGGCCCTTACTGCTCCCGGGAGCGGCGCTTCTTTTCTGCTTGCAGGGCTGTTCTTTTCTCCTTCCGAATCCGCCCTTCCCTCTGCTCCTGGTAGTGCTTCTGGAGCTGCTCCTCCTCTTGCTGAAGTTTGTCACGGATCACCTCGTATTTTCCCTGCTCGATTTCTATCTGCCACATCTCCAGCCTTTTAAAACAAAATGTGAGGTGTTTGCACTGAAATATTGGCACTCTTTCACTTGCTGAAGGTGGTGTGTTGAGTAGGGAAGGCTCTGTGGTGAAAATGAACATCTAGCTGTGTTTTGTTTCATTTTTTTTTTAAATGCATTGTAAATCAAACCCTGTTACTGAAAAGCTGTTTCAGACTAAGGTTCATATAGCACATCCCATTTTAAAGACATCAAAATTACTGGTCAAAAAAAAAAAAGAAGGTAAAAAAATAAACCTCAGGGCTCTATTTCTCACATTTACCCAGAAGAAAATACTAAACCCAAGAAAAATTAGAAAACCAGCTTTTTCTTCAACAGTAAGTAACTTCAGAGACAGGCCATAGCTTTTATCCTTCTATGCTCTGCTGAAGGAATTCAGATGTGACAGGGATGACTACATTAATCTGTTCTGTGTACTGCTAATCACACAATAAACAAGGCAAGCATTTTACAGCTATTACACAACACTGCAGCAAACACACTGTATCCTGGAACCACTTGGCTAATCCCAGCTACAAGCTCGTGCCTGTGTTCTTCCTTTGATGGAGTGGCACCTCTGGTACCAAAATACAAACACACTCACCTGTTGCCTTCTGCAAAGGGCAGTTTCACTCTGCCTTCTACAAGTAAATAATTTATAATGTGTGAACAATCAGTTGCAGGCAGCAATATTAGCTCAGCATGAAAATACACAGCACTGCTACAATGTCTTCCTCTCATTCAATTCCAGTCCTGTCCTTTATGCCCCATAAAAACACTACAAGGCATAAATTAGAAGTCTTTATGCTCATGCAGGGATCAGTATCACAGACAGGTTTACCTGAGTCCAGCTTATTTTCCATTTAAAATGAGACCTGTTTAAGTCCACAACTGATGCACAACTCCAAATAAAATCAGAACTTCATTTTTGTGTGCAAAACTAACTCAGGGCTGAGCCACAGCAAGAAATTTCCTAAGGGATGAACCTCCAGACTCAAAGTTGCTCTCCAGATGCTTTGCCTTGCAATCCATGACCTCCAGTGACGTAGCTCAGTATTTACAAGCAACTTCTGTATTGATTCACTTTTGAATCCGTTCAACAGCACATGAAGAAGGTAATAAATACTGGCTCCCTTCACACCCCTTTCTCATTCCCTCACTCACTTGTCTTGGTTTAGTTTCATATCAATTATCAGCTCTGATTCCTTCTCCCTCTCCAGCTCCGAGCGCAGCCGGCGGCTCACGGCCCCCAGGCGGGACAGGGCTGGGCTGGAAACGTGGAGAAGAAACAATCAGAAAGAGATTTCAACTAATAAAAGTTAAAAAAAGCATAGCTTGGAGGCTGAGGAGTTATGTATTAGAGTGCCATTAATTTATACAGTGTCTTATTTAACCTTTCAGGTGTCCATTCTTCACCCAGAGGCAGAGCTTTCTTCATGCTCTCACACATTGGTTGAAATGAAAAGATGAGAATTTTTTCTTAGCTTAATGCAACTATTAATTTCTCATACTGATAAAAGTAGCATTACTACTGAAGATGAGCTCAGGTGAACCTAGAGAACCCAGACTGATTTTGCTTTTAAAATGGCATCACAATATTCCATGTAATTGTCTATAATGGCAGCATTCCCACACAGTTATTTTTCTTCTGTACCCAGGAAAACCAACAGACTGTGCTACAGGATCCACAGTGACCTGACTACATTGAACACAAACTCCCATCCTCTAAATGAAAGTTGGACCTTCTACCTGCAGTTCTCCTCTAACTCCAGCACTGGGAGTACTAATGGCAGGCAGGATTTCCATTATTGCTAAAACACGATGCCTCTGAGCTTCATAAGCCAGAAATCCATCCAGTCTTCTTTCTCCACTAGTCACTTGCTAAATGCAAGAGATTGAGAGAATTGCTTTTTTTTTACGTATCTAGGCCTCCCAATGTGACCCATCATAAGGATAAACACTCCACACTGCTTCTCTGTCTTTGCTGGGTTTTGTTCCTGTCTCTGAGATCCCACTTGCACCACCCCAGGAGGCTCATTTGCATTCAGCTCCTCAGTTCTGCTTAAGCAGCTCTCCCATTTTGGCAGTTCACCTGCCTTTCTCTCTTTCCCTCAGGGAAGCACTAACCTGGAGATCAGCACAGGTTATAAATGCAGCTGCGAAGTTTGGTCACAATACTCTGGTTCCTGGTACACAAGCCACCCACTGCTTTCTATTTAAACCAAATGTGAAGAGTACAGTAAATTGCCTCCCACTTGAGGGAGCAGCACAAGTGTTTCAGAGCAGCTCCTGTATGCAGAGCTACTCCTGAAAGGCATTCCTGCCTTCCACAACACAACAGGAAAAAGAAATGGCATATATAAGTCTGTACATATGGATATATATATATATATCTAAATCCTGACTGAATTGTCACCATGACAAGAGAAAAAGCCATGACCAAAGAACTGCCACAGCACCCTGATTCATCAGACTGAATAGAAGATTGAGACTCTGGCATAGACAGTTGATAGCAGTGGGCTAGGCTGATTTAATACCTGTTGTTACATCTTAAAATATGCCTCTTTCCTACCCATTCCCAAGCTTCCACCTCTTTCTGCACTGGTCTCATTAACTGCACACAGATGAACACAGTGGATGCCTGTGATCCCTGGTATCCAGAAATACTCTCTACCTACACATTGCCAGCCTCCTTCTCTCTCTCTATTTCCATGTCTACACGATCCAGCTGCTTTGCCAGCATCTTGATCCGCAGCTGACAGGCACACAGCTTCTGTCTGCAAGAAACAAACAGAGCACTCACATTTTCTAAGTTCTTTACTCTCTCCAATGAAACTCTTCCTCCTGAGGGCAAGATTCACAGCTAGGATTCCCACAGGATATGGTTTATAGTTCTATAAACTGTAACACTTATTACTGATACAGTATCCCAGTACTTGTCCGTGGTTTATGCTGAGGGATTATGTTCAGTTAAACACTAACCCGGTTTTTTGGACCACCACTTTCTTCTCCTTGACCATGTCATCAAGCAATTTTATGTTCCTCTGTACAGCTGCTATGTGAATTCTCTCTTCAGCCAGCAGAGCCTGAGTGTTGCTAATGTCACCCAGAGAGTGCTTCAAGCTTTCCCTTGGAATTCAAACACACAATTAACAACGAAACATAATGAAAACCTGAAAAGTTACCTGAGGTTTGTTCCATCCTTGTTTTCTCTTTTATTCTAGCAGAACTGTTACAAATACAACCAGTATAAATAATGAAACACGTGAACCCAAACTGCACAAGAAGTTTGCATGCATGCACTTAAGCCAGGATTTCTAGACTTGGATATCTAATGCTGAACATTTACACCCTCATTTAATACATTAATTATCTGTCTTTGTGTTGAAATGCCTGTGTCTCCTCTTGATCCCAACTAGGGTTTGCAATTCTAATGTTCCTCAACAATAGCTTAGAACTTTAATGGGAACATTCTAAAATAGTTTAAAACTTATTTTATACAGCTGGTCAGTTCAACACGACAAAGGAAATTCCTGTTAGAACTGGAACAAGGTATTTACATGCTGGAATCAGACTGGTCTCCAACATCTCCAGAAGTGTCCTTGGTTCCCATCTTGCCACCACCAAACAACTTTTCTTCCAGCTCCTTTTCTAACAGATATTGAAACAACAGCTTAATAAAGAGACTCTGAACTCTAAAATGCAAATTTTTATACACTTGTTGTCAAGTCACACCACGAAGAATCAGAGATGACATTTTATAACATTAAATGTTTATCTTACATGAACTTTACATTAATGTCAGGATTTTTTGAGTTATCAAAACAAGTCATCATTTTCACCTTCCCAGGGTCCTTCCACATCACTGAACTGACCAGCTGCACCTTCTTCTTCTTCCTCTTCCAGAAATGGTTGAGGAGATATTTGCTGCTCTCCCTCACTGTAAGTGAGCTCATGATCTTCCATGCTGACAGGTCTTGCCAAACAACCAGGCTAAGAAAGAGAAGGATGTGTTTAATACATCTAATCTCCACCAACCTGCAACAGCTGTGACTGTCTCCAGAGGTGAAGTCACAGCTCTCAGTAAATACCTAATGCATCTGAAATAACTGGATACAACCATACACCTCCGTGCCAGTCACACTCTGAGTATCAACTTTAATAAATCTCCTACAGAAAAGCAAGGACACTGCCGCTTTTTTTTTTTTTTTAATATAACAATCAGCTCAGTAATAAAACAAACAACCTTCTGAATGTATTTTATCCACTTAGGCCACCACTTTACCCCAAATGATCCAGGCACAACTCCAACAAACACTGCTTGCTCTTGAGTCTTATGCAGTTCTCTCATGTGAACTAAACTGTTCCCAAATGTTGATACAATTTATTAGAATTAAGTAAATTCTGTATGTCATCTAGAATGAGTTATCACCACATGGCTGAGCACTTCACATCTTACTCACCCAGACTCGTACATATGATTAATCTTAACGAAGGTGGCTCAGCTTTGAGTGCATTTATGTAAATCCTTCTGCAGAACTCAAAAAACATAAACTGTAGGAGAGTATCTATTTCCTCTAGTTAAGGAGCAGAGAAAACACGCGCTGGAGTACAGGAGTAAACTTACTAAATTATAGGAACTACCTTGAAGCCAAGCAGGTTTCTCAGACTGGGTTACGCCCGATTTAAGACGTTGGTGGCACCAAGAAGTGGCGCAAACATAAAAATGCAGCAGGGCCCCAGTGCTCTCGTTGTGAGGCTGCAGCTCCAACTCCAGGATAACAAAGTTTTGGTAGAACCGGGCCGAAATGCCCAGCAGGGCCCAGACCCCCCCACAGCCCCGGGCGCTGCCACGGCAACGGCGCCAACCACCGCGCGGGGGGGGGGCCGCGCCCGGAGCGGTTCCCCGGGACACCCCCCCCCCGTGCCCGCGGGGTGGTACGGCCCGCGCCGTGGGTCCGTGTCCGTGGGTCGGTCCGGCCCGGGAATTACTGGGATTTGGGGCAGCTGAGCCTTTCCCTCCTGGATGGATTGATTGCTTGTATTGACTCTCAGCAGTGTGGGTTAATCAGAGGCATCCCCACTGAACTTTCAGCTCTACGCACGTTCATAAATTTTAAGCAAGTTGCGGGCATTATGATTAAATGAAACCTTTCTTGTGAATTCAGCTGACCTTCTGCAATGCAAAGTCCTGTGGATTTGGGGCTGGAGCACACACATTTTAGAGTACTGAAGGTTTCCAAGTTAATTTGCTGGGTTTCCTTTCCGTTCTATTCCTTCTACTACCTCGATGAAGCCCAGGACCAGCTCGGTGGATCCACAGCAGAGCACATCCCTGTTCCCTCACTCTTGGCACTCCACGACATGCTGGAGAAACCCAGCTATTCAAAGATTCACAGGGATTCAGTTGTGAAAACACTGGGACATCATCCACACCAAAATACACCCTGATCTGTACATAGAGACAGATGCATTCTCAGATTTATTTAGTTGAAACTGTTCCTTAATTGTAAGCAATATTTCTGTCATTGTTGGAGTTGCTGTGAGAGTAAGGTCTGGTTTTTGATCCCATGCATATGAGAACATGCTGCTAATCTGAGCATTTATTTCCACTGGCACCCACAGTATAAATTACTCACAGTGACCAGTTTTTTGTCCCACACTTATGCTGTAGGTCCTCATTCTTGAGAAATATATGGACATTCTTAGCTCTATAAATGGTGGAATCTTGATTTCATGGCATCTATTCATATTACATAAAACAAATTACATACAGACATTTGCAGGATTAAAGCTACAAGATGTAGGCTAAAAATATGCAGTGATTAACTGTATAGCTCTCTCTGCAGATCTGGAATAGATATAACTGTGTTAACTCTGAACCTGCCAGTTCCCACACTCCCAGAGCTGGGATGCAAAAGATCCAATATGGATTTTCCCCTCAAGAAAACTCTCGGAAGAACACCTGGAAATATCACTGATTATCGGTTTCTTGTCATATTTTTATGCAGGGTATTTATTTCGTCCCAGTTTACGACTATTTGGACAATTTTCATAACAACAACAACAAAAAATGGTCATGATTTTGTGTCAGTTGAATAACTTGTCTGTAGGGAAGGGCAATATAGATTTTTATCTTCCATATAAATGGGACAAGAGAGAACATATTCAGTTCCTCCTCTCCAGCCAAGTGTGTCCAATTCAAGCCAGTGAACCTAAAGCTTTAAGCTCCAGGAAATGTGCAAAAAGGCTCTGGTTGATGCAACTCTTGCAGATTTTTAAGGCTCTGACCCCCAGTGATCCATCTCGGAGAAAATGGGTAACAAAGTGAGGAGGAATAAATTAAAACCCTGCTGTTTTCTTACTGTGAGGTTAAATTTAGAGGCATTTGTGTGAAGTTCCTTTGGTGCCACCTCAGGATGAACTGGGAAGGGGGCAGGACTGGGCAGTGCAGTTTGCTGGGTGGCTGCACACTGTGCTCCCACAGAGTTGGCATTTCTCTCCCGAACGTTTCCAAGGTGACAGCAGCTCATATATGGAGCTTTCTGGCTTTTAGGCAGGAAGACATGCCAATAATGGAATCTGCATTTTGGCACCGTGGCTCCTATCAATTACATAAGCCAACTTCCCTGCCCCTATGGATCAGTGTTGGACTGTAAACAATGGCAAACACTGATTTGTTGGGCTGTAAACAATGGCAAACATTGATAAGCATCTTCCCAGTGACTCATCCCTACAGATGGATGGACAAGGAATGAGAGGGGCATTTGCTCTCAGAGCATCTCAGGGAGGAATGGCCTGGGATGGCACCAGCTGGGAATGCACCCCTGAGATCAACCCATCTGGGGTAAGGCAGCCATCCCAGAGCTGGAACTAGCCCTGGCTAGTGGGGATTTCATCCCAAATTGGTTGCACAAAGGAAAGGAAAGGAGGGCAGAGTGTCTGGCTGCACTGTGCTTCACGATTATAAAATTATACAGGCTGGGGGAGGAACTGGATGTTCTGCAGAACGTTTGGAGACAGATAAAAACTGGATTCCTTTAGGTGAAAGGGGAATTAATATTGTGGTTCTCCTGATGCTGATAAAACACAGACACACTTGTGTTGGGGCTGTGGGACATTCCCACAGTGCAAGCACAGCACAACCTCCGAAATGAGCTCAATATTCCTGCCGTGTGATTGCTGCTGATATTCCCAAATCTCATTTATAAAAATAGGCATATGTGTGTAATTTGTATATCTGGAGACATTTGGTGATGTTGCCACAACAGTCTTTCACGAGCTGCTTAGGTGGAATCATGGGAGAGGGAAACTAATTAGCCCTGTGGTACAGTTTTTGCCTCAAAATTATATGTGACAATATGACATCTTTATTTTGCTGGCAGCAAAACCACCTGTTCTATTTAGAAAATAATCTATTAAGAATACCAGGTAATGCAGTGCCAGTGCAAAATAAACTGAAATAATGTCCTTCTGATAAGGTTTTAAAATCCTGAGGTAATAAATGACTGTGAAAACTTGTTATTTGGCCCAAATGACTGAGCATGTTTCTCCTCAATCCCATCAAATTGTGCCCTCCAATAAATTGCTTTATGGTAGCAGCTACAAAGTACAGATGACTGTGATCAGGGAAAAACCTGTTGCATGTTCCAGAAGAAAAATACTTGACGGATATTGAAATCTGGGTTTCAATTATAGTAAACATGCTTCAAAGTTGTGACCTTTGCTTACTACTTGAATGGGGTAAATACTTCAAAAATTAGTAATTGTTAATATAGTGATAATAACAACTAAGGATAATAATGTTTAAACTACATTTACTTGTAAAGTTGTCCAGAGGTGGGTGCAGAACATCAGCATTTGACAGCATGAGCCCAACGTTCAAGGTCAGATCACAGGATTTCCATAAAAGCTGGTGCCTGCAGACACAGAGATTGGGGAGAGGCAGGAGTTTAGCACAGTGACAAAAAGGCTCAGGAAACATTTAGTATCATGGGCCATCTTTTTAAGACTATTTGACAGTTCCAAGCCAGGAGCTAAAGCTAAAGGAAAGCTTTAATTATTTTCAAGAGGATTAGATGAGAAAGATTTGGGGAGCTTATTTATTTTGTTTTGTTTTGATGTTTTAATAGCAATTTTAATTGTTTCTTAATCTATGTCTTAGCAATTTTAATCTGTCATTCACTGTAAAGAGGTTGGGATACTCTGCTGAAATTGTAGGAAATTAAATATATTGTCGATCATTATTATTATTTTATCCTCTCTCTTCCCTTTGGCAATGGGAGTTGTTTGAGTGGGTGTGCACATATATATGTGTATATATATATATGTACCAGCCTATTGTTTAAATATGTATTTGTACACAAAACTAACTAAACCCAAGGCTGAATGTCCTTCTTCTGCATAATGTGGGGGAACAATTAAGGTCAGTATAGATCAAATCTAATTCATTTATCTGAGAGAAGTTCCACATGTATTTTAGGATTGCCATTGTATTTTTACTTGTGCTCATGGTCACGTTTGTGGCAGGGTCTGTCCCTTCACAGCACATGTTGTTGCCATGATGTGCTCACAATGACACACACACACACTCACACGTGTGTTCTACACATGTAACACACACAGACACCCTGAACAAAGGGGATTTCCTTGCTGGTTTTACAGATGTATGCTGAAGACATAGGAAACTGTTCTTTTTTACTGGTAAATTAGATGGCAGCTATGTGGCCAGAGAAAAACACCACCAAGGAATTCTCGGCGTACGCAGCCCATGGGAACACCAGCCTTAAAGGTGGGGAAAATGTGAAAAAATCTCAGCTGACAGGATCCCAAAAGTTGTAAATGTGTTCTGTTATACAGAGAGGCAACATGATTCTGTTCTGTGTGTCACTGGGCAAATACCATTAAAAACCTTTTTGTTTCCCTCCTCAAAAGAAAAAAAGCAATTTTCATGCAACAATCCAACTCCTTGAGTTTAAATTTGTGTCTTTTCCTCCCTAGCTGCAGGGGTGGCTATGGAAATGGGCAGAAGGAGGAAAAGATCAGGACAAAAATAGCCCCCCCCATCCTTCTTACACGTTTATGACATGACCTTATATTTGTTGTATTGCATTTGTGTGTGTGCATTGTGTACATCTGTTCCCCTGGGCTGTTATTTCCCCTCACCTACCACCCCTTGGTTGCCACTTGAAATATTGGTACTAAATAATAATACAGAATTAAGTAGATGAAAAGATAAACCCCACACTTTACCCCCAGTGCCTCCTTTCATTTGCTTAAGGTACCTGCACATTCTTTTTTTTTTTTTTTCTTTATGAATATAATTTCTTGAAAATGTCTCCTTCGCACGGTTTCCTTCTGTGGGTTGGTTTTAAAATTGTCATTCGAGATTGAACAGCACCAAGGAGCCGAGGAGGCGGAGGAGGAGAGAAGGAAAGAGCGAATATGGAGGAGAAAACGGAGTTTGACCTGCAAGTGCAGCCGAACCCGGGTCCCGAGGAGCCCCCGGAGCAGCGCAGGGGCCGGGAGTTCGCGAGGCACGGGCGGTGGAAGGCGGACGGTGCCAGCCCGGGATGGAGCCGCGCCAGGGCAGTGTCTCAGTGTAGAGAAGCCCCCGAGGAGCCCACGGGCGGCGAGGCAGAAGTTGGTGGCCCCGGGCGTGCCCCTCCCGATGGTCCCGCGGGCCCGGGACAGCGCGTAAGCGGCGGGGAGGCGGCGGTTTCCCTGAGCACAGCCCCCGGCTCCATTCCCGGTTTCCCGGAGGGATGCTGGAAGCCGGGCTGCAGCTGCGGTGCCCGGGTGCCGCCGGGATGTGCCGGGGGGGCGGCGGGGGGCGGCCGTGCCCGCCGCTCACATGTGGTGGCTCCGCGTCCCCGAGCGCGCCCGGCCCGGCCGCCCCTGCCCTCGGAGCTCCTCCTGCTCCTCCCCGGCACGATGCGCGCAGGACACGAGCGGCTCCGGAGCACTTTGAGTTGCTCCCACCCCGCTCCGTGGGATTAATCCATCCTTTCGGAGGTTATTTTCGGCAGGCAGGCTCGCGGGCGGGCAGGGCGGCCGGAGGAAGAGCCCGCGGCAGGGGAGGGATGCGGGAGCAGGGCAGCGGAGCCGGGCGGGACTGAGCCACCCGCAGAGCAGAGGAGGAGAGCGGAGCGGAGCTGCCCTGCTCCCTGCTCCCGTGCCGGGCTGCCCGCATGGCTCCCGGGCACTGTGGAGATTGTGGGGGCTGCTGCTGCTGAGCAACCATCCATCGCTTTAAACTCAGCCTCAACTTAGCGCAGCAGGCAAGGATGGCAACGCCACTGGAGCTTCGGAGCTGCCAGGAGAGCCGGGGAACCTGGGTTTTGGTCGCCGCTGTCTAATAAATGGGAGTAAAATGGAATTTCTTACTTGGGTTTTTCCTGCCTTGGTTCTACTGTGCACCCAACAGCACAGGTGTATCAGGTAAGAAAACATCTTATCGTTCTTTCTCAGCCTGGCCTCGGGCAGCCGTTCCCTCGGTCGGGGTGAGTGGTGCCAGGGCTGGCTGGGGCTCCCACTCTTGCCCAGGGATGCTCTGTGCACTCCCGGGCCAGGACTGCTTGGAGAGAGCGTGCAGGAGAAAAGGGCTCTCGATTCAAGAGTTTCTTTAATGTGCCTCCTCTGTTTGGTTTTTTTTTTCTTTCTTCATTTCCTTGCTGAGGGTGCACTTCTGCCAACTGAGCAGCACTTTCTTGGGTTAATCAAGGGCTGTGTGTTTAACAGGATGCCCCTGGAATGCTTTTCCCGAGGGCGCTCACTCTAAATTGGGGGCAATCACTTTTTGTTGCACATCCCAGCACGGCCTCAGCCCCTCCAGCAGCTCTGTAGGGGCCTGTTTGAACTCGAGCCTCTTCCATAAAGCCAGCACAACCAGAGGGGTACGAGCTGAATAGCTTTGCTTGGGGCCTCCATAGGCACCCTTAAAACCCGAAAATACAGCCATGCCTTTCCGGTGGGTTCATTAAGTCTGCTGAACTCAGGATGACAGGAAGAGGCTGTCAGAGATCTTAGGGGGGAAAAAAACGTTTGGAGAACGCCAACCATTTCTTAAAATGCTGAATTGTAAAGAAGGATGTATGTCAGAAGGATGTATGTGTGCGGCTCAGCCCCATTTCCTCCGAAGGTGTTAGCTAGGCAACCAGCCACGGGCTCCAGAGATTCTCTCCAGATCTGGAGGCTGGATGTGGAGAAAGCTTGCCATGATTACGCAATGAAAATAGAAGGGGGTGTAAAAAAGAACTTGCTGCATGTAAAAACATGCCCACACCCCCCCCAGAGCAGAGGGGGCTGTGGCATTAAAGGGGTCCTACAGCTTCTGCTTCCCAGACATCGTTCGTACCTTCAGAGGAGTGGAAGAGGCAAAGTGGTAACCGGAGTGAGACAGAACATTGCTGTTACACTTTCTGGAATTAATCAGTGAGATCTGATTTTTTCACCGGGAAGGAAGAGGATCTTGCTTAGAGGAAGCATCAAGTCAACTGCTCTTAGCCAGGACTGACATGATGATTTATCCCGTGACCTTGAGTCTGTTATCCAGGGTCAGACCCTGACATCCTCGTGCTCCAAAGCAATCCAGTATTGCAGTGAAGGCAGAGAAAATGCTGCTTATGACCGAAGGGCACCAAGACCTTGTCCTTGATTTCAATGATCCTGTTTCTCCCTCTGCACTTGGGCCAGCATCGAGGCTTTGGGTTGAAAAGTGATGTTTGAGTACAAAAGAAGAAAAAAATAGAATTTTAAAGAAGAGTCTTCTCAGCCTCTGTCTTTCGAGGTCTGCTCCCGGGCACAGCCACTGCCAGGATGTGTGCAACCTATAATTTGTTGGATACATTATTTTGTATTTGGATTAATTCCCTGGTTACTTGACTTTCTTCCTCCAGTTACACAATAGCGATGAGTTGTTTGTTAAAAATACATCTACTCGTGGCAGAGGGGCAGGCAAGGCAAATTCTAACTTCTGAAATTCCAACTGCTCAGTTTGTAGTTTTCCAAACATGCCAGAGTGTGAGACATTCCATGGTCAAGGGAAGCTGCTCTGTTCGGCACAACAGTTTTCTGCAGATTCAGGATTTAGTGTGGCTGTGGCAGGACACTGTTTAATCCTGTGAAAGAGGAGTAGCCTTGCTCACATGTGTAATTGGGATCTGTTAAATGGAACTAGAGCAAAATTTTATCCTTGCATCAGTAAAAATATTTTTGGTACGAGATGCTTTTATGAAAAGCAGTGTAATTATGGGCAAAACTGCCATTTTAAGGCTCTGATTTTGTTTTCTAAATGCAATGTGACTTGCAGTTATGATGACAGAGGCCATCCAAACCCCCTGAATTCTCTGCTTGTGAGTTCTGTGCACTGTAAATCGCCAGGTGTAAGAAAAACATATTCCAAAAAGGAAGAAGAGTTTGGTGATTTTGGAATGCAGTGGTCGGACACAGGACTTCCCAAAGGCAAAGCTACCACTGAAATTACTGTCCTGGTTCGGCACAGGAGGGAAGGGGGACACACACACAGGGAAATGCTGTTCCCTCACAGCAGTTGGGAATATCCTTCCAGGGTGCTTTAGCTGTGTTTGGAGCCATTCCTCTGTCATGTGTGCTGTCTGACTGAAGGGAATGAGCCAAATTCAACCTAAGGCAGCACATTTTTTTCAGGTAAAAAAAGTAGTAATTTTTTGTCTTCTCGAGACAGTGATTAGTGGCAAGAAATTTGCCATTTATATGATTGACAGGTCTTTGAGGAAAAGACTGTGGCTTCCATTATTTTATCAGGGCTTGATATGCTGTGGATGCTGGAAGAAGAAATGTACCACAGGGCACGAGATCATCTGCAGAGAGACACTTGGGGAATTATTCTTTCATTTGCCTGGGGAAGGAGCACCGTTGATGGGAGTTTGAGGGTCCATGTCCATACTTTGTAATTCTTTATCAAAACAGATTTTAATTCTCTAATTAAAAATAGGTGTATCTTTTATATTTAAGACTCTTCTATGTTAAGTGACATTTCTATACATTTGAATTAATTGTCCTTCTGCTGTGTGTCTCCCTAAACCTTTTACTTATATTCGTGGAAGCAGAGCAGCTTTAACACGTGAATATTTGCAAAGAATGGTCCATTTTCTGTAGCTTAAAACTCACAGAGAGGCTTTGATGTTCTAGAGGTTGCCACGAATTAAGCCTAATGCCTTTTCAATTACATTTCAAAATACAAAACATATTTACAGTGAGCTTCACTTAAAGTCAGGAATGGCAGATGGGAAGGACACACATACTGCTCTGGATAATCCTGGAGTTTGACAGAGGCCAGATTGTTCTCTGACCTTGCAGGATATTCCTTGTCTTTTTCCCAAGAAAAAGTTTTCTTCAGTGGCAATGACACCTGGGACATTTGCCCCCAAATGTTTACTTCACAGAAAATGAAATGTTCTCCACCCCAGTCCTTCAGTCAAACTGGTTTTTCCATCTACCAGGATAAATGATTCCTATAACAACTATGTCACAGTCCCCAGAAGAATCAGGTTAGCAGATTCAAAGGAGAAACAGAAGATGCAAAGAGTGATTTTCCACATCCCTCTGCTCTGTGTGTTTGTCAGAAGGTCAGAGCACCCTCCCTGCAAGTGTGACCCCAAATCTATGCCTCATTGGCCACTGACTTAAAGATGCTGCTGAGCTTCTTGCACTGCTCCCAGAGATTTAGGCACTGCTGTGCAAAAATAATATTGCCAGTGTCATGCCTGGTTCATTCAGCTGCTGTAGTGCCCTCATGGAACCCACAGATTGCCTCTTGCTTGGTGTGATTTGGGGCTCAGACATTTCCTGGTGATAGTGATACACTTCCAGCACCCGTTTTCAAGCAGTGCTCTGGCAGAGAGCAGAGACAGGTCGGTGCCTCACTTCTCTGACAAGCCCCTTCGAGACGTGCTGCCCAAGTGCATTGAGGCTTCTCCTCCAGATCCCTCCACATTAGTGGGATGCAATGGTGCTGCAGCAGCTGGGGGAAGATGTCAGCTCAGACAGACAGGATTTTGGGATATGTGAACTTTTTGTTCTAGAACTGATTGCACTTAGCTCTGAAGGAGATGCATTTCTTTGCTCTGTCATTTGACATTCAGTGCTTAGAGTTGCTTTCCCTAAATGGTGTCAAGAGCAGCTTTATTAGGGAAAGGAGAACTCCATAGGTTTTCCCAGTTTATCTATGGGATTTCCTTTTCCCTTTATCTAATGGACAAGAGAACTCACTGTTACTTTCATCATTTAAACAGCAGTAATCTATTTTCTGCTGCTAACAACGAGCTCGGTCGAAGTTCTCCCAGTGCTTAAATTCCAGATATGAGCATATGCAAATAAATTTTCCAAAATATCTGCTTGAAATGAGATGTGTACACAGCCAGAGTGTGGGAGAAAACCCATCTCCTTCAGCTTTAGCTTTGGGGATGACTTCCAGAGTGACAGGAGTCCACACGACTGCTGCCATTCAGTCAGAGCTCCCCACGCTGGCCCGGTGCAAACTGCAGATAAACTTTTGAGGAGCTCTTTTACCCCTTGGATTTGGCAAATCACTACCTTAATTTCACAAAGTCCTTTTCCTACTAAAACAAGCTTTACAGCAGCTTACGTGGGGAAGGGAATTTGCTGAATCAACTAAGGGGAGTTTCCTTTCTTTTCATCTCTCCTGCTTACTCTATGAAAACTTAATCCCTTCCAATGCATCTTTTCTGTGCTGGCCTTCCTTTTTCAGGTACAATAGTGAATCATATTTTAGGCCATATATAATCCTGGCTGCTTATCAAGGATGAATGAAACTCTCCCACCGTCCCCCCTGTAACTTTAAAGCCCTGGGTGTGGTGTCCAGGAGTCCAGAGGAGTGGCTGGAAGGAGTTATCACAACGTTGTAAATCTGGCCATAGAGTTATTTCAGATGTAATACTTTAATAGCCCCCCTGGTATTAAGTGCACATAGCTCCACTAACTTCAGCACATTTGTCACACTGATGATCTGACCCTAAGGCTTCATTAATAATAGAAACAAGATTTATTTTAATTGTGTCATGGATATTTAAGTAAAACTCCCTCTAGATTGTAATCTGCTTAAAACACATGGCAGGCTACAGCCCACGGTTTCTAACCCGGCTCTCAGCATTTTAACTCCCTTTTAGCTCCTTAATGCCACTAAAATGGAGCCCTGACAGGGGAGCTGCTGCACACCAAGTGCTTTGTCAAAACAGATGAGCAGGCACACGGGGGAGATCACTCCGGGGCACTCACCTTCTGACTCGAGCTCTGTTTGCAAAACACTTCCCAGAACTGGCGGCAGTTTTAGCAACAGGAGCTGCAAAGCACCATCTTCTGCTGAAAAGGCAAAGAGATCTGAGGCAGATGTAATAATTCAAGCATATTGGAGTTATTTGCTCTCATTAGGAAAAGACAGAAAGCACCATTCCTTACCTGGGAAAGGAGCTCAGACGTTTTGCTGGTTAGGAACACCATTCCATACCTGTGGCTGAGACTTACAAGTTACGATTAAGTACATTTTTAAACAAATTTGCCATGGATTAAGAAACTATAATTTCATTTAAGTAAATACTGACAGTTGGATGACTGAAAGACCAGCACATAGAGAAGAGCAGTCTGATAGAAAGAAGTGTTGATATAGTTGATGAGACCAAATAAGGAAGGAAAGAACCTCTGTCAACATTTGTTATAAATCTCCAAAGCCCTTGTCTAAATCAATTATGTTATTCCAATTTATGCAGCTGAAAATGTGGCTCTGATCCTTCCTCAGAAGAGCTACAGGAACCTGAGAAGTGCCTGGGATAGTCATTTGAGATGAACATACAGCACTGTGCTCATGGCAAGGAAATATTATGAACGCAATTTAATATAACATTTTGCTGGGAAGTAATGAAGTTTCCCTTGGAGCAGTGTCCCTGTGCTGTAAGGTCACCAACAGCTTTGACAGCTCCACTAATGCAAGCTTTCAGTGTCTCTGCTGCTCAGAACTCACATTTATACATTGTAATCCCAGAACTCCTTCCTTATATAATTGACTCCGTACATGAGACAAGAATTTTCTGACCAGGGCAATTGAAGATCTTTCTCTCAGTCCCCTGTGGGAGGAGGAGCTGGGCACTGCAGGAGACTCTGCTCCCCTGCTGGAAATAACTGTCCATGCTGAGCTGAGTGCCCGGGCTGGCATATTTTGGGGAGAAAACCCATGTGCTTTATGTGGGTCACTGTCACATGAACAGCCCAGGTTGTGTGAGTGCCAAGGCAGGGTGTGTTTGTGGTGTCTCCCTCTGCAGCCCCTCAGGGGTGTTCAGCCAGTTCCTCTCCCGTTAGGACTCAGATGTATCCCTCAAATGCCACATTTATTGCTGGGCTCGGTGGAAGGTGCTGAGCCAGTGCTCAGGCAGCTTGGATGCAGTACTTGCATTCAGGCCCTCTCAAACCACTGGCAATTCTTCTCTTTGCAAACAGTTGTGACAGATGTTGTCCCAGCCCCTCATTTCTCTCCCCCTGTGCTGTCAGTCACGGCGCTGGCGAGAGGAGTGATGTGAGCAGGCACAGAGCTGCAGATGAAGTCTGCCAGCTCACTTTAAACAGATAATGGGAATGAGATAATCTTGCTTCTGTTTGTAAGAGGTGGTGGAATATCCACACAACTGCTTGGACCGGGGCTGAGGGGCTGCCAGGAGGTGGAAAATGGCAACAAGAACCTGGGCTAAAGTCTTGCAGGAGCAGCACTGGGCCAGCAAGAAGCACCTGCCTGGCAGTTGGGAGATGGTGGTGCTGGGAGGGGGCTGAGGCACGAGCACAAACCCCACAGCAACACAGCACCTCGCAGCCAAAGCCTGCTGCCTGTTCCCCTCGTTCCAGATGTGCAGTTCCTGCTGTGTTCCCCTCCCGTTTGACCGTCCCCCAGCCTCCCTGAGCTCAGCTGTTCCCTGGTTCACTGGGAGCTGGCACAGCTGCATTCCAGCAGCCACAGATGCATTTTAGGCAGCACACAAAGTGTCTTGGTTTTCCTCACGTTTTCTCTAAGTTTCTGAATCTATTTTTCCTACTTTTTTTTAAAAAGGAGAAAACTTCCAAAAGTATGTACTTGTAACTCAGAAAGAGGCCATAGTCTTGCCTGAAGTATGTTTTGATTTAAACAGAAATATCTGAAATTGTTTTCCTGCCTATATACAGTATTTTCTCAGTAAATTTCCAGCATAGCTGATTATACCATATGTGGTCTCCGATGTGAGAGAAGTCACTCTTCCATTTTCTGTTGGTTTTCTGTTTGTAAACGTGGGCAAGTTTCAAAGGACACTTCTTTCCTCTTCCCAGAGCTATGAGTGACATTGGAGACTACATTGGTTCCAACATAGAAATCTCCTGGCTGCCCAACCTGGATGATTTAATGAAAGGCTACGCACGGAATTTCAGGCCTGGCATTGGAGGTGAGGCTTGGATGATAATGTCTCTTTTGTTCTTGCAATCCCTCTACCCTCTGATGCTCGTGTGAACTTCATCCTTTACATGATTAAAAGGTTATGATTATCTTTTACTTGGATTCTGGGAAAAAATAACCATCAACAATTCGGATGGTTTTGACAGGAGACAGACTGTACAACAGCAACACGGGCTTCTGATGCAGTTCTTAGATCACTGACATTTAAGTTGAAGGAATTTTGTATTGCATTATACGGTGATGATTCCTGCACTGCTTGAAGTCATGCTGTCTTAAACTTGGTAGCGTGATTTCCAGAAAGGATTCCATAATTTTTAGTAGCTGTGATTGTATCTCGTGCCCTTTATCACTGAAGTGAGGCTGGAAATTGAGGTAAAAATCAGTAAAAGATTTAAATCTCTTGCTTTAGGGTAGGTTTTGCTTGGAGAGTGTACTTTATAATGGAAAGCACTTTTGTGAACTCTCTGAAAGAATTGAAATCTTGGGTCATTTATATTTTTGTAGGTCCTATGATGATGTCAATGACCCCATTCAACCCTTTTCCCCAGGTCCCCCCGTTAACGTTGCTCTGGCCATCGAAGTAGCCAGCATTGACCACATCTCAGAGGTGAACATGGTACGGTATCAGAGTCTTCAGTTTTGCTTTAAAATACGTTCAAACCCAAAAGTTGTACTGTTCTTTTTTGAGACATACACGGCTCTTGCAACATGTTACATGTAACACTGATGTTGAACCACTTTTTGATAATTTGAGTTTATCTGTGGTAGAAGCACGGTAGAAATTCAAATGCTTGGGCAGCTCTCTGGTTGACTGAGTATAAAAATACTTATTTGCACTGGAAGCAGATCATGTATTTCCAGGCTGATACAATGATTTTTGGCCAAGTCCCAAGACATTACCATTGTGTTTGTTCAGCATCACTTCTTACTTGGGCTTTCTCCTGTCACAGGAATACACCATGACAGTGTTTCTGCACCAGAGCTGGCGAGACGACCGTCTGTCTTACAACCACACCAACGAGACTCTGGGCTTAGACAGCAGGTTTGTGGACAAGCTCTGGTTGCCAGATACTTTCATAGTCAATGCCAAGTCTGCCTGGTTCCATGATGTGACTGTGGAAAACAAACTTATCAGGCTCCAGCCAGATGGAGTCATTTTATACAGCATCAGGTGAGTGAGAAAGAGAGCAAGTGTTCTCTGTTGTGTGCTAACTTCTGGAACAGGCTGTGAAGTAACCACTGTTTTCCTAGGATGGTTTCATAAAATAGTTGTTAATTTAATATGGAAGAAAATCTCCTGTCAGAGACCCCTTTGCTTTCCAAGGATGACAGTGCCAGGAAGGTCTCTTTGGCAACACTGACACACTGTGCAGTGCAGAGTCACTGACCATGTTCAGAATGTCCTCCAAGTGTCTCGGAGCTGTTTGGCAAAGATTCTGCTCTCCACTCTCTATTTTCCTATTCTCTTTTCTATTTCACTGTTTTCCAAGGGGACTATGAGCCTGGTTTAGGCTCAACTTTCCCATCTCTCAGACAGAGAAAGTGTCATTTCCTCACCTTGGAAGAGTGCTGTGGCTGGAACTCAGTAACTGTACTGGAAGTTAATTGTGTAATGTTCTACAAAATGAATGTGCACCCTTGAAATTGTAAGCCCAAAATTCCTTTAAGGTATTGGTAGAAATCTTGGGGACAGTGAAGGTGGTAGATGGAATCAGAGAATTCCTTGTCATTGTGAGAAGTAGCTGAAGTGTCCTCTGAGATTAAAGTCATTTGACTTTTCTTCAGTTCCCTGTCCTTGGGTTTCCCACACTCTCAGTAAAGGCAACGGCCATAAGGGCTTTGAAAAGAATTCCCTTCGTTGCTTTGAAGGTTTCAAAGTTTTCCGTTCAGTGTTTCGAGTTCAGAGGAAAAAGCTCTGTCTGAATGTGACTAACTGGTGTTCCTGTTGCCTGGAACAGGATTACCTCAACAGTGGCCTGCGACATGGACCTCTCCAAGTACCCCATGGACGAGCAGGAATGCATGTTGGATTTGGAGAGCTGTAAGGGCTGAGTACACCTGTGTTTTCTGTAAAGCCTGGGCACGTGGGACTGGGATACTGGAGTGAGCTGGGATGGCTCTGCTTTGGGCAATGAAATGTAAGGGCTGCCTTGAGATTCAGAACAAACAGGAATCCCTTCATTCCCTGTGCTGGGCATTACACAATGGACTTTTCAATGCCCCAGTCCTAAACTCTAGGATTTAATGTAGTGATGATGAGCAATGAACAGTCCTGTTACAAATGTCTGGAACTCTGAGCTTGATGTGAAACCTCGTGCAGTTGTGATAGTCACTGGCATTACTGAGCTTTGCATCAAATCCAGGGAGAACAAGTAGAGAAGCCCACAGGCAAAATTTCATGTGCTGTGTTTTCTTTATAAGAAGAACAAAAAAGAAAGAATTCCCTGCTTTTAATGAAAGCCATTGTGAGTAACCTTTACAGAGCTGTTGAGCTTGCCTTGGCATTCCTGTATCCATGACCCAGAAATCCATCAGAATACTGCATGGATTGCCTTAATTTCTTTGCACTCACAAAGGAGGGTGAAGAATGGGTTTATATTTTGTCCAGCCTGTAGTTTATCTACGATCAGTGTGTAAATCCCACGAGCACGAATAGTTCTGAATGAAAACCACCACAGACACAAGCTGGGGCCACCCAGTTGGTGGCAATGAATCTGGTTTTTAGATCAAGGAGTCCACAGGTCCTGAGGGCTCCAGAGATTTGGGAGCAGCAGTTTTTGAGCAGATCCCCATGCCTGTTAATGCCAGTTTCTCTTTTTCTTTTTTAGCACCGACTTTGTTTTCTAGGCAATTAGCCACAATACCACTTTGTCCTGTCAAAAATAGCAATCTACAGTTTCACTTATGTAATCACCAAGTGCAGAGGCAGCAGGCAGTGCCCCAGCAATCCGTTCTCTCTCCCAGCAAGTTCTGCAGGGAGTTTTTCTGGGGGGTTGAATGCTTGAATTGAATTGGAGGGGTTTGATTTCAGTGAAGCAAACAGCCTCTTTAAACAAATGAATGCTCTAGGAGCAAGTTGTCCACTAACAGCAAAACTAGCAAAGATTGATTGCATCTCACAAAAATCCCCTCACACACATCCCCCCTCTGTCATGTCCCTGGTGTCCTGCATCTCTCCCAGGCAGAATTATCCGGGCTGAATCCCAGCAATGGGTCTGATGGAATTCAGCATAGCAGGAGTTAGAGAACTTCCGCTGTGAGTCCTCTAAGCTCTTAATTTCTGCCTCCAACTTGTTGTTTATTCAGCTTTCTTTTGGCAGATGGCTACTCCTCGGAGGACATCGTGTACCACTGGTCAGAGAACCAGGAGGAGATCCACGGGCTGGACAAGCTGCAGCTCGCCCAGTTCACCATCACCAACTACCAGTTCACAACAGAAATTATGAACTTCAAATCTGGTAACAGAATCTCTCCTCGGTTCAGGGACAATATCTGACTTTTTCCAGCACAGGGAAACCTGCTGTATCTGTAACAGAAAATCCTTCTTCTTAGGTAACTAATTTAAGAACCTGTCAGGTGTCTGATAAGAGTTTTCTTCAGCTTACACTTGTGAAAAGTGCCATCCTTTGCTGAGCCTCCAGGTAGCCACTGTAGCACGTTATGTCCTTCAGCTCTCTCTGCCTGACAAAACACTGTGTGGAGTAGCCAGACAGCACTTGATAAAGAAAACTTGAGGTATAGCTCACATTTTCTTGACCTAATTTGCGACGTCAGATCACGAAAAATTTCCATTAGCCCTGATGTTATGAAGCTTATGACGTACAGTCAGATCAGTCTAATTCTACCCAGCAGAAGTCAGTGGTGTGTGTACGTCTATCACTGGGCTTATTGCAATGTTTGTACAAGATTGGAGTCATTTCTTTCCTGCTGATTTTTCATCCTCTTTCATGTATTCAGATTCTCATTTATGCTGCACATCTCCTCTAAGCTCTTTTTTGAGTTTGAAATTAACTTGGCCTTTTAAAAAATCTAAATTTAGTATCTGGAGGACTTTCTACAGCAGATGATAAGACAGTACACATTTTGAAGCAATACTGTTATTTGAGAAGACTCATGATTTTATTTTCAGATCTGGCATTGATATGACCTGAGACAGATCATTTGACCTATTCTTAGCTGATGAAGCTGCAGCACCTCGTGCAGGGTTTATGGGGACTGATCGAACACCATTCAGGAAAGCGTTCTGTGATCCCTGTCCAAAAGCTGTCACGGCTCTGTGTCATTGTAGAAATGTCATTTTGAGTATCAGTTTGACTGTAATTCACGCAGCCAGAGCCTTCTCTGCCTGCTCTTTTTTCCAGCAGGGCAGTTTCCCAGGCTCAGTCTCCACTTCCACCTGCGGCGGAATCGAGGAGTTTACATCATCCAGTCCTACGTCCCCTCCATCCTCCTGGTGGCCATGTCGTGGGTGTCCTTCTGGATCAGCCAGTCAGCTGTGCCTGCCAGGGTGTCCTTAGGTAAAGCAGGGCCCTTGGGGGAAGGCAGGGAAGGCAACGCCCAGGTTGGAATTCTGCTCTCTGATAATCCTTATTTTAGATGAAAGTGCATTTATGACCACTCCTTTTACTTTTGCAGAAGACATGGTCCTTTAGAAGGCTTCTTTCCTGTTTTAATTTCTGTCATGTTATCAGAGCAGCTGCCTCAGGAAAGAACAGCAAATAACCCCCTAAAGAGGGTTAAAAGCAGTAATGACTGTGAGGCAGATCTATGAAAGAATTCATTTGAAGGAACTGGGACAGTGGCAAAAAAATATTCCTGGTGCTTGTGGATCTGTTTGTCTGAGTAAGGGTTGCCAGTCCAGATGCAAAAGCGTTTGAGGGTTAAGTCTTTGGGTTTGGTTTGTTCTGATCTAGAACAAAACCAAGGATAATTTGTTCAAAGCTGCCTTATACAAATGCAGGTTTTTTACAAGCTTCTCTGCTTTGAAAATCAGGAGCCACAGTATTTGTACTGTGAAAATATCCTCAGCTTCAGATTAGTAAAAGTCTCCATGTATAATACATCGGTAAATCCATTTCCTCTCCTGCTCCCTGCAGGAATAACCACTGTCCTCACCATGACCACGCTGATGGTCAGTGCCCGCTCCTCCCTCCCTCGAGCCTCTGCCATCAAGGCCCTGGACGTTTACTTCTGGATCTGCTACGTGTTCGTGTTCGCCGCGCTGGTGGAATACGCCTTCGCTCACTTCAACGCTGACTACATGAAAAAGCAGAAGAACAAGATCAAGGCGAGGAGGCAGAGTGCAGAGGTCAGTGAGTGTGGTATGGGAGTGACTTTGGCACAGCAGTGCCCCTGCAGCATGGCCTGGCACTGCCTTTGCCCTGTATTCCCCGGGTAATCCCAGTTCCTGAGGCCTTTCACTGCATCCTCTGTGAAATTCCTGTGATGATGCTGATTTCTTACCTATGTCTTTGAATGTTACAGAAAAAAAAAACCTTCAGGAGAGGCAGAAACTCCATTATTCTCCTCTTTCCCTTGCAGATCAATGTGAAGAATGCCATTGTTCTGTTTTCCCTTTCCATAGCTGGTGTGAACCAGGAACTGGCTATTTCCAACAGGCAGCACCGAATTCCCAGGAGCCTGCCCGGCTCGTATGGCACAATAGAAATAGAAACTGGAGAGACCAAGCAGCAGCCAGGCATGAAACTGGATAAAAAGACTGGCCTGAAGTCCCTGTTCAAGCCCATCGACGCCGACACCATCGACATTTACGCCCGAGCCGTGTTCCCAGCAGCCTTTGCAGCAGTCAATGTCATCTACTGGGTCGCTTACACGATGTAAAAACCCAAAAAAGGGATGTTCATGGCCAGAGCTACAAACTCAACAACACTCATGGATTAAAGAGCCCTTGCTGAGACTGAATCGAGCCATTTCTTCTCAAAATGTTTTCCAACGAGCTCAAGACACTTCTAAAGTCGAGAAAGTCCTGCTATGAATTCCCAGAAAAAGCAGCAATTTATTGCTGCTCTGATTTGATACAGTAAGAACTGTGCTGTGCCAGACCATCCCAGCTCCTTCCTTCCTCTAATACCATGAGACGATTTTTCATATGTACATATTTGTAGCAAAAGTTTAACTCTTAAATGACCATGGTTTTCCTCCCCTTTAAGGGTTGATCAGCAATGAAGATTTGGCTTTTCACACTCAGATAATTACCTTTTTTTGTAACGAAAGAGTTAATTCCTCACTTCTGGCCTTCTGTGGGATGGTCTAGGTTTAACAGTAGTGGGAAAGTTGGAGTTTTTAATCAGAAAAATCTCATGAACAAAGTAAAAAGGAATAGAGGGGAGTGGAGGTTTTTCTTAAAATATTATTTGTCTTGGATAAAATATTGAAAAAATTCAGTGCTCTTAGTCACAGCATGAAATAAAATATACTACATCAAATTCTACTGAATTGTTAATAATGACTGTATTACATTTCAGATCTAAGCTAATGAAAGTTTAAACACTTAAACACAGAAATGTTTATTAGTTTAATAGGCCCCAAACATACAAAAATGATTTAGAAACAGAGGGAAAGCTCAGGCTTCCTATGTTGGATTGGGAAAAAATTTAAAGGTGCTTCATAAGGAAGAAACTCTGACTCCATTTTCAGGAAGGACTTTAGAATTTGTTCTGTTGATTGTCAGTGAGATTCTACCATGTGTGCCTCTGAAAATATCCTTTTTGAATCTGTCCCTAAATAGCTGAATGAAGTACAAAAAAGAATTCGTAACTGGCTTCAAGTTACTCGGTTGCTTTGGATATTTTTGCCATTTTTGTTCCAGGTTGACCTGATCCATTAGGGCTCTTCTCTTCCCTTATTCAGCAGGGAAATCTGTAGGTCCTCATACACACTCCCTAAGTCAGGACTTGATCCTCTTGCCCAACTCATGCAAAATAGCACTTTGTTCTGTAAATAATTCCAGTGAACTCAGCAAATGAACACAGTATTCACAACAAACAAGCTCCACAACTAATCTCTAAAATCTCCACAGTAAATATATTGGAATATGGATTAAACCCACTGAAATATTGTTCGTGCAGGAAGCCAATGTGAGACGCTACAAAAGGGAAATTTATTTTGAAGATTTTGTTGCCTTGAAAGTGAGAGGTTGTTTTTAAATATAGAGACTGACACAAAAGCAAATATGAAATGAGAGAGAGAGGGAAAGAAGGAGGCAAAGCAAGGGGCTGAAATCTGCGATGGAAGGGAGAGTGAGATTTGTTCAGTATCAGTGAAGTAAGAGAATGCTTTGAAGAAAAACCAATGATCTAGAGCTGAGCTGTAACAGCAAATATGCTCCACTGTCAGTCAGGTTTAGGTTCACCTCCATCTTTAGTTTCTGTTATCATGGAAAAGCTGTCAGCCAACAGTGTGCTGGAAAGCCTAAACTGCCATCAAGCTGTAACTGTTCCACAGAGTCCTCCCCAAGCCAACCCTGGACTGAGACACCCGGATTCTGCTCCAGGATCTCACCACTGACTTGCTGAGGAACCCCAGTTAAGACCTTGCACTGCATCACCTCCAAAATTGCTTTAATGATGCTGATTTCTTTGAGTTTTACAGAAGACAAACCCTTCAGGAGAGGCAGAAACTCTCATCCTCCAAATGGGTAAGTGCATCCAACTGGTGCTTCCGTGGTGGTATTTGCCACAGTTTCTGAGACTCTCACACACTGAATTAAAGCAAAGTATCACTCTACTTCCACCTTATCCAGAACGCTAATGGAAATCTGCATCTCCTTCAATAATCAGGTAATCAGGCTTCTTTTTCTTCCTCCTGCTTCTCCTCTTTCTAATTTATTTTTCTTGCTGTTTGTTCCTGATGTTGATGCAATGCTACATTACAGAAATACACTATTTTTTTTTCCTAAGTGCGTTTTTGGTCATAATCACTTTCTCCCCCAAGAAATTCAACCTCTCCTGCTCCCTTCTGAATCATTCTTACTGTTTTATATAATGATTAAGTGCAGAGTGGAATAAAACCAGCAGAAGCATGACTTTACCATGCCTTTGTTGCTTTGCCCCTGATCCATCCCCACAACAGCACTACACCCTTTAGAAAGGCCAGAGGACTCATTGTTCTCTGTTACACTTGCATAAATCAGAAATAATCTTGGGTTTAAGTCCAGCCTTTCTGTACCCTGCTGGTTCCTCCAGCTATTAGTTTATTATGTTGCCTGTCAGGGTCAGTGTCTTCTGCTAAGAGTGAAGTTATTGACTGAATCCAGCTAAAGAAATATTCACAGCAAGTTCCTGCAGAGTGGAAATCATAGGAAAAGAATCCGTGATTTTGGAATTAAAGTTATTAAAGAGCAGAGAGCAAAGCCTGGCCCCAGTCCCTCCAGTGAGCAGTGGCTGGTTATTTGGAGTAATTAGCAAGAAGGTGGCTGCAGATATTATAAAGGCAATGTCTAATCTAATTACTTCTGCAGTAATAGTTTGTAATTGTGCACCTGACATAACTCCTTACACTGCAGCCAACTGACTGATCACATGGGGTTATTGGACAAAATTAGTTGCTTCTCCATCTGGGAGACAGTCACAGGCTGCATGTCCTGCTGACTGCTCCAGAAGATTTATTCAGGGAGGTTTTTCTGCACTTTCACTGCAGATCTTCAAGGTGCACAGCTCAGTGTGACTGATCAAAGGCAGAGGTGGCAGCGATCTCCTCAGAAAACCCCAAAGCCAGAATGCCAGACTGTCCCAGTGATGCTCACAGAAGCACAAACAAGAGGACAGAAATATCCCAGGAGGTTGCAGGCAGTCAGGAAAGTGCCCTGTGAGCCACAGATGGCAACGTGTCCATCCCAGGAACGAGGTGGTCAGAGGGGAGAACAGGATTTTGGGTACTGGAACTGCACTTGCATGAGTAGCACAAGACAAAACACCTCCCTCATCAAGAGTGGGATTTTCTAAAATCTGTTTCCAGAGCCAGAAACAGAAAACTCAGATGCCATTCAAACTTTTAAGGAGACATTTCAGTACAGGAGTATGGTGAGTTGATTGGAGTTTTGCATAAATTTGAATCTTCTATATTTTTTTTCACTTAAAATCATCACATTTAAAAATCCTCAGACATTATTACTTTAGATCTATTAACATCTAAAGGCAATTCCCTATTCAACTCTAATTTCATGATGCCCTTAGTAAAGTTAATAAGCCAAACCTGATGTCAGTTGAATGCTGACTGTGGATGGGTTTTACTAGTGTCATAAAAAAAAGTATGTGACAAATCAGAAGGCACCTGAAAGCATTTGTGTTCCTTTCAGCAATTTATAGTTCTGCTCTATGGACTGGCATGTCTGTGAGAAAAGGAGTGGGCTATGTGTTAATGTAATCATTCTAAATGTGAAGTGTTAATAAAATGTACATATACAGAAATTGGAGCCTCTGTAAACTGCCAAACCAGACGTTCCAACTATTGAACTGGAAGATGAAACACATTAGAAAGGCAAATCAAAATAACCCCAGAGATTTCATCCCATAATGCCATCCTGCCTGTTCAGGGCCCAAGGGCTTGTAAAACTCTCCCCTGGCCTTGCCAGCAGGGGAGGAAGTGCCGTTGTGAGCTCAGGAGAGCTTTCTGGGGGGCACTTCTGCAAACTGCTGTGCTGATGGCAGAAAGGGCTGCTGCTGCCTCAAGAGGCTGGAAGGAATCAGAAAGCACGAGATGACAGACGAAGAAATGCATGATGTGTTTGAAAGCAATGCTGGCAGCGAGAGCTCTATTAAGAGGTTAAAATACAGAGATGTCTGTCCTGTGTCTGGGTAGCACTGAGAGCATTTATCCCACTTAAAGGAAAAGCTCTCCCATCAGTTCCTAACTGGTTTGCTAATCCAACAGATAATGTAGCGAAACCAATTTAACTCAGTGAGGCTTCTGCTGCTGGGACAACAAAACGCTTAATACGATTGCTCTGGTTTGAAATACTCCCAGTCATTAACCTAAAAAAGCACTTCCCATCAGGAGGAAAACAGCACCCTGAATGTTCGTCTCTGAAGCAGAATAGATAACAAAAAGCTTATTGAAAGTTTCTGAGAATATTTTTGTTAAAAGAAAAAAAGCTGAAGCAATTCCCTCCTGCCCTCTTTATTACAGCAGCTCAAACCACTTGCAGTGGTTGAAAGCCCGTTGGATACTAAAATAACACTGCCTGCAATGTATGTTACAGACAGAGCTAATTGTTCTTAATGAAAACTGAATAAAAATTTGGCAACGAACAGGTGTTTTTGGGTGGATTTGGTAGCTGAGATGAGGAAGGCACCGTGTCCTAAATGAGATGAACTGGAGATCTAAGCCCCTCGTTATGTAAGGCACCAGGGATCTGCTCCCTCCTTGGACCAGCCTGGTGTCACTGCTGTGCCTTTTGCAAACTCCTGCAGAGCAAAAACAAATCTGAGAGGACAGTCAAGGCCAGGCTGTCACAAAATATAGCACCAACAGGACTAATCAGATGTTATTGGGAGGTCATTGTTCCGTGAAAAGATTGGTCCAAATAAATAAACCCAAATATCCCTCATTTCTGAGACACCAGAAGCCTCTGGAAATGTATCCCTTTCTTTAACTCTCGCAGTACTTCAACTTCTCTTGATCCTCAGTTCTCTTTCCCTTTTTTCCCCACTTGAAAAGGGAAAGAAAAAGAGGAAATTTTCGTTCTCTTTGGCACGAGGACATATTAGGCAAAACCAATATACTCTTGTCCCACAGGTATGAAAAACAGTGAGATTGAAAGTCCTCATTTACAAACCTTTGTACCTTCCAAGGAGTGTTACATAAAAGGCAAGAAACTCAGCCCTGTGATAATTACCCAGCACACTCCCACACAAACAGTCTCCCTGTTCCATTCTCTTGCACTGCACTCTGCAAACCCTTACATGCAAAAAAAGACAGTTTGAGTCAGTCCTCAAATTCTCCACACTCTGAAGGAAACCTTTCTCCATCATTTTGGCCCAAACATCTTTACCACAGTTAGTGGGTAACAGAAGTCACTAACAAATGCAGGGTGCATTATCTGCTCCTTGGGTGAGTCTCTGGGTGAGAGCAGCACAAGTGTCACCAAACTCTCAGTGTTCATTCATGGGGGCACCAGCTGGGGCAGGGAGGACGTTTTCCATTCCCCAGGAGTGGATAACTGGCCAGCTTTGGCCAATTGGAACAGGCATAGCTGCAAGTAGCAAAATAATATATGGGCCATTGAGCTATTCCAGCACTACAATTGCTACAGCCTTAAGATTAAACAAAGGCTGAGTGATGAAATACAGAGTAATCTGTAAAACATCTGGTATAATGCTCCATCCAGGCTGTTCTTCCTTTATTGCTACGTTTCTTTCAGCTTCAGACTAATACAAAAGATCTATTTCTGTACATCTTAAACTTACCATGTTTTTACAGATATACTTAAGATTATCCTACCCTTATCTTCGTGGGTGCAACTTTTACAAATACAAGCTTGTAGGTGCATATATAGAAAAGACAGGAGGGATCTATAATTTTTTAATAAATTACAGTGCATATAGTATTGTTAAATTGAACAGGTTGTTTAAATATCCTGGAAAAAACACACACACACACACAAAACCACAGAGGTTTGATTTTATTTGCTTTTGAAGATATGTAGCTTGGGCTACTCATAGAATTCTTTATCTTCCTGGCTAATGAGGTGTCAACAAGTGAGTTAACTTCTGGTTGCTTCTATCTTATATAAGACAGACAAGTAAGGGAGGTGTTGGTTTAAAATAGCCTTGAAACATTATTCATTTTGTCTATTTTAACATGGGCTGGAAAAACACTAATATTCAAGCCAGCAAGAAAATCTACTAAGAATTACCATGGTGATTTCTGATGTTATGTAGGATATATGCTTTACTCCAGTTTATGTTAAAATATATTAATGCTTTGCCTTATTATTTTCGCCCAAAACTTAATGGCATTTGGCCCAAAGTCATTCCCACTGAACTGAGGTGAAACTAGTACTGGTTGCCCCTTTTTCTCAACAATTGTCTTTAAGAACTGGTTGCCATAATGATTCTTCTTGGGGCATTTAGGAGGGAGAAAAGGAGTTTTTTTGGTCAGCTTTGTCAGAGACAAACAAGTACTTTGTGTCTGATGGCTCAGGCAGTACTTTGGATTAATGCTATCATATCTCTTTCCCCTTAAACTAATTTTTAAGGGACAGTTCTCAGCAGCCTGCAGCACTGAAATAAAGCACTAGGACTTGGAAGCTTTGTCTGCACAACGGTGGTTCCCAGAGAGTTGCCTGGGAATCTCTTGCCATCTGCTGGAAACGTGCAGATGTACATCCGTGAAGGAATTCAGCCTCAAGAGTTCCTGCCAGAGCCAGGGGTGCCACGAAATAATGAAGAATGGCTGGAAAGCAGCACCAGGGATGTTCCTCACTTTTAGTCAAACCCACAATTCCAGAACGAGCTAACTCAGGCTCCCAGCAGCTGAAATACCAGCAGCAGATTCCTGATGATTAAGGTGATTCCTTAATAAATCACCTTCTCCACTGCTATGATAAATCTGTGCCATGACTGGGTGCTGAGGATGAATGTAGAATTATAGACTTATTTTCAAAACAGAACTGGAATATTTGGAAAAAAACCCTCTTTTTTTTAAGCTTTCTCTTTCTCAAACACATCAGTTCACTTCATAGTCTGCTCTTCAGAATAAAAGATCTGATCTCAAGAGATAACAATAATAATAATTCTTAAATGAGCTAAAATTTTAGATGCAGCAAATATCTAATTTAAACCTGGAATAAAATTAAATTACCTGTAGGAGCCTGTCAGCTCTTCAAATCTAGGTGTAGTAGGCAGCAACAGCACAACTTTTCATTAAGGTGAGGATGGCTCAATAGAAAACAAAAGTGCAATGCCTGCCATCTGGAAAAAAAAAAAGGGAAAACAAAAAGCTTAGGAATACACTCAGGATTTACAGCTTGTTGTGTTTTCAAACCAGTTACAACCTTGTTAGCTACTGCACAGAGCAAAGCCAACATCCTCTCCAAAAAACACCATCTGCCCAGAAGTGAGAAGCATCTATTAGGAAATTCAACTGTTTAAACAATTTTGTAATATAAGAAAATACAAACCAACCCCAAAATAAGACTTACAAAATAACAGCATGAGTACTAAGAGAACAACTACAAAATATCTCTGCAAGATGTAAAAATATTATGGTTCAGATTTTCATCAAGCCCTGAAAATGCACCCAAGCTTTTCTCCTTGGTAAGTTGTGCTGGAAAAAAAACCCCAGAACAACCAGGAATAAACCCCACAAAACCTCAAATCACAGTTCTGAAGAACCTTTTATCTCCCAATCCAACAGCTCAAGGAGCTGGAGATCAAAGTGTAGCTTGACCTGAAAGAATTATGTTTATAGTCATATCTTACATAATGTTCTCCATTTTAAGCAGAGAAATTTGGAACACATGAAGATTTAAGGGCCAACTTTGAAACCATATTGACAGTTCCCACTAAGATAAAATTAGCAGAGGCTACACAAATAATTCAGATTGAAGACTGATAGATGAGACCATTTGGTGCATTTCCCTGGTGTCAGAGAAAACGTCTAGACTGATGGGAATTAATTTCCCCACTTTACTTCTACTTAAACTAATGTCAGCTATTATTTATTTGTGTTTTGGAAGATTGAAGAAACACCAAAAGGAGGTTCAGAGCTACAGTGCAAAGAGCTACAGTTGCAAACTCAACACAAACACACCCAAAAGCCCAGAGAGATACTGAGAAAGTGCTAAATGGGGCCTGAAAAGAACTTGAGACTAAGGACTGAATTTTTTCCCATTTCAAAATACCAATTATGACAGCTCAACTCCAGGTAGCCAAAAAAAAAAAATCTAATAGTTGTGACTCCTCCTTTTGGTTTGTTTTTGAAATGTGGTGGGTTGTGTTGCCCAAAGGTGAATATGAACAGATCAAGAAAGGCCCCAAAGAAAACTTTCACTTGGATGGCTTGTTTGCCTGGAAAAGTTTTAAATTGCACAAGGAAATCAGGGCAGGGTAAGCAGTATTTCCACTAGAGGACTCTCTGAGTTCACCATCCCAGCCTTCAGCGGAGGAACAGGCAAAGCTCTGATCTCCTGCACACGGGAGATGTTCCTGCTTCAGTCACAGAGGATTCACGGTTTGGAAACGAAAGATCAAAGGAGCATTAGGGAAAAACACCCAAACCCAGCTTTACAAAGCTAAGGGCATTAACCACCTCACAGACTGGCTCTTGTGAGACCGTGGTTACTCCAACAGCACCAACACAACTCTGCTGTTTTTCTCTCTCCCTCTGCTCTGGCCGCTCTAATACTGTTATTTTATTACCTCTTTATGATAACTGGCTGTGGTTTCCCTGTTCCCACCGCTGGCAGGTGCTGGATGGGCGCTCACAGGGCATCCCACTGCTGGGCTTCTGGGAAACCTCCGGGGAAGCAGCTCTGACAGCTTGGGGGGGGCACACAGGGCCTGTCCCCTCACACCTCTCACCTGTCCCCTCAGCGCTGTCCCCCCATCTGTCACCTGTCCCCTCTCACCTCTCACCTGTCCCCTCAGCGCTGTCCCCCTCACCTCTCATCTGTCCCCTCACACCTCTCATCTGTCCCCTCAGCACTGTCCCCCCATCTGTCATCTGTCCCCTCACACCTCTCACCTGTTCCCTCAGCGCTGTCCCCCTCACCTGTCACCTGTCTCCTCACATCTGTCCCCCTCCCTCTGTCCCCTCACACCTCTCCCTCCTTACTGTTCCCTCACACTTGACCCCCCTCACTGTCCCCTCACTTGTCCCCCCTCACTGTCTCCTCAGCCCTGTCCCCCCTCACTGTCCCCTCTGCCCTGTCCCTCCTCTCTGTCCCCTCAGCCTTGTCTCTCCTCTCTGTCCCCTCACACCTCTCCCCCCTCACTGTCCCCTCAGCCCTGTCCCCCCTCACTGTTCCCTCACACCTCTCCCCCCTCACTGTCCCCTCACTGTCCCCTCACGGTCCCCTCAGCCCGGTCCCCTCACGGCCCCTCCCTGCCGCGCCGCGCTCCCATTGGCCGCAGGTGTTCCCCCCGCGGGCTCTGGTTGGCCGGGACGCTCCGGTCTCCCCAGGTAACGGTTCCCGCGCCGCGATTGGCGGCGGGGGGGCGGGACGCGGGCGGGGATTGGCTCCCCATTGGCCGCCGCTCCCGCCCTCAGGCCGCCATGTTGCCGCGGGCGGGGGCGGGCGCGGGGCGCTGAGGCGGGACCGCGGCTGGGGGGGACGGGGGCACCGGAGGGGCTCTGAGAGGAGACCTGAGAGGAGACCTGAGGAAGAACCTGAGGGGCTCCGGGGGTTCCGCCGCCGCCGCTGCTCCCCGCCGGGGCCCCGCCGGCAGCGAGGCGAAGTCCGCCGCGAAACTTCCTCGCGGGACTTTGAGCAACTTGAGGCCGCGGAAGGTGTTGCCGAGCGCCGCGCAGGGAGCGGCCCCTGCTTACCCCGGTGCGTGGGGCGGGACCCCCGCGGTCGGAGCAGGTAAGAGGACGGGCACGGGCACAGCCCGCTGTGCCCGGGATAGTGCCGGCACCGCCTCGTCCCGAGCGGCGGTGTCGCCTCCCGGTGTCGCAGGCCGGGGCTGAGGGGCCGCGTGTCCCCCTGAGCCCCCCGGGACAGGAGCGTCTGGAATTCTGCGGGTCTCCCCTCCCCGGTACCTGTGGCCAGGCTCGCCCGGACAGCGGGGTCAGGGAGGTGTCTGGGAACACACAGAAGTGTGTGAGGCGGTGCTTTGGAATAAACAGGATGTTTGTCACCTTCCGATCGTAAAGGTGAGTTAAAGTTGCCCCGTGGAGTTCCCCTCCTGCTTCTCTTGGGTGAATTTATAACCGACGTCAATTGACTTCAGTGTTCTATGTATATAAAAACTATTTCTAGTTACTCTGTTCTATGGAAGAAAAGAGCCAGACGCTGTGTTGATGAATAAGTAAAGATTTTCCTGGAGTATTTTCGGCCGAGAGGGAGCTGTTGGATGTTTTGGTTTTTTTTAAGCAAACATCCTCAAACGCTTGGGATATTTCTGTAAAACTAAATTGCACAGGGTATTTTTAATCAATCTCGTTTAATTTCTGTGCAGGTCAGTGGTCTTATACATTTTTCTTTTTGATTTCTTGCTGCTCCATGTAAAGCTATTTGTGTTTCTAAAATTTGACACAACTCATTTGTTTAGCACAGTGTGTGTATATTCATCAAGATTCTGTTTGTTTTTTCATATGCAGCTGGATTGGGAGTCATCTGGAGCAGAAACTCACACTTCACATGTGAAGCTCTTCACTTCAGAATTAGTTATCTGTCTTGAATGAACTTATTTCTACATATTTATAGTTTCGTTTAGACTGCTAAATACAGACCATGCCTAGCAGAATGGGCTCAAAAATTGATTTGAACAAAGACTTCATCAAAGTAAAAACACACTACAGTGGGTAAGTCAGCATGTCCTTTCCTCTGTGTTGTGCCCTGTCTATTTTTGAAGCATATTGAGCAGGAGTTCGTGGTCTGACCTAGTGATAAAGTAACCAGGGCATTGGTGGATTTGTAATTAATGTCAGATCAGGCAGGTAGACTTCTGGGCTATTAAAATACCTTTCAGAGTCCTGCAGCAGGTGATCAGGAAGGAAAGTTAATTTATTCTTCTCTCAGAAGGGGGGAAAATGTGCATAACTGGCATGCAGTTATTCTGGGTGATGGATTATTGATTCCCATGGTCACAGGCAGGTCTAGCTCCATCTCCTGCATCCAGATGCAGTTATTACATTTCATCTGTAATAAAAATGTCACAGCCCTTTATAACTTCACTCAGTTGTCAGTAGAGTCAGGAAGGTTTTATTACTGCAACATGAAATCTGGATTTTCAGGTATGTTTAATTCATTTGCTGCCTCTGTGAGGACCTTGTAAAATAAGGTTGCTTTGGTCTCTGTCTTCCTTCAAGGCCTAAGTTGAAATTGTTTGAGGAGTTAAATATTTGACCTGAGTAGATCCTTAAACTTGAAGTATTTAGACTGAACTTGCTGGCATTTGGTAAATGACTTGAGTGATCTTTTGTGATGTTTTACTGCTTTGTAAGTAAGTGTTGCTACTGCTGTGGTTGTTCTTAAACTTATCTACCAGGTCAGTGCCAAGTAGTCTGAGGTCCTGAGTTTAGAATCCCAGAGCAATTGTATTAGTTTGGTAATGCCAGTTTTCTCATAAATTGCTGTGAAAATGTGTCTGCTTTTACTTTATCTGACTTCAGCTTCCAGCTGTGCCACTGACTTTCAGTTATTTCCTTATGCTTAGTCATTTGATTTTTTTTTTTATGTCTTCATTTTGCTACCTGTAAATTGAAAGTGTAGTAGAATCTGTTAATTTGCAGCTCATTTATCTACAGATTAAACTTTCATAGAAGATTTCCTTAGTAAAAACACTGATAAGGTTTTAGTGGTGGGAATCCATGTCAAACTTAGGTCTTAAAATGTAGAAATTTGCTACTTGAAGGAAAATTTACTTTACAGGAAGTCCATGCAGTAGGAGAGCTGCCTTAGCTCTGTAAGGGAAGGCACTATAAACACCAGTAGAACTGGGTGTAAGTAATTTGGAATAGTTTGCTGGCAAGCAGTGTTGATGTAAAGTCATTCAGTCATTTCCATTAGCTGAGAAGTCTGTAGTGTGTCAGTTTACAAACGAGTTCCAAGCTCCCTGGATTTTGCTTTTGTCCTATTGATCAAATTCTCTGAGTTCAGACTAACTGGTTTTGGCATTATGACCTGTGTCACTGTCATCTCCCTGTCCCCAGTCCAGTACTGCACTCAGCTTTTGAACTAATTTGACTGCAGCAAATCACTGATGCTGGACAGCTTCAGAATTAGGGACAAGCTCCCTCAGGTAGCTGCTAAAATGAAAATAACAGTGCAAATACCATCTTGAAATCCCAGTTAAAGAGCACGAGGAAGTTGTAAAACAGGCGAGTGTCGAGTGGGTCTCTGGAGTCTGAGCATCTCAGGTATTCGTGACTCTGGGTGTGACAGAGTTCCTGACATAGCACAGTGTAAATAACTGCCTGAGCAGATTGCAGAAGGAAGGCAACTTGTGCAATTCTTATTTTGTTATTGCAGTTACTTGATTTATCTGTTTTACACCTGGTTATTTGAAATCACTTCAGTAGATGCAGCTTTGTTTGCTGCATGTTACCTTGGCTCTGAGTGGTGACACACACTGTCTGTCAGTGGGAATGATGATTCTCTTGCTGGGACTGCTGTTACAGAACTCACTGGTCCTTAGCTCTTCATTTAACTATGTAGTGTCCACTTCTAAATATCTTTTCAAAAAGGTCCTGTGGGGTTCTTTAGTGTTAAACAATGAGTGATTTCCACTTATCTGAGCCCTGCCCGATGTGCCTGTAGAGACATTAAGAAGGAACATGGACATCATGAATGTGGTCGTTAATTTACCTGTAGAATGGCACCTGTTACAATAATGTTAGCAATTCAAGGCTGATTAGTATTTGCCAGCCTTGGTTGGAGGTTGTAGTGTGTGTGGCAGTGTTGTCTCACTCTGTATTTTCAGGTTTAAAGTGTGATTGTCCAGTTTCCACAGGCCTACAGCTGCTTGATTGCATGAGTAGCTTGTGGTGGCACTGCATTAAACAATGAGCTGCATTTGTTAGTGACCTTGTCTGGGGGCAAGGCATTGCACCAGCCCTCAAACACTGCTGCGAGAACCAGTTTGGTCTCTTACTTTCCTAAATGCATAAAACATGACTTCTTTGACAGGGAAACGCTCTTAAACTGAGCCTCACCTGACAGCTCTCAGTACTGTAGATAATATGGGGTTACAGGTGTGCAGGTGGTGTATGTATGGCTTCTGCTGTTGTTGTTATGAAGAATTATTAAGTTGCTGTTCTTTGAGAGCCTTACAAAGTGTAGATTAAAGTTACACTTGAAAAGGTAGCAGTGCTTTTAATCTGAATTTGGAACAGTGCAGTTCTTTAAAGTGATTGTCTTAGAGCTTTGCTTGTAATTTTTCTCAGCAAAGGCAAAATGGAAAGTTATTAATGCATATAATTTAAAATGTAAGTTGTGGAATTTAAGTTTCTTAGTTCAGCGTAGTACTGTTCAACTGCTGGCTGAAACACATAAGTAGGCAGAATATGTCATTTAACATTTTTGCTAAAATGACTTGTCACACAGTATGGAAATAGGCAAGTTATCTCAGTCATATTGGGCAACTTCTGCTGATTTGCTGTATTAGACTAAGAGGTGAAAGAATTACACAGGCCAGTAGCCATTAACTACAGAACACTCTCCTAATTATCCCCTGGAAGGTTTTGAAGGCAGCAAAATGACTTAAGTTCATCTACTGTTTCTTCTTGCACTTGTTTTTCCATTGGTTTCCCATAGTCGTTTGAAAAGTATTTTAAAAATAGGAGAAAGTCTAGTTTGTATTGTGAGATTTTGTTCTGCATAATCTCTTTTCCTTTTTTAACCTCTGACCTGCTTTGACAGTCCTGTGTGGGCTTTCATTGTATCAAGAGTTACTGTCCCAAATGCCTGAGATACTGAGGGTTTCCATCAGCCCAGTTCAGCACTGGGCCCACCTTCTCTGAGCACTGTCAAAGTAGAGCACAAGGTGCAGAATTTGAGTCAGATTTTATCTGAATTGTCTTGTAATTACATCTTGTGAGAATTCACCTAATCAAAGCTTCCTCTCCAGCAATGTAGTGGATGTGAGGAAAAGCCCACTGTTTAAAAGGATTTTACAATAATGGAGATTTTACTTATCTCCTGATGGAAGAATTACCTGGATTAAAAAAATTAATTTTTATGAAAGCTTCTCTTTTTTTCTAACAACACTTCAAAGGCTGATAATTATAATAAGGGAACTTTGCTCACCCAGGTAAACATGCATTAAAAATAGGTGATTAACACAATTATTTCCTCCGTACTAAAGTTTTTTTTTTTTTTGAAGTTAAACACTGAGAGATGTAATCCTGGTGACATAGTGGGAGCATTTTATGTGAGGAACACTCATTCTCTAAGTGTGATTCTGCAGTTTAGTGTCCACAGCTGGAACTGTTGGGATGTGCAGGCCAGTGCAGGTGATTTTCTGATGAAACCTGGTGTGTTCCTCTCCTGCAGGGACATCCTGATAACAAACTTGGATGCCTCAATGAGCTACGATGAACTCTGTGATGAGGTGCACGAGATGTGCAACCTGCAGCAGGAGCAGCCAATTACCCTCAAGTGGATTGATGATGAAGGTATGGGGCTGAAGTACTGCTTGGGCATTCTTGGGTTTGTTGTTCATTGTGGGACAGAGAAGGGGCATTGAGGAAACTTGTACAAACAGATATCATATTGTGGAGCTGGTGGTCATTTCTAAATATCTAAGTACAGAGCCCTGTCTTACAAAGCAGGGAGAAATGAGCCTCAAGACATCAGGTTTGCTCACAGTAGCACTTGAATTCACTTCTGGAGAAGTGAAGGCTTTGTATATAACCCATCTGCACCTTGGCAATGCCATGGTCTGCACAACTCCTAGAACTGAATACAGAAAGATGAAAAAATACTAAATTGGTTTGGCTGACGTTTGTAACTTTGTGTTTTGGTTTCTCTGACAGTAGCCTGTACTGCTCTCTTAGCTGTGGAGTGTTTGAGTGAATCGAATTTTAAAGTAATGTCTGGGGAAGGAGGTAGCCTATAGTCAAAGAAGAGTCAGTCCTTTTTAAGATATCAAGGAGTAATTTCAATTATTTTTAAATTTACTCTTCTGATTACCAAGAAAGACAGAGGCAACTCTGCTAACCTGTTTTCTAACCCTCATTTTCGTGGTGGTGTAATAGAAAGTAACCTGATCAGAAGGGCATGGAGGATAATTACCTTGCCTGTGCTCAGCTGTTTGAGCTGCATCCCTGTTAATAAAGGGAGATTATTGCAGGGAAGAAGAAAACCTCAGGAGTTTTGTGTTGGAGGATTTTAAGACATGAGTGCTGCTATCTGTTGCATTGGCTTCTTGAGGCTTACTTAAATTAAAACAACAAATCTCCTCAGTTGCAGTTCTAATAACTATTTTCCTCCAGCCTTGGTTAAATCCATACCTGTACAACCCTTCTTCTAATTCCTGGCTCTGAGCTGTTGAGTTCCAGCCAATCTGCTGTTTTGGCTGCCCCCAGTCCTCCCGGGTTTTGGGAGTTATCCTGTGTCTGCATACGAGTGTTTCCACTTCTTGCCACATGGAATTGAAGTTCGTTTGTCTGATGGCACAAACAGATGTTCTCTTTGAACCAACTAAAAGCAAACAATTGCCGATGGCTTAATGAATAAAGAAAACCTACCAAGAGCTGAAGAAAACAGACTTTCTGTTGGGCTTTTGTAGTGTTTCTTTGTTTTTGACAAGATTCAAAATGTTTAAGCTATGAAAAGCTCACTCATAGTAAAATCCCATAAACACATAATTGAATGTGGATTGTTGATTTGCAGTACAAATAATTCCAATGTCTTTCATGTTGCATTATTGCAGTATTTATAGAGCAGCAGCAGCAGTGGCCTTCAAAGAGGGGTAAATGGGCCCTGGATGTGTCATTTCATAAGTGATTTATAAAATAGTTTTTTAAAAATATGAGATCAAACATAAAATGTGGATGGGCACTGGTGTCATCACCTGGCCTGTCTGTCCCAAGGCCACGTGTCACCCAGGGTGTGCTCAGGAGGGGGCTGTTCCCAGGGGGTCAGGGTGACACCCTTGCTGTTTTCCCTGGCCACTGTGACATACTGTACTTTACGTGTGTCTGCTTAAGGGGATTTGTGGATTAATTACTGAGTTTTAGCAAAAATAACCCTCACAAGGTAATGCTGATAACGTGACCACAAGCAGACAGGAAAACAAGGGGGTCTTTAAGTACAGCTGTTACCTTTTATGTTGTGTTGTCCTGTTGCAAACCAATGTAGTGCAGTTCTATCTACTCAGTGTCAATAAAGTTGGGAGGAATAATTCTGTTACTCTAGTTTGGCTTTGATTGAAGTGCCAGCTTAGTAACAAGTGATTCAAAGAAAGGCAATCCTTGAGGCTGGTGCATTTTTTTTTACTGACTAATTGAAATTCTCCACTGAATTCCTGCCTGTTAAAGCTGCCTGGACCTTTCTTGTCCCTTTAGGTGACCCCTGTACCATCTCATCTCAGATGGAGCTGGAGGAAGCCTTTCGTTTGTACTGCCAGAACAGGGACGAGGGGCTCATCATCCATGGCAAGTATTGCACAGCTCAGGAACCTCTCTGGGATAATCCCAACAGCTGCTCAAGGGGGAGCTGGAGCTGGAGCAGCTCCTCTGCCTGCCCAGTAACATTCCTGGTGTAGCTGGTGCCCTGCAGTTTGCTGTAAGAAGAAAGTGGAGCCCAAAGCTGAACCACAGCAGGCTTTGAGGGGGCTTTGAGTTTAGCTGCACAGATTTAGTAATGCTTTACTCCAGTGTAAGATCCTGCCAGTCTGGAACCAAATTCTGATTACATCATTTCTCAGGCAGAATTATTTAAAGGCTTCCAGAAACTGTCTCTGTGTAAATATACTCAAAAATCATGGAAAAAGGACTACTGAGAATATTTTACCTTAAAAATCTAATGTTTTTGTTTTAGTTTTCCCAAGTATTCCAGAGAAGCCCGGCATGCCTTGTCCAGGAGAAGATAGTGAGTACTAAAATGTTATCAAATTTTAGCTAACTATTTTGCAGTCATGTGGAAAAAAAATACATTAAAAGATTTTCATAATCTAGCATTACAGTTGTGTATCTGTTCTGTTTTCTTAAAAGAATGTAAAATCTTTAATATTTTGTCAAGAGAAGTTACATAAATCAATGTTGTAGCAGTGTTTCAATGTTTCTGAGCATTAATACTGGTTTCCAGTAGTTGATATATTGGGAGAAGGAGAATTTTAGATGCATATTTGAACATGGGCATTTACTTTTGTGGTTCTTTTGGGATTTTAACTTGCAGGGAAAAGAAGGGATGTACTAAAGAGGGAGATACAGCCATTTCAATAAAAAGGTTATTAATCTCTGTAAAAATAATCCTGTGAAAGGTAGATAAAGCTCCAGAGGAAGGACACATAATTGATAAGGTTTACCTGTATTTTAGTGGCCTGAGCTGCACAGGGATAAAAGGATTAAATGGCTGTAGAGTCACTTTTCATTATGGGGGGATGGCATCAGGACATTAGTTCATATCTTGGTAAATGTTAAGGAAAGGAATGGGAATAATTGGGTGCCAGAGGTACCAGCTGATGCTCTCAGGAGCGTGAGGAAAAGCTGACTGAAGAACTTGAAGGACCTTTGCTCTTCTCTTTGGAAAATAGAAGAGGGGATAAAACTAATTGGTGATAAAAGCAAGTAATGCATACTAGAGAAGAGTACTTGATTGACCAGGATTTAACTGACAGACTGGCTAAAAATGAGTGATGCAGTGGTAATAGTTGTGAATATTTTTAATTAGAGAATTAATACTCATAATTGCTCTATTGAGGACTTTCACACAGATGGAGTGAGGTGAAATAAATACCAAAATATTACAGTTCAAATACGATTTTTCACATCTGAACTGCAGTAGGTGAAAGGTTAAATGTAAAAACTAGACAAGTTTTCATGTTCACCAGGTTATTAAAGTTGTCTTTTAGAAAGAAAGAAATGTGCAACACTGTCTGCTGTCCTTGTTCAGCCAATTAGAGAAAACAAAGACTTTTCTACGCTGATTAGAAGAGTTAAAGAAATTTTCCCTGAGACACCTAATTTAATGAACTCATTAAAGGTGTAGATATTCCAGTAGAAAGGCTTTTTGGGTTAATTTGCTGGAAGTTTCAGTTCTCTCCAGCCATGAGCTGAGCTCCAGCAGCCACAGCTGAGTGTGGCTCAGCTGACCTGGTTATTCTGTCTGTAGGGTATTTCTCTGCATTGCACTTGGACTGGATGGAAATGGGATTGATATTGGTGAGATAAAGGACTATTTATTTTGTCAGGAGTAAAATACTGTCCTTTGTTCAGAAAATATTCATCCTGTTTCGAATTCTTACTTTGTGTCCTTATCACTGTAGTTATGTTCATAGGAAACACTTTTAGAAGTGAGAATATTATGTTTGCACTTTTCTAGAGCATCATGTTTGCACTATAAAGGAGCTTGTGAGTTTGCCTCAGGTTTTTTCCAGAGACAAATAAACAGTGAAGCAGTTGCTCTGTCCAAAATGGGCCTCTACTTAAATTAGCAGTGTCTGAGTGTGGACTGTTGGTTCGTTACAGAGCTACAGACAGTTTGAAATGGAGTTTTGAAATAAAACTATTCAATTGTGAAATAATTCCATTTGCAATCCATTGCTCAGACGTGTTCCTATTAGGTCGTGGAGTGACTCTTTCCAGTAGTATGTGATCTTCTGAATTGCAAATCTTTTGTAGTGGATTTCCGTAGAATTGTAGGGTTTTCTTTCCAGCTCCTTCAGAACAACAGTGCTTTGGAAGAGTGCAGAAATACATGCTGAATGGTTTCAATTTATGTTGAAATTTAATGGTACAGCTGCCAGCTGTCCTCACCTTTGTTAAACTGATACGGGTTTGAGATTGTACCAGCCAGCAAAGCTTGAAATAAAATCATGTAATCCATTAATGGAATAAACCATGGGACTAATACTTCAATTCTATTTGCATGACTTAAGAAAAGTTATTTTCGTGCTTGAAGAACCTTTTTTTCTTATACTGATGTGGTGCTGTCTGGGAGACAGAATTTGCTCAGTCTCCGGCATCTGCACTTGAGTTGTCTCAGGGTTCCTTTGGTCCTGAATTTTTGCACTTTTCTGTTGGCACCAGCCCCAGATCCCGCTGTGAATGCACAGCTGCTGGTGTACAACCAGCACGTTTCCCTTCGGCTCCGCTGTGCCCACGGGCTGGGCCGGCAGTGCTGCTGTGCCGAGGTGACAGGACGGCTGAAACCTCTCCCAGCTCTTCCCAGACACTCCATGTGACCCCTGCCAGGCGCTCCCAGCATCTGCTGGACTGGAGCCTTGGTGCTTGAGCAGTGCTTCCTGGGAAAGATGGCAGACTCTGAGACCGCTCTTGGATTTATGGATACTTTCACTTTTCCAGCAGATTAGCTGTTCTTTTGGGACCGGTCTGGAGCGAGGCTGTCGGAGGTGTTTGGTTCCTGTTCCCCGAAGCCGCAGCCCTGATGATCCCGCGCTGTGGATCCCAGCAGCTGATGGGCACTTTTATAACTTAGTTATTGTGGTCTCAGCTTCTTTCTGCTGCCAGCCCTTGCTGTGATTTATCACTCCTGGTGCTGCAGTCATTGTGTAACGCAGCACGTTCAGCCCAACAATTCCATCGATTTGTAGGACTTCCCTAACGGAATTGCCGGTTTTATCAGAAATGCTTGTTTTGGTGACATCAGCTCCTTGACATCCATGCCATGTTTTAGTTTGTGCCTCAGCTGCTCGCTACAGCCTCTCAAGGGAGCCAGTACCACCCGTGCCTGGATACATGAGGCAGAGATGTGAAAGGGAGAGACGGGGGTAACCAGTCTTCCATTAAATATTTGCTCTTAATGTTCGAGCTGATCCTGCCTATTGTCCTTGGTGTCTAATGGTATTCACACAGCAGCATCCGTGGAGTAAAGGGAAAATGTTTCATTTCATACCTACTACCCTGTAAAGAATTCCATGCTGAAGAGGCTAAAGAATAGAATCCAGTGAGTAATGCATGTTTCTGTGTGGGCTCGGCGTGCCGGGGGTGCCGAGGGGGCCGGGGCCGTGGCTGTGTGTGCGTGTGCTGCAGGAGAGAACAGAACTCAGCGTTTCGGGGCTGGTCCAGGCGCCCTCCCTGCCACCCTCCTGTGCAGCCATGGACTGTTACAAATGCAGACATTCCTGCTGCCTCTGAGCGTAGGGATGGGGCTCAGAGACCTCTCGGAATTGCTGGTAAAATTGCTTTGAAAGGACCCCTGGGGAATGTATTTTAGGAGGAAAGGAACGGAAGAGTGAGTGATGCTGCTGCTGCTAATATTGGAGATTAATGAAAGAAATGTATCCAAAAAACCCTGATGGTATGTGCTCAGGGCCTGCTTATTGTAAGATTGCTGATGTACAGACTAATGATTTAGAAGCATCATTTTCTGAGGCCTTTTTGTTGAATTGTGCTTAGTGGATTGTCATAGACGGATGTTTTTTAATTGTGAAATACTTGTTTTGAATTAAGGTTTACTTATTTTTTTAATGTTGTCAGAAAAAACTGTGCTAGTTTACTTCTGCTTAACAAATAGATCTGTGTATTTAGTATTAAAATTCAGCTTAGATTTGGGTAGCTAGTGCTAGCAAATTCTAGGGTTGTTTTGCTGTTGGCTTCGTTAAATAGAGGAATGCAGACTAGGAAACCTTTAAATTAATTAACTAAAGAGAATGAATATGTTTTTAATGTAGCATGACTGTTTTTATTATCTAATATTTCCGGCTGATTTTGCTGCCTTGTTTTTTTGGTAATGATTACACTGTGTTGTGCATGTCTCTGATGCTCTTTGTTTATCTGCTCAGTATTTTAGCATTAGGTGTTTGGACTTCATTTTCCCCCGAGCCATCCTTCTTGAAAATTTCATCATAGGCTTGAGTAAAGGTATCTTAGGACCCTAATTGCTGTTGTGAGCTTTTTATTTTAGGTATAGATACCGGATTTTGCTTTATGTTCTGCCCGATACTATGAAATAGCACTAAAAGGCTTCTTGCTGGAGTAGTGTGGCCTGTAAATATTTTTCTAGCTCCTAAGGCAGATTTTTCCCTTCATTTGTTACTGTATTGGCAGCAGTGATTAGGTTATTCAGAGCACGTGAACCAATTTAATCCCCCAATGAAGAAAGGAACTATTGCCACCATAGAGACTGTTCTGAAGACGTCGATTGGATTGCACGGGATAATTGGGCAATTTGGAATCTCTAGTAACCCTCTCCTGCTTTTTGTAATTGAACTGGGGAGGGGGGAATTCTGCTCTTTCAGTGTGAGATATTCTTGCTTAGGATTTGAAAACAGCTGTGTCATAGTTTCTCAAGAATACCTGAAATCTCCTCTTCTGCCTTTGCTGTGCTCCACGTCTGTGTCATACGTGACAGATGTGAAAAACACACAGACTGTGAGGCAGCACAAGTTCCTGAGAACAGAATTGCAGTTAAAGGCCTGCTTTGCTTATAGTCATTGCATGGTTTTAATTCTAAAACAATTCCAACATCTCTCTTTGCTGTGAAACCTCCGATGAAGAATAAAGGGCCAGGCCTCCCTTTGGACAATTGATGCATAAGATTATAAAGCACAGGTCTGATGGTGAGGTTTGAGATCTGCCCTTAATTAAAGGTACTGCATGTCTTAGCAGATGTTTATATACCAATTTTTCAACTATAAACTAAAAATACAGTGGAATAAGGAATGGTTGGGCTAGTTTTTAAGGTGTCATAGCAAATAGCCTGTGTTCTTTATTTATTCTACACCCCCCCCATAGCTGTTGCTCAGAATGTAGTATAATCATGCAGAAAGGATGTCACCTGGCTTTAGAAAACTTCTCTTTGATGTAATGTCTAGATCCACTCCCTGTGTAATCTCTCATGTTTTCTCCTAAGCTGGTAAATCCACTGTCGATAGATATACAGGCATTTTGGGAAACTAAATGGGCAAGAAGGGGATGAAGCTTTTTGGTTTTGTTGGCATTAGTGAACAGCTGTGAGCCTGTTAAGCCTTAGTTAGGCCTGTGAGTTTCAGTAGCTTGGAAGAGCTATTTAATATGTAACCTCCTAAATTATATGGTCATGGTTAATTATATGTCATTATACTTGGGTTCTGTGTAATACTTTTTGAAATCAGTTGCTCTATGCAAGTTCTGTTTTTTAATGTGTGGCTGAGCCCCAGGACAGCAGCAGAGGCCTGCAGGGCAGGTAAATGTGCTCTTCTGTGTTCAGCTCCTGGATTGTGAGAACCCAGATTTTGGGTGAGACCTCGGGTGCTGCTCCTTTGGAATGGGGAGCACTGGGAGGGAAGCCTTGGCACACTGGAAGCCTTGGCACACTCGGTGTGGTGGCAGCTGTGCAGCCACCAAGGGCCTGCTGGGCCACAGGAATGGATGGGAAATAAAGCAAAAAGGGTGTGCTTGAGGGGTGCTGGAAGGAGAGGCACAGCCAGATCACTGCCAGGGAGAGGGAAGGGTGAGCAGACTGTGCAGTTCATCCTCAAACCACACGGGGAAGGCAGGGACTGGGGCAGTGGAAAAGGGAAAAACTGAGTGGCTCAGTATTGACCAGCAGGTGCCTCATTTGTGACTCTGGAGTCCCACTGCTGTTTCTTCTGCATCTGTAAGGGCTTGTCCTCAAATTGTGAGCTGGGGAGATATTTAAAAGGAAACCAGAAACTATTTGAAGACAATACTTCAAGATTTTAGTATGATCCTCTTGACTTTTCCAGTAACATCCTCATTATAATAATAATAATAATGCTATTCTATGCTTCTTCCAGTCATTTAGGTCATCTTATGTTCTTCAGTAAAGCAGTACAGATGCCCTGTGACTGGCACAGGATTCCCTGTTCTTTACTTTGTCAACTCTGATAAAAAGCTAATTAACTTGAATTTCAATTTCGTTCTAAGCACAGGTTCTGGAAACTTTTGGTAGTTCTGTGATGATCAGCTTCATGTGCAATAGCTCCAAATAGAGTTGCACAGGTAACTGTGAAATAAGGGGGAATTTGGGTGTACAGGCCAGGCCACAGCCAGGGGAGAGTATCAGTGCAAGGAGGCAAGGCTGGGACTTCTACTTGGAAAAAGAGAACTGCTGAAATATGGTACAATTAATGTAAAAATCCTGACTGGCGTGGATTAAGTTAAATCAGGCAACAGTTTCCTACAGGACAAGAAGTGGAGAAAGTTGGGTTGCTCCTCACTTCTTTGGTTGCCTTCTTCAGTAATTCCAGGGTGTGTAGAAGACAGAGGCTTTCTGTTACCAGGTTTTTATTTAGAAGAGAAAGTATTGCTATATGTATGTACTAACACACAGAAGTTTGTTTCAAGAAAACAAAGTGGCCTGCAAAGTGGATGCAGATGCCACAGATAACTTAAATGTTCAGAACTTCAGTTTGATCTACTTCAGTACTAAGTTAAATTAAAGGATTAGATAATTTCAATAAGTACTGGTTCAGTATCTTTCAGCTTGGTTAAATGTTTTGATGCAGCTCTTCAAGGATCTTAATAGAACGTTAAATTCCGTTTTCATTGTAGTAAATCTTTTAATGAAAGTGATTTTTATTTTGGGAGAATAAATGCTGCAGTCACCAAAAGAAGTCTGTGGACTTTCATTAACACTGCAGTGCCAGTTTGGGTTTGGGGTGCACGTGACCACTGGGACTTTGTAACCAGAGGAGCCAACTCCACGTCATGGAAAGGGGTGAATGTCAAATTGCAGGGAAGGTCCAGAAGGGAAAATGGGAAGTTTTTTTTCTTTCCTAAACAAAGATGCTCATCACCTTCCAAGTGTGGATCTGGCACCGGTTGTCTCCTGGCCCTTTTCATAACATGTTCTTTTGAATCAGAGCAACAGCTAGAGCAGCATTTTATGCTGTGCTTGGGACAGCCTTGGAACTGCAGCAGGAGGGGCTGGAAGGACACCCAGAGGTTGTGGTCCCTGACAGGCTCAGAACCAGGACAGTGTCACTGCTGGGGCACATCAGTGACTGAACTCACTGAGGGTTTCTTGCCTAACACTTGCAATACTTTGTTATTTTCAAGTACATCTGATAAATCTCCCATGAAGTCATCGAGCTCTGAGTCAGAGCCTTGCTCCAAGTGAGCTGTTAGCTGTGTTTTATTTGTGGCATTGTGTCTGTAACGTGACTTGTCACCTTGCGGTGCCACGGAGCCATTTTAGCAGCAGGATGGGAGTGTGAGCATCCAGGAGGAACAGGTATTCCAGGAGTGCAGCTGGGACTCCACTGACCCCTTGGCAGTCAGTGGGGAAGGACATTCACAGTGTTGCAGTAAATGCTGGGTAAATATTCCTGTTCTGTGAGACAGATTTGTGTCCTCGTTGGTTCTCTGCCGGTGCTGTTGGTCCTGCACTTCCTTGGTCACCGTTGCTGTCTTAATTGTGCTTTTTTTTTAATAGAGGTTGATCTGACTTTGTAGTTAATTTTGGTGTCTGTAGGAAAAGGAGGATGGGGAGATGGCTTCCCAACTGCAAATCAGTCTTAAATTAAATTAAAAAAAAAAAAAAAAGAAGCTCTCTTCTGACCATTTAATGTTTGCAATAACTGCAAGAGGTCAGAGCACTTAATACCTATATATTAAGGATACTCTTCATTTTCTAACTTCAATTGTACATAGAAGTTTATTCATAATAAAAAGAAGGGCCAGTTAACCCATCCCAAGAATGTCTTTTACATTCTTCAGAAAGCAATTTTATTGTTTCAGTTTAACTATTTGCAAAAAATTACGTAACAGATGAGAAGCAGTATGCTCTCAAACCCTCCAGAATTTACCTTCCCAAACTGGGTTCTGTCTTTGCATGGAATTCCTTTATCAAATCCAGGCTCTCTGAAATACCAATATCAATTTCCCCCTTGTAATTCCGGAGTTGTTTTTGAAAGAATGCTCACTTGTGTGCTCAGCACAACATTAACAGAACAAAACAAAAACTGGGCATTCTGGCAGTGTCCAGCTGGCAGGGCGGGTAATTGGCCTGTAAACAAGTTGTATTAATCTCTGAGAAATGATTTGCAGCAATAGCAAATTACCTCTGTGCTCAGGATGGGAACAGGCTTCATTAGAGCTGCAGCACGGCAAAGCAGAGCCTGGGACTGCAGAGGGGATCATTTCTGGGGCCATCCATTGCTGTGAACCAAGTATGCTGTCATTTGGAAAATAATTGTGCTGCCTTCTATTTGTCCCCACTTTTCCAGGTTCCATTTCCAAAGGCAAGGGTCCCATCCTTTCTGGGGAGGTCACTGTGGAATCGGGGGGGTATCTTCTGTAGATGAGTTAATTTGGAGAGCACACTGAACAACAGATGAATTGCTCATCTATTTATATCCACAATTAAATAGTATTTATTTGAAATTTTGTGAAAAGAACCCCAAGCCTAGGGAATGTCACTGGAAAGCCAATATTAAATGTATTCCCGAGGTTCCCTGTGCATCACTGGCAGTGATGTAGTTGCACAGCTTGACAACAGAGGGAAGAATTGCACAGCAGCAACAGCCAGTTGTTTCACATTGCTTTTTAAGTATTTTGGTTTGGGTATTTTTATTTCTCTTGTAATCTTAACTTGAAATTTTTTTTTTCCCATCTTGGAAGTAGATAAAATTCAGTATGTTCTTTGTCATTAGAATATATATCTGTACCCCAATAAAAATTTGTTATCCCTGTTAACACTTAAAATATATTTTGATTTTTCCTCCAAATCTCTTCACATACAAAATGAGGATTCAGAAGATTTTTTTTTTATTTTTTTCTTAGGAAAAGTCTTGTGTTTAATATTCATCAGAGAGGAAAGATTATTTAATTAGGGGTATGATATCTCCTTCAGCCTGCAAGCAGCTAACTCCAACTCCTTAATGAGTTAACTGATGTGTGCTGTGAAATAAATTAAAAAGTAGCCCTTTTCATTAAGCACAGTAATTAAATAGTCAGGCTTTTGTGGTGGCATTCCTCTGTCTAGGTGGCTGGGATCAGTCCTGGCTATAAAAGCTTGGTTTAGTTATCAAGAATCCCTATTTGTTTTATTCTAAAGTGTTCTGGAAACATGTTCCAAAACATTTTGTTTGGGTTCAAAAGTATCCTTTTCCCTGTGAGATGCAAACGGAGATCAGAGCTTTGTTCACACATCACAGAACACTGAGAGCAAATTGGTTCTTAATTCAAGGAGTACATGTACTGCCATTTATGAATCTGGTTCCTTAGATCTGGTATAGCCCTAGTGAGGGTTTCTGTGGCTGATTGATATTGAAACCCCCAACTCCTTATTATATCCCTGTGGGAATTCCTAGGGAAAGTGGCCTCTTTCCTGGGGTTCCTGCCTGCTCAGTTTTCCAGGGGTTGAGGTCTCTCCAGCAGCACAGCCATGTGGTGGATCAGCCACTTGTCCCAGTTTTGTATCCTCGGTGAGCAAGAATGTTTTGTTCTGTCATACAAATTCAGTTTTATTGTGTACTAATAACAGAATGTGGGATGTAAAGGTGTGTCTCAAAGTGCTCCCAGTTTTCTCGTTTCTCACCTTGGCCCCTTTTGGGGGGGGGGAAGTGGGGATTGATTTGCCTCACGGGGTAAATTGTAGAGGTTCCTACTTTCTAAAGCTATTCTATATTAAGCTCAGTTTTTGTTAGACTGTTGCCTCACAAGTACGTGATATAAAATCCTGCCTTTGATTTAATATTTATCATTAATTAGGGAGGTGACTTGCTCCTTTATTTACAGACGGCATCAGCACAAGCTGCTTGTTAACTTATCATTCCCTTAATATTCCTCATGTCAGTGATAAGCTCATGTTCAGATCACAGATGTATTACGTTGCCTCCATATGGTGCTTTGTCTAATGAATTAATTAACTATTTTGGAAAAAAAAAAATCCCTTGTGAAGATTTTTCCTCCTGGTGAAAAGTCACCCTACAAACGGTGGAAGGGTTTTTTCACTGGTGTTTGTGTTTGGACATATTTTTAGTTAAAAATTGTTACCAATCCATTTAATAGTGCAATATGTGTTTCAGATGCTTGCACAGTAAACATTTGCACATGTAAATAGAGTAGGTATGAATGTTTGGGGATTTGGCACTGCAGAGTTGTGGAGTCACAGGAACTTCCATGCTTTTATGTGTCTTGCTTTGGAAGGACAAAAATAGAGTATCTAAAATCAGCCCCAGTATTGCAGTCAGTGTTCACACATGGTGTGTCAGTAGCCTGTGAGTTTTGGCTTGCTCCATATAATTTAGAATAATTTCTCCACAAAGAAACTTTTTACTACTTGCATTATCATTTGACAGCGAAAATGTCAGGGTTTTTTTCTGTTTAAAAAAAGGCTTCATCTTGGATAAGGTGGATGTTTAAAACTTGAAAGTAACATTAAAGGTGAAAAGTTAATTGCATTAATTTCTGAGGATTATAAATGTACAGTTTGATGCTTTGTGAGGGTGTTTATTGATGAAGTCTCTCAGAGTCTTTACAGCCCCCTGTACCCCCTCAGTGCCCACCTGGATCTGCTGTGGGAAGCTCCTGCTCCAGGTTGTGTGTTAGGGATTGGTTGTGTCACCAGCTCCAATGTGGCACCACACTTAATATTAATTATCAAACTCTAATTAGCCAGTCACACAAAAAGTGCCTGTTTGCACGTAAACAGTGACAACAAAAGTAACTCGGAGTAAATGCTGGGTACTGTCGTGTTTGACCTCTTGAAAAGCCAGGCTTAAACAGATTAAATGATTCCTTGTTATGTTTAGAGTGTATTAAAAATAATTGTAGACCTGTACTTGAACTGCCCGAACAGAAGAAATATTTTGGGTAGTGTCTAATGCAAGATAAAAAGGAGGTCAAATAATGTAACTGCAGCTTTGTAACATGTTTAATGTTGTGTATCTGGAGCGTTATTGGCACCAAGGATCCTTTGTGTGTCCATGGGAAGGGGACAGTGAGAGCAGCAGCGTCACTTCCCTGAGGAAGCTGTTTCTTTAACAGCTCTGTCCCTCTCACCTGAGCTGGAGCAGCCACGGAGCTGTAACGGGATTATGATCATGTGAGGAAAAGGAGACAGGGCTGGAGGAAAGGGAGAGGCAGCGGGGAGAGCACATCCTGCCCGGGCTGTCACTCACGGCCGCCTTAACACCCCCCAATCCCCGGGCACGGAGCTGTGCGTTGAGATTTAGGGAAGCAAGATTGTCCTCGGGCACAACTTGCTTGGCACGGGCTGCGGGTGCTGCTGAGCTGCCATGCTGCTGCTTTACACCTTTCTGGTCTCTTCCCTAGAATCCATCTACCGCCGGGGCGCCCGAAGATGGAGGAAGCTGTACCGAGTGAATGGGCATTTGTTCCAAGCCAAGCGCTTTAACAGGGTGAGTACTGGGGGGGGCTGCCCGGGCTGGGCATTGTCTGACCCTGCTGTGCCGGGTGTTGGACAGGGAGGGACAGCCCAGACGCCCCTGGGTGTGATGGTTCTCTCTGTGCACTGTTATTCAGGTCACACCGAGCAGGGGAGCTGGGAAGGGTTTGAATCTGGGATGGAGTTCCTGCGGGATTGGTGGAAAATATTTATTTTTAAAGTCTCTCTGAAAGGACTGGGTTTGTGACTGTTCACTGTGGTGCATCCTTGGAGCAGCAGTCCCCTCTCCTCTCCCTGCGTGACTTTGATTGCTCTTCTGCATAATCTTGTACCTTCAGGACTTCTTGTCATTCTTAAAAGTCACAGCTCTTGATCTGAGCTTTAACTGTTTGGAATCTGGGGTACTGCATCATCTAAGAGTTAAAAGTCTGGTTTATTGAGCTAAAATACAGCTGCCTAGGGAGAATCTGGCTTGAGCCACATAAGCAAGTGAATGTAGCTTTAAGGCTGAGACCCCTCCTTCACTTATCCTGTTATGCCTGCGTATTGCAGTATATATACAAATGTGCACTTTGGGGAATTCCACTAAAAACTGAGTGTGCTGAGGACAGTTAACTCTTTCATTCGGCAGTGATTTTAAAAAAAAAAAATAAAATTAGCATTTTTTCTTAATGTTCCCCACCTCAAAACTGCACTGAAAGCAAGAAAAGCCCCTTAAAACTCAGTACCTTATCACCAGATAAGTGAAAAATCTGTGTCATGTGTCTGAATTGTCACATGCATTTGTATAATGTGCTGTGGCAACCCATTTTTTTTAATTTATAGTATGAAAATATACTTCTGTTTGTTTGCTACATCGTTCAAACGTATTTCTTTGAAACACTGTGTGAATGCACACCTGCCACATTAATAATGCAGAATGTTATAGATGATGATGGTTTAATTGAAATTAGGCCAGTAGTGAATATACACGTGGAGATTTTGATGCCTTGTTATGATGCTCAAGTGTCACAATCCTACCCAGGACTGCTTTTGTATCTGCATACAAATGACATCAGACAAGTGACATCAGACAAAGACAAAACATCCATTAAGAGAAGGCTGCATTTGGCTGAACTCTGAGGGTGAAGTGTAACCTTCAGTTATTGGGGAAACCCTGGATGTTCAGAAATTATCATTATTGAACCCCTGCTAGGTGCCTAGGAGGGGTTCTTGCTGCTGGGTGAGTCCTGCCCTCCCGAGGGGGATTGGTGCTGGAGTTGCTGATGGAGCTGCTGCTCTCCCTGTCCTTGCAGAGAGCGTACTGTGGCCAGTGCAGTGAAAGGATATGGGGGCTCGGAAGGCAAGGCTACAAGTGTATCAACTGCAAGCTGTTGGTCCATAAACGTTGTCACATCCTTGTCCCACTGACCTGCAAAAGGCATATGGTGAGTTTGCAGCCTGTACAGAGCTGAGGTGGTTTGGTTCACCCTGGCCTGTGCTGGTAGGTGTGTGTCCTGGGTCATTAAATGCTGTAGATTTATAACCCTTGGCAGGGTTTGGGTTTCAGTCTCTCAGGTGTCTGTGGAGGACGAGCCTTTGGGTTGAGAGCAGAGACAAGTGAGGAAAGAAAACTCACGATGCGACTCGAGTGCGCTCAAGCTTGAATTTGACTTCTCCACGAGACATTTGGTATTTTACAGATAGACAGAGTTGTCACTGACAATCTCAGCAGTTGTTCCTTGTAGCCTGTGGGAATGTTTGAAGAGCCAAGGCACTGGTGTGGATTTTGCACTGCTCTTTGCAAAAGGGCTTGGTGCTTTCCTGTTCTTGCCCTCTCAGTTTCTCCAGTTCTGTTCTCGTGTATTCCAGTGGCAATGCTGGTGTCTTCCCTAGGCTTTAAACAGCTGTATCCCTGAATTTTAGCCCTTTCCCATACTCACCCCCAGTGTTTCACTGGTGGTTGTGTGGTTTTCTAACTCAAGACTTAAACCAGTATTTTTCTTTAGTGGTATTGCCTGTGACCTGCCTTGGCATTACTAATTCTTTGCCAATTAATTTATGCCTGTTGCTGCCCCTCCTGGAATAGTCCCACGTGTCTCATGAATGAGACCAGTGTCCACATGCAATGTAAAACTATCTGGTGCTGTGATCTTTACCAATTTATGCAATGCCCTTGCATAATGAGTAACAATTCATGTTTTTATGAAGCAGGAAGGGAACATGCCAGTGCTCTAAATGCAGTCTGTAACATCATGCTCAAGTGTTTACTTTGTTGTAGTTCCATGTGAAGCAGACTCACAAGTCTGAAATAGGAAAAAAGTTTGAATTTGCAGTAAAATAGACCCCTCTTTCTTTTAGAAGACAGCTAAACATCTGTTGCAGTTGCAGAGAATGGCTGATGGAGCATTAAGTGTTTGGCAGGCTGGTGTTATCATGCATTACAAAATGGTAACATTCAGAGATGTTACGATTCAGAAACACTTCCTACAAACCCCAGCTTTCATCCTGGAAGGTGCAGGTGGGAGGTTCTCACTGAGCTGTAGCTGAAAGGCAAGGCAGGGTCACCTGGCAGGGGCTGCATAACCAGTGTGCTTCTCTTTGCCCTGTGTCCCTGTGCTCCCCAAGGATTCGGTCATGCCTTCCCAGGAGCCTCGGATAGGTGAGAAAAACGATGAAGTTGATCTCCCTTCAGAAGACACTGATGGAAGTGAGTACTTTGCTGCCCTGGAATCCCTCTTTCCCCATCTGGAGGCCCAGTTTTCACTCTTCCCAGTTACAAGGAGAAAGTGGAAGCATTTGGTCAACTGTCCAGTGGTATTTAAAGCAAACTGAGCCTAAGCTACTAAATCATCTTTCTGTTTATCAGTCTGTAAGATTATTTCTAAGGAAGGCCTCTGTAACAAAACTACTTTGTTTTTTTTTCCAGTTCCCTACATTCCTTCAAACAGGAAACATGACACCATTAAAGATGACTCTGAGGTATGTTTTTAAAACAGCTTTGTAATTCATACTTACATTCTCTTAATCATTCAGCTTTTTATAAAATAGCTGATTATTTGTCCTGTTTTTTCTGCTACCTTTTGAAAAAGTCTGGGGTTTTTTTTTCTGAATTTTTATTGAATTTTTTCAGATTTCTTCTGTATTTAGCTTTTGTCAGCCCAGTAATGATCCAAGATACTTTTTTTTTTTCTTCCTCCCTTTCATTTGTGCTGGAATAACAGTGATTTAGCAGCAGGTTTGACTTTATTGGTCCTTGCAACAAATGGTGGCTTTGACATTGCCTTGTGTGCTGGCCCTAATGGATGTGCACCCTTTGTCACCCTCAGGCTGTTGGTTCATCTGATAATACATTAACTATCCAGCCCTCTGGGAGGTTTCATATAAATAATACCCAATAATTTATAGGCAGCTCCTGTGGAAATACAAGTGGAAAAACATACACTTGAACTCATTTTTGTTTTCAGCTCTTTTATAGAAGGTCTGACACAGTCTCTGCACATCAAGGATGTCTGAAAAATCCCAGTATGCTTCATTTCTAAAGGGCTTTAAGACATTTCCTTTAAAAGGGTCTGATATGCCCCTCTGAGCAAGGCTGCACCTTTTTCCTTTCCCTCCACTACAATGCCTGTCACTACCACTCCTTTCTCCCTTGAGTAGTTCTGCTCTGGGGTGACTGCCTTATTTTCAGTCATGTCTTTAGAGTTTATCTCAAATTCAGGGATGGAAGGGTATAAATTAACAACCCATCAGAGGGTTTTAACTGCTGCCTGCTGCCGTGGTCAGTGCTCAGGGTGTGTGCAGATATTGAGAGGTGCTGTTTGCTCACCTGCCCTGAGTTCTGCTGCTCTCCTTGTCCCACCTGGCTTTGGAGCTGCACTGAAATCATCTCAGGTATCTGCAGAGAGGAACTGGCATTCTGGGAGCCTTGCCTAGAATCTTTAAGCTTAGAGCAATCTCTTCTAATAGCAGTCAATCCTAGATCAAGATCCTTTATATAAATACTTTCCATGGTTCCACAGAATGCTGATCTGTCTCCAAGTACAGTAGTGTGAGGTCAGATAAAAATAGGCCACCAAAGTGTGTCAAAGCCTTGGATAGATGGGTAAAACCAGAGATGTCCTGGGTACCTGCTGCATTTGGCTGGTTCAGCTGCTCCATCTTCAGTCCCACATTTTCATAACTAGTTCCAGCAAGCAGTCAGGAGGAGGAAATTTATCTTTTTTTAAATAATGAATTTAAAAATAACGTTCCCGAAAGTGTAATATTTCCTGCAGATTCTCACACTTGAGAAATTGAGGTCTGCTTCTGTATGTTCCCTGTTAGGAATCTTCATTTTCATTAAAACTGTAGAGATTTGAACACAGAAACTGAACCCAAGGCAGGTAATATTCATTAGCAAATCAGTGTTCCCTACATTTGGATAGCCTTTATTCATTTGTACTGCAGTACCTGTCAGGATTGAAGGGTGCTCTTCACTTAGAAACAAAGGAAAATTCCACATGGCTTGAGGTGCAAGGGTTTGAATCAAAGCCCATTTCTCGAGGCATTGCCTTCTGCCTTCCAGGAGGGAATGTGAAAATGCTTCACTGGATGAACTAATGCCCTGAAAAACCAGTAACTGTTAGTAAGAGCAAAACCAACAGAAACCAAACACTTGTAAAAAAAAATGTTACAATCAGCATTCAGACCTGTGTCCAGGGCCAAGCAACCTCAGCAGATTCTGCCCCGTGCTGAAAGTTCTCTCTGCTTTAATAGTTACTTGCTATGGAAATGTTTTCTGTTTCCAGCATCTGTTTCTTTTTATGCAGGATATCAAACCAGTCATTGATGGAATGGATGGAATTAAGATTTCTCAGGGGCTTGGACTCCAGGACTTTGATTTAATCCGAGTTATCGGCCGTGGAAGTTACGCCAAAGTCCTGCTGGTTCGGTTAAAGAAGAACGATCAGATCTATGCCATGAAAGTGGTGAAAAAGGAACTGGTCCATGATGATGAGGTAAAACTCTGGGTTAATTGCATTCTGTTACATGTTATAAAAACTTGGGATGCTTTAACAGAAAACATTCAGCTGAGCAAGCAGCTCGTGGGTCAGACTCTTCTGTCGTAGTTTTTCTGACTTTGGAACTCATTTGTCCTCAGCTTGTCTGAGTGAAGCAGCAGGAGGAAATCTGAGAGAAATGTCCCTTATTTGAATAACAGTTATTAATAGTTTTAGTAGAAATTATGTATTAAATATTCCAACCTGGACGTACTGATCTGTAAGTGACGAGATAAATGGGGAATTTGTGCATTTAATTTTGAAAGAAAACAAAGATGTTTTCCAAGGCAAAAGCATTGTCTGTGTGTCAGAAAAGGAGCTGGAAGTGTGTTCTTACAGGCCTGGTGGTGGAGCTTATGTGCAAGAGGCACAGTACTCTGGGATGTTTTTTCCATGACTTCAGAAATGATGATGCTGCCATTTGAGGTCTCTGGTTTTTCTGCTTGCCACAGAAATGCACTGCATTTCTCAATTCTTTTCAAAATCCGGTTAAAATTGTTTTAATACAAGATCTCAAATGCACAAGTTTGGGGGGAAAAAGAAAAATTCAAAAGGGGGGAAAAAAACCCCCTCAACAACCCTTCATCTTTTCCCTGTAATATTCACACTTTTTTGAAAGTAGGATGCTGGGGGAAAAAAGCCCAAACCACTGTTTTAAGTACTATTTGTGTTGGTAGTTGCTCTGGCTGTCATGTTTGCCATTATTCCAGAGGCTGGGATCAGTTCTTCTAAAATCCTCTGGCTTGCTCTTTGTGCTGTTTCCCTTTCTGAACAAAGCTCAGGCTGCTGTGTGGTTCCCTCACCCTTTCCTTTTGCCCTGTGTTTCCAAGAAGGCAGAAGCTGAAGTGCTGTTCCCTGGGTTATGCAGCAGCTTCTGAGAACCAGAGGTAGATGAGAAAAGGCTTTCTTGAATAGTGGCTCTCATAATTACACAGAAGATTGAGCTAATTGGCTTTTCTTTTCTCTGAGATAGTCTGCATAATGAAATTCTGGGGGTTGATAGGAAATTCTCTGAATTCTGGGAGCGCGTGAGATATTGCAAGTAATGGAAATTTCACCTTGTAAGTGTTTCATGGGGAAAGAAAAATCAATTACATAGCAAGGATCAGCGTGTTTCAATTGGCTTGTGCTTTCCAGGGAATGGTTGATAGTGGAGAGAAGTGAGACAGAAGCAAATCAAATACCTGGGCTTCTGCTGTGAAATTTTCCTGTGCTGAGTTTTGTTAACAGTGGTGCCCTAGTACAGTACTAATGCATGAGTACACAAGTGCACTGATTAATTAACTAACTGGGGCTAATTTAAAGAGAAGCTCATTCAGTAAACCCAAAAGGAAGTGGACATATTTATTGCCTTATTCAAAGTAGGATGTTTGGCTCTTGTTTGGATCCAGCTTTACCCTTCCAAGGGGTTGTATCTCCTTGAGTGTCTGAACACAAAACCCAACAGATTTATTTACTTTGATAGTAACATTTCTTGGTTTCCTTTGAGACTTGAGTTTCTCTGGCCATCCCTGCCAGGAAGGCCTGATTTCTCACTCTCTGTATTTGTCTCCACATTGGTTGGAGAGCTGGAAGTATCCAGGAGGATTTTTAGAATAATTATATTTCTAGTGTATTGGCAGGGTGACACATGAGCAGTGCATTGCAGGAGGAGTGAACTTCTACTGCTAAAACTGCCTGGAAGGTTTCAGTTGTGTGGTTACATGGAATAGTGCTTAAATACTTTGTTATCAGGCATCTGAGTTTGCAGCACATTCAGGCTTTGGTAGGTTTTTATGATGTGGTTTTGCACTGGGTATTCAGGACTTGCCCTGTTGAAGGATTAAAGGTATCTGTGATGCTTTTCATGATTTTGACTGGACCAACTGAGCAGGTTTTGGTAGTTTCATTGAATTAAATTTGAATTTCAGATGAGAAGATGAAGTTCAGTTTATGTGAACCTTTTAAAAACTGCAGATTCTCACTGCTTGTGTCACTGGCATGAGTTGCTTCAGCAGCTTTGGGATCAGTTATCTAAGAACTGAATTTATTTCCATGCAGCACAGTGAGCAGTGTATAAAATCCTGCAGATGTCTGATATTTGTAAGGGCTTCAATTCTGTGCAGAACTTTCTCAAATGGTTAAGAAACTTCTCCCTGTGTAGCCAAATGCCAATGTTTAATAACTTCCTCCAGGTTTTTAGGGGGTGTTGTCTTTCTGAAGAGCGTGTGACAGTGCTGGTGTGTGTGAGGCAGCACAGATGCTCAGTGTTGTTCTGGGAATACCCCCAGTGGTTATCCAGCAGGAGTTCTGATTGTTCAATTACTCTATTTCAGGATATTGATTGGGTACAGACAGAGAAACATGTGTTTGAACAGGCATCCAGTAACCCATTCCTAGTTGGTTTACACTCATGCTTTCAAACAACGAGTCGGTAAGAAAGATCTGAAAATTCTTTTGTTTTGCACCCCGTGGTCGTTGTGCTGAACTGCTCCTCCCCCAGCACAGTTCCTGCCATCCCCAGCCGGGGATGTGGGGAGGAAGCACCAGCTGTCCCAGGGATCCTCTGCTCAGCACAGCACAGGGGGGCAGCTCAACCAGGGCAGGGCTGGGGCAGGGCTGGAGGGAGAGCAGGAACAGGGGGAGAACTGAGCTTCCCAAGGAACAGCTCCTGACAATCTGCTGAGGAGGGGCCAGGGCAGTGCTCAGGAGTCTGCTGGAGAGTTCCCTTGGAATCCATTAATTGTGTTATATACTTTCAGATTGTTTCTTGTCATAGAGTATGTGAATGGGGGAGACCTCATGTTCCATATGCAACGGCAGAGGAAGCTTCCTGAAGAACATGCAAGGTACTTCCTACCCCACACCAAGGGCTTGGCTTGGGGTGGTTTGATGTTTGCATACTTAACAAAATGTATTCCATTAAAAAAAAAAAAAAAAAGAATGCAAGCTTGATTCTTAAGTTTAGAACATCCTGCCCTGGGAAAATATGTTAATTTAATTTTTTGAAGGGCTTTTTGAACTAGAGCAAGCAGTTAAGTAGTAGCAGTTATTCCTATTTACTCCTCTTTATTGCTTCATATTTAGGTAATGCCTCTTTGATCTGTTGATAGAAGGTGCAACTATTCTACTTAATTTGGTCTTATGTTGAATTAATATAGTGTTGGCAGGAGAAGATGAAAAATCCATTTTGCACTGCCCTGTGCTACACAAAGTCTCACTGTCACTCTTTTTAAGCTAAAAACACAGATCTTCCTTCCCATGCTTGGAATTTTCAGCAAAAGATAAAAGATAAAGAGCAAATATTTTCTTACTTAGAATAAAAAAAATAATTTCTCATATTTAATTTAAGGAATGGTCTTATAAGAGATCAGTGTCCTTATGAATAAGCATAGCTTGGTTTTGTTATGCTGTTGAAAGATAAAAGTTGACTGTAAAGTGATGCTCCAAGAACAGACATTTAAATTGCACCAGCTTTTGTACCACCTTGATGCTAATGTGGATTTTCTCCTTTTTAATTTCAGGTTTTATGCTGCTGAAATTTGTATAGCTCTAAACTTCCTCCATGAAAGAGGCATCATCTACAGAGATCTAAAACTGGACAATGTTCTCTTAGATGCAGAGGGTCACATCAAATTAACAGACTATGGCATGTGCAAGGTGGGGTTTTCTTTGTGTTTCTCTGTCTCTCTGTCCCTCAGCTGTAGATCTCTCTGATGCTGCATCCAGTGATGTTTAGAGAGCACTGAGAAAATGTATCTTTATCTCCACTCTGGTGTTACTGAGCCCAGAACTTGGCTGTGGAATGGGAAGTTTACTCTGAAAAAAAATACTGTTGAGTAGAACCACATTTGGAACTGGATGTGAGAGAAGGGTTTTTCCCCAACATCCATTTGAAAAGGACTTCCACACTGTTCAACTGATTTTTCTTTTTAAATGTATCAGTAAATAGTGAGCAAAATGTTGTTACATACGTGTTGTGACTCAGTTTTAATCAGCTGCTTTGCTCAGATAAGCTGTGGAGTCATATCCAGTTTTGATACTATGAGTATTTATTTTGTGCAAGGAGGCTCTTTAGACTCCCTCATAACTTGGCTTTTTAAATCTAATGAAGGGAAATTCCCAGAAAAGGGGATCAGCTTTTAATTTATGAAATGATTTCTGCACGTAGGAAGGTTTGGGCCCTGGTGACACTACAAGCACTTTCTGTGGGACACCAAATTATATTGCACCAGAGATCCTCAGAGGAGAAGAATATGGTGAGTTTTGACTACACAACTTATCATTACTGGAGTTGTGGCTTGTTTCAAATACAACCCTTTTTAGATTTCTACATTTCTGTGCTATTATATATTGAGAAAATTGAATGCATATTGTACAGCTTAATTTTTTCCTGAAATAAGAGGGTTTTTTTCTCTTGCAATCACTCACTTCAGCTTCTTTGTAAATCATACAAAACCAATGTGAACATAGCTTAAATCCCCTGGATTTCCACTGCAGCACTGTTGTCTGCAGGCACCTCTGGGGGTTCCCCCACAGGTTACCTTTGTAATCCCAGCTCAGCAAACTCGAACTCCCCCAGTGACAGTGACAGTGACAGTGTGCATGGAGTGAAAGCACAGAGTGTCGGGACTGTAAACCCGGCCATTAATCTTGGTTCTGGGAGCCTTAACACCCACTAATCTTGGCTCCTGGGAGTGTTCCCACCCCCTGGAGAGCTGGCTCAGACTGGGGGGGGGGGGGTGTGGGTGTGTTTGTGCACAGGGTTCAGCATGGACTGGTGTGCACTGGGGTGCTGTTGTTGGAGATGATGGGGTGTTTGTGCACAGAGTTCAGTGTGGACTGATGTTTGAGGTGATGGTGTGTGTAGGGTTGTGTGTGTGTGCAGGGTGGTGTGTGTGTGTGTGTGCAGGGTTCAGTGTGTGTGTTTGTGCACAGGGTTCAGTGCGGACTGATGTTTGAGGTGATGGTGTGTGTTTGTGTGTGTGCAGGGTTCAGAGTGTGTTTGTGCACAGGGTTCAGCGTGGACTGGTGTGCACTGGGGTGCTCTTGTTGGAGATGATGGGGTGTTTGTGCACAGGGTTCAGTGCGGACTGATGTTTGAGGTGATGGTGTGTGTTTGTGTGTGTGCAGGGTTCAGAGTGTGTTTGTGCACAGGGTTCAGCGTGGACTGGTGGGCCCTGGGGTGCTGATGTTGGAGATGATGGGTTGTGTGTGTGCCAGGGTTCAGAGTGTGTGTGCAGGGTTCAGAGTGTGTTTGTGCACAGGGTTCAGTGTGGACTGATGTTTGAGGTGATGGGGTGTGTGTGTGCAGGGTTCAGAGTGTGTTTGTGCACAGGGTTCAGTGTGGACTGATGTTTGAGGTGATGGGGTGTGTGTGTGCAGGGTTCAGAGTGTGTTTGTGCACAGGGTTCAGCGTGGACTGGTGGGCCCTGGGCGTGCTGATGTTCGAGATGATGGCGGGACGGTCCCCGTTCGACATCATCACTGACAATCCCGACATGAACACTGAAGATTACCTCTTCCAAGGTACAGCCCTTCGGGGTCTGGGGGGAGGGAGGAGGAAAATGGCACTTTGAATGGGGGAGGAGGCTTTCCCATCCCATTGTTATCCCACACTGCTCCATTGGGGAGTTGGGAAGCTGCCCACTCCTTAACAGGCAAAACCTTCTTTACACCAGTTACTGCAGTTCTGTAACATAGTCTGGCATGGTGTTTAATTCATATTAAATTAAATGCTGTTTAAAAACACCCTTTCCTATATACTGAGGACACTGAAAGTTTTATTTCCTGTTTACACACAGTAGCAAAAGATAATGAAGTTAACATGTCTCTTAGGAAATCTTCAAATGTCAGTATAACAGTGCCTTGAATTACTGTAGCTCTTTTTGTTTGCATTGTTTTAAATAATTACCTTCCCATTTCCCAGCTGGTACCACATTGAAATAATAACAGTGTTTGTATTGAAATCATGGTCAGTGTCACAGACCAAAAAACAATATTGCTGTTTTTTAACCTGTAACAGTTATTCTTGAGAAGCCAATCCGGATTCCAAGGTTTCTTTCTGTCAAGGCTTCCCATGTGTTGAAAGGATTTTTAAACAAGGTAAATAACATTCTCTTATTTTTAGCATCTGAGAGCTGGAAGTCAGAGCTTCCTGTTGAAAGCGATACAGTTAAGAAGTTAATCTGCTTACCATTAAGAAAATCTGTAAAACCTTGGTATCCTCCATGTTAAAAACCCCATTTCTTACTTGCAAATTTACTGAGGGAATTCCACAGCACAGACTTGATTTGAAAGCCTGCACTTAGTTGGGAAAAAGATAACTGTAGGTTTGCTTATAAACTCTTTTCTGTAATACTTATTGCTCATTTAATTAAGCTGCTTGAAATCTGTAGGACTATTATCATTAATGGAGAAGAGGACAGGAATTAAGCATTACTGAATAAATCTCTTTTATATTTTGAGAATTTGTAAAGTATCATTTAAAAATTAATTTTCCAAGAAACTTTTATTTAAAAAAAAAAAAAAAAAAGGAATGAGAATCCCTTGCTGGCTGTGATATATTCATCCCAGCAGCAGTTTGCACAGTCATGGGAATGCTGGAGTTGTGCATGTGGGCTTTGGGAAGGGTGGACTGCAGTGGCCTGCAGTGTGTAACAGGAGTGTGTCCCACAGGATCCCAAAGAAAGGCTTGGCTGTCAGCCCCAGACAGGATTTGCTGATATCAAGTCCCACACGTTTTTCCGCAGCATCGACTGGGATCTGGTAAAAACCACTGCTTGTGTTCTGGGCTGTTCCAGGGGAAGAGGCTCTTTCCTTTATTCACTGTGTGCGTGTGAACAACCCCACTGCAGCAGGGGGATTGAACTCCACAAGTGTAAAAGCTGCTCTGCTTTCCCTGGGTGGTGGAGAGCCAAGCTTTCCTTCATCACCACCATGGAAACAGCTTCATTCCACAACCAAAAATCTGCCTGTGCTTCCCAGCTCTCAGAAGGGTTAGACTTGGGGGGGTATAATTTCTGAAATATGAGTTTTAGGCAACACTTGAAAGCACTGGTGGAACCATTTGTTCCCTGGGTGCTGTTTGCAGGTTCTGCTGCTGTAAAATGTTCCCCACGTCCTCCCGGGTTCCTGCAGGTGTGGGAACAGGGAAGGACTGTCTGGGTTTGTGCCACAGTTCAGTGCCCCACTGTTGTGGGGGTTCATGTCCCACAGTCCTGCTGGCAAACATCCCAAGCCCCACTGAAGGAGGAAGTGTGGCCTGGCAAAGCCAGCCCTTTGCAATGCTGTCCCAGCACCTCATTGCTCCCAGGGATTAGAAACCTCCTCTGCCTTGCCAGGGAGGTTTGTAGGTGATTGACACAACCCCCAGACGGGGTCAAATGCCTTGAAATGCCTGAGGTACAACCCTGGGAGAGTTTGTCATCTGAAGTGTTTGTGATCTGCCTGTAGTACATTGAAATAAAAAGACTGAGTTTGCCAGTTCCATAACTCCTACAGTCAGTGGGGTCACTCAGGGTTTAGTGACCTGAGCAGGTGTGAGCAGCACCAGTCCCTTTGTTCAGGACGTGGTCTGTGAGCAGCAGGGTTGGTTAGGAAGGGTCTCTCTTGCTCTCAGGTTTTCTTTGGTAGTGCTGGTGTGAGGGAGGTGCTTGGATCCTGGTGGAGCAGATGACTTGCATTTCAGTGGGTTTGCAAGCATAAAATTGTATTGAAATTGGTTTTTTTTAATCTGCTGCTACTTGGTAATTGTGTTCCTTCTGTCTTCAGCATGGAAAGCATCCCAGAAGTGACATCCTAATGTTTGTTGGCACTTGAGCAATAAAACTGCTCGGTCAGGAGCACTTCCCTGTCAGCATTACATTTTTAATACCTAGCTAACAGTTGAAAAGGAGGGATGTAGTATTTCCACAGTCCTGGGGAGCACAGGAAGAGGCAGCAGTGCTGCAAGGACATGAAAGGTTCAGGGGAGAAAAAGCTGCACAGCTTCATCTCCCTTTGAAGCTGCTGCTCTGAACTTGGCTGCAGCTCTGCAGAGAACACACTGACTGCAGAAAGAGCTGAAAACCCCTGGTGTTTGCAGAACTGCTCCTGCAGGGAGGGCTGGCTGTGATTTTGTCAGCCATCCCTTGCTTTGTGTTCCCTCTAAAAGCCCAGTGTGATTTTTTTTTTTTTGGTTGGTACCTCTTGGTACACCAGGTACTGCAGCTTCTGTTCTGCTTTGCAGGGTTTTGAGGGAAATAGAGAAGACTGTTGCATTTGTATTTTGGTTATTGGTCTAAGAAATTCTTAAATACAGCTGGTACTTCTTGGTCACCATTTATGCTGATTGAATTTTTATATTTTCTAAGCTGTTTTTTTGTCTGAAAGCTTTCATATTAAATACCTATTTTTTAAAGAAACTGGGAAGATTGAGGTGATCTGTTCTGTGATATGATTAGGAGAGTGCTGCTCGGGAGGATCAACATGTCAGATAAATTTAAAGCTAAACTTCAAGTAAGTGCTGGGAAATACATTCAGGAGAAAATTAAAAAATATTTGGAAAGTGTTGTCAGTTATTAGAATCTTGTACTCACCCCCTCCATTTCAAAGAAAAAAATTTGACTTAAAAGCTTTTCCAACTCTTTTCAAGTTGAGACAGAAGGAAAGGAGTCTAATGCTGACTGAAAACTCCTTCTGTGAAGCTTGAGCTACATGGAAAAATAAATACAGGGAAAGGGAACACACAGAGCAGGAACATTTTTGCTGGTTTAGTCACCAGAGCTGTGTGTGGAGCTCAGGCTCCTCACTCTGCTCTCTGTGCTCAGGATGGCTCAGGGCTGCTGAGTGCACTCCTGAGTGCAGCCTCCCAGCTCAGGAGAGAATGAAATGGTTGGATTCTTTGGGGTTTCTCTTTTCAAGCACAGAGCCCGGGTTGGGTTGGGGTGTGTTACCTGGCCTGTTCCTCACGTTACCTGGGCATTCTGACACTGCTCTCCAGTAGCACTTAATGCAGTTGGGTTTGTTCTTGGGGGATTTTGTGACTATTCCATATCCTGATTTTCCCTTTCCCATGGAACGTTTGGCAGCTGGAGAAGAAGCAGACGACCCCTCCGTTCCAGCCGCAGATCACGGACGATTACGGGTTGGACAACTTCGACACGCAGTTCACCAGCGAGCCCGTGCAGCTCACCCCGGACGATGAGTACGTGCTGCTCCCCCACCCGCTGCTCAGCAACCACTTAACACAGAAACTGTGTCAAAGTCGCTGCAGAGAGGCTGTGCTTGGTTAGGGCATGGCTGTGCTACAGTAAATTACATTGTACCCTCCCTATCTTGCATAACTCACAGGCTGTTCCCATGAACTAAACCACTGCTTCCCTTTGTTTTTCAGAGATATCATAAAGCGAATAGATCAGTCAGAATTTGAAGGATTTGAATATATTAATCCATTGTTGCTGTCAACAGAAGAAACAGTATGAAGGGATGAGCTGGTTGGGGACAGTGTGACTGACATTAATTTATCCTTAACTCCAGTATATGCATGCGAGGCTGGGACTGCTCACTCGGGATGGAGACCAATGATCTAAAAACAAATGTGCTGCTGAAAATCAAAGAAGAGAAGAACGGTTTTGGTGGGTGTCCTCTGCCACTTAGTGATTCTTGAGTTCTGGGCACTGACACGACTGGCTTCGTTAATGAAGGAATTTGCATTTTGTGCCTGTTTCATGAAGGATTCAAACGTTCATTGCATCCCTGCAAAAGGAGATCATGAGAAACTTTTGAGATCCACACACTTTCTACAAACACTCGATGCAATGAGCTCCCAGTTGAAGAGTATTCCAGTGTAACATCCTGAAGAATAAAATATATTACGGTGGTGTTGAAGCTTATTTTTGATGCCTTTTTTCACAAGTGGTACCTGTCTAAAACGTCTCAGATATATTTAAAAGGAGTTGTGTTTTATTAGCAATCAAAACATAAATTTGGGTACAAGATTTAAGTGCCTAAATGGATAAACTGCATTGAAGGATTATTGCATATTTGGAACGTTCTTACACCTGGTAAGTTCTGCTTGTTAATATTAAGTAACCATTTCCATCTGAAACATACAGTTCACAGCTGCAGCCTGGGGTTTAGTTGCATTTTTACAGAATTTGGAATGCAGAGTGACTCCGTGAGATTAATTCCAAATTAGAATTTACAGTATCGGTTTCCAAATCTGTGGTCTTAAAACTCCAAATTTACCAAAACGTAGAGATTGAAGAGAACTAAATTTGCACACAAAGGATTTCTAAACATACTTAAGCAGTGCCTACACCTACAATGATCTTGTGTTGTATATTAGATTTTTGAAAAGTATTTTTATCAACAGTACAAATATTCAGAAGTAGAGCAAAAGCATAATAAAGCATAGCCTTAAAGTTTAAGTAGTAAATCTAGAATAACCATAAGATAAAATCCATTTTTCCTGATAAAGCACACCTCCTACTTCTATAGACTGTCTGCTTTCCTCAGTGTCCATTAATAACTAACCATTCTGTGTCAGGGAGTGGGATGGTTCCAGAAGTGAGTTTGCATCAAAGTGGGAAATTCCTTTACTGGAAGAAAAACAAACGCCTAAGAAATTGGAAAAAGCAAAAGACAACTATCCAGTCCCCTCTGGGGGAGAGGGGGGTGTCAGGGCAAAGGGCTGCTGCTCCCCCAGGGTGCAGGACTGAGCTCGGGGAGGGTCCGAGGGGAGCCCCCGGGGCTGGGCTGTCCCTGCTGCCCCGGGCTGGCTGGGGGGTCACACTGGGGGCTGGAGAGCCAGGGGGAAACCAGCTCTGTGGGCAGGAAAGGCAAGGGAAACCCTGGGCCCTGGCATCTCCTGAGGGGTGGCAAAGGCAGGACAAATTGGGACACTTTCACTTTGTTTCCATTAACCTCTGGTTTTCTCAGGGTACAGCATTGCATTAGGTGCTGAACATGACATCTTTGGGATTCACATCCGAGTCATGAGGTGCTAGGACCAGACTGCCAAAACATTGTTTGAAGTAATTAATCACTGATTAACAATCTGTTTTGTATCCCCTCATTAGCCACAATTATGCAGACCTGTGGTTGTTGAGTTCTAGGAATCCCATTCAGGTTTCAGTTGTGGGTTTCTCTGTTGGACTGTAGCTTTTCATATTAAGCAAGATGCGTTTTAATCAGCACTAAATAATTTAACTAGTAGGAAATATTTGCCTCAAATGCCTGGACTTTAGATACTTTATTATCTACTAAAGGCAACATTACCTTTTAAATGTAATCTGACATTTAATTACTCCCTTTTCCCCTTCTCCCTCTTTTATTTTATTTACCCTGAATAACTTTTCTTTCAGTGTTTTCAACTCCCCTGGTACTAGAGGTGATCAGGAGTGATCAGAGTGACTGCAGGCAGCTCATGAGTGCAAATGGGGCAGGTTAAGCTGTCCTTTGACATGCCAGGGCATGGACCTTGAAACTGGAAATATTAAGAAACGTGGGTTGGGGGTTTTTTTTAACCTTTTTTTCTAGGTTTCAGAACATTTTGGGAGGGAGGGAAGGAAGAACAGGAAGACACATTTTGCTAAACAAACATTGTAAAGACTACTTGATTTTTATTTAAGAATTTACAGGCATTTACAATGTTGCTGTGTTGCCAAATAGTTTGCTGGGTACAAGTTTGGTTGCTCATGTGCAAGTGTTTGAATAATGTTCTGTTCATGATGAAGGGGAAATTTTTTATATAAAGTACTTGTTTTATAAATAAAAGAAAATGAAGGATGTAATTAAATGTGTGGTTTGGAAAAAAAAATCCTAATATATTACAAATGGATCTGGTAATGATATATAGTTGTCTTATTTGAAATAGTAAATGAAATTCTAGCTAATTTAATGATTGTAAAACAGTAAATATGTTCTTGTAGTTTTGTATAATTAATTAGTTGGGATCTTTGCTGACCAGTTTTAATTGTGCAGAAGATGGTATACTAATCCATAACAGCTGAGATCATTTATATTCTTGCACATCTATTAAAGACTTTAATGAAAAAGTGAACAGACTGTTATTATTTATCAGTAAACTGGGCTGTGTCCAAGGTCTGAAGGAGACCCCCCTGTGAATGGAATCCAAGGAGCCTCCCTGTGTGTTGGTCCTGGATCTGTGTCCTGTACCTGCATCCCAGCTGGGCTGGAGGTTCTGAGCCCCGGGCAGGGGCAGTGACCTGGGGCAGGGTGTTGCTCCTGGACTCTCACCAGCCCTCAGGGCAGGGGGTGCCTTTCCCAGCCTTGCAGTTCCCAGGACAGCAGCTGAGCCTCCTGAGCCCCCTCCAGCCCCCCAGGCTCGGGGTGTCCCCTGTGCCACCCCGGGGTGTCCGGGGCTGTGTGGGACTGACACAAACCAGCTCTTGGCTCCGGGACTGCCTGGACCTCCCTGAGCAGTTCAGGAGACTGGCACAAGAGTTCTCTCTGCAGCTTAATTAGAGCAGTCACGTTAATCACTTGATTAACACCGATACTGACTTAGAAACCTACCCAGAAGGGTGTGAATTCAGCTGGGCTCCTTCGGAGACATGGAACCCACACCCCTTTCTGTGGTTTGGGGGGTGTTTAACAGGGCCACACCCACAGAATCAACGGTACAATTACACTTTCTTACTAAAATAATGAAAAATTCTAAGCTCAAATGACTTTTTAATTAAATTGATTTTCACAGATTACTGGCATTCTTTTCTAAGCAGGTAAACTTTTGGATGAGGGTAACAGTTGTCTCTCTTCTGCACTGAGAGCTTCCAAGCTCTGGTGCATCAGCCCCAGCAGGGGCTCCAGGGATTTCCAGCAGGACACTTTCTCAGGAGCACCAACCCTGATTTCCCTGGGGGTCTCCCCAGAGCACCATTTGCAGAACTAGAACTACTTTGTGTGCGTTTGAGAGGATTTAAAATAAAAAGACCCTCGGCACTTGACCTTCTGCTGAGTTACTGGTTTGTGATCCCAAAGTGTGAGCCGAGGATGTGCTTCCTTGACACATTTTCCCTTTTCCTTCGAGAAAGGTTCATCCTTGGCCTTGTTCCTTTGCTCCCCGTTCTCCTGGATTTACCACATGACGTCTTCTGCACTTTCAGACAAGCACCTGGCCAGGTGCCCATCGATGTCCAGCTGGGAGAGCCTGCAGAGACAGGGTTGGTGCAGTGAGAAACAGTCACAGCCCTTTACTGACGCTTCTTTCCCCTCCCTCTCCCACGTGTCCTTAGTGGGGGGTCACTGCTGTGCCCAGCAGAGCTGCGATCCCTGAGAAACTGCCCTTGCTGGTACCTGCTGCTGAAGGTTTTAAGGGTTAGAAGACCTGCCCCAAAGCACTTTTTTGGCAACTCTGACAGCCTAAGCACTGTGCCATGTGCTGACTGCAGGAGACAGCACAGTTCCTGCTGCAGAGCAGGTACTCAAGGTGTGAACTGGATTAAAGCAGGGAATTCTGACAGATAAGAAGAACTTTGCAGTAGAAGTTTTGTCTATTTTCATTATTTTGTAAATAGGGAATGCATCCAGAGCCAGGTGGGGGGTTGTTTACTGGGAAGTTATGAAAACACCCACAAAACAGAAAACCCCAAACAACTCACGTTCCACTGAACTGCATCAGGCACATGGGACAACTGTCAAGAGCTGAAGATCCTCCACTCTGGTTTTCCACCTTCTCCTCGCAGCTCCCGGCCCCAGGAAGGCTCCCAGGAGGCTCCTCCGCAGGCACAGCTCTGTCCTGCCCCGCTGGAACCTTCCCCTCCTGCGGCTGGAGCTCCTTCCCACCCTTCTCTCTCCTGCCTCCCCTGCTCTGTGCAGCCCCTGCCCGGTGCTGCCGAGGGCTGGAAGCTCTCCCAGAGCCCTGTGCCAAGGGCTGTGCAGAGCTCGTGTGTCCAGGGAGCTGACGTGGCTCGGGACTCGCTCCCAGGTCGGAAATGCCTTTTGTGCCTCCCCCAGCTGCAGTTTTGCCTCGATCTGTGCTGGTTCCCCTGCAGGTTTCCTCAGCTGTGGGTGACACACTGGGAAGTTTATCCGCTTGGCCCCATCCTGTATGTGACTCGTTGCTCTGGGAGCTGAAATCCTTGGGGTTCAGACATTGTTCTGTGTGAAAAGGTGGGAATGGTACCCACGGAAAGTCTCTCATTCCAGCTGTGAAGACCTCCTGCTGTGCTGGACTCCCCTCCTCAGCACCCTGCAGCACACACACCGTGACTCAAACAGATGCAGCTCAATCAATACACAAGGTGAACACACTGCAAATACTGAGAAGGCCGAGCTACAGCGAAGAAAAGAACATTTTATTTACGTCCCTCTCCAGCACCTGTAAAGCAATCAAGAGCTTCCTGGAGCTGATGGAATATGTGTCTTCCCTTAACATTTCTAACTGGGTACAGTGGGGACTCAGTATGTTTCAGAGACACTAAAGATAAAAACAACCACCTCAAAAACAAAAAGTACTTTGTAAGGGCTGATTTCTGCGTTGTGACCTTGCCCAACACTACGGGGCAACGTCAGGGTGGTTCCTGTGTCATTAACCCTCTGTTACAGGCTGCCTTTCCCACTTCCATTCCTCAGGAGGATCCTGGTGCTCGTGGCAGTCACCACCCTTACACAGGTCCCCTCTTCCCAGTGAAATGTTGGAAAGGTTTGCCATGCTGTGCCACATCCTTACATGTGAGATTAAAGAGCTGAAACCTCACAGCTCTGAAGGCTCCTTCAGGTGGTTTCCTCATCATCCAGGGCTGCCACTGCTGGACACGGGACACAAAGTGCAAAAACCAAGGATACAGCACTCTACCTTTTCCAAGAACTCCGGAAGGCTGGGCACTGTGTCCCAGTTTGTGCAGTGCAGATCCTGACTGATGTCTTTCAGTAACAAAACCCAGGTTTTTTCACGCTCATTTAAGTCTTCCTTTTCAAACCAGGGACGTCTGTCAGCTGACGTCCTGGAAAGACAGGCACAGTAGTTTGAGGGTGGGAGAGAGGGAAGAAAATGCTCTGCACTGGTATTAGTTTGCCTCTATTTTTCTGGAACACAAAGACATTATTTAACCTGTAAACTAATTTTCACAGCTTCCTAAGACTTATATAACTTGTGCTGCAATTAAAAAAAAAATCCAATTTTTTTAAAAATGACTGTATAAACATCCTCTTTTCTCCTTGTAACAAATGAGCTGTGGATATTTATTACTGTCTTCACTTCCAAGTGAAACAGTGAAGTGTAGATACTGGTTTTTTTTCTCAAATACTGAACTTGACACCTGCTGAGCACAGAAATCATGGAAATGTTTGCACTGAGGGTGGCAATTGCATTGGTTCCTGCATACTCCTGGCCATTCCCATACTGCCATTTGAAATTCTCTTTCCAAACGACTTGACTTAATGGATCCTAGGAAGGCTTTAGAAAGTTTAACTACAAGCATTAAAAGGGTTTTATGAGAGTAATGCCATAGAAAGACAATTCCAAAAGAAGGATGGATTGTTAATGTCACAATTCTGTTTCCAGCATTCCCACTTCTTCCTGATGTGTTTTCTCGGATCAGTGTCCAGGAATGAAGCTGCACTGGGAAGAAATTAGAAGAACTTAGAAAGTACAAGCCCTCAAAGAGCGGAGTGATGAACTCCCACAGCCTCTGTGGAGGGGACACGGCTTCAAACAAGAACCCAACCCCTCACTGCCTTCAGTCTGCAGGCCCGGGGCCCGCTGTGCTTTATGCTGCAGTTTTGTGTCTGTTTTTTAAAGGCGCTACAGGGGGTGTTTTATGAAATAACCTTTAACACAGTCAGTAATGAGATAATGAGACCCTGATCTGAGGGCTGGGGGTCGGGGGGGCCTGTGCAGGCCCGGCCCGGCCCGGGCGAGGCGCTCCAGGCCCCGGAGCCGATCCGATCCCGTCCGACCCCCCCCGGGCCGATCCCATTCGATCCCTTCCGATCCCCACGGTGTTTTTTGACCCGACCCGGTCCGATCCCCCCCGGGCCGATCCCATCCGATCCCCGCGGTGTTTTTTGACCCGACCCGCTCCGATCCCCCCCGGCCCGGACTCACGGCCGGCGCGGGGGTGTCTCGGGGCCGCGGGCGGGCGGCGCCGCGCGGGGCTTCAGGCGCAGCTTGGCCGCTCCTTCCTCCCCCATGGCCGGGGCTCCCCGCGCCTCGCCGGGGGACGACGCTGCGGGCGGCGAGGTCTCTTCCTCCCTCCTCCTGGCCCGCTGCCACGGCCGCGGCTCTCCGCCCTCAGAGCCGCCCTGACGGCGCGGGGCGGGGGTGGCTCTGAGGGCGCCCTGAGGGGAGGGCGCCCTGAGGGGAGGGCGCCCTGAGGGGAGGGCGCCCGCCCGCCCGTCCGCTCGCAGCCCCCGCCCCCAGCCGTGGAGCTGGGGGCTGGTCTGCCGCGGAAACAGCCCTTTTTGTGTTGGTTTTGCCCCTCGCGCTGTCTGTATTTGCAGCGGTTTGGTGCGCTCGGGAGTGCGGGCTCGGGGCGCTGCAGCCCCGGGCGCTGAGGGCACAAGATGGCGGCGGGGTCAGCGCTGGCCGCCATGGCCCCGCCGAGCCGCGGCCTGGGCCCGGTGCCGCCGCTGTTCACACAAATAATAAAGATTGGGAGCCACCGCTGGCCCAGCTTATCTTTCAGGAAAGAATCTGAAGTGATGCGGTTTGACGTTGCTGGCGGGAATGTCGCTGGGTGGCTCGAAATAAAGAGCGTGTTAGGGGTGGGTTTAAACGCTCGTCTGGCCTTCTCAAACACACGTCAGAGAAATGGTGACACACACTTCGTCCTCCAACAGTAGATGAAGGGATCACAAAGTGACTCTGCTGTTTAAATTCTTCACAGTCGATATGAGAATAACTGTACAAGGTAATAAAAAGTCCTGTTTGATAACAGGTGTTTATGAGGGAGAGCGGGGTACAAAGCGCTCCTCTTTTCCATAAAACCAGTTTATTATTGGTAAAAAAAATGAATCCAAGGTCACATTCCTTTTCTGCAACTGAATTTGTGCACCGCTGGGTGTCTGTGGGCTGTTTCATCCTTGAATTCTTCAGAGCGAACAGGAGGCATCACTATTGACTGTACTAAAGCCACACCTGTGAATTATCGTGTTGATCACACAGCCCAGCAAAAAATTATTCCTTTAACAGCTGACCTGACTTAAAACACGCCTCGAGCAGATCTGAACCTTGAAAGTGGCATTTTGGGAGTCAGAGTTCGAGATTCACATTTCACCTGGACTGGTGGATTCAACCTGAGCAGTGACAGCTCCAGCCAGACATTGGAAACCACATCCAGTGGTTTTCCAGCTGCAGATGATCCCGTCAGTGGAGCCCAAGATCCAGGAGGCTCAGCCCAGCTTTCACCTTTCCCATATTAACTCAGGTACTTCGTGTTTCTGTGAGTTCATCACATCTTTGACTCTATGTAATAACTAATTTCTTAACGCTATAGGAGCATTAATGGGTTTCCTTTTCGTGTGAGAGTGAGGATAAAGATGTTGGAAGTGGGAAGTGTTTGGTTACTGCTGGGATTTGTGTCAGTTTGTACAACAGACAGCCCAGCTGAAAAATAAAAATAATAACAAATAGTCACAGTAGAGTGCCAGCATTTCAGCTGTGTGACGGGTAGACTAAAATGAGAATGAAAATAGGAAAGAAATGACAGTGGAAAAGCCAATTGCTGTCACAGAGACTAACATTTTCCCACTTTAATATCTGTTACAGCTCCTGCAGTGCCAAGGGAACACCAGGACAGTCACAGTGTTCTGCCTGTCATTTTTGTCGCCATTTAGAAGCTGCTTCCCAGTGTGTGCAATGAAATTCCAGGAAATATGTCCTCCTCTCCTTATTTATCGGGAAAGGCGTTCTCCCAGAAGCTGCAGGTGGAACCAGGTAAGCTGAACAGGGGCAAGGGGTGAGTTTGGATCTGAGGGTGTTGGGCCTGCTGCGGAGAGGAAGGTGATGGCAGCAGAGATGGAGCAAAGAACGGCAAGAGGAGGGGTGTGTAAATAAAGCAAAAGTGGAGATTGGAGAGGGGATCAGCCATGGGAGTGGTGGGAAATGAGACAGAGGAGGGGTAGAAATTTGATTTCACAACTAGTTGAAGAAGTGTTTCTTGGGGGTTTTTTCTCAAGATCGCTGTGAATCGTGGCCCAGCGCTGACTGTGGCCACGTGGAGGCAGCAAACTATGCAGAAATGGGGATTTAACGAAATCCGAGGGCAGTGAAAGCGCTTGGATGGAGCCTCCAAACACACTTGTTAGGTGTACCTGTGTTAATGACTGGTTGTGCCACAGGGCTGCTTTTATTCCTGTGATACTTTTATTCCTGTGATCCTGTGTTTTATCTTATGACCCCTGGGATACCACCGTGACAATGCTCTGCTCCTAAACCTCGTGTTGTATCCACAGGTTGATGCTGTTAGGTATGACTTCTCCCAAACCAGCCCTCAGGAGTGCAGCCTGTTCTTCAGGCTGGAGGGGTTTGCTGTGTGGTGCTCTGTAGCATTTCCAAAAGCTGTAATATGGGTGAACATAAAAGTTGGTTATTGTGCAGTAAGGGCCACAAATGAAAGAATATAATAAAAGGAATAGTGAAAATTATTACTGCAGCTTCTGGTTGTAAAAAGCAGAAGGGAAAACCTTGCTTCTGTAGCAGCTGTACTTTGTAGGTGGGTTTGTATTTTGTAGGTTTAACTGAAAATTGTTAGATTTTTTTTGTTATCTGTTTAATGCATACCCATTGTAACCTGTGAGGGCAGGCATGCCATGAATGTTCTCATTCTTGCTCTACCTGTGGATTTCCAACTAGCATTCTAGAAATCTTTGACCATTAAGGGTGCTCAGTATTTTTTATCTGCATCATTCCAGAATTAAGAATACTAAGAATAAGAAGTGTAGACTGGGACCTGTTCTTGGTTTTGCCACTTTGCATAAGGTTGTATCTACTGTTTCTTCCACTGCATGGGAATCCTGTTACTTCTTGCTTGACCTTGGGTCTTGCGTAATTTAATAATTAGAATGTTTTAGGAAAAAAAGTTCTCCTAGGAATGCAGAGAGTAGTCTTTACCATAATCAGCCTTGGCTGGATTTGAGCCAGTGGTCAAGGGATTTGAGCCTGTGGAAGCCAGAATGCTCCTACAGATTATCTGCAGGGATTTCCTTGTAAATGGAGTGCCAGCATGTGCAGTTATCTCTTCCCCGTTGAGTCTCATCAAGCTGCACACGCTTAATCTTTACTTACATGGTCCCTGGTTCTTGCTCTAAAGTGGGCCTCAGTTTTAACTTTTGCTCTCAGGAAGAAGGGGCTATTATAACAAATTCTAATCCTTTTGCAACTCCACAATCACTAAAGCCTATAAATTGCCTGCCAAACAAACCAAGTGATCTTTTCCTGGGCCGAGGGAAAGCGGAGAGTGTAAAACGCAGGTGCCAGCATTTGCTGGGGAAGAACTGGTACATTATCAGCTAATCCGCCTTCTGCTATTTCTGATTTCCTCCCCAACAGCTGCAGCATTGAATGAGAGCTTCTGCATTTGGGAAGAATTAGAAAGCCTGGTAATGCAGGGTCTCTATTACAGATACAGCAGCTCACAGACAGGGAGGAGATTTTTGCTGCCAGTGTAGAATTTGGAGTGCTTGGCATTTTATAGCCTGGAAAAATCGTAATTTTCAGCTGTTGTTATGGAGTAATCAATGAAGTAGAGATACCATAGTTTCTGCTGGGTTTCTCTCAGAGCCTGATGTCACTGCATGCAGGAGCTATTATTTTTTTTAATGTACCACTCTGAGGCTGAAGCACATGGAGGTTTTATTAAAACTTTTTTTTTTGTGGTGACTGATGCTCACAGATAGCTTTAGTCCTTCTGCAATATCTTTGGGTCTGTACTGATAGCTCCTGGGTCTGACAAAGATGTTTGGAATAAATTGTGCCTTACTAGAAAATTGAAACGTTATTATGTTTTAATTATTTTATCTAATCAATGCTTGGGGTAGGAGTACACGTTGATCGTTTTTTGTCCTTGTCAAGCAGTCTGTGACTTCACTCAAGGGTGAGCGTGTCCATTCTGCTAAATGTGATAAAGGACAAAGCCCCAAAGAGACCACAGCCCTCAGAGCAGAGCAGCAGGAGAGCTGCTGCAGCAAATGGGCTTTATGGTGTGTGTCCTGACAGCCCAGTGCCAGCAAATGCAGCCCTGGGAAGAGTCACTTAGTCCAGTGCTAATCACTGTCTGCACTGCAATGGGAAAGGCTGGCTCTCCTCATTAATATGATGTATTACAATTCCAGCCACAGGATGAGGAAAACTGTGTAAGGCTTCCTCTGGCACAGTCAGGAGAAGGAGGATGACGTGCAGTTTCAGTTGGAGAAGTGCAGGCTCATTGCTGTTTCCAGAGCAAGTCACTTGAGTGGAGACAGTTCTGTAGGCTCTCCCTAATTTTAGTTGTAGGAGACATTCTCTTTTCCATGAGGAGTCACTGCCTTCGAAACCTGCTCCCTCTGGGAGCTCAGCAGAGCTGGATTTGTCAACGTGCAGCGTCCAGTGCACGACTCATCCCTTCAGCTCAGCCCTCCCTTGCCACGTGTGAGGACACATCAGTACCTCTGTGGCTGGGGATGGAAAACCCAGCCTTGTGACATTTATATGCCAAGATGGGAAGACCTAAAAAGAGGACTAGGGAGACTAGCATGGCATTTGCGGGTACCAGGTTGCCAAGGAGGCATATTGTATTGAAACAGTTGCCTGGGAAACATTTAAAAATACATTGAATGGAAAAGCATATGTGATGTGCCCACAAGTGTTCTGTGTGAATGAAATGCCATGGCTGATGATGGCACCAAGAGACTGTTACTATTACATGTAAAAATGCTGCAAGTGATGTGTGTTTTTTTCCTCCTGTGGTTTTTTTTCCTGCCCTGTTTGCAGGAGGTGCACCGAGGGAAGGTTGTTTTGCTCTTGGCTGATGGATTAAAGTGGCTGTGGGGAAGGTGGAACGTGCAGGCAGCAGCAGCAGCTGGGGATGGTGAGAGCAATTTGGCTTCATTTAGGCAACCTAAACCAATTGACAAGGAGCCTGCACAATTCCCCCTCAAAAGTAATAACAGCACTGCTCAAACTCCTACAGTATAAAGAGAAATGGTTCTCTGAGCATTACCCTTTAATGGCTGCTAAAATGGGATTGGGAGGCTCTGACGTCATTGCAAGAGGATTTATGTGTAAACATCATGTAAAATGCAGTTTATGATCAAAGCAGGTTGGCAGCTTGTATGAAAAAGTTTCTCACTGGCCTAAGTTTTTGTTTGGGGCACTGAAACAGAGAGAGAAGGAGGGAGAGATTTTCAGAAGATGGCTAACTGCTCTAGTCCTTCCTCAGATCAGTCTCAGTTATTGAGAGATGGTGCTGACAACAAAGAATGATGTCAACAGAACTAAAATAAACAGTCATATCCACTCTTTGTCTCACAGAAAGAAAACTTTCTTCCTATGCAGCCAAGAAACAAGGGAGATGGCAACTATAGTCTGATATCCCTGGGCAAAGGGGTTCATCTGAGAGTAATTTCCAGATTCTAAAATGCATCTCTCCTTCACTAAGAAATGAGTGGCAGGTGTGAGGCTGGGTAGGATTATGGTCACCCTGCCTAATCCTCCTTTGGAGATTTAGAAACAAATATCCTACTCTTGATTTGTGGGAGGCTTAGGATGCCTGTTTGGGAGCCAGTAGGTTTTCCTTGGTCAGGCTTTGTGTGGTACAGAGAGACAGGCGATGTTTAGGAAGGGAGATGCAGCAGAGGAGCTCAGCTGGGTGAGCAGGAAGGTCTAGAGCCCTTGTTGTTGGCAGAAGCTCTGCAAAGATAAGCTGTCTTCAGGGGAAGGCCCCAGGGACTCAGCTCCTGGGAGATGGTTTGTGTTGGGAGTGGGAAGTTGCTGTCTGTTGGGTGGGGGGTGTGTGTGACAGCACACTCTGCTGACTGTGCTGTCAGTGTGGCCAGCCAGGAGATGCTTTGGGGCTGGATACCTCATTTGGGCACAATCTGCTCGGGGTCTGAGGTGATCCAATGATTCCTTTGGAAAACCATGAACTCCTGTGTGTGTCAGTCCAGTCCTGGGATCACTCTGCCCCAGTGTGTGTTTGGTTAAATCAAGTCCTGATGTTTGCAGGCCCCGGGGTGAGTGTAAGCGAGGAGGAGAGGCTGCCTTTCATCCTCCCCTCAGGATTTTGCAATGTGACTGCAGACTGTTGGGGAGGATGTTTCAGATCTCAAACAAAGATGAGCTTTGATGACATGAACCCGTGGGTCCTGTGGGCCAGCCCAGAGCTCCGCTGAGGGAGTCGTATCATCTCCCCTTTTAAAGGAGTTAGACTCCAAGTTTAGGATCAAATATGGCTTGAGGTTTTTGTATTTATTTCTTGCTTGCTTTCTTGTTTGCTTTTTTGTTCTTTGGTTTTTATTTAATTTTAAGTGTATCTCCCAAATTATAGCCTATAGCAGTTTGAGCTCCTCTTGTTTGCTGTGTATCATTCTTTCATTTGAAACCAACACACTGAAGAGCTCCACAAAAAAAAAAAAAAAAAAAAAAAGAAAATCCATAAATCAAAGCTGTGGTAATTACAGAAAATCACCTGACCTGTTTGTGGGTATGAAACCACAGAACAGTGGTGCAAAATTTCCAGTACTAGTGAAGGTGCTGTGATTTTATCCAGAACTAGAATGGTGTACATAATCAACTTAAAATAGAATGTAATTCAACAGATGAGTATGTATTTATTACTTCAACAAAATGTGGATAGGAGGTTTAGTTAGTTTTGCCATTTTTTAAGGACTAACCAGTGTTTTAGAAAGAAAAATCTAGTAAATCTGAAGGAATAATCAAAGCTGTGGAGGCAAGTGTAAATCTTTTCACTGAGAAGGGTGTATTTATTTTCATATTCATTCTCCCTTTGTTCGTCATTAGTGTTTTGATAAAAGAAATACAAAATGAGGCTCTGAGAGAGATGTGCAGTAGCTGACACAACCTGCTGTGATCTGGCTGAGGGCAGGAAGCACGTTTAGTTAGTGAAGTCCTCGCTCTGGTTTGTACCACAGTCTGGTTCCAGCATTAGCCTGTTTTTAGGAGTGTGTCCTGCCATGCTGGAATCAGTTGTTGTGTCACAACACTGGGAGGAAAAGCAGCAGCTTCCCAGCTCTCCGTGGCTGGGCTGTGCCCTGCACAAAAGGAGTGGGTTAACTTATATCCACACCCCAGAGTCACCACCACAGCGAGCTGCCAAAAACCTGGCACCAGGAAACCTTAGTGCCAAAGGAGGGGATGAATCCCAAGAAGCTGTTTGGGCCTAATTGGATTGGCTGGACATGATGAGATACAATCTATGTCCAGTGCAGCTCTGTAGGCAGAAATGTCAAATGTAGATGCTTTTAAGTGACAGCTGCCTCCTGTTCCCCCTCCAGCCACGTGGGATTTGGAGGATCCTGCTCTGCAGGGCTGGGCAGGGCTCAGGCCAGGAGGGATCTGCAGGGAACTGTCCTCAGTGCTTCTGGGGCTGGGGTTTGCTTTCTGTAATTACAGAGAAACCAGAACTGACACCCCCATTTGCTGGTCCCCTCTATTTAGTAAGGGATGTTGTTTTTTCTGAAGTGTTTATCTGTTCAGTGATGATTTAATTTAGGAATTAATGCAGGGAATTTCTGCTGCCTGTGGTGTGATGCAGTAAGTCAGAATACTTAATTACAATGGGCCCTTCTGGCCTTGAAGTAGCCCTTTCTTACCTTATTTCCTACTGATACCTGTTTATGAGATGGAGCACAGGTGCACAGAAATGAAGGATATTGCCTGTGATAACCCAAGACCTGGGAACTGATCTCTGGCCTGTTCACTGGGTCTTAGCACAGGCATAGGACTGATCTTCTTTTCGAGCACTGTTTTACTCCCAAGGGCTTTCAACACAGTGTCTTTCATCAGCTTTGAGTTCCCTAGAAAAAATAAAAAGCTGGGACATCTTTCTGAAAGTCTCTTCCAGAGTACTGATAAACACCAGGGCAAATGCTCGGTCTCCTGTGCCCCAGAGACGTGCTCTGGCTTCAGCACCACACTTAATGACAAACATCCACCTAGTTTACCATGTGCATTCTTTTATCTTAGCTGTTCCCCGTGCACGTTAGGAGATTTATTTCGGCTCCTAATGTATTTCATGTGTGCTAGCTGTAAATATTGTGCTCATAAATCAGCCTGGAGCATCCAGCCCCGAGGCTGGAGACAGCTCACAATAGGTCTGTCTGCCTCACATGGGGAGGCTGAGCCGCTTCTCTGCTTTTTCCATCGCCTGCCTCTGCGAGTGGCGTGTTGCCAGTCTCCTGTCTCACATTAACAGGAATATTATATATTGCTGAATTCAAAGTGTTTTTCCTTCAGGACTGGAGGAATGTAATGGAGCATGCAGCTGGCAGCAGGACGTTATTCCTGGGGAGTGCAGGGAGTTGTCCCTGCCCTCCCCCAGCCTGGGGACACGGCGTGGCAGGGGTGGCACACACAGACACAGCCTGCAATGAAAAACTCACCCTGCTCCCTTCCCTTCACCAGATTCTCTACATTAAACACCACAAAAGTAGCAAGTCTGGAGCATAATCCCAGAACTCCTTTTTTTTTTTTTTATTTTTTTTCATCCCACTTCTAGAACCAGCTCCATCTGTATTCACACCTTCTGACCTCACTTCTTTCATCTGGGAGATGGAAAGTTGTTTTACTCACCTCAAAAGATGTTTTTTGGAGAATTTATTATATACATGAGGACATGTCAGTGCTACAGAAATATGCATTGAATTGCCCCAAAACTAGGGTAGTTACTCCTCATTTTTGGATAGTTTCATTTGGCCTCCTCTCCATCTGTCCTCTTGTTGGAAAGCTTGTCTGCTTGGCAGGAACTGCAAGTAGTTTTTGCAGTGCTCCTGGTAAATTATTGTCCTTTTTACTGATTTTAAGGATCTTGTGCTCTTAAAACTCCTGTGTTTGCATGAAACAAGGCTGCATTACATTGCATGGTCTAAAGCAATCCATATTCAATAAGCTTTTGGTATTTTAATTGGCCTGTTTTTGGAAGTCTGAAATGGGCTGAGCTGCAGGACTAAAACTAAACAGAGTCTGTCACACCAGAAATACTCTGCAGGAGTGTATTTCTTCATGGTGGTACAGCTGAAAACACCACATTTACTGTAATTAGTGCATCTCACCCTTGTGAGCTAATTTATACATATTCAAATGTGTTTCTAGGTGTCTGATTCTTGGACACCATGTTAAACCAGTGTCTCCTGTTGTTTGGTCTGGTCTAATAAACTCTTGATTTGCCTCACGCAGCACATCCCAAAACCATAACCCTTGATTTGCCTCATGCAGCACATCCCAAAACTATAACCCTGCAGAAAAAGCCCTGCTCCCCAGAACAGTCTGTGAGTGTGATGCACATGATGCATGTCAGGAGAGCTGGAAAGGAGAATGGTGTCATCACCTGAGGGGAAACACAAAGCAGAAAGAAACGAGGAGGGGAAATTTTGGTGCTTATTTTTAGACTCCGTGGGTGAGTATTATTTTCAGCTTTGTCTCTATTAATTTCTGCAGAACACAGTGTTAAGGTGTGATTAGGCTTCCTACACAGAAGGTATTGTAGTTTCTAGCTGAGGCTGAAGTGATCACTCCCTGACAATCCCTGGAGAGTCAATACACCCGTTTGTACCGGGATCAGGCAGCGAAGACGTGACTCCAGACAGTGTGGATATATCTGAGACAGCTCCCAGCTGGCCAGTTGGGAAATAAACCTTACACAGGCATTGATGCTCCCTGAATTCACAAAACATTGCCCATGACACCGGGTCAGTGCTCCCTGTAGCTGAGGATCCTCCTCTGGGGAGTTAGTTTAAAGCTGTATTTTGATACGTTTCTGTGGAGCTGTTCTCACACTCATCATCACATACCTTCAGCATCTTCTGTATTTAGCACACGACTACACACTCTGAGTTTCATTGAAGAACATGCTGCCTGTTAATCAGCACTTTATTGTCTCAGTGTGCTTAAAATAAGCATTTTGTCACATTGAAGGAGAAGAAACTTTATTGGTTTGCGTTCTGGCACCGTGCTCCGTGCTGTCAAGTGCTGTCAGTTGGCTTCTTTCTGCAACTTATGAGATTGAAACATTCTGGTAGCAATTTTCACCAGATACATATTGGATGTGTTAGAGAACTACCTCTGAGGTTCCAGAGCACAGGAGACTCGGTGGGTAACAGTCAGATCTGGTGTGCTGGAGAGGTCCCTTCAGAGCCTCTGCCTGCCCTGTGGGACAGGGACAAGAGCTGCAGTCCCCCTGCTGAACAGCGAGTGGGGAGAGGAAGGAAGGAAGACAACATCTTATCAAGGGATCTTCTGGTTTCCTTTATGAACAGCTCAGGAGCAGCTTTGCCCCTTCCCTCACTCGGCATTAAGCGAAGGACTGTGAGAGCACAGGCCGAGCAGAGCTGGGGCTGAGCCTGTGCCTGTGTGCAAGTACCAATCACAGCCAGGGCTGCCTTCAGGCCACATGTTTCTAGTTAGGCTGCAATGTTGTCTTTTAATTTGATGTGGAGGCAGAAGGGTAAATGGGGCCTGATGTTTGCTTTGAGAAACCTGCCAGTGGCCCTGACACCTCTCACCCAGCGCTGAGCCAGTCCAGCTCTGCAGCCCCCCAAACTCAGCAGCACCAGCACTGGTGGCAGGGCTGTGCCTCACACAGGGCCTGTTTGACAGGATGACACATGAAATGTAGTAATTTCCAGAAATGGACAGCCAGGATGTCCTCACTGAGGAGCAAGTGCCACAGACATGTTAAAGCTGCATTTGAAATGGAGCATCAGAAAGGGCAGCAGAGGAGGCCTGAGAATGGACAGGAAGAGCCAAACCCTGAAGTGATGAACTAGTAATTCCCAGACCAGTCTGTGGAACCATGAAGCATATTAATTCCTAAATTCCAGTAATCTCTGAAAAGCTCTGAGGCTTGACTGTGGCAAGAGAGCACAGAAGTGGAGGAAGAATGGAGCTGAGCGATGTATCTCCTCTGCAGAAGATCACACACAGCTTTTGACATAGGCCTGTGTGAGCCTGTTCAATCTGCTTGGGTTCCTGCAGATCTCCTGCTGTAAATAGAGAGGGTTGGGGGCCTTATTGAAGGCCATATGTAAGAACATTTAATGATGGGTGTATACTTCAGTCTGTTATAGAACACATCCCGTTGCACCTCTTTAAAAAAAAAAAAAAATTGAAAAGTTTCTTAAGGCAGGTGAACACAAAATATATGCACGAGATTCTTGTCTTGGAGAATGCAGCAGATTGTAGCTAATCTTGAACTCTCTTCTTAGAAAATAAAGCTCTGAGAATTTAACAAAATGCTACGGAGAGTTATCCACATTTCCAATTCTTTGGGGTTATTTACTGGATTTTATTGTGCAGCAGCTTTTTCAGAAATTGTGGGAGCCAGGAGCATACCATTAAGTCTTGTTTTGAATCACCCAACTGAGAACAAAATGTAGAAAAAAGAAATTATTTGGATTACAAAATGTCAGAAGCATATTGATATAATTATCCCTAAAAGGAGATACTCTAGGAAATAGGATGGATTTAGTTATTACACACATTCATGGAGTAAAAACACTATTAAAGCATTACAAGAGTCAAACAACCAGTGAACCAAAAGTGTAAAAACAACGCTTTGGAAATGAATATTTTCCCAAGAAAACTTTCCAGTAAGAACCTGGGAAACTGGACTTTTTCTTGTGGGGGAGAAAAAGAGTCACATTCCAACTTTAAAGAGACAGTGCTTCTGGAGGACTTACACACTCAGGATGGACCCTGTCTCCTTAAAAACTGTGAAAAAAGAGTGTAAGGACTTCATCTGGGTTTTTTGCCCAGCGTGTGCCTGTTAGGCTTTTTGTGTGTTTTTCCATGTGGACGGTAAAAGTAGATGGGACGATTTCACAACTGCTTCCATTGCTGTCCCTGACTCCTGGCTCCTCGTGGCACTGGTGCCAGTGGAAAATCAGAACCCCCCCTCTGGGAGCAGAGTGCCCGGCACTGGGGACATCCCTGAGCGTGGGGGTGACCCTGTGCTGCCCCTGGCCCTGAGCTGGCTCTGGTGAGGGCTGGGCAGCTCTGCACACACTGCTGATGGAATCAGGAATGCCACTGCCTCCCCAGGCCAGGCTGTGCAGGAGCAGCTCGGGGGCTGTTCTCTGGAGGCTTATTTTTAAGTGGCCCATAAATAAGCAGTGACATGGGCTCTGATGTGTTCCAGCCCCACTGACGAATGCAATTGGGCTTAATTGGTTTCCTTGGTAGTTCTCAGAAAGGGCTCTCAGAGAGAACCTTGATTAGTTAGTTAGTCTTAATATTGCTCATTCCCGACTTCTGCCGGTGGTTCCTGGAAGTTTCTCAAGGCCTTGTTGATTGGAATATAGTGTTGAAGCTGTGCATGGGTGAAGTCCCACCCTCCTGCAGACAAGAACTGGACCTTTTGTGCAGACAAAGGGCTGCAGGCTCCAGGGCTGTCATGTCTGATATCCTTCACTGGGAGCAAATGCACAGGGAAAGGGAGAGTGCAGGAACAGACCCTTCCTGCTCCAGCTCCCTTTCCAGGTGGAAGCACAGACCTGAGCTTGTAACGTACCATGAAGCAGAAATACATATACATATATATATATATATTTATATATTTAACTGTGTACTGCTGGCTGTGCAGCTGAGAGTGTGGAAGGATTCAGGAATGATGGGATGTTTGTATGGCTCAAGAACACCCAGATTTGTTACAGTAATGACCTTTAAAACAAAGTACAGCAACATCAGAGAGGAAACAAGAAAACCTTTTTTAACTCTTGGTGGTGAAGGAGTGACTTCTTTTTTGGATTGGTACCTCTTGAAGTGGGTTAAACTTTTGTGTGAAGCAGCCAGCCATGGCCAATGTCAGGAAAAGGACCATGGGCACAGTATGGGATCCACTGCAGCAATTCCTGTGCTGGAAATATCACCAGCAACATTTGATGTCAAGAAGGCTTGATCCCAAAATTATTGTGGATCAGATGAGTAAGCTTTTGAGAATGGGGGAAAAGGAAAAAAAAGGAAAATAAGGCCTGATTAAAGACTTTTAAAAATGTTTCCCCCTGTGGGATTTTTGACATTCTATCAGCATAAATCAATTCTAATCCAGCAGTGACCATCCTCCTTGCCTGCCTTTTTCTTTTTTGTTTGTTTTTTTGGCTTAGCTAACTGCACAAATTACTCAGTTTTCCTGTGTAGAAATTCAAACAGAGAGAAAATAATCCAATCCCTGGATTTCTAAATTCAAGCAGCTTTCAAACCAGAACTAGTTTTGAGGCAAGAACAATAATCTTTCTGGTAGTGGGTGGCATAAAGAGACTGTTTTTTCCATTTGAGGCTCTTTCTTTTAAACGTATTTGATTTAGATTGATTTAGCTTGGTGTGGGAATTGAAAGTCTGACTGAAACTTCCTGTTCTGAGCTGTGGCTTGAGTGAGTAGCTGGGTGAATGTGTCTTACCAGTCCTGCATCCTCTGTCTTGCATAATGATCCCTGGTTCTCAGGAGTTTCCGACGCCCGCGTGGGCAGCGCGCTCACGGCTGGTTAGAGCACAGGAAATCTGTGCTTCTCTCCAGACCTCCTCTGTTTGCTGAGAGAATTACTTCATCCTTTTCTTCTGCCTCCGTTTCTCAGTGCAGTGTCACTTCTATAAGTGCTCTGAAACCCTGTGGAGGGCTCGTTGAAGCCCTTAAGCAGAGGTTGTACGCTGTGTTCTACAGGTGCTTCTCCGCTGAGGTGCTCGATAACCTCAGAGCTGCCAGTGGGAATAGTCCAACTTGCCTTTCATCCTCAGAACCCACCTCACTGTTCTTTCACTAAATTGGTACTTCTCCTGTTTCCCATGCCTGTTTCAGGATTCTGTGGAATGTTGTGAGGTGTCTGTGACGGTTCAGCCCCGCTCCTTCCCTGGGAGCTGAGCCACATCAGCCAGGTTGGCACCACAGGTCTCTGCCCAGTGAGGGCACATGGGAAGCAGTTCTGTCTTTCCAGGCTCTGCAGGGAAAACCTTCAAGTTACAGCAGCACCCACAGGTGTTTCCCCTCGGTGCTGACTCCTGGTGTCAGCAGCACGTGGCCAATATGCAGAGTGGCTCCCAAGCTGCAAATCCTGCAGGCAGTGTGGGAATGGCAGGGCTGGGAGTGCTGGGGATCACCAGGGCAGGGAAAGGGTCCTGGAACTTCATCCACATGGATGCACTGTCCAGCCTGTGCGTGGTCTGGCTGTTGTGAGCCCATTCACACAGGGCATGTTGTGTCCAGCCATCCTGGTTTAGAGGTGGGTCACCTGATGCCCTGGATATGTGGGATGTGGGGCCATATGGCACCAAACCCTCCCAGAACAGCTCAGACTCTTCAGAGGAATAGCACAGATCCATGCACAGGATCTGGGATACAGGGATACAGGGATACAGAGATACAGGGATACAGGGACTTTGTGTTGATTGGGTGATCCCATTCATGACAAGCTGTGTGTTGAAGTCCATGTCCTAAACACTTCTAGATTTTTTTAAATGCTCAACTAATTCCTTGTTTACACTGAACAGTTACTGCTTTCTTATGTTTTTAGGAAATTTTCCCCTTCTTTTCCTGAATCAATTAATATAAACTGGAGGTCAGAGCAGCTCTTCATGATGAAAATGTGCTGGGTTTTATCTGTTCTCTGACTCAGTTTTTTTGTGAAGAAAATAAAGAAGGAAAGAGTCTTTGAATCTTTTTAGTATAATGAAAAGTATAAAAAACCCGATTCCTTGATGTGCTTGAGTGTGTGATGTTTTCAAGGTCCTCTTTTTGCAGAAAGCTTTCAGGATATTACTGATTATATTGACCTGCTGGATTTCTTCCTGCACTTTAGATCTCTAGTGAGTGATATGTGGAAGCACTAAGCTGAAAACCTATTAAAGCAGATCTTTATGCTTTTCAAATAGCATAACTTGTTACCCAAACCCAGTGTGTCTGGAACATCATCTTAAAAATTCAAATGTTAATAAAGACAATTAGCATGGGTTTGGTGAGCCCAAAATGGAACTTTGCAAGACAAAGCTGGTGACCTTTGACTTACCACTGAGCTTGAGCCACAGGGCCCCCTGTGCTGAGACCTGAGGCCTCTGTGCCAGGCCCTGCCAACACAAATGCCAAGGACAAGTGTGAGGGGTTGGCTGTTCTGTGTCCAGTGCAGCAATCCCTTGGATTTAGCTGCCCAGCAGCCCTGTGCCAGTGCCATGTTTGCAGGGATTGTACATTCCCTCTGAGCATGCTGTTCCCAACCAGTCAGTCGTTTTGCTCCTCAGCTCTCCTTCCCTGACTCTGTGAAATATTTGCAAACCCGTATTTCACGACTGGCCCAGTTACTGATTTATCTCCTCTACTGTTTATCCCACTGGGATCATGTTATTTTTTCAGAGCTGACCTCCCTTGCTCACAAACCACAGCTAATTTGGGTTCATTTCCCTCCCTGCCCCCTCCCCCTGACATGCCAACAGCCATTCCAACTGGCTGTTCACTTCCACCCTGGAGTTGTCACGAGGTCTTTCCAAATTAAATCTCGCAAATGGAAAGCAGAATACGCTTGGCAGTGCCTGCAGTTGGAGATGCAGTGCTGCCCTTTAGGAGGTGATGGTCATTACCAAATGTCAGCTCTGGGGAGATCCAGCAGATGGAAATGCTCTGATTTGGGTTATTTGTTCAGACAGATTCGGGGGCCTTTGGAAGCCACAGCCCTGCAAAGGGAGGGAGACACAGAGCTGTGAGGAGGTGTTTGAGCTGCCCACAAAATCCATTACAAATAAACCTGGATGGCCATGCCCTCAGGGGGCTGAGGCCAGTGCCCAGAGCTCAGCTCAGCCCCCAGCTCAGGACACCACAGGCCTTGTGCTCCCCAGGTCACTGCGGGACCTCTGTGGGAACCAAGTGTCAGCGACAGTAGCTGAAGCTTTTTAGAGGCAATTTTCCCTTGCTTGCTTTTCCTAGAACTGAAATAAAATGAGAACAGGGTCTCTGGCCTGGCCTGTCTCCAGAGGAATGTCATGGATTTTATTAATCAATTATATAAGGAAAATCATTGGGTAATGGGCAGAAGTGACAAAGCATCTCTGTGAACTCGCTGAGTTTTTGTAGCCAGCCCTTTTAAGGACCTCATTGTTTTTGCTGCTGAGGGACAAGAGTCTCTCTGCTCAGAGGCAGTTTAAGTGAGTAGCTCCTTGTGATAAGAGGGAATAAAATCATGGCACGAAAACTTGCTTTAGGCAGGTAACACAGAGCAGGTCATGACAAAATTGTCTTATTTCTGTGCTAAACATGAACCACTCCACTGTTTCCTCTTGTAACACACAGCTCTTGGTATGGCCCATGTCCAGCTCTAATAAACAGTCTTGTAAATAAATATTTCCCCTTTATGGGAGAAGGAGGGGTGACCTGACTTGCTGAAAATGGCCTTGCCAACCTAGGGAAGAACCCAAGAGTCAGTTCTGAAGTTTCCAAAGTCCATCATGCCACGTGTCTGTGTAACTGCAGCTGATCCCAATGTCAGTGATCCCAGGAAAGCAGGGAAAGGCGTGAAAAAGATTAAATATGGATAAGCTGCAGGTGAATCCTGAACACACACAACTCCAGTGTGGGTAAGAATGGACATTTAAAAGCAAGCATTATTATTATTATTATTGATATTGTTCGTTATGGAGCTCTTTTCAGTATGAACAAAAAATGAAAGGCAGCACAAACCTGTGTCACATCCCTCTCATTTGCACATCTTCTGTAACCTGGATGTGCTCCCCATGGAGCTTCTGCAGGCCAGCCCAAACTAATCTGCATGGATCCAAACAGCCTGTTCATTGCTGTGGGTAAGAAGACTGAACGTGGCATTTCTGGATCTTACTAAGCTTTTCTTTTTAGGCTTAAACACAGGAAAGACTTCAAACCTAATTTCTCAGCCTATCGTGCAAATATTATTCCGAATCTTGCAGGATCATAACTGTTTGTATAAAGCTTTCCAGCTGTTTTCTGTTGATAAAAGACTTTAGCTGGGCACCAGGAGATAAGACTGTGGGACTGAGAAATTGCTGACTTAGTCTTGTAATCTTCCCACACTGCATTCCCATAGGGAAGTTATGGATAGGTGTAACTCTGTACAAGTTAATGTTCTAATCCTTGAATCCCATTCAGTGGCTCAGCCACTGAATTTGATGGAAATTCTGGGCACCTGACACATGACAGGATTGTTTGTAGAGAGACTTCCAGTTCCTGGCAGATGTCAGTGCAGAGCTCACACTGATCAGCTGTTCCTCTGGATTTGAGAATGTGGTGTTCTGAGAGCAAACCTGGCTGGAAACTCGGGGACACCCTTTGGAAGGATTCTGAACCTCAGGATCCACGTGGGGAAGAGTGTCAGGACCAAATGTGATTTATGGCATCAAAGCCTTCCTGTGGCATTGCCAGCAGGGATGGCTCTGGAGTTTGGGATGGCCTAGAGCTCATGATCTTTGTTTCCAAGCTGTCCATCCCTCTGCTGGGATAAAGGCCTGTCTTGATGTTCCAGATAACTCTCATTATATAGACAGAGAGAGAAAATTTAAACAGATCCATTGAAAATGGAAAATTAGTTAGACAAATGGAAAAAATGCTTACAGATGGTTTAGGAACACCTCAAATCCCACGTGGTGCAGTGACTGCTAAGTCAGCCAGCAATATTTTATGAATGAGAATTCTAATAAGGAGGGGAAAACGGTTAAAATTTGCCCTGGAGCAACTGTGACTTCCACACCTCTTTTTCTTTTTTGTTCATAAACACCTCTGTCTCCTGCAAAAATACTTGTGAAGATGCTTTTTAATATGGTTTGCTAAGTTTTGTTGCTTGACTTCATTGTTCCTGCAAATCAGCAAATGAATTCCATTTGCAGCTCCCTTTTTTTTTCTGAGACAAGGAATGTTCCTGCCAGGTTGCTGCTCCTCAAGGCTCACCCAGCACTGGAGCCTCTGCCTTGCAGGAACACACAAGTGCAGGATCCCTGAGGACAGAGCTCAGAGGGCCAGACTGTGACAGGTACCTTGTAGAGCTGATCCATGTAAGAACTGCAGACACATTCACCCAACAATCATTCTCTTCCTTTCACTGTAGCTGTCCTGTGGCTGATTTATACCCAACACAGCAGATAGGGCTCTCCCAGAGGGATTTGAGTCAGATCATCCCAGTTTGATGCTGATGGAAGACAAAACTGGGTGTTTCAAGTCGGATTTTTTTCCTGCAGTAGGGAAGAAGAGAAGGGGTTTTCCTCACCTTTGTTTGCTTGTTTATGCAGAAGTTTGTGACTTCTTCATATTCCACACCGTAGAGGACAGTGCTGATGTGAAGCACATGGAGCAAATAAGAAGCCTAGAGTAGAAAAAGCCTAAAACTCAGAGAAGGCTTTGGAGCTGCTGAGAAAATGAGAGGTGACATGAGATCAGGAAGGAAAGGGGAAGGTTATGTCATTAGAGACTGGAATTCAATGTTTTGATGAAACTCCATGGATACAGGAAGGAGCAGGGCGGGTAAAAATAGCTAAATGAAAATGGTATGAGTTCCAAGAATTCAACTCTGAAAAGAAAGAAAGAAAGAAATATATGTTGTTGCTTAAGACCAGGCAGAAGAAGTTACGTGTTTTTATGAAGCATTAGAAAGAATGAAGAGAAAGGAAAGGGGCAAAATTTGCTGACTGCAATTTCTTTTTTTTTTTTTTCCTCGGGCCAAAACTTGGAATTTGGTGTCATGACACACATTTCATCCCAATGCTCAGTGGGTTGGTTCCCAGGGGAGGGGACACTCTGTCAGGAAAGTCATCTCATCCAAACACCGGAGGGTTCTTGGGCTGGGCACATGCTGATGCCCACAGACCCAAAATCCCTCCCTGACTGATACAAACACTGATCCCTGTAGGAGGGGAAGGCCATCACAGAGAGAACACCTTCCATCTGCACAAAGCCAGCAAGCAATTACCTCAAAGTCTCTGGTTTTTTGTACGGAATTGTTTGTGCTCCCCCCCCCCCTTGGAGATCCACGTCTTATCTACAGAACAGAAAGCTCTTACTACAAGAAAAAGAAAGAAAGAAAATCAACCCATTTGCTCCCTTTGATTTTGGTTTTGTTAATTTCTGAACAGATGGTTACACACCACAATGGAAGTTTTATAAAAATTTCCATCTTTTAACTGAGTGCAGGCCTGAAATTTTTCCCTGGTGAAAAAGCAGAGTGTGAGTCATTAACCAGGCTCTGTGTGTCTGCCTGGGATTTTCACTCACTGCAGGCAGAAGAGTCAGAAAGCCCTTCCATTACAGTAACTGCCTTTTTTTCCCCCTCCACCTGGGCAAAAGGCCAATTCCATCATCTCAGCATGAACAAGGAAGGTACAGTCTGAGGAGGGATGGAGTGCACAGACAGGGGGAGAGGCCTTGCTGAGGCCAAGAGTCCAGTCCTGGAGCTTCAACAATTGTCAGAAGGAGTGGCCTGTTAGGATTTCTCCACTCCAGTCTGAATTCACTAATTGCACAGTTCTGGCCTGGGTTTACAAGTGAGAGGTTCTGCTGCCTGCAGAGTGCTCAGCACCTACTGAGTCTTGGCCCCAAATTATCGTTGTGGAGATAGAGAGCCTAAACTTAATCTTTGTTTGGACTCCATTGGAAATCTGGCACTGATTGCTGTGGGACAAACAAGGCCCAGAGATGCTGAGTGTTCTTTTCTGCAGGTCTAGTGATGTGACCTTGGAGGGCCAGAGGACTGCAAGCTCCAGTCTCCAGCACTGCTCATCTTAGTGAAGTTACAGAACTTTGCTGGGGTGGGGGGAAATAAAAGAGATTTTTACCTTGGGATGGATGGATGGATGGATGGATGGATGGATGGATGGATATATCAACTTTCAAGGCCTCTGTCATTCAGGAAAAGATGAGTTAATTATTCTCAGTCTTTGTGACACTTAATGACACGTAGAAAAGATGTGAATGGCATCTTGTTGGATGGCAAGGGTAACACAGAACACAATTTCCCCTGAAGAAATCGCTCACATACCTTATATAATGAATGAGCTCATTTTGCCTGTGTTTTCCAGAAACAATAAAAGTTAGAAAATGTCCCAGTAATTAGAATAAAGTGTTACCCAGATTTATGGTGAGAAATGTGAAATGTCAGGCAATTGAGTGCAGCTCCACACTCACAAATAAGCTTCACATTCGTTAGAACAGGTTGCATTCATTAGGAGGAACAGTGTGGGTCCAGTGCTGGCCCCAGAAGGCAGGGAATGGTTTCTCCTGTGCAGGGAAGGAAAGCAGAGGGGAGGGCAAGGTGCCAGCTGGCACGTTCCCTGATGGATCCTGGTCCTGGTGGTAATGCTGCAGCTTGCACAGCACAGACACCATCATTGCTTCAAGATGGGCCTGGGGTTATGGGAGGGGTGGGAGGGAGAAGGGGGAGAGCACCACTCCCAGCCTGCCACGTGCAGGGCACAGAGCTGGTCAGACACTTGGGAAGGGTGGAGATGGAAAAGGGGATCTGAGCCAGCCTTCCCTGCAGGCCTCCCTCTCACAGTCACTGGCCATTCCTTCAGCACAAGGGCTGTGCCCACGTACACCTAGCACAGAGGTGTATAAATCTGGGCTCATCTCTTGCCTGATTACTCTGCACCCCGTTCTTGTGTCAGAGGAGCACAGAATGAAGTGGGTTTAACCTCCAGAAGTGCTGTGCATACAGACACAGGGGATATTGAAAGTGTAGGGCTGGTGGAAACAGAATTGACACTCCCTGAAAGTCCAGGGTCAGCTCATTTGGGCACTGAAACACCCCCACTGCCCCTGCCTGTGGAGCTGGAGGAGGGCAGGCCATGGGAATGTCCTTCTGATGGGAGGGGACACTGAGAACCTGCTGCCTCTTGTGCTCCTCTCTTCTGACACAGCTCCTTAAAAACTGAGGAATTGAAATGAGAGTGCTTTACATAAAAACTAGTCTGACAGGTGAAGCTGCCTAGGAATGAGAATGTTCAGTGTCTTTTTCCTGAAGAAGAGAACCAGACACTTCAGTGAGTACGAATCTTGTGGGGGACCTTCACTGCCTGCTGCTACCAGACTGCAGGTGTGTGAAGTGGCTGATTCAAAACAGCCTGTCTTGCCCACTGGAGTATGGAACAGGTCTTATAGACAAACCAAAACTCAAACAAACCCCAAACCCCCTCTGTCTTTCAGTGTTGGATTCTCTTCTTGCATAAATTTGATTTGGGTGCAGTTCTAGGAATACCAGTGGAGTTTTGTAAGGAAAAACCCCAGTTTTTAAGTTAAAAGCAGTTGCTTTTAACTTGGTAAAATATTTGGATTGTGATAAAGATCTGCAGGGTGGCCTTAAGCCAGTTGTACATCCTCTCTGTTCTGCAGTTCCACATCTGTAAAATGACAGAATGAATTTGTTTCGTTTTCATTACAAGCTTGTAGGAAAAATCTCATTATGCTAATGAGGTGTGCTTGTGCTTTAATCACAGGTTCATTCAGAAAGCCCATAAATGAAATAAATATGAGATCAACGCAGAAGAATTTGTGAGAAAGGAGTAGAAATCCCAGATTTTCAGGACAGCACATCCCGAATGACTGAAGGGATGATGCCAGCAGTGATCTCCAGAGAGCCCTGGTGCTCTGGGGGTTATTTGTGGCAGACACAGGTCCCCACAGCAACCCCGAGCTCACCTGTCAGCCCAGCAGACAGGATTGCTGCACAGCAAGGGGCAGAGCTCAGCAGTGTCAGACCATGGGGCTCATTCCCTGCTGAGATTGTGGATCTTAAGCTGCTGTGAAGTCCCAAAGGACGTGAGAACAGAGAGCAGGAGCAGAGCCTTGGGGATAACCCAGTGATGAGAGGCTTTCCAGCAAAGGGGCACTTAAACACATCAACATGATTTGTAAATGTGGGTCCCATGAGATGAGAAATGATCTCAGAGAGGTTACAGCAGGGATGTGAGAATTCCCTGGAGTTTGTGAGAGGCTACTGGGGAAGGGAATGTTGGGCCTTACAGCTGCACGTGGGTTCCAGGTGAAGTGGGAGCTGTTTCCAGGGAAAAGCTTTGGCTTGGTGTTCCTGTCCCGTCCTCTGCTGGACGTGGATGCTCTGCCTTGTTTGCAGTGTGGGAAATGAGCCATTCGGTGTTGATACAACTGGCACAAAGTCTGTGCAGCCCTGGGTCCCTGCAGGCCTGTTCTGAGGGCTCCTCTGGGAATCCCAGGAGTTCCAGCTTTATTCCCTTCTCTGACTCGGACTTTTCCCAGTAAATTAATTTTTTTATTGGCGGTACCAAGCATGGTTTTTTGATTTTTTTTTCCCAATGAGGTGTTTGGCAGCATCCACTGGGACATGTAGGTGCAGAGTGTGTGGGAGGGAGGGGCAGCCCTGAGCAACATACCAGGCAACTTGGGACGAAAGAATTCCAGGAGATGGAGAGCTCTTTCATGTGCTTTTAACAACCCCTCACCCCCTGTATTTGCTAGGATGCCTGATGATTTCCTGCAAACTGAATGTGAATTTTAGGTGAGACCAAGCCATGCAGGTCATGTGTCTGCTATGTATATTCACTGTGGAGGTTCTGTACTTTGGAAAGATATAAAAGATACATTGTGGGGCTGGGCTGGACAGAACCAAGAACTGGGGAAGGGTTAAGAAAATATTGATGAATTCTGAATCTCTTCTTAGTGGTGAATACAGTAAAATAAAATGAGTTAGCTGAACCAAAGCCATCAAATACAGCCTGGCTGTCACTGCTGATATGTTCCAGCCACCTCAGGAGATCTTTGCCCCTGAAAGGTGTGCTGTTAAAAAAAAAAAAAAAAAAAAGAATATTTTTGTTGACACGAGTCCATTTCTGACCTTCTCAGACAGTGAAAATTTTTGTTTGGTTCATCTTAAGTAAGACCGATTCATAATCTTTTTTTCTTGTGACTTTTTAGATGTTTTAAATTCACATATTTTGGTACCTATCTCAGAGAAATACGTACCAAAAAAAAGAAAGTGGTCTCTTTAAAAAGAAACGTTTCAAAATTTGTTATGGCCAAAAAAGATAAGTTGGTTCCCTTTTGTGAAATAATTTTCTGTAAGTGGAATCTGCGTGAAATGTTTGATTGAAAAAGATCACCTGACTCTCAGATGATCCTTTTCAACAGAGAGTTTGAAACCTTGTTCCACAGGTTCGGGATAGTTTGGCATTCCCCAGTTTCACTGTCAATGAACTGATCAATGAAAACGATGACCTTGATAAATGAAAACCTCTAAAGGAAAAGAGGGAAGGAAATATCCTGGTCGTGCAGGAATGCTTTAGTTCAGTCCCAGAAAGTCACAGTCAGGACCAAGAGTGTGTGCCACAGCCATGGAGAAGCTGGATACTGGCTGCTCCAAGGAATGTACAGTCTGATGGGAGCTGCAGCAGGAATTCTGACGTGTGGCATTCGCACCCACGCTCCCCCTTCCCTCCTCACAACCTGCACAATAGGCCCTTCCCAAACGTTCTGTCAGAGAGCTGCAATCTGCAGCACAGCCCTCGATAATCCCCAGCTCCTCCTGAGCAGGCAGGCTCTGGAAACCAGGGAGGGCTGGGGGGAATCCACTTGGAATATGCTTTTCCTACGTCTGTGTAAACACACACACAAATAACGCCCTCAGCCTGGGGAGGGTGGGGAAGGTGGGACACGGTGCTGGGGAGAGGCACCGAGTTCTGCGAGGGAAGGCGCTGGGGAGGGAAGAGAATTGCCTGTTAAATATGGAAAATGGAGTCTGCTTTTTGTTCGGGGCCTTTGGAATCTGTGGGTGGATTGGAACTGGCAGGCAGGGAGCAAACACCCACCCACCATAGGGCTGTGTGGTTCAGAAGTTTACAAGAGTGTTTGTGTTCCAGGAGCTGTTGGCCTTGAAGCCAATGGAGAGGGGGAGGAGAAGAGGGAGAGAGTGAGAAAAACACTGTGGTGTTAGGGCCCTTCCTTGGAGATATTCTCCCCCTCTCCTTTCTCCAGCTAGAGGGCTTTGGAACTGGAGCAAGACAAACAGTTACTGGGGGAAAGATTAATGTGATTTTAAGATGTGCAGCGCTCACAGTCCGTCATGGGGAGGCAGAGACCTCAGAAGGCACTGCCACCTTAATCCCACATGACAGCTCCCATCGCTCCCCCTGCTCCTGCCTCAGTTCTGAGGAGTCTGGGGGATGTAAGGACGGGCAGGTTTTGCTGTGTTGTTCCTGCAGGAGTGAGAGTTTGTTCCTGTCCCATCATGGATCTCGGTGCAGGAGCTGCCACTCTCGTTGCTCACCGTCTGGGGATTGCAGAGACAGAAACTGAGGCACAGAGAGACTGAACAACTTGCCCAAGGCAACAGGAAGTCTGTGGGAGATCTGGGAATAGACCCCAGATGTCCTGAGTTTTCTGTCTTAACCACAAGCCCATCCTTCCTGTCTTTTTGGTAGTCCCCTCTGCTTCAGGAATTCCGTTTATGAATTCCACCCATAAACAATCTGTTGCACGATCCAGTGATTTACTTGCATTAAAAAGTCATTTGGAAGAGAACATGGCACCTCTCTTAAAATGAGCTACAGCAGCTACTGCTGTCCTTTCTTTCTAAGGGGTAAGCTTCCAGAGCTGAGAAGTTTCCAAACATCCTGCAAGCAATAGTTTGGTTCTTTAAAAGAACCAGGAACTCCATAAGTGATGTTTGAGTATATCTAGCCCTTTATATTTTAGTGGATTAAAAAAAAAAAAGTCTGCAACTGCACTAAATCCATCTAGGGAATGATCCTGCTGCTGCTCACCACTGTATTGGGTGTCTTTGAAGACAGTCTGGTCGACTGCCACATCCCTGCTGGAATTCACTGGGTGTCTGGTGCTTCTCCCTTGTCATAGTCAGAACCTCTCTAAGACAGGACTGAATGGTGGGAAGGGTTTTCATTCTAATAAATCACATCCTTCAGTTTGAAAATGATGCAATGGATAGATGTCTCTCCCCCATATTATCAAAGGTACCAACACGTAATTTCTGAAGAATATTATTAAAAAGTTATTCTTAACTAAAGCCTTTAAATTAAGGTTACTCAGTGAAGAATATTCCAGTCCTGCTGTCTCTTAATGTGGTAACTTTAGCATCAGGAATCAACAGGGACTGGATGGCCTAGACAGTTGGATCATGGCTTTAGACCTTGGTATTGTGGTAACATCTAACAATTCCACTTGTGGATCACTAAATCCATGTGCATTGTAGAAATAGAGGGGTCCTTCTTGCCACCAACGACTTTCTGTTCATTCTGTTCACAATTTGGTGAAGATTCTCCAAGTGTCTTCTCTGGGTACATGAAGACACAACTGCTGACTTGGCCCAACGGGTTTGGTTCCTGCCTTCTCTGAGCCCCTTCAATACTTCAAGGCTTGATGGCCAAGTTGGGTATGTGAGAGTGGGTTCCTCCCTGGGGAAATCCTGGCTCACAGGCAAGATGGAAGCTCTTATGCAACTCTGACACCTTTGTCCTTTGCTCTGAATTGGGATTTCAGAATCTAAAAGTACAGATTAACAGGAGAGCTCGGTGTGTTCCCTGCCCCATTACACTGACAGTGAATCACAGTGGTGGTGTTTGCTCATTGCTCTCCTCCTCCTCTGTCCTGATGTGTTTTCTCTCTGTTACCCTGCCCTGGGGAACTGTTCCAGAGGAGACTGTCTGAGTGCTTGGTGTCTGTGTCACACGTTCTATAGATGAGCAGTGCTTCAAGTCACTGCTGCATTACAAACAGTACTAACAATTGTCCTGGTGTGAAAGTGCTCTCCAGCCCTTTTTGGCACACAAATCTGACAGAGCTCAGAGATAACAGCTGAAACCTTTTCAGCTTGTTCCTCGTGGTGGTGCTTAGCGCTGGTTGAAATGTTTGTTAGAATTCTGGGGGTGCAGCCCCAGGGAGAAGCCACAGTTTTTTGCTTTGACATTTGACATTGATAGAAAGTAAGAGTATCCCACTGCTGATCTGGATAATAAATCCATAATGGACTTGGCAGTGCTGCTGGGCAGGGGTGTAGATACCAGTGGGCAGTGGGTGTCCGTGCCCTGGTCAGAGGTGTCTGTGTGTCTGTGTCCTGGTCAGAGGTGTCTGTGTGTCTGTGCCCTGGTCAGAAGTGTCCATGCCCAGGTCAGAGGTGTCCATGTGTTGTGCCCTGGTCGGAGGTGTCCGTGTGTCCGTGCCATGGTCAGAGGTGTCTGTGCCCTGGTCAGAGGTGTCTGTGTGTCCATGCTCTGGTCAGAGGTGTTTGTTTGTCCGTGCCCTGGTCAGAGGTGTCTGTGTGTCCGTGCCCTGGTCAGAGGTGTCTGTGTGTCCATGCTCTGGTCAGAGGTGTCTGTGTGTCCGTGCCCTGGTCAGAGGTGTCCGTGTGTCCGTGCCCCGCTCTCTCGGCGCTGAGCCGGTCGGTCGGTAGAGGGAGCCCGGCCCCGGAGTGTGGCGGGGCGGGGGGGGCAGCCGGTGCCCCCGGACAGACTGACAGACAGAGCCGGACAGACGGGACAGACCCGCACTGACCCGGAGGGCCCCGGCGCCGCGGGCGGGGCTCGAGGAACCGACCCCAAGTGCCCGCCCCTGGCTCAGGCTCCCGCGGGGCTCTGCCCACTCAGCCACGCGTGAACGAGCCTGTGACGTGTGTGAGAGCGGGAGCACATGTGTGTGACAGCGGGGGGCATATGTGTGAGCAGGGGGCACATGTGTGTGAGAGCGGGGGGCACATATGTGTGAGCGGGGGGCACGCGTGTGCCGAGCCCAGGGAAGCACACGTGTGTGGATCGCTGTGCCCGCAGCGCTGGGTGGGCTCGGCGGCCCCGGCGGTCCCGGCCCGCGCAGTTCTCGCCCGTCCATCGCGCTCTGCCGCCCGCGATCGCGGGGTGCGCGGGGCGTGTGCCCGCAGCGGAGCGGGCAGGGCTGTGGCAGGGCTGTGGCAGGGCTCACACACACGCTCCGTGCCCGTGCGAGCGCCGCTCCATTTCCCCGCTGCCAGAGATCCAGCGGCGAGAGGAAAAGCCGTCGCCCTCCCGGCCCTCCTTGGCGGCGCGGCGGTCCGTGAACCCAGCAGTTTATCCTCCCTCCCTCCTCCTCCCTCCCTCGCCGGCGCCGCCGCCGGGGCCGCGCCGCGCGCCCGCCCGTGCAGCGGCTCGGCTGGGCCCGGCTCGGCTCGGCTGGGCTCGGTTCGGCTCGGTTCGGCCAAGTTCGGCAGGCCTTAGCTCGGTTCGGCTAAACTCGATAGGGCTCGGCTCGGTTCGGCTCGGTTCGGCTCGGTTCGATGGCTCGGCTTGGCTCGGCTCGGTTCCGCTCGGTTCCGCTCGGCTGAGCTCGGCTCGGCTCGGCTCGGCTGGACTCGGTTCGGCTGGACTCGGCACGGCCCGGCTCGGCACATCCCGGCTGGTGTCGGCGCAGAGCGAGGGGGGAGGCGGGCGCTGTTCCTGGAAGAGCCCGGCCTGGGGAGTTGGTCACATTCTTGGCCGGGATTCAATGACTGAGGCAGACACCAACAAACAGAGGGGGGGAGGCGCAGGGCGGGAGGCTGAGCCCGCCTGCATTAGCTCAGCTCGCAGGCACTCTCAGTCACTGCTGGCGAGAGGAGCGGCGAGGATGTGCGCGCTCTCCCCGCGGCTCCCCACGGCACGCCGACAGCGCCGGCAGCACTAGGGGCAGGGAGGCGACCCCAGGGACGAGGAGCCGTCCCCGGCCGAGCAGAGGGACCCCGAGGGGCAGCGGAGCCGCTCATCGCCCGTGCGGAGCCCCCGCGGCAGCGCCGGAGAGCGGGGCCTTTCCTCCTGCGTTGTTCTCGCGCAGACCGAGCCTTCTGCCGCCTCCTGCTTTCTGCTTTCCTCCCCCGCGCCTTCCTCCGGTGGATATGGACAGAAGGGGGATCACTGCAGAGAAGCAGCAGCCGCCAGAACATATTTGAGCCCCGGGTGCTCGGAGCGTGGCACAGACTTTTTGTGTTTCCGTGGGTGGTGTGTGTGTGTGTGTGAGTGAGTGTGTGAGTGTCGGAGGTGTGGGAGGAGGGATCGGTTTGCCTGGGGGCTGGCTGAGGGGGTGAGTGCTCGGATGAAGACCTCTTTTTGCCGTGATTCTCTGCTCCATCGGGGCAGCTTGGAGACTTGGAGGGTTTGAAATTGTAACGAACCAAGAGGAAAGAAGAGAGAGACACGCATACAAAAGGATTTATTTCCTCTCCGTTAGTGGATTGCTGAGTGGGAAGGAGAAAAAAAACAAGGGTGGGTTTGTTTTATTTTGTTCATATTTTTTTCCTTAAAAAAAAAATCCCTTGAGTGGATTTGTACCAGGGTGGAAGATAACTGGGGATTTTTGTTGTTTGTTTTGGGAATAGAAACTAAAAAATGGAGACTGTAAGTAGAAGCAGCTTCCAGCCTCATCCAGGACTGCAGAAGACCTTGGAACAGTTTCATCTGAGCTCTATGAGCTCCCTGGGTGGCCCTGCTGCTTTCTCAGCACGATGGGCACAGGAGATGTACAAGAAAGACAATGGCAAAGACCCCGCGGAACCTGTACTGCATCTGCCCCCAATCCAGCCTCCTCCGGTCATGCCCGGTCCCTTCTTCATGCCCTCGGACAGATCCACGGAGAGGTGCGAGACCATCCTGGAAGGGGAAACCATCTCCTGCTTCGTGGTGGGTGGAGAGAAGCGGCTTTGCTTGCCCCAAATCCTGAACTCGGTGCTCAGGGACTTCTCCCTGCAGCAGATTAATTCGGTGTGTGATGAGCTGCATATTTACTGCTCCAGATGCACTGCTGACCAGCTGGAAATCCTCAAAGTCATGGGCATCCTGCCCTTCTCCGCTCCTTCCTGCGGGCTCATCACGAAAACTGACGCTGAGAGGCTTTGTAACGCCTTGCTTTATGGTGGCACCTATCCCCCCCACTGCAAGAAGGAATTCTCGAGCACAATTGAGCTGGAGCTCACGGAGAAGAGCTTCAAGGTGTATCATGAGTGCTTTGGGAAGTGTAAGGGACTCCTGGTGCCAGAGCTTTACAGTAACCCCAGCGCAGCCTGCATCCAGTGCTTGGACTGCAGGCTCATGTACCCACCTCACAAATTTGTGGTCCACTCTCACAAATCGCTGGAAAACAGGACTTGCCACTGGGGCTTTGACTCTGCAAACTGGAGATCCTATATCCTCCTCAGCCAGGATTATACTGGGAAAGAGGAGAAAGCTAGACTGGGCCAGCTCTTAGATGAAATGAAAGAAAAATTTGACTATAACAACAAATACAAGAGGAAAGCCCCCCGGGTAAGTGATGCCTGCAGTTTTAAAGGAGGTTGGGGGGAATTTCGGTAACATTCACCGATATACCCGATTTGTTACCAGCTGCTTTTCCGTGGAGTCATTTAGCAATTTTAATCGTGTTCTCCATTCTCCCTGCATGTGCCGTGCTCGAGATGGCACCTTTATTTCTCTGGTTGTGTTCTGAACACGGTGGTCGGAGTTTGTTTAAATTCCGTATGCGTGTTTGTATATTTTACTATACGTGGACCCTGATCTTCGAAGCCCCCCACACTGCCCCAGACTTTATCTGGAAGTACGTGATATTTGGGTCTCAAGGGCTTCATTCAGGGGTCAAGGCAAGGAAGAAGCCAGAAAAAAGGAGCGGGTACTGATGGCTCCAGACACGAGTACATTCACTTTTCTGATCGATTGCGTGTCGCCAGGGAGGGAGGTGGGGGCTCAGTGCCCTAAATGCTCGTATGGAAATGAAATGTGGCTGTTGAGAAAATAATTGTGACAGTAATGCAGGTCACTGGTTTTCATATTAAGTGTGTGGAACGTGAACGGAGAAGTCCCCGGTTTTAGAGTATCCCCGTGGAGCCTGAATTTCCCCACCAGCCTGGCTTTTGTATATTGGATTATGCATGCATCCACAAATGGCTCTGTCCAGGGCCAGCTGCAGCAGCTCCCCAAGCTCTGCCGTGCCGTGCTGAGCCAGACAGCTAAAGCACATTTTTTTTAGGTGTCTCTTGTTTTTCTTTCAGTCTGAGCTGCCTTTAGATCCCAGAATCCCTGGTGTGTGGGTGGGAGGCTGCCTTGGCATCTGGCAGCGGTCCTGCTCCGCGGGCAGCAGTGCCACAGGCCTTGAGGACTCACAGACACCGGGCTGTCTGTCTGGCTCCTGGCGATGGTGCAACCGGCTGGGGATGAGCAGCTCCCTCCCGCTCCTTCCCCCGTGCGAGGGGAAAGCAAACTCCTGCTGCAGGATTGCTGCTTGGGTTCTGCCCCACTGCCAGAGCTTCCCCAACTTGGCTTTGGGTTTCCGTGTCTGGAGTGGAAGGGCGATGCACAAGCCTCGAAAAGAGAAGCGATGTTTAAAGCCCACCGCGAATGTTCAGTAGAATTCTCAATTACCTTACCAAATACCTGTTTAAAGGGGCAGACGTACGCTCTGACTGAAGCAGAGTTTTTGTTTCCAAAAAAATGCAACAAAAAATACCCAGGCAAACGCAAGGATTTTTAAAATTCCACAGCCAGTCTAGGAGGCCTAGAGAGCCCATTGCACTGGATTAAGGAGCAGAGTCCCACTCCTCCAGTCCCAGTTTCTCTCCTGCCCCCGGCTCAGTCGTTGTCCTCACCCCTCCTTTTCCTCCCCGGAGTGTCAGGACGCCGTGACAAAGCTGGGCTGTAATGAGGCACATTATCCCCGTGGTTGGAGGTGGATGTGTTTTTAATGGCTTGTCTATTCTCTGTCAGTCATGTGCCGAGATGGAATGGTGGGACAGATGAACGTGGATGAGAGAGGAGAACATGGCTCTCCAAGTGGAGACATTTTTCATGTTGGAAAAGGAATTTTCTAGGGTGTGCTTCATTTGGGAAGCAGAATTAAGAAATTTCCACGTTCTTGCTCCCGGAGGGTCCTGTGTCCCTGGCTTGGTCATTTTCAGAGTCTAATTAAAATGAATGTTAGTAGTGGAGTGCTTTCCTTTTTCACAAGGCTTTTTGGGTGTTCTCTTCAGTTGTGTGGTTTATCCAACACCCCAGGTGAGGTTGAAGGTGGAGAACAAGAAAAAGATTATTAAATCTTGGCTTTGCCTCAGTTTTTTTTGTGATCTTTTCATAGATCCCAGTTCAGAATAAGAGAAGCACCCTTCTCCCTCCCTCGAAATCTGCATGGAGTGCAGCACTTCTTGCAGAGGGAGTTCAACACACCTGGCAGTGAATGCCAAAAATTCTGTAAGGAAATGGTGGCCATCTATTTTTTTGGAAAATTTTGCCAGAAATCCATCATCATAAAATGTCAAGTCTCCTGCACAGGTTTATTTGGGAGGTGGCAAAGAGTCCGGTGGGGAAGAACAGAGGGGCAAGTGTGTGCTCAGATGATGGGGTACAGAAAACAGAACATTTTATCACATCCTGGGCAGAACTGGGCTTAAGTTTCAAGGCTTCTGAACTGGCCTCAGGGCTCCTATTATTTCAGTGCAGTCCTGAGGAGACCCTGACAGCGCTGGCAGAGTTTTGTACGCTTATCCTTCCTTTTCCTGAAGTCTTTTTCCATTGGGCTCAGCCAAGGGATATCATATGCTAAGGTCATTTGTGTTGTAGCAGTGCGTGCGGGTAATTACGGAGAGATTTAATCAGGCTCCAAGGCTGGGAGGCTGTGGCCAGGGGCAAGGAACGGAGTAAAGTTGAGGTGCTGAGTGAGGAAATGACAGGATGGTCCCATTCTGTGTGTATTCCTGTGGGCTCTGTGAGGCTGTGGGGCTCTGGGTCTGGCTGTCTCCGGGGATGAAAGGGTGAAGCACATGTGTCTTTGTGGTGGGCTTCCTTTTTGATGTAGATCTTTGCTTTGTTCTGTTTTGTACAGAGAGGTGTTTGTGTGCATGGTGTGCCATAAGCTGCTGTGTCAGATTTTGGGTTTTCTGCTCTCAGGAGTGGCCTTTTTGTCAGTTTTTTAAATTTCTTCCTTTCTCTGTGTGTAGACACATTGCTTTGTGTGCTGTGTCTCCCTGGGGCTCTGGTAGGATTTTGGTAGCATGGGATGCATATGACCATTTTTATGGCTGTTCAAGCAGCAGTGAGTTCTTTGACCTTTTCGTGTGTCTTCATGAGGTTTCTGTGATGAGGTCTGTAGATTTCTGCCAGCACAGCTCTGCCTTTTAAGGGTCTGACTTAAATGGAGGAGCTGGGTTGGCACAAGCCCCTGTTGCAGATTCAGCGTAGTGGCAGAACTGCCTTTTTTCCTCTCTCTCTCTCTCTCTCTCTCTCTCTCTCTTTTTTTTTCCCCTTTTTTCCTTGGTGTGGTTTTAAAGCTGTGCTACAAGGCGTAGCTTTTCCTAGATATTTCATTCCCTATGCATATTTCTGTATGCATCAAGTATCTGCTGTGCATATCCCTCCATCTGTACTGGGAGAGGGATGTGTGGATGTCGATATCTCGTCTCTGGGTCAGCCGGGTGGGTTGAACAACTCCTGGTGCCTGGTCTTGCCACTTGCAGAAGCTTTTGTCTGGATCTGTGTGAAGTCAGCAAAGGGTCTTAACCAAAAACTGGAGGGAGTTGTGACAACTGGAGTCCCCAGTACAGCAGGAACCGTAGAGGCCTCAATCGCTTTTCTTACCTTCTTCTAAGGTTTTGATTTTTATATCCTCCCTATTCATGCTTGGATGAGTGATTGACCTCCCATAAGGTCTTTCACCTTCCTGCCACTTCCCAAAGCTCTTTCTTGTCTTGAGTCACATGATAATTTCTCCATTTGGCTTATTTTGTTTCCTTCACTGGGTTTTCCACCTTCTTGCATGCTCATGCAGGTGTTCTGCTCTGCTTTCTCTCTGGTCCTTCAGAGCCTCCCTGCACCAATGTGGCTTTTACTCGTGTGGGTGTCCTGTCTCCCTACCTGTCTCTCATTTCATCCACCACTACTGGCGTGGAGCACAACCACTCCATTCTGGGGTATTTCTAGAAATCTAAAATGTGAATAACTTGACAGGGTTGCAAAACAGGGTCCTAGAAATTCCCCGTCAGTGCCAAAGCCTTTGTGTTGAGCTCAGTAGCTGGTGCTTGGTGAGTGTGTTGTTGTGGGGTAGATCTGGCCTTGGAGTGTCCCTCCCGTGTGACAGACAGCTCCGTGCTGGCTTCACACCGGGATGCTGCCCTCGCCCTGAATTAGTTCAGACACAGCCCTGAAGGCTCTGCTGGCTGCTGTTCCCAGAGCAGGAGGGTGGGTTTGACTCTGTGTCTTTTGAAGCCCCTTCTCCCAGCACTGCCCCGAGCGCCGCTGGCCGGCACGTGGAGCTTCCCCGGCCGGTGCCAGACCCGGCAGAGCTGTGTGTGAGCAGGGCCCGGGGAGGGGGAGCTGTCCCTGCACACCCACACGGCAGCAGCGCCCCGTTCCCACGGTTCCAGTCCCAGCAGCACTTCTATGAAGGAGCTGGAAGCCAGGAGCAGCACTCTGGGTACTGACACACAAATGAGCACAGGAGGCCTCCCACTGTATTTCACAACCCGGCGCTGCCACAACACGCAGCTCGCTCAGCTGGGGAAGGTTTAGCCAGGTCAAGTGTGCAGCTCAATCAAAGGACCAAAATTGCTGCAAGTGGAAAAGCGCAGTGGAGGCGGGCTGTGGGCTTTTAGGTGTTGCCCAGGGGTTGCTGTGCTATGCTTTATGGCCACCTGAAAGGCTGCAGGAGTAGAGCTGGGATGTGTGTCTTGTCCTAGAGTCCTGCCTCCTGGCAGTAGTAATCTTTATTTGTTAATAGGATCTGTCCTACAGTAGCTGTAGCAGAGACATTCTGAGTTTATTCACTGGCAGTGGTGGTCAGATTGCAAGATGGGTTTAATGGATTTATTCGTCTTGGTACAAAGCCACTGGATAAATATTCTTCAAAAATTTTTGCCCAGGGACTGAGGGTTTAGTTGTTTTCTGATGGAGTGCTGAAGTCATGTGTTCTCTTACCCCCTGTTCAAGAGTTATTTTAGAGATTCTCCAGTAAAAATTTTCAAGTCCCTAAAGCAAAGGCGCTGATGGTTTGGGGCAGTAGTTTAGTTCAGAAGCCTTTTACAGCATAAAAGCTGAACTTCAAAAGCAATACCACGCTGAAATGAAATCCCGTGTACCCGAGGAGGTGTCAGTCTTGGAGCAAACATCAGCATTTTTTCCCAAGCATGCAAACAGTTCTACAGATGTTGTGGGCCGAGAACAAAGCAGCAGGTACGTGCATGTGTGTTGGACAGAGAGTGTGCCGCACATGATCTAATGGTGTTGAGTCAACCACGGTTCTCTCTTGCTCCAGAACAGTTCCCGACTTCCTCAAGTCAGTTCTCTTGCATTAGGGAGGGAATTATATGCAATCTCTGCTTTTGAAAATCACTGCCTAAAATATTTAAACCTCTGCCTCTCCCTTCATTGTCTGGGCCGTCTCGCCTCTCCATTTCTGTGGTTTCGGGCTTGGCCGTGTGTTCTGCCCAAACAGTAGCGAGCTTTGAAGCCGCGTGTAAACACAGTTGATGTTTTGGATGTGTCGGGAGCCCGACACCTGGTCCGTGCCAGGCCCTGGGCCCGGTTATCTCGGGGCTGGCTGACCCGCCGGGCTGTGTTTGCACTTGCCAGAGGCGCGTTGGGATCCGTGTTGTCAGAGCATCTGGAGGCGTCTGCGCGAGCGTGTCCGGGCAGCGCGGCGGGCGCAGCCCTGAGCCCTCAGCCTTATCTGCACCTTCCTGCAGCACTGCTGGGGCTCTGGGGCACAGCCAGGGGGTGAGCCCAGCAGGGCTCGGCTGCCTGAAGAGCTGCACTGTCCATTCTCAGTGAGATCTCAGTTATTTCCACCTGTGGAGGGATCTGCATGGACTGAGGGCAGCGAGCAGTGGGCTGGGGATGGCTGGGGATGGAGTTCACAGTGCTGGCTCAGCTGGCCAAACTCCTTTACTGTGGCAGGAAGAACTGTCTCCACGTGTCCATTCTTAGACACACAAGTTTTTTTAAAATTTGGTTTGATTTGCTTGTCTTGGTTTGTTTTTTTTAAAGCACACTTTGGACTTGGCACTGGAATTCCCATTGAGAGGGAACTGTCATGGAGCAGTGGCACTAAATCCAACAGGGGTTCTTGGAAAGAAAGTAGAGCTTAGGCAAAAGTGATTTGGACTGGATTGTGGAGAATCTATTGATAGAATCCTGTCAATTACTAGGCTGATCTATTTTGGCTGAGTGGCCATAGAGCACTTAATTCAAATTGATCTTCACATACAGGAAGCATTACTTTAAAATGTAGTAATATAGCATGTTTTTGTTTTAAATCTGTCAGTTAGAGTATGTGTGTTAATGATACATTTTATTAGGTAATATCTACTTTGTTTACATAAGTTTTATGAATCTAGGTAATGTGTAATATAAATTAATAAATCAGCACCAACTTTTTAATGCTATTTCACTCTATCTGTCTCTAGTATAGGCAGTTTGTATTCTTGGAGAACAATTTCAGAGAAGCAAGTTTGCTCTGAAAAGATGTGCTCTGGTCCCTTACCTTCTCTGTTTTCACTTTGTGTAGTCTTGTATGTCTTACATTTCATTGCCAGTGTAGAGATTCAGGCTCAGATTGTTACTGAGATCACCTGCTCCTGGATTTTCTGGAACACACGAGGTTAATCCCCGGGTTTGGGGCCGGTTCTGCAGCTCTCACTCCAGCAATCAGCCCATAGTAATTGGAACCAGTTCACCCACAAACCACAGCACTCCTGTGTGTCTCAGGCTCCTGCCTGTGTGTTCACTGGCACCAGAGACCAGGGGCAGATTCTGAACCAGAACGTGCCAGTGTTGAGGCAAAGGGGCTTCACAGGGTTTATGGCCTGACCTGGTATTTGCAGGACTGTGCTGAGTCTGAGAACCTGCAGTTCTGCTGCTGCAGTGTTTTCATTTTGCTCATTAGCAAGGATTAATAACCAAGTTTGGTGCTCTGATCCCGGCAGATCTCACTGAATGGGGCAGCACTTTCTCCAGCTGGGAGCTGCACTCAGACTGAGAGGGTTTTGTCTGCTGGTCACTGTGTACAAGACTGGCTTTGAAGGTTTTGGTACAGATCTAACAGGGGCAGTTCTCCCCTTCCCGTATTTAAGATCTGTCCATTTTTGTTTATTTTATTTTTTTTACCAGTGAGGAAATATGTCTGTAGTTGGGATAAGGGCCAGCCTTTTTCTCTGATACAAATTCAAGGCCCATAAACTTGGCCTCAGAGCCGTGTCAGGTGCAGTTGTTGAGCAGTGGATCTCGGTGCTGGGCAGTCCTGGATGACAGGGACTGGCTGTGCTTTGACTTCTGGTTGGATGAGGTGACAAAAGCACTGGCACTAATTTGAGCTCTGATCCTGTCAGAGTGTGAGGGACAGACAGTGCTCCTCTGGAAGCCAGCGGGAATTCCCATGTGTGGAGCTCTTATCAGCTCCATCTCTGATTTGGTTGCTATCACATAAAACTGGGCTTCTCCAGCAGTGGATGCATATTTAACACAACCTGATAAGCTGCATATTCATATGTTCTGGGAAATGAGACAGGTCCTGCCACCCCGGTGTTAGGCAGCCTTTACTCGTTCTAACAGTCCTGTTTAAAGGGTCAGGGAGGATGTACATGAGGCTTGAGATTGTGTGTGTGTGAAAATTGCAGCATCATTCTGTATGCTGGAGGTAAACAGCAAAGGGGCTAATCAATAACTTGGGTTCTGGCTCTGTTGTTTATTGATTTATGTGTGGTTACCTTTGCACATGCTTTGTAGAAAATGTGACTTTTATGTTTGGTTTTCTGTTTGTTTTTTTTTTTTTTTTTGAAAATAGAAATGGAAACAGTTTCTGTTCTGATATGAGAAGCAGTGGCACTGGGAGCACAAGGACTGCTTAGGCTTTAAGGATTAAAAGACCAGCAGCAACATTAACAAAATCAAATCCAGCCTAGTGTTTGCCTTTTCCTCGGGAAGGTTTCAGTGAGGGATTTGGGGGACCCTGTGCTTTGTTCCTCACCCGCCTCCAGTCAGTGGTATCGTTTTAGAGAATAAGGTCATTGACTTGGATTGCTTCTTGGTTTCTCAACCCTTTTCACCAGCCAGTTTGTGTAATGTCTGTCTGAAACATTGAGTAAGGGCATTGAAATAGCAGACAGGATATCAAGTGTTCGGAAGTCTGGGTTAAGTGTAACAGACAGTTCTGGCTGGTGAAAGGGGAGCAGCCCCTGGAGCTCCGGCACAGCTCAGTCTCTGTGGAAACCACACACTCGGGGCTCTGCATCCCTGTCCCAGCTTCTCCCCTCTGTTCCCTCCACACCCAGGTAATTAATCGTGTGTGGGTGAACCTCTTTTCTAGAGATGTCTTCCTCGTTTCTTAGTGGCACAGAATTGTATGTAATAATGTCTCTTTCTAAGGATTACATAAGTTGAAGATGATTTCTCCACTGGGAGAATTATGCAAGTTTAAACTGAAATGTATTTAGAAAGCTTTTATGTGTGTGTTTTCTGACTCGCAATGCAGAGGGTGATTTATTTGCATCCTTAATTGAACAACATCTGTTAGGGTTGGAAGAAAAACCATTTCGAGTGTTTTCACTGCCATATCCTGCATTTTGATGCAGTCCTTTACCCACATTACCTACGTTACAGGTGCTGGTTCTTCTTGCCCAGGTACTGCTGGGCACTCGAGTTGCATGTTCTGGGCTCTGCAGAATTGCTGATGCACACCTGCAGTGGTGTTTCCTTTGAATTGTCAGATGTCACAGAACCACTGGGGTCGGAGAAGACCTCCCAGATCATCGAGTCCAACCTCTGACAGATCCCTACCTTGTCAACCAGCCCAGAGCATTAAGGGCTATTTAAGAAGTCGTTGCCTTTGCTACCATTAAAAAGCCTCAAATACTCCAGCAGTGCTGCTCTTGGGAATCTCTGACCATTCAGTGAGAATGTTCCTGCTGCCCTTCAGCAAACCTGGGCTGGTTTGTGTCACACAGGAGGAGACAGTTCTGCAGTCGGGAGCGTTCACTGAACTGGAAGGGGCCAAAAGAACTTGTTCCCACGGGAATTTCTGTTTGTGTGGCTGTGTCCTGCCCCCCAGAACCTGCCCTCTTCCCCTTCCCGAGGGTGCACAGGTCTGGAGGGCTGTCCCTGCATTTCCAGTGGCACAAGTGGCATTGGGATGGTCATTGTCCTTCCATCCCTCCATAATCCCGGAGTGCTGGGACTTCACACAGGTGCTGGTTTCAGGATCTAGCTCACAAAATTAGTTCTGCTGACTATTAAAAAATACAGGTTGTGCAGGGATCCTGCTGCTTCCTCAGGCAGAGGTTGCAGTAGCACCAATTAGAAGCAGTGAATTACTTTAAATAATTAAAAAACTCTGTAAGTATTAAATTTCTCTGGGTTCTATGTTTTTTCGCAAGTGCCTTTAAAAAGAAAGAAACCCCAACAAAATCCTCAAGATTGTCCACATTTACATATTTATAGTGGTAAAATAGGTTTTATAGCTTTTATACAGAGTAGTGGACTAAAAAGGCAGAAAATACACAGTATTAAGGCTAAGATGTGGTTTGGTTTCGGTAACCTTTGCTGATGTAATGGTTTTCAGATTTACACTTTCCATTTTAGGAATTTTTCATGAAATTACACGTTAAACACGAGTTTCTGAAGCACCATCATTCCACAGCTGGAAAACTCACCTGGCTTGAAAGATAAATGTCATTCCAAAAAAAAAGAAAATAAAAAGAGTTGTCGTTCATAACTCTCCACTGGCAGTTTCAGTTTACTAAGTGAATTCTCTCACCTGTGCTGGTGTGATTTAGAAATACTCCTTTGAAATAACTGTGCTGAGAGTGGTGCTGGGAAAAGTTAATCAGGCTCAGGAGCCCAAACTGCAGCATTAGGCCCCTCATTGATACTCCTTTGTTCCTGTTCAGTCACTAATAAGGAACATGCCATGCAGTGAGTGCTCGCATTAATATAGCCAAAGATTTAGTTTTATTTGGCTTTCTGCCCTTTTTTTGCCACAACAGTGTAGTTCTTTGTAAGACCAGTGGAGCCAGATAACCTTTGGGCCATATTCAGTGGCAGACAGTGATAAAAGTGGTGTAAAGTGCTCTATTTTGCTATCAGTGAATGTGCAGAACTGCTGCTCAAAGGCCTTGGCCTGCAGATGAGGTGTTCCTTTTCTGACACCTTAATGTCTGCAAACATTTCTGTGAAAATCTTTTTTTATTATGGATTCATTGATCCTTCTTTTGCCCTGTTGATTCTGGAGCAAAGATTGTGTGTAAGACTACTGAGTTCTGAGGGGAATTATATTTTTATTATTATATAATTTTATGATTTTATTACATAAAGTTATGAATACAAAGAAAAATAAATTAGTGATTCGTAGGGGAAAAGAGTTAGAGAGAGTCAGCAGTGCTGTAACTACTATTTCCTTATATTTGTTGTATGACTTGCATTCATTATATGTAGCAATAACTTACTCATGTCTTTTAAGTAAATTTGGTCTTTTTGCAGTTTTTTAACAATTAACCCAGCCCTGATGAGGCCTGAATGAATATCATCTGCACACCTGTTTAATATTAAAGATGAGGCATTCAGTGCTTTGTGGCTTTAGCTTGAAATTCAAGTTGCTTTGAGTCATCCCTTTAGTCTTTTGTTTGGGTGGAAAAAAGGAGTGGCAGCGAAGGGCCTGCAGCTAAGAAATGAAAGAGTTGAATTAGGTTTTAGAAATGTTAGTCTTGGCATTTGGGACATTTGCATTTGTACAGATCGTCAGGCTTCGCTCGGTGGATGGAGCAGCTCCGTGCTGGGGGTGACAAATGTGCCCGTCCCAGTCACCCCAGTCACCCCACACCGGGACACTGCACTGGGAGGGTGGCACAGAGCTGGGCTGGGGGGCTCTGGAGCTGCTCTAGGGGCTCTGGAGCTGGGCTGGGGGCTCTGGAGCTGCACTGGGGGCTCTGGAACTGGGCTGGGGGCTCTGGAGCTGCTCTAGGGGCTCTGGAACTGGGCTGGGGGCTCTGGAGCTGGGCTGGGGGCTCTGGAGCTGCTCTAGGGGCTCTGGAGCTGCTCTAGGGGCTCTGGAGCTGGGCGGGGGGGGCTCTGGAGCTGCTCTAGGGGCTCTGGAGCTGCTCTAGGGGCTCTGGAGCTGGGCTGGGGGGGCTCTGGAGCTGGGCTGGGGGCTCTGTGCTCTCGTCTCCACCAGCTCCCTGGCCGTGGGTCACTGTCCCACCTGTATTTCCATGCTGTGGGGCACAGCTGACCTGGTTTTTTTTCCTGCCAGCAGCTCATTCTCAGAACCAGAGAACTCCACTGAAGGCAGATGGAGTCATTGGGACTGAAACTGCTGCAGAAGAATTGCAGTGCTCTCCTGGTTTACTTGTTCTGGCTTAGTTTGTGAAGCTTCATCGGGTCAGGAGAAGCTCCAGTGACACAGAGGGGATGGTGCACGGGGATGTTCCCAGCAGGAACATCTTCCCTGGGATCAGGGCTGGCGCCAGCTGGTGTTCCATCACTGCACTGCTTTGGTGTGTTTATGGTGAGGGTGAACTCCTGCCATCACAGAAAAGAGACAATACTGGAAATGTCTTTGAGGTCCAGACCCCGAGGGTCTCCCCCCAGCTCTCCTGGCCTGGATGCCGTGGGGATGATCCACGAGCAGGAGCTGATGCAGGGAAAGGGGACAACCAGGAGCTGCCCTGGAGCCCTGAGTGCCCCCAGTGGCTCAGCTCAGGGCAGGCTGTGTTTGACTCCACTGAGCCAACTTCTCAGAATGGGCCTCGGAGTGGAAATCACTTCCAGGGTACCCAGTTCTCCTCACTGGTGATAATCTGAGGGCCAAATTCTGCTGAGATTTTACAAGTGACTGTTTGAGTAATTAATGGGATTTCAGTGGAGAAGTCTTATCTCTACATCTGAATTCCACTCTTACAAATTTACACGCAAATTTATAATTTAGGTTTCTAAAAAATTTATCAAATTTGCCCTCGTTAGCTGGACTAATTTATTGGCGCAGTTTTCTCTTATTATAACTTGATTTGATTTCAGTAGAGTCACACAAAACTCCACATATTTCTTTGTTTCTAAGAGGGATGCTCATTCATGTGCTTGTAAAAGAGCAGCTGGATCCCATCTCGGCAGATGTGAAACCCATACATTGAAGTTGCTGTATTTTTTGTATGTGGGTTCTTTTCCTTGAAAAAATTCTCTTTTATTAATTAGACCTCCCCTCCCTTTTGAACTTTTTTGCTCTCTCAGTCAAAATCATAATTCCCTGTGACATCAGAATTAATTGCTGTAGACAGTTTGATGTCACAAAGTGAGTATTTGGTCTCAGAGAAGAGAAATACGGAGACACACAGATCCCGTTTCAGACAAATTTCTTAACTCAGAAAAGGTTGCTTGGTTTTTGTTGTCATTCCAAAAGTTTGTGAAGCCCAGCCTGGCAGGGCCATGGCCTGGAGGAGGGGTTTGCAGAAGTAGGTTCATCATTCCCAGCTCCGTGGCTCCTCTTCCTGCTGCTTTGGACACACTGGTGGTGCTGCTTTTTCTTCTTTCTTTTTTTTTGGGTTGTTTTTGTTTGTTGGTTTGGTTTTTCTCCCCAAGCTCCTTCTCTCGGCTCGGTGCCCGAGAGCATCTCGGGATTTCCCTTTTGCTGAATGAGCTGCTTGTTGGAGAGGGAGGAAGTAAGGTCCCTTCTGGAATAGGAGGGGGTGGAGGGTGGGGAAATGTCCTGTTTCATATGCAAAGCACACTGAACTGAAAAAAACCCCACATGAAACCCCTTTAACAAAACCACCCATGTCACAGACTGGCAGAGCAGCTGCTGGCTTTGTTAGGGAGAATATTAATGTTTCGAAGTCTCACAGAACCTTTTAAAAATGAGATGAAGAATGAGCTTTATTCTTTTTTTAAGACAGAAGCTGAGGTAAAAAAAAATTATCTCCTTATCAATATCTGTGAATGGAATGTGTACACAACTGATGTGACACCAACGTGCACAACAAAGTCAGGAGCTGGGTGAGATGTTGTTACAATCTCAGCTCTTCTTTTGGAGCCTGGAATGTAAGAGTGGCCCTGATCCTTCACTTCTCATAAACTATTGCAGTGGTGAAAGAACTCTCACTGAAAAAGCTGATCATTAAGAGGAACAACTCCTGGAACTGGCCTTTTTTACAGTGTGGGGAAGTTGTGTTCTTGACTCTGAGTCCTCACCCACTTAAAAAAAAATCACCATCTGACATCCTTGGAGCAGAACTTCTGCCAGGCTGGTCTCATCCTGCACCCTTTGGGTCATTTGGGAATGGCAGAGCTGGCAGATAGTTGCCCCTTTTCCTTGGCTGGATGATCTAAGAGTCAAAGCGTTTCTTTCTTCCCTGCTGCAGGTTGGAAAGTTTGCTCAAACCTTCCCTTAAACCCGCACCAAGTTCAGTGGCAGAGAGGGACAGGCATTGATAACTTTTTCTGCTACAGTTACAGAAATTTCTGCAGTTATAGAAAGGAAGGTATTTGGGTTTTTCGAGTAGAAACGGATTCTATTGGATATAAACCCATTTCTGAGAGTTACTGGGAGCTGTGTAGGTGAGCAGATTTATCACAGGTTAAACGTGGCTGGAAAACCTTTGCTGTAGTTCTGAATATTCCTGGGGGAATAGTGGCTGACTGCAGTGGGTTCTGTTCTGGTGTTCCTCACGAGAACATGTTGAAAATTCCTGTTTCATTCAGAAACTTGTGTTGCCTTTTCTTATTACCCTTAGTTTATGTTGCTGAGCTGCCTCCTGCACAAGGAAGTGCTTGTGTAATGCCCAAGCCATTCCCATTCCTCACTGAATGATATGCAAATCTAGTCAATTAAGCAGGGGGGATTTAATTAGCAGTTTAAGTTCATGTGTGAAGTGTCTTGCCTTAATTACTTAACAGTTTTGTTGCAAATTTGCTAAGGTTTTTTTTTTTTTTCCCACAGAACTATCAAAACTGTGATTTTATTTATTTATTTATTTTATTTTTTTGGTAGCATTTTCAAATACTGAGCATTGTCCAGTGCATTTAACCTTTGTATGTGTGTGTCCCTCTCTTTATACAGCTCTTTTCAAGACTGGGGGGACAAAGCAAAACTGTGGTCATTGTCTCAGAGCAGAACAATACATTAAGGAAAAAGAGGAAGGAATTTTGGAGTGAAAGGCCATTTATTTGTTGTTTTTTTAACCAGATGACAGCATTATGGCAGAATCTGTGTAAGGGCCCCAGTATGGTTGTCATGATTATAATAAATGGTGGCTTTTATTTCATGTTCTCTCTGGCCAAGGTGCTTTTCTCTGTCAGTCTGTGGCTGTGTCAGGGGCTTGCAGTGACAGAAGTAACTCAATATTAACACAAACAGGACTTTTTGTGCTGATGTCCAACCGGGTGGGTTTTCATCTCCCATCTCCTCCTTTGGACTCTCTGAGCACGTGGGGGTGGCACCACTGAATGTGGGGATGAGCAGATCCCTGCTGGTCTCGCTTCTTTCAGAAGGCCCAGGAGTGTGTGCTCAGTGATCCCACTAAAGGATCTCAGGCTCCTTACAGCCAACCTTGTTCCTGGAGTGTGGAGATGACACCACAGGACCTCTGGGGAAGCTGGGAAGGAGGGAGCTGGGTGACAGGATGATGCTGAGCGGGATTTGCCCAGAGGAGCCCTCAGGAGCACATCTGGTCTCTGTGGCTTCTCCAGAGGCCCCTGAGTGTGGTGGTGCTGTGGTTTTAGGTGGGAGGGTTTGACTGCAGCCTCACTCCAGGCTGTGGATGGAGCCTCCTGAACCCTGATCCACAGAAGAGCCTTTCTGGGCTGGGCTGGCAGTGTCCATCTGTTGGTGTCCCGTGGCAATGCTGACTGGGGTTCCTTTTAGTGCCCCTTGGCTCCAGGGCCCATCAGGGATGTGCAGGCACGGGGAGAGGCTGGCAAGGAACAACAGCAGCTTCCAGAACAGTGATCCCCAGGGGTACAGGTGTGATGGCTTTGAAGGAGCTCTTCTTTAGGATCTGACAGAACTTCTTCATTTCCCATCAGCACAGTGGGAAGTTTTGCTTATTTGTTTCCCACAAGGCACAAACCACCTTTGACTTTTCTGTGGTGTAGCAGTGACATCCTTCAGTTTAAAGCTTTCAGGCCTGAAAACGGGGCGGGAGTTTGAGGCACAAGGACAGGAAAGCACTGCATTAGTTCTAGTGGCTGGTTCTCACATCTGGGCATCCTGGAGAGGACAGATTGTAAATAATTCAGGGCCCAGATTGAACTGTCTGCAGCAGCAGCGTTGTTACAGTCCCTTTGGTCAGCAGACACCCAGTCTGGGCAAAAGGCTGGGGTGCTCATGTTTCCTGCAGGTCCTTGGGTTAAAGGATCCTGTTTAAAGATTTACTGTAGCCCCTGATGATGGGAAATTCACCCTATTAATAATTCCTTTGATGAAAACAGAAGAAACGTGTCCGAACTCCTCCTTTCGTTTATCTGCTCATTGTAAATCGCTTTTGTGAAGCAAAGCGGTGTTAGAAAGAATGAAAATACTGAATAAAGAATAAAAATACTGCCCTTCTTCCAAGCAGGCACTGAAATGCAAAGTTACCTCCCCCACCCCAACCCCCAGTGCTAGTGGAAATGGTGCAGAATACTGGAATACAAAGTACTTCTCCCTCTCCATGGACTTGCAGTGCATTTTATATCAGCCTGTTCAGGTCTTACCTCCTGAGCACAATGGAAGGGGCTCAAGAAAACAAAAGTTATCAAAAAACATGGGGTGGCCTGACCTGTTTGGTTTCCAAACAGAAGTGAAAAATGCTGGGACTCAGAATTTTCATGTTGCTTTTAAAATTTCGTACCACTTCTAAAAATGTGATAGTATAAAATATCCACTTTTAGCTGGATGTGTTCACTCTTCAGTTTTTGTGTGCTTTTCCACGCTGTGTTCTGGGGGCGTTTTCTGCGAATTTATTGTTATTATTATTAATCTTATTAAGATCCTGCCTCGGTGCCAGGATATTTTTAAAGAGAATTTCTTTCCAGTTCAGCCAGGGCAGCCCCTTTTGTTGAACCTCCTTTTGGATGGTGTTCCCATGTGCTGCAAAGGCGCTGACACATGACCTCGTTACACATAGAAAATCCTAAATGTCCTGCCCCTTGCCAAACCTATCACAAAACTACCCATCACCCCCTTTTCAGGATCCCAGATGGTAAATAGCAGCAGGAGGTGAAAGGGGAGCTTTGTCTCCATTCTGAGGCCTGTTTTAAGTATTCTGTGTCTGTCTGTATCCCTCTGCTTTTCCCACTCTGCCCATAAATTAGCAAGCCAGCTTTCCTGACAAGGGAAGACAAAATGTCCATAAGCTGCAGTAACATCACCTACTCAAGAGGACGTTTTTGAACAGTTTCATTTATTTGATTGTGAGCTCTTTCCTTTGGGCAGAACTGCCTGCCCTGCTCGCTGCAGCACGGAGGGAGAGGCAGCTCTTCCCAAATCCCACAGTGTCTGTGGCTCATGGAGATTTACCTACAGACAGAAAAGAACAAACCAAAAAAAACTAAAAAGAACTGCTTGTCGGGTTCTGGTGTTTTCATAAAGCCAAAGTTGCAGGAGAAGCAGCAGTTCCTGCCGGAGGGGGAGTGCTGGGAGCAGCTGGGAGCTGAGTTAGGAAGGGATTTATCAGGCAGGCAGTGAGGGGAGCTGGGATATGGGCAGTGAGGGGAGCTGGGATATGGGCAGTGAGGAGCTGGGATATGGGCAGTGAGGGGAGCTGGGATATGGGCAGTGAGGGGAGCAGGGATATGGGCAATGAGGAGCAGGGATATGGGCAGTGAGGGGAGCAGGGATATGGGCAGTGAGGAGCAGGGATATGGGCAGTGAGGGGAGCTGGGATATGGGCAGTGAGGAGCAGGGATATGGGCAGTGAGGAGCAGGGATATGGGCAATGAGGAGCAGGGATATGGGCAGTGAGGAGCAGGGATATGGGCAATGAGGAGCAGGGATATGGGCAGTGAGGAGCAGGGATATGGGCAGTGAGGAGCAGGGATATGGGCAGTGAGGAGCAGGGATATGGGCAGTGAGGAGCAGGGATATGGGCAGTGAGGGGAGCAGGGATATGGGCAGTGAGGAGCAGGGATATGGGCAGTGAGGAGAGCAGGGATGGGCAGTGGATTCAGCAGCACAGACAGAGCTGCTGTGCAAATCCATGACTGTTTTTAGAACTGGGATGCAGCAGGCAGGATATTGTCTCTGCACACTTCCCATGGAGTTCCCCTCGCTGGCAGCAATTTCCTCTTCCCTTAGTGCAGGAAAGGTGACGTTGGCTTTTGTGCAGGGGGGGATTCTGCAGGGTGAGGTGCCTCTGGAACAGTCTGGGCAGTATCTGTATGGAAGCAATAGCTGGGAAGGGGGAAGGACGTGGAATTTATACATGAGCATCTCTAAAAACCAGGTATCAAACCCACCTAAACATGCAAGAATAGGTCCCTGCCCTGCCCAGGAGAAGCCCTCTGTGGCTTCTCCTCAAAACACTGATCTGTGCTGCCTGCCTGTGTGTCCTTGTTTGTTGGCACAGGTTGGTTGGTTTTCCTTAATTAAGATACTGCATTCTCCTTATTCTCCCTTATAATTCCCAAACCAGGCTGCATTCATCCTGAACCTGAAATCTGGCAGCTTTTGTCACTCTGAGATTAGTCTTCCCTCTGACCTGGGCTGTAGCTGAAGTAATGACTTTCCATCTTCAGCTGACTGGAAATCAGAGACTGGTGAACTGAAATACTGAAGGCTTAATGAATTCCCTGGATTCCCTGGTGGTTTTTTGGTACATCTTTATTTTAAACTGTTGAATATTAATAAGGAAAGGGGAGTGGGAGTGCAGGGCCTGTTTACTGTCTAGTACTTGAAAGGGATATTCTCTTTTATTTGTTTGTTTCATTTTATGTAGCAAATATTGTTGTAGAAATGCTGTGTGTTTGCCAAGTCCCTACCTAGCCTTTGGATGCCAAGTGGTTGTCAGCTGGGAAGCTGCTGGGAGGGATTTAAAGCAATATTACCTCTTTTGCAAATGTGGCTCTCAAACCAAGAGTGAACCTACTTTTGACCATTTTTTAAGGAGCCTTCAGTTTTAAGTAATGAGAAAGATGATGGAAATGAGTGAGAAGAGCTCATGTGGCCTTTGCTCTTTTTTTCTGGGTGAGAATACTCCGTTTTCCACATTGTAACTTAATTAGCAAAGGTTTTTTCCTCTAAGATCTCCCATGTTTCTCCTGACCTGTAATTCTATGTATAGTCATCATATAAACTAGATCTGATGGGCTCAGTTCTGACATGTTGTGTTTTGACAGCACATTTTGTTCATACTGAGTCAATACTTTTGAAGCTGTAGTTGCTTGGTCACTTTAATTTGACATCTACTCTACTTGCTGCCAAAAGTCCTTTTGGCTTCTGCCCTCACACCAGCCTCCTGCTCCTGTCACCTTCTCTGACTGTCACTGGTGCTTTTATGGCTGCACAATGTGCAACAACTCACCAGGGAATTAATCTGCCTGAAAATGAATTGTTATATAAGGGAGAGCCACAAAACCAAACTGCACAAATGTGCTGGGGAGTGCACAGAGCACACTGGGGTTGGGTGGTTGGGCCACTGGTGGTGGGTGTTACTGCTGGAGATGGACAAATGAAACCTTCACACTTTGGGCAATGCTGATGGTTTATCCTTTGTCCTAAACCCCCAAAATGTAAGGAACAGACCAACAGTGGTGGAAGCCTTGGACAGAACCAAATAATACTTCCAGAAGTACTTGTGTAATTAGTGAACCTCTTGTGCAGGAGCTGTGGTGGGTAAAGCTCAGGTCAGTATCTTTAACACTTGACTGGGCTGTTGCTCTAAACCATGAGCTTCTGGGAATGCATTTTTCAATTTATTTATTTTTTTTTTTAGAAAGGCTTTTGATGGATGAAGCTGTAAAATGAATAGAAATAGTGTCTCCCTCTTCCTTTTCCCTCCTACTCAACGCTCACACACAGTCAGCCCTGGGGTCTTTTCTTTCTGTGTGGTTGGCAGAACAGAGGCAGGGAGAGGGAGCAGGAGACTGTCTGGGCCCCTGGTGCTGTCAGGAGAAGAATGGCCGTGCTGTTCCCGCGGAATCCGAGGGGACAGCCCGGGCTGTGTGTCTGCAGCAGCCAGCGGGCTGAATTAGTGCCATTTAGGCACTGCTAAGAGGCTAATTGAGTCACTGGTACTTGCTGATTAAAACAGCAAATCCAATAATGGATGGATGTGCGTGTTTGGGTTGGGTTCTGTGCTCTCTGGAAGATAAGTGTGTTTGCTGGAACCCTTTCCATTTTGGTCAAGTTATTCAGTAGCTTAAGGAACATCAAAATGTCCCCGTGAATGTTTTGGGGGAGAGCTGCCTGGATGCCCCTCCCTCCCTCCTGCTCTGTGCAGTGGGGCTGGAGGAGAAGGCATTGAAACAGTTCCATTGCCAGTGGCTGAACTCCACCAGTTTTTAAAACGCCTCCTTGAGCGAGCCTTTGGTTTGACGTGGGATAATCGGAATTGTGGGGTGACAGAAGGTAAGGAGCTGAAGCCTTCCCTGGTGGGCGATGCATCTGTGGCACGTGGGGATGACAAACAAAGCCTGCCTTGGAATTTTGGTTGGCATCTCTCTCCAGCCCCCCCACCTTCCAGGGCTGTGTTAGTGATGCACAAGTGGTGCTTGCACTCACTGTATGATAATGGGCATTATCATGTGGGGAAGGAGGATTCTTGTTCTCAGTGGGCTGTGAGGGGAGCACATGGAGAGTCTGTAACGCCGACCTAAACTTTAACACACCCTTGCAATATGTTTTCTCGCCCGGTGCCACTCCTGAAATGTGCCCACAGGCAGGCCCTGCTTCGCCTTTGCTCACAGAGGTTGTTTTAATGATTGTGGCTTGACTGACTTCAGAGGAATTATTGCTAATTTACAGCACTCTGATGGGAGAGCAGGATGAGATCCCTGTGTTTGCCTTTGAAGTGTGCTCGGCTCTCAGGGAGGCTGTTGTGTTGAGGGCACATCGCTTTCAGTGATCCTTTTTAATTTCGCTTTTAGCATTTAAGAAGAATAAGACGCCTCTCAATCTAAACCAGAAGGACTCGTATGAAAAAATAGTGAGACTCAGAGGCGAATGGTGGGTTCAGAACCTTGTGAGTCACTGCGGGGAGATTGACAGTTTGGGAACACGCACGCGGGGGAGTGAGGACGGGCTGCTCAGGGGCTGATGAGATAAGGGAGTCTCTGGGGTGTCGGCAGAGGGGTCAGCAGCAGCGTGCATCTCATTCCAGAGTTAAACTCAGGCGTTGGGAAATGGCATTCCTTGATGGCAAACACAATCTGACAGTTCTCAGCTAGCTACAGTATTCACCTCCTCCTCCTCCCCCCAGCCACGCAGTGGGTGCTGTGGAGATCGTGTCTGTTCTTGCCTTCAAAGCGGCAACGAGAAAATATTTAAAGCCACAAGCACACCTTGGAGGCTGCGCAGGGTAAGTCAGGTTAGCAAGGCATTTATGCACTTTAAAAATCGGGTCCCTGTTGAGGCAGCTCTGTCCTTGGGGCAGCCAGGCTGTTCCAGCTCCTGCTCAGGGATTATGGAGCCTTACCCTGTGCTTCACTTCTGTCTCTTTTCCTCATCTTTCCTTCTTTCTTTCTTTCTTTCTTTCTTCTTCCTGCGTGTGTGAAAGAATTTCCCTCTGTTCGTGGGCAGGCCTGAACTGGATCAGCTCCTGGAATTAACTACACAGGAGTTCATTCATCCCTCCTCTGGAATTACTTGGTGTTTGCTCGGTCTGACTTGTTCATGGGTGGTGTTATTGTTATTCCCAGAGGTGCAGGGAGGTAATGCTGGCTCCCTGGGTAGGGCAGAACACTGAGGCAAGAGACGGTTTTTATAGTCCCAGCTCCTGACAGCACTGAGCTGGGTGACCTTGGGCAGTGACTCCACTGCACCTTGTCCCACTTCTCCGGGAAGCAGCACTTGGAGTATTTACCTCCCTGCCCAGCACGGGTCTTGGGAGGAATTCTGTGGAGCATTTTACATGTACACAGGAGCGTGTTACTGCTGAGAACTGTTGTTTCTCTATGAATATGTATGAAAGGTGCCAAGACGTTACCTCACCTTGGCTTTCACACGTAACTCATTACAGGCTTGTGGTTGCTCTGAATTTAGGCAGTGGCAGAGACAAGGAGTGTTGTCCTCAGAGGCTGTTGACGTACTCAGAAGAGAAAGTGCCAAACAATTTCTCCTTCTCTAATTAGCACCGTGTTAGAAGAAAAATGTGTTTATTGTGAATACGGAACCCTCCTGGTGGCATTTTGGGGATGGGGCCTAGGAAGGCTCCTGCCAAACTCAGTCTGCATCATTTTTCTGTAGACCTTTTTGTGGGGTCCTGCAGGGCAACTCTTTCTGCTGAGGGAGGGGGAGAGATGATGGTGAAACCTTGTGCTGTAGTTTTATTTTTGATTCTCTGACGGGGAGGTTGCACAAGCGCCGTCTCCAGGGTGTCACTCCTCTGGTGTCAAGGAAAACTTCCTCTTTTTAACCAATTCCCCAGTGCAGCTGTGCTGCCTGGAAGGGTGCTCAGAGCTGGGAGGGCTCCCAGGCTGGGAGGGGAAGAAGGATGTGCTCCTCACCTCATTTGATCTCTCGGGCAGAGTGGGAAAGGGGCAGGACCAGTGTGAAGGAGCCCAGATCTGTGATGTGCAGGAGAGTGTTCTGTGGCAGAAAGGAGGAAATCCAGCCATGTGAGGTGGTGCTGGTGCCCATACAGTCAAACCTGCTTATTTTATCATATATGGATACTCCCAGTGCCACGGGAAGAATGTGTGAATTAATTTTTCAGATTCTTTGGATGTTGAGCTCTGCCCGTATTCCATTCTCCTTCCGTTGTCCTGTCTATTAAAAAGAAAAACTAAGGGAAAAAAATAGCCTTTTTGGTGGAGTTGCCAGAGGACTTCCCATCTGGGGTGAAGCTGTTGTAAGGCAGAGGGATGTGAGGCCCAGGTGTTTGTACTGGATGTCCCAGCCCTGCAGCCCAGAGGTCTTCTCAGGTGATGTGAGTCAATGGCATAATGACAGCTGTGAGATAACATCTGTCCCTGCTCAGAGCCAGCAATCTTAGATTGAGTCTACTGTGCTGGCAAGGCAGGTTTAGGTCAGATAGAAACTTGAATAAAGAACTGTGCCTCCTCCTCTTCTGACAACTCTTAGTTGGGGCTTTTTGGCCAGGGCCTTAACCCTCATCTCTAAAATCTCCTTGTATTCACTCCACATCGAGATATAATGAGTTAAGAAGTGAAGGTGTGCTGTCCTCCCCCTCCAACTTGTTGGTAGTTTGAAAAGAATAGGTTTGAAAATTATTTAATTCACTTAGAAATGGAGTTCTCAGTAGGCTTGGGGGGGATTGGTGTAAATCAGAACTTTCCATGGCAGTAAAAAAGTTCCAGGTAAAGCAAATCCTTTGTTTCCTGGGTTGACACACACGGGCACTGACTGGCACCTCCTCTGGGGTTGTGGCTCAGTTCACCTTGTCACGCTGTGCCCAGCCAGAGGTGTCACTTGGCACCTGACTGCCCCGTGCAAAGGGCACAGGCTTTCATCAGAGGGACCTTTTTGTGCTGTACCAGAGACACTGCCCAGTACACTCACCTTTCGTGGCACCTGTGCCTTCCCTTCGACTCAGGGGACAAAGAGGGTTTCGTGTAAATGAGAAATAGGAGTAATATTGCCTGGAAAGCACCACTCAGACCAGTGCAGATGTTTGCTGGAAAGATCTCCTGGTTTGAGGTTAGAATTCTTCCCTTTGAAAGCAAGAGGGGAATCTGAATATGGGCAATTACTCTATATTAAATGTGTTTTCCTAATTTGTGAAGCACCTGGAAGATGCACTGACACGAATGGGGCTGTGAAAGGGTGAGTCTGTGGCAAGAAAAAAGGAATTTTGCAAATATCTGTTGTGAGCGAGGGCTGGTTGTACTGGTATGGAATTGTTCAGTTGAAATGGTTCTTGTTTGAGAAAATTAGAAGGGCTTCATTCCTGACATAACAGAATTGGGTCACTGTCTTTAACTGGGTCATAGGAGTTTCCAGCATGGGAGGCCTCTTACCATGTTTGATGAGGGTAAAGTATTAAACAGCCCACTCCTCTTAACTCTTCCTGCGAGGTGCTGTGCTTTCTGCCTGAAGGAGGGAGGGGAAACTCCCTGCCCTCAGAAATGCCAGGGACTGCCTTTACAGGTGTTTTCTGGGAACTCAGCTGGGAGCCAGGTTTTGGCTTCTGTTGTGGCCAGAGGCTCTCACGCCTTTCACTGGGGGAGAGGGAAAATGCAGAGATATGGAGCTGTGACCCCAGTGCTGGGGCTCCCACCGAATCCTGCCTTAAAAGCATTTGTTGGAGTGGCACTGTGGGAGTCTGGGAAGGGAGTACTGGAGTAAACCCCCTCTCATTAGGGAAAGAGAGAGAGAGTCTCCCCGTTTGTCTGCTTGCTGTGAAAGGAGGCAGTGTCTGCAAACCCAAACAAAACTCCTGGAGCACAACAACTGGCCTCCTTCCATGAGCCAGCCCTGCTCCAGCCTGTCCCTGCTCCATGAGCCAGCCCTGCTCCATGAGCCAGCCCTGCTCCATGAGCCAGCCCTGCTCCAGCCTGTCCCTGCTGCAGCCTGTCCCTGCTCCAGCCTGTCCTCCGGGTACCAGGGGCAGGGCTGTCAGTGAGAGGCTGCTCTTGTGTGTCCGTGAAGCCTGTGATTTGTGCTGCAGCCGGGAGGCTCCTCCAGTTCAGCTCGGCTGGAACACGATGTTCAAGACAATGCTGTGGGATCCAGCTGGAGCTTCAGCGTCGGTGCAGCGTCAGCCAGATGGAAATGAGGGAGAGAGGGCTGTGGGGGATGGGGAATCCCTTCCCTTTGCAGGGAGGAGAAAACAATAGTGACTCTGAAATCCATATTCACATGGATGTCCAGGGTTAAGGGCTGTCTCTGAGGGGCATGTTGGCAGTCAGCTGTGCCAGGGAGGTGTCACTTGTGCTTTGTGTGGGATTGATACGGGAAACAGGGCAGACTGTGGCTCCTCTGGGTCTGGATGGACACTGGCAGAGCTGGAGCATAGTTTGCTCAGTGCCTGTGATCTTCAGAGGCCCCCGTGAGCCTGTGTGTGCAGCTGGACACGCCTGGTGTCAGCCCCACGTTCACAAAGTGCCACACGTGCACATTCTGAAGTTGCCCATCCTGAAGGGCACAGGTGACTCTTGCAAAACTTCAGAATCACTTCTCGGGGCACCAGGCAGTGGGTGAGCAGTGAGAGCCCGGATTTGTCCTTTCTGACACCTCTGATTCCTGCCGATGGAAATGGATGTGCTGATGGATAGCTGAGCACAGAGCTGGGTCCAAGTTCTTCCTCCTGTTTCACGGGATCACTTTGTTCTTTGCAATGGCTGTGATGGGATAAAGCATCGTCTGTTTGGATGAGAGTGAAATGAAGCTTCCAGTTCCTATTTGTGCATGTCGATGCAGTTGGAGTTTCAGATCTCTCTTTGCACTTGATGCCAAAATTTGCTATGATGAAAGTAATTTCACATTAGTAGTTCCTTTGAAGAAAAATCTGTTCTGTTTCATCTCTCACTTGCCTTACAAGGCTGGAGATTGTAAACTCCAGTGAGCCTCTGGAAAATCTGTGTGACTGTGGAGAAACTGAGAGCATCGAGTTCGTGTTTCCATGGAGAGGACAGGGTAACTTCCTACTGCTCCCTGTTCCCAGTCACAACAGCCTTCTGCTGCTCTCCTGAGAGAAAGCACATTCAGCAACCCACTGTCCTTCATATCTTGCTTTAAGTGAACCAATATCCATGGAGTTCATCTGAGGAGAGTTGAAGGAGCTTGGTAGGTGGCTTTTCATTGGAGGCCCAGAATTGCTTGTCTCTCCATTTTCTATGAATTTTCCATCTGAACTGAGCAAAAGCAGAACTACCTGAATGCAGATTCAAAGAGCCAGTTCTGCTTTTACAGAAATAGGATTTAACAAGAAGGAATCTCTCCTCTCCTTCTTACATCGGTTTATTTTGCTCTTTCCTCTTTAAGAGGGGGGGGTCAGCAGGTTCCAGGGAACTCTTCTTGAAAAGACTGAGAAATACTTCATGGCCCCGTTCCTGGTTCAGCAGTGACTTTCAGAACATCTCTAAACCATGTTTCAGGGCCCTCTGAGTAACATCAAGTATTAATTTAACATCACAGAGCCTGGATGGGCAGTGGGACAGCCTGGCTTCTGGTCCTCTGAGGAGCATCACTGGGGAGAGAACATTTCATTCATATAATAAGGGAAACTTTTAAAGTAAGAAAAAGAGGGAGGAGAGGAAGCACAGTGGTGTCACACTTAATGACCTTGTCTGCAAACAGCCAGTAAGCCAGAGGAGATGAATTCTCTCTCCTGGAATAATCCTGGGTCATTCTCCAAGGGGATCAAGACTGGCAGTATCAGAGTTGGCTGCAGTCTTGTATTGGATGCTGAACTGTTAATTAAATTACCCACAGCACAGGTCCCTGGCTAAAGCCTTTAAAAGTGTTCAGCACTCTTTGATCTGAGCCCGAGTATCTTCTGGGAGCAGCTTGCAATTGAAGTCAGATCCTGATGCAAACTGGAGGCTCTCAAGCAGGGCCATACGGGTGGCAGTAAAAAGCCAGTGAACTCAGTGATTTACTGGTCGGGGGTCAGTGCTGGGAAAGCCCCTGCCCCTTCTTTAGAAGTCCCTTTTAAAGTTCTCCCAAACATGCAGTTCCCAGGCTCCCATTCAGGACTCATTCAGAGAAGGAATGTCTCTCTCCCCCTCTCCTGCATGTTCCTGTGGTCCATGTGATCATAAGATGTGTTGCTGTGCTCCATTTTCCCCTGCCTGTGGCTTCTGGGCTTTTGTGTGACTTCTTTAGAATTTCACAAGTACATCACAAGATGCTATTTTGGGTCTCTAGAGGATAAAGAGTGTTTAAGATCTTCAGGATGCCCTTTGCCACTCCCCATTAAGACTGTGGAGAGACTCAGAAAACAACATGAATAAACCAAACCTCTTGGTAAATCTTGGTCCAGCCTGTTCACTTACTTGCATAGATGAGTTCAAAAGGTGTTGCTTCTTTTTTCCCCCGGAGTTTATTTTGATCCTGGCACACAGTTTTCCAGACAGATAGCTCTGCTCCCGGAGTCAGAGGCAGTGCTTCCTCAGCCACAGAACTGGAGCATGTGCCTCAGCCCCCCATTCCTTACCCACCATCCTGGGGCAAAGGAGCAGGAATAAACACTCTGCAGGTGCTTCTGTTCTGTCTGGGGGCTCCTGATGCCCGACTGAGGGATCCTGGGATGTGTCTGAACATTCCCTGGGCTGTATTTGTCGTGGTGTAGCTCCTCAGGTCTCCCACACGGAAGAGTCTGTGCTTCACTCCTCCATGGAACGTGTCCCTTCCTACCCTTGTGGTGCCGCCTGCTCCCGGGATTTGGGTGCCCAGTGGATGACTGTGTTGCTGTGAAGGGCAGGGCCACAGCCCTGCTCTATGTTGGAGAAATTCCTGCCTGGGATGGGCTCGAAGGGCCCCGCTGGCCCCTGCATTCCCTTCCCTTCCCTTCCCTCCTGCCGCATTCCCGGCGCTTCCCGCTCCTGCTCCGGGCTTATGTAACCAAGCGAGGCTGGAGAGGGGTCACCTCAGGTGGCTGTTCTGAGCCGGCAGCGTCTCCTCTCCAGCGCTGTCTGGAAGGATTTGTTGGAGCTGTTTCCAGCAGGGCAGCCCGGCCCTGCTGCGCTTTGGCACCTGCAGCCGGAGCTGCCGCGCTGGGATTGAGGGCACAGGGAGCCAGGGCAGGGACAGGAGGCTGAGCAGGGTCACAGCCCTTTCACAGGGCTCTGCTGCTGCATTTAAAGAAACCTGTGTGTGACATCCCGGGCTGGGGGGCTGCAGCTCCAGCAGCTCCACCAGGAGCCTTTGCCTTCCCTGTTAGTTTGCCAGAGACCATTGGACACTTCCATGTGTCAAAGAGCCCTGGGACAAAGAGTTTCTTTTTCTCTGCCCCTTGGAGGAGTGAGCTGAGATAGAGAACAACCCCGTGGCTTGGCTGTGGCCACACAAGAAGTTACCTGGTGAACCTGCAAACAGAACCCTCTGGTCTGGCTCTGCTGCATCCTGGTGACTTGATGAGCTTTTCCTGCTGGCACAGCCCAGGACCAGGAATTTTTCCCTCCAGTGTGGAATTCTGACCTCCCTGCTGGATCTCCAGACCTGAGGATAAAAGCTGGGTGTGGTGACTGCCCGGCTGTGAGTGCTCAGAGGAAGCTGTGTGGTCAGTGAGGAGGATGCCCTGCCAGCTTCCATGGATCCCCTGCAGCCTGGGATTAACCAAGGGGAGACCTGGGAGCTGCCTGTATGGAGAAAATCCCTGTGCTGCCTTTGGCCTGGTGAGATCTTGGAAACACTCATTGCTGCCCTTTGTACACAGAAAAAAACTAAGCAGGATCCTGTTTGGTAACACGGGGCCTCTTTGAAGAAGTAGAAAATCCAGAAACCAACCTCAGTGTTGGAGGAGAAAGATAAAAGTTTGGATGATTATCAAAATGCCCTGAGCTGAGTTCAAAGCAGAGTTTCTTACCAGTGTAAATAGCAGGGGGTGGTTTAAATACCACCATCTCAGTGCTCCCTCCCATCCTCAGAGCTGCTCTGGAAAACAGAAATCACGTTTAGCTTTGGGTTTCCCCCTAAAATGCGTTGCACTTTTTTGTGGGAGAAGGACCTGGATGGCACAGCATGTCAGGGGAGCTCCCTGCAGAAACACACTTTGCAAACCAGGATTTACTTCAAGGATGGTGTGTTACTTCATGGAGAAGATGCTGAAGGAGCTACTTAACTGTTTACCTAAACCTCTTAATTACAGCAAGAATTGACTGTAAATAAACTCAAACTTTACAAGTCTTGCTGTACAGTGAGCCTGGAATTCCTGTCCCTTCCCTCTGGCTCAGCTGTACGAGGTTGGACTGGCTCGTGGCTGTTCTGGGTTGAGCTGCTCTGGGCTCATTTGTCACTTTGCTAAGGAAAAATAAGGGCTGTATTGGTAAATTCTTATTTTTTTTTTTTAAAGACAGTGAGTCCAGTTGTGTTCAGGCGCCACTATAAAAGGTATCCACATTCAACACTCCCTTTTCTCAAAATGTTCCCCAGCCCTGTGTTAATTAATAAAACCCCCCTCTTTTTTCCCTCCATGTTAACTCATTTATGGGCAAAGTGCATGTTAAATTCAGTAAATAACTTCCTGTGTTTTTATAGGTATTTTAAGAGTATCAGAGTCTCTGGCAGTGCTGGAAGGATTCATGTGGTCTGTGTTTAGTGTTGGGATGTGAGTTACATGCATGCAGTAAATAAGAGGGTGGATCAGCCCTTCTGCTGACCAGATGTTACACGAAGAGACAAACAAAATACAAAATCCTAAAGCAAAAATGGCAGGAGAAAGGTGTGCTGAGAATTTGCTTTTCAGCCCAAGGTAGATTTCACAACGAAGAGCAGGAGAAGTCATTATGGCCAAAATAATGTGTGCTTTGTCCCAGGAGTGAGTAAGGAGAACTCCCTCATGGGAACAGGATTAGAAACCCTTCTCTTGTACTGGAAGCAGGGAAAGGGGAAGAGCCAACAAAGATGAAGCTGAATTTCCCAAAGAAATTCTTCCTTCCAGAACAATGTGTACCTCTAAGGCAAGACATGAGCAAACTGAATCATCCCCAAGTGGGACAGTTGGGAAATCGTGTTCATATTCCTTGGTTCTGGTCACTGCAGAAAATTGGACTACCTTAACCATTATATTCATTTCTTTTGGGGGCTCAATAATGAGTTATTTACAGTTATATACATTTATACATATTGCATGTGTGCGTGTATACATATATATATATATATGCAGTTATGAAGTGTGTTTGAAGTTGTCTAATCCAACATACTGTGTTGGTTTTGTTGCACTCTGGGTTACTTGTGATCCCTGGAAACCTTTGGGTTTGTTATTTAGAAAGAGTAAGAACAGGAAGGATCACAAAGGAAAGGGAAATAATGAGCATTGCAAAGTCTTCTGCAGAAAACTGTATCAGACCAGGATGAATCCATACTTCAGTGATGCCTGAACCTGAACAATCCGCATGGAAATAGGAAATTCTCCCTAAAGCAACCCAAAGTCCCCATTTTTCACGTGTGACTGTGGTTTCCTCCCAGCACTGGTGAGTCTGTGCTCTGTGTGAGGATCTCGCACTGGACACCCCAATTGAAGAGAACACCTCAGGCAGCAGAGGAGCAATAAAATCCAACTGAAGTATGTGAGAGGAGAATCAATTCCCTAATTAAATCTGGGTGATAAAAATTAAGATACCTTCCGAGTTCCTGTCTGTAAAGTTCACCAGAAGTTAAAGATGTGCATAATTGAGAAGCACGGAGTTGAGGCTTTCTCTGCGTTTGAAAGGCTGAATTCTTTTCTTTTTCGCTTTCTTTCTTTCTCCCCCTTCTCTGCTCATTAAAAAGGTGCTATTTGTGGTCATTAGGAGGCACCGAGAGCAATTAGGTCCGAGTGACCTTCGTGATAGCTATTCAAGACAGAAGCTGAGGCAGGATTGTGTTGTAAACAACCCCAGAAAGGGGGGCACACTAAACTTTATGGCGTGTTGGTATGTCGGGGGGAGATTAGAGGATGATGCAGTCAGCATCCCTGTAAATCTTATTTATCACTCGTGTGGGGGAGGATGCCGCATCTGAGGGGAATCCTAGGACAGCGAGGTTGTGAACTTTGGGGTTTTAGCAGTTAAAATGGCAGAGGGAGTAAGGGCAGAAACAACAGAGTAAGGCCAAGTGACTCAGCTCTGAGTGCGAACTGGAAGTCAGAAATGAGTTAGAAGTTAAAAAACGCCTCATCAGCTGTGGTACGAGAGGGTGACCAGTGTGCACATCCACGGGCTCAGCTGGATGTGTGTCCTGGCCCGGGAGAGGACGGAGGAAGGTGTGGAGTGACTGCAGAGATGCTCCCCCAGCACGGACTCGGTCCCTAGGGGTGACTGCAGAGATGCTCCCCCAGCATGGACCCTGATCCTCAGGAGTGATTGCAGAGATGCTCCCCGAGAACAGACCCTGGTCCCGAGGGGTGACTGCAGAGATGTTCCCCCAGTTGGGTCCCGAGGGGTGACCCCAGAGATGCTCCCCCAGCACAGACCCGGTCCCGAGGGGTGACCCCAGAGATGCTCCCCCGGTCCCGCGGGGCTCGGGGGCTCCCCCGCGCCGGGAGGGGAGGAACAGGGGGGGAACAGGCCCGGCCCCTCGGGTTTTATGTGGGGTCAGGGCAGTCACAGGGCACTCTCAGCAGAATCCACCATCTGGCAATCATAAAACGAGTCATCACCATTCCTGCGAGGAGGATGGTGAGGAAACAAGCTGCAGACGATTGTCGTGGGTGCCGGCCCCGCACAGACACCTTTATGGCCCGGCCCTGCCCGGGCTGGGTGTCTGCGCCGCGGGTCAAAAGTTCAGCCCGGCCTCTCCCCCTGCTTTCTTCTTCCAAAGATGGGAATTAGGCAGCGGGCTGGAATGCCGAGAGACTGTAAAATGGCTTGTGCTCCGAGCCCCTCCTACCCGGCCGTGGGCTCCGTGCGCCGGGAGGAGGTTGGGCAGCGCAGGCTCAGAGTGCCGGGATCGGGATTAGACACGAGCCCGGCTTTGGGGAGGGAACACGGGAACTAAACGTGAGCCCGGCTTTGGGGAGGGAATACGGGAACTAAACGTGAGCCTGGCTTTGGGGAGGAAAGACGGGAATGAAACGCGGCTCCGATTTAGTCAGGGAATTCAGGAATTAAACGTGAGCTCCAGCTTTGTCAGAGAATTCAGGAATAAAGCACAGCTCCAACTGTGTCAGGAAATGCAGGAGTTAAACACAGGTCCGGCTTTGTCAGGGAATTCAGGAATTAAACCCGTCTTGGAAGGAGTGAGCAGGCAGCTCTCGAACAATGAGCTGGTTGGGTACTCCTCTCTTTTTTTCCTGAACACAGTTAGTAGGTTATAAAAGTTGTTCTGCTGCTGTAGAGACCTTGGAGGAAAACTGGAAGGTGAGGATTTGGGGTCTGCTGTTCAGAGCAGGACATGAAATCCTTCCAGAAGGTGTGTTGTCAGCAGAAGTTCTGGGCAATCCTGTCACAGCAGCAGGTGACACTAAGGGGGAAACACGTCAGTGATTCAGCAGATCTGGTACTTCTTAGAATTCTACCGTAGGAAAGTAAAACTCGGAATAACTATATAAGGAGTCCTCTTGTGCTGACTTGCACTTTGTGTACAGTCAGAGCTCCTCCCACTGAGCTCCTCACCCTGCTCGGACACCCTCACTGCAGGAGCAGAATTCCAGCTTGGATACCTTCACTGCAGGGGCAGAATTCCAGCCTGGACACCCTCACTGCAGGGACAGAATTCCAGCCTGGACACCCTCACTGCAGGGACAGAATTCCAGCCTGGACACCCTCACTGCAGGGACAGAATTCCAGCTGCCAGATGTGACAGGAGTAACATCTGTCTGACAGAGACACTTTGAGCATGACCTGAATGCCACAGTGGTTCTGATTCTCCTGCTCCTGGTGAAAACAAGGAGCACAAGGAGCTGCCTTGGAGCGGGCAGGGCAGGGGCAGGATGGGGCTCAAGGCATTAAAACAACTACATCTCAATTCAGAGAGCAGTGTCTGAAACCAGGAATGAGTAGAAAATACAAGGGAGGTTAAACTGTGAACGTGGAGTATTTTTAAGGTGATGGATGATAAAAGAGAGATAGATGATAAAAGATCTCTTTTCCTAAAGAAGAGAACTTGATTAATTTCTTTGTCTGAGTAATAAAGAGCATTTTAAACCGGCCATACCTGGTTAATATGAATCATTCTATAAACTGTTTTTTCCTCCCACACAGCACAGAACCTCCAGATTAACAAATATGCTGGAATGCAGGAGGCACATCTGGTCTGCATTACTGTGGGCCCGGCTGCAATCACATGAGAAAGCTACCTTGGGTTTTTATGTAGAAATGTTTGTATTACACAAACCCCTGTTGCCAGGCAATTTTTATTAAAACAGCCAGTTTATGCTCAATATAGTGTCCTGCTGAGGAGCTCGGAATGCCGTGAAAATCCACGCACAGCTCCCATTGTTCCAGCTCCAGGGGCTGAGGGTGACCAGAGGGGTGATGGGAGGAAGGCTGAGCTTTGTCTGCACTGACACCTCACGTTTTGGAAGCTCCAGTTGTTGCTGCCTTGCCTGTCGCAGTCATAGTGGGTTGCTGAGGAAGCTGGGATTGTAACCACCATTTTGCCTGGATACTGCAGGTTCTAATGACATGGAAATGAAAATATCACTGCCCAGGCTAAGCTGGTGCTCCAGGTGGGCCTCGATTCCAGAAGTGGGGAATGAAACCAAAATGAATAGTAGCCAAGGGGAACATGGCAGGGTTGGTTTTGAGGGCTGGAGGGTTTCTAATGATGCATGGAAGATTAGAAATGCTTACTTTGAAATCCCAATTCTCAGGACATAATTTTAGAAGTTGCTTAGGATAATTCTCTTAGGGACTTAAAATGATTAAGATTTACCATGTGCTTTAAAGATGCTTCACATTGGAATACTGATCTGACCTGACTAGCAGTGCTTCCCAGAACTTGAGTCTAAAAGTGTTACTCTAAATCCAGAAGTTTGGCTTGGTGAAGTTTGGGTAAATAAATAAATAAATAAATAAATAAAACTTCCTCCCGTGCAAAGCACGTTCATGCAGACACACTGGGGAAGTGTCTGGTGAAGCTGGAAATAATACTGGCAAAACTGTTCTTTCATCCTGCAAGAGTCAGAACAGTTGGTACTCGTGGCAGATCAGGAAAACTTCCCCAGCATCTCCCAAGAGCTGAGTCTCCAGAGCTCGGGATGGTTTTTTGCCTCTCTAACTGAGGGTGTGCTGCAGAAACTCTTACCCACAGTAAAAACCTGAACAAGTGGCACCAAAGGTCATGAGACAGGAAGGGGAAGGAGGAGGTTCCTTGGGTTGTGTCAGTCACAACTGTCTGCAGGAAACCACAGAAACCTGCCCCAGTCTGGGGACGTCCAGTCACAACACGTGGCCTTGGCCAAGTGGTTCCTTCCTGTCCGGCAGCTCTGGACAGAGAACTCTCTTCTCTTCCCCCCACGGGGAGCTCTGGGAGCTCTCACACATTCCTGTCCTGCCCTGGCAGAAATGGTCCTGTTTCAGTTGGTTTGAGAGTGCTGTTTCCTAGAGAAGCAGAGACTGATGGATGGAGTGGCTCCAGGTTGTTCCTCCCCTTCCAGTGCCCTGCCCTGCATTCCACAAAAGGGACATATTTGCATGGGGATGGCAGTTCCTGTCTGGACTGGCCAGGAGAAGTTGAATGTTGGGTTTGCTTTTTTATTTTTCAAATAAATACGACAGTCCTTGATGCTTTTTGTCCTCATCAGGTGGAGAGCAGTTTGTAGAATTGGATCCTAAGATTTTACACATCTGGGATCCACAGCATGCTGTGTTCACATGGAAAATCTGCATAATTTAACCTAATGGGCGAATTTAAAGTCCTGCAGCTAAGTCAGTGCAGCTGTACTTGGAATGTGTGCAAACAGACTTGATAAGAATGGTCTTTTTGTTCGGATTTGTCAGTTAGGAACATTTTAAAATTAAGTATAACACCCACAAAGGGCGAGCCTGTTGCTGTTGACACCGGTCTGGTTTGACACTGGTGCAGCTTTTCGGTGTGGGGATGATGTTGGTGTTCCTTTCCTCACCAGCAGTTTAATTGCTCCCCTTTACAGAGGAGGTTTAAATCTCCAGTGCAGTGTGTGCCAGGCTCCTGACACGCATGACAATTGAACTGTGTCTTTTCCTGCCCGCTATTTAACACCACCACTGGCATTTAAAATCACTTAGGTTGAATGACTTGGCCCAGCTGAAAGCGGTGTTAGGTGCAGAGATAAAACTGAGGTAATGAAGTTGTCTTGTTGGCACAGAACTGAATTTTGCCCTTATTGCAGTGATAATTAAAAAACCCACCAGCCCTGTCCTGTAGCAGGCCTTGTACAGCTTATTAAATCCATATACAGCCCTGCAGTGAGGTGGTACTTTATTTATACTGAACATGCTCATTATATTTAATTTTTTAGTGCAGGAGCCCTGTTAGAGCTATAGATGTACCACCTTTTTTGAACACATTTTCTTGGCACAAATTGGTGTGTTTTGTTGGTCTGTCACATCAAGCAATATCCTTGTCAGTGCCAACTAATTGCTATCAATCAACTGCTGAGCACAGAGGCTGGTCTGAACGTTTATTAAAGCCTGTTAGAAAGCACAGGACACATGATTCCTGCTCAGCTAGGAGGATGGGAGGGTGGATCTGGAGGAAATAGGCTGACACATCCACGTCCCGCGTTTCGGGTGGGTAGATGGAGCAGGCGGGAGTGATTTATGTCAGGATTTAGTGCCTGTCACTTGGGAGCGAGTGTGAAAGCGGTCAGGAAGAAACCAGCCCTCCCTGATTGCTGCAGGGACCATCAGGGACCATCTGCTGGCTCACAGGCTGCTGGCAGAGCTGCTCCTGGGGGGATGCTGGTGCAGGGCAGCGAGGAGGGCAGGTGATGTTCACACAGCGCAGCTGAAACCATCCCCGAGCATCCAGCCCGGGGAATTCAGGGCATAACTGACTCCAGCCTGAATTTCTCCCTCTGGTTAATTCATTTGCTTGCAGGCTGTTCAGTTCGGGGTGTGCTGCTCTTGGGTTGTCTTGGCATCCACCCTGGTGTTTAAATGGCATACAATTTATTAGGATAACGGTATTTGTAGCCCTGTTGTCCGGAGCTGTGCCTTTCCTCATCTGCCTCGTGTGCTGCTTCAAACCCGGGGGTCTCTTGAGAGGCCCCGAGTGGGGAACTCCCAGTTGTGCCCAGCACCTCCAGGGTGTCGATGCAGGGCTCCAAAGGTCACAGCTCTTGTGTGTGTGAGCGTTTATTGCCCTCCAGTCGGTTCTCAGGAGTCCCATTTCACCACCATCATCAGCCCTGGCCGGGGCATCAGGCAGGTCAGGGGTGTTTTATCTCTCTCTTTATGACTCCCTGTGTTTTTTTAGGAGGAGCAGTTCATTCCTTCTCTTTCTCACAAGCTCAGTTGAAAGTTCTGGAAATAACGTTGGCTGTCGATGTCTGAAGCGTTTTTATTCGTTAAGAGCAGCTGAGTGTTCACCTTAATTTTAAAACAAGACATAAAGCTCAGAGCCCAAAGCAATTGCAGGACTGCCCAGCTGTGTGGAATAGCAGCAAACGAGCAGGGCTGCAAATGAGGGACAAACAGCTGTGCCTCGTTTGGGCCTCTTTTCTAACAACAGGAGCCCTTTTTTCAGTGAAAGCCTTTGTAGGCTCCAGTTTACTGGTGCTCAAGACATTCATAAACCATCTCAAGGGCCCTCAGGATTTTTATTTTTTTTCCCCCATTGAAAATATGAGACATAATTCTGGGAAATGTGACTTGCTGTGACAAGAGGCACAAAGAAAATACACCTGAGTTGTGAGGAGGAATGAACAGGTTTGGGGAGAAGGAGGAAGAGTCACACTCCCCCTCCCCCTTTCTCTTCTCTGTCTGTGCTGGATGGTGGAGTTGGGTGAGTAACACATATTTTGTGTCTTGTATTTAAATTGTGAGGGTAGCTTGGGGAGGTTTTTCCCAGATAAATGTCTTGATTTCCAACTGGAAGATGTGTTTTGTCCTTGCTGTTCTGTTCTAGAATTCTAGTTCTAGATACTGGCACCTCTCTGCTGTTGTTTCTGGGATCTGGAAATTCTTATCTGGGATTTCTTGTGCTTTGGGGACTTCGTTTTATAATAGAAGTTTATTTAAAGTAAGCAAACAAACAGAAAGTGGACAAATCATCATGAAAGCACTTGAACGGCAGAGCTGTGGATTATTCCCTCTTGGCAGAAGACATCTGTCTTACCATTCCTATGCATTGTCATCAGATTGCAGTTTAATTTCCTTGTAAACAGTATAGGAAAATGTTTTCCAAGTGTATTCCTGGGGGGCTTTGCTGATAACAGACAGTAAGAGGGCATTTTCCTGCGAAAGCTGCTGTTGTGCAGTGCAGAATTGGGATGGATCTGCAGAGAAATATCCAAGAGCACTGATTGCTTTGCCCAGGTGGACTGTTAGAGGAGTGCACGTTCCCCAGCTGCATATTAACTTTCATAATTCGCTGGTATCTTTCCTAATCCATCACATTTGCCTTCTGAGAAAATCCCTGAGAAGTTTCTAGAAAGAGAGCTGGGATTTTGCTGATGGAGCCCAACTGGATCCACGACAGAACAGAGCCAAAATATTGAAATAGGGCTTTAAATTTCAGATAGTGCTTTACAAACAGGCTGTTGCTTTGGGATAGTGGCTTTTCCTTTAAAATTAAGCAATACAAGACCCCAAAAGAAGCATTTGCTCATTAAAATATGAAGGCTGTGAACAGGCAAAAAAAAAAAAAAGAAGATGTGTTTAATCAAGATAAGGATCTCCATAGGAAAATCAGGGGGGTTGTAACACATACCTTAATTTCTGTGTTCCCTTCTCGTGCTTCCAGGGAATCCTTGGTTGTCCTGGCTGGAGAGGTTGGGTTTCTTGTTCAGAGGAGCTGGGTTTGCACGTGGTGTTGGAAGGAGAGGCTTTGCTGAGGGGCTGTTTGAGAGCAGCCCCAGGAGGGAGGAGGCCCAGGCTGTTGGTCCAGGCAGGGGCAGTGCCGTGGGATTTGGGTTCTTCTGGAAATGTGGTTTCCAGGCAATTGGCTGCAGAGCACAGGGCCCAGGGGGCTCTGCAGGGGTTTGCACTGCCAGGTGAGGCTTTGTTTGCTGCAGGCTTGAATTTCATCATTTTCAAGGCATTAATTCAGAAGCATTTCAAATATGCATTTTCTCCCTCCTCCCCAATTAAAACAAGACCAGCTCAAAGTTTGTCAGATCTTGGCTTTCCCCCCTAAGCCTTCCCTTCATCTGTAGGCCCAGAGCTGAGCTGGACCTGTCCTGGGGCTCCCCAGCTGCTCCTTGGGGGTGTCCAGTGCAGTGGGTTGTTCACTATCAAAGTTCAGCACCTTGGCCTCTATTGAACTTTTCCCTTTTTGTCACGAAATACTGAAAGCGAGGAAGTGAATATTTGTTTTTGGTTGTCCAAACCAAAGCCACCTCAAAAGGGTTCAGTTTCTGGGAAGCAGCGAGCCCTGTGTAGGTTTGTAGGTATGTCATAGAGTGTTCCACAAAGTGTTATTCAATCCTGGTGTGTATTTTTAGTCACAGTTTATTTGTATTGTGGTAGAAATTGGAGGTAGTAAAAACAGAATAGATGTTCCCACTGGTGGGAAGTTTAGTACACGAGCCCAGAGCAAACTAATTGGGTGCAGTAGGTGGGTGGGTGAAGAAAACCAAACCCCCCCAGCGAGCAGTGGGAGATGTGTCCTAAAAGCAACCCCAAACCCTCGCCAGATCCCCCTGGCTTGGTTCTCAGGCCAGAGCGATTTCTGGGCTGCAGAAAGCAGCAGTGCCATTGTGTCCCAGGAAATAATGATCCTGCAGCATTCCCATCCCACCAGAGCTGCCTGTCACCCTTTGAATGTGGAACAGATCCATGCCCAGCTGCACTTCCAGAGGAAATCTGGACAAGGTCGGGTCATGGGGAGGTGTCCCTTGGCTGGGGAACCAGGTACAAAATTATTTGCTTTTTTTATTTTTTGGTGTACCCAGTGACAAGAGCCTGGTCTCTATTTGTACACAACTTGAAAGCAGAATGATTTGCATTCGGTGGCACAGACACCAGAATGGACATATGGATTGTTTTGAAGGAAGTGAAAGTTGTTTTGTTTCTGCAAACTGGAGCGGTTAAAAATACCTTGTCAAAAAAACCTCCCAAACCTGCTTTTCCTTCAGGCAGTTCTGTGAGGGCTTGTTCAGGGGTTAACATTGCAGGCTGGAGTGACTGGGAGTTGTAAGAACCCTTGGAATGTGTAAAGAGGGGAAGGATTCTGTAGATAAGGCTGAACTCTGAACTCGGGGCACAATCCAGTTTATGGTTAATCTCCCCCAATAAAAGCAGCATCAGCTGTGTGCCCGAGCCAGGACAGCAGCACCTCCTTCCCCTGGGCAGAGAAAGGAGGCTCTTGCACTGGGGAGAGGGCACAGACTGTTCAGGCTCATGGAAGCCAAAGCCTCTTGCAGGGGAATTGGGTTTTGAGGGTGGGTGGGTTTTTTTCCCTCTGACACCCCCACGATCCCCCTGCCCATTTCTGTTCCTGTGTCACTGGGAGCTCTCCCAGGGACTGTTGTGCAGCCATGGAAGCAACAAATTTGGAGTTATCTGTTTCTGTACAGGCAGGGAAGAGGGGAAGAGAGACATCCAGAGGCATCCATTGCAGCTGTGCCTTCATTCAGAAATGTTTCAAAGTGGTAAAAATCTGACTTGGACATGACTCCAAGTCCAATATTTTATCAGGAGAGATCTGTTACTTAGTTTGCGTCTCAGTGTGCTCTCCTTTTTGGGATTGTTGTGGTTCCCTCCTGACTTCTGAAGGTTCTGAAGAAGTAAAAGTAGAAGAGCTTGAGAAGGAGTAGGTTTGTGTGACTCTTGTTTCCTCAGACACAACCCTTTGGTTCTGTGGCAGTCAGTCCTGTTTGTGTGTTCAGCCTTAAGTATTTTATGTGAGGATAACCTGAGTTGATTCTAGAACACAGGAAAAATGGTTCATGAGTCTAACACAGAAGTAGGATGAGATTATTTCTGGGTCACAGTTAATCTTGATTACAATGGTCATGGAGTGAACCTGAGGGTGTTTGAAATGTGGGCCTAGAGCTGTTTGAAAATCTGCAAGGGAAAAAAAAAGTTACATAAACTTTAAATCCAGGCATTTGCATTCTTTTCCAAAAGTTGCTGGTGAGTTTGGCTGGACTGCCCAAGGCAGCCTGAGCCCCTGGTTGTTAGACAGCAAGGACTGGGCAGCTGGGGACAATCAGGGCTCTTTATCTTGATTTTAGCACCTGATGTTCATTGAACTTGACTCCTGCTCCCTCCAAAATGAAGGCACTAAACCCACAGTGTTACCTAAACCTTAAACCAGTCCCACAGGCACAGCAAACTGGGATTTGGTCATACCTGGAGCAACATCCCATCACCTTCCTGAAAGCAGGAGATTGCTGTGTCATTCTGATTCTCATTTACTCAATCTCTTCCCTTTGTCCATCATTCCAGGTGATTTCCTGACCTGGGACGTGATTTCTTTTCTGACAGTCAGAACATATCAGGGTGTGGGCCTGGCCTGGACAGTTGGTTTCCATTCTGGGTTGCTGCTGAGTGATGGCCTCGAAATCCTTGTCTCTGTTAACCTGTCTGCAGAAAGGGAGATAAGGCTGCTCACAGGCTCAGCTGAAGCACTTAGAGGGTTATCTCTTGTGATAGGCTGCTTGTTAGGGGAGGATAAAATGGCTTGAGAGCTTGTGCCAAAACCAGACTGCACTGAACATTTGGAGAAAATGATTTTAATTTAAATTTTCGCTCTTGCTGCTGGTGGGAGCCAGAAGGGAAGGAGCACTTCAAAAAGCAAGCCTTGCTTTTCCCTTCCCAGCCTCGGGGAAGGCAGGAGTGCAGCAGTGCCCATGGCAGGGGTGCAGCCCATGGTTCTGATGGCTGAGGTGGGGGGATCACTGACAAGGCTGCATCTTATTTAAACCGAGTTTCAAACCCTGCTCCTGGTGTTAAAGAGCACAGTCCTGTGAGTGCAAAAAATACTCTGCCATTGCTTTTCAAACGGGGCCCTGCTGATCTGAGCCGAGGCTCTTGCTTGGAAGATTCCTGAGGAAAGGATTGGACTTTGAAATAGAGGAAAAAACACCCATAGGACTCTAAATTATACAGTACCTTGAAAGAATATAGGGCAGGGATGGCAGAGCTTGTTGTGGTTGGATGGGAAATTTATCATTAAGGGATCATCCCTGGTCATCCCAGCTCAGTTCCAGTGCCAGGCTGGGTGGTGGTGTCAGGGATTGAGGGAATCCTTGGGAGAAGACTCCTGGGCTGCTCAGGAACCCAGCCCTTCTCCCCTGCCCCTGTGGGCACTGCCCAGGGTTCAGAGTGCTGGCTCTGAGTCACTGCCCCAGTAGGACCTTCCAGAGGGAAACAAAGGCTGGATGCTGAGCTGGAAATGCTGTCCCCGAGGTTTGTCTGCACTCACAGCACTGCTCACACTCTGCTCTTCAAAGGGGCTCTATTTTCACCCCAGTTTATGCCCCCTCCTCTCCCCCCCATTTTTTTAAGCCACCATTTTCTTGCTCTCTAGGTTTTTGTGGGGTTTTTTGTCATTTTTTGTCATTATATCATATTTCTCGGTGGAGATGCTTTTTTTTTCCTTCAAAAAAAAAAAAAAGAAAAGAAAAAAAAAGAAAAGAAAAGCAGCCTCTCATCAGAGGAATGTGCAAGCAGAGTACATTTAAGAGCCACATTCTGTGCTGCCATGGCAACCAGAGTTTTAAAAATGATACCGTCGGTGTTCCAAAATGATGCAACCTACAATGAACATCAGGAATAATTAAGAAAAGTCGTGTGTGCTCCACGCTCAGAAGAAATGATGAGGGGACCATTTCTCTGTGGGTGTTTTTTGCCCCCCTCCAAGTGATGTTTGCTGTTGTTTGGGGTGTTTTTTGCACTGTGAGTTCTCTCACAGGGCTCAGTGGCAGGTTTGAGAGACACCTCCCCATTTTTTTTTTTTTCCCCTGAGGGGTTTTCTGAGGTTTTCCCCTGCCGAATCCATTTAGTTATTTACTTCAGTAACTGCAGAGCTGGGATGGAGCTCTGGGATGAAGGTCCTGTCCAGCCAGTGCTGATATCCCCAGCCAGGGATTCCTGTCACAGCCTGCAGGCTCTGCCATCACAGAAAGGCCCTGCATTTATTATTATCCCTTTTTATGCTTCATCCCCATTTTCACTGTGCTGCCAGCAGTGGAGAGGGAGCAGTAAAACCTGGGAGTCCCAGGGGGGGATGATGGTGCACGGAGGAGTCAAGAGGGCTTGCAGATGGCAGAGGTCACGAGTTCAGACCCTTCAGTGAGGGGCAGAGGAGTCTGAACTTGTTAATGACATGACTGGGATTTTTGGTGTGGGTAGGGAGAGTGAGGGGCTGGGACAGAACAGCAGCCCAGGCTTCCTGAGAAGTCTCGTGAAGCTGAAATGTGACTGTTTTGCTGCTAATCCCATGAACTGGATACCTTCTCCTGCCTCATCTTTTCCCAACCCAAAAATTAGCTTTTTTTTCTAAATAAACTGTTCAGTCTGTTTAGGAGAATAAGATTGAATCCCGCTGCTTGCCAGACACCAAAGAAGAAACTATATCTGCTAATTAAATTACCCAACCCAAAGAGCCATTCAGGTTCCAGACAGGACTGCTGCTCTGGGGTGAGCTGGTGCATCTCCAGTTTGAGGAGAAACATTCCTTTAGTGGGCAGTGGAAGGTTCTGCTCTTTTGCTGGTTCCTCAGATCTTTGTTATCAGCCAAACTAAGTGTCTCAGACATAGGTTTGTGCATGAAGGTGGTTGTAAAACACCAAAATTAGCCCTGAATTCCACTTCCTGAAAAGCTGTTAAGTTTGTCTTTCCTTTTCCTGCTCTGCATGTGTCTGCTCCGTGTGCCCAGACCCAGAGCAGCCTCGAGAAGCAGGTTCTGCGTTTCAGGGCTGTTTAGTGAGGATCAAATAATAATAATAATAATAAAAGGAGAAGCCAAACGACAAACCCAAAGCAGGCAGGGGCAGGTGGCACGAGGGCAGCTCCCTCCCATCTGCTGGAGAGGGGTGGGATGGCACATCCCAGCAGTGCCTCCACACCCCACACATCCTCCCCCTCCTTCCAGCACCCACCCCACCCGGGCAGGCAGGAGGAAGCAGCTCTGTGGTAACGTGGGGTTCCTTGTTCCCGACTGCTGGGGGGGAGCCTGCAAGAGAACACGGAGTTCATGCCCCAACCACTTCCCTAGAGTCTGGTATTATAAGAATCTGATTTCTTTCCTCTTTTGCTGACGAGACAGATTGAAAGTGTATTTTACGGGCACACCCTTTCAGGTTTCTCTATCTCCTCGCCTGCATTAATTTTTAATCACTTCCTCCAGTTGACATGCAACAACGCCTCTGAGGGCTGGCTGCATTTACTCACAGGCAAGTGCTGCTCAGCCTTTATCAAAAAATCTGAGGTGACGTGACCTTAAAAACTTCAGCCAATGGATTCTGGTTCCAGCCCCACTGGAGTGCAGGGGCTGCAGGGGAGCAGCACCAGCCCCCCACCATGGGGTCTGTCCATGGGAACTCCCCTTCCCTGGGGAGCAAATCCGGGCTGCTGGGCTGTCCTGGGTGCCTGCTAGCAGAGGGTTCCTTGTGCAGTTACGGAGTGGAATATGGAATAATGACACGGGGTGATAATGGAATCATGGAATTGCTGCCCAGTTCTCAGGCAGGAATGGTCCTGCTGGGTCATTAACCCCGCTCTGAAGTTTTAAACTGCCCTTAGTTCAACAGGCAAAGTGAATAATCCGGAGGATGCCAGTGTCTGGATGTGGATATGTAGTCAAAAGGTCTCCATGAAATGCTCTGTAGATGATTAGAGATGCAGTTTGATTTCCCAGGTGATGTGCCAAATTCATTCCAATTAGGACATGTAACTAGAAAACCAACATGGGGGAAGGGTGTGTTGGGTGTGAGTGACCTTCCCATGTGAAATGTGTGCCCGGTGTCTCGAGGAGCAGCCGGCCCTGTGTTCATGGGCTCTCTCTGTCACACCGTGTTCCAGGCTCGGGGGGCAGCCCTTGGTGCCAGGCCCTTGCTCTCTGACAGCCTTTGCTGCTCCCTCAGGGACTGAGAATTTGGGTCAGAACCCTGAAAGAGGCTCCAGGTGACGCTGGGGGTGGAGCAGGGGACACCCAGAGAGCAGCACAGCCCGTGTCCCTCCCCAGATGCTCCCGTAACCCGCTGCCGGGGCTGCCTGGCCCGGAGGCACGGCAGGAAGTCATGCGGTGCTGCTGAATGGATTTGCCTTGGACATCGTCCCAGCCAGGGAAATTGTGTGACAATTTTAGGGCAAAGGTTCCCCTTGGGTGACATTCGACAGTATTTCAAATATCCCGTGTGCGTTCCCGAGCCCGTCCCTCCTCCGCCTCGGGACAGATCGGGCTGTGGGGAATTACCGAGCGCTTGGCTGGGGGTGACCTGCAGTGACAAAGGAGTGGCTGGGCCGTGTCTGCAGCGGCTGCACCTGGCTGGGGAGGAGGGACAGGAGGGTGAACTGGGCTGGGGAGGCACAGGCAGGTGCCTTTATGGGACCCGTGTGCAGGGACCTGCATGGAGTGGGATGCAGAGGCCAGGGATGGAGCAGGGCTCCCCCCGGTTCCTCAGGGATGGAGCAGGGCTCCCCCGGTTCCTCAGGGATGGAGCAGGGCTCCCCCGGTTCCTCAGGGATGGAGCAGGGCTCCCCCGGTTCCTCAGGGATGGAGCAGGGCTCCCCCGGTTCCTCAGGGATGGAGCAGGGCTCCCCCGGTTCCTCAGGGATGGAGCAGGGCTCCCCCGGTTCCTCAGGGATGGAGCAGGGCTCCCCCGGTTCCTCAGGGATGGAGCAGGGCTCCCCCGGTTCCTCAGGGATGGAGCAGGGCTCCCCCGGTTCCTCAGGGATGGAGCAGGGCTCCCCTGGCTCTTCCAGGGATGCAGAGTCCAGGGATGGAGCAGAGCTTCCCCAGCTCCTGCAGGGATGGAGCAGAGCCTCCCTCCCAGCTCCTGCAGGGATGCAGGGGCCAGGGCAGAGCTGGAGCAGAGCTCCCGGGATGCAGGGGCCAGGGCAGAGCTGCCCTGTTCCCCCGGGCTGGAGCAGAGCTCCCGGGATGCAGGGGCAGGACGGAGCTGGAGCAGAGCTCCCGGGATGCAGGGGCAGGACGGAGCTGGAGCAGAGCTCCCGGGATGCCTGCGGGATGTGTCAGCGGCGGCAGCCGGGGCGGCGGGCGCAGGGCGGAACAGCCGCAGTCTGGGCTCCAGCCCCGGCTAGACTGGAGAAACTTATAATTGAGTTCCTGAGCCTGCCCTCCCCTCCCTGCAGCTCAGCTGAAAAACACCCTGGCTCCCAGCCATGCCCTTTCACAGTGACCTTGCCTGCAAATAGCGCGCAGGAATTTTTACAGGCGCTGTGCACTTGGAAAAAGGGCTGGGGGGCAGGGGGGGACCCGGGGAGGGGGTGCTGGTCCCGCTGGTTTAAAAACCAAATCCATCAGCCTCCCTTGTCAGCCTCGCCCCCTAAAAAAAACCCCACTGAGCCCATGAATTGCAAATTTCGTTTCATTGTGCTTCCTCCTTTTTACAGTGCTATAGATTAATTTCTCTCTCTCTGATGGTATGACAGATTTTAAGTCTCTACAGATTGATGGAGCTGATTGGTTTAAAGGGAATTGTTTTACGTGGTGGCAGGGTGATATACACTGCATGCTTAGGTTCCTTGCACATAGAATTATTCTTTGACATGTATGTAAAAAATATGTACTTAAAATACAGGGAGAGTGAGTGTGTGTGTGTGTATGAATGTATAAAAATGTTCCTCCATCCAGTTATGCATGAACATAATGTAAAATGATCCTGGTAATGGCTGTCTCCTTAGTGTATATACATAAAAAGCAGCAGCAACCACTGGCTAAAAATAACCCCAAATTCTTCTCTCAGATTACATCAATTAAGCTCAGAACATTTGATGTAAAAAGTTGGGCAGTTCAGTTCTGTTTAAGAATCACAGGTTCTGGTGGGACACGGGGATGGGGACTGAGAAACCCCCTGGGCAGGGACACGGGGCCACCCTTGGCCCCTCCACCTTTTGCCACCGGGATTAACTCAAATGATGAACTTTTCTGGGAGGGACAGTATGCCCGTGTCAGCACAGGTGTCACGGGAGATATTCTTGCTGGAGCTGCTCGTGCAGCCTCTCGGGTTTGAGGGTGTTCAGCACTTTGCAGGATCCTGCTGTTCACACGTTGCCACCTTGTTCTCCGTGCCCGGGTCGCCTCGTGTAACGTGTCACTGGTATCACCCTCTTCAGGCGTGTGTTCAGACCTCACCACACAAAAGGGAAAATTGATAATCTAGAAGTGGCTTCAATTAAAACTTGTTTTTCTCGTTTGCTCTCCCCGTGTTTGTGTCTGGGGCAGCCCCGCTCCCTGTAGTCAGCAGAGCTGCTTTTCACTGCTCTCAGAAGTTCAACTGTTGCAATCAAAGGTAATTTTGTTTGTGCAAGATACTCATCTCCAAAGGAAGGGCCAAGAATAGGGGTGAAAGAGAGGACAGCAGGCTGATGACTTAAGTGTTCCTGTCAGGCCTTTCTGACAACCCCAATAATTCTTTAATGGCTTCCTAATAAAGGGTAACATCATTATGTCTGAGAGGTTTTTTGGATCGCTTTTCTCCTCATTTGCTAAAGGGGATGAACAAGAAGTGGTCAGAACCAGCAGACCTCTACCTGTGTCTCCACGCTGTGCTGAGATGTTGCTTCAACAGTGTCTGAGATGTTTTTAGCTCTTATACAGAAAGGGAGTCACAGACTACATGTCATTGCACCTAAATCGACTGCAGGATTCACCAGGACATGTTATGCTCCTGGCACCTTCTGTGTAAGCACCCCGGAGTCTCCCCAGAGGGTTTTGATACCTGAGGGATCAAAAAAAAAAAATAAAGAAAGAAAAGGATTCTTCTGTTGCAAGATAGAATTTGCTTGGTGTGACTCTCTGAGACATATGGTGCAGCAGCACCTGTTTTGTAAGTATGATCTCAGTGCAGAGAGAGCAGATCCTCGAGAATAGAGGAAATTTCAGCTCTCCTTCCCAGAATTCCACCTGGCTGCCACCTGCTCCCACATTTAATTGGCCTTAGTCCCTTGGCTCCCCACTCCGACCGCAGGGTAGGCAGGAGGAAGCGGAGACAGACAGGGAGTGTGCAAAGTGTTGTGGGGAAACAAAAGGGACTTGGAAAGAGCAGCTCGGGGAGGAGCTGGGCTGGGTGTGTGAGTCTCAGTCCCCAGGGGACAGGGGCTGTCACAGCTCCTGGTCCTCCTGGGCCAAATAACCTCGGTAACTGGGTGTGGAACATGTGGCACCTCTGCAGGATCCGTTGCCCCTGTGTGGCTCCGAAGGTTCCATCCTTCCAGTTCTGTAGCACAAAATAGTGGTGATAACAGCTGGGAGTATCCAACTGTGGCTGGCAGTGATTTCCACCCACCAGGGATAAACATCCCGACAAAACTGAAGTGTTTATTTGCATGTGGATGTCGCTGCTTGGTAAATCCCAACACATCTGGTTATCACCACTGAGATTTGCCAGTAAAAAGGAGGGTGTTTTGCCTCGTTTTTCCCAGAACAAAGTGAGCGTGGCTGCTCCTGGAGGGGAGGTCTGGGAAGCTGATACTCAACGGATCTCATTCCTCCTTGGCTGGGTTCACCCCCACCCCTGCCGAGTTCAACCACCTTTTTTCACTGACTGAGTGTGACCACAAATATTTAACCACGGGTTCTGAACTCGCTCTAACCACACTGGTAGCCGTGGTGAAGACGAGCAGCTTCGGAAGGAAAAGGTGGTGGTGACACATGAACCTGGGCGGGTCTGTGAGCTGAGCACTTGTTTGGAGCACTTTGTCTCTCTGTCTCCCTTTCACGTGTGAACCCTGGACAGCCAGCTGGGGTGAGGGGCTCAGAACACTTGAAATGAGAACTTTATATGGGCCTTGGGTCATGGGCAGAGCTGGTGAGGCTCAAGTGAATTCTTGGTGAGGCCAAGATTCTTATCAGTGCTGTGCTGTGAAGTGAGCAAGCTTTCCCTTCTGAATGAGGCCTGCAACTGCTTATTGTCCTCCAGCCATCTCTGAAGTGCTCTGCATCCATTTCTGCCACTGAAAACACGCAGCTCTGAACTATTCTGAGCTCCCTGAGCCCAGAATTCCACTGACATGTGTTGGGAGAGGCTTCTCAAATAGCTCAGGGAAGCCTTTTTCCATCGCCTGGTTTCGCTGTGCAGCAGAGCTCTGGGTGTCATTGCAGCACCTGGTTGGTGGGTGGTGGGTGGACACCTTGTCCCTCTGCACCTGCAGGAAGAGGGAGCAGAGGGATGTCCAGAGGAGGGACCTGGCTGTGGTGTGGGGACTGCAGAGAGTTTGCTGGGGAGCACTGGGGCCAGGGAGGCACCCGGGTACTGGGAGGGGCTCTGGCTGACCTGCAGCACTGAGTTAAGGTTCTTTCTGTGTTACTGCACTTTCACTTCCTTGTCTAGAAAAGCAGCAAACTGCAGCTGAGCACTCCTGTTATTGCCCTGTAGGCCCCGTGTGCAGCAGTGGGGAGAGTCTGTGCATGGAGGAGATAAGGGAACCACCTCAGCTGAGTGAGAATTAATTGCTTTTGCTTTGGGTCTTGAACATTCTTTTCCTGTGTATAAGACTGTAATGGTTACTTTAATATGTAGAGGAATATATGAAGTTGTCTTTTACCTTGTGCTCTGTTAAATTTTGTTTAACACCTATGGGAGATGGCAGGAAAGGCAGGAACCAGGCCTGAGCTCTCCCATAGTTTGTGCTGCCTATAGGAGGGAATATGTGCAGTTCTTAGGGTCTGTCCCACAGTTTGTGGGTACAGCCATGACCTGGAAGGCTGCAAACACACCCCCACCCCCCTGTTACACCTGTGCTGGGGCTGGAGCAGAACCTGCTCCTTTACAGAAACCATTTGGATAAAATCTATCCCTGCAGGGCCTTTTTGTTTACTCTGAGACTCCTTTATGCTGCTGTAAAGAGGTTTTAGTGCAGTTTGGAAGGCGCTGCACAGCCCGTCACCAGCTCCCGAGCACACAAATGGGGACAGTGCCAGCTGTTCTCCAGCAGCTCAGATCCCAAGGCCCAGCTCTCCCCCGGGAATGGAGCACAGGGATGATGCTGAAATGCAGGAGCAGAACAGAGTGGGGGAAAATCACGTCCCAGTCAAACAGCATTAAACATTCCCAGTGCCAAGTGTGTGTTATCCAGGGCTCCGAGCAGGGCAGAGAAGGAAAGACCAGAGCCTCGGAGGAGCAGGGGGTGTTCACAGAGGTGTCTGAGCCCACTCAGAGAGTCCTGCAGGGTCTGTTTCTCTGCCTTGTTTTTATATTTAGGGACAGTCCAGCTGCAGGTGCAACATCTCTGACTCTGCACTGAGGCAGCCGGGCAGTGTTGGGTGTTGTGGTGGCCTGGACAGGGTGCTGGGTGTTTGTGTCTTCCCGGGATCCAGATTCCCATGTGCTCCATGGGATGTTGTAGTGAGGAGTCTCACAGTTGCTCGAGTGGAAGCTGGGACTAAGGATATGTAAATTTAATTCCTTAGCCACATAAATCCTCTGTAAGTATGATCTAAATCGTGTTAATCCAGATCTGTAAAAAGGGGCCTTTCTTTTCCTTTTCTTTGGATTTAAACTCTTTGCAACAGGAACTGCTTGTGTGTGTGTGTGTGTGTGTGTGTGTTCGCAGCACAGGTCTGTGAAAACTTCTGCAGTGTTCCTGCTGAAGGAATGGGACCCACTGGAGGTTGTTACAGAGAGAGCAAGGTCTCGTCAGGGGACTGAGAATTCCTCCTCCTGCCAAGGAGGAAGCCAGGGTAGAGATTGCCTGGTGCTGTGTTTGATTGCAGAACAAAGAAGGAAGTCATTAGGCCACACCCTTTCTGTGTTCCCTTCCCCTGCACGGATGTGAATTTGGGACTGAGACCTTCAGAATCCTAAAGGTTGGGGGTACTCCTTCCCTGGAAGAACCAGAGGGGATGGTGCAGAGCCCTCAGAGCTCCCGTGCACCAACAGGACCCGGGTTTGCTGCCAGCTGAAACAAGAAGTTCCGTACGAGTCTGGTTTTCTCCTTCCCATATTTCTTTTTTCCATTAGCTTTAGAGTCAGTTAATGTTTATACAGACTGAGTCACTCATCCCTACCCAGCCACCAAAGAATGCATTTAATTCACAGCTCAAGAAGCAAACTGAATGTTTAAATTGACTCAACCTTTGAGGAGGCTTTGATCCGCTCTGGAGCAGTGACTAAGTGAAACCAGGGGAAGTCAGACTGCAGTGCCCAGCTCACGGCTGGGCTGGGGACCCTTGGCACAAAGAGCCCTGAATGTCACAGCAGCTGGGGAGTGGCACTGGGGGCTTTCTGCAGGGCACCACAGTGCAGAATGGCTGGGCAGCAGCCAAGGGAACACCACGGCCGGGCCTCTGCAGGGTGGTTTTGGAACTGCCAGCCCCTTCCAGGGCTCGGATTTGGATACCTTGGAGGGATTTAATTTTCACAAAGTGCTGAACACACACGTTCTGAAAAGAAACAGGGCACTGGAAACTTGTCCTGTGCGAAGCCTCAGTTGTTGCTTTTTTCAGGGCATGTGCTCCTTGGTCAGATTTTCAAATGTCAAACCAGTGGTATTGAAAGAAAAGTCAATCAGATGTGGCCAAAGACCAAGGCATTAAAACGAGCCTTTTCTGTGCTGTGCCCATCCCATTTGTCTGTTGTCCATCCCTCTCTCCCGTTGTTCCTTGCACCTCTGGAGCACTGAGGGCTTTTACTGCAGCTGGATTGAAGGTGTAAATAACTGAGCTGTGTGTGGCTGGCTGTGGGAAGTATCCTTGATCTCTCCTCTGGGACTCTGCAGAGTGTGGAATGTGTCCTTTCTGGGCTGTAGTGCCCCGCTCGTGTCTCTGCCCACCATTCCATACTGAACCAAGGGCTCCAGAGCCTTGCAGAAGGGGGGGAAATTGTCTCTTTTGAGCCGTGCAATTCCTGTTGTAGGTTTTCTGGGGAGCAGCCAGAAATCCCTGCACACTGCCTCTCTCTTCTCCCTCTTATGCACACTCTGTCTCTCTAGCTTTTCCCTTGCCTTTTGTGCCAAGAATGTGGTGGGGGAAGGGGGAACCGCACAGGAAATGCCTCTTCTTTTCTCTAACGACATTTCCAGCTGCATTTGGATGGGAGAATTCGAGGAGGGGGAGAGCATCAAATCAGTGGAAAGTTGTTCGGCTGCCAAGTCAAACTGGTACATTTTAGCTCTGGAGACAGTGGAGCCTTTTCTCCTGAATTTTGGCCCATTTTTAAAGTTCCGTTTTTGGAAAAGCAGGGGGAAAAGAAGTTAGTGACATCAGCGCTCCTGGTTTTTATTTATATGCGTATTTTTTCAGCAAAAGTAGAGCTAAATTGTAGCTTTACTTTTAAAGGTTGAAAGTGCAGCGGGTTTAGGAAAGCTCGAGCAGGGTGATGCCTTTTTCTTTCACAGCGAGGAGTGTCTCCCTGCCTCTCCATCTTTTATCCTCCTTTATCCACCCACCCACCCACCAGCAGTGCCAGAACCTCCTGCTCTGGGCCTCCCACCCTTCTCCTCGGTGTTGGTGTTCAGTAACTCTGCTGTCACACCTGGGGCAGGAGCTGAAGCAACACCCTGCACTGCAGGATCAGCCCTTTCCCAGCAGCTGTGGATTGATCCGTGCAGGGAGAGCCCCACAACTGATGAGGTGCCAAGGAAGCAGAGGGGGCAGTTGCAGAGTAGAGGAGTGGGAGGGATGCAGATGGGACAGGAGATGAAAGGTGCTGCAGCCAGACAGCAGGGTTTCTTCTCTTCATCTTGGTCCAAGGAGGAGGAGGAGTTCTCCCCGAGCTGTCTGAAGTGTTGCAGGAGATGGGCTCTGCCTGTGGCAGGCTAAATTTGGAGTTTATCTCTCTCCTTGGTTCGGTGCCCAGCATCCTGAGATCTTTTGTTCAACTCATGTTCAAACAGTCTCCTTTTTGTGGCTTGTGAGAGTAAAACTTGTGGTGGCCCTAACAGGAGTGTAGGGAAGCACCAGAGTCCTTCCACTGGTGACTGTGACAGTTTTAACTCTCGAGCACCGTGGATTTTGCAATTGTTTGCCTTATAAACTGTGTTTCTTTGAGTAAGGTGCAGTGAGACATCAAAGCTCTGCAGCAGCTTTACCTTCTGAAAAAAAAAGTATATAAAAGGAGGAGGAAAGAGGGGGGGGGGAAAGCAGCTTGTTATTAGCAGCCTGGTTGTCTGCATTTAGAAAACCTATTAAAAATGCATCATGCTGAGGAGACAGTCTGCACAGTGTGTAAAAAAGATGGGTTGCAATAATTCTGTCTCGGTGTTTTGAACCACAGCCTCAGACAAAATACACAGGATGGGGAAGGGGGGGGGGAGTTGGGAATGAAATTCTAAGAAAAGTTGTTTATTGCAGTGCAGAGTGTCCTGGAGTGGAACCAAATGCGTGACTGTGTGAGGGCAGGAAAAGGGGACAGGGAGGATGGGGGTGCAGGAGATGCCCCTGTGAGACTGAGATGATCCCCTGGTGAGGGTACAGTAGAGCTGGAGTGGAGCTCAGCTGGATTGATCCCCGTCTCCCTTGGGCTGGGGTCAATCAGAGCTGGCTTTCTGGAAGTCACATGGCAGGGCATTGATGGGAATCTCCAATATGATTTAACTGGAACACAGGAGTTGTTTGATTCTCCTTCTGTGTGTTTGTTGAGGTTAACAGGGTGCACAGAGGGAGCAGAATGTCTACAGGAAGTGGGGGGGATGGAGAGTCCAGCCTGTGAATTCTCTGTGCCTGAGGGACTCTGCTCTGGGTCCTGGAAAGGCCCTGGCACAGAGTTCAGGTCACCCCCAGCAGGGAGGGGGGATCAGTCACCTGCAGGAGCATCCTCGTGCTGCACAGGAGGGCCCTGGTGCCCCTCAGGGACTCACACCCTGTGTTCAGGTGTCCACAGGCCTGGCTGGTCACACCCCCAACGTGCAGCATCCACAGCTGTGGGTCCCAGGGGTTTTCCCCCAAATGTGCAAGTTGCTGCCCGTCCCCCACGACTGTTCTCTCTGGCAGCACGGCCGAGCAGATGGGCTCTGCTGTGGTGCCAACTTCCCTGGTGCTGCTCCACAGCCTTCTGTCTCTGCTTCCAGAGAGGAGAGGGGAGGGAGTGCTGGAACTTCCTCCTTTCCAGGGGTGAATCCCCCTTTGCCCCGAGGGACCCCACAAAGCCAGAGGCACCAAACTTGCCCAGCACGTGCCGTGTGTTTTTTCACAGCCTTCAGGGCGATGCCCTTGGCTGTGAGCAGCCTCTGCCCTGTTTCTTCTCCTCTCCAAAACGCTGCATTCCTTTATCTTTCTGCTCCCAAGCCTCTGGGGCCTGTTGTGTTGTCCCTCTGTGCTTTCCAAGTGCACGGGGGAGGCTCAGCTGTGTTTCCTGCAGATTGGGAGGGAAGGAGCAACGAGGGAGCTCTGAGCCTGCCCCTTCTGATAGCAGGAATTGTTTTCACTTGGCATTTCCATATTCTGTAGCTGTGCTGTTTTTCTTACCTAACACTGAAGAAAAACTCCTAGTACTGCAGTACTGGGAGTTCACTGGTTCTGACCTTTGGGAAATCTTTTTATTCAAAGGTTTGAGGTACCTTGTGTTTGTTTGAAGGCAAACAAAAAAAAAAAACCAACACTGCAGAAAGCCCTAAACTGTGATAAATAATTTCTTCCATTTATTACTTTTTCCTTGTTCTCTCTTTGCATCAGTTTGTTGTATGAAGATTTTTCTTTGCTGAAATGCAGTAATGGAACAAATTAGTGTCCAGCAAGGTGTTTTCTCACAGCCTCTCCCCTCAGAATTTCATTTTAATATTGGAAGCAGTCTCCTGCTCTTGCAAGTATAACTCCCTGTGGCTTAGGTAAAGAACTGTCTGATGGCTGCACTTGGTTTTGGACACACAGCTGAGCTGGTCCTGCACGCCAGCTCAGGGTGCAGGCCTCAACTGGGGAAGAGTTGGGTTTTGCTCTTACTGTGCTGGCTTTTTGTGGCAGTTTATTGTGTCCTCTCGTGCCTGTTTCTCCAGCTGCAGACAGTGAGTTACAGACGTGTTTAATTTGTGTGCATTCCCACGTCCCAGGTGACGTGTGTGGGGATGCTCTGAACTGTCCTGACAAACTCAGGGCCATTCTGGGCACATTATTTCTTCTGCTGGACTTGAATTGGTCCCTGATGATCTGTGCTGGGCACTGTCTCATGGTGCCACTCTGCTGGTTTGATGTGTGCAGGGAGGCTGCTGTGGAGCAGGGTGTGGATCCCAGCCCTGGATCCATGGGACTGTGCCTTTATCCCGAGCAGTACCTTGAGGGATCAGATGTGCCTGGCAGCCCCTGGCTATCCTGGACATTTCTTTCCATGTCTCCGTGCTTCTCCCCAGCCTGCCTCGGGCCAGGCTGTGTTTGTGGAGCTGGAGGTTGGCTCAAAGTCGCTGTTATGGCGGTTTCTATGGAGGAAAAAAAACACAGGGGTTGCCAGACCTGGAAGAGTATTAAAAAAGGAGAAGAAGGAAGTGGAGGGAGGGTGGTGAGGGGAGTGTGGGGTGGAGGAGAAATGTGATCCTCTTGTGCTCCAAAGGTAGAAGAATCTTGGTTTCACTCCCCTCTCCCCATCTTTGAATCCTCAGTGGTGGGGTTTGACTTCCCGGGCTCGCAGAGTCAGGCTGAACTCTGGGTGTGATTCCAGCAGGGATGGGTTCTGCCCACGGAGCCAGTTCAGGGGTGTGGGGACCCGGTTGGGGTTCAGCCATAGGGGATCCCAGCTGTGCTTTAGGTTCCTTCCTATCAGAGCCCCTGGTGCAGAATTGGGTGATAACAGAGCGAGTGTTTCATCCAGGAGGTTCCAAACCCTCCCTTGCCTTCCTTAGGTTTTTAAGTCAGTCCCGACTGTGCTGTGTTAGGAGCAGTTCCAAACTGCTCCCCCTCCCTTGCCACCTCCCCTGTGAGCTGGATTTCAGGAGGTGTGTTCCAGGTGTCCCAGCAGAGCCTCTGGCAGGGATGAGAGCCCTGCCCCGTTGTGTTCCTGGCAGGGAGCGGGTTGGGCATCCCACTCTCCCTCTGCCTGCTGCAGGACACGTCTCTCCAGGTCCTGACTCTGGGGAGTTCTTGCAGGTTCCTGTAGAGCAGGAGGCCTGACGTGTGCTGAGAGGGGTGCAGAGGGACCAGAGCAAAGCAAGGAGAGATCATCTGCCCTCAGATTCATCCCTGGCCTCCAGCCTCCTGACAGATGTCAGTGTTAAATGTGTCACTTTGTAGCTGTGGTTTTGGGTGATTCTGAGGCTGGTTTGGGTGATTTTGTAGCTTTGTGCTGCTGTCTCCCTAGAGATGAGACCCCCACCCTCAGCTCCCTCACTGAGCCCAAGGCAGCCCTGAACAAGGGCTGGTGGTGTCTCTGCAGGGTCCCAGACCTCAGCCCAGCAGGAAATTCCGGGGTCTTCAGGTGCCATGATAATAATTCAGGCCTGGGCTGAGATCCTTGAGATTTGGAAACTTGTTGTGTGACCAGACCCGGAGCTGGTTCCAGGGAAGCTGGGAGCAATTTATGGTTTTGTGCAGAAACCAGACAGAATTTCTGTGGTTTTTTTTCCCCTGAGTTTTGGTTTTATTGGCCTCAGAAATAGTCATAGGACGTATACAGGCATATAGAGCTGAAGTGAAAAAACCCTCAGTGCAGTTTCTCACGGTAGAATATTCAGTTGTTCCTCATTATAAGGAATATTCCCCCTTTCTGAGACTCAAAGGTACCTCTCAGAAATGCTGAGTCACAGAACTTTGGTATTTTTGCCTTTAAAAGAAATCCCCAGCTCTGGTTTGTTTAAACTTTCCTGTGTTGATAAAAGTCACATTTTGGGCTCTTCTTTCTTCCACATTTTACATTAGAAATCAAGACAAATCAAGGAACCAATTCTGTACTCCCTGGACATAATTATTTTCACCTTAGGGCTCAGTATAATTGCTTTTACAGGTAGATAGAGAATATTCTCAGAAATACTCAAAAAGCATGATCTATTTTATATATTTTACAGAGAAAAGATTGGGTTTTTTTTAAAAAAAGGAATAAACTCACCAGAATCTTCTACATTAACAGTGAACTTAAGATAAATGTGTGTTTGCTTCAGACAGCCCAGTGTGTCTTTTCTTTTTTGCTAAATAGAGGTGATTTTATTTTCCAACAGTGTTGTAGCTGTTTGTTCTATGCTGTTGTGATTTTATTTTCCAACAGTGTTGTATCTGTTTGTTCTCTGCTGGTGTGTTTACCTGGGGATGGGGCAGGTGGAGGCATGAGACAGACAGACAGACACATATATATATATTTAAAAAAAAAACAACAACACAACAAACAAACAGGGATCATCCCCTGGCTGACAGAGGGAGGGAGTTTTGTGCTAAGAAGAGATGGACTCCCAAGGGATTTTGGTGTTGGTTGAAGTGTCCACACCTCTCCTTTAGACCCTGGCTGTTCCCATTGCATGTCCTGGTGTCCTGTGGGGTGTCCTACCATTTCCCCCGCGTCAGTGGGAAGAGCATTTCAGCTGCAGCCCAAAGGTCGGTGTGGAGAGGAGCCTGGGAAAGGAGGAGCTGCTGCCCACGGTGGTTGGGTTGAGAACAAAGCCTGGAGCACTCAGCCACATTCCCCCTGTTATTTTGACAGTTCAGACACCGAACCGCAGGAAGGGCCGCTCCAAACATCGGGATTGCAGCGTGGTCTGGAGGGTGAGCCTGGAGGGTGAGCTGTTCCCGCTGGAATCCTGCTCTCAGCAGCCCTGCTTGCTGAGCTGGGAGAGGGTCCCTGCTCTGAAATGGGGGGTGTGCAGGGGGGCACAGCCAGGGAACCTGCTGGAACTGCTCCACCCAACAATCCCCGTGGTCCCGAGCTCTGCCCTCAGCAAACACCGGCCCCAGCTGGCAACTAAAGCTGGGCAAGAGTTTATTTTTATTTCTTGGAATTCGGTAGACCCTGAAATCTCTGTTAAATGTTAACTTTCAGAAGACACACACATCAGCACTCTGAGCCACCGCTGGTGGAGAGAAGAAGAGATTATAGGGAACAGAAAACAAGCCAGACTGTGGCCTTTCCCAGCCCTCTGTCCTCCCTCCTCTCGTGCCATGTCTGGGTGACCTGCAGAGGAATCTGCAGACAACTGTGCCCCATCATGGAACCACGATGGTTCCCTGCTAACTGGGTTAAGGAGAAGCTGTGCTGGTGAGGATCCGATCCCATTCCCTCTTCTTTTCGGAGTGTTTTCGTTTCAGGGAGTGTGGTGGTTGCCATAGGAGAAGCCCAGCAGTTCGGGATCGGTTGCTGGAGTGTTGACTCATAGATCGAGTGCTAAAGAGGTGTTGGAGTCTGTGGAACTGTTATCAGGAATGGCACAAAATGTCTCTCTTGACTCAGTTTGTAAACTGCTTGTGTTTAGAATGAACAAAGAGACCTTGTTAAATAGGTAATTTTTACCTCAGAAAGGAAAAAAAACCTATCCAGAATTCTAGTTTAAGTTTAAGGAGTTTCTCATTCAGATGAAGCTTCTTCCTGTAAAGACCTGAGAGAAGAAATGTCTCCCTATTGCATTAATTTTAGGAGTTTCAGCTAGTCATTTTAATATTTCTTTCCTCTTTCTCCCCAACAACAATTTGGAATTATTCCAGGTTCATGTCAAACTAGGACGTTGGATGACAATTGAAAGAACTGAATTTATGTTGAATCTTCTCCCTCTTTCTGAGTAGTTGTGGCTGAGGAGGATGATCTGTGCAAGGGAATGGTCTGAATTCCCCTCCCACCCCCCAAGTTTCAGATTTGATTTTCTGTGATGGTTCTGCAAATCTGGAATGACTCCACTGACATCATCTTGGCATTCATTTGTTGACTTTTGTTTCTCCCTGTGCTAATAGTAGTCGGTCCCTCTCTGATCCCACGCTGTGATTACAGGCTCCATTTCACAGCAACACCAGCACCAGATTCATTATTATTCGTGCTGGAGTAGAGGCTGGAAACCAGAGTCACGACCTCCTGTGCCTCGTGCTCTGTGAATGCACCGACAGGCAGCGGCTTCCTCCTTGAAATCTAATTTAGCAGAAAATGAAGCAAATGAATGAGGCTGTCGAGGGGAGGACAAAGGTAACGAGTAGGTGCAGCAGAGTGGAGGTGGCTGTTGTGCAACCTGATTGTTTTATTGTAATGCCAAATACAGGGATATCAGAGCAATCCACACCAACTTCCTTCACTTGGCTCGGCCTCTCAGTTCACCAGGATCAGCCCCTGCAGGGATCCTTCCATGGGCTGGGAGATTGTGCCCCAAACATCTTCTGCAATAGATACTTCATAAAACCAGGTTGTTCCTATTTGGGAAAGAAGAGAAGTGACGGCACAGCCGCATTTCTGGAGTCTGGATTTTTTTTTTATTCCTGCTGCTTGTTTTAAAGATGAATTCCAAAGCACCTCAGCTATGCAGTAGAAATAATAATAATATCTGCTCTGCTCTGCCCTCTCCCCGTTCCCACGTGAGCTGTACACTCCTTTCCTCCAGCTGGGCACGTTGGGCTGGGGCAGAAACATTGGCTTCTCCCAAAGCCTGGTTCTAGAAGCCTTTGCTACCCTGCTGTAATTGGGAACACTTGAAACTGTGACTGGTCCCAGCAGCTCGGGGAGCTCTGCTGGGAGTGTTTATAGAGCATCCTGGAGTCTCAAGTGAGGCTCCTCTGGCTCCTAGGATCCGTTTTAATTTACACAGATGTTTCTTCATCGTCTATTCTTTTCAGGCCGTTGGAATGATCAACAATTTAGTCTAATTGTGCAGGCTGTTTGGGCTGTGGGGCTGTTTATTTTGTCTGTATGTCTGGAATAGTCACTCTTTCAAGGACTTGATTCCACTCCACAGACCTCACATGATTTAAGAGGAATGGGCTGTGTTTGCTAAACCCTTGCAGTGATGTGCCCTTGCTGGGTTTCCTGGCCCTGCTGGGCCAGGTTCTCCCTCCTGGGCTGGGGTGGGACAGGCAGTGCTGACAACTATTACCTGGAAAGGGCTGAGACAGGGCTCTCACTCTGCTCACAGAGAACCATTTCCCTTTTCTGGAGATGCCTGCAGTCAGTTCCTACATTACTGTGTCTTATTTTAGCCTCCAGAATTCTCTGTGTGTCTTTGGGACAGCCCTTGCAGAGGCTGTGGGTCAGAGCACCCAGCTCCAGTGCCCCCAGTGTGTGCCAGCCTGGATTCCAGGGCCCTTTCAGTTCAGGGATGTTTTCCCAGTCCAGGAGTTGCTTTCATTGAGTTTCCATTGCCTGGTAAATAACAAAGGTGGGTTTTGTTGTGGTTTGCCTTCTAAAAATATAAACTATTGGTAGTATGATGTTGGTTTGTTTGTTTGTTTATTTGTTTTCATAATTAAGGTATTGATTATAAACAAATATTTCTGGCAGATCCCGAGGCTGGCAAAGAACCAGCTCAGTGGGGTGGATCCTTGGGGAATCCAGCCTGGGACACCTCAGTCAGTGGAGATCCTGCCCTGTGCCCATGATCCCTGATAAAAATGGGGGTTCTTGTGACTGAGGGAGAGTGAAGAGAAACTAAAAAAGCAGTGGAGTAATGATTCCCTTTTTAACAAATCTGATGGAACTTTAATAGCTGTAGTCAAACAACCCTTCCTCACCTCCCGTGATCATGATAGATAATCAATTGTCTGGGGCAACTGATGTGTAATAAAATACCAGTTAGTGCAAGAAAACCCAATGCATGGACAAAGAGTGAGCCCTTAATGACTATAAGACTATTATTTAATCCCTGTATGTTCCCTTGAGAGTTGGAGTTTATAGAAATGTCCCAGACTACAATACATTAGGTTTGCAATTCACAGCTGGTTTTCACTGGCTAGAAGTGTTTATAAAATGACTCAAGTATTGCTTTTTAACACAAGCAGTGAATTTATGTGTGTGTGGCATCAGGAGGTGTCCTGGCCATGGAGCTGCTCGTGTCTGGAGAGTGCTCTCAGCTGCACTGCTGGAGATGGGGCAGAGGGGGGCAAAATTAACTTTCTTTTTTTGGGAGTGCAGCCTTGAACTTCTCCCCCCAGACACCACGACTTTATTCAGAAAAAGTGTTAGTTTTCCTTATTACCTATTTGAAAGCCTGCAGACCACCTGATGGAGGCCTTTTATGGAGTAACATTTGAAATATATAAAGTTGGTGGGTTGGTTTGTCACTTACTGTGTTTTTCCCCAGCCAGATGTGGGACTTTGGGGGCTTTTGGGAAGATTGCTCTGTGTGTGTGTGTGTGTCTGTGCTTCCCACCACACAGCTGGGCAGTGCCCACGTTTGCCCAGTTATTCCCAGTGTGGATGCATTGCTCTGGGCTGTGTTTTAGTCCTTAGCCTGAATTTTCCTGGTGATGCTGTGCTTGGGATGGGAGGTGTCAGTCAGGCCTGGGGGCTGGAGCACAGGGGGAGTTGTGTATCCCATATTTACTGTTGGGATGTGGAGCCAAGGTGGGCTGGGAACACCAAGAGCGACCAGAAATGGGACCTGACCTTTTCAGGACCAAGCATTATTCCAGCTGAACATTCCCAGGCAGCACAGGACTGGGATCAGGAATGGGGAAGGTGTGTGATCCCAGAGCAATAATCAGTGCTTTTCTGGAATTCCAGTGCCACAGCCCCCCCTGACTATCAGCTGTAGATTTGGGGAGCTGGCAGCTGCTGTTGGCTTTTGTCATTCCATGAACTGTTACGTGGATTGAGCTGATTTTTAGGTAAAACTCTGTTTGAACAGAGGCACTGAACCACTCTGAAGACAGGCTGTAAAAATGGGATTTCTCTCTGTTAAATATTCAGTGACCTGCAGGCTGAGCAAGGCTGAGGGTGCGTTTTGATGGCTGAGGGCTGATGTTGTACCTCTGAAATATTCCCTATTCTGTTTTATTTCACTTTTCTCCTACAACTGTGGGCAGTAGCATGTCCTACCCCTTCCCAGCCTTCCAAAAGTTCCTTGAGTTCCCTTTTCTTGTTGCTTTACCCAATGTTCTCTTCCTCCTCTCCTCCCGATTTTCATCTCTCCTTGATGTATTTCATCATAATCCAGCTGTTATGTACAAGTCATCATCCTGTCCCAAACCATGAACCTTTTACCTGGGGAGAGAGGAGAGGGAAGTTTGAAGGAGTAGGTGCTGCGAAGGTTTTATTTTGCATGGTTTGGTGTGCCAGCTCCCAGCCACAGCCAGCACTGGGCTGGCTTTGCACAGGGGGTGATTTAAAGAGATCCCCTCTTGCTGGACACACTGGAACTTGTTTCCTTCTTGTGACTCCTTCTCCTTTATCACCTCCCAGTTGGGGTACTTTGCACCAGATTGCTCTTCCTGACATTCCTCCTGCCAGTCTTTAGGGTCATTGGCTGGTGGGAAGAGCTCTTTCCTGTGGCTCTGCAGAGGGTGCTTTGCAATCCTGTCCCAGCTCTGGGGACACTTGGCACAGAGGTGTTAATGATGGGCTCCTCCTGGGGGGTTCAGTGGGTTTTTCCAGTGAGAAATTCATGGCTCTGCTCTGGATTTAAGCCCTGATCCCTCTGTGCTGAGGCACCTCCAGTGCTGGGAATGGAGCTGGGGAAGGGGAGGGTCAGGTTGGACATCGGGAGGAATTTCCTTATGGAAAGGGTGGTCAGGCCTTGGCAGGGGCTGCCCAGGGAGGTTTGGAGTCCCCACCCCTGGAGGTGTCCAAGGAAGGCCTGGCCATGGCACTCAGTGCTCTGGGATGGGGGACAAGGTGGGCATCGGGCACAGGGAGGATCCATGGGCTGGGAGGGCTTTTCCCACCTCAGTTATTCTGGGATTCATAGTCCAGTCTTCACAGGCCTGTGTGGTACCCAGGGTTTGTCCCTCTGCTGTTGTGGGTGGCTGCTGAAGTCAGAAGTGTTAGTCCTGTCACAGCTGAACGTGGTCCATCTGCAGCCAGTCTGCAGGATCAGCATTCCATGGGAATGTGGCCAGCTGTCCTGGAGCACAGGGATATCAGCCCTCGGGATGGACAGTGTGCACGGGGCCTTAATGTGCTCAGGGGGACTCCTCTGGTCCTGAGGGTGCTGCAGGACAGAACCCACATCCCTGGGTTTAGATCTCTCAGCTTTTCCCTGTTGGTCTCCCAGAACTCTGACATGGCTTGGGTTAAAAATGTTTTGAAGGCCCCTCATGTATTTTGTTTCACTGAAGGTGGGAAAATGTCCAGGCAGTGATTGATGGTTTTTTGGAACTTGTTCAGGTATTTTACTTCACTGGGATGGAGAGGGTTCCTCCACTGGAATTGGATCCAGCCTTCCCTGTGCTGCAAATCTCCTGCTGGCTCTGCACTGACTTTTTGCTCTTACATTTATAAAAGGAGAAAGAGAAAAAGCAGCAAAAAGCGCAGCAGACCTGAAATAATTCTCTTGATTCTGTGTTGAAGATGAAATTTAAAATGAAAATGCAGCCAAACAGGTGAGTTAAATATGAGCAGTCAGCGTTCGAGGACGATTCCTTCTGGGAAGTTTTCAGTGAAAATTAGAAAACTTCCCAAGTTCAGGATTTCTGAGGGCCCTGGTGAACCATATTCTGAAGGTTGTACTGAATGCTAAGCCTGAACTGGGATCTCATCCCAGGAAAAAAGAGATGTGAACATCCCTGAGGGGGTTTGGGACAGGCGTGTCCCAAAAGCAGCAGATTTGCAGCAGCAGAAATGATGGCAAAAGCCCTCCTGCTCTCTGTGCAGAACTTACAGTGCAGGCCTGGAGCATCCTTAATGCTGGAGCAGCTTTCAGGCAGCTCTGTAATTTGGAATGTGAGTGACGTCAGTTCTCCTGGCCATCTGGTTAGAAAATCTAGTTGTAACTGAAAATATCCAGCCCTTTTTTTCTCCATTGCTAGGTGGTGACTACACACTTATGTAATGTCACAGCTCGGATTCCTTCCCATCCTGGTGATCTCTTCCCAGAGCTGTAACAGGGGAGGGGGCTCAGCAGCTCCTCACCCCCAGGCTGGGGGTTGGGAATGGGATCCTCTTCCCTCTGGTCCTGTTTAGGGGGTGACCTTGGACAAGTGAGTTCTGATTTTCCTACCTCAGTGTCCCCCAGTTGTTGATGACACTTCCCATCTCCCAGGCATTGTTGGGATCTCTGAGTCACGCCAGGAACACTTGGCGAGGCACAAGGCATTGTTAGAATGTGCCTGTGCCTCCCTGCTCATCCCCTGCCTCCCCCCTCACACATCCAAACATCCCATTTTAGTGCTGTTCCTTAAATACCCGGGGATGTGCTCCCCCTGCACAGGTTGTAGACTGGGTTAGAAAACTGGATTGATGGGAACTGTGCATCAAAATGCACTTTGTGGCACGTCTGGCAAATAAAGGGAGCAGAGCTGTCAGCCATTTCCTACAGCAGAGCTCACAGGAGCCCCCAGTACTGCAAACACTGCTCTGCAAACTTAATATTCACATTAAACATCCCATTTTTATTCACTCAGATTCCCAGTAAATAGATTTTTCAAGCAGAATAACCATAACACCCCGTGATTCACATTTGTTTGGTGTTTCCTCTAAGTTTTAGGGAAAAGTAAAATCTTTTTGTGTCACTGATCCTTAATGCCAGCAGAGTCCTGGACCAGGCATCCCCTTAGTTCCCCCCAGTGCAGCAGTGCCCAGGAAAAGAGAACTGATACCACTGGGGACAAATATGATGGAGAATTTGCCAGGAGGAGCTGGAGTTCTAGCATCTAGGGGGAGAAAAAGGGATTTTTTGCATATTCTTTTTAGATTCTCAGGCCATGCATATTAAAATTTAACTTGGAACGGAAGGAACTGCTCCATTCTGTTATTCCAAAGGAGTGTGTGAAGGGGAAAAACAAATGATAAATAAAACAGAAAACAGCTTGCTCCGTGGAGTTAGGAACTGATGACTTGTTCTGCCCCCTCCCCTTTTTTTTTTTAAAGCAAACACATTACTGGAAATGGCAAAAAGGTAAAATGGGGTTTGAATTTGCCTTTGATAAAAGGGCAACTTGCTTTGATAAAAGACTTTCAGCTCCTGTAAATACAGTAGTGGTGAAGGGAAAGTTGTGTCACTGAATGCAGAGGTACCCAGGGTTTACTCTGCCCTTACAGGAATAGATGTCTGTGCTCTGTGTGCCCCCTGACATATTTGCTCATGTGCCACCACTCCTGTGCTCCCAGGAAATAAATTAGGAAATAAATCAGTCGTCAGCGGATAAATAACAGCGAGGAAAAACTCCCAGTGCTAAGGAAGGTTGTGATAGGCAGGAAATGTGCTCATTTGTGTGATAACAGAGCCAGTCACTATAACAATAATTTATTTTTTTCCCCCTGGAAGCTTTTCCACCTGTCATGCATAGCTGAAAACTTCGCAGTGGCTGTTCAGCTGGTTCCAGCACCCGCTCCTGAAACAGTAAATCTTTGTGTGGCATCTCCCCTTACAAGGCACCATTTTGGGACATTAATACTGAGCTGGAGCTCCAGAGCTTACATTTATTTTCCTAAAGCCCTAGAAAGAATGATTTCATATTGGGGGGGGGGGGGGGGGAAGGAGTTGGAATTACTCAGTCGTTGGGTTTAATTGTTCTGAACACTTCCAGTGCTTCATGAGCAAATGTGCTGAGGAGATGAGCAGTGCAGTGGGAAATGTGATGGAAAGGTATAATTTGACCACCTACCACCAGCAGCTGAAAAGCAGTTCCAGGGGCTGCCTGTCTGTCAGGATTAATCACCGGCTCATTACGGAGGATCCTCGGTGTTCACTCTGCAGTCCTTCGGGAGGGGCTCCAGCCATCCCCAGGGGTTTGCAGGGACAGCCCAGCTCTGGGTGCACAACAGCACCTTTGGTTTGCTGCAGTTTCGGGGCCTTCTGCTGTGGGAGCTGCCCTGGAATGGGGAGGAGGGCTGGGAGGGCTGGAGGAGCCCCCCCTGCCCAGCAGCACGTCCCCAGACAGTTTATGGCCCCCCTGTCTCGTCCTTTACCTCCAGCTGAACTCTGCCGGTGGACGTGGCCAAGTATTTCATTTGGACAAGAAAAAAAGGAGCATTATTGAAAGGGACTGACCTTTCCATCACCCTCCTCTGTCGTCATGGTGCTTTTATAGCATTTCTCTCGACCAACCCCTTCCCTTTTCTAGACCACAATAATTCCCCTCCTCCTCTCAGCCCATCCTCCCTGGGGACCTGGTGGTTTCTCTTTATTTCCACAGACACCTGCCCCGCTCTGCTCCTTCCTTAAAATCCTCTGGGCTCCTGGCAGAAGCCAAAGTGATCAGCTTTGGTCCATCAGCAGGGCTGGGTTTCACTCTGCTGGTGCTGAGCAGGCTCAGGAGAGGAGCAGGACCCGAGGAGCCTTTGCTTGGGAAGAGGATTGAGGGGATTTGTGGCACTTGTGCTCCTGGAGTGTTTCTTTTATAGGTGGAGTGGCTTTTGGTTGGTGGAGCAGGGAGTTTAGTGCCTTTCCTCTGATCTACAGTCCATTTTGGAAGTGGGAAATAATCCCTTTGAGCCTGAGAACTGACTGATAACAGCCCAGGGCTGGCACTGAGGGATAATTCAGGCAGAGCAGGTTTGTGCCGGACACGTGTCCGGAGGTGAGGGATGGAGAGGGAACGTGTGGCCACGGGAAATGTGTGTGTTGTTCTGAGAAGTGCAGCCTGAAAATGAGATTCCTGACTGACCCTGGGCACATAGGAGACACACTTGTGTCAGTGCAGTGGTGACAGTGAAAACATCAGTTTATTGTATCTCATTTTTATTTTCCATACAAAAACTCCTGGCCAGCCGAGAAGTTGAACAGCCCTCGTTTAAAATGACAGATTTACACAGTGTTTGGGAAGGTGGGGTGATTCCATGAGTTTGTGTTGATTTTCAGGGGAAAATGAGGTGCACTGGGCGTGGCACCGAAGAGTTCTGGTTGTCGCTGGGTTTCAGGGATTACAGGATATTCTGCAGGAAAGAATTTTACTTGTCCTGCTTCAGCATGTTTTGCCCAATTGGGACCTTTTGACTGTCGTAGTTTCACATGGACCCAGCAGGAATCTGTGCATGATTCCAGGTGATCCTTTGTGTTGCTGCTCTTATTATTGGACAGTCAGTGTGTCCTGAGACTATAACTCTGAGAGACCTGACTAGTCCTGTGGATACAAACCCTTTCTCCTTTGCACTGATTCTTTAGTCTCACATGATTTTAGTGTGGAATTGAAGCTTTACAGTTCCCACAAGATTCAAGCCAAGCTCAGGCTCAGAGAGGGGTGCATGTTTAAATACTGATCAAATGTTTCTGCTTAAAAAACCTGGCAGGAATCCTGTGGTAAAGTAAGAATTCAGTGAAAGCATCACACCTGTGCATTCCTTCAGCAAAGATTCGTCTCTGTGTGCTTGGAGAGGTAAAAACTAGGTTTTGCTCTGATTTCCAATGAACGTTACAATTCAGTAATACACAGCTGGCAGTGACCTAGGGCTGGAATCAACTAACAGCTCTGTCCAGGGCCTCTCTGGCCATTGGAAATGTTTTTATTGCAGATCAAATGTGCTTCTGGAATCATAAGAAGGGGTTAACATTGTTCAGTCCCTGGGGTGACACCTTGACAGGTGAGAGCCGAGTCCTCGGCCAGCCTGTGTTCCTGCTGGGTTTATTTTGCACCTCTGCAAGTTTTAATCTCTGCAGTGATCACTCTTCCTGAACATGAGGCTTGAGTAGGAGCCAGGGAGAGGCAGAAAGGAGGCAAAGTGCTGCCAGGTTACTCCACCAGCCGTGTCACTGGTTATTGATGGCCCATGGGCCGGGAGCCAGGATTCCCCGGCCTCTCCCACATCCAGGGGATGGAAAAGGGGGAGAGAGCCAGACAGGAACATTGATTGTTCCTTCAGCGTGATCTGACATCAGAGCAAGGGGGAAAACTGCAAGCTCAGCGCTCCACTGGGGGCACTGGGACTCCATGGAATGTACTGGTGGCCTCCTTCCCTCCCAGAGACGAGTCTGTGGAATCCTTTCCAGGGATGAACAAGGGAATGTGTGTGAGTGGTTCAGTTGCTCAGTGTCCCAGCAGGGCTGTGTGTGCAAAGGTGACATTAGTCAGCCTGTTGATGATTCCTGAGCATTGTAATCTCCTCTTAATAATGCTGTAAATAAACCCCTCAGAACGGGAAAATCGCAGTGAAATGATTCAGGCGTGTGGTTGGAGGGTGAAACCTTGAGGGCTGTGATAGGGGATGATGGCTCAGCCACCTGTACACAGCTTGGTTTATTTATAACCTGCATTTTGGGGGCAGTTTTGGGCATTTACAGGTAAAACACCTCTGCCCACGGGAAGGAGTTGCCTGATCCCACCCCAGGGCTTTCCATGTCCTGGGAGAAACATCCATTGGTTCCCTTGTGGTCCTGAACCAGGACACCGTTTTTGTCCAGCTGAAAAATGTAATCATTGAAAGGGAGCTGTTCATTAAAGTGATTCTTCAGCCTCATTGTTTTGTGTGGAGGAGAAAACGCCACAGAAATAAATCACTTTTATGCACGAGGCATGAAAGTGTTGTCTGAGATGTGAACAGATCTCAGTCAGCCGACGTGAGCGAGCTGGGAGGAAAGATGCTGAAACATTGTCCCTCTGAACAGGGACCAGGCTGGTGCTGGGGCTGTGAACGGGTTTCTGAGGATGTTTTTTACATCATCTACTTCAGGACGAGTTGCAGTCCAAAAGTGCCTTTCTGTCACTGCAGGGGTGTCGGGACAGGTGTCCCAAATACAGACAACTCCCTGTAAACCTCTACAGTCAGGTGATACCTGTGGGGATCCCAGCTTTAAACAGCCACATTCCACATGTGCTCGGGTTAGAGCCTGGCACATGCACTGACTCTGAGAACGTGGATGTGTGAGATGTGTCAGGGAAAGGAGCAAAGAAAGAGCAGCTCTTTTGGAATGTCCAGTTTTGGAGAAACACTGTCACAACTTCAGTCCCCTTTTTAATTGAGCTCCGTGTTGAGGAAGGTGAGCTGAGCCCTTTGGAGTTTCCACAACTGCAGCTGTTTGGAAGCTGCAGAAAAAGGTTTGGAAACTGAATGTTCAACACGTAGAAGACAAAACTCTTGAGCTCCATCTTGAATTGTTTCCCAGCTGGAATTAATAGTGTTTAACCCTATTAAAGAATTAGGAAAATTAGGTTCTTTGGGGTTTGTTTTCTATGAAAACATGAGTCTTATTTCTGTAGCACTTTCTGCTGGAAAATGCCAGAGCCCTTTAGGAATTGTGATCCTGTTTACAGGAGTGTTTACATTTGATTTACCTAAAGCCTTTCAAATAACATCACTAGCAGAGCCAGGAATAAAATACAGTAGTGCTTGACCTTCAGGCCTGTGTGTGACTGTCACTGCTGCCCTAAAGCTGAGAGACACATCAGTCTCCAAATGTCACAACAGGGGCAAGGGGAGGTGCTCTTATTTTATTTTAGTTTTTTTTCCTAGGAAAACAAGGAGTTATTGGAAATATCCACAAGAAGGGCACGTGCCCTTCACATCAGCCAGGGTGAGGTGAAAGCAGGTAGAACCAGTGGGGTTTGCACAAAACCTGGGCCTGTGACCCTGGGTTTAAAAGACCTGTGCCTGCTTTAATTCAGTAGATCCTAAAATTGGGCTGTTGGCATTTCTTTGTTCAGTGCCCTCACTCCCACCAGTGCTCGAGGGCCACGTCATCACCCCTTGTTAGGAATTCTGGGTCTAGACTGATACACAAATTAAATAAGGTGATTATAAAAGGAGCAAAGTTGAGGTTTGAGGGTTTTGGTGGATTTTTGGCCAGCTTTAAAAAGGGTGAGAGAGAGCACAGTATCGTGACTGTTTTTCCCCCATCTGAGAGCTGCCTTGGCTTTCCTTGCACACGGGTCTGGCTCTGCCAGCACATGATTTTAGTACCTAATTCTATTAGTCATGACCCAGATCAGCTTTAAAATGGTTAAAGGCATAGAAGAGGAGTAGGAGTAGAGTGTCAAGAATAGCTTGGAAGAAGATGTTATCCCACATACCAAGGAGTTGGTATCTCAAAGGTGTCACAGAGATGGAAGTGAGGAGAGGACTGAGCTGCCAAGTTGGCTTAACAAATAAATACTGACTTCCAATGGCACAGGAACTTCCAGGGATGGAAAATGCCCCTTGGTGCCCCTGGTGCAGAGCTCCATGGAGCTCAGGAGCAGCTGTTCCTGTGCTGCACCCCTGGAAACAATTCCCACCAGCAGCACCAGTGTTTGCCACGTTCAGAGAACAGGCTCTAGAGCCAGAATCCAGCATCCTCCATCCTCAGCTCCAGCACTGAGTGAGTCACTTGGCTGCTTTTGTTGTGCAGTTGGAAGATGGGAACAGGGCTCATGGATTTGATGCACAGCTCGTTGGCTCTTCATACAGGTCACGATTGAAGTCCCTGTAAAATTAGGCCTAATTTCTGAGGCTAATTGTCACTAAAAAGGCGTTTTTGGCCTTGGTGTTTGGTTCGCTCCGTGTGGAGCTGTGGAAATGCTGCTCCATTTACATTTTTTATAATCCTGTTTCTCACCACTCCAAACATGCCATCGTGCTGTCTTTGGATGGATGAGAGGAACCACAGACCTACAAAGCAGCAAGAGGAAAACTGTAGGAAAGAATGTCAGGAGCGCTGACGGGGTCTGAGGGAGCTGGAGGTGCTGGGGGTTTACAGTGGATGTGTTGGAGCGAAGTGAGTGTCAGAAAACCCACCTTGCAGGGTGGCTGGGGGGTGTTAATGCATTCACATGAAGTGCAGCCTTTAATTCATTTGCATCTCTGAGTTTCTTGGTGCTTACCGGGAGCTTCTCACCCTGTTGAGAGGAAAGGTGACCCGGGAGGAGCAGATTTTCGAGATGTTTTGAAAGCACACATTTGCCAGAGTTAGATTCTGCTCCACTTTGGGTTTTCCAGGGGGCAGAGCTCCGTGTTGGAGCTCTCCCTTTAAGGCTCGTGGTTACAGCCCCTGCTTTAATCGCCACTTGGATCTGATTAAATCCTCAGCCACAGAGAAATCAGCTTAGAGGAACATGTCTCCTGTTGAACCTGAGAGCAGCAGCAGTTCAGAGAACCAAGCCAAGCCAAATACCATTAGAAACAAATGAGAGCTTCAGCTCTGGTGACGTGGAGATCACTGAGCTCTGCTCTGCCCCGGGGCACTGCAGCCTCTGAGGGGGGGATTCCAAACTGCTGGGGGGGCACCTCTGCTGCAACCACGGGAAACCTGTCCCAGACAGGAAGGGAAACCTGCTTTGGGCTGGGATTTTCATTCTTGTGCCTGCTGCCTCTTCACAGTGTCGGGAGTCAGGTGTGTGTAGGATGGAGAACAGGGAGGAGTTATTGTGCTTTCCCTGGGAGTTGGGGATCAAATGAGTTTTAATCTTCTTTCAATCTGTCTGTCGCCTTATTACGCTCAATCTCCTTTCAAGATGTTATTCAAATCCATATGTGGGTCTCCTTACCAAGATTATAACACAAGAAGTATCCCATTAAACAATTCCAATGGCACCCTACAAAAATCCTTAATCTGTGGATCAATATTAAAGCTGTATAGAGAAAAAAAGGGAGGCAAACATCACTTAAAACAAGAAATGTGTCTCTCTGATCTTAGATGTACCCTAATATTATTCTCAGTTTAGGTTTCAGCAGGTTCTGTGTTCATCCTTACTAGTACAGGCAGGGAATGTCTATCACTGGCTGCTAATCTTAAATTAAATTTACTACATTTTTTATATTGATTCACCCAATCATTTGAGTCAGCAGGACTACAACACTTCATCCTAGAGTGAAGATTAGGACCTGTTTCTCTCCACCCTCACATGAAGTGGGAGTCAGGATCTGTGAGTCTTGGTTAGAAAAATTCTGCAAGAAAGGTCAGTCAGGGAAAGCCAGAATTCCAACAGGTTTGTCCCAGGAGAGAAATTCAACAGAGGAGAGGGATCGGAGAAAATGAATTTCACTGGGTTGCCTCAGTTTTGAGCTGAGTTTCTGCCCCTTGCTGCACCTTAAAGCCTCCAAGTGCCTCCTGGTCAGCTGGGGGCACTGGCAGAGGTGCAGGGGGGTCAGACCCAGGAATGTGGAGGAGCTGGAGGTGTCGCTTTGCCTGTGAAGTTCTGGAGCTGCAGGGGAGGAAAGGCCTGTCCAGGCCCAGCCCCGGAGCTGCCCCAGCCCGGGCGCCTGTTCTGGGCAGGCAGCAGCTCCCAGAGCCACGAGAGAGGCAAGGAGACAGAGGGCCCCAACCTATTGTTCCCCCTCTTCATTCCAAATAATCGTGACTTCCATGACCTCCTGGCTCCTTCCCTCCGAGGAGGATTTGGGCACAGCTGCTGCCCTGGACAGCTGAGCCAGGCGTTAGTTATTCCCCAGCTCCCTCCTCCTGCTCCCACAGCAGCAGTGGCAACGACAAACTCCCTCACAGAATTAATCTGTATTGATTAATAAAGGTTTGGGATGCTGTTCAGTGTTTCAAACACTTGCTGCTTCCCTCCTCCTGCCGTTTGCTGCTGCACCATTCCCTGTTCCATGTGCAGCTGCTCCTGTTTCTGAGGAAAGCTGGCTAAGCCTGGCCTTGCTGAGCACAGGTTTGCCAGAGGGGCTGGATTTGCAGTCTGGTTCAGTTCTTCTCCCTCCTCACGAGTCTTGCTGTCACGGTTGGAGGAACCTGCACGAATTTCTTGGACAATAATCCCCCAGCTGCACGTGTGGAGCAGCTTTGATGGCTGCAAAGGATTTTTGCCTTAACGTGTTTGAGGCCTTTGAAGCTTTTGGCTGTTCCACCACATAAGTTTAGTTTATGTCTCCCTAAAGGTGATAGTTTTTGTTTCCATTGCTGGCTGGCAAGACTCTCCTTGAGGTGAACTTTGATTTTCTCAGCCTCAGTAGTGTTCAGGTGAAATGTCAGCTTCCCTCTGCTTCACACTTTCAACGCTGAATTTACACCACAGACTGTATTTATACCTGCAGGCTGTGTGGTTTTTCCTTGGGAAGACAAAAATCTACCCTGTCTGGGGTCATCCCTCCACCAAACCCATCTCATCCCCTTCTGCTGATGGACATGTGTACCTTGCATGAGGAGATGAGGGATTTTTAGCCAGCCAGTGACCCCTTGTCCCGCTGGGACAGTGACCAGTGTGACACTTCACTGCTTTTCCACTGCAGGGCTTGGGCTTCACTTGACATGGATGTGTCCCATTCCCCCTCTAGGTTAAGCTGTTTGGGGTATTTTTATGTTCTGTCTCAGAAAAAAACAGAACAGAGAGATCCTTAATATGAGCTAGGTAAGGGTTCAGGGATTGGAACTGGTGATGTACAGTCTCAAGGTAAAGCAGGCAATAAATGAAATTAAATTCAATGCCACCTTCTAACAGTAATGTCTGACCCATGACTTTGGCTGTCCAGGCTCTCCTTTTTCTGTTGGGTTGCACAGGTGTGGGGGGTCAGTCTGATCTCAGATTGTTCTTTGCTGTTTGGTTTGTGCCCTCTTTTGGTGTTCCAGTCCAACAGGACACAGCAGTATAGTCTGTAAATACGTGAAGTCCTTACACCAGTTTGTTCTCAGAGCTCTGTGTTTCTTTAGATGTCCTTTAAGGCAAGTGAAGCTCTGGCAGTGTAAGAATGGTTAAATTATCCTTATGGGGATCTTCAGAGATCAAAGCAGACCCCGGGATTACCCAGCCCCCAGCACTGCATTGTAGTTTGGTCCTTCCCGAGGATGTGACGGATCGCGCTGGCACCGGCAGTGACACCGCCGTGGATGCTGTGCTTGGATTTTCCCTCAGCCTTCCTGGGACATGTCAGGCCATTTTTCCACGCAGTCATCTTCCTGCTCTTCGTCCTTGTCCCTGCCCAAGTGCAGGCACTGCCAGAGCCCAGCTCTGCTCCCTGTGGTGCCCACACGGACGGAACGGCCCAGGAACACACACTGTCCTGCCCAGCCCCCTGTGCCCAAACCTGTCCTCTTGGGAGTGGCTGGTTTGCCCTTCCTTCCTTCCTTCCTCCCTTCCAGGGGCAGAGAAGCGTGTGTCTGTGTGCAGGTATTTGGCAGTTCTCATGCCAACCCCTTCATCCCCGTGATCCCCGTTTCCCACGGACCCAGCCTGGGGTTACTGAGTCCCTGCTGTGCATGATCCACCCTCACTTCAGCTGCTGCCATCAGAGATCTCCTGTCCCTGCTCTGGAGGTGGTGTGAGCTCTGTAGAACCTGTTGCATGCTGGATGTTTGAAGAGGGCACTGAAATGCAGGGCCTGGACCCGTGTGTGTCCCTGAGCAGTGACATTCTCTTCCCACACACCTCATCTTCCTCCTTCAGCTCACACCGACCTTACACCGTTTTTTTTCATGGATCAGGGCCTGATTCAGGCTTTTCCTTGACCCAAGGCTTTTAGCTCAGGCATCTATTGCCAGTTTATACTACAGGTTCTACTCTGCCCAGGACATGGAAGGCCACAAAGCTCTACTTCTGTAAAGTCTTGCTTTGTTTTGGGGTGGCTTTAACCCCACAGCACTTCTCAAAGCCCTGTGTGAGTCAGGCACTCACTGCATTGAAGGCTGCTTTAGAAAAGTTCAGCCCAAGTGCTCTTGAAGTACCAGACAAAACAAGAAAATAAAACACGAGACCTTGAGGCCTTTGTGGTGCCAGGGCTGAGCTCAGCCCCGTGCTGGTCCCCGTGGTGGGTTTGGTGCAGTGTCGGTGTTGTGACAGCAGAACTCAGGAGCAGAAGGATAGAAAGGCAGATCAGACTGACCCCTTGGACATCTTGCTCACTTTGCAGTCTATGAGTCGCTCGTGTTGACAATAAGGAATAAAAGATCCATCCCGTGGTGTGGGGGAAGGGACCTTGGGGTTTGGAACTCCAAACTTTCTCTCAGCTCCTTTCTTTGTGTGTCTGATCCCAGGCTGCAGTCCAGATTCCATGGTGGTTTGTAATTAAACCCAAATTTCGAAGGTTCTGTGGAGTTCTCGTTGCCTACCAGGTCAAACCAAGTCTGGTTTCTATCACGGAATATTTCAGTTCACTTACCCCTTGAGGAAGTCTGGGAACAGACAGGCCATTCATGTTGAACAGATGACCCAGGCCTAAAAAAAACCCCTTTTTGTCTGTTAAGCTTATGGCTGAGATATTATGAAAACGGCTTAATAATGTGCCCTAACATTTATACCACACTATTTTCTTACTTTAATTTTCCAGGCAATTAAAAATAATTGAAAGTTACTGCCAAACCCCCTGAAGATATACTTTTTCTTTCAAATAAGCTTATTTTCATACTTGTGAGGTCACCAGATATTTATTTGACCATCTTTATAGGGGTCAGGCACGTTACACACACAGAATGGGGACGTGGAATAGAACTTGCATTGTAACAAGAAAATGAGAGGTGGGAGCCAAAACCAGCACAGGCCGTGCCCGGGGAGGGTCGTGTTTATTGCTGGGGCACCACAAACACACCGGCCCTGGGCCTGCATTGTGCAGGTCAGGACTAAAAGCTGGGTCTGTGTTTGAAGCCTGTTAATGCTGGAGAGGTGCAGCAGAGGATTGAGGGCTCTGTCAGACACCAGGGATGAACTGGGGCCAGGGAGGGCTCAGCCGAGCAAGGGCTGGCCTCTAATGGCTCCTTCTGGGGGCTCTGGGCATCCTGACAGCCCACATGGGGTGTGTGGGGGCAGAAGGCAGGATGGTGTTGGTGGATTTGGTGTGTGCAGCCAACCCTCCCTGGTGTCTCCTGCTAACAGAGCTGTGGCAGACACGGCCCTGTGGCTGCACGGTCACTGCTCTCACTCACTGCTGCTCAGCCACTTCTCCCCCTAAAGGCTTAAAATCTGTCACTGCTACGAGAACTGAAAGCCTTCTTGTAGTGTCCCAGATTTCCTCCTCCTGTCTGTCCTGTTCCCCTTCCCCTTTTCCCTTCACATTATCTTTTGCTGCCTCGTTGGATGTTACACAGAGCGGGTTTTTGGAACGTTGTGTCTCTCTCTCCCCCCGTATTCCCATACACTCCGTGGGCATTTCCTCTGAGATCCCTCACCTGGCGTGCAAAGGGGAGTTTGTGCTGTGAAAAGGGAAGGAAATGGGTGGGCTTTGTGTCCAAACTGTGTCTGTTGGGTGAGACAGTTTGCCAAAGGCTTCTTCAGTGTTGATGTTCACGTCGATCTTCCCCGTGTAGAGAACAACATTTCCACAGAACCACAGAATGCCCTGGGCTGGAAGGGACCCACAAGGGTCACCAAATCCAACCCCCGGCCATGCACAGGACACCCCCAAGAATCCCACCGTGGGATTTTGCTCAGTTATTTCAATTTTTTTGGTAACCCTTGGAATGGTTTCTCTTCTCTCACCGTTACCAGCCCTTTCAAAGGACAAAAGTCCTTTTCTGAACGTGTCACTCCTGCACTGGTGGATGGCGCGGCTAAAATTAGTTCTGTTTAGACAAGTCACTCGCTGGAACATAAAAGGTTCTTCCAAAGCAAACCCTTTCTGACAGAGCAGAGCTGCTCTGCTGCTCGGGTGTGCCAGAAAGGCTGAACTCAAGGGCCCTCTCCTCTGCTTCCTCCCTCCTCCTCCTCCTCCTCCTCCTCCTCCTCCCTCCCCTCTTAAACCACCCCTAACCCCCCCCTTAACTCAGTGTCTGGTGGAAAGAGCATGTGATGCTTATTTCTAAAGGCAGCAAAATAAGCTTTGGAAGTCTAAGACTGTAATTGGTTGTCTGCCTTTATCCCGGGAGCTCTGGGGACAGTTCACAAGTAATAACTGTTACTTAAAGTAGATGAGCTTCTTGTGGCTTTCTTGGAACTGGAGAGCGCGTTAGTTCTCGGGTGCTTAGGGAAGCATCTGCCTGTCTGGAGCTTTCAAAACATTTTGTAAGCAAGGAATTTGGGTTTTTCCTCTCTTCTGTGTCCGGATGGTGAGAAGTTACTCCCCAGAAAGTGGGTTTTTACAGCAGTGGCCTCGACTGAAAACCGAGTTTTTCAGATACTAAATTGGCTCAGTAACTTAAAGCCACTGGCACCTAAAATATCCATAAGTATGTGGTTACTGCTCTTCTCCTTCAATCATCCTCTGGTAAAAGGGCTCCAGGTGGTGATTCCCCTGAGGCCTGGCTGCATTTTGCTTCCTTGGGTGGGGGTTTTCCGTGGCAGTGTTGTAACCTTAATAGGATTTGTAACTATTAATCCATGATCAATGTATCGACTTTCACTGATACATATGTGAAGCAGTCTTGGGTTTAAAAACTGCGTTGTCTGTTGGTTAGAGCAGAAGATTCAGACTCTGGTGATGTGTTATGGTGACTGTGAATATATTTGAGCTCATGGCAGTTGTTTCTCTGCACCTCATTGTAGCTGGGCTTCAAGGCAGAGAGCCTGGCTCCTGGTCCTCTCCTTGGACACAGAAACTGCACCTTCCAGAATGCTCTCAGGCTTCCCTGTGGTCACCTCAAGTACATTAAATGCCAGTGAAAAACAAGTGTGGGGCAGCCCCAGGGCAGCGCTGCCTTTCTGCAGCCCCAGGATCTCGGTTGTTCTGGGGTGTTGTTGGTGCCCAGGATGGCACCACAGCCCAGCCAGATGTGCTGACAGACTGTCTGTGCAGGGAGGGGAGATGGGGCTGCAGGGCAGGCTGGCAGGGACAGCCCTGGCAGCAGTGCAGGTGATTTTGGGTCACGGTGGGGTTTGCTGAGCTCACTGGCTCTCCAGCTTTGGAGTAATTCCTGGGGATGTCCTGAGGCTCTTGTCCCAGGCTTAGGCTGACCAAAGGCTCTGTCCCTTGCCCTCACCCTCGGTGTCACACGCTCACACACATGTGCCAGCCCGGGAGAACCAGCCTGGCACAAACAGGGGATTAGGGGATGAGGGAAGAGGGGGGTGAGGGGCTGTGGCCTCATTTTGCAGCCAAATTGGGAGAGGTTGTTAAAGCAGGGCTGCTCACTGACTGGGCTGTTTTCTGTGCTGCTGTCCTTTCCTCCCATAACTAACAGAGCTGGGTAGTGGTGGCTCTGCAGCTGAATCAGGAGCAGGCTCTGTGCCCCAGGCAGCAGAGACCCCAAATCAGGGCAGGCTGGAGCTTGGCAGCTCCATGCCCAGGTACTGCAGGAGGGATGGACAGAAGAACACCAAAGGCCCATCAGTTTGGTCAATTTTAGAGCCCCCTGTCCCCTTTCTTGGCTTCATGAACTGGCTGGTTGCTGAGTTGGTGCTCAGAGAAGAACACTGGGTGGAAATCACAGAGGGAATACTTGTCCTTTTATGTAGCATTTGAGACTAAACTGAGATTCTTGGCTGGCAGAGTGGACGTGTCCCCACAGCACAGGAGGAGATGCCTCAGAGAGAGTTTGGAGCTGGAACTTCAGTGCAGTTACAGCAGGAGGGCCTTGGTTGCCCTGCACAGAAAATGTGAGGAGAAAACTGTGTCCACAAATGGCTTTTTAATGCCCAGAACTGTGACCCCACAAACAATTCAGCGGCAACTGGGCAAAGCAGATCTGGTCACAGAGGAAATTTTGGTTCTTCTTGATGAATCTGGTGGCATCACTGCCCCCCCCTTGGTTCCTCCCCACTGCCAAACACGCTCCCTCTTTCCCTGGAACACCCATCCCCGTGTGTGCAGTGCAGATCCCAGTTGTTTTCCTCGGTCCCTCTCCTTCCCCTGGTACTGACAGGGCATCCCAGAGTTCCCAGGCAGCTGCTGCCAAGAAAAACGACCCGAGGAAAAGGGACCATTCTTTCTGCTCAGCCCCTCTGACCTGGTTTGTGCTGCTCTCCAGCCCTGGCTCTGCTCAGACGCTGGGAAGTGTGAGTTGAACTGTTTTGTTTTGTTTCAAACCACAGGGCAGGGAATTCTTTTCAAGCTGCAACTTTTAGTTTCCACTGGAAGGGCAAAACAGCCTCTTAGCCAGTGGAAAAGAGACTTCCAGTGGCATCAGCCAAGAGCCAAAAGGCAAGTACATGGTGTAACAAATGATCAGCTCCTTTCAGATGCTGCTTTAAAAGAAGAAGGCAAAGGATCAGGGGGTGCTTTATTTGAGGGGTGTCACTCTGGCACTGGGGGAGCTCTGACAGCCACGTTCACACGTGGCTTTCACTTTATTTCTGGCTTATCCCAGTGTTCCCATCCGTGCAGGGGCTTCTCCCCACGGTGGGTTTGTGCTTGTGCTGCTCCCTGGCACAGGGAAGAATCACTTTACACAGGAAAAACTGGTTGTGTTGAGCCACCACTGAAGATTCATAGACTTTTGAGACCCAGAGAATGGCTGTTAAAAAGTCACTGTAGGAGATGTGGAGAGTTTTACGGGTTTATAGGATGAGATCTGTATCAGAGAAGGATTTTGCATGATAGATGTACAAGGAGGACAGCAAATTAAAAGAATTGTTGTTGAGATCAGGGATTGAACAGCCAGGTGGGTGTTTTTTGTCAGTGCAAGTTTCCAGCACGAGCTGCATCCTCGTGATGTCCCAACTTCACTGAGACTGGACTTGGGAAAAAGGTCACAAGTTGCAGTGAAGTCCCAGAGGATCCCAGAAGCTTCACCAGTCTGTGAGAAATAGAAAAGGGGTGAGGTTTGCCTTTCTTCCCTCCATTTCCAAATGCAGTTTGTGGATCTGGGGTCTGCCTGGGAGGTGGTTGCTGGCTTTGCTCTTGCAGAGCTCACTAGAACTGTGTCAGTGTTTGCTCCCAAGGATAAGTGCAGTCATCAGATGTCATCTGGCCTAATTTTTGTACTAAAAGAATAAAAGGAAAGAAATACTGAGACAGGAGAGAAAAGGTTTTTTTCTCTCTTTTATGCTAGCCAAGGAGCTTTGCAAGTGGATGATGACTTATGCCAGGGGCTGTGCAGAGTGTTATAGAAAATAATTCCAATTTGCCTGTGCAAGATGAATTCATCAAAGAGGACTTGTAGGACTTTGCTTTAAGCTGAGATGGTGTCTGAAATAAAACAGTCCAGTCTCTTTTCACTTCTTCTGTTGCAAATTTTGGATGTGTTTCCATAGAAATTAAAAGATTTTCACACAGGTGTGAGAAAAACTCGGCTCCCGGTTTTTTAGCTGGACTGACAGAGCCATTACCCCTTTCCCTGGAGTTCTTCTGGAGCAACTGGGAAGATGTGTTTACTCTGCAGCAGGGAGGGGACATCAGACCCTTGCACAGGCAGGAGATCCCTCAGGAGGAGGCAAAGGGAGCCCTCGAGGCTCTTCCACAGGCAGGGGCAGCTCCAGGAGGGATTTTTTTCCCCAGCTCTGCTCTCCAGTGTGGTTTGTGAAGATTCCCCACGGGTCAGACTGGGGGGACACACTGGCAGCCAACATGTGCTGTGAAGGCAGGAATAGAAAGCAAATACTTCCCGTAATCACACGTCCCAAAATGACAGGGTAAAACGAGTGCTTTGTGCTTCCACCAGAGCAGCGAAAAATGGGAAGATGGAAAGCCTGGATTCCTGCCCAATGGAACCAAAATTGTAAGGAAAAGAAAAATAAAACAAATGCTCCATACGCTCCCTGGCAGTGACACTGCAGTGTGGTGGGTTTTCTCTCTTTTGAATGCCTGCAGGAGACAAGCAGTAAATCTTCTTACAGCACAGCTTTATTTTTAGCTCTTTTTTTATTATCGGGACAACCCTCCCCAGCTTTCAATCTGTACCTGAATATATTTATTCCTTTAATCCACGTGAAAGTGCAGTCCTTACAGAGACCTCTAATACCTTATTAATCACTTCTGGACCGCGTCACAAAGAGGCTTTGGGAAGCAAGTGCTCTGGCCACCCGTCGACGTGCTCCTGGAGGCTTAAAGGATGGGCATGAAGGGCCCCTTTCCCACATGGAAGATGCCTCCTTTGTGCATTTTTAAATTTGATTTGAACTGGAGATCTGAAAGAAACCTCAAGGCAGCCAGAACACCCTCCCCTCCTCAGCCTGTTCTTAGAGAGACTCAGGCCCACGAGTTGTGAAGGCACCACATGGAGAATTCCAAGGTCAGTTCCCAAGTTCTGGAATTTTGTGGTCTTGGAAGCCTCCTGAAGTAGCTTTTGAATCCTTGGCACTTCTGAAACACCATTTACAGAGCTGTGTAACATAAAGATCCTTGTGGAGCAGGAGCCTGGAAAGCCTGACCTGGGTGCTGCTGAAGGAAGAGCTGGGACTGACCTGGGCTTAAAATGAGTCTTTGCATCCTTTCACTGCCAGTAAGAGCAGGAGGTGAATGTCCCAGCACCCTTTAAACATGGGCACGGGGTGTTTCCCATCTTACATCAGCTGCTCAGCAGTGTCAGACACCGCTCTGTGTCACCAGCAAACCGGGAAAAGCCCCTGGAACAGACCCTGGAAGTTTCTAAGGATGCCACACAGGATGCCGTGATTCCTGCTGGTCTGGTGTCCGTGTTTCCCGTCCCTCCTCAAAAGGACTGGACAGGGCCAAGGGATGGATTCCCAGCCCTCATCCAAGCACTGCAGAGCAGCTCTGTCCCTTTAGCTGAGGGTCCCTGCACCTGCTCCCAAGGCTCTTGGATGCTCTTGGAGCTGCAGGAAGAGCTGCTGCATCTCCAGGGCCGGGCAGCAGAGCCAGCAGTTCCCATTCCTGCACTCACCCCATGGAAGAGCATCACAGCTGGCCTGGGAACGGGGACCAGCACAGAGACACGGGCCACTCACCAGCTCTGTGTTTGCAGTGAGGTCTTGGAATTCAGTGCCAGACTCAGAGCCAGTTACAGGGAGGTTTTGCTGACAGGGGGGAGATCAGGATTTGGAGATGGGCTGATTTCTGGAAGTATATTCCTAAGCTGAAAGTTCCACAGGCTTGCAGGCCTCCTAAACATTTTCAACTCGTTTCATGTAATGTTTTCACTCTCAACAAGGCCAAAGGAGCCCTGTTTTCACTGCCATGTGCAGCCCCACACGTGACACAGCCCCGTTTTTGGGCACGGCAGGGCCAAGGATGAGGAGGGAACAGAAGCCTTTGCTCAACCCAGTAGAGAAAAGAAAGTGAATTCCCTCAGGAGATGTATTTGGGTAGATGTTCAGGCACCAGGAATCATATCTGTGAGCACTCCCACACCTTAAAACGTCAGAATTTCTTCTGGGCCCATTTTCTGTCGTGGTTGCAGGAAGAGTTGCACGTTCGGGTGCCCGACCTGGACCTGCTGGTTCTGCAGAGCACCGGGCACGGTTTGTCTTTCTGAGAGGGGGAGAGGGTCAGAAATTCTTTCCACTGGTCTCATGGTCTGTTACTGTAATACTTAATTGAAGTAGAAAATTTGATCTGACATGTCAAATGTGGCCCTGGTTGGCTGGAGGCCAAACTGAGCCGCCTAATTTGGGTTTGCCTTAAAATGGCTGACATTATTCATGGGCCCCAATCTCCCACTGCAGTGGACTCCTGACATCTTTTTTTAGCAGCTTTGTAAATCCCTCTGTATCTCTTTTTCCTTGAAACTTGTTTGCTTCAGAAAGCAGCAGTCCCAAAGCTTAAGAAAACGTTTCCTGCAGCGTTTCTGGGCCCATTTGTGTCCTGAAGTTTCTCGTGGCTGTGGAGTGGAGAAAATGTACATTCACAAGTGGGTGTGCCCAGCACGGGGCCCATTTGAGAGCAGATTGTTAAGTTGCCTCCAATGGAAGAAAAAAAATGAACAGGAAATCAGGAAATACTTATTTCAGTCTCCCAGAGTTTGTGTTCAAGGGTTTCATAAATCATATGTGAAGATGGCAAAAAAGTTACATCAGATTTTCAGTATTTCTTTTGCAACTCTGTGCATTTCGTTATTTGGCAAAGAGAAGAAATGGAATCAAATCATGCCCATTTGAGCCAGTACCAAGGTTTGCTGGCTGCTGGGGCCAGAGGAGTGTTGGAGTGGGGTATCTTGGTGCCTGGAATCTGTCCTGGAGTGGGATGTAATGGCTGAGTCACCTGGAGAGGAGATTTTGTGTTCAGTGACTCGTCTTGTTCCACATCCGAGTATCTTCCTGTAGTTGAGAGCAAATTCCCTCCCGCCTCCTCCAGAGTCAGAGCCTGCAAAATTGGAATCCAATGGCTCCAGGCTGTGGCCAGAAGGGTGGTTCTGGGTCCGGAGTTTCAGGGGGAACCTCCATTTCTTGACTAAAATCAACATGCAGTGACTCGGTATTTCACAGACCAGGGGGAAGCTGCTGGAATTATTACATTTGTACACTGCTAAGGTGGGGTTTTTGAAGCAGCTCCCAAGAGGCAGCTCCTGTCTCAGCCAGCAGCTGATCCTTGTGAGCACAACGGGACAGTGGGTGGAGAGACACCGGTGGAGGTGTCACAGCAGCTCCAAACCCACATTGGCAGCAGCCCTTTTTTGGGCTGCACCACATCAGGCAGCCCTGGTTTGGCAGGATACAGGAGTCCCGTGGTGGGAGATGACTTAAGTTAGAAAACCCTGCAGGCCCTGCTTAGCACCTCCTTTCCTCTCCCATTTCCATGTCTCTGGGGGAGGTAGACCTGTTTCCCCCCGTGCACACACCTCCTTCACTGCTTTCTCCCGAGCTGCAGCTCCTGTTTTCAGATCAATACGGGCTCCTGGCAACGAGGTTAAGGATCATTTCCCAGGTCTGCTGACAGGTTTTGTGCTCAGAGCCCTCCTGGCCCTTGGTGTCAGCCTGGATTTAGAGGGGAAGGAAGGGGGGGAGTGGAGAAAGCTGGAGATGAGCAAAGGAGATCGTTCTGTTGGAACATCTCCCCTGCAGCCTTTAGGGAATGGACTCTTGCTCCTGGAGATGGGTGTCCCGTGTGCCGTGGTGTCCAGAGCGGGGATGGCCCCAGTGTGTGGAGCAGGGATGGCCCCAGTGTCCGGGTGGGAATGGTCCCCTGTCTGTCCCCCCCGGCCGGCACAGAATGTCCTGCGGGCGGATGGCCGGGGGAGGGACGGGCTCCGTGCTGAGTCCTGCCACCTGTTGCCTTTTCCATTCCAAGCCCCCCTTCCTCCCCACCCTCCACCCCGACTCCCCTCCCCACACAGCTCAGCATCCCCAGTGGATAGGGCTGGGATCAGTGGGCACTTGCCAAATACCTTTCTCGTGCTGTCACTGATTCTGCACAGGCAGCATCTCCGAGAGCAGGAACAAACCTCCTCCAGTGCATTGTCCTGCTCTGCAGAAAGTGTTCCAGAGTGGGAATGCCTCTTCCTAGCTGGGTCTGAGCAGCCCTGGGGAAGCCTGAGGCCGTGCCCAAAGAATCCACTGCAAATCCCTTGGAGTTGGCATCTGGCTCTGGCACGGGCTGGTTGTAACTGGGGGTCACACCCCCCCTCCCCGTGGGATCCTTGCTCATCTGCTGTGCCCTCAGTGCCAGGGAATGTTGTGCTGAGCCCTCTGGGCACGGTGTGATGACGTTCCTGGGCACGCTGGGCAGGGTGGGTGTGTGCCAGAGGGACTGGCAGGAGCTGGGCAGCCACGGGCTGCAGCCACAGCTCAGGCTCCTGCCCTGCTCCTGTGGGAGCTGCAGGCTGGGCACGGGCTTGGGGCTGTGATTTCCTCCTGATCAAGGTGTGCAAAGGGGTGGGATGGCTGGAGTTACAGAGCTGCTGGGTTGGGACTCTGTAGAAGGGCACTTGGACAGTTCCTCAGGTACAAGGTTCAGTAATCCCCTGGAGAAGCAGCCCCTGAGTTCCCAGCTGAAGGTGCCTGGAGGGGACTGATTTTCAGAACACAGGACGTTGGCAAATGAGACCCTTTCCATCACTGGCCAGGAGACCTGAATTTGGAGCACTTCAGGCTCCCAGGATGTTGCCATCTCTGTGTTTTACACTCACCTGTATCAATGCTTGTTTGCCCACAGAAACCACAGAGGGGTGTAAGGAAGAAAAAAATTAATGCAAAATTGAGGCTTTAGCAGTTCCTGCAGCGTGGTTCTGCCACCTCACTGGGAGCCAGGGCAGGGGAACATGGAAAGGTGGAGAGTTTGGAGCTGCAAAAAGACAGAAGGAGGGACAGAAATGGAGGTGGAACGTTTCTTTTATTATATCTGGTCATGATGCAGCACAGGGTCCAGAACCTTCTCCCTCCCTGCCCGTGGAGGTGTTTGTGCTGGCAGGGCTTCCAGCTGGGATCCCCAGAGCACCAGTTAAACCAGTAGTTACCAATTTTTTTGCAAGCCACGCTGGGACTATAGGAATTTTATTCCTTCACGGTGTTGAAGGAAAGGGGGTTTGCTTGCCAAAGGGCTTTCTTGTGCTTGAGGATGATTTATGGGCCAAGCTGAGCCACTTGTGGAAAAGGCAAAGCAGCTCTTGGCAGCACCCCCAGAATCCACTGCAGCTGTGGGGTAGTGAAGTCATCGGCATAACAACCACTGCAAACAGAATAACAAAGTCTGGTCTGTTCTCGTTTAAAATAATCTTTCCAGTTCAGCAACCACATTAAACTTACCTTTCTGCACACAAAAATCATAAAGGGCCGACAGTTGTGTGCAGTGTCTCCCTCAGGTCACTGCCCCTGTCTCCTGCACCCTCCACACTGCCCTGGAGGATCTCGAGGGAAGAGATGAGCTCTGTTATGTCACAGCTGGTGTCTGCCCCTTGTTTTCACTCCTTTGTTTGGCCTTACAGGACAACACCCAAGGTTTCTTCCTTTTAAATACAAATTTGGCTTTTGCCTTATAACCTGTTTCTAAGCTGATTGCAAAGTGAGGAATTCTGACTTTGGTTTTTCCTGCCTGTCTTTGTTTCAGGTCTCTTCAGATCCTCCTGCTTCCAAAAAGCCCAAAACAGATGACTCTGCTTCCCAATCTCCAGCTTCTTCTGAGAAGGAAAAACAGTCCAGTTGGTTACGGTCCTTATCCAGTTCATCCAACAAGGTGATTGTTGAATATTTTGTAATTGAAAGATCAAATTAGCACATGGCATCACTTCATGGAGTGGGGAAATGAGGAGAAAACGAGAGAACCAACCTGCCCAGGTTTTCTACATTAGCACCATTTCCATCCTTCTCCTGGTCAGCATTGAGCTGCACAGTCCCCCCGTGTCCCTGCCACCCTCCTGTGCCCACTGACCCGGACTGGGACAGGGAAGTGAGGAATTCCCTCCTGCATTTGAGGTGCAGGAATCCTGCAGGACTCAGGAGCTGTTTGTGGTCCCTGTGACCTGCACAGAACTCGTTGGCCCAGAGCACACACGAGGTTTTCCTGGCGGGAGCAGGGCCTGGCCGTGGGGGTGGTTGTGGGGACGGTGGGGTGACCCTGGGGACCCAGGTGTGACCCTGGGGACTTGGGTGTGGCCCTGGGGACCGGGGTGTCCCCGTGCTGTGACATGAAGGACTGTGTGTGTCACTCCTGTCCCCAGAGCATCGGGTGTGTGCACCCCCGGCAGCGGCTCTCGGCGTTCCGGCCCTGGTCCCCCGCGGTGTCGGCCGGCGAGAAGGAGCTCTCGGGCCACCTCCCCGCCCTCATCCGGGACAGGTAAGGACACATCGAGGGGCAGCTTCCTTCTGGGTGGATGGCTTTGTCCCTCCCTCACTGCACCACCATCAGTGGTGGGATTGGTGGAAGGGAAACCAGGAGAAGTGTTGGTGGTCTCTGTGTTCATTAAATGAATTTTCTGGGGTGAGACCTGCTGTGAAAATGTGAAAATGCTGTGTGTCCCCTCTGGGGACAGTCACTGAAGTTCTTGGGCTTTCATCTAAAGGCAGTGGAGTCACTGTGTCAGGCAGGTGGTCAGGGAGCATCCATCCATTCCCATCCATTCCCATCCATTCCCATCCATTCCATGGGCGCTGCAGCAGCTCCCTGACACAGGCTGTGTTCCCAGCACAGCTCCATTCTTAGCAGGTTCAGGAGGAATTTTAACACATAACTGAAGGCACATGGTGTAGGAGATGCTGGATCAAAGATACAAAGTCTTGGCTGTTCTTTTTGCAAAATCCTACGAATTTGATGTTGCAGTATCACTGCTCTTTACCACAGGTGTGCTGGTTGTTCCACCTCTGGTTTTACACAGGGGCACTTGGGTGCTGTGTCCAAATCACAGACACACCAAAGGCTCTCTGGCACTCCATGGCTTTCCTTTGGGAAGTGCTGGTTTGAGCTCTCAGAATGTTTGTGGATGGACACAAGTGCAGGGTGCAGCTGGGCAAAACAACAGTGCAGGAGGAGCAGGAGGGGACAGTTGTGACTTGCGGGCTCTGGGAGGTCCCATCCCTTTCGTGCCCTTGGGATACATGGCACTGGGAATGTGATCCCTTCCCAGCTGGGTGCTCGGGGTGTCCCTCATCTCCAGGTTTAATGAGAGCAAACACTGGCAAGTGCAGGTTCTCAGCTGGTGTGAATCAGGGCTGGAGATACAGCAGGTTCTCAGCTGATGTGAATCAGTGAACTCACCATCATTCCAGTGCCACACACGGCCTGGGAATCATTCTAAAGCCTAGAACCTGACCCTTTTCTCCTTCCTTTTGCCTCCTGCTCTGAACCAGCTTCTACTCCTACAAGAGCTTCGAGAGCGCCGTGGCCCCCAACGTGGCCCTGGCCCCCCCAGCCCAGCAGAAGATCGTGAGCAACCCCCCCTGTGCCACCGTGGTGTCCCGGGGCAGCGACTCCCTGAGCTCTGCCCAGCCCAGGAAAAGGAAACACGTGGAACACGTGGCTGCTCCCGAGGCCACGGCCCCGGCCCCCGAGGAGGACAAGGAGTCAGAAGCAGAAATTGAAGTAGAAACCAGGGAAGAATGTGAGTGGTGGTCGTACCTGCCTTTGTTTTAGTGTCTTTGGGCTGGATCTTTCACTGTGCAGCTTTTTGGGTGTTCAAATGGAATTCTGGAAGCCTGAAGCCTCAACGGTGACGTGACTTGCACGGTCACAATTCAGACAAATTGCGAGTTGGTCCCTTGAGTCAGGGCTGCTTTTGTGTCATATTTCAAGTATCACAGTATAAAACAAGCCAGGTTTTATTGTCTTTCTTTTTTTTTTTTAATTGAATATTGATAGTGTCTGTATAAAAGGGCCTCAGCATCTTTTGAGCTATACAATATATATATATATATATATAAAATATATATCTCAGAATATGCTGAGTGGGAAGGGACCCACAAGGATCATTGAGTCCAGCTCTTAAATATGAGTAATATATGAGCTGTATGTAATACATGTATTGATTTTAGACATTTTTAAATTAATGTTTCCATGTTTCTTTTTTCCAGTCACCTCCTCCTTATCCTCGCTCTCCTCCCCATCCTTCACTTCATCCAGCTCTGCCAAGGACATGAGCTCCCCTGGGATGCAGCCCCCGGTGCCCGTCAACAGCTCCTACGAGGTGGCAGCACACCCTGACTCCCACAGCAGCGGCTTGGAAGCTGAGCTGGAGCACCTCAGGCAGGCCCTGGACAGTGGCCTGGACACAAAAGAAGCCAAAGAGAAATTCCTGCACGAGGTGGTGAAGATGAGGGTGAAGCAGGAGGAGAAGCTGAACGCGGCCCTGCAGGCCAAGCGCAGCCTGCACCAGGTACTGCCACCCCTCCTACCCTGCCCTGCTCAGGGGCTCCTCAGGGGCACTGGGGACCCTCCTGGGAAAAGGGAATTGCCTCACTTATCCCAAATAGCAACAGCCTTTGCCAGGGCTCTGTTTGTAAATCCAGCCGGGAAACCAAAGCACAGGGACCATTCCTCCACCTTTAAGCTTTCCACCTGTTTTTCCTTGGGTTATAAATCCATGGTTACCAAAATCAACATCTTTTCATTACTTGAAAAAGTCTCCTAGTCCAGCAGTTTATTTTGTTTTCATCTCACTGAACAGGAAACATTTCTGGAGGCTTTAGCTGGAGTTTTAAAAGCTTTGTGAAAACCCTGCCATGTCCCAGCTGAGGGAGGGTGTTCCTGGGGCTTGGCCACAGCTGAACTGAGGTCTTTGTCAGGCATCCCACTGGCTTCAGTCAGGGAAGCAGCTCCTTATTTCTGGAAATCCTGGACACAGGGGTTGTATGAGTGATCAGACAGAGCTGCAGGTCAGTGCTGGCCATGAGCTGAGCTCAGTGGTGGCTGAACTGGTTTTTGTTTGGGCTGGGACAGAAGTAGTGCAGAGAAACAGAAGATACAGCCAAGGCAGGAGATTTGTGTGTCCTCTCTGAGTATTCTGTGGAGCTGTTCCCAAGCTGGGACAAATCCATGGGATGGTGCAGATAGAGCATGGGAGACACATAACCAGCACTGGGGCTCTTTGGCTTGTTCTTAGTTACCCTGAGCAAATCACTTCATTCCCTTGTGTTTCAGTAAATCTGTGTTTTATTTTATGTATTTAAAAGTAAACTTTTATGAGTGATATATATTTAAAGCTAATTTTAAAATATCTAAACTAAATAGTGGGTACTTAAAGCGGGAGTTAGAGGAAGCAGTTGCTGCAGCAGAATTGAGTGGTGAGGTGTTAAGTGTCTCTCCCCATGTCAGGGGGAGAGGGTCTCTGGTGTCTGGGCACCGTTTTCCCTTTGGGAAGCTGTGGGTTCCCAGTCCCACACACAGAAGGTCCATGTGTGTGTGTTTCCAGGGGCTCTGTGTGCCCTTCCAGAGGCAGGGCCGTGCTAACAATGGCCTGGCTGGGAAGTGAGATTGTCAGAGTGCATTTCCCATGCCCTGCCTGCACTGTTACTGCACAGAAACCAGGGCTGGACAGGGAGGAAATGCTGCTGCTGGGGGAAAATAGATCCTCAGTTTCTAATTTAACCATTTAGGAGACAGACCTGCGAGCCACAGCTCTGTGCTTATGATGAACATGGACTTTAACAACTTAGGAGTTGCTTCCTGTGTACCTTGAGGTTCCTTATCCCTCTCCCATGGATTTAGATTCCAAGGCAGCAGCTCCTGTTGAGATCCTGGATGGTGGGAGGGGCAGTGCCCAGGGCAGAGTGTGGGTTCAGTTCAGCTCCAGGGAGCCTGGAGTTCTCCAGCTGTTGTGACAGGGCAGTCCATGGGCTGGTTGCCAGAAGACTTGGAGCTCACACCAGTCATTCACAGCACCCAGGGTTAGAACACACACAGTTTGTGTTTTGAACTTGCCTTGAGCGGATTTTTGGGGGGTTTGGTACAATGGAGCTGCTGCTGGTTGTGAACTTCCCTCTTGAGCTTTGCTGGACACAAAGGACACTCACAACCTGCACTTACCATGTTGTGCATCTCCAGTGCCTCCAGTTCCAGCCCGGCCTTTGCGGTTGGGGGGTTTGGAACGCGGAGCCGGAGCAGAGCACGTTGCTGGGAGCTCTCTCCAACAGCACTTCATCTTTATTCAGGCCCAGATGGTCGCAGCCATTCTGCTTGACAAAGCAAAACGTGGCTGCACCCTCGAGCTTTTTGTTATCCAGGACTTCAGGGAGGCTGGAGTGCAGGAACCCCAGAGGATTTAAAGGAAAAGAGCTTGTACGAGGGTCAGAGCGGGGTCCCGGCCGGCGGGAGGTGGGGATGGGGTTTGGATCCCAGGGCTCTGCTCCCCCTGCTCACACCTCCCTCCTCTGTGCCCAGGAGCTGGAGTTCCTGAGGGTGGCCAAGAAGGAGAAGCTGCGGGAAGCCACCGAGGCCAAGCGCAACCTGCGGAAGGAGATCGAGCGCCTGCGGGCGGAGAACGAGAAGAAGATGAAGGAGGCGAACGAGTCGCGGGTGCGGCTGAAGCGGGAGCTGGAGCAGGCGCGGCAGATCCGCGTGTGCGACAAGGGCTGCGAGGCCGGGCGGCTCCGAGCAAAGTACTCGGCCCAGGTGAGGCCCCCCGAGCTGGGACAGCCCTCCCCTGTCCCTGTCCCTGTGCCTGTGCCTGTCCCTGTCCCTGTCCCTGCCAGAGCGCGGCTCCACCGCCCTCCCAGGGACAGCCGGGGGAAAGCGCGTCAGGAAAGGGCAGGACTCCCAAAAACGGGGCACAGGGACCAACTTAAACTCTTTGAGTTTAAACTCACCCCCACGGCCCTGCCACACACGGGTCACCCTCGGCAGGCTCTGCCTCCCAGGGGACATTGAGCTGCTGCCAGAGGAGCTCTGGGAGCAGGGGGGTGCTGGGCAGGGTGTTGTCAGACACAGGAGCTCCTTGGAGCCGGTGCTGGGCCTCAGGTGGGAGCTGCAGGTATTTGGTGTGGCGGCTTTAAGGGAGGAGGGGAAGAGGAAAAGCAGAGCCCTGGCAATCAGAGGCTCTCTGATAACGGGAAGGGGAGTGGCCCCTGTGCTGCTGAGACACGTCTGAGCAGGAGCAGGAAATGATGTGGGGCTTCCTCTCCAGCATCACAGGATGTCTCACTGATAAGGGGTGTCCAGACTAAACAGAGCCACGCCGGGAGCTGCTGCCCTGGGCGTGCCTGGCTGTTCCCAGAGCACACAACCCAGGCAGCAGCAGGGCAGGTGAACCCCTGGGCTGGGCTGGGTGTGCTCCAGCTCTGTCCAGCCGGGCACTGGGGCTGCTCCAGAGCCTGTGACAACAGGGAATTTCAGTCTCCTAAAACATCCCCTCCTTGGGAAGGAATAAATGACGTTTCCCAAGCTAAAAGGCTAAAATCACCACAAAAAGAACTCAAGTAGCAGAATGTTCTGCAGGTTTATCTTTTCTGAAGCCAGGACTGCCAGGTTGGCAGCATCCCCTGGTGTTTGATTCCAGCCCTGTCACGGCCCCCCCGAGCCCCCCAGGCCCTCCAGCTGTGCCAGAGCTGTCTCTACCTCAAGAAGTGACAGGGATGGTGTAAGGAGTGACCAGAGTTCTGTTGCATTAAGGAATTCTTAGGCTATGTCTTAACTCTGCTGGCTTTCACCTCCCTTGCTGGAGCTGGAGTCACTGGGAAGTTTCAAAGCTCAGCAGCCCCTTCAGGGAAAAAAGTACAGAAAAGAGAATTCCTTCCTTGCCTCAATCCTGATAGTCTTACCCCTGAAGTGCACGGTTTTGTCCCTCCTCTCAGCCTGTGCAGAGCTCTGTGGTGCAGTGCAGGCTCCTGAGGCATCCCCCTGTCTGCTCTGCCCCCAGATCGAGGACCTGCAGGTGAAGCTGCAGCACGCCGAGGCCGACCGGGAGCAGCTCCGCGCTGACCTCCTGCACGAGCGGGAGGCCCGGGAACACTTGGAGAAGGTGGTCAAGGAACTTCAGGAACAACTGTGGCCTAAGTCGAGCAGCCAGCCCAGCAGCGAGAGCACCTCGAGCCTCATGGAGAACTGAGCCCAGAGCAGGGCAGGGCGGGAGCGGCGCCGGCAGGGCGGGCGCGGGGGGTGTGATGTGTGAGGTGTCCTGGCACCGGCGGGAACACGGACTCGCAGCAGTTGGAAGGCAAACGTTGTTACCCTCTAGAACAGAAGCACTGAATTCTGCCTCTTTTTTTTTTTGGTTTTTTTTCCTCCTTCCCGATCCATATAGCACAACATCTTACTGTGCCTAGAAAACACAAAGTGTTTGTAAAACAAAATACTTTTAAGTCCACAGCGAGAATTTTCTACTGACAAACTCGGAGCAAGTGGCGGCGTCCAGCTGAACCCAGAGTCCAAGGCGAGCAGGGCAGGGGGGTTGTGTTCTCCTGCCCGTTGGAACATTTTGGAATTGACAAAGCAAACCAACTTTTCTTATAAGCTATTTAAAATAATTCATTACACAGACTTGGTATTAAAAAAAAAAATTAACACGATTTTTTATAATGAACGTTTAAAAGCAAAACAAAACAAACAAAAAAAACAACAAACCTTCGATGCACAATTTTTAATGACTTTATAGGCTTTGGGATTCTTTGTGCAGAAGCCCCTCTCTGGTGATGGTGCCATGTCAGGAGCAGTTTTCCAGCCATCTCGGAAGCCAGCGCGGTTCCATCCCGTCACGTGGGGGTGGGGGAAGTTTAGAGTGCTTTTCCAAGTTGATTTTTTTTTTTTTTTCCTTAGAAAGAATTATCTTGATTTCCTGCCCTAAACACAAGAAGAAGGGAAGATGCAGGAGCGTGCAGGGGGTGGGGAAGGAGGTGGTGTTGGACTGAGAGCCCCACGGGCCCCGCGTGTGCAGCCCACGCCAGCACCTTGGTGTGTGCAGAGACTTCATCCAGGAGCACTTGAGCTTTGGGAAAGGGAAGAAAGAAAGGGAGGAAGGAAATGGATGATCAGTTGGTAGAGGAACAAAGCAGAGACATCTGTGTGTTGAAGTCATTCTGAAATCTTCAGCTTTCAGTTTTCTGGAAAACTCATCTCGTTGCACCATCTCGCCGTGAGTTCAGTATTTCCCTGCCCATCCCAAGCTGCCCGTCAGGATTCCTGTGCCCTGGGAAGTGCAGGATTCCCATGCCCAGGGAGGTGCAGGATTCCTGTGCCCAGGAAGTGCAGGATTCCCGCGCCCTGGGAAGTGCAGGATTCCTATGCCCAGGGAGGTGCAGCCTCGGACACCACAGACCACACCACCAACGGTTTTGCTGCTGTGAATAAGCCACATGGGTTTTTTTTAAAAACCTTTTTGTTTTTAACAAGAAGCTCACGTTCATGTTGGGGTCCAAGCCGCAGCCCCGGGACACGACGCAGCCATCACTGCCCTGGGGGTGGTGCTGAGTTTTTTTTATATTTTTTTTTTTTTTTAAACCTGCACTTTGTCAGAATCTTACTCTGCATTTTATTCCCTGTTTCTGAAACCAAGCATTCTAGATTCTGCCCTGAGAGCTGTGCAAACCATGAACCCAACCTGCCAGCACTGCCACCTCCCATCAGCATCTCCACTCCACAGAGGAGGATCCAGCAGGTCCAGAACATCCCAAGCAGGAATTCACCAGACCAGGGAACTGGTTTTGTGGCTGTATCTGACCCAAGCTGAGGATCAGCTGAGATGCTCCCAAAAGTGCTTAACAAATAAAGCTGGTGCTTTACTGATCAAGAGAAAAGTTATTTTCACCCCTAAACTCTCACCTCTGACACACTCAAACGTGAAAATGTGATCTGGGGCTGCAGATGTGCCTTCCAGCTCATTTATCCTCTCAGCATCTTCTCTAGGCAATGCTGACACTTTTTTACCTTAAAAGAATAAAAAGAAAAGAAATAAAAAAAAAAAGAAAAAAAAGAGAACCCCCCTATGCATCATCATACCCAGAAGTTATTCTAAACAAAGGAACATATTTCCAGTAATCTTTATTTGCTTTTGGACATTAATGCAAACTATGTAAGCTTCAAAATTATTTCCCAGTAGACAGAAAGCGGCTTCCAATCCTAAAATTATGGTATTTACTTACAGTACATTAGAGAGATTTTTTTTTTTTTTTAAACAAGAGCTGTTTGCTTGAAACCATTATAATAACCATTATAATAACTGTGAGCATTAACAAAGAAGTTCATATATATGTTTTAGGTACAAAAAAAAGAAGAAATACGAAAGGAGTGGAATTACTGAGACAATGTAAAACTGTTGGGGGCAAGAAACAGTCACACCAAGTCCATGACCTGAACCTGTCTGTGGATACAGGGGTTGGCCCTTGTGTGTTTGGGAGGCTGGAGACTGGCTCTAGGTGCAGATCTCCTTCTAAAGTGCAATGCAAAAGGAATTTTGATTATGCTTGAGCAGGTTTGTTTTTGTTTTTTTTTATGTGGGGTTTTATTTTCTTTGTATGTTTTTTTTTTCTGCGATTATTAAATCATATGCATGGATTAAACTCTGCCATATAGTCATTAATGGGCATTATTACTGTCTTATGTAAAGGGGTTCTTTTGTTATGCAGTATGCAGAAAAATGTTCTCAGCCTTATGATTTCCAGAGCTGTATTATCCACTTATTTCTTCAAGGGAAACTAAACAGTTGTGTCTGTCGTTACCATTCTGTGCATCTCCAGTCCCTCGTGCTCTGCTTTGCTGCCCTGCTGGGAATTACACAGAGAACAGCCCTGGCCTTGCAAATTCAGTCTGTTTGGGTTTCCCCTGATCTCTGATAGTGTCTCTCCCCTTATAATTCAAGAAAAAAAAGGCAGCCTGTCCATCTCCAGGTGTTTTTTCCCAGGAAAAGCCACTCTCTTACCTGTGGGTTCCTTTCCGTGTCCAGGGGAGCTCTGTGGCTCCCAGGGCTGGAGGCTCCCACCCTCCTGAAGGAAGGGAACCTGCAGGATTTTCAGAGGAGAAACCAGAACAGTGTCACCAACAGCCAGTCACCCCAGGCAGCCTCCCCTGGGCTCAGAGGGGCAGGAAAAGGCTCCAGAACAAAATTCCAACTGGGGGTTTCCTGTTCTGCCCCGGGTTGGTCACTCCAGGAGGGCAGGACCTGCAGGGGACTCACCCTGCCCCAGTTAAGACTCCACAATATTTGGTCCTTGGGAGTGAAAAGCCATTTCCATAAGTTAAGGTTTGAAATCAGTGAGATAATTAAAGGTGCAAGAAAGGTGGGGACAAACATTGTCCAGCAGCAGCCAAACCCCAGGAGGGGCTCACAGGGAACGGCTTAAACTGTTGGGAATCTCCTGAACACATTTAACAGTTAAATTGTTATTTCTGCAGAGTGTGTAACGTGTTTCTGATTCAGAATAATTAGAACTGTCCCTGTGGCAGCCCCAGAGACACTGATGTGGGGAGGGGGCTCTGCAGAGACAGCCCCGTGTGTGAAGGTGCTGGAGGAGAGGGAGCTCTCTGTGTAATTTCTGAGGCTGCAGCACCTCAGTCAATCCCACTCACATGGAATTCTTTCCCTGCTGCACTCCCAGGGCTCCCCAGCCCCGAGTGCAGGAGCTGCCACATCTCTCACTTCATCTGTGCTTTAGTTTCCTTTAAGAAGTTCAAAGGGAGAAGAGGTGTTTCATACAGGCTGTTGACTCTCCCTGTACTTACAAATATATTACTACTTGTATATTCAGTTTAATTACTCCTTGTTTCTATTACTGAACGAAGACTTAACGAAGGGAATAAAAACCAACAGCAATAACATTCATATCTATGGAGCAGCTAACTCTATACATAATATTCTGCTTTTCAAACAGAACTAGCCAATGTAAAAAAAAACATTAAAAGTAAATTCAACATGTAAATACTTTTTTTCATTTTACACTGTTGTATTATAAGTGTATATGGTGTTTACTTTTTCAAAACTCTTTCTTACCTGGTAGTTGTCTTGTTTTATGAGTTGTGTTTTTAACTGAGAAGAACCTTTGCTGTCTGTTAGGAAAAAAAAACAAAACAAAACAAAATCTTTTTGCAAGTTTTCAATGTGGGTTACAACCTTTCTCCATCATTTGCATTTTACTTGTCCTTATTTTCACTGTAAAGTATTTTATTACCAAAAGGTTGATTTTGTTCCATTTTGCCCTCTCAGCAGTCATGTGTTTTAGAGAGAAGTTTTTTTTTGTTTTTTTTTTTTTTTTTGTTGGCTTGGTTGTTGTTTTGTTTTTGGTTTTCTTTTTTTTTTTTTTTAAATCAAAAGAACTCACAGAAATGACATTTTTTCAATTGAAGAAAAATAAATCTTTACATTTATAATAGCCAATAGCATTTCAGCACATTTTTGTTATCCTGGTCTCTCCTATGCTGCTGCTAATGACAATATTATGACTTACTCTACTATTCTAGAACTATTTTTATGTAAGTAATGTATGCTTTCTTGTTTATAAATGCCTGATTTAAAAAAAAATAAGAAAAAAGCTTGGCATATTTATCTATTTCGCTGTGTACCTTGATAGTCCTTTTCCACCCCCTTTTCCACATCCCCTCCCCCCCAATGCAGATAATATTGTAAAATAAAGGACTTTATGAGATTATGTATGAAAATAGCTATGCTTATATACCACAGTGACTGAATGTACAGTGTATAGACGCATTACCGAAAATAAAATTGTTTGTCCAGAAAACACTGACGGGCTCTGGGCTGTTCTTGGGGTGTCCCGGGCTCAGCCCCCAGATGTGCTGAGGCAGCCCCTGGTCCTGCTCAGGGAAAGAACCTTCCCCAGATCCTCTGCAGGGACACTCCTGGAAGGAGGCTGGAACCGAACTGGGAATCCTGCATTCCACCGCCCGGGGAAACTGGGACACGGGAGTGAAATGTCCTTGGGACAGTGAGAATTGGGAGCACAGAGGGGTTTGTTCCAGGCCAAAGAAAGAGAAATGCAAGAGGGGAAAATGCAAAAAGCAGAAGATGGAAACATATGTGAGAGTAATTCTCTCCTGGGTTTCTGAGAAGTGGCTGCAGAATTTCCACAGCCCCGGGACGTTTCTGAGATGCCCTCAAAGAGCACTGGAAAAGCCAGAGAATGAGCAAAGGGCTTGAAAAATAAACCTCTGCTTCTTATTTGTGCCTCAGCCAGCCCTGCTCTCCAGGGGTGGGTGCATGTCCCAAACACAGGCCCACGTCATTCCCTTGGGAAAGGCTCCTGGGCCCCAGATCCCACCCACTGCTCCTGGGAGTTTGAGTTCTAAAATTCAAAGTTCATTGACAGTTACCTTCTGCACAGCTGACACATCTTAAGGTTCCTGATGTTCTTCAGCAACACACTCAGAGGAACTTGGTTCCACAGGCTCCCCACACAAGGAATACAATTTCCATAGGAATTCCTCTGCCCTCTATTCCATGGGATCCCTCAGCGTTTGGGATCACTGGAGGAGCTGGTGCAGGGCAGGACTTGGCCCTGAAGGAACAAGCTGGTCCTTCCCCTGCTGGTCCTTCCCAGAGAATTCCTTCCCATGGAATTCCTTCCCATGGAATTCCTGCTACAAAACAGGAATTACCAACCAGATTTGGGTTGGTAACAGCGGAGGCTGCAAACATCATTCTGTGCTCCATCCCCAAGGACCTCTGAGTGCAACCCCACAAACTGGGAAAGCCCAGGCCAGCTGTTGGGTGTTTGTGGTTAAGGGGGTAACTGGGTTTTGAAAATTACTAGTTTATTGATTTCCTAACTAAAATTATCTATTTAAAATTTTAGTAACAATAATTTAATTACTATCTGCCAGAATAACTTCAATTTACTCAATATAACACCCAGAACATTGGGAATGAGACCTGAACCTCCTGCAAGGAAGGGACAAAGGCGTGGAAAATGCCGGGAATCAGGGAGGCAGCAGAAGCCCCGGAGTGTTCCCGGTGATCTCAGGGAGCTCCAGGCACTGCCAGGGAAGAGCAGAATCCAACCAACCCCAGCTGGGTGACGTACACGCCCCTGGAATTTTTATGAGCTGGCTTATGTGCACTCCAGCCTACCTGACTGCACTGCAAATTCCCACACACTTTTATTTGGGAGGGAACAGTTTCCACAGCTCCCTGGGCTGGGCTGAGGGAGCAGAACTGTCCTGCACAGCATCTGGGGGGTCTCTGGCTCAGGGTCTGCAATTCACTCCTGTGTTTGTTGAGTCAGCTCCTCAAGGTGGAACCTGGAGAACTTCATGCTTTGAGTGCTTCCCCAGAGCCATCCTGGCCCAGCTCTCCCAGTCCTCTGGTTCCTCCACCTCCCACCCCAAGGTTCTTCCCTCTCCCTTACCTGTGACCTGCTGGAGAAAAACTGCACAGAACAAGAGGAAACCTGCAGGGCTCAAAGGAAAATGAGGTTTTCCAGCCTCAAAGGAGGTCAGATTTGCAGTGTCCCCAGTGACACTGTCCCTGCTGGGGCCTCCGTGGATCCACATCCCTGTTTGCTCATGGTCCAAGCAGGAATCACCCACCAAACCTCTCCACAGAGGCACTGGGGGCCTTTGCAGTGTCAGCAGAGGCAAAGTGTCACTTCCCAGGCAGTGAAGCTGTTCAGAATTCCTAAACCCAGCTCCTGGATTTCAACATTGCTTTGTGAGAAGAGTGACCAGTTCCTTTAGTTACCTCTCCAACCCACGAGGGGAGTGCAGGAGCAGAGGGACTGATGAGGGGGAGGTACCAAATCCTCCCTGTTACATTCCCTTGCATGTTAAACCCAAACCCTGTGCCCCAAATTCCAGCCCCTGCCTGGCAGCAGCTCCAGGATTGCCCTGCAGTGCCAAGGGATTCATCACACAGGGCAGTTTTAAGCAGTGGAGCTTTCCTAGTCCTGGCTCTGCAGTGGGCAGTTCCTGCAGCTGTGCTGATGTCAGCCCTGCTGCTTCCCCTGCAACCCTCTGCATGGAAAAACCGGGATGGGATTCCAGCTACACCAAGGAAAGGACGTGGGATGGGATGTGAGGCCGTGAGCAGACACAGGGATCTGTTGGAGAAAAGGTTCCCTGTGGGAATTTCTGAACTCCTCGTGCCCACCCCAGTCCCGCTGCTGTGGGTGGATTCCCAGGAAGTTTCCAGGGAGCAGCAGCTCCCACTGCCCTGCCCAGCCCGGGGCACAGCACACACAGCCCCTGTGCCCAGCCCAGGATCCCACACTGCTCCATTCCCAGGGCAAACACCCCTGGGGGAGGCACTGACTCCCTCCCTGCACTCCCTCCTTCCCTCCCATCCCTTTTCCCACATCAGCTGCCACCTGTGGCTCAGGCCCTGCTGGTGATGGATCCCTTGTAATTGCTCTGAATGGATTATCCCAGCCCTGGAGAGGCATTCCCAGTGCACAGCTGGAATCAGGAGCACTCACACCCGGGGAAGGACTCGAGCAAGAGACAGCTGGCTCTGGCCCCTGCCTTGTCTCTCTGCTCTTATATTAAGCCTAACTCGATTTATTTATATTTTTAATACAATAATATCTAGGACAGCCACTGAAATCAGGGTCCAGATGGGCTCAGTGCCATCCCAACCCCCAGAACCAAACTGTGCCTCTGACAGCAAAGAGCACAACTCAGGACTCAAGAGGATTGACCTCCCACCCTGCTCAGACCTTGCGTTTAGCCAAGTAAAAACCCACTCCTTTCAGTGGGTAACAGTACCCAAAAACTGGGAAATCAATTCATGCATATTCTGGCAATTACTGGTTAAAAGAGATTAGATGGAATGCTTCTCTCCTTACCTTACTGCTGCCTTCCTCCCTCTGCCAGCAGTTTGTTTACCAAGACCCCAGTGACACTCTAATTTGTATGGCTGGGGGGAGAAAAAACATGAATAAACAAGTGTGAGACAGATTGTTACACAGGAACAAAATACAGCAACTGTACTGCTGTACATTAATTTTTGCAATTTTCTGTAGCAGCCCCAGTACCGAGGGGCAGCAGATCCACATCCACGGGGCTTAAACTGGAAATGGGACCAACATCAAAGTGTTTTGCCCTGCAAACTTTCACTGGGGTAACATGAGGAATAAAGGGAAACAGCAGTGCCCTGACAGGACCCAGCAGGGCAAAGCTGACCCTGTTCCATGTTTTCTGCCACTGCAAGGTCTCAGTTGCTGGGGTTTCCAGTTTTCCTCTAGGATTCCTACACTATACACAGACCATGGATTGTCCTCAAGGAGCCAGGACTCAGGTGCTCTCACCCCCTTCAGTCTGGTGCTGGTGCCACCCTGGATTTCATTCCTGCAGCACCACACTTTGCTCAGCCTGGTCAGGACACTCCCGTGGGCAATGGCACCTCCACGGGACAGGTTTGGTATGAACCGTGCAAACTTCACACTTCCAACCTTCAATCCAACCAAAACCCAAATCCCACTCTGAAACAAGTTCCATCCAACACCACATTCCAGCCCAAAGCTCCCTCTGCAATCTCTGACAGCAAAGTGAAATCCTGGAGCTGAGGAGGAGCTGCTGTTGGTGCTGGGCCAGCAGTGGGACCCTCCTGCTCACCCCACACTCCCTGGCCAGCACATCCCCTGAGGTGATGCCCAACCCCCAGAACTCCAGGGAATGGTGCCCCAGGATGTTCCCTACTGGTTTGTTGTCTCGGCAGAAATGGACAACTATAAAAAAGAAGCTTTTTTTAAAAATCATCCGACACGAACCCTCCTCCCATTTTTGCACCCCAAAAGCAGCCCGTGGGCAGGGGAGAGGGGACAGTGGGTTTGGGAGCCACAGTGACACCCTGGGCTCGTGCAGCTGGGAGATAACGTGCTGTGCAGGTCACTGGCTCTTAAGCACTGTGTTATCTGCCTGTAACACACACCTTGTTGTGTCTCACTGCTTAATTACAGCTGATACACAGGCCATAATATCGCTTATCATTAGCCAGAGGATGACAATTACAATTTAAGATTAAACTGCTTCCTTTTTTCCTTCAGCCAAGTCTCTGTGACACTTCCCTGCCCAAGAAAGGACTTGCACATGCAGAACAAATCCACATGTTAATTGGTGATGTGGCCTCACAAGGATGTGTCATTTTGGGAGCACAAACTGCACGTGAACACCACGAGCACTGACAGAGCCCTGAACCTGCAGGGGCAGCAGGGCAGGCCTGGGGAGCCCCAAGGCAGCAATAAAACAGTGAAATCCCGGGATGTGCAGGTTCCAGCCTGGGCACTGCCTGGAGCAGTGTCTCAGCCTGCAGCCAGCCCAGTCCTCCCCTTCAGCCACCCCTTCTCCAGCCACCCTGCACTCCCTCAGCCTCACCCCTCCATCCCTCTCCCTGGCTCTGGAAGGGCTGTCCCAGTGCTCTGGGTGACCCAGGCAGAGCACCCACCCTGCCCCTGCCCCTCTCCTGCACTGCTGCAGAAACCGGGCCCTGGCTCACACTTGATGTGAAAAAAAGGTTTCCTGGAATTTCTGAGGGCTTTTGTCAAGAGCCTTTGTCAGGGCTCCTGTTTCAGAAATGGACACAGCTGACAGAGATCCCGGAGCTGGAAGCAGTTTGGACTATTAAAGGATCAGCAAAAAACGCTGAGTCTGCACAAGCTGAACTGTCATTAAGTAGCTTCTCCCTCCCCACAGAGCAGGGCTGTGTTACTGTGCACAAACACCACGAGCACGCAGAGACTGCTGGAAAATATTCTGCATTAAAACCCACAGAGGCCTGAGAGCAGGTTTAACTACTGATCACCACCAATAAAGCTTAAAGACTGAACAGGGACTGCATTTCTGCACCCCTGCTGAGCATCTGAGGTGCCCCCAGAGCAAAGCCTTCCCCAGCTGAACACAACTGTGATCACACAGGGTTGGGATGCCTCGGGATGTCAGAGGGCAATGGTTTAAATCTTGTGCCCTGTATTTTGTCAACTCCCATTTATCCCACCCAGCACAGGGGTATGACACATAAATCTTCCAAAAATGTGTTCTGATCTTTCACCTACAGTAGATTAAAAATAGCCCCAAGCAAGAGCTTTCAGCATTTTGTCATAGCAATTTCTCCATCAAATAAGATAAATCACCAGCTCCATGGGGAAGGAATGAACCCACCCAGAGACCTGATAATGAAGGAGGCTGAGTTCTACCTCCAAGAAGTAGGAGTTGTGCTCCTGCTGGAAATCCCCACTGAGCTCACGTTGCAGCCCAGGACACGTCAGGCCCATCCAGGGAGGCTTTTCTTTCCTCCCTGCACATCTTCCATTTAAGCCTCAGAACAGTTTGGGGAGCCCAAGCAAAAGCCTCGAGCCCTGTTTTGGGTTTTGCAGTCCCCTAACACGGCTTTGGGCAGAATGCCCATCGCCAGTTTCATTGAGACAACAACAACACTAAATGAAAGATGAGCAAACAAAGGAAAACTTGCTCATCACAATCATACTGAGAGATATCTGTGATTTCTGTCACTCATCTTTTGGTATATTGTTGGTTATTCACATTTGGGTAGAACTTGGAGGATGGAAGGGAGTGTGAGGTTCAGCCCCAGCCCCAAGTGTTTTGTGACACACCAGGGGTGTCAAGGGAAGAGAAGGGCATTGGGAGGGACTGACTCCTCCACCCCACACAAGTAGGTTATGGGAACACAGCACATCTCCCAGAGCCCTTCCAGCACTGGAACAGGCAGCATTCCCCCTTTCCTTCCAGCTGCCAGTCACCACAAGCCCATCTTATCTGTATTCTCAGGATAAATCCCGGAGGCATTAGGGACCAAAGGGCTCTGACACAGAGGGGGACATCCAGGCACAGAGGGGGATTTCTCCCTCTGCTCATGGAGCTGTGCAGGATCTCCCATCCCTCCCACAGCACGAGGATCCAGTGGATCTCAATAAGAGGCCCAATGTCCTGCCTGTCCCTCTGTCCCTGCCTGTCCCTCTGTCCCTGTCCTCAGCCCCACACCACGTTTCCAGGTATCAGCAGTTTATATGGAGGCAATGAACTATTCTCAGGCGTTATAAACGTTTTACAGGTCGGGGCACAACACAATCATTTACTAAAGCAGCTTTTAATCATTGACCAGCTGGGGCTGAATGGGGCTGGGTGTGACCCCAAGGCCTGGCATCGTGGCTGCCCCACTGGAGACCGGCCCAGGGATCCCACAGTCCAAGGATTAACCACACACCCGAGGGCAGGGACAGCCAAGGTTCCCAGCCAGGAGCTGTGACAGGTCAGAGTCACAGAACCACAGTCAGAAGAGGGAAGTTCACTCAACCTCCTGATTTCGTGAGCCAAATGTCTCAGATCTGACTGTTCATTATCTCCAGTTCCAATGATGGAAGCAATGGGATGATAAACATTGGTAGGGATATCAGGGATCACAACAAAGCTCCTGGTATGGTGCTGCAATCTTTAAGTCCCCTGAATTTCAGGCATCCTGGTGCTTTTCTTGAAAACCCAGGAGTGTTTCCTGCCCTCTCTGGAAGGACACAAAGGAACAGCTTTATTTCCTTGGCACTTTTAGTGGGATGAGTAAGAAAATCCTAGGTGAGCTCAAACTGCTGAATGTCCTGGTATTTTCAGACAGCTCAAATGCTTCTACAACACAAGAACATTACGGAATATAAAACATCTCTTTACTGTAAAACCGACGCCTTTTTGCCCTGGCAACAACCTGCCCATTGATGGAGTTTTTCCATGGATTTCTTTTCCCCTCAGCATGAATTCCAGTCCTGTGCCCTTATGCCATATTTCAATTATCCATTACACAAGTGATCTTCCTGCGTTAAATCTGATTTAGGGGAGTTCACAACAAGGGGGATCTGCACAAGAGCCCTCCCTGCAGCAACCCATCTTCCCCTGCCAGTTTTTCCCAAGCTTCAGGACCCCTCGGGATTTGCTCTCCCATCTCCTCCCGTAGCAGGTGGGTGTTTCCCTCACGGAGCTGTGCAGCAGCAGAGCCCATTTCCACCCCGACCATCTTCTGTCCTGCAGATTCATACTTAGGTGATAAATCAGCCACCCTCCAGCTCTGATCTTGGAGCTGACAGAGCCCAAGGGTTGCTGCACACCCGCTGAAGGGACTGTTCTCTCACTCAAGCACGTGCTGGAACACTTCCCTGAGTGGAGAGGGGTGACCCCTGGGCAGGCTGGCCCTCAGGGTGACCCTGGAGGTACCACAAGTGTCTGGGCTGTGTTTGTGCAGCCTGATAAGCTCTAATCTGATCGAGACTTCCCCCCACGGGTTGCCTGCGTCAGCCAGGGGATATTCCAAGGGTGCTGCTTATCTGGCTGAGCACAAATGGAAACTCATTCAGGGAACTCAGAGATAAAGCTGGGGAGGGACACAGGAGATGAGGTTATCACAGACACAGGCAGGCCTGGAAAACCCCACCTCGTCATTAGAGGGGCAATTAGAAGATAAAGTCATGATAGACCTTCAAAAGTTGGACAGGTGTCTCATTCCAGTTTGAGCCATTGAATGTAAAGCACTGATGAATCCTCAGAAATTTGGGTCCTAATGGCACTGATTTCAAAGTGCAATCAAATTTGTGTTATGCTCTTCTAAGAAATTGTTCCCATTCATTCTTTATGAGTTGTTGGAACAAATGAATCTGCAAATTTAGGTTATAAAGTGAAGAACCATGAGGGAAGGACTATCCATATTTCATATTGTGAAGGAACACCAGTTCCCAGAAGGATCCCAGCACCAAAAATGAGCCCTTCAGTTTGGGGTGGGACAACAGTTAAGGCACCTTTGTTCACTCCCCATACAGTGAACACTCCTGTCCCTCTCCAGCTGACTCAGTGACTGCTCTGGGGACTCACTGCCTCCAAAAACGTCTCTCTAAATTAAGCCACTGCTGACTAGCAATGAAACTTCAAACAAAAATATTTCCCTTCTCAAGACACGCCAGGGCTAAAGGAAATCTAAAACAACTCTTTCTTCTTCCTGTATCTTGAGAACTCCCCTGCAGCAGAGCCCCAGCCCTGCAGGAGGGGCTGTGTGAGACCCAGCCCAGGGCACTTTCATTTCCCCAGCACTCAAACGCTCCCATTCCCTCCCTCCCAGCAGAGCTGGGCTCGGCTCAGCCCCTCTCTCGGTTCTCAGAGGGTTTGTTTCCCACAGCTGCTCTTCGGCCAAGCTGTGAACGAACCTGAAAATTCATTTGAAAGCCCCTCTCTGGTTTCTTATGCTTTCACAGTCACAGAACAGCTCCTTCCTCAACACTTGCACCCCCCTGCAGGGAATTCCCCCAGCCCAGGGGGAGAGTTACCAGGAAGGCTGGGAGACCCTGAGAAGGGTTTCATCTCCAGCGAGGCACAGAGTGGTTCCCAGTGAGGCTGGGACATGCTCTTTTCCAAGATCTGGGACTGTTGTGGAAGTTTGGACTTGCAGAGTTTGGTGCCCTGGCTCTGGAGCCCCTGGGAAGGGCCCTCTCTGATGAGTTCTGGGCTCTGGTACAGGGTTAAGGTTCTACCAGAACCTCACACAGACTCAGCCCCCAAGTTCACACCCCAGATCCCCCAGGGGAGCTCTCATTTTTAATTCATTTTGACAAAGCACACAAACTTCAAATTGCTCCGAATGTGCATGTGAAATCTGGATGATCATCTTATTATAATTATGTGCTATTTGTAAATATATATTGTCTAGAAATCCAACTACTTATATCAAGGTAATAATTAGAAAAAACCCTGTAAAATGAAAACCCACAGTAACTGTTGGTTTCTGATGAACCCACAGGAAAAAAAGGATGCCTCCATTCTGCATATTGAGCTCATGCCCGTTTCATTTTTACAACTTATTTCACATTGGCCACTGCCCTGCTTTTCCTGGACCCTCAAATAAACAAAGAGGTGAACCTAAGACACTTCTTTGTAGATTAGCTCTCAAAACTGTCGTGTTTTGGGGACAGGAACCTCCCCCAACACATGAATACAGCTCTAGAGCAGCACATCTTTGATCTTCCCTTATAGCCAGCACATCACAAAATAATTAATATTGTTCAGAAGTTCCTTACACATTCACACACTCTGCTGCATAAGAGTTCATGCCCGTGAACCCCTTTTTTTAAATCAGTATTTCTGAGTGATCAAAGGAAATCACTGACACAGAGGCAGCTCCAACGACACTCACAGGAGCATAATTTAAATAAACACCGTGTAAACAACCTCCTGAGACATGTTCCCCTCCTTCTGGGGAAAGGAAAGGTGACAGGAAAGGCAGAGGGGGGAGGGCTCAGCCAGATTTTAGCTTCGTGCAGCAGATACTCAGCAGGGCATTAAATGTGCACAGGAATGGCCCCAAACATCCAGGGCAGCTGACACAAAACTGTGTGAGAAACCTCTCGGGTCTCTGAATCCGGGGGACTGGATATAAAACTACTTCTTGGGAACAGTCTCCAACTCCAGTCCCTACCTGGGAGCAGTTGAGAAAAATATCAGCTTGCGTTGGCCAAAATTCTGCCAAGCAACATTCCAGCACTTCAGCAGTACAGTATCATGTTCCACGTTTGAGGAACATTCCCGGGAACATTCCCAGGCATCCTTGACTTTACTAGTGTGGACACAGCCTGAGATTTCCAGATGCTCACTAGAATGAAGTTTTGGTACTTGGACACTGTCATCTGAACAGAGAACCCAGGCAAACAAACAAAAGGGATTTATTATGGCAGAACTGAATGTTGGAGTTAACAGCACTTCCTAGGAGGGATTCCAGGGCCGGTCTGGAAGCAGCTCCAGGGAGCACTGGCCAGAAAGCCATGAACTCGTGAGACTTTCACTTCTTTACTCCACCCCCTCACTCCAGCACTGCCCTGGAACAAACAGGGACAGCAGCACCTGCAGATCCCACTCCAACACCTCCAGGGCAACATTCACCCGGGAATCAGAGAGGGATCTCCCAGCAGGAACCCCCACAGCTGAGATGGGAAATCAGACGTGTCTCTGCCAGTGAAAGCACACACAAAGCAGAGGTTCCTGCCCACAGACCTGAGGTTTCCCTTCTCACCTCCCTCACCCTCCGAGTCCCCTTTGATCAGCACAACCACTGTGTCACTTTAACACAGACAGACACCAACTCCAGCTGCACCTTTGGGCTGTGACAAAAAATTCCACGAAAACAAAAATACTCCATGATGTTCAGAAAGGCAAACAGAACTGGAAAAGGTGCAGAAAGTGGAGAGAAGGATTGGGAAAGACACAGAACAAACTCAGTGAAGGAAACTGCAACAGACGCTGAAGGTGAAATAATTTGACAAACAGGAGAAAAAACATCAACAAATCCTACATAAAAAGGTAACTCTCGAGCACAGGACCCTGAGCCCTGGAGGTGGGAACCTGCACTGGGGAGGGATCACTGTGCATTCCATTTGTTCTCCTCATCCCTGGGCACAGCACACGGAATTCTCGTGGACAAACCTGCCTGGCACTGTGTCTGCTGTCATGCTGGTTGGGTTTATCCAGCCTGGAGAGGAGCAGTGGGAAGGAGCTGGGACCACGGGATTCCTGCCATCCCTCCCACAGGGGGCCTGTTCCCAGCCTGCCCTTCATCCAGAGCTGCTCCAATGGATTGGGCTCCAACCATTCCTGGGCTCCCCAGCTCAGCTCAGGCACATCAAGGTCACACAGTTCCCTGCACACTTCCAGGGAGTTTGACCACAGTCCAGTGAAGGAAACATCACTGTCACTCACTGCACAGCAGAAAATCACAGTGGTTTTGGTTTTGTGTTTTTCCTGCATGTTTTTAACATTCCTGAAATAATCTGGTTCACAAAACATTCGTTTCCAACTCAGGCAAAAAAAGCACTGTCAGAGGGATGTATTCAGAATAATTAATCGGATTGGACAACATTTTCATATAGAAATACTTTTAAATGCCTGAAAAATCTTGAGAGTCATTTGAAACAAGAAAACAGAACTTTCATCTGCTTCCTTTGATTTCTAATTCCTGATGTTCTTGGATCACGTTTCCAAGAGGTTTTTTCCTCCTCCAACTTCAAAAGCCACAGAAAACTCAGCTCTTTAAACACAAGCCCAGGAGTCCTGTGACATGAATGTAGAGGTGGGCTTGACAAAAACTCCCAAGTACCACAATGTTAAAAACCAAGGAGTTGGCAAAATACCTCAGATTTGAGGAGGTGAAGAAATATGAGTGGCACTAGACGGACTCGAACAGCTGTACACATTGCAACCCAAGATTTTAAAATTTCTGTCAAAATATTGCAGTGCAAAACCAACATTCTCCGTGGAAAGCAGCTATTTTCGGTGAAAATGCTATTTTATCAAAACTCTATTTTCCATTAAACACAGTTTTGACAGAAACTTTTCGACTCTCCTTATTCAGTGTTATGCTCTGTAGCTGGAACTGTTAGCAGCTTTTAGGCTGTTCTCTACAACTGCAAAGATTTAGAGGGACTTGGCAAAGGCGGAAAACAGAAAAAAAAAATCTGATTTAAGACTCACATCTCTGTCCCTCCGTATCACACATCCCTGGAAATTATTTCCATTGAAGTTTAATAGGATACACGACAGGCACAGAACAGCAATGCTACTTCAAAGCTATTAATACTTCCTTTCTTGACTTTTTTTCCCCCTCTAAAATGTATTGGCAAAGCCTCTCTCCTCTATGAGCCCTGGATATTTCCATTTTGGCTTAATGGCCTGGGGGGGCATTTGTTACCCAGTCAGGTGCTGGCACCACTGGTCAGGGTGTTGATTTGGGGAGTTCTGGGGGTGGAGTTGCCCCCTCCTGTCCTGTGGGATTTGTGGGCTCTGCTGGAATTCCTCAGCGCTCCCAGGCTGCTGCTCCCTGGGACAGCATCTACAGCTCAGTCTGAACCAAAACTGGGGGGAAACAGGGAGTCAGGGGGTGCCAAACAGCTCCTTGGAAAATCAGAACCCACTGTGGGAGAGGAGGAAAAAGAAGGACCAGAGAGCTCTTGAGTATCATGTGTTGCAGAACTTTTTTCTTTTTTTAAGCTTTTTTTTTAAGAGTCAGGCAGAGCCCAGGCACAGAACACCCCAGACCCAAGGGAATGAAAAAGCCAAAAAGAAAACCAAGCCTGAAGTGGATGCAGGGGAAGGATCTTCCACACTGCATCCCTGCCTGACTGGCCAGTAAAGGATGCAGGGCAGCAGAGGCTGTGTCCAGCCAGGGCTGTGTCCAGCCAGGGCTGTGCACATGAGGACACTCAGCAGGTCCTGCTCACTGTCCCTGTGGAGCCCCTCAATACCCACAGCATCATTAGAATCCTTCCTTCCTGCAAGGCAGCATTCCCAGCCCCTTCCAGCTCCCACTGCCCCCACACCAATGACAGACTGACTCCGAGCTCCCACCTGCATAAATCTCCTACAGACAGCCACAAATATTTTAGCTATGCTGATTTATGGGAGCCCGAGCAAGACCAAACCAGGGGATCCATCCTGTGTGCTCAGGGACTGATGGCTCCCTGCAAAGCTTCCATTTAAAGCACTGTCACTTCTGCAGTTCCAGAGAGAGAGAGAGAGAGAGAGAGAGAGAAAAGAGGAATAAAATAAGATGCAATAATGCAACTTATAGCAGCTCCTGGGGGAAAAAAAACCCCAAACATTTGTGCAACCTGATTTCTTCCAAGTTTTCCTGCATAAAATCCTTGCTACTAATGGAAGAAATTGTCTCTGCTGAGAGAGGGTGTGAAAAAGCTGCAGGACCCTCGAGCCCTCCTCCTCTCCCCATCCCATTTTCTGACTTCAGCTGGCCATGGCAACCCTGATTCCCAGCCAAAGGAAGTTGCCTTTTTAACCAGTTCTTTGTGGCTGATGTTTTGCTGTCCATGGATTGAGAGAATGAATGAATATGGGGATTCCCTACTCAGGTTTAACTCCATCAGTAAACAAAGTCAGGCTGTAGCTCCTGGTTCCAGAGCTGTTCATGGCAAAGACCAAGCCAAATTCAGTGGGATAAGCTTTGGAGGCCCCCAGGCTCAGGAAACTCCCCTTGAGCTCAGAGAACAGTCAGCACAGATGGGATGGGTCCAACAAGGACGGGAGAGGGACTGTTGAGTTTCCTCATGGGAGATAAACAGAAAGAGCCAAAGAGTGCCCAGCAAGAGCCAAGGTGTGCCCAGCAAGAGCCAAAGTGTGCCCAGCAAGAGCCAAAGAGAGCCCAGTAAGAGCCCCGCCAGGTCTGGCTCAGTCTCCACGCTGGGAAATGGCCCCACAGAGGAGCCTGAACTCATTTTGGGGCTCTGAGAAAAGTTGTTTTGGGGTTTGTGCTTTGCTCAGGGACACCAGCAGGGAAGAAAGAGAAAGAAAGAGGCATAGCTGGTTAAAGAGAGCAGCAAGAGATATTTTATCTCTCTGGAATGCAGAGCAGGACAGGCATAGCTGAGCTGCAATGGGTATTTCAGGGTATGTTATATTGTCTACATGGTCTATTATACAGAACCCTGGGCTCAATTTCCTCTCTAGGGCCTCTGAATAATCACTTCCTTTCTCTAGCCCTTAACTTCCTCAGTCAATAAAATGGAGAAAATTAAATCTCCTCTCCTTAGAAATGCATTTAATGACAAACCTTTGTGTAAGAGCTAATTGTGCAGTATCATTAATAAAGGAGAGGAGCAGCTGCCAAGTACCCTGGGATTTTCTATCCATATCAGTGACAAAGTTATACACATTTTCTTTAAGTTTTGCATCCAATAATCACCAGTGAAACTTAAGAATACCTGTTCTAACAGGAAACCTTGCTATGATTAAGAAAAAAAAAAAAGAAACAAAACAGTGGCAACATTCTGTACTTGTTTTTATCAGCCTGCCAATCCAACTCAAAGATGTGAAAAGAAAATCCTGATTTGAGAAGGAAATAAAAAACCCCAGAACTCAGTGAGAGCCACCCCAGTCAGGCCCAGGTGACTCTCCTGGACCTCAGGGTTCCCCAAGGTAAAAAACCTGAAATGTGGTCCCACAACTTGCACGATCTGTTCAAAGACATGATACAACCCCCAGAAAACCACGGGAAAGGCAGAGAACGGGGTGAGAAGGATCAGTGACAAAGAGCTGGATGGAAAGCAGGCTGGGCTGGGCAGATCATCCCACCCAGGGCTTTGGTGGTCGCAGCTCTGAGCCCCTCAGCTCAGTGCCCAGGCAGGGGAACGAGGTGGGATCTCTTCCCTGCATCCTGGAGGCAGGAATGGGAAATAAAGGAGGGGTGCAGGGAGTCCTGGCAGTCCCCAGAGCTGACCTGCCTCAAAGCAGCCCCGGGCAGGGCAGGGGCAGGGTCGTGCTGGGAAGAAATTGTTGCTGCTCCAAGCCAGCCCGGCAGGGCAGGGCTGCTGCTGGGAGGTCACCTGAGCAGATCCACTGCAGAGCTCAAAGCCCCAGAGTGACCTACTTCACATCTGACAATGAAATGAGATGCTGGGAATGGTTTCCAGAGAAGTGCCAGGTCCCTGACTGCAGGGAAATCTCAGTGTAGTCAGCACAGCCCTCTCTGCAACTGCCTGCAACCGTTTGGGTCAGAAACCTGCTAAAAATACATTTTAACCCATTGTTTGTTGAGGTGAGAGACTCACAAAGCACACGGAACCAGAGAGAAACCACACCAGGAGAAACGTCATTGGGATCACTTTCTGATCTCAAACTTCTGGAAGTAATTCCTGAATGAGAACAATTTAAACCAGAAATTAAACCAGGGTGTGTTTGTACAACTGAATAACTGATGAACAGCCACCTAAAATAACGGTTTGGGAGGGAGATTTCAATAAATGCCATAAAAAAGCCATGGCCAGCCTGGAGGGAAGGGTGAACTACTCTGGACGTCCTAACAAATGAAATGATTTAATAACATCAGCTAGAGCAGCTCACTCACCAAAACTTTCATAAGCTTTAGCACTTTATTTTATTCACTTGAGGATTCCTGACAGCTGCTAAGATGCTTCCCAGCTACCCAATTAGGGCAGAGGAATGGTACAACTCCAACCATTATTTTCAGCATTTGTCAGAAAATTAAAGAAAATGATCGTGACTTTTTTTTTCTTTTTTAAAGGAAAAGGTGTGATAGCTGGCACTGAAATGCTTCCTGAGCAGTGGGGCTAAGGAAGTGTTTGCACGTGGCAGACAGGCTGAAATGTGGGTAAGAAGAAACCCCTGGTGGTTCACAGGGCTGAGGGAATCACTTCTCCAGACAGCCACGGACAACTGGGAAGGTCTGTTGCAGGTTTTACCTCTGGCTTGGTTAAATGTGAGATGTAAGATTATCAGATGTACTGCAGGGAGATAAAACAGTACAGAACAGAGACAAGTCTGGGCTGTTTAATGAAACACCTTCTGTTAAAAATTCATCTGCATGAAAGGGCTGTGCCTGCAGAGCAGAGGGTCTGACAGCAGCCTGGGGTTGGTACTGACTGAGGAGTTCACCCAAGTACAGATCTCTCCCATCTCTGGATGAGAGACAGAGATGAGTGTCCTCTGGAGAGGACACACTACACCAAAACCTGGGCAAAACAGGGCCCACCCCTCTGTCCTGCTGCCCGGGGCACTCCATGGCTTGGCTTTATGACCAACCTCCAGCCCGGCTCCGCACAACCAACACCGGGCACCAGGCACGGGGCCAGGACTCAAAAAACATCAAAACCAGACAGCTGGGGGGAAAATGGGATGTGCTGAGCCTCATCCTTAACTCTGGAATCCCAGAGGCTGATGTGGTGCTCCCAGCCAAGCTGCTGGTCCGTGTGTGGTGCTCAGCAGAGCCAGGGCAGGGGGTGGGTGCAGGGCAGGCCCCGGGCAGTGCTGGGGGTGCTGGGACAGGGAGTGTGTTACTGCCCCGTGCAGACAGACAGAGCTGCTGCAGCAGGGCAGCAAACCCCACCCAAGGGCTCTCTGTGAGCTTGGCACCTCTACACAGATCCTCACCCCCCCCTACCAGTGCTCCTGGAGCTGGGAGATGGCAACAGCTCCGGGGCTTGTCCAGCGGGACACGGAACAAAAGGCTGGAGCAAAACCACCCCGGGTGGGAGCTGCTGGTGCTGCCTGAGGGGTGAACTCAGCCACCTTTGACACCTCAGCTGCTCTGTGAGGCCGAGGCACTGCCTCTCACTCACCCTGAAAGGGAAGAAGGGGCATTCTAGAGGAAGAGCCAGGAGATCTCAAGCCCAGGGACGTGTTCTGAAAGGCTGGGCCGAGTGGCAGATGCCCGTCCGGTAATTCCTCCTGCCTTCATCTTCTGAGCTGTGCAATAGCTGTGACTAATATCAGTCCTCCCACTTCTCCAGCCTAGTCATTTCACTGATATTTTAGAGTGTACCACACTGTGCTGACATGCCTCCACCCTCTGCGAGCTTTCCTGTTCTAGAGAGAGACACAGAGAGAATGACTCACGCAGCTCTCCTACTATCCCAGCCTTTTGAGCAAATTCAAAGGAAAGTTTTAAAGGTGCTCTCTTGATTTGGGAATGCCTGGGTGGGGTTTTCTTTTTCTGCGTGCGCTTGTTTTGTCAAACTACATGTAATTTTCCAGCCTCTGTGATGCTGAGACATTTTAATAATTCATGAACCTTCCTGACACCGTCAAATTGCAATTTGGAAATGTCAGAGGTACCCACTGGTAGAGGCATTTGTGAATGCTGCAGGAAAGGAAATGGAAAAGGAGAAGGATGGTAGAATTAGGTTGCTAAATGCCACGTCTGGCTTGTGCTCTGTCTGACAGCCATAATTAAGAGCTGAGGTGGTGGAAAGAGGAAAGTGAAAAACCTGAAAGCAAACGGTATAAAAAAGCCTGATACCAATGCTAATTGGTTACTTTGGAACATTCCGAGGAAAAAAGAAGTGCTGGAGGTCGTTATTGAACTTTCAGGATATTTATGCCACATTTCAGTGCAGAGTATTTTACCACCAACCCCGGGGGCTTTGAGGCGACCTACTTGTGACCTGCAGGGTCCTGGAAGAAAGATAGAGAGGGGCTGTTGGCAAGGGCCTGGAGTGCCAGGACAAGGCAGGGAATGGCAGGGAATGGCTCTGGGTGTCTCCAAACTCGGGGCTGTTCGGGAGGAGCGGGCTGGGCTGTGCCAAGGGGGCAGCCCCTGCCCAGAGCTCTCCATCCCAGAGCTCTCCATCCCTCCATCCCAGAGCTCTCCATCCCTCCATCCCAGAGCTCTCCATCCCTCCATCCCAGAGCTCTCCATCCCTCCATCCCAGAGCTCTCCATCCCTCCATCCCAGAGCTCTCCATCCCTCCATCCCGGAGCTCTGGGACTCTCTGTGTGGCTGTCAGCGATGGATTCCCCGCTGGTTTTTCCAAATCCGTGGATTTTGCCCCGTCAAACCCCCCGGACCCCACAGCCCCCCGAGCCGGGTCAGAGTGTCCGGGATGGGAACCGCGGTCCCTGAGCGCAGCCCTCGAGTCCCCGCTCCCAGCCCCGAGCGCGGCTGCGGGGGGAGCACAAAAGCTCTGCTGCAGAACCACAACAAACTTCCCCAAAAGCCCTTGGCGGGTACAGCGGGTGAAAAGCCGGGAAAGCCTTTCCGGTGCGTTTTTCCTTCCCGCAGCCCCCCGGAGCCGGGCACACGCACGGTCCGTGTCGGCAGCGCCCAGGAGTGGCGTCTGTCCCGGTGGGACTCCGGGCCGACATATGCCAGTGACTCACCCGAGCGCCTGCCAGATCATTAGAGCATGAATGCTACTTAAAAAGGGAAGAAAAAAAAAAAAAAAGGCAGCCTAATAGAAGCTTCTGGGGGGAAAAAAAAAAAAAAGAAGGGACACCAGCAAACAGCATCAACAGTCGCAGCCAGCCCCCTCCTCCTCACAGCCGGACTGTTTGTCTGACCCGGGAGGCAGCATTTTATCACTTAGAGATTGCGAGTTCGATTGCAGAGTCTAGGCTGCTGGCTGGCTGGATAATTTGTCTCTCAGCTCGGAGAGAAATGATGGAAGTCAATTTGACAGCTGCGAGGCTCCCCAAGGATTCCAGACCCAAAGTGCACAGAGCGGTGACAGACACGACGATGCACTGAATATCAATGAGGCTCTGCCTGGGAATAGTGCTGAGGCAACACAAATTGCACATGTTCAGCTGGAAGGTTATCACTATCATTAGAGTTATTAATTATTGTTATTATTACTTCTATTATTAAGACATAAGAGAAGCCAGAAGCTCCTCTTGATCTCACAGGAAGCAGATGAGTTCCCAGCTCTGACCCACACGCTGCCCTTCAGGTCATGCAGCCACACAGATGGAATCCCAGGATCACTGAGGTTGGGAAAGCCCTCCCAGCCCATGGATCCCCCCTGTGCCCAATGCCCCCCTTGTCCCCCAGCCCAGGGCACTCAGTGCCATGGCCAGGCCTTCCTGGGGCACCTCCAGGGGTGGGGACTCCAAACATCCCTGGGCAGCCTCTGCTAAGGCCTGACCACCCTTTCCAGGAAGAAACTCTTCCTGCTGTCCAACCTGACCCTCCCCTGGCACAGCTGGAGGCCGTTCCCTCTCCTCCTGTCCCTTGTTCCCTGGGAGTAGAGCCCGACCCCCCCGGCTCCCCCCTCCTGTCAGGGGGTTGCAGAGAGCAAGGAAGTGGAGCTCCAGAGGGTTAAGGAGATCCTGCACCAGGAACAGCTACAGAGCTTTCCACCAGCTAGAGAAGCAAAAGTCCTTGGCCTGAGGTCAGGGAAGAAACTGAGTCACTTGGCCCCAGCTCTGCTGGGAGTGGAAGCTCCAGTGCCTTCCCTTCTCACGGGGCTGGAGCTGCCCCAGGATCCAGGGAGGGTCCGACTGGAGGCACAGCCAGGGAAGGCAGAACCAACGGGCGAGAACAAAAGTATTTGTGGCTCTGGTGTGTGTTCAGACCAACACCACAGACCTGCTGAGCTGGGAAGTGCAGAACCTGCAGCAGGATTTGGCCCTCAGTGCCATCCCACTGCAGTTTATGAGCTTAAAATAAGAACACACAAGTCCCTCTCGCTTGGTTTCTGGGATGGGTGGCAATAAAACTGAACATCCTCTGCTGCCACTTGCAAACACAGGTGTTCTCATGTGAAAGCCAATTTAGATTCTTTGCTTATTCTGACTTCCCTGGCAAGCCTTGGGCAGTTGGCTCAAAAATCTTTAAATCTGAAGTCAAATGCAGCATTAAAAAAAAAAAAAAAAAGAGAGAAAGAAAAAACCCACCTCTAAGCATAATGTCTTTTGTGCTCATATTCAAAACTATCCTTTTTTTGCCATTGGAGAGAAGAGGGGTCAATTAAAGCAATATACCATAACCTGCTTACGTAGCAAATTTATTCCTGAAAAACAGATTTACAAGGGAAACTCAGCTCAGTGGCAACACCATCAATTCAGTCAGGAGCAGCACGATTGTTTGGCTAAAACTATGGCAACTGCACAGACACTAACATGCGATCCTGCTTTATTAAATCAAACCTCCAGTGAATCTGTTATCACCATAGTAACACTTAGTTATTACATGGAAACATGTGGGACTACAGTTGGATATTGGCATCTGGTTCACATCTGCACAGCCTCTCCTTCACATCACTAAAATCATAATCCAGGCAGCAAAAAAAACTTAAGTAAAACTACTTTAAAGCCAAGTCCTGGTCTCAGGTGCATTATATTTAGTGTCCAGGTCTGTGGTACGTACCCTGTGTCTGGGTTTGTAATTAGGGCTTGGTGTGGTGTTTGGAGGTTAGTTTATGTATCTCCTAGGATGCAAGTGCACACGGTGTCAGTTGGAATAACATCCATGCAAAAACTGCAAAACCATCTGATAATTGCCACTGCCCCTCTGCCAGGGGCTCTCCAGGGCAGGTCTGCAGGGGCTGCCTCGAGCCCCCCCCAGCTCTGAGCGCTCCCAAACAGGGCTGGTTTGAATCTTATTTATTTTAAGCCACCTGCCACAACATTTTTCCTGTCTTCTGCCTCCCACACAAAGTGTGGCACTTTGTATCCCGACCAGTGGCATTTTGTGAATAAAGCCCAGAATTCTGCAGCCTGAGGGGAGGGGGAGGCTCAGGGCCCCCAGATCTACACATGGTCGGGATGAGAAGTGGCTCAGTTGTGTCACTAGAAAGATATTCCTGGGCTAAAAATAATAGGAAAAAAGGAAAACTAGTGGTTTTCTTTGGGGCTAATAATAGACTATGATACAGGTCTTTTTTCCCCCCCTTTGCCACTGAAGCCCACACACTTCAACTCCCAGTAATCAGCTTCCTAGATTTGTAGTGAAAAGATGGAAACTAGTAAATACTCTTCCACTCATTTAAACATAATTTCTTCCTTTTTTGCAGGATGTAGAAAAATAAGATGGAACAAAGTATTGCACACCATTCAAAATAAGCCTGTCCTTGCCTGAGCAGAGGAAGGAACAGTTTCAAGCACACTAAAATTTTAGGGAAGTCGGTAAATTGAGACTTGTATATCCTTGATGAGTCTTTAACTGCTACCACAGACAGTCTGAGGGAGGTTGTGGGTCACAAAGAGACAGGAGAACTCTCGAATCCATGAAATGTAACAGCCATGAAGCTTCTCACCTTTCCAGAGGTGCCCAGGTATAAACACAGCCCACAAAATACCTGCCCAGCCCCAAGTGCCGGGGCTGTGGCAGCCACAGAGAGCCCAAAGGGCCTGGTGGGATCACAGATAACCAGCCTGGAGAGACCTCTGAGGGCACTGAGCCCCCTCTGCTCCACCCCCAGGTGAAGCAGATCCACCCCCAGGTGAAGCAGATCCACCCCCAGGTGAAGCAGATCACCTGGAATTAGTGCCCATCAAGGGGCTCCTCTCCCCAGCTGTGTGAGGGAACACCACCCGGGGAAGGTCTGAACTGCAGAGCTCCCCGAGCAGGTGAAGCAATGCTGGCACTGTTCTGGCACGAGATGAACATCTCTGGTGTTTTACACACACTCACTCTCTGCAGCCTACAACAAAAAGCACTATTTTGGCTCAAAGCACTGCCACAATCTGACATTCAGAGCAAGAGGCCCTCCAGTTCCCAGGTGCAGGCACAGACCAACATCCACTGCACCCTGCTAGTCTGCAACTGTGCCTTTGGGTTAGAAAAAAGGGCCAGTACCCAATCAAAGAGTTGGCATAACACACAGCACCACTGAGGGTGGACAGCAGAGAGAACAACAATGGGGAGAGGGGTTCAAATCTGCAGCTTTTTTTGTGCTTTTAGTCACGTGTTGGATTTATAGATACTTTTTCTCTTTTAACATAAGATCTGTAAATCCCTCCTGCCTCCCACAAAAAGCAACAGGCTGCAGCCAGTCGGAGACACGATCCCTCTGCTCTCTGGACAAACCCAAAGTTACAGCAGTGAGAATCCAACCCGAGCCAGGGCAGACCCTGGGGGTTACTCAGGAGCCCTTGGGCACCTCGAGCTCCACTTGCCCAACACACACACTGCAAGGAAAACCCTTCTGGCTCCCTCGAGGTGACCCAGGCGAGGGCAGGGACCTCCCAGGGCTGCCCCTGCCCTCCCAGCACGGCTCAAGTGCTGTGTGTCCACTGGGCTTTCCTCAGCACAGCTCACACACAGTGCCTACTTTAAGGTTCCTTCTTGCTTATCCTTTTTTTTTTTTTTTCCCTTTTTACAGAGCAAGAGAGGCTCAGCAAAGGTTCACAGTGAGCAACCCCACCTCTGAAAGTAAAAAAAAACCTTGTACATACCCCTGCTAAAGCCAAAGGCAGCACCACACCAGGACTGGTCCTGTGCTGCTCCTCTCCCTCTGATCTCTGGTGCTCCCTTCCTCACTACTCAGTTCACCTTCCAGGAGAACCTGCTGCTTCCTAATGGCAGTTTCGTAAGCACCTGTGAGAGAACTTAATTGGAACTAATTATCTGTTGGTTGTCTGGGACCTGAGGAGTCACAGCAATTACTTCAGTCAAGAAACAACCTGGGGGAGGGCGTTGCTTCTTTTCAGCAAAACGAACTGAGCTACTCCATGAAGGAAAGTTCTTAAAGAGATGGAACCTGTCAAGTGTAAGTTAAACACAAGTCAGTGAAATCACACCAGCCAGTGATTTATTATTGCCATAAATACACACATCTCTAACAGGAACCTGTCTGTGCTCATCAAAAACAGGTCTTCTCCTGCCAGTTCTGGTGTGATTACAGAGTTGTTTGTTACCAACACAGACGAGGCAGACGCTGCCATGAAGATACACAAGCAAAGGGAATAAGATGAGAGAAAGCAATCTGGCATAATTTTGGGCATGGGTCTAATTGGGAGTTATTGGTCTACACTGAGAAAAAAGGAGAGGCAGAAGGGAGAGGTTAAAGAAAGAAGTTCAGTAGAAAAGGCTGCGAGTTGGAAGAAATAGTTGTGAGCCTAAAGCAGAAAGAATTCAATGAACACCACAGAAAACTCTCCGGTGATTTACAGCTGTACAGTTCTCATTCTATGAAATAATGGTAACTGAAATTAAGTCCTCTTTCAACACTACAGGACATTTCCTTTGTGAGGGAGATGGATCCTGTAAGAGCCCCAGTGAAATATTGCTGTGTTCAGTGCTGTGTTCAGCCCAGGGAGCAGCAGCAGCAGGGTCTGTGTGCCTGTGTAGCACAGGTGCATCTGAACCCAGGCTCCCAGGAGAGCTGCCTGAGGCCAGGCTGGTGTTGCATGAAAAGAAGAGAAAAGAAATATGTTTAAGTCAAAGCAAAGGTAAATTTGGCTGGACTGCTGCCTAATGGGAGGAAGAAGGAATAACACAGCTCTTTAGGAGCAGCTCTCCAGTGGTTGGACTCCCCTGCAGCACACGTGCTGGGGGAGATGCAAGCCAGGTATTTGTTTCCAGTTCTGTTGAAATGCAGAAAGAGAAGGCAGCCCTCCTGGAAGCAGAAATAAGTAGTTCAGGACAAAGCAAGGAAGTTTACAGAGGAGCTGTTTTAGGAGCAGCCAAGGTGGAGACGGTAAGGGGATGATATCAAGAAACATTAATGCAGTATTTACACATTCTTAAACCAATTTAGCTCTGACTTCAGTGTCTGTGGAATCAAGCAGAAGGTGACCAAAGGAGGAGACAGTGATGGTATTCAGTGATGGAAAAAAAATGCCAGTGGAAGGATTAAAACTATGATTACACTTCTAGGGCAGGACTTGTTTTGCTGGAGGATGCCTGTGTCAGTGTTGGATGGATGACAACAGGCAAGATTCTCTTCAGAACCAAAATATTATTATTAGATTTTCTTAGAAATCAGCAGTGTCCCCTTGGCAACGGCTCTGGGCAGTTCCTGAGCTCTGGCTCCCAGCACACGGCCTGAGCACCCCGAGGGTCTCAGCCTTGCCCTGCCCTCCCAGGCCCTTCCAGCCACTCTCCACCAGCCCTGGGGACTCCCTGGGACTCCCTCAGCTGGGACAGCCAACACTTGGACTTTCAGGTAGCTCAGACTCTGCTGGATAAGACCCTTCATGCGTGAAATCCAAGAGCACAGCCGTGTTTCAGGGCAAACTGCACCCGTAAAATCTTTATCGTGCCCCTGTCTGCTGGGGAATCTCCATTAAACTCGATAAAAACTTTTGATAAAACCCACACTGAGAGCAAAGAACAATGAGGGGGAGGAGAAAAGGCCAATTTTAACAGCTTCTATACGACTTCCCATAAAATCCATGGTTTTCCTTTCTGCATAATTTACACAAAGACCTCGGAGATGATAAATCAGAGGAGAGGGAATAAAAGTTTATTTGCATAAAATGGAAACCGAAAAAATAGAACTACACAGAATACATTATATTCTACTCCAAGGAAAGTCACAGACCTGTTTCTATAATCTTGGGAAGGAAGCCAGGAGGACTGGAAATACACACAGAAAGCTTTAAACAATTGATCTTCCTGGGAGGTTCCACTGGTACCTTTTATCCTCCTGGTATCCAGATGTTTCAGAAGAGACCCAGAAGTGAAACACTTGTAGGTTTCTAAGGAATGAGGTGGAGAATCATTCCCTTCTTCCCCTCCCATCCTGCTACCAAGGCACCTCCCTGGCCTCCAGGGTGAGCTCCCTGCAGCTCCTGCCCCCGGGGTTGGTCCCAGCTCTTCCCGAAGCCTCGAGGGTGGATGGAGCTGGCAGGGAAAGGAGCTTCCTGAGGCAGAGCTGTGGGCTCTGAGCTGGAGGACAGGAGGGGCAGGGGCTGCTCTGGGCACCGCTGGGGCTTCCAGAGGAGGGAGAGGAGAACATTTGGACAATGTGCACTGCGAGTTCCTTGGGATGCCTTTTAACCCCGTGCTTTGATCCAGAGCTGCTGGACGTGGCTGCACCTCAGGGAGGGCTGAGGTGGTGCCTTCACAGACCCGAACCTCCAGTCCCACACACAACACCCCTGCTCCAGCCCTGCCCTCAGGAACGTGCCTGCAGTGCCCCCAGTGCTGCAGCCCCCGGGCTGGAAGGCATCAGAACCACCCCCAGAAATTATTTAACTGTGACTGCTGAGAGGTCAGGGTGACTCTGTGACTCTCCCCCATTAGCTGCAGCCTGAGGTGCTTTCCCAAGAAACATCTCAGGGAAGAAAAACCCTCTGACAGCCCCCGCCCCCTGCCAACAGGAAAACTGGAGCATGGCTCTTTAAAAGTAGCCTATTTAGGCCACAGATGCTAAATGAATTCAGCAGACAGACGGAGTAATGGAATGTCAGTGTTCCAGTCTGCTGCCTTGAAGCAATAGGGGTTTTTTATTATTAATTTCTCCTCTCATTTTCCAATGCTGCCTCTGGGCTCCATGCTTTAGATGCAGTATTCTTGTCAGTCTCGCTAACCCAATTTGGATATAATTAAATTTTAAAATATTAAAGGGATTATAAATACTTCCCACCCCACTTCCCCCGCCCCTTTCCCTTTTATGCTGTCCCTCTAAAACTGCTGAATTTTGCTTCAGGACTTAAAATGTTGCAGAATCTGATTTGTTACTGCAGTTTCCTTTGCAAAGGCTGGAGAATATCTGAAGGGAAAAAAGCCCAGAGTTAATTCCAGTGAAAGGTGCCCAGGAGCTTTATGAGATGAAGAGCTTCCTGCCATCCTGACATCTTGGAACCCGATCTCACTCCCACTTAAAATCAATGTTAATACTCTCAAATTTTTAGAATGGGAGAAGTTTTGAGTCCCATTTGGGTTCCTCCTAATGATGCAAACAAGGTGTGGTTTATCCCAGAATCACTGAGGTTGGGTTCCTCTAGTCCAGCAGGTTCAGCTGCAGGAGTTTGCTGAGGGCCACGTCCAGTTGGATTTTGAATATATCCAAGGCTGGAGATTCCACAACCTGCCTGAGCAACCTGCTCCAGTGTTTGACCACGCAGGAAAAAGCTGAATTTAACAAGGGGTAGTGAACTTTGGCATTTAGTGATGATGCCAACCTTTTCAAGCTGGCTTAGCACCTATGCCATGAAGCAGAATCCAAACCCCTGGGTTTTCTTCTCAACAGCTGGGAGAAGCATCCAGATTTGCCAAAGCTCAAACCCAAGTTTCTCTTGCTGAGAACAATGTGTAACATCCCCTCATTACACCCTGTCTTGAGAACAACACAACTCCCTGTTCCCCTCGTGCTCGTGGATGGAGGCGGAAGCTGCTGCTTGCTGAATGTCTGGACACTTACACAGGATTGTAGATTTTTATGGCTGGGCAGAGCCATCTTGTGTAGCCCACCTCAGACACCAGCATCAGGTATTTTCTCCTTTTTCTGTGCCCCAGAAATAGACTGTAAAGCTTTAGAAGTCCTGGATTATTCTGATAGCACTCCTCCAGCTCTGACTGTTGAGATCTTTAACAGAGAGCTCCCCAGGTTTGGGGAGACAAAGGCCCAACATGAGTACCCCAGTAGAAGATTTCCTAATTCCCGGCCTTGCCCTTTTGTGGGTCCAATGTGCTGCTGTTATTTTAAGGCTCCATCTGGAACAGAGCCCACAAAAGAAAAGATGAGACCGTTATCAGCTCGTCTCTACCGTCTTAGTCCCACATTTCCATCTTGAAAGGATCAAGTTCAGCCTCAGATCTTTCAGGGTCACCAGTGGTTTGTTTCAACAACTGTTCTCCAGACCTCAGGGAGACTCCACCAGGCAGTTTTGTTTATGGCTTCTATTTCCTGTATATTCTTCCCATTGATTGCATTTCCCAGTTCCTGCCACGGCTCGGGAGGAAAATCAGCAGTTGAGGTTACCAAAGGGAGTGCAGTGTGTCACACAGAGGGGATGCAGTGTGTCACACAGAGGGGATGCAGTGTGTCACACAAGGGGATGCAGTGTGTCACACAAAGGGAGTGCAGTGTGTCACACAGAGGGGATGCAGTGTGTCACACAAAGGGAGTGCAGTGTGTCACACAAAGGGAGTGCAGTGTGTCACACAGAGGGGATGCAGTGTGTCACACAAAGTGGATGCAGTGTGTCACACAGAGGGAGTGCAGTGTGTCACACAGAGGGAGTGCAGTGTGTCACACAGAGGAGATGCAGTGTGTCACACAGAGGGAGTGCAGTGTGTCACACAGAGGGAGTGCAGTGTGTCACACAGAGGGGATGCAGTGTGTCACACAGAGGGGATGCAGTGTGTCACACAGAGGGGATGCAGTGTGTCACACAAAGTGGATGCAGTGTGTCACACAAAGGGAGTGCAGTGTGTCACACAAAGGGAGTGCAGTGTGTCACACAAAGGGAGTGCAGTGTGTCACACAGAGGGAGTGCAGTGTGTCACACAAAGGGAGTGCAGTGTGTCACACAAAGTGGACGCAGTGTGTCACACAAAGGGAGTGCAGTGTGTCACACAGAGGGGATGCAGTGTGTCACACAAAGGGAGTGCAGTGTGTCACACAAAGTGGATGCAGTGTGTGACACAGAGGGGATGCAGTGTGTCACACAGAGGGAGTGCAGTGTGTCACACAGAGGGGATGCAGTGTGTCACACAAAGGGGATGCAGTGTGTCACACAGAGGGAGTGCAGTGTGTCACACAGAGGGGATGCAGTGTGTCACACAGAGGGGATGCAGTGTGTCACACAGAGGGGATGCAGTGTGTCACACAGAGGGAGTGCAGTGTGTCACACAGAGGGGATGCAGTGTGTCACACAGAGGGAGTGCAGTGTGTCACACAGAGGGGATGCAGTGTGTCACACAGAGGGGATGCAGTGTGTCACACAGAGGGAGTGCAGTGTGTCACACAGAGGGAGTGCAGTGTGTCACACAGAGGGAGTGCAGTGTGTCACACAAAGGGAGTGCAGTGTGTCACACAAAGTGGACGCAGTGTGTCACACAAAGGGAGTGCAGTGTGTCACACAGAGGGGATGCAGTGTGTCACACAGAGGGAGTGCAGTGTGTCACACAGAGGGAGTGCAGTGTGTCACACAGAGGGGATGCAGTGTGTCACACAGAGGGGATGCAGTGTGTCACACAGAGGGGATGCAGTGTGTCACACAGAGGGGATGCAGTGTGTCACACGGAGGGGATGCAGTGTGTCACACAGAGGGGATGCAGTGTGTCACACAGAGGGGATGCAGTGTGTCACACAGAGGGGATGCAGTGTGTCACACGGAGGGGATGCAGTGTGTCACACAGAGGGGATGCAGTGTGTCACACAGAGGGGATGCAGTGTGTCACACAGAGGGGATGCAGTGTGTCACACACATTGTGTGGAACACATGAGCTGGGCTTCATCAGAGCCCAGGGATGGCTCTCTGGGAACCTGGACTTACTTCAGCCTGGAAGGAGTCAGCACATCCCAACCTAACCCAACCTTATGTACTGACTGAGATGGAAAGTCCTGACACCACTAAGAAAACCCCAAACAACCAACAAACCAGGCCGCTGGACCACTTCAAAGGCTCTGGGGACACATGAAAGAGGGCAGATTTGTGCTTTTTCATATCCAGAAAATATAGAATGTGGAAATAGTTCTGTGTTGAACAGGGGCAGGGCTTAGTGACCTGGGTGCTTCTGACAACACACCAGTGAAAATGTCCCTGAGGACTGGTACAGAAAAAGATTGGCACATGATGATTTTATCTGAACCTGAATTACAGTGATTTACAGCTTGTAGTTTACTGGAGCAAAACCTATTCGATTTTTTTGCTCTGTTCTACAATATTAAGGGAAGTAGTTTGTTTGGGGCACCCGAACTCAGAAGAATGTAGTTCTGACCCTTATTCAAGCGAAATCAGTAGGTACTGCTGGGCAAGTGACCCAAGTATCCTGCACTGCTGGAAAAACCAGACACTGGTGTGCACCCTGGAATAGCTGGAAATGTCTATCCAGCACTTCTGAAGATGGTGCTTCTGTTAGTCCATGAAATAGCTGCTGTTCTGTGAGAGGACACAGAGATATGTGCCTTCGATTCCTTGAAGTTCTCAGTTCTCACAGAATCAGTGACTGTGTATGAACCACCCGTTGTACTGAATATTTAGGTCAGACAAAAGCATGCAAATTGGCAACATGGTATGGAAAATCGGGGCCATTCTACAGATTTCTCTGTGGCAGGAAGACTCCTCTCCATTACTGTGGGATTATACAGTTGTACAAGCACGAGAGCCTGTCTGGAACCAGGGCTCTCCCGGCTCCCAGTCCCCGGCTGGGGGGTGGCAGAGCCCTGGTCTTTGTGCATCAGGCACAAAGGGATCCATAACACAGGGAGCTAAACTTGGGCTGAGGAAAAAAGCTCCTCAGAGCTCGCAAGTGCTGCCATACGTTTTCATTCTGGAGCACGCTAAGCACAGATCTGGGGAGTCAGCTCCCACCAACCATCTGGAGAGAGAAGTCACTCAAATCCAAGTGCTGAACCTGCTGTGGTAGACAATCGGTGCCAGTGAACCACTCACTTACTCTCCCCCTGTCTGTTTTCCTGCCTTTTGCTGCAATAGAGCCTTAAAATAAAATAATCTGGCTACCACTTTCCAAACACCCGCTTCCAAACACCCCAGCTCCCATCTGCAGAGTGCACTCCATTCACTGGGCAATGTGGGCCACTGCCACAGGAGCAGCTCTGCTGAAGGGCTGACCAGAAGGGAGATGCATAAAAGGGAAATAACACGTGGAGAAATTGCCTTTTCTTTGCCGAGCTTCCTATGGCCCCGTGTTAAACCCTAATTTCTGTTTCCTGTCTCCCCAGTTCCTCCCCTGTGCTTAATGTCTCTTCTGACTCCTATTAAAGGCTTCCTGGGGCTGAGATCCTGGGAACCCAGCAAGCTCACTGGGTCTGCCTTATGAAAAGTGACTTTAAGTGCCAGGGAGGGTTTAGCAGCTTTGAAATCAAAGGAACTTTCAGCCACGTTGCCACGAATTGCTTTGTTGCCTGTAGTCAGCAAGAATCAGTTTGAAGATTTCTGGAGCCTGAGGGTATCAATTGCTTTGTTTTTTGCCTCTATCAAATCCATCCTCCAGTGCCTTGTGTTACTCTGCAGGCTGCTCCGGGACGCTCAGCAGATGCTAAATGGGGCACAAGAGACACATCAAGCCCCTTGGCATGTATATATTTTTAAATCAAATAGGCAGACATGGGCAAAGGAATCTGTGATGGTGAATCAAATGTTCCTGGCTTGCTGTGCTGTACAGAGTCATCCCTCCTCCCCGCAGGACCAGGCAGTAACTGAGTGACTAAAGCCTAAATAGCTTGGGATAAGTGCTCTGGGCCTTACTCATGTGAGTACCAGTTCCAGTGGGCTCACTGGGACAGCTGCTGCTGTAGCAGGTCATTTCATGGTTGAAGACATATGGAAAAGATTTGTAGGTGGGAGTAATCTAATGAGAACAGAATACAGATTATCTCAATTACAGAAACAATTGGGTGCACATCAGCTGGGCAGAACAGACAACCAGGATCTGGAGTGCTCTTTCCACAATGGCAGCTCCTGAACAGGAGCAGGAATACTGAGCAATTTAATAACACTGGGATGCCCCTGCAGACAAATCATCTGCCCAGAACTCCTCTGAAGTCAGAACAGATTTACGAAATAGCGACCCTAAAATACCAGTTCTTAGTAAATAAATTCCTGCTTGGAACAACTCCATGACAACTCCTTGTTCCCTTCCATGACATCCTGCTTGCAGGGCAGTGACTGGCCCGTTCTGGTGGTAAATCACTGGGTGACAGCAGCAGGAGCCAGCCCTGATGCTGCTGCAGGGCCTGCCTGGCCCCAGGCTCAGGGACATGCACAGCCCCTGTGAGTGAAGCCTGTCAGTGTGTCCTGGTGGAACAGGGCCAAGCTGCTCCATCCCTCCGTTCCCTCGTTTCTCCCGCAGCTCTCGCCCTCCAAAGAGGAACAAAGCTCTCCCCTGCCTGGCCTTGCTGGCTGTGGAAAGGGGCTGCTCATTACTCAGTAGGTCCCTTTGATGAGGGCAGCACGTTGGGAAGCCTCTTGCATGACCACTGACCCAGCCCTTCCTCCCTCTTCCTCTTCCCACAGGATATTCCTGCGGGGACAGCCTTGGCTCTGCTGGGAACCAGGAATGAGCCAGGATGACAGACCCAGGGGCTGGGCTCCTGCAGGCAGGTTGGGAGAGCAGTTGTGCTCAGCCCTGGGAGCACAGGGCTGGGGGATGCCCAGGAAAAGCAGTCCCAGTTACACTGTGGGGTCTGTGCTGCTGTCACAGACCCAGCTCTGAATGCTGGATCTCGGCTCTTCAGAACATGGAAAGTTTAAGTGGAAAGAGAAACTGTGAAAAGTTTACAGGAAATGGGAACACGGGGATGTTCAGTGATTAGGGGGGAATGAGCTGGGAAAGTCCAGAGACTGCAAGTTATGGACAATTAAAGCCTTTCCTCATTGTTTGCTCAGGCAAATGTCCCAGAGAAGTCAAGGCAATTCTGCCTTAGCAAAGAAGAAAGAACTCTGCCTTCCACCAATGACACCACCCTTTTGTAGGGACCTTTCCTAGAGGAGAGAAGCCAGCACAGCAATAGTGGCAGCAGTGGTGGCAGTGAATCTCTCCAGTGCCAGCCCTGCCTGGCTCTGTGCCTCCCTCAGACACGAGGGTTCAGTCCCAGGGGCCTTCAGAGCCCTGGGCTCTGTCCCTGGCAGTGCTGGGAGCAGAACATGCCCGGTGCAGCCTGTGCTCCAGGCTCATTTCCCCTCCTTCACTGACAGGAGCATCAAGTGCACTTGTGCTCTGAGGTCTGTGCTGTATAAATATCCCCAGGAAATAAATAAATGCCAGTGCACTTGTGCATTTCCCTCAGATATTCTTCTCCCCAGCTGCTGTGCTGACAGTGCTTACCAGGAATCAGGCATTTCATTCTGGCTCACTGTTCTGCTGGAGAGAGATGGGAACAAGATGCTCCTGAGGCAGGGGAGGGGAGGGTACAATCCAGAATGCTGGTTTGTTTATTTATAGATGCACACACACAGACCTATGGAGGAAATTGGAAAATAATTCCTCACCCTGCAGCTGAAGGGGAGAGCTGAAGACTGGAATTCTATTCAGTAGAAGACTTGAGAGAGAGTAGAGGGGAGAGTTTAGGATGAGGGTTTAGCACCTGGCAGCACAGCAGGCTTGACTTTTTTTTGGATCCTTAGTTTATATTCTGGTGTTGTTAACAATTAAATGAAACCTATAGGATGGAATCACCTCATTTATTCTCTTACATCAGTCTGTGCATTCATGTCTGTGGTGTGTGATCCCTGGCCCCACCTTGCAGTAAAACTGATTTTCATGCCCAGAACTGTCCAAAACTGAACACACAACATCTGTTTGGCTACATTTATCTGCAGAGCCACCAAATTCTTGGGGCCTGACCCAGAGCTCTACAAATGCCCTTAAAATTATAATTAGTTAATTAGGTATTTCTGAACATCACCAGAAGACACAAAGTCAGGCTTCTATTCTGCACTTTTATGTCTTAGGTAACTGTGTCACCTTTGGATGCCCTGGTGACCTACCTAGAGAATAAGGATGCTCACCCACCCTCCTGGAGACTGTGAATTAAATATTGAAATGCAGTGGCATCCTGTGAGTCCTTTGGAGCAGAGACACTGAGGATAGAAACATCGGGCTCGTGCATCCCAGAGGAGCTGTGCTGCTGTGCCAGGGCAGCCACTGCTGCCCAGAGCAGCCCAGAGCCTTTACCCTGAGCCCAGCAGTGCCCACGGGCACATGAGGCTTGGCTGGGCTTGGCTTGGTGTCCACACGTAGGGCTGAGCCAAGGGAAAGCCTGGCCAATGTGCCTGCTCTGGCACTGCCCCACAGCCAGTCACAAGTGACCTTGCAGTGCAGGTTGTCTCCTGGAACACGGGCATTCCTGCTCTTTCCCTGGAGACCCTGCCTGGGCAGCCGTGGAGTCACGTCCCACCCAGTTCTCCCCCCGGTTTGGGGGTGAAATGTTTGGGGATTAGAAGGTTCTCTACTATGCAGGGGGTGCAGGATTGGGTGAGCAGAGCTGGGGTTTGGGGCTGGTTCCCCAAAGGGAGACAAAGCTCCTCCACCCAGCTCTCATCCGTTACTGTCAGGTCATCTGGTTCAATCCCTGATAACAGCAGACACACACTACTCATTTCCCTGGCAATCTGGATTCTGCTCTTGACATCAAGTTCACTTGCCAGTGCTTCTCCCTCCCCATGGCCCTCGGACTGGGCTGAGTTGCCATTTTAGCTGGAAAATATCCAATAAATCTGAATTGATGGAGACTAGTCCATAAAACATCCACAGCTGGGGTCTGCAGCACCTTCTATTCACTGTTCTCCTTGTTGCAGAACTTAACTAGAGGGTTATTCGTGACAAATGAGTGCTGCATTTGTTATTTTTTTTCAGTTTTGTCCATGAGATACACCCAGGATTGGAATGAAGTTGTGCACAGACATCAGTTTATGGAAACAGGAGATTCTCATACTGGCTTTGGATCAGATGGAACCAGCCCACCCCTCCTGCATCGACTCCTTGCTGTCCCTTGCACTCACCCCCAAAGCATTCAAAGAGAGCACCTCTTTTGATTTTTTTTTTTTTATGTTGTCTTAAATGGATGAAAAATGTAGCATGAAACATGGGTACATCCTCTGTGATGGGATGTGTATCCACAGGATTGCCTTGACCTGACACAAGGATTTTTGCCAGACGATCCCACTCCAGCACCTGAACTGCAGCACAGGATTCCCTTCCCTTTTCCCCGTTATCCTTTCACCCCGAGCCCAGGCGTGTCCTCCGGGCCCGGCTCAAGGACGGGCTGCCGGGCTGAGCTCAGCCCTGACCTCCCCTCCTCCCGAGCCCGGCTTTGCGCGGGGCTCTGTGTGTTTTGTCTGGTGCTAATGAGCCGGCCTGTGTTATCTCCAGTGTCATTTTAAAATTAAATTAACCCCAGACTGTGGGTGTGTGTTTGCATGGCGATAGGAATTCTCTGGGAAGGAGGATGCCTTGGGCGCACACACGGAACCTGCAAAGCTTCTCCGGCGGCTCTGGCTGCTGTGCTGGCTGGCACCACCCCAGGGAGAGTGTGCCCATGCATCACAAATCTGCTTTTTGGTTCCCCTTCCACCCACCCCTGAGCTGAGCTCTCTGCCAACTCAGCTTCTGTATAAATCAAAGGGAAATATTCTCCCCCTCCTGTTTTTTTCTTTTCCTGAACAGATTGGATGTCATTATGTGCAGCTGAGCTCGCCGGGGCTGGCGGGGGAGGAGGGACAGGAGGAGGGATGGGGAGAAGAGACGGTTTTAGACAAAATGCTCACAGTCCATCAGAGGGGGAAAACAGCCTCCAGCTACAAGTAACCAGCACTTCACACACACACTGATTTACTGGGGAAACCCAGAGAGCCTTAATATTTAAAAATAAAATAGGGAGGGAGGGAAAAAAGAACTAGAAGGGAAGGATGTTATCGCTGGGGATGGAGCTGGGATGGAGGAGCTGGATGGCACAACACCTTCTCCAGCCCTCTGACTTATTGGGGTGCTCAGATGGGCATTTGTAGAGCCCATGGAATCCTACAGCATCATGGAGAAAGGCTTCTAGATCATCCTTTAGGTGGTGAAAAGCACCCTCTTCCTCCTCCCAGCCCAGTTGTTCACTGTGCAGTGCAGGCAGTTTCCCTTCATTACTGAGGGATCACCTGGTGAGAAAAAGGGAAAAGAAAGGGAAAGGGAGAAGGGAAAAGGGAGGAAGAGAGAAGGGGAGAACAGGAGGAAAAAGGGGAAAGGGGACAGGAAAAGGAGAGAGGGGGAAAAAAAGAGGAGTTAGAGGGGGAGAGAGGGAGAGAAATAGGAGGGAAGGGAGGGCAAAGAGAGGAAGAGAGAGAGAGAGAGAGACAGACAGAGAGGAAAGGAGGAGTGTGAGCCAAATGCATGGCATTCAAAAGAAGCAGCTTTCAAAAGCTTTGGCTGGGATGCAGATTTGCAGAATCTCTGGACCCATAATTCCCTGGCACACAAAGCTTGCTGGAGGCATCAATGTGCCCAAAAGGGGCTTGCAGAATAAACAGCAGATAAAAAAAACTAACACCCACAACAAGCCTATGAATTAGAGATGAAGGCAGGGGGAACAGCTGTACTTCCAAGCTGCAGGTGACCTCATTGTGGAAGCTGTGCCACAGCAAGGCTTGTCCGTGTCCAGTGGTTCTGAAATAATAGGTATGGACAATAATAGCTGGGGGGGAGAACACATTCCCTGGCTGTATTAAAGAGCAGGTAATTGCCCATCTCTCCTGCCAGCTATAGTTTAATCCAGAACTAAATTACTCTGAACATTCTTACAAAGTTCTCTGTTCCAGCATCTCCCAAAGCCTCCGTTGACACTCCGAGGCCCAGATTTTTCCTTCTCCCTGGTGCCTGCAAAGAATATCACCCAGGGACTGGGGGATCCAAACCAAAACACTGGAACTTTCCACTCAAAGGACCCTGAAATGTTTCACAAAGTGCTGAGCCCACTCTGGGGGACAGAAGGGGAGATGATGCGAGAACTGCCACATCTCCACAGCTGTAGATAAGAGAAAGTGGTAACTTCTAATATCTCAAAACCTCAGTCTTCTGTCATTTACTATGAGAGGAAATGATTCCACAAGGAACCAACATGGATCAAGGATAGCAGCCCACATCCTTGTGAGGTGGCTGCACTGCACAGACAGGGTGAGGGAAGCAGAGCTATGGCAATAGATTTCCAACTGTTCTTTCCTGCTGGATGTAGGAATGCCTCAAAATGCACTAATATTCAATAATCACCATCTTCCCAAACACATGCTATGCCATGACCAGCTTTGCCATGAAACAAGGCAAGTTTTTAGAAAGCTGGCTCCTTTACTAATGAGCAATGGAGGATCAAAGTCTGCTCGATTTTTGGAGAAGAAAATGACAAAGTATAAAAAACCCACGTGGGAATATGAAACAAAAGCATTCATTAAACATTGCTTCTGAATTGGTAGTTTTTTGTTAGAGGGAGATAATTCCAGGGCTATTTGAAAAAAAAAAATCAATTCCAACTGCAGTTGGTGTTTGTTGTGCAGAGAATGGGAATGGTCTGGCTATAAAAGGGGCCCTGGTTCCTTCCGAAAATGACCGTACAAGTCCACGCTCAGCTCTGCCACAGGGCCATTAAAAATAGTCAGGGATCACGTACACCAAGTCACAGTAATTTGCTGCTACCAAAATAGTTTACAGTATTTAAAAAAAGCTTAATCTAGAGACCGTTCTCTTGGCAGCAGAAATCTTCCCCGTGCCAAGAGAAAAATAATTTGCATCCTTGGTGTCAGTGGTGACACTGCCACGGTGCCTGAGCGCCCCGGGAGAGGCAGCCAGCCCAGCCCCGCTCCCCGAGACAGAATCCCTGAAAATAACAGGGAGAAGGAAAGAAATCCTCCTTGCAGTGGCACCAGGGCTGAACGTGACATCAGCAGGTGGTGACTCACCCCTCAGCTGCAGCGTTTGTCTGATGGAACACAACGCTGGGTTTGGGGCTGGGCTCCTTCCCCCTCCATCTCCATCTGTGGCGAATGGGCCACGAAGAGTTAAGTTTTCAGGGCTATGGTTGCCTTGGTATTATGCTCTCAGCTGTGATCAGCAATATGTAACAAAAAAACAGTACTTAAGTGGTTTTTCTTTTAAGTATTCCCCACTGTAAATGTGTAATTAATTAGCCTTCCCCTTCCCCCTTGCTCACACATCCAGCCCCGCGGGGACCCTCCCCTCTCCTTCCTATCAAATTCAGACAGTGACTGGGAGCTGAATTATTCATTCAGCTGTAGGTGTAACACAGCCATTTAAGTGATTTAAAGTTCAAGCAGTCTTGCTGATGTTCAGCAACACACACACACACACACAAAAGTTTAAAGGGAAAAGCAGAGCCCAAGTTCTCTTTTCTTAACCCACTTGTTTGGTTACACAAACAGGGCACGGTTTTGTGAATCAACCTATTGAATGAAAAAGGGATTTGTGAGAACGTCACATCAACCAGAGCACCTGTCACTCATTAAGAAAATACCACAATTATAAGCATCAGTTGAAGCTTTTGTTCCAATATGTCTCGTTGAATATTCTCTGCTGTGATAGTTAATTTTATGCACACTTTGCTGGAAATAGATGGCAAGTGAAGTTCATACTGACAATCACAGAAATCACATTAAGATCCCTGTTTAGTCCTCATTATCATTGTATCAGAGAACCTCATGCTAAAAATTACGTACAGCCAAAGAACAAATTAACCATAATTAACGACACTTCGGAGCACTTCTGATTAGATCTCAAACTGCTTCAAAGTCTTTAATTTTCTGAACATTTCTGCAATATCAGGCAGTGTTTTCAGTCCTATTTTAAAGCTGGGGTTGTGAATAACAGCACATGAACCTTGTTAATTCTGGGGGATTTGGGAAAGTTCCTTCCTGCCCCAGGAGGAGATCCAGCCCCCTGTGTCCATAACCCCGCTCTGGGATCAAGATGTGCCTCCCAGCGTCCTGCACTTGGGGTTGAACGTTGGTTTTCCTCGAGGCAACACCCAAAGTCCACGGCAAAGAGCACAGTCAGACCCAAACTGTGTCACCAGCTTGGTGTCCCCATCCCTGGGGGGCCAGCAGGTCCCAGAGTGGGCTGTGCCAGGAGTGCTGCCTGCAGTGGGATGTGTCAGTCCCGAGGGATTCCAGCAGTGGGTGCCAGTCTTGAGGCCTGGGATTGCATGAAGTGTTGCCAGTACTTACAATTTTATTAGCAGCACCCTAATATGTGCTGTTTCTCTTGAAGATGCAGCTGCTTGAATGTCATCTGAATACCTCAGCCTTTATGAGAAAGTGTTCTATTTTTACAGCCATAATTATGCCACTCAGGATTTTGAAGTACAGGCTTATGCCTTTATTAGTATAAGATTGGCAACGCTGAACTTAAAAAAAGCCCAAAGCCTGAAATACCTGGAGGTATTTTAGGCAAAGGGAAAGCTTGAAAGAAATGGGTGTCGGGATTGTTGCCCTGACTCCTGCTCTGCAGAGTCCTTCACACACAGAGTCAGGAGTGAAGGGAGGGGATGTTGGAGGAGCACCAGGAAACAGCAAAAGCCTTCAGGAATTCTGGGGGAGGGTCATAACTTGGGGCTACTTTAAGTTAAGCAACAATTCAAGGCTGCCCAAATAGGTGCTCTGGGTTCTGGAATGCAGGATGGATCAGAAAACTGAGTGAAGTCACTGTATTACCACCAATCTTTAGGAGAGCTGGAGGTTGCAAAGTGCTGACCCACATCAGCCAGGAGCCAACAGAGCTGAGGAGCCCCTGGCAGGGCTCAGTCCTGGTCTGCACCACCTCAGCTCCCTCTGGGATCCCACCCTGCAGCTGCTCCTGCCCACACAGACTGCACTGGGGAACAAGTCTCTTATTTCTGTGCCTCCTTTCTGCTCTAGATTTGAGTGGCACCATCCCTTGACTAGAAGTCCCACTTGCTCAGAGTGGAGTTTTCCTGATAGTTTTCTTTCTATGAATTGCTCCATCACAGGACTGTCATAACAGACTGTTTGCCAATTTGAAATCCAACAGTTTGTCTGGTGTAAGTGTTAAAAATGTTGTCTTGGCAGTTGGTTTTTTTTTTTTTTTTAGTTTTTTGGATTTTTTTTTTTTCTTTGCATTAAGTGACTTGATTTTTTTTTCCCTATTCACTTCAACAGTATGTCAGGGAATTGGATCATTTTAGTAGCCTGCTTTCTTTCTTTCACTTCAAATAAAACTCAACACTTAACCTATGAATTCAGAGTAATTTTATTTTAACTATATAAGCTCTGCAAGACTCAGCAAGTTTTTTTTCGCTGGAACTTATAGTCATAGCTGGCAAAATATAGTGAATTGTTTTGAAGTGGAATTAAAACCAAAAGCAAGATAGACACGTGTTCTGTGCACTGAGAATGGAAGATCTGAGGCTAAGACTTCCCCTAGACTTTGGGCTGAGATGAGAATCCTCTGTGATGACTCAAGTCAGGTTCTTTTTAAATGATCTTTTACCAGACTAAAGCTTTACAATCTGATTATGATGAAGGAACCCCTTCATGCCTGTGGTCTCTAAACCCCCTCAAACCCACTGACCTGGCTGTCTCTGATGGCCCAGCCTGGTCCTGACTGTGATTCATAGTCTCATTACTTCTGGTGAAAGGGTCCCTCGTGGCCCAGGGTGGTGCTGAATGAGAATTTCCACAGAGTTTGACATGGGGTGAATTTCGTGAAATTATCAGAGAAAATATCAGATAGGCCACGACAGAAATTCAAAATTAGTAATTGCAATTAACCCCCTGCTAACAAAGGGGGAAAACCACTTTACAATCTCCTGGGAGGTCTGAGTAACTCGATGTCCAGGAGAAAGCACTGAGGTGAGAAGAAAGCCAAAGGATACCTGCACAGGCTGCAGGGACAGGAACTCCAGACACACCTCAGGACAAAAAACAAGGTCCAGAAACCCAGAACTTTAAATTCTTCCCTTAAGGATAGATGAAAGAATCAGCTTTTAATATCCTAAGCTTTTGGAAGGAGAGAGCCACAGAACCACTGATTTCAGTGACCCATTTTTATCAGGGCTCACTGTTTCATCCAGCCCAGAGCACAGGGACACACAATCATCTGAGGGCATCAGTGTGTCTGTGAACTGCACCATCCTGCTGCCAGGGGAAACACTTACTGGTTCAAAACCAGAGCAATATGAGACAAGAGCAATTCTGCTGAAGAGCAAGCAGGCAGTAAGTGTGCCAGAGAAAACTGCTGACCCTGCATTGTCAAAGATACCCAGAACATCCTGAGCTGGAAGGGACCCACAAGGATCATCAATATCCAGCTCCTGGCCCTGCACAGGACGCCCCAGGAATCCCACCCTGTACCTGAGAGCATTGTCCAAACACTCCTTGAACTGTTACCGGTAAGTAAGAGCATAAATCAGTAAATAAGAGTGTATATCAATTATTATCAGTAAATAAGAGCCATGAGACCCCGCTGCTCTCAGTTTATCTCTGGTTTTGAGTGTAAATCACTGAAGTCACACCAGTGTTAAAGTCAGGAGAGTGAAGAATTAGGGCTCCAGAGGAGATGTGAAAGACACACCAAACATCACCAGAAGAGGGTTCTCTCCACTCCTGGGAGCGTGGAGGGGGTGCTCCAGCCCAGGGGATGTGGCAGCAGAGTCTGTGTGTATCGTACCTGTCCAAACCCCACACCTGCCAGGGCTGTGGGGAGAAATGATGTCAAAAGATAGGTCACAGAAGCCCTAATTTCAAGTTATGAGGAGGGTTTGTGAGAGAAGGTGCCTGCCCTGACTTCCCAAAGCTCTTGCCTTCCCTCTCCCCTGCCCTGGGCCGTGGCCCTGAGCTCTCACCCGCCGGCAGCCCTGGGAGCGGTGACGCTCCTGCTGCTCTCACAGTGAGCCCTGTGTGCGCTGTTTCTTCTCCAATGATTCATGACTCCCACTTCTCACTTCATCTGCCTTTGTTTTCCTGTGCAGGGAATGTGTCTGGTACATGGCACAACGTGCTGTGCTCCCGCCAGCGCCGTGACGGCTCCACGCGAGTGTCAAGGTAACGACGGCGGCACACACACGGCTCAGGGTGGAAATGGGCTGCTCAGGGCTTGGTTCCACTCCTCTGGCCTTGTAAAATCACACAGAGCAGCAGCACAAACACTCTCCCCACTGAATCACTTTTTCTTTTACTTATTGCGCCCCTGAACTCATCTTCAGCAAAAGGCCTCCCCGGTACTTCACCAAAAGCCTCCTCCCTGTGACAGTAAAATCCAGACATCAACCAGTATTTTTTCTACACCAGCTTCCAAAAGTCTTTACGAAGAAACAATGAGACTCTATAAGGATGGAAAAACTGAAGCACGGAATCAGATAATACCTTGGCTAAGAGCAGTCAGCAGGCTGCTGGAGGAGCTAAGAATAAAATCCTGATTTCCTGATGTTTAGTCTGATCCTCAGTGAATGGGACTCCCTCACGCTGAGAAGGTGCTCAACGATGAACTTTATTTATATATTTACTATTCAGATATGGCATGTTCTCACATCTCTTTATTTTCATGTTAATCGTGTTGTGGATCTTCTCCACCCACCTCCCATTTCCTTTGGTACATTTGTTCTGTAGCTATTTGTGTAGAAACCAAGCAATTTCTGCTCCACCTGCTCATAAACACAATGAGAGAGAGAACACAGTGTTACAGCACAGCCACTGCCTTAGCAACAGATTACAGCATCCCTGGGAAGGAACAGGGACCTTCTGGAGAGGAGGAGTGCCCTTCATCTCTCTGAAAAGCTACCGCAGGCAAGTTCTGCCTTTAATTATATCTCCAGCCAGCCCCCCCCTTAGCTGTAAGCACTCAGTGGTTGTAAAGAAAGAACACAAAAGCTGAGCAGAGTTTGCTCCTCGCACTCAGGAAAGCCCAAGTGGGGTTGGTGAAAGCTTGTGAGCAGACTGGCTCCCACAGAACATGCAGACACATATTTGAGCACTCAGTCACGGCGGGTGTAAATAATTCATTCTGCCGAGATCCCAACCCCCTGGTAGCTCCCTGTCTGGCAGGACAGCTCTCCTAGGGATGTACAAAAGGCAAGTAAAGCACAGCCCACAGCCCTTGGCTGTCAGACTGCAGGCAGCTCATGGATCTGGAATTGAAGTCAGGAACCCTCCACCCTACGGGAAGCTGCTGAAAAACCTCAGCCAGAAGTTATTGGCCATGGTGGGATGTGCAAGGGCTGGTCTGGCAGGGGATGTCTGACAGGCAGGCCACCCTTGATACATCCTGTCAGAAAAGTAATCATGACTTGGTGGACCCGTGATCTCAGTGCCACCTTGAAGTATTTTTAGAAAGGCCAATATTTGTGTGAAAGCAAAGCTGTTTGATTTTAGCCCTCTCCCAGTCCATCCCAGGAGGTCACACGTGTTTGACTGGGAGCTCTCCAGCAGCAAGGGTGATGTTCCTGGGTTTGCATTAACAGAGTCCTGATCCTGGGAGGAGTCTCCAGGCAGAACAGAGACAGAAGATATAAAGACTACAGTAATAACTTGCAGATATAGACGGGAAGAGGGGTCACCTACATTGTTAAAAGGATGAGATTTGGGCAGCTTGACCCATAAGGGAGACACAAGTCAGAGAACCACATCTTCCACCTTGGATCCCAGAGCCCTGAACTGACACACGGGAACGATGATATAATGGTGGGTTATATAAAAGGTCAGTAGTGACATATAACAAAAAACAGACAAAAAAAATCTTCTTTTTCATTGTCTGGGGATTAGCTATTTCATTAAGCTGTCTGCCCATATTAGAGAATTAAGCCTATTATCTGCTGAAGGATTTTGATGCCGAAAAAAAGAGGTCTGGGCTTAGAGCTCATCTAATCATTTTATGACTGGAAATATGAAGCAAAACACGGATGAGGTAAGAGGAGATACAGAAAACCTCTGGCCCAAAGGCAGGACTGAAAAGGTTGTGGGAGAGCAGTAAACTTGTGTGCAGAAGATGTTTAGTGCTCTCAGTGGGCATCTCACTCAACACAGGGGCCCTGAAGCTGCAAAAGACACAACCAAAGGCTTTCTGAAGTCCGGGCATGACACCTTCTGCGGTCACCTGGAGCTGGTTTGGGCAGTGCCAGCCCTGGTTTGGGGCAGTGCCAGCCCTGGTTTGGGCAGTGCCAGCCCCGAGTTTGGGCAGTGCCAGCCCCGGTTTGGGCAGTGCCCTCCTGTGAGTGGCACGGAGCCGGCTCCCAGGGCCCGGGGGCTGTCTCTCGAGGAGGGAGGTGTCACCCGGGGGAGGGTTTGCACGGGCAGCCCCCGGAACGCAGCGAGTGCCGCCGTGCTGGAGGAAGTCCCTCCTCTGACGCACTGACACCACCTGTCTCTTTACACTTGATGGCATCTGTTGGCATTTTTTATGTGCCAAGGCATTAATACCAGAGCGGAGCAGGGGAGGCAGATACCGAGTTCTTGGGGACCTGGAGTGGCAAAACCACCTCAGCTGTGCTGGGTCAGGGGATGGGGCTGCTCATGGGTATCACCCCCGGCAGCAAAACACAGCAGGTCGTGTGTTTGTCTCCTCTGCTTGAGGTACCACTTAATAAAACATAAGTGATGGGGGATTAAAATGCGTTGTCAGGGAGTAAGACAAATTATCTTAAAAATAATAAAGACTTTAGTGCCAGGATCAGGTACCAGATGGGTTGTAGAGCAATCCTTGACTTGTCCCCAAGAAAGGTAAAGCAGACAAGCTTTCCTGACATTGCTCAGTCAGCCATGAGGCACCACCAAGAAGAGGCAGATGGTCATTCCATCTCTGAAACTATCTGGTCCTCGGCCTCTGCTGGGAATATGTGTTGAGGTGCCAATTACCAGCACTTTGAGTAGTGCCTTTTGTGATCCAGCCATTAATTTAACCCTGTAACAAGATCTATAAAACTCGTTTCACAAAGAATGGCAAAGAAGGCAGGATACCAACAGGTTTTGATAAACATCCAAAATAAATAGCTATAAAACCCAGCCAAAGGCATCAAAAATAAATCAAGAAAAAAAAGTGGAACAAATTGGTGCCATGTTGCTGACAAGCAGCTCCACTGAAGATCACATGAATCTCCTTTTAATAAGAGGAAACAGTTCAGAAACCCCTAATGAACCTCTAACCAGAGAAAATAATTTGAAGAGACAAGTGTGTTCTCACTCCCACAAAACATCATTGAGAAGAGGGAATGCTCAGCCAGGACCATCAGCAGCCAGGTAAAGCCTGCACTGCCCTTCCCTGAGTCTGTTTTACAGATCAGTGCAGGAGTGCAGCCTCTAGTGCTGGCAATATGGTTCCTTTCAAAATCCACTGAAGTTTGCAAAGGACTAATGAAGGGATCCCAACAGAGCTCCCCTTCTGGTGGCACCTGTCAAGCCTGTCCTTGTGTGAAAGTGCTGAATAAGTCAGGCCTGCCTGGGCTCCCTCAGCAGGGAGGCACATTGTAGAGTGCTGTGCTCTCTGGGGACTGGGGCTGCCACCCCACAGCCTGGGCACTCCCAGATCCCCACGGCAGCCTATGGAGTTACCTGTGGCTTTGGCAGTCTGGTTGGGACCAACAGTGTGCAGAGAATCCTCCTGTGCCCTTCCTGGGGAGATCCTGTCTCCTCTTTTGGGGTGTCACTCTCTGGGGGGATCCATCCTCCTCCAAGGCCCAAGGAGGAGGTGCTGGATGCCCTGTTTGCACTGGGATGAGGGTGTAGCTCCTCACCTGGGCAGTTTTAGAAGGTGCAGGGCAGTGCAGGAGCAGCAGTGCTGCTGTGCCCTCACTGCTGTCCATGTTTGGGGCTCAGGGTGGGTGTACAGGACAGGTTAGAGCAGAGACAACAGGACTGCCCCAGTGGGGAGCATTTCAACTGATGGACCAGGATGAGGGCTCCTGATAAGGAGAAGAAGAATCTAAATCCCAGTGCTCTGGGGTTTCCATTATCTATTTAAAGCACAAATAATGGCAAATAACAGCCTGTCTCCTATCAGGTTTTACAGGTAGTTTGACACCAGGTTTAATCTCACAGGACAAGCAACAACACTTGGGAAGATGCAAACATTTCAGCTTCTGTGCAGTGAGGCCATCTGACCACACACTGGGGGTTCTGCTCAGGTTTTTACAGCCCACGCTGAAGTCTCTGTCCCTGGATGTCAGCTGTGCTTGATGTTATTACAACAGCATGTAATACAATTGTACCTGCCTGCCATGACAAATGCCTAGTGATAACTGAAAAAGAAATGGCAATGCTGGTCTGTGTACGAGGTATTCTCCCATAAATGGTAAAAAGGAAGAACATAGATTTACTGGTCAAGATTTTTCTCTCACTCATTCTGGGTATCAAGAAAGTAATAATGTCATGACTGGAGAACCTACTGTGATGGAAGGAGGAGTACAGCCATATTAAAGTTCAGAGAGGCACAAAAATTCGGTAATACAGAGGGCACAGTGATGGAGAAACATTTGCAAGGAGAGTGGAGGAGAAAACCAACTGCACCTACTGAGTTATCAAACCCAGAGTGACCATTAGCAGTGTAACAGGAAAATCAAGTTGCTTTACAAAACAGCATAAATTCAGTCTGAACAGGACTCTGTAACTTCTGCAAAGACACAGGGAATATATTAATTAATGGCTTTAGTCATAGCACTGTTGTTGGTAGAAGATGTTGAGAAAAATGTGTAAACAAAGGAGCCTTGGGAATGTCACAGTAATTTAAAGTACATAAACCTTCAAAGCACTGCCTGTGATAGAGTGATACATTGTCTTATAATTGGGCAATTGCTTTCATTCCATGATATAATTAGCACACAATTATGGTTATGTGAAAAATCACTCCATCTCCCTCCCTTCCAATTTGTGCTGTTTAATCTAAGCAGAGAATGTCTCTTTTTTGCTGTGGTACCAGTGGGTAACTCCATCCCCACTGCCCAGCTGCAATGGCAGAGCCTCTTGCCTGACTGATGGAAGGGTCAAATATTCCAGAGGGGAACTGAAATCAAGTTATTTGGATAAAATATTTGCTCTTAATACTTTTTTGCACATCCTAAAAAGACACCCACTGCTGCCACAGCCTGAAGTTCAGCACGAGCCCCTGTAACCAAGGAAGCCAAACCTGCAGCAGAGTTTAGGTGCCCCCAGTGCCCGTGCTCTGCTCAGGGCTGTGCTGAGGGAGCCAGTTTGGGCTGCAGCCCCTTTTCTGAGGGCCAGTGTTCAGCCAGCACCACAGAACCACGGGGTCACTGGGGCTGGGAGAGACCTCCAAGGTCACCGAGTTCAACCTGTGACTGACCCCTCCTCGTCACCCAGAGCAGAACACTGAGTGCCACAGCTCTGCAAGGTCATCTGCCCTCCAGAACGCAAATGTTTTGATGAACCTCGTGAAAAACGTGGTTTTCAATGCGCAGGCTCTGCTCGAGCTGCAGCACATGCGTTAGACCCTTGTTCCTACACGTGTTCTGTTGTGTCTGGGGATGAGTTGTCTCTGCTCTTGACTCCTTCCCTCCCAACGTGCTCCTGGTGAGGGTTGCTCCGTGTCCCTGTGCCCAGCAGAGGCTCAGGGCTCTCTGCACACTCGGACAGCACCCGGTGCAGGAAACAATCCCGGCCATTGCCAGAGTTACCATCATTTCCTGCAGCTGAGAGTCCTTCCCCGGGTGAACTCACCTCTGCAACTGCCTCAGAAGGAGTTTTAATCTTTAGTAGAACTGTCTGGATCACCTTCAGCGAGATCTTAAAGAGCAGAATTCCTGGGGTGCTTGTTTATACCCCAGAAGAGATCAGTGCTGCCTTCACACTGCCCATGGGCACACACCAGTCTTTCTCCCCAGATATTCCCCAGACCCGCCCTTCTCCCCACAAACACACATGTACCTATCACCAGATGCTCCTTCTTTCCCAGAGCAGTCACTTCCCACGTGTACCCATAAAGAGGGGCAGGCACGTACAGAAATTTAAGGGAGGGGAGAAATGCATTTCAGATGGAAAAGAACAACAACAACAACAATAAGAACAACCTCTCACACTCTCTGTACTCACTCCTGTGGGAGATATTTATCCATGGGAAAAGCTTTACAAATTCTAAGTAAACGAAAAAAAAAATTATATTTTCATAACATTTGGGAGGAAATGCATCTTAATGGAAAATAGCTAGAGAAAAATAATAGCAGCTAGTGAGCTGAAGGAACTATATTCTCCCTGACATGCAACAACAATAGAAGCTAATGCGAGTCATTTGCAGAAGGAAAAGTGAATAGCTGTGGCATATTTGCAAAGAATATATGGCAGTTTACCAGAGGCAAAGCTCCAAAGAATACCAGCTGGGACATAAGAAGGGAGCTATCAAAGGAGGAGGGAGGTATAACGGCATCATGGGATGGCTGGCACCGGTCCCATGGAGCGTTTCATGGAATGAGGCAGAGCTGAGCAGAGCTGGTGAACCAAGGTGGGGGTGTCACTCACAGTGGCTCATGGCAGGGGGCCAAGGAAGGCACCAAAAACACGCATGTGGGGCTTTGGAGCATGTCTGCAGTTGGCAAATTTACCAGCTATTAAACCCCAGTCGTGAATTGGATTTTATTAATAACTAGTCTCCTATTTCCATCAGAAAACATTTACTTCAAATAGGATTTAAAAATCAAACCCTTCTAATTAGAACACTTGTAACTTGTGGAAAATGACATCCTACTGGCTTTGCACTTTGACCTTATTACCAGCAGACCAGGATGACCCATTGCTTTGTGCCCCAGCCTGGCACCTCAGCAACACAGAGCCTGGGGAATGAGGAGGCATCCAAAATGCCACAGTAACATCCCATTTGTCTGGATGCTGCCAAAAAGTTGATTTCCACGTTTGGATATGTCTAAGTGAGGAAGCTGCCTCTGCAGTAGAAGAAAAGTGCATCCTAAATTTTGGGAAAAAAAAGGTGGATAAACTTATTTCTGGCTGAATGCAGATTTTAAGCAACGCGAAAAAACTGTGCGTGATCCCCACATTCCAAACAGCATTAATTTTCAATCCCTCAGTATTTTGTTTTCTCCACGAGATAACTACAGCAGTTATTAATAATTTAGGCTTTGAAAAGGGAGCTGTCTGGGTTTGCAAGAGAAATTTCTCATTCATTTATGCACAAGGTAAAATCGGGGCAAAATATTGGGTAACGGTTCAGAGCCAGGTGATTTCAGCTCCAGCTTCTCTCTGCAGCGAACGGGCTGTCCCAGGGAGAGGAGAGCCCTTGGACTCCTGCCTGTGCTCCTGGAGGCCACTTTGTCCAGGTTTGATGGAGCACCTGGGAATTGAGAAGGTGCTGGAGGACAGGTCTGAGGGGTTGGGGCCCCTGACTGTGGAAGAGCCCCTGAACTGAATTTCGAGGCAGGAATGAGCTGTGTGACAGTGAATCCACTGCCCTGCACGGCTGCAGCTTCCCCTCAGAGCAGCACAGAGCTGGCCCAGGGACAGCAGCTGCCAGAACTCAAATTATGACACACTCCAATCCACTTCCAGAAGTACTGAGGGCCTGGGTTTTATTCTCCAGGATATTAGTGACAGTATATTTTGTCACTTCTTAAAGAACATTTGGCTGCAGCTCTAGGATTCCTCTTTTTTAGGATTTCACTGAGGGGCTCAAGAATTACAACAAATAGCTTGGAAAAGACAAAAAAGAATCCTGTCACTCTACTGACTGTAGTTAGGGTGCAGTTCACTGCAGTGTGGTGGTTGGTGTCCCAGAAATCATTCCTCAAGTTCATACTGTGATATAGCAGGAAATAAATCTGAGCCAACCATACAGTTCCCATTCCAGTGTGCTGCCATCAACCGGTACGTTAATCCCATCAAAATGAGCTTCTTGGGAAGAACAGAAGTTACACTGGTGGGGGGAAAAAGGAGGGGGTAAGTTTCTAAGTGTTAGTAGAACCCACTTCCCACTCACATCCCCAGCTCCCTAAATTACAGATACAAGATCTGTGTTCGAATTACTGACAAGGTTACCAGCTGGAACTTTACACTCAATTCAATTATTTTATATTGTACCTTCAGGCTCCATTCCAGAGTGACTCTTAAAGAATAATCAGACTTATTCAATAGGCAATCAAAATGAAATTACTTTGTGTAAGTACAACGAGGTTACACACTTGGTGCAGTCTGTAAGTTATGTGCTGCTGATTTTCAGGGCTCTAAGATTTTGACTCTGATTATCTGTGATGTGCAGGACAGAATCTCCTCACAGCTTCAGCTTAACCTTTTTATTGTCTCCACCACACCTTGGATAAATAGGGAGAAGCCAACAGTGCAAACAAATTACAAAGCAGCTGAAAGTGGTGCTTTGTATTGGAACTACTCCTAGAAGCAGCCCTTGATGGAGTGGCCTCCTCCAGGCATTACCAAACCTAACTCACACCTCAGAGTAATGGTTCTTTAGCTTGAACTTCCAGATACTGCAATAATTTGAACCAAAATATAAGATTATATTGATTTTCATGCAAAATTAGGGTTCTCAGCTCTGTATTTTCTAGCCCAGAAATTTGTCTCTTGGAAACACAACAACTCTCCACTTGGAGATGACACCAACCCCAACCCCACAGTTGGACTTGAGCCCCACTGAGCTCGAGAGGTTGGGAACGTGTCCAGAATTTAAAAGGTATCACTGGGGATGTCTGAGCCGAGAGCACCCGAGGAGCAATCTGCAGGAAATGGTCAGGAATTTCGGCGGAGGAGCTTTGTGGGATCGCACTCAGTGGTCCTGCAGCTTTCCTTCCAGGAATGTAAACAGCTCTCCCTGCAATGTCTCTGTTATGTCTCTGCTCCGTTACAATTTCCTGACCAGGGCAGCTGCCAAGAGCACGGGAATGGAGCCATTGGGAGGAGCAGCTCCATCCCTGGGATCTGAGCAGGCTCTGGGAGTGCAGGATCACCAACCCTGCAGGACTTGTACCACTGCTGGAGACACAATGAGGGCGTTTCGTTATTCCCACTCCAATTTATGTAAAGACTGGGAGGTTGAGCTCTCAGGCTGGTGATTCTTCAACACAGGCACAGACTTCTTTAGGTGAGACAGAGCATCCCTGTGGATGTGGCAAGTCCTGTGTTCCATGGGAGAGGTGCTGGCACAGCCTGGCCCCCTGCCCTGCCCTCAGCTCCCCGTGGGCACTGCCCAGGGCCCAGAGCTCTGTGAGAGGAGCAGATCTGCTTTGCTGGGCCGCCACAAGTAGGTGGTTGCACAGTGTTTGGCTTTGCATTTTGCTTCAGTGTTTTCAATTGCGCAAAAGGGACACAAGAAATTGGTAATAAAAATGGGAGTTTATATCAGAAGTGGTATTTTGCATTTAATTTGACTAAAAAATAGGACTACACAAGATATGGTATAAAAATTGCTCTTTGTTTGTGGATTAGTGAGATTAGAGGTCGGAATTTTTGAGAGTTTAAATGCACTGTAAAATTACAATATAACATTTGATTAAATCCACAAAGCTTTACTAAAGCTCTCATGGCACTGAGACACAACTATTGCCTTGGAAGGCCCCAGGATGTGCAAACCCAGAGCTTGATGTGGTTGTTACTTCCAACCAAACTACAAGGATAATGACAAATTATTAATTGTGTATCATTTTGATAAAAAATCATTAATCTGACTTTGACAGTGGCCATAAATAGGCTGAGCAGTTTTCAAAGACTTTGCCTGTCCTCCTACATAGTGCTTTCCTTCATGACAGCAGCTGAAAAAAAAACAAACTCATTTTCTTAATACATTTAGAGTTTGGAAATGCATTTTCAGTGAAGTAGCTCATCCTTCCTCTTGGGCCATTGGTAATGAAGTTTCCTGGCAGTGGAAGGTCCCCTTTTCCACCCAGCTGGTTGCCTGCAAGGGGATGGATGAAGGTGGGTCAGTGAGCTGCAGAGTCTGAGCCTTGGTCTGAGGGAAGGAAGAGGATTTGCCTGGGGCTGATGTTGCAGAGAAGGTTTGGCTGAGGTGACGCTGAGGCTTCCCTGGGGAAAGGGGGAAGCAGGCACAGCATCAGCTGTTCCCTTTGTTTGCAGGGCAGCTGGGAATGAGAAGGGGGAAAACCACCTTGGAGCACTCGATTTAATGGAAAGAAGAGACAAAAGTACAGAATAATGAAAAAAACTGGCTGAAATAAAATGTCCCATGGTCTTCATTCTTGTCTCCATTTTGTTGTTCCTTCCTTGGCCTCACAAGGTTTGTTCCAGCTTTACATCACTTGGAGAAGTTGCTCTGGCTCTCCTTGTTTTCCACTTGGTACAAATTCAAATCAGTTCCCTGTCCTCTCGTCCCAAATCATTTGGCTGCTTGTTCTGACTGTAATCCTGACTAAAGATAGGCAGGAACCAGAGAGCTGAAAGATAGTTCTCCTTAGAGACCTCACTTCTCTCTTTTAGCAGCTCTCTCAGAACTCTATCCTTTGCCATTTAGCCACCTCCACAAAACAAGAAGTTAATGGCAACAACTTTTAAAATTGTGGATTTTATGATTTTATGTATGCAAGCTGATGTAGCAGGAGAATAGCAACAAATGAGAAATGGCAATTAACACTCCCGGAGTAAAGCCTGCTATTTCTCCTGTTCCTCAGCCTTTCTCTCACAAAATGCTTTCAGAAAGAAGGCAGCTGATTCTAGCAAGCAAGAATACACATTTCATAATTCCACTCCATTGCTTTTCCAAAACCAAAAATATGTAGGAAGAACATTTCAGTATAACTAATTAGCAGGCTCTGTGTCCTCATCCCTGTTAAATCAAGGGACATCTCTACAAGACTCCTCATCCACGTCTACTTCAGGTAATGAAATAACAATATTTAAAAGATTAAATTGCTCTTTTTTTCCCCACAAAATCAGAGTCAAAACGATTCTGGAAAATGAGCACATGTTCCTAGGGAACACAATTCTCTGCAACTGTTTCCTTCCCCAGAAGTGGCAGAAGTGATTTCTTTTTCTGTGTGTGCTGTCTGACTCGTGCCCTCCTGCCCTGGCAGGGGCTGAGGGCTCCCTGTGCTGGTTCAGTCATCTTTGGCTGCTCACACAGACCCACCGTGTACAGGGAGTTTTGATAAGATCCAAAGGAGCTTCGTTGTTGTGGGAGCTCCTCCAAATCAATTATTTGGAAATTTCAAACCTTTTGAAACTTGCCCATCATTAATCTCTGAGATAACATGGCATGGAATAATATCTGCTCCACGTAGATCACACAAACAGGGGAAACATCTGGGGCCCTGTGCCTGAATAGGCTTTGTTCACTGCTACTTTGAACAGAGCTATGAACACATTTGAGTAGGAAAGAAGAGCTTGATTTAATGAAAAAGAAACTCTTTGGTAATGCAGAGAATCCCTCTAAACTCCAAATCACTGGAGAGTTCTGGGGCCATTGCTGTTCACTGTCCATGGAGCCAGACCCTCCTGTCTGTGTGGAGTTCAGCCCTGCTGCCATAGGCAGGCCAGCCACCAGATGCTCAGAAATACTCATTCCTCTGCAAATTAGTTCACCTCATTCCGTGGCCAAATCACTCACTTGTCAATCCCCCTTTGGCCTTTGCAGTTAATGGGATCTGCTCTCCGTCGCTCTGCGGGGATTTCTTACTCCCATTATGAAAGAGAAAACCCCTCTCTGAATTCAAGTGGAATTCATTTTCCTAAATATACAACCACAAGTTGCCTCTCTTTTGTTTTAGAGTGGTAGATTGGGGAGTGTTTTGCATTGATTACGAATGAAAGATGCCTTTAAAACTCGGAATGAAAAATGTGCTGCTTTTCATTCAAGTACATCCTGAAATGAAACACCTCCTGGATTTTTCTCAGTATTTTCTCTGTTTACCTCTCCCTTCTATATCCATGGTTAAAAAGGTGGTTTTAACCCTGGGTATTCTACAGCTAGAAGTGCAAATGGATGTTTACAGGCATTTTGCAAAGAGCAGACCTGACATGAGTCCCCCTGCCATGGCCTGGGCTGAGCCCAGAGCACCATCAACACAAACACCTTGAGGGAGTTACTCCAGAGCACTGAAAGAGCCACTGACACAGGTTCCTTCTCCTTCACTCTGTTGAGAAGCTCTGCTACAAACTGTGGCCAAGAGACCCATCCATTTTATACTTTAAACACGTGCTTCTGAGCTCCTTCCCGGGTTGGGCCCAACGTTCCATGCCAGGCCTCCTGCCATGTGCCTCATGTAGTTTATAGGAACCTCCAGGGCTGGCTTTAATCTGCTTTCCCAGAGTCCCTGCGTTCAAAAACGTGTGCACCAGGAAGAGAGGGGAGGAAAGAGAGACGAGAAATCAAAGCACAAGGAGAGCTCACTTATGTAAATGTGAGTGAACCCTGATGTGAGGGCTCGTCTCGCTCTCAGGCCTCAGCCCTTCACCTCAGGTGCTGGATGAGGGGGGACCGTTTTCCCCTCTGGATTGCGTAAATGAGGAAGCTGTTCCCTCCGTGGTCCTGGAAAGACATATGTGCTTCATTATCTGGATTCCTTGTATTGTTTCAGCTTGTCGTTGCTGGCTGGGAACACGCAGCCTTGAGCTGTTCCCATTTTTAAAATGCACTTTTTTCTGCCCCGGATTCTTGCCAAGTGGAGATTTAAGTGCACTATTACTTTTATAGAAGACTATTAAGAGTTATTAGATCCCATTAGGGCAGACTATGCTCTTTTTTTAAAAAAAAAAAAAGAATCCTTTCCTTTATTTTTGAACAACCATTTATACTCATTTAAATCTGACAGAATGTTTGTATCAGTGCAAACACAGTTAATTATATCTTAGATCTGTGAGAACCTTTTTTGTTTATTTTTTTTTTTAAATGTTTTACTAGTCTCCCCTAAAGACTGTGTTTGACTTGTGTGGCTTTAAGGCAAGTCTGAACCATCATGGGTGCGAGGTGCACTGGGTGTTCTGGCATGGATGGCAGTAGAAGAGTTGGAGAGAAGCGATGGAAGGTGAATCACAGCCTGATCTGTGTCCATGTTCTCCCCAGGTCCAGATGAATCCTCAGCTCATGGACACCGAAACTTCAAAGGCAATCTTTGCATCAGGAGAAGTGGGATCAGACCCTCCATGACAGGGGGAATGTGAGCTGGTGTTACTGGCAGAAGCCACCACTCTAAGAACTGCACAAATCCCCCTTCCTGGGTGGTGGTGCTGTTGTAAGGACAGGATTAATGCCTGGATTAATTGCTTGTCTCTTCCAAGTTGACTTCATGCCTCCTCCTTTCCTTGCAGTTTACACCCAGTTCTCCAGATTTCTCTGCGTTGCTTCTTTGTCTCAAGCCAATTTCAAATGAAATGAGTCAAAAACGTCTCAGAGGAGTAAGGAATTAGATGTGCTGACACTGTGTTTTCCGAAAGCCGTCTGGGAGCTGAGCTCTGACGTTCTCCCTCCCCTCATGGCAGCATTTGCTGTATGGAACGTTCTCGGTAGCCCGGCCCTAAGGGTTTGATCTGCTTCAACTCTAATTTGTATAACCCACTTTGGGAAGAATGATATGTGTTCCTGGAAAACATTCCCTTTCCCTTCTCATCCCTTCCCTTCTCGAAGACACACTGTGAGGAGATGACTAAATGCTGCCACAGGAGGGAGAAAAACAAACAGGAAAGAATTAAAAGGGCCTCGGATAGGGCATAAATTATTCAGCTTTTCCCCTCCCTGAACTCTCCTGCAGCCAGCACATGCACAGCACCTCCCTCTGGATGAGCCTTTGGCAGGAGCAGCAGATCCATTAACTCTCCAGCACTTGGCCATGAGGAGGATCCTCCCTCCAGAAAACTTTGCAGGAACTTTTGCTGCACGGCTGGAGTAGGCAGAGGAGGGAGAGAGTGGGAGGGGGAAAACATCCTGGTTCTGTGAGGAATCATGTTTGAAATGGCTTCTCAGAGCATAAAGCAGGTCCAGGATTAGCAGTCATTGTTTAAAAATGTATATGCTCCTGGACCTGAAGAGTTGGTGCAGGAAGAAAATGTGGTTCTACTTTTGATTTCATTTCAAAGATTGGCTTAACAAACCAATCAGCCACGTGAAGCAGCAAAGAGCACAGTTCTCACAGATGCTGGTTGGCTTTTTTCTTTGTTGCTCTTAAGACATGCTCTGAGGAAGGCAGTGGGAGCACAGTAGTTCTGTCTTGCCTCAGCTTGGGCCTGTCTTAACCTGGTCCTCTCTACTTGGGTTGTAAAGCCCTTTGGTTTTGTCTAGACCAGGAAAAAGGGGTTTCTTTCAAGAACTACAGCTTGGTTGAACTTGTTTAACTAAACAGAAGCCAACACTTGACCAGCATTGGGATCGCAGTGGAGCAGCTTTAGCCCAGTTCAGGAGATGGAATAAAACCAAATTAGGTCAACTGAACCAACTGCTTCAACTTTTTTCTTAAGCAGTCAGGCTTTGGAAGTTTGCTACAAGTGACAGACTGAAAACCTTGGGAAACTTCTGAGCATGGATCAGGCTGAGCATTCCCAGGTTTCTTCCACCTGGTTCCACCTGGAAGAACAGGAGAAGAGGGGAAGCTCCACCTTAGTGGACCATTCAGCCTTAACTTACCCTTCAATCTGCCTTGAAATTTGGCTTTTCTTTGGCATTTGGGCATTGCCTGGCTGAAAGGCCATGGAGGAAGTGATAATATGTTCTAGATTACAAAATATGGTGGTAACAGGGCTGAGACCCACTTGACTTCTGCTCTGCTGGAGTCTTGGATGAGGGAATCATTCCATTCTTCCCACAAGGAGGGACAATGCCATAGGATTAGCCTCTCCCCTGCTGCTCTTTTTTGTTTTGAAATCTTCTTTCAGAAAATGTACAGAGTAGATGATAAATTATTCTTCCTACGCCAGGAATTTTCCATTTTGAGTTTTATCTGTTGTTGGGTTTTGGCACCATTAAACCGTTAAGGATAAATTTAAAAGTAATTGAGAATCTGGCTCCCTGGATTGTAGTTTGGGGCTTTCCTGCAGAACAGGAAAGGTTTGGGATTCAGGAAAGCTCTTTGATTTTTGATGAAGCTCGGGAGTATCTGTTGTCTTTGCAGATAACTCACTTTACCTGGGCACTGATTGTCTTTCCTCTGCCTTTCCCCCTCTGCACTCTGTGAGTTTTCCAGTAAGGCTGATGAGCTTCAGAAAGGCAGAGAAGAATTAACATAACATGGAAAACAGTTTGAGGAGAAGGAAACCAGCAAGGAGCCCTCAGCATTCTGCTGAAAATCCTGCAACCGAAGTCGGGAAGCAAAGGGATGTTAATCAGAGGACATGTAGCAACCAAGTTGAAAAGCTGTTGGAGAAGAAAGAGAGCAAGGATTTAACACAGAGGTCAAGAATTAGATTTGGGAGAGTCACAGGACCTGGAAAGAATGTTGGATGAAGTGGAAAGCAATTTAAAATTGTTTATTTTATATTCTAACGGGGTCTGGAAGTGAATATATCACAGTGAGATGGGGTGCATGCATGTGACAAGGAAATCGGGTTTGCTTCAGGAAAGATTAAAGAACTATCATCTAATATCAGACCACAGGAAGACAAAACAAGCTATTACAGAAATCCAGCAGGGAAATACTCTGGCTGTGAGGCAGGTCCCACTGCTGTCCTCTGTCCCCCAGACTGTACAGGATGGATTTTTAAAGAGTTTACACCTCCTCCTCTTTGCTTTCCTGACTGGTCTGTGTGAGCTGGAAGGAACACCATCTGGACAGGTCAGTGCAGCAGCAGTGGTAGTTTACAGAAGCTGGAACAAATATTGGAATTATAGTTGTTCTTTTTTTCCAAGGGAAGGAGAGGAATGGAAATGGAAAAATGTTGGTGAAAAAAACCCATGCAGGGCCCAAACTTCAGAGCTGAGGAAGTCTGCAATGGAGAATGTCGTTGAGACAGCTGTGCTGGGCCTTACCTAACCTGGGGCTGACCAAGGCACTTCCATGAGGTCATTCCATTAGCCTGTTGCTCCAGCCCTTGCTCCTGACACCTATTAAATCTGCAGAGCTGGAGTTTGGGGTTGTCAGGGCAGCACTGCATGGGACACAACAGAACCCGTGGGCACGTGGGGCAGGGACACAGACCCTGCCCAGAAGCAATTTGTTCTTTTCTTGGCTGTCTTTTCAGGATATTTCCTTCTATGCACATTTCAGGGTTGGTCTAGAGAACCAAAGGAATAATTTACTCTCTGTTTGTGCTGGTTTATGCCAGGTGAAAGCAGAAAAGGTGGTTTCAGGGCTTGCAGGAAATATCCCTCTTGGTTTCAAAAGAATAGAGAAAGGATTAATTCATATTCATGGTAGTCACAGGATCTTGCAAGTTTCTGGTGTCTTGTCCCAAAGGAACCCAGAGTTACCTGCTCTACATTTGCACTGTAGACAACAAAGACCTTACATAACATTTTATGTTGATTATCCTCAAAAAAGTTTTCTTTGGGACATCCTCTGAATATCTCTCAATGTCCCTCCTTTCTAGTCCTCAAGGGAACAGTTTCCCACTCCCTTCTGTTTGGTCCTTCCCAAAAACATGAGTTCAGCATGAGGCACCTGTCCCACACCCTCCTTCATCTGCCACCAATCCCAAAATCTGCATCCAGGAACTGCCTCCTCTGCTGCCTCCTGTGGCTGGAGAAGCAGAGATGCATCCTGCCATGGTCATCCTTCCTGACAAAGGGCAATCATTTTGAGTGAGTCTTTTATTGAAGTAAAACCTGACTGGCAACTAAGAGACTGGCTAATAAGCTGCTTCTCACTTCCACCAGGAGCCTTGAAGTGCAGGACAGAATCCAGGAGAGATTTTCTGGAAAACGAAGAGAGGCCCAGTAAAGTCTCTAAGCCTGGGCAAGTCAATAAACTGTCACAGTTGCCCAGAAGGAATTGGCTTGTCTTAGATAAACTTACGAAAGGCCCTGAAAAAACAGAACTTTTTTAAATGGCAGAGATTAATTTTCTGACTTCAAAGTCGTATTAATGCAGAGTTTGGCTGAGGTTTCCTGTGCAAGCAGTTTCCCCCCGAGCAATGATTTCAGAATCCGCCTTGTTTCAAGGCTGGCATTTGCTGCAGCTGCAGACCTGGAGTATTTTCGATCCCCTCTGAGTGCTGGAACAGTATCCAACAATTAAACCACAACCCAAAAACAATCAAACATCTGTTTGGAGGCTGCTCAGTGACTGACGTTCTCCTGCCAGCAAAAACACTGGAGCTGCTGAGTGATTCCTGTCTTGTGTGTGTGGATGTGCTGCCTGTGTGGATGTGCTGCCTGTGTGGGGTTTTGTTCCTCCCAGCAGTGACACTGGGTGTGTGGAAATATGCTGAGGAGCATTTTTACTGCAATACATGGATGTGCCCCTGAGTTTATTTGTGGAAGTATTTTTTGTTGATATGAGCACACATGTTTGAGTATCAGCTGGGGACTGGTGTGCTGGAGGTGGCTTTGGAGGAAGCAAAGGAGGATGAGGACTGTGAGCCTGGGCTCAGGTATGTGTTCATGGAATGCTCTAGGTTGGTGTGTGCTTATTTACAGGTATCTACAGTTTTTATTTGGGGGCAAAATTAGGGTTGTGGCTGTATGTAGTTTCAGGTAGAGACAAGTATTTTGGAGAGTGGACATGTGTGTGTGGAGGGGATATGTATGTGCACATGTGGGACTGGGTCTGTGCTTTTTGGTGGGTCCTGCACCTTTGAGATCTGCCATTGAGCTGATCAGCTCCTTGGGCCAGAGGAGTTGATGTCCTTCACTGCAGGCCCAGGGAGGGGATCTCAAACTGCTGGCAGCACTTCAGAACTGGGTTCAAGGGAAGAACCAGGGCTGTCCCTGATGGGATCTCAGACTCTCTACATCAAACCCCCCTGATTTCAAGAAGTCTTGGGGCTACAGCAGAGGCTCTGGGGATGGTTCGACTCCAGGGCTTTGGGAACAGGCATAGGGTAAAGAAATTATGTCTGTCTGCTTAGAGGACAAATTCCTCTCCTTCCTAAAAGCACTTCCAGACTCCATGCAGGTAGCTGCTTTTGTCCTATTTTATTTATAGCCTTCAAATAACCACGGGCTGTTGAAAGCACCATGCAAATGGCATTTATTCCCAACAGGAACTCCCACCCTATAAAACTAAGACCAGCCTTTGGAAAAGGCAATTATTCCCACTGCCAGCCAAATGACAGCTTGTGCTGCTCCTACCAGCTCCCCCCGGGATGCCCAGGCTGCTCTTTGCCATTTGTGGTGGCTCCCTGTCCCTCTGTCCCTGAGTCACTGCAGTGGGTGCACGAGGAAGCATCAGCCCCTCGAGTGACAGACCCTGGGCCACCCACGGCCTGTATTTCGGGAGCATTCCGCTGTCTGGGAGGGAGCAGCTGGAGATTTTTGCTTTAGCCCATTTCTCAAATATCCTCTCGCTGAAGTATAAGAACAGGTTGTTACAGGAAGGAAGGATTTGATGATCTTCCCACCGTGAGCCCCACAGCTTAACTTATTGCTATAGCCACCTATTCTTCTGTACCAGCACTATTTTTCTTTTTACCAGTTTAAGCTGAGAAAGTTCACCAGAAAAGAGCTTTGCCTCAGAAATCAGAGGAAGTTCTGCTGCTCACAGAGTACAGGGGGCAGCAGTAAAGCACAGAGAATTAGCAGTTTCTGTTGTGGCTGCTGCCCAGGTGCTGGAGAACACAAAAGCAAATTTATCTTTGGTCAACAAAATTTTGTCATCCATCAAATGGGGAAAGGATTTACTGTGGTGGGAGAGAGGCTCATGCAACATCCTGTCTCCCACTTTGAGACACGTGAACTCGAGTGACAGAAGGACACTCGTGCTGCCCCACAGGGTGCTGCCTCCAGGGCTGGCAGTGGCAGAGGAGGCAGGTGCTGTCCACCACGGAGCAGAGAGACTCCTCTGTAATGCACAATGTGATTCTCACTCCTCCTTTTCCAACACAAGACCCCTCACCAGGGTATAAAATGAGGATCCTGACAAGAGGCCTTTCGTCAACATCAGCAGCTGCTCAACTTCTAACTCTTGGTTTCCCACAAACTCCAGCTCCAGAAAAATATGAAGTGCAACTTTAGGAAGCTCTCAGCTGTCTACCACTTCACTCATTTCCATAACAGATGTGAAATAAATTTTGGTCTCTCTTCTATTCCTGTCTTGTCTGTCTCTAAATTTTGAGACCCTGGAACTTTGAAGTGTTCCCTTAAAATTCATTCCTTTTTTGTTGCAGGAGTTTTGAGTGATACTTGAAGCTCTTTTACTTTGTCAATTAATACCCTCCCACTAATTAGTCCAAACCTCAGAAAGCCCCAAACTTTAAATTTTGGCTCAGTATTCAGCCAACCAATAAATAATGTGAGAATGTGAAAACAAACAGTAAGAAACAAACTTACTATGGATGTGATGTCCAAAAGATAAAGGTGTGGTGTTGCTCAGTGAAAACATAACAGGATGAATTTAGGAGCAATGAAATGAAACAAAGCAACAGGAAATCTCAGGATGACTACTGAGAATAATGTGTTTGAAGCTGGTGGAATAGTCACCCCTTGGAAAGCACAAAGAACTGCCACAGGTATGGACGAACCAAGGAATGCTGGAAATGGGCCAGCTGTGTGCAGATGTTACTGTCACAAACATGGGCTGGACTTGTCCAGGGCGGTTCCTGCAGTCACAGAAAACCACATGGAAGTTCCCTGAGCTGCCAGCCCTTGGCTTGTCACCCCCCTGCTCTGTGCCCCCATCCCCAGCCACACTGTTGGCATTGTCCTGGCCCTGTGACACAACAGTCCTCTTGTTACGGCAATAACCTGGATCAAAAATCCAGCATTCCCTTTGGGAATGATACAAAAGAGCACCTGAGCGTCTCCTTGAGGAGGTGGAGGTTATTCAGACCTGGAGAGGTACTTGCCATGCAAAGGCTCATCCAGGCTGAGAGGAGCAGCTTCCCATGGTCTGTCCCGGGGGAGCAGGGGTGTCAAATCCCCACATCTGCTGTGAGCTGTTCAGGGAGAGCCATCCCTGCCTGCCCAGCTGCCCTCCCATTCACTGGCACTCCACAAGGAGCTGCTTCACAGTCCTTACTGGAAACAATGGGACCTTTCAGGGATGAAATCAGATCTTGACTCTGATAGGAAGGCAGCTGGGAGACACAGGAAAGCTTCTGCTCGCTGTCTCTTCCTTGTCTCAGGAGGTTTGGATTCAAGGAATCCCAGTCAAACACCCACAGCCCCTTCAGAGAGGTCAGTGTTGCAGAGGAGGCTCTAAATGCACAGTCCCCTGCAGGAAAATATGTAGGGAGAGGATAAATAGCTCACGGTTTTGATGGATAGAGGAGGGATATGAGTATACACAGCAATGGATGATAGAATATAAAAAGAAAGAACCATAGAAGAGCACTGAATTCCACTGCTTCTTCCATCCCTAGAGCAGCCCCCCTGCTTTGTGAATGTCAGGTCTATAGAGGAAAAAATGGTTTTCATGGTATTCAAGCACAAGACCTGCACTCAGGTGTCACTGCACTCACCTGGACAGTGAGGCAATAACTAAATCTGTGTTTGGTTCCTCTGGCTACAGTTCATCCTACAGAAGGACTGCACAGCAGTGACTCATCTGGGCTCTTCACAGGCACCCCGAGACTGAGGGACATGAGGAGCTGCTCCCCCGATGGGTGAGTGAAGAACTGCAGGGCAGGATGGCTCAATAAAGGGCCATGCTGGGGGTGCAAACATCCCCCCTGACAAACTGCCTAAACACGACTTTCAGTTGGGATAAAACCCCTGCAGTCCCATTGACATGAGCTGGCCTTGTTTATTCACCCCCTGAAACTGTTCAGTTGTCAGTGGGTGCAGATTTGCCTCCCTGACTCACATGGTGGGATTTGGGCGGTGGGATGTTACTGACAGGTGAAGCTAGAAAGACCAAAACGTTTTATTTGCAAAAAAAAGGGCAGGAGGGAGATGTGAAAGTGAAATTCTTTCAATCCCATACAAAAGAAAAAATTCCCCTTAATCTGAGAAAGCTGACTGTTTCCTTATAGCAGAGGAAAAAATGTTCCTGTAAGACTTAGGTTTGGGGTTTTTTTCCCTAAACCACAAAGTGCAATGACTCCTAAGCTTTTCAGCCTCACTCCCAGAGCAGAAGTGGCCTCCCCAGGAGCCCAGCCTTGCCTGCAGTCAGCTCCTCTGGCCCTGATCGCTGGGCTGGCTGAACAAGACACGGGTCAGGTTGTAACACACCATCCTACGATTGTTTTATTGTGCTTTCAGCTTCCTGGAAGGCTTCCAGCAGTACCAGGCAAGGAAATGAAATCTTCATCCCAAGGAAAAGATCCCTTTCCAAAACTGTTAATCTTTCCTTATGACATAGTTTGGAACACAAACATCTCCAGAGGGGGTTTGTTCGTGTCGGGGACCAAAGTGGGGTTGTTACACTGGTACACGTGTTAACAATAACTCAGGCTTTTATTTGCCCTGTTTCACCAGCACAGCTGCTCTTGGTTTTCCTGATGGCCCCACCCAGGGACACTTGGAACACGAGCAGACACACGTATGTATTACAGGGAGTGATGCTTTCCATCGTTATTGAATCTGGGCTTCCCTTAGCATGCAATATTATCATAACAAACTCATGACTACACGCTTTCTGTCACTGTATAAACTCCATTTATGCTGCAATCAGCAGAATTAGAAGGCAGATTTGGTTTCTACATATCACTTCTGATTAATTTTTGCATTACAGAGACTGAAGACAATTCCAGAGCCTCTGGATGATCCAGATTCCAGCCATTTGCAGGTCAGTCCACCAGCACGTTCAGTGAAGCCATTTCAGTGTTCCAAAGAAATGAATGCATGGAGAAGCAAAGGCAACAGAGACTTAGTAAGTTTAATTTTAAGTGTTTTGTGAGTGATGAGTGTTTTCTGAAAAAAAATCCAAGAAGTGAGATACAACACAAAGAACTAAAACAGGGTGAAATTATTGGAGGTCTGGAGAAATTTGCTTTTACTAAGATAACTATTAGTCCAAGAAAGTTATTTAATATCTCAAAAAGATGACTGACAAGTGACTTAAATAGATCATGCAAGATGGAAAGATTAGACATCAGCTGACTCTTGATTCTAGGAAGAAGCAATGGCTTTAAGAGGAAGCCAGGAAAATTTAAAATCGGAAATGCAGTGTTTGGATGAAGCCCTTGGGAGCTCCCCTGTTCCCCACAGAGATCCTGTCTGTCTTACCCACAGTCCTGTGTATTCCCCTGGCACACTGATGAATGTGCTTCAGGAAAGTCCTACCCTTCACAAAGGCCACCCAAAACTCTATCAGCCCAACATCACAACTTTGCACCTTAAAATCAGAACTGCACGAGGACAAGTGACACATGACCGGCCCTGCAAGGAAATCGGATGGAAGGATCCACTTCTCGCCCGGATTCCTGTTTATCCAACATCTTCCTGACTGATTCTGAGCTCGGGGTAAATCTCCAGCCTGGGCTCTGCAGGAAGTCAGAGCAGATGATGGCAAATGGGTCCTGTAGGTACAGATCTGAATTTCAGAGCCACATTTGGCAGGTGGTAATTAATGTACAGAGGGCAAACTGTGTCTGTCTGCACTGTCTGAGCACAGTGACAGCCCAGGGGAAGAGGCAGCACCACCCCTTCCAGTGAAGAAACCCTGGATGTCAGTCCGAAGGCAGGAGCAGAGTTTGGTGGGTCAGATGGAGGCAAGTTCATCTGAAGCATTTCCAGAAGGATCCACACGGAGCCTGTAGCCTGTCTGACAACATCTGAAGGGCTGCAAACACAGCCAGTGGCTGCAAGAGCTCTGAGACAGGAGCCCCTCTGGGTCTGGACAAAATCCTTACAAATGAGGAGAGCAATGTTTGTGTAGAGGAAAGGACGGGATCCATTAGATCAGCGACAGTTCATGCTCCTGACAGTCAGGAACCAGCAGAACGGGGGTTGGTTTGTTCCTTCCTTTACTAGAGAGATCTTACAGCAAAATAAACACTGCAAACTGAAAAATAGTTTACAGTGATGAACTCTGCTAAATCCAGCCTCTTTTACAAGGGAATACCAAAGCAGATTTTAAACATTTGGCAGCTTATCAGAAGCCAGAGGAAGATTAACTGTGTGAGTGAAAAATCAGGCTGAGAAACCAAAACCAGCTTTTCACAACGAAGGAGAGCCAAGGAGGAACAGAGTCTAAAAAGCATTTGGAAAGAAATGTTAAGATCATCACACTCTTAGGAAACAGATCATGGAAGCAAGAGGGATTTGAATTCCTTTTGGAAGTGTGCAGGTATTTTTTTTAGGTGAGACTTAGCCTGTGTGGCAGCACAGGGTCACTCAGAAACAACAAGCGCACGGGTGCTCGCAGGGGTCCCTGGTGGGGTTGTGCACAGACAGCACAGGGACATGAGGTGCTTTGTGTCAAAGTCACCACCATGGAATGCCTGACACTCCCAGACTCCCTGGCTGGTTTGGCACATCCCTGCTGCTGCTCCAAACCTCTCCCTGGCTGGGGAATGCCACACTCACAGGACCCTGGGTTAGGAAAGGCTTCCTTCTGGGTGCAACAAAACACAGAATTCATTACCGCTCCATGGTATTAAAGAACAACATGAAAAGTTTGGGTTTCCAGCTCAGTGTTCAATTCCAAATACAACAAACATATTCCACTTCCTACATTCCCATGGAAATTCCAAAGCCTACAGACTCTTCACTTGTTTTTAAACATTTGTGTTTGAAGTTAAAAAGCTTTGCCTCCCCTTTCAGAGGTGCACGATCCCTGCATACCTCTCTTACACTTCCCTAGAGGAATTGGGACTCCTAAGTGGAATTCACAACACACTTTGTGCCTTCAGCTCTGAATTGCCACAGACACTGAACTGTCTCCCTGTGTCCCTGAGGCTGTGGTGGAACAGCTCTGAGAGTCCCAAAGATAAACAAAGGTTCCCAGTAAAACCTCCAACTTGCTGTATTCCTTTTAAGGAACTTTAATTTTTCCAGTGCAGTTAGACAAGGCATTACACACATTTCAGACACACTTCTTCACTTGCTAGAAAAAAGAGAGAGAAGGGAAGGGGAGCCAAAACCTCTCTGACTTTTTTCTGGCTGATCTCAGCCGTAGGAATTCCCCAATCACGAAAATGCTCGGCTCTAGCTGAGGAAATGCTGTTGATTAGGAAAAATGTTCCAGATGTTAAGTGAAAGCAATTTCAAGAGGAAGGGAAAGTGGAAGAGAGAGAAGGCATGTGAGGTGACCCCACCCTGGGCAGGGAGCACAGCAGGGCCCTGTCCCCTCTCTGGGCTGGGGTGCAGCTCTCACACACTCATCCCGGGCTGTTCCTCCCCCTCCTGCAGCAGTCAGAGCTCCATTCAACCCCAGCAGCTCTTTGGAGCCTTCCTGATTTGCATTATGAGGTAAACACACAAATAAATCAGAATTCAAGTTTTATAGGAATTTTTATACAGAATTTTATGTCAAAAATACATAGAATGTTTCCTCACAATTCCCATGCAACTTCTTCTGCATGTCCTTACAGGACAGTCCCTGACAGATCCAGAGGGATCTCCAAGGGCATGGATGGAGTTGGAACAGCAAGTTCTTCAAGAGAAGACACTGCAGTCAGAGTGAAGACAAATGTCTTAGTTCTTTGTGAATTTAGTTAATGTGATTTAACTCTTGTGGGGTTTGAGGAATGGCCAAACCAAAGCAGTTCATGTCCATGGGGTGAACCCCCAGTGCTCACGGAGGGTCCTTCGAGTCACCAGGTCTGGAGCTTGGGGCCTGTCAGAACAGTGCTGCTTCCACTGGATAGTCAGGGACAAGGAAGGAAAGAGAATTAAAGCACTCAGCCATCCCAAGGGCCTTCCTTTCCTTTTTCTAGAAACCTAAAGGAAACTTCTGAAATCAAGCTCAGAGTGGCAATGACTCGTTTTCATGATGAGACCGAAGTGTGAAAACCATGTGCTGAGGGTGTCATTCTCTCTGAACCCCAAATTTTAACCTAGGACTCAGCCACAGTATTTTTCAGAAACACAATCTGCCCCTGCCATGTAAAACTAAGGCCAGGCAAGGGAAAGAATCCTGGGAAAGGCTTTGGAGTCCCTGCAAAGGAACTGTCCAGAACTGAGCTCAGCAGCTCACTGGAGAACGTCCTGCAGGGAGGCAGTTGGAGCTGGCAGAGCCCATGGACAGGATGACCTCATAGGATTTTTCCACCTCTGATGTCTGTGATTACGTAATCCCACCTCGATATGGGACCGGAGGAGTTGACAGTTACATCTGCAGCTTCTTTTAAAAAGTTATTGACTCTGCCCATGGAACAGACCAAAAATTCAGGGGAAAAGCACCAGATGAGCATTAGGAAATGAGGGTGTGTATCAAATTCACGTTAATAATACTTCTTAAAAGCCGTAAGTGGGAATGAAGATGCAATGAAAGCAAAGGTTGGTCTCGGTTTAAGAGCCCAGTGAAGATGTGACCAGATGATGCTGAGCAGAAAGATGCTCATTACGTAAGGTTTAGCACTTCCACAGAGCCAGGAATAAAGGGCTTGAAATTTTGGGTTTTCTTCAGCACATAAAAGAAAACGTCCCTTTCCAAAGCAGAACTGGTTTCCAGAATTTCAGAACTCCTCTGCTCCTGCAGGTGTCCTTGTGTAATATATTTTCTAACGCATTTTTAAAATTAAAAATAATAAAAACTCTAATGGTGCTTTCTTGGCCATGGAAATCAGAGCAGTTATGAAAAAGCAATAAAGCAGCCTTTCTCTTGTAGCTGCCAACAACGCCAGAAACATGTTTGCTGGAACTCTGACCCCTTACATAGAAAACATTAAAACAACTGCAACTTGATACAATTAACTGGTATTAGATTCAAAGTTTGTGAGGCCAACTGGCTTTTATGATATATTTCTTGGTACTTACATACTAATGGAAAAACTCCAAACTTTTGAAAAATATATTCCAGATAGGCTGACTGTTAACTTATTTTTTTAAAGCAAATGCTTTAGCAACTGCTCATCCTGCCTGCAAAGGAGGGAAAGCAGAGACACAGAGAATTTCTCCTGCTGTACACCCAAGCAGCTTTTCTGTCTCCTTCAGAATGCATTAACAATGGCAATATTTGAGGTGTTATGGATAAAGCTTTCACTGCACTTCTCAACGTACCTGTACCACAGTTGTAGCGTTTCCCAATCCTTCCCTTCATTCCCCAGCTGAATATGGAGACAGGTCCATAAACCTCATTCCACATCACAGAATGCCAGACTGGTTTGGGTGGGAAGGGACCTCAAAGCCCATCCAGTTCCACCCCCTGCCATGGCAGGGACACCTCCCACTGTCCCAGGTGGCTCCAAGCCCTGTCCTGCCTGCCCTGGGACACTCCCAGGGATCCAGGGGCAGCCACAGCTTCTCTGGGCAGCTGTAACTCCTGTGCATTCCTTCCACCCGTGTCAGGAAACAAGGAATGGTGCAGCAGCTCTGAAGGAAGTGTTTTTAAGGTGCTGCCTGTATTTCACTGACACTGGAAAGCAAACCCCACTGATCTGTCCCTGAGCCTGGGGCTCCTCACATGCAAATCCTCAGAGACCCTTCAGCTGCAGCTCTTGGTGCTCCTCTGAGTTACGAGCAGCAAAGGCATTTCCTATGGAACCTGTGAACCTGGAGGGTGCCAAGGAAAGCAATCCAACATCTCCTAAAACTCAGCTTTTCCTGCCTGTGTTACGTGTTCCTTTGCTTGGCTCTGGGCATGCAAAAAGGACCAGAGCAGGGGGGATTTGCTGTGCCCCCGGTGGAAAATACCTGCCAGCTGCTCCACCCCTGGGGCTCTGCAGCCACAGGAAAGGCTCTTTAAATATCTCTGCTCCGTGGGCAGTGTGGCTCTTGGCCCACCACGTGTTCTGTGGATTCTGGAGAGATAACCAGGGCTGCAGGTTGGTTGTTCTCCAGTGCTTTTACAGAGAACAGTAATTTACCTTTTTAATCTGAACAGCTTCTAATCGCTGGGTTGTTGATTCTTCTGTTTGACTGTGTGTTGGATCATTTATTTATTTTAAGAGTGGAAAAGCTCCTATAACTGCTAACTAGACAGACAAAAAGAAATTAGGATGCCCCAGATCAGATAAAAACATTTTAAGCCCTTGAAGAAGTAAAACCGAATGGATTTATGAACAAATTACTCCAGCTCTCTGAGTAATCAATTCCAATCACTATTAATAATATAACTTTTCCTTCAAAGAATTACTTTCACCTTATAAAGTCAAAGCTTGAAATCTCCTTAATCTTTAATAGAGCCTGCAACAATTACTACAATGCAGAGAGGACCTACAAATTGGGAGCCCTGTGTGATTATCTCCTTCTCCAACCAACTCTTTTGACGACCATAAATAACAGTAAAATTACCATAAAAATTAATAGTACTACAGTTAAAGAAAATCATTATGTAAAGGTTTATGAATTTTGCAGCCATTAATAGGCATAAGTTAATGAGCCATAGGCTTTCCAGAATAGGAGATCAGAGACTTTTTCACCAATGAAACTTTCAGAGTTCCAAATCCTTCAGAGGTCACCAACTTCAAAAATGGAACAGAAAGTTACTGTTTGATACTAATGTGAGTAAAAATGAAACAGAAGCATTAGAGCAAGTACCATTCATGGAATTTGAAGAGTCTAATAGAGCAAGGTCAGGAAATCTACTGTGTCAACAACTTGGAATGAAGAAAGATGAAACTAAAATATCCAAGATGAATAAGAAGCATTTTGAATACTCTGTGTGTTTAAAATTCAACTTGTATCCATTGTTTTATCATTGAAAAAGTATTGGCAATTAATAGATTTTGATCCTAGAAGGGAAAGCCTCAAGACTGTTCTATAACAAATGGTATGAGATAGTATAAGGATGGCATTTAAAAAAATAATAAATCAATTTGAGATCTACTATTGAATGTAGGTGGTAAGAATCATACCCAAGCAAACATAAAATGGTTTATATGTCCTAGTTATCTTGTTACACTTTGAATTACAATTACAAAACATCAGATACCACATCCTAAACGTCCTTAGACATTCAAATTTTACATGTACATTTTTTATGGTAAAACACAACAGACAAAAGATAAAAATGACTTCGCTTTAAAGCAGGGGGAAAAAAACCAACCCACCCAAAAACCCACCCCACACGTCCCAAGAGTCAAGTTAAAGATTCAGAAGTCAGGGCTAGGAGGGAAAAGGAAGATAAATAATTTAGCACTAAGCATAACTAAAGCCTGTCAGTCTGCCAGCTTTAAGAGAAATAAAAAGGTTTACAAGGATCCTGAGAGTTTTTACAGAACCTCTGGGGGTTTGAAAAAATAAATCCAGAACAAGCAAAGAGTTCTGAAGTATTCTGCATAAACAGATTTTAAAGACACTGCAAGAATAAAGGCAGGGAAAGGTTCCTTTAGCTCGGGCTGGGGCTGTGCCCTGGTGTTTGCTCTCCTCCATCATCCCAACCTGCACCATCTTCACATTATTTCCTTTTACTTTAATGTTTTCTTCTCTCATTGCTTTCTTTTTTTTTTGCAAGAAGAATCTCCAGCGAGGGCCTTTGAATCACATAGACCCAGGGTTAAACTGCAAAACCTGCGTGTAAAAACCTCAATTCCATCTCATCATCGTGTTTTACTTCAAACCAAGCTGTAACCTTGTACTTCACTGCTCAGACAATGTTAACTGGAGGAGAATCACGGAAAGGAACCACGTTCATTTAAGACATAAAGCAATTTTGAATTGCATTGATTACAGTGATCAGTCTATCACTTTAATGTCATCTCAGCTGGCATTTATTAAAAAGACATACATGTGACAACCCATTGATCCTTAACACTGCAGCTGAGATAAAAAGTCTATTTGCAAAGGAAAATTACTTCTTTAATTAGAAATGGAGTATCATTTTCTCTTTTCTTTGTTAGAACTTCAGCAGCCACGGATCAAATACAGCAGGGGAGGGGCTCAGAACCTGCCACTCGTTTGATTTAAAAGTCTTCAGAGTTAATCACTCAAAATTGTACAAATGAGCACTTGAGCTGGGAAAGAAAACAGGTTTATTCCTCCTGTATGAAGGCACTTCCAACTCACTGCTGCTTGGGAAAGCTCTCAAAGGAGAGCTTTACTTCTGGGTGGACTTTGCCCCTGGGTCACTCCTGCTCTACACGTGGAGCAAAGCAGCAAATGAAGTGTTCCACACGCTGCCTGTAGGGTTTCAGTGAGTTAACTATGGCTGAACATCCCCCTCTCCCAGGGACAAACTGCTGAGAGAGAACCCAGCAAACATGGCCAAAGGATATGCTGTAGAAATCACTGAATCTTGCCAGTCACTGAATGTACATGGAAAAAACAAACCTCAGTCCCCCAGGAGATGCTCCACGAGCAGACAAAATGATGGATGTGTGCGGGGCTCTGGGGATGACACGCTGCTCTGAACATTCCAGGAGCATTCCTTGTTGGTGAAAGGAGCTGTGAGGCCAAGTAATTTAATCTGTGGACCTATGAAATCCTATTTTTAACATCGTTCTCTCTTTGTACAAATCCAAAGTTACATTTCCTACAGTGTTTCTTTGGTTCCAGGGTTGGACTGCCTGATTCTCCTCAGAGAACTGCCTTTTATAATGAATGATTTCCTATCAGTCCCCCTCAGACAGGCAGGGACATCTCCACACTCTACAGATGCACAAACCATCCTCCTGCTCTTCTGGCAGCTGGATTTTACACTCCACTTGAAAAACACGGAATTCAACAGAGAGGGGTTTAATTTTTTTAAGTTTTCAGGGTGAAAACCACAAACTCATACTGACTACACAAGTAAATCTCCACATTCTTGTGGATGGAGACATTTTATATGCAGTGGCATTAATTCTGGGTAATTAACTCACACTCCATTTCCCCTATCAAATAAAGTCAGGAAAAATCAATGCACTGCTTATTTCTTAGCTGAATCCAGAGTCTATATGGTAAAAAAATGCCCAGACTAAATGATTATTTACAACAAAGGTCTCCAGATTCTTCAGATTCTTTTGTGCAGTATGTAACCTTTCAGATCTGCTTAAATTGCTGCCTACAAATAAACTACAAGTAACTTATCATCTAGCCATTAAAATAACTTAATTGGATTGCTATTGGATATTTAATTGGCTTCTCAATGTTGGTACAGTATCTGCCTATAAAACTTTAGATAATATTGCCTTAATTCCTCTGAGTAAACTATCAGTTCTCTTACAACAATAGACAAAAATCTCCATTCCAGTTTTAACCTTCCCTTGGGTACAGATTAAAACGTTCAGGTGGCAGATCTTTATTTTGCTATAAACCCTCCAAATACTTCAGAAGTATGAAAAAGCTTCTGTTCAGGAGGGTGGAATGATTCGAGCTGAGTGATTTTTATATCCTTGGTTTATGAAAGGGAAATTATTCCCAGGAGCCTGGAACCACAAAGCAAGAGCCTCAGCACCCAGAGCTGCTCTGAACACAGGGCACAGTCGTGTGCCCAAAGAGTGACTGAGGTGAGGAAATCACCGCCTGGAATTCATCTGCTCCCATTCCAGAGCCTTGTGTGGGATGATGCAAATCTAATCTAATAATATCAGGATCAAAGATGAGTGGAATAAAACTTCCAATTTTAGATGCTCTTTCTCTGCAGGTGTGAATGTATAATGACTCCTCACCACTGGCAGGAATCCCGTGATTTTGTGCTCCATGGCAGCACTTTCCACCATTCCCTTTGGGCACAACCTGCCCGGAGGGTACAGCAGAACCATGGGGGGCCAGGACGCTCCTCTGCATCACCTGCTTTGCCAGACAGCTCCCAGGAGTGACCCTGATGGAGCTCAGCAAACTCTGGGAATGGAATAACACGAAGCAAAGAACCCACAGATCATTTACCCAAGTGCTGTCTCTGACATCCTCCTGTGTGTCCACGCCCCGGGATTCATCCCAACATTCAGAGCATTTTAAGCCCAGGTTAAACAGAAAACCATTACTGGGTAGGGTAGAATTGCACTGTGGCTATTTTTGAATCCTGCTGTCTCAGACAAATGTAATGAATCAGTTGATGTCACCTCAATTACCATGTTAGCTCTAATCAACAGAATTGCTCTTCCCATCCACTCCTTGTATGGAACTCTCTGAATTAGATTTTCCAGTGGACAAACCCACCCTCTGGCAGACTGCAAGGGTCAGGATTTGACAGAATAAGGCTGGATGACTCTATTTTAATCGAATATCAGATCATTTTAATGGTACAGGAGGCATTTCACAGCAATTCATAGTGATGGTTCAGTGTTTAATTGGGAAGAAGTGTTTATGTGCAAAAGCTACACCAAACACGGGGAGGGGATCATTAGACAGCTCCAGAAATACTGCCTGGAATTAAGGTACATTCCAGTTGCAGCACAAATTTCCAAAGGTTTCTAGTTTTGTCATCTTAGCCCGACATTCCTTGCTGCACACCCCAAGAACTGGTGGATGAGGATGAGCAGAATGCCTTGAGAAGGGTTCCTGAGTACACATGGACAGGGCAAAGGCAGCGTGGAGAGGGTTTGTTCCCTCCTCCTCCCTGGGTCTAGGAACCCTTCCATATGCTGTGTTCTATTTATTATTTCTGCATTGCATCAGGAGGGAAATATTCACACTGAGCCACAGGGATTAAAGACTGAAGCTCTAGAGCAGTCGGATCACATCCGTCATATCCAGCTGTTTTCAATTCCAACACCTCACACCTGCTTTTATTTATTATTCCTGGGCTAGACAAGACAGGGCTCATTTTTCAGTCCTTACAAGCTTTCTTAGGAAAGACACAAATCAGTCTATTCCTTCCCCTTGTGCCTCTGCAAGAGAACATTAAAGCAAAGCCCTGACACGGCGAGGACCTGACCCACGGGAGCCACTCACACCCCAGGCTGGACAGCTCCGTGTCCTCTCCTATGGGGACAACATCCCAGTGGAACAGGAACACCATCAGCCACAAAACTCTGTGTCAGCACAGCCCTGAACCCCCCTCACTCCCACAGATTTCAGCTGCCTTGTCTTCACTTGCCCTGGAAGTGGAGAGGTTTGGGTGCTGAGGAATCCTTCATGCAATACTTTAAGCAGCAGGTTCCCACTTTTGCTCACTTCCAGCTTCCATTCCAAGGAGCCTGTTTGCTGAATTGCCTTCCTGTTCCCTGTCAGGAGATCACACTGCCTGAGCATTTCATTGTCCTTTATTATGGAGTAATTTTTCGAGAAAGGGACCCAGAAGTTGTTCCTTTTGCACCCCTCTCTCGTGCCACAGGCCAGTCCTACATTAGGAACTTTCTAATTAACTGCACTTAACTTACCAGGCTTCCTTGTACTTCCTGCACAAACACTTCCCTGAGTGCTTCCTCTCCCACCCCTGGCACAGCAGGTTATTGTTTGATGGAGCAAACTTGCATCTTGTTTGCAATTCACTCACCTCGTCTTTTGCGTCAGCCAAGCGCACAGAAAGTCTTCCCACACCAGATCAAAACAGGCCCTTAAGTTCATCAAACATTTGAAATTCTTGCACGAAATTTAGCACTGAAGCACAAAGCGTTATCATAATAAAACACATTAGGAGATGCTGAACACAGTTGCTTTAAAAGGCAACTCTGCCACGTTGCTCTTTAAAAAATCAAGGGTACTCCACAAGAAGAACAACTGTCAGTCCGAATCCAAACCCAGAGGGATTCACTGAAATTTGGACAGCATGGAACAGGACATACCTAGAGCTGCCACAGTACCCACGTGCTGCACAGCTCCCCAGTTTTGGGAGGAGTAATGCCACTCCCCAGACAGACACCGAGGCAATTGCCCATGATACAATGTTAAAAAAAAAATAGCTTGTACGTTTTGCAGTAGCATCAAGTCTCTATTCAAGTGTAAAAAAATTAATTGACTCCATCTGTATTGGCCTAATGACTGATTAAATGACTAATCACGGAAGTCTTAATTAAAATCATTTTTCTGTACAGAAGAGGATGGAGGGAGGAAGGCAATCATTAATGTGTTCTAATGCATGTCACATTCCATTTGTGCCTGTTCCTAACAGCCAGCAGATGAGTAATCACTCACAAGGTCATCCTGCAAACTTTCTGCTCACATCCCACTGATGGCAGCAGGCTCGGCTGGGCTCTGCTCCTTCCCAATCACAAGACAGGTAATTAATGTTGCTCAGCACAAATAACACAGGGAGCTGACATTTCCAGCCCAGACCCACACAGCACTTCCATGTTCCTCGTGGATTGACAGGGATCTCCCTCACACCGAAATTCCACAATATGCCAGGAATTTTTCCTGCATGAATAAAATGACCAGGCAAATAAAAGAATCCTTTTTAAGTAAAGCAGGATGGCAGTGGGACACTTATTTTAAGTTTTATTTGCCAGCCACCTGACGACCCTGATGCATAGTGACCTCTGCTATGGAAAAACAACAAGAGCTGCTTCCACCTCAACAGCTGAGAGGGAGCTATTTAAAACAATGTATTAAAATGTCTAGGAATAAAGAAGTGTGTCTTGAGGTCAGAGGAACCACTGCTTTCCACTGGCATGTAACTCATCCACAGCACCTCCACTTTGTGATGAAACATTGCACATGAAATATTAAAGTCCATTAAAGTCCAAATGTTTTTTTTGCTGCCTGCTGTCCTGAAATTGTAGAAATCTTTATTTGCAGCCACGGCAGGTCTGTGTGGCATTGGCTGCAGCAGCTTGGCATGTCCCAGGTGACAACACACTATCATGTATAAAACAAGGCTTTTTATAAAGCTAAAATCAAATGTTTCAATGGGGAAAAGGAAGATGGTAGAGCCCTGCCATATATCAACAAATGCCCAATTCTACAACTTTCCTGTCCTTCAAATTCCTGAATTCAAATCTGCAGCACTGGTGTGAGCTGCAGTTCACAATTAGGGGCCAAGGAAGTTCCAGTCCTTCTAAAATAATGGAACCAACTTTTAGTACTGACTAAGACCCTTCAATTACTGCTTTTCCTAACCAGAAGCATTCTCAGTAACAATCCTGGTAAGGAGATCTCTGCAGTGACAGTGAAAATTCACATCCTCCTGTGTTATCCTGCTTTAACAAGCACCCAGCTGACTGAAAATAGGGCTCAGAATATGGAGGGACAAAAAGGACAAAAAAGATGGAAAGAATCTTAAATCCTTACATGACTCTGTAATGTCCATTTTCCCCTTTTGGCCTCATTAAGTACTACCCTGGCTAAACCAGTCAAAGTCACAGAAAAATAGATCTATATCAACCAGCTTCATCCAGATTTCAGTTACATACAAATTTCAACTATTCTGAATTAATCATAACACAATCTTGACCCTACTTACCACATAACAGAAGAAAACAAAAATATGTGACAACAAATCTCTGCTTGCAGTAACTGTCAGTGTCACATATGAAAGAAGTTCATTTTACTAATAAAGGAAATGGAATTGAGTGATAGATTTAAAATTAAATTCAGCTATTCTATAAATGTCACTCAGAGTTTTAAGGTGGCTCTCAGGGCTTAAAACCAGCACTGAGACTCAAATGTGCCACTCTCTGGGCTTCTGGGGAATTAATGGAGCTCAGTTTTATCTTCATTTGAAGACACATACATTTAAAACAACCACAAAATCCATCACCACGGCACCAGAACACGCCAAAACAAACAACATACAGATGGCACAGGAAATCTTTCAAAACCTGAAGATATTTTAATGGAATAATTCAACACAATCTGCACTACTCTGCTAATGCAAATGAAAACTTGCACAACTACCTAAATTACAGGGTGGTGTGCCATTCTTAATCTTCTCAGAAATGTAGGAGTTCCTGTTTCAATCATTTCTATTGTTTGAAATACACACTGTGATAATGGAGCCACTGCAGGCAGGGGCTGATTGGGGGTGAAGCTAATTAATAACTCGGTGTGTGCCCTGCTGTGGGTTGGAGGGATCAGCAGAGGTGAGATCCACGGTGAGACACCTGCCAGTGACCTGTCTGAGACTCAGCACTGGGCTTTTCCTGCACACATCGAGCATTTCGGTTGTTCCTGGTCTTTAATGGGAGAAAATACATAAAAGTCAAGTACTTCTAGAGCCTCCTGGGTACCTGAACCCTCCTCAGCACACAAGGACATACCCTTCACATCACAGGATGGAAGTCCATCTAAAAATTAGGATCTTGAAGAAAGACAGACTTTGGACTTCTTTGTGTTTCTTCAAGCACTAAAACAAGCACTAAAATGTCTTATGCCCAAAGACAGACCACACAAGATGATATTTTATATGAAGGCATCTTCAGCTATTCTAGATCCATAAATCTGGGAATTTGCAACTCCTTAGGCCACTTAGTAGGATAAGCAAACCAGGTTCAGACTGAGGGGTTGGAATGCAGCCACGTGAGGCCATTCCAGTTAAAAAACCCCCCAGTCTACACTGGATTGCCTGGTCACACTGCAAGAGTGAGGGACACACTTGCTGCATGTGGTGAATGGAGCTTCTTTTGATGTGCTTTAAATAGTTCATAAATCACAGACTGGTTTAGGTTGGAAGGGATCTTAAAGCCCATCCAGTTCCACCCCCCTGCCATGGGCAGGGACACCTCCCATTAGCCTGGGTTCCACACCTCTGATTTCTGTGGTCAGCCAGTGCATATTGTCCTGTCTGCTGTGGCCTGAACATGACTTCTCATAGTGGTTGAAGGTGAGAAAACATCTTGTCTGCTCCAGAGAAACTACTGCACCTCAGCGGGGCCAACGTGACCAGCCCCCGGGATCACCGTGTCTGCTCAGGGCAGCGAGTCCCACCATCATGGTTTGATGCTTTGCTGAACCAGTGACAAAGGTGACAATCAGTCACCAGGGCAGACCTGCTCAAGGCAGCATTTTAAGAGCTTGTAACTATTGTGCAGCAAAGAAATTAAAGCAAACACTGAACAAGTTTCCAGTAATAACAGGCTGTAGTAAAAGTCACGTTCATCACAACCCAAATAATGGGAAAGTTAAACAACACCTTTCTCTGAACTGCTGCATCTCCCACCCGTGTCAGAGGATCTCCACCTCCCTGCTCACTGTGTCAGCTGAGAAATGCAAATGAGCCCTACCCTATTCCTCTGTTTGTTTTGTACAGTGAGCACAATTTCTGCCTGAGTCCAACTGTATTTCCTCTTTGTGCCACACAAACCTCATTTACCAGTCATTCTTCTCCCCGTGAAGAGATCCATAATGAGGAGTCTTTCTGCCATTGCCCTGCTCCTCTGAGTCAGGAGTTTTCATTTCCCCCCAGTCCTTGCTGCTGTGGCTGCAGTTTCATTGCCTGCCATCTCCCACCACAGCCCTGCTGGGAGCACATCTGGGGCTGGGGCAGGGAAGGAGCCAGGATTGCTCCCGGAGCTGTTCATCGATTAAACAGTTACTGAAAACCAGAGGCTTTATTTACTGTGCTCTCAGATGGCACTCATAAAAAGGAAGGTTTATTCACTCCAACTTGAAATGACAGTTTACTCTCGTTAGTTTATCCAGTTAGTTAATTCTTGCCTATCAAACAGAAAAACTGTAACACTGGTGTTGTTTTCAAACAGTGAAAGCACATCAGTGACACCACTGAAAACCTACAGCTGGGGGTAACCCTCACCACAGAGGGTCAGAATATACTTTCAACACCTAATTCCACCCCAGACTTTCAGTAAACTCAGACTGGTGTTTTTTGGTGGTTTATTTTTGCAGAGAGCAGAGATTTTCTGTGCTTGCATAAACAATAATTATTGCATTGCCATAGCTCAACCCACCATTTCAAAATTTGACTAACACAGTAAGCAGAGAAGTTTTTCCTCTCTAGGTAATTATTTTCTTTTTAACTGTGTGCATCCTATGAAATGCAATTATGGAGGTTTGTTTAAACACAGCAGTCTCCAAGTGGCAACTTTGGATGTAATGGCAAGGTTAGGTGTAGTCATCAGAGCAGACTGCAAAACTTGGCTGGAAAAGTTTTCCTACCTGAAAAACCAGGCAAAGTAGATCTGATGGCAATTGTAAAAGTGTAGTGAGCCCCCCCATACCTACATCATTAGAAAGATCTAATAACACAAAAAAAGCACTTCAAAAAGCTATCCAACCACCAAAACCCCACCACCAACCACTCTCCAAAGTGAAGGGCTGAAAACCGTCCTTGCAAGCACAAGCCAAGGTTATGAAGGAACAAAAGGTGTATTGGCATAAAATGTGAAGGGCAGTGTGAGAAAAGAGGGGTCAGGGAACCAAAAAGCAGGGTCCTTGTCCAGGAGGGCCCCCCCAGCCAGAAGTGGGGGATTGCAGGGCTCAAACCTGCCCTGGGCAGGAGCAGCCCCCAGCTGAGCAGCACAGTCCTGGTTCACACGTACCTGCTGCCTTCCCTCCTCCCCTGCCAGACTGTCATCCTCAGCTTTCTCAGCAGATCTCCTGCCACTTGGCTTTTTGCCTCCTTTCTGCAGGGGAAAAAAAAAAAAAAAGACGTACTTCTGTAGAGCTTCGGGAAAGTGCCAAAACTGGTGTAATTTATGATGTGCTAGTGTTTTCCTTTGCATTTGTAACTTAAGAACAAATGCAAAATCATCAGCACTTGACTATGCTGGGGTTTGATTTACATATATTAAGATTCTCTCGTGATTTCCTATTATTTATTTCTGTAAGCAAAATTGGATCCTGGTCACTAAACTATCAGCATCCCCTGCAGTGAAAAGACAAAAGCCAGAATGTACAACTCAACAGTCAAAAGAATTTGAAACCAGAAGCTGGAACAAATTGTCTGATCTGAAGCTCTCATCTGCTCTTCCCTTTTGGAACATTCTCACTGGGAGTGAAGCAAATAGTTATCTATAAATAGTAAACAGTTATCTGTACCTGAACTTTGGGAATGGGCACATCCTACTTTCTCAGTTCAAACAATAGGATCTAGGCTTTTCCCCAGAATTTTCCCAATACAGCTTCAGTTTGTAGAACAGGTTATTTTCTGGATTATTTCCTGGAATTCAATGCCTACATCATTGTTTTCCTCATTTTAATGTATTGTATCCATGCAAATATGGCATTTTACATTAAGGCTGAAGAGTGAAAAGAAGGGTTGTGTTCCCCCTGCAATGCTTTATCCCACCTAGGAGACCTTAAATAAGGACTTTCCAGCTGGGAATGCTGCAGTTCTCTCCACAGGGCTGTAACTTTATCATTATAAGGTGTGATAAAAGTTAAGTCTTTGCCTCTGCAAGGACATTAAATAACATCTTTCTCTCCATTAGCTTTTGCTGTAGTAGCAGTATTTATTCTCTGGGCAATGAGTGAGAACCACACTCCTTCCAGGATAACTCCAGGCTCTTAATGCACCAACAGTTTCAGAAAGGTTCCTGTGTCACTAAATTTAATGTGGGTTTAATATTATTATGTTGTTAATTGATAGCTCTTGTGCCACACAGTTTCAAAGGAAATGTTTAAGAGCCTCTTAAACATCAGTGAAGTCCTACATTTGGATAATCCATTTACTGAAAGAATTCTTCATGCCAATCTTCAGCTGAAATAATCTCACAATAAGCAGCTGTTCAAAGAGTTGTGTTTAAAATCAATGGTTTCAAGGTGCCTGACAGGGTTTCACATCAGCCATCTCAAATTTACACACCTACAGTGGTATTTCTGTGCTCCCACATTACTGGTAACGTGGCACAGGGAGGTTTAGGAAGCAAATGGCACAGCCTTGTGCCAGGCATTAAAATAAATTCCCGTTTCACAAGCTTTCAAGAGAAGCTAAAGCATCTAAATCAGAGAATCACTCCTTAAGTCCCCCCTTCATGTTAATTTTAATTACAACAATTACTGCTGCTGGCAAGACAAAGCTCCTGTGCCCCCTCTGAGGGCTGAGTGCCAGCACAACGACTCCTTCCATAACCACCCTTCAGGAGAGGGCAGCTTGACCTCTCTGGGAGTGAAATATCAATTAATTATCTTTTTACAGCCGATTCAATTACAGCACACGAGTCACTTGTGCAGGACATCAAGCCCGGAGTTGGGGGTGGGTGGGGGAAGGAAGGAGAAGGCACTGGCAGGGAAGAGCCCTCAGAAAGGCTGGGGGGCAGTGACCCCACAGAGGCAGGGAAGTGTTTGTTCACATCCCACAAAGAGTTATTCTCTGGCTGTAGCAGGGGAAATGCTGCAAGATCATCCTCGTTTAACTGAAGTTTTTTAAAAATACAGGGTTATTGGTCCTAAGGGGGGATAGACATTTCATTTAAAGGTGACCAGACACACTGCATTAGTCTTTAATGCTGGAGTCAATTCACCAAAGAGATTTGTTCATTAAGGAGGGGGGGGGGGAAGGAGATAAAAGATGATCTATTCAGCAGAAAACAAAATATATTTAACTTTTGTTAAATAAAGTACTGCTGAGGACTATTTCACTACTGGACTGATGCCAAAGAAAATTATCAAGTGTGATACATCCCAATAATGCACTCAGCAGAACAGTGGTATAGAAGCAAACATGCTCTAATTTATGATCCCATTAGCATTGCTGCAGAGGCCAAACTTCTGAGAGCACAAATAAACACATCAGGACAAGCAAAAAGTGCAAGAGTGTGCATGCAAACAAACCCCAAACGTGACTCTATTTCATTTATAGCTTTGGCAAAGTGAAAAGGGGAGGTGGGTGTCAGGCCCTTCTTGCAGGCCACAAGGGACAGGACGAGAGGAAACGGCCTCGAGTTGGGCCAGGGGGAGTGTTGATACAATCCTTGGAAATTAAAATTGAATTCGACTGGTTTTGAGTAAAAAAAAAATTATTTTACAGTGAAGATTATAAGAATCTTCTATTTTTGACCCTAAATTTCCCTTTTTCCTCTGTATAGTAACTTCAGTTCACCAAAGATTTTTCTTGTGAGAATGACTCTCATCCATATTAAAGCATTCTGTGGAAACAAAGACTTCACTCAGGGGGAGGGTTCATCAAACCCACTAAAATTATAATCATTTAATAAATGTAATGACTGCTCTGTATTTAAAATATTTTCCCAGGCAGCACTTTAGCATATTGTGTATTCCAAACAAACTGCTGTTGCATAATCATTAACTCTGCCCCACGTAGATCTTACAAAGAGTATAATGAAGATTCCAGCAAAGTGAAGGATGCTGAGTTTTCCTGTGGATGGCAAACACACCCATGTGCCCACTGAGATCCCAGGATGGTTTGGTTGGAGTTGCTGGAAGGACAAGCAGTGCTGTTGTCTCATCCTGAGGACAGCAGGGCTGAAGGCAGCAACGTGTCCAGTGTCACTCACAGGATCTGGGCTCGGAGCACAAACCCTCCTTTTCCCTCCATTCCCACGTCATATCCACTGGGTGGGGATGTTCCACCAAACAACTTCCAGGGACTACCAGACTAGAATTCCCACAAACACCCAAACCCAAAGGGACTTCTCAAAACTGCACAGTAACTCTTGAATCAGAATCTGCCCAGTGAGGAGTGATTTAAACTGTGAGTCTGGAAAACTCCCCTGGAAATGAGGGGAAGAATTCTCCCACCTCTTTTCTTTATTGCAGATATGATGTCAGGTTATCTTTGGTTCCCAGATTTATGGTTTTGAGTGTTCTCCAGTGCAGTTTGAAGGGAATTGCCTGAGCCATCCCTGCTGCCCAGAGACAATTCCAGAGCTGCAATTCCAGCACCTGCACTGCATTCACTGCACTGACATTCCCAAGGGGCTGGGGCAGATTCCCCACTGACAACAATTAGCATCAAAATGTTCCCCAGTGCAGAGCTGTGGGTGGGAATTACAAAAGGTTAACAGACTAAATATAAAAATCTTTTTGAATATAAAATCAATGCGCTTTGTTACCGAAATCTGGGTACTGTAATTTAACCAAAATAGGGATTAGAGTCCCTGGCAATCTTCCACGTGTGTGAGCTGGGCTTTTCTTTGAGCAAAATGCTAAACAGTCAGTCTGAAAGTCTGAAACAAAACAACCCAAAGACCCAAAAGAAAGCATTCTATACTTCTTTTTCTTTAAAATTTTCTTAAGCTCAGCACCAAAAGGAACCCCACACCTATCAGGGCTCACAGTGGTCCTGTTATATGGGCAGACTCAACGACTCTGTGATTCCCTTTGCCCTCACCCAGCAGAACATATGAAATGTCAGATTAAAAGTAATCTGATTTTGCAGCAATTCTTTATCACTGCCCGCAGGACAGAGGGGGCAGAGGCAAAACCTTTTTTTCAGCAGAATATTTGTCTGTAGTGGAAATTACTACCAAGTCTTCAAAGAAGACTCTGATGATCCTCAGGCTACTTCTAGTGATGATGTCAAGAGTTTTAGCACCAAGGGCTTCAGTGGAGATGCAGGAAACACGTCTGGGGAAGTGGCTTTGAAGTTGGCTCAGAGGGGCTGACACAAAATACAAAATAAATCATGTTAAGGCTTGATCAGGCAAACGCAGATGTCAAAGGTAAAACTCCTACACTTCAGCCATGAGCAGGTTCAGGTCCTCAACAACGAACCAAAGAAAAGTAAAAGCAGCAATTCTAACAGAAAAAAAGAGTGGTCCCCAATATGTTTGGAAAATCCAGTACTCGGGACTTCTCATTTTGTTTTTAAATGTACTTATTTGCTGTTGCTTCCAATTATGGACATGATCATCTAAGAAGCACAGTCTTATTTCTGGTACCAAATCCTTATTTGAGGAAGAACCCCCCCATCATTCCTGGCACCCATGAAAACAATGTTCCTGCCCATTCCCTGGCAGCACAAACACGCACGGGACTGACCTGTGGCATTCTCCTTTAAGATGTTCTCCCTCTTGGAAACACAAGTGGTGAGTCAGTTGTTATGGTAACTATTTTCCTTTTTTTTTGACTAACATATGACAGCCTGTGTGTCATCTGATGCTGTTCCTGAATTCAATTACACATCCACTTTTGTCAAATAGTCTAAAAAGGGCTTCTTGGATGAAGAAATAGCGGGGACAAAACAGGACATTTTCACCCAGGCACGCGGTTTTAATCCATTAAAATACTGATTATGTGATTAAATTTATGGGTCCAGTCAACTTTTTGTTAGCTCAGAGCTACGACATGGTGATGTGAAGAGCAGCCCGTTTTTGTTCCCTTTTTTGTCAAACAAACTGCCTGCAATTCCATGAGCTCCACTCTGGGAAATGCAGCCTGGTGTGCCTTGAGTCCTGCTCAGCCAGTGATTTTAAGGTGGGTCTGTCTGAGCTGTTGGTCCTTCTGCTTCAATGATCAACTAAAAGGAGCAGTTGCTGCATCCCCTGAGTGGGTTTGGTTCCCCACTCAGGTCCAGTGTTACCAGTTATAAACCCTGATATTACAGCATATAACTGATATTGGGATCCTCACAACTGTGGGAGGAGGGAATCCATTCCCTGGGAATGGACCCTCGCAGCAGGACCTCAATGAGATGAATTTTTAGGGAAACTTGGTGAAGTCAGCGGGTGAAGGATGAAAAAGCACCAAATAGTGATCATTTGGAATTAGATGGTGGAACACTTAAGGCCAAGCACTTGAACCTAAAAACAGGAGGAGCCAAACCCTGAACTTTTTACAGCTCCAGCCTTCTGCACGGGGACCCAGGGAAATGTTTGAGTTGGCCTCATCCCCCAGCTCCGTGCGCTCCCAGCCCTGGTTTCAATTGAAACCTTGTTCCTGAGTCCTGTAAATTCCCCTCAATTTAAGACCTGTTGGACAATAACGTTCCTCAGTCCAGAAATATGAAAAATATTTCAGCTGATGCAGTAGAAATGTGATGATACAGAGCAAATGGAAACCAGAGGCATTACAGAGATCTGGACCAGCAGCAACATTATGTCACTGCTATCAGTGCCCAGGAATTGTTTTCTTTATTGCACTGGGATATCTTGTAATAACATCAGGAATATGGAGGAGAACGTTCCCCCCCAGGCACGCACTGCTTCCATCAGAGGGGCAAACTGAAGCAACCGAGGGGAAACTGCTGCTCTGAGTCCATCTAATCCTACTTTAGGCAGTCCTTAATACCTTTTCTAAAAGGTCTTGGAGAATAATTAATACCTTAACAAAAAAGTCCTAATGCTTAAAGCAAATCATATTTTCTACATTTTCTCTGCAATGTCATCTTTCCAAAAACACCAAAATGCCTCCTCCTGAAGTGCTCTTTTTCTGTTGCAACATATGGTGCCCCATCCAGAGAGCCACAAGATATTTTGCTTCTAATTGATTAAATTCATGAGTCACAGACAGGATTTGCACAGGGATTGCAAAAGCAACGCCTTGTTTTTCCCTGATTTCCCACAGTCACACAGGTGGGACAGTCACCTCTGCAGCCCCGGCCACCAAAACCTTCCTCAGGAGCCTCAAATTTGGAACTTCACATCCAAGTCACCAACTCTTCTCATTTTCTTACATGGCCAGGAGTATTTGGGGTTTTTTTCTTAAAGCTCTTGCTGCAGTCAGGGCACCAAGAGAACGTGTGTTATGGACACAGAGACTCTGTGAATTCCCGTGTTCCCAAACTCACAACAGAAGTGAACAGAAGCCAAACCCACCACCTTTAGAATCTTCACTGAACAAGGCAAATCAGGTGTTTCTGGAGGGAAAATGGGGGGTTGACACTCAGCTTCTCCCTGCTCAGAGTGGCAGTGCTGGAACTTGTCACTCCAGCACCAAAGGACTTCCCAGCTCAAAGCAGCTGCTCAACCACCACAAATCAGACAGAGCATTAAGTCAGGAAAAAAAGAAACATTTCTGCCTCCACCATCGGCTTGAATCCTTTGTAAAATGGGGAAATGGCTTTGTGTGGTCATAAAAGCCTGCGTGCCTGAATATTCCCAATTTTCCCTGAAACCAGCACTCCCACAGTTTGAGATCCTGGAGCTGCTGTATTTCTGGGACCAGCCTCACATGTCAAAGTTGTTACTGGAAGTTTGTGAAGTACCAGCAGTGTTTCTGAACATCAGTGAAGGGTATAAAGTCTGGGCTCCAGATTCAAATTTTAGTCCCTATTTCATTCTTGGTAAAAGAATTAAGACTGTAGAAATTATTAACTTAAACTCTTTTGATCTTACTGCACACCACTATGCTTTACTTGATGAAAATAACTGAAAAGAAACCCCAGGAGGGAAAGATTTCTCTTATAAAATAGAATAAATGTCCTAAAATTATTTTGTTTGTATTTTTTATGAGAAACTCAGCACTTTGCTAAAAAAAAAAAAAAATCACTAAGAAGCTGCCTGTTTGTATTACAAAGGTTGTCTCTTATATTCCTGAGTTATTTTACTGCTGTGCAAAGATATTTTTTCCTTTCTCAGTTAACTAAAAAGCTGAGCAGCCAACTAATCCATTATCTTTACTCCCCATGCTGGCTGCTCCAAGCATCTCCTGCTCTACACTGGGTGTCAGATCCAGATCCTGGCTCTGTCTCCCTCTGGGAATGGCAAATCAGCCACTGCAAATCCAGAATTGACAGAAACAGGAGATTTCGGTTCCCGGCTTCCAGATGCAACACATGTCAAAAGACAGATTATACACCCAGAGCCAGGGAGAGAAAGGAGTTCTGACAATTTTGTTTGTTTGTGCTGATAGGTTTGAAATCTTAGTTAAGTCCAAATATATGGAAGAAATCACCATGACCCCATTAGGTGCTCAGTATATTGAATTTACAGCTGGGAATCCAGCAGAAAACATACATTAAGCATCATATTGAAAACTACCTCTCCAACAACTTAAGTCTATTAGATTGTGTCGGACTGGAGATGGAGTTGACAAATGGGGGGTTTAGAATTCATTTAAATTACTCCTTGTGTTTTCCAAGTCTTTTGAAATGCTGTACAAAGTTAAAGCAGTGACTTTCCTAATAAACAAAGAATCAAGTTTCACAGCTTCAAAGAAATATTTCACTGTAGGGTCTATTTCATCTGGTTCTGCACTTCGAATAATTATTGTGGAGTATTTACAATTCTGACATCAGCTATTATCCTTGACAAAGAAAAAAAGAACAATGTTGCTGTAAAAATATAGAGAGAAACCAAATGCTGGGTGAGATTTTTGAAACAAGTTTCAGTGAGATTTAAAGGTTTTTGGCTTCTTAGAAGTACTAACACAGTCAGCAGCTTCCAGAGACTTCAATACTTCAGAAACCAATTATTAATTTAGGATTACAAATCAGTATTTAGAAGGATGATTTTTATGGTCCTAGTTTTTGTAGACAGAACTTGCTGTACCCTCCTTGAATAGTCAGGAGCCACCAGGTGGGGCAAGGGAGGGCAGTGAAGAGCTTGCACTCTTTTTAAAGGCTGAATATTGTATTACAAAATTATATTTGACAATCACAAAAACTCCCCAGCATCTCAAAAAGGTATTTGCCACTATTTTAGGGAGTAACACTTGCACATTTGCTGTAATTTATGAGGCCTGGTTTTGGGTTACTCTACACACATGTTACTCAAGGCAAATAGAATGAAGTTGTCTCTGCCCCACTGCTCGAGCACGGGAGTTAAAAGCACTGCTCTCTTCTGGCTCTTCCAAGGAACTCAAGGTTGGTTGCAGACCTGGATGGGATTGGGTGGTTTCTGATGCCAGCCCCGATTTCCACACCATGTTTATTCACAGCTGATCACCAACAGAGCAACAAACAAACAGTGAGTATGTCCCAACTATCTCCGAATTACCTCTCACTGTTACTGTGGCACAACATCACGGACTCAGGTAAAGTTTCTGAGTATAAAACCTCATCCCTGCACTCCCAGCTCCTGTCCCTCCCCGCTCAGGGGTCGGGGGCTGAGGGATGGGGGTTGTGGTGGGTCCAGGACATCCCCTCCCTGGTGCTGCTCCCTCCTCAGGTGTTCCCCTGTCCAGCAAAGCTCCTCCACAACCCACAGCTCCTGGTGGGAGAAGCTGCTCCTGCCTGGGCTTTCCATGGGCAGCAGTTCCCCCTGGGAACATCCCCCCGCCCTGCTGTGGGGCCCTCCATGGGATTATTTCTTGCATTCCTTTCCCCCACTCCTCACTCCTGGGCAGTGGCAAAGCAAACTTGCCTTCCCAGAGGGATGGGAAGAAGATAAATTCACTCCCTTTAATGAAGGCACTTCCTTCCCCAAAGCCAAGCTATCATTCTGCCTGCAATGCTTATCTAGATGTTTAAACTGAAGTCCTGTGAATAACCTCAAAAAGGCATTTTAAAAAGATTTAAAAAACAATTAAGTTTTTGCAATAAACAGGAATATCGTGCTTTCTTAGTGCAGAATGTAAATGATTGCACTGCCGAGAAAAGGGAAAATTAAGTCTTCTAAGTACCCAATGAACAGGAGAGGAACAAATTTCCTCTCTTCAAATATATCCTTATAGTAATCTGAAGAGAATACTCCCATGATTGTGTAGCGATTTCTTCAAGACCTATTCAATTCCTTATTGTTCAGCTCACAGTGCCAGAAAAAAGGGCCTGTTAAAGTTAACATCTGCTAACTAATCATGGAACAGACCATCCCCACATTCCAGAGGGTTTGAACATTGCTATGAATTTTGATTACTATCAACTTTGGCTGGATTAAAGAAGCACTTTACTGTGAGACTCCTGAAACCTACAGAAAGTTATTCCTTTACAGGAAATGCTTCTGAAACCAAACATTTTTATTCTGGGTTCAGAAAATGTGACCTAGAATCACAAGCATGTCTAGTATTAAAGGTAGAAATAAATCAATCAGGTGCATTATATTCCTCTGATTTTTGTTATTAAATATTTAATTTTGGGAGTGTTAACATCCCACAGCAGAGATTCTGAAGTGCAAATATTCTTTAGATGGGCTGTGCTGCTGCACAGATCTGTCCTTCTGAGTTCCATTCCATATGTTTTGCTGCCTGACACCAAGAGTGCATGCACACATGCTGGATTTCAAGTGTTTTGGATCATTTCCTTTGAGGTGATACATTCATATCTGAGTGAGGCAATCCAAAAATGTACTTGTGAGCCCCTCTTGACCAGCTGTGCTCGGGTTGGAACCGCGTGTGCTGTGCCAACAGTCCCCTCACACAGGAGTCAATTGGATTAGACAAGCTCTCCCTGCAGCTGGGGAGTCCATGGCTCTGCAGTGGGATGGGATTTGTTCCTGCTCTGTGCTTATCAAACCAGAACCTGCTGAGCAATTCTTTACTGTTTGCAGTGACAGAATTTACACTGACTGGGATGACTCTCTCATACACACACAGGCCGTGCACACACACTCACAGCTTGTTCTTTTCCTGTCCTTCCAGCTTCTTAATTCCAAAATGCTTTCAGTTTAAAATTAAAAATCCACATTATTAAACCCAAAAAACCCCACTCTCTCATCACAGGAATAAAAATCCATTACAAGAAGACTGGACTGTAGCTCTGCATTTCCTTTGAACGAGCAGCTCCCTCGCTCCAGGAAAGGTCTCTGTCCCTCCTGCTCCAGAGAGGGAGCTGTTCTGGGAGAGCTGAGAACTCAGAGGGTGCTGAACACTACAGTCAGATCATACTCATCACAAGAGGGACAACCAAGGCATTATGTCCAAGTCCTGTTAATAACTGGAGGGCACAATGAAGGTCTGAGCCAGCCTTTGAGCCCCAGCCCATCACAGGTGTCACCACGACAATTGGCCACCGCTCCCTGTCCATCCAGGACGTCATTTCCCCACTGCCCCTTTAAACAGAAACCCACATGGAACTGAAATTTCGACAACACCACAGCTAAATTATAAAGAAGGGATTATTTCAGCCAAATTTCAATAGCAAAGTGGGTGGTCCTCGAGGCTTTTTATAAATACCCTTCCAACATTTTTGTGAAAAGTTGAATAGGGGACCACACAACAACCAAGGATTATGTGGCACTCCTCAAAAGGGGAAAGGGAGGAGAATCAAACATTTCTTGCCCAAGGTTTGTTACTGTGGGATACTATTATGTGAAGCCCTTCAGTTCATATAGAACATCGTATTAAATTACATGGCAAGAATGAATAACTGCTTTGTCACATACAGAATCACACATTATTTTGCTTTTAAAGGTTGTGAAAAGTGAAATAGTGTACCAAATTCAATTCAAAAAAGCCTTGGTTATTTAAATCCAGTCTGCATTTCACCCAAGGTATTCCCTTTGCAGAAAAGTTTAAAGACTCCTAAGGCAGCAGAGCCAAATACCAGGGAATCTTAGGAATGAGCCAATTAAAGTCTCCAGCAACATTAACCTTGCCCACGTAACTGCAACCCAGTGTGATGTCATGAGGAAGGTGCAGTGTCTCCAGGGTCCCCTTTGCCACCCAACACGACCTTCAGGTGATTAGTTGACAGCCCCCATTTCAGTGCCATGGACTGACACAGGGTCAGGCAGCAGAGGGCACGGCAGGAGCACAGGTTTCATTCCAGGAGGAGCAAGTGTAGGATTGCACATTGTGGTCCACAGCTCTGTTCCAAAGTATGTGTAAAAACCACCCTGCAGCACAGAGCTGGCACTGAACCTTAGTGTGGGTTGTTCCATATCATTGGGAGAGTTCAGAGTCACAACTGGCACAGAAATAATCAGACAGTGGGCAAAGTGCAGTCAAAAGTCCAGGTATGGGAAGTAAAACAACTCAGTAACAAACCTCACTGGTTTTGTGTGGTGCTAAATCCTGCTCAGCTGTCAGGCAACATTCTTCCAATGTTAGAGTGCATAGGGAACCAGAGAAGGGGAATTTTTAAATCTGCAGTGGTCATTCTTCTACAAAGTTGGATATTTGGCTTTTTGTGTGGTAACAGCAGAGGTACCAAAAAAGTGCTCCTATAATTCTCTAATGTGTGTGAACCCAGCTGAAGCTCCAGATGGATTTAGTCAAAATTCTGTTTGCACCTTTAGCACTTACAGGTGTGCTGGAAGATGACACCAAAGACAGAATATCCTTCTGACACCACGTGCTCTGGTCTATCCCTTCCATCCCCTCAAACCATCCCCAGCAGTTATCCCAGGGGAGCAGGGCTGTTGGGAACTAATGTGCACAAGCTCCACATTCCACTGGCATTCCACAACCTCCTCTGCCTCAGTGGAAGGGACCTTCAAGCAGCAGGCAGTCAGTTATCCAGGGTGTACAAAACAACTGGAAGAGGGTTTAGAAGAGACTCAGTGTCACTGGAGCTCCATCTAAACTATCCATGAAATCACAGGGGCCTTCACTGGGCATCAGCGCTGGGGTTCAGCTCCCTGCAGGGAGGGGAAAGGACAGGGGGTATAAAAGATGCCACCTTTCCCAGAGGTTCCTTCTCACTACCTGGGAAGCACTGTGCCTGCTCTCAATCACTTCTGCTGATTGCCTGCTATTAATGTCACTCATCCTCCCAAGTAATTAAGCCACCTCTTTCTTACATGTGCCTTTGTCTCTCCCTGGCACATTTCCTCGTCTAATCCTCTTTTCCAGATGGCATAAGGACACGGGAGAAGTGTTGCTAAAAGTTGCTTAGCAATGCAACACATGCAAGGGTTGGAAATGCTGACGTCCACACAAGCACCATCTCCCCATCACACATTTCTGCAGAGAGACAAAGGCGTGAACACCCGCAGAGACACCGGGGCCTCCAGGAAAAGAGCCACCGGTGCCCAGAGGGAGCAGGAACGGGGCAAAGGGGAAAGGCCCCAGGCTCCCAGGGATGGGCTGAGTTATGCTGAGGGGGGGGTTGTTTGTGTTGGGGTTTGATTTTCAATGAGAACTGGAAATTCTGCTTTAAACACACCCAAATCCTCGTGTTTTAGCGAGGTCCTGTGTTTTCTGTGATTCCCAGACACAGGATGCCACAGACACAGAGCCACTGCAAATTACTGAGAGAGACAAACCAGAAAGGGATGTCCCACCCCTGGGAGTGTCCCAGGCCAGGTTGGATGGGGCTTGGAGCAACCTGGGACAGTGGAAGGTGTCCCTGCCCACAGCAGGGGGTGGGACTGGATGAGCTTTAAGGTCCCTTCCCACCCAAACCATTTTGGATTCTATGAAGAGTTCATGACAAACAGGAACTGATGAAGGCAAAGCTGTTTATCATCAGCTCAGTATCAACCCCAGAAATCCTCCTCTCCTAGGAATCAGTGATAGGGAATTTGTTCCTGTAACTGCACAGTGTAATTGTGGATTGTTTCTGAACTCCACAGTAAATGTGTTTATATGGAATTTATTTAAACTACAATTAAATGTTATGGGTAATAAATAAGAACATTTAGTACGTGAACAGTAGTAATTTCACAGAGTCACATTATCATATTAATTCATTTCTGCAGCAGCCTATGAAAACAGGTTGGCATGAATCACTTTGTGTTTGAAAAACCTGAGATGTTACAGATTTATTCATCTGAAACAACTACTTCTAAGAAAACAAATAAACAGTAGTAAATGAAGTACAGAAATTCACACGCAGCTGTACTCAGGGTAGTCTCTTACTAAACAGAATTTAGTGGTGCCCTCCACAAGCAATTAAAATAGTGCTCAACACTTACTAGTGGGGAGACTCATTCAAGGCCCTTATATCAGCAACAGCATTATTTATATTTTTATAACATACATCATTGTATTGCAAATATAATCAGGACCCAGACTTATTGTATCTTCAGATTTCATATTATCCACTCGCATCCAGCATAATTCAGAGCAACCGAAATGCCAGAAATTTAAATGATTTGCACCAGAACTGAACCTGTTAACAGGTGCATCCCACAGCAGGGCTCCCTCTGGGGAGGGGGAGCAGCAAACACAGCCAGAACACAGCCAGGGACAGGGGGGAACACGGCATCTGCTTCCTGGGAGGTGAGGAGACATCACAGAGAGGAAACCCTTTCATGGCAGAAATGAGTGTTTTGCTTCATTAACCTCTGCAAACTTCATTCACGTGTCATTGTTCCCTTTCATTCTCAAATGTGTGCACATACAAATGCAGGAAAACCAGACAGGCCACCACAGGTCACTGGGGTTTGTTCATTTATTTATTTTTAAAAGCAGCTTTCAGGCACTTTGTGTTGTTTCATGTCCCCTACTGTTCAGCTGTAGTTTGTATCTTGCACCTCTTCACAACATTTTTGCCCAATGTGAAATCAGCTTTATGGTTAAGCAGGAGATAAATCAGAGCTGTTTGTTATTATTGGGACTCCTCTGTTGACAGCTGTAATTATTGCTTGTTTACTGGACATTTCATCAACCTGAACCTCTGAAGGCTCCCAGACTACAGCGTGCTATTAACTGACAGCATCCACTCATTAAAAATTGCCACTTGCCAGACTGATCTAAAAATCCAGCCCTGACACTGCTGCAGCTAAAACAGGACAAATTCAGCATTAATGCCATGGTTCAGTGTGCTCTGTACCCCACAGCAGTAATGCTGGGGTACCCTGGGGCTCGAAATATTTGCCCGTGTTCTCTTTGTTCCAGCAGATTACTTCAGGATGGCCAAGGTACTGTTTCAGTAAAGGTAGAAAAAAAACCCCAAAACAGAACAACCAACCCAGATTTTTTCCAAAATTCCTACAGTTTTACACAGTTTTCGAGCATAGAGCTATTTGTAAGATGTCTGGGTACACTGACTGACCAGCAATAGCATCTGACATTCTGACCAGCGAGACGGATTTCAAAATCTCACGTTCAAAGCCTCACGTGGACGAAGCTGACAGAATTCTCAGATCCTTCACTTGAAAATCTGCCCTTTTCTGGGCTACAAACCCAGGTTTACCATTTGTGTTATGACCAGGTTTGCGTCCCCTGCGCTGCCCAGACATAATTCCTCTAATGACGAGCTTTAAGGTCCCTTCCAACCCAAACCATTCCAGGATTCCCTGACTCTAATGAGCTCTCACATATTTCCAGTTTATTCCACACTATGTGGGCTCATGTTTTGCTGGAAGTGTGCCCTGATTTTTGGTGGACTGCAGTGTGCACTGATCCATTACCCCAACGGGTGAGAACTGGTGTTTATCAAATCCTGTGCACACAAACCCCCAGATTGACTGATCACATAGTTTTTATCAGGTTTTCATTGACAACAGCTCATCAAAGCAGGGGAAAGGTTAAAATTGCAGAATCCCATGGCTGAATCACTCACCTGCGAGGTGCAGGTTTGTCTTAGATCCTCCCCAGAAGGCTGGTCAGCTCTTCCATAAACCTATGGGAACAGGTTAAATAATAAGTAAGTAAGTAAATAAATAAATAAATAATTAAATCTAATGAGGTTAAAAGGGAACTTTAACCTGTTATTTTGCCTGGAAATAAAAAATATTCATATGTTTTTATTGTTTCATGTTATGCCATATAATTTGAAAGCAGTATGTGATGAGGAATCACTTGCATCAAGGGGGTGTCTTTTAAGTCATATATAATAATATATATATATACACATATACACGTAAATATATAATATGTGTAAATAGATAAATATGTATTTATTATATATACCTATGAATATATTATATATATTCTGTATATTTTTATTAGCATATATATAGGAGTATATGATTTATTTATCTATATATTGATATATCTACATATTTATATATTTATATATAAGTGTAAAATTAATATATGTACTAAATAAATAAATAAATATACACCTATATTTACATAACATAAATACTAGATCAACATTCAGGAGTGTCAGGACATTTTGTTGTCACTTTTGAGCACATATTGAGTGTAAACTTTAGTCCCAAGTGCTGCAGTGCCAGAGCAGCCACCGAGCCTGAAGAATTTACCGATTCAGCCCCAAAAGAGGTGCTGGGGAGACGCCCAGTGGTGCCCAGGGGAGGTACAGAACTGTACAGACCAGCCCGTGATCAGTGAGAGGGGAATAAATGAGGATAAACTGTAATAAATTCGAGGGCCCCCCCCGTTTGTTTGTCAGTGTTTCTGTGGCACCGGGACAAACCCACCACAGCGCGTGTGGGGACTTTGTGTCACCTCTGTTTCTAACGACTGTTTCTCATCTTATCCTACTGATTTTCATTCCTAAGCGTTCACGTGTTCATGGAATAACACACTGAAATCCTTAAAACTTTAAAATCCCTTAAACACCTTTTCGCCTCATTTCGTGAGGCGGCTCTGCTCGGACCCCCTCAGGTCGGGCTCGGCTCTGTTCGGCTCTGCTCGGCCCCGCTCGGGTCGGGCTCGGCTCTGTTCGTCTCTGTTCGGGTTCCGCTCGGGTCGGGCTCCGTTCGGCTGAGCTCGGCTGGGCTCGGTTCAGGTTCGGCCCCATTCGGCTCAGTTCGGCTAAATTCGGCTGGACTCGGTTTGGGATCGGCTCCGTTCGGGCTCGGCCCTGCCCCGCCCCGCCCTCAGCCCCGCCCCCCCGCCCGCCGCCGTCCCGCCATTGGCCGCGTGCCCGCGCCCGTCCTCAGGGGCCGCTTCCCATTGGCTGCGCCGGCGCGGGGGGCGGGGCCGGGTGCCCCCTCAGGGCAGCGGGGCGGGCCCGGTCGGCGCTCGGTCCCCGCCGGTGCCGCCCCGCCCGCTCCCGCCCGCCCTCACGGCCCGCACCGCTCTCCCGCCTCCCCGCCGGGACCGCCCCGCTGCCCCCGGGGCCAACTGCGGGGCCGCACTCGGGCTCGTCCCGCCCCAGCCCCGGAAGCGGAAGCGCGTCCCGACGGTGCCGCCATATCGGGTGTGTGGAGGGGCGGGAGCGGAGGAAGGACCGGCCCGGCCGCCTGTGAGTACTGGGGCCGCCCGGGGCTGAGCGGGGCCGCGGGCGGGCACTGCGGGACAGGACACCCCTGGGCGGGGGGGCGGAGCCCGGGGCGAGCGGCCCCTCCGGGGTGCGGGGGCTGCGCGGGCTCGGGGCCTCCGGGGGCCTCCCGGGCCGTGTCCCCGCTGTGCCGGCCCCGCTCCAGCCGCTCCCCGCTCGTTGGACCGGGCTGAGCCCAGCCCAGGCCGGGGAAGTCCCCGAGAGCCGCTCGGGGTGCTGCTCGGCTGCTGCCGGAACGGATAAAATGAAACAGTGTCTTTTTTTAGCGTGAAAAACCCAACCTGTGCCACCGGCCTGGTCGTGCCCCGTGGTTGTCCATTCACCCTGTTGCAGTAAATCACTCCAGTGTGTTGCTCTTCGAAGGTGTTTCCTCTACGAGATAAGGAAGGCTGTGCGAGCAGGAGTGTGGGTTTGCTGCCGATGTCCTCCGTTTGTATTTTAACTTCAAGAAAAACCTGTCTCATAATCAGAGCTCTCTGGAAATTCGGCACGTCTGTGTGTCACCGCAGAAAGTGAATGTTTTTACTGCCCCAGGTTCTGGTTTTGAGCACTCAGCGGTCATGTTTGTAGCGACATTACCATAACAATTGTGGTGAAAAGGGCATCTATTAAGGTCCTGCCTTCACCTGCTGGTGTTTTCAGCAGAAGAAACTGCTTTAACATGGTTTAGTTTTAGCAGCAGCCTCAGTTCGTTTGTTGTATTAATGTGAGTGTGACTTTCTGATTGTTGGCTGTGCTGAACAGTGAATTTATGTTACATCTGTGAGAAAGATGGAGAGAGGCTTTGGACGAGGGCCTGGAGGGACAGGACAAGGGGGAACGGCTTCAAACTGCCAGAGGACAGGGAGAGAGGGGATGTTGGGAAGGAATCCTGCCCTGGGAGGGTGGGGAGGCCCTGGCACAGGTTGCCCAGAGAAGCTGTGGCTGCCCCATCCCTGGGAGTGTCCAAGGCCAGGCTGGACAGGGCTTGGAGCAACCTGGGCTGGTGGGAGGTGTCCCTGCCCAGGGCAAGGGGTGGAATGGAATGAGATGGTCTTTAAGGTCCCTTCCCACCCAAACCATTCCATGATTACAAAAGAGGGATTGCAACTGGTTATATTAATTATTCCCTTAAACCAATAAAACCCCAGTGTTCTTAACTGTAGAGAGCCCCTCTGCAGTAGAACAGTGTCAGCTGGTTGTGTTTCTTGGGCTGCTCTGGAAGAACTGTGTATATGAGAAACAGTCATACATAATCACATATAAAGTAATTTTTTTTCACCCAGCAAAATCCCTGCTGCAGCAGGAAGCCTTCAGGAGCCTCACATCTTGATCCTCCACTTGCTCTGCACAGGGTGGCATTTACAACACTGTCACCCTAGGTCTGCTTGTAGCCCATATTTGCTATATTTGGATGTATCTGGACAATTAATTTTGAGAATGTGAGAGTTTTCATTGGTCTCTGGTCAGTAGGCTGAATATCTTTTGGTTACAGTCTTTGATACTTCAGGACTTCTAAAAAAAAAAAGAAAAACCAGAATAAAGCACAAAATGGTGCTCAGCTGAGCATCTTCTGAGTAACTTCTGCCCTGCAGAGAGTGGGGAGAGGAATAATCACTTCCTTTTGCCTGTAGTGGAAAAATCTGTATATTGTATGAATTTCTGTTTGATTCTTTTTTTTCTTTTCAGCTCTACCTTGAATTAAAGTGGACTCAGCTCCTGGAGCCTCCTGATGAAACCCCCTTAGATTTTGAAGTGTAGCAGGACTCCTTTTTTTCGACTTCCTAATGATTCCATAGGATGTAGTTTTCGGATGTTTACAGGAAAAACACACAACTTTAAGTTTTTGTGCCTCCCCAGATTGTCCTTGGTCCCAAATTTGCTGCAGCAGTCACTTGTATTGCAGCATCTAAGATGACTTACTGGTTTTTTTATTTATTTATGTTCCACGCAGCTTTGTTATCCTCTGAGGCTCTTGAGCAGGGCTGAAAGTGCTCCCAGTATCCCAGGGTTACATAGTCCCACCCACAAATGAGGATTCCAGGAAGTAATGTCAGGGATTGCTTTCGGTGATGTGGCAAAACGTTTCTGTTTGGAATCGAGTTTATTTGGCCTGTACCTTGAAGTTTGCTGTGAAACCCAGTTAAACTTAACTGATAAGGAAAAGAAAGCTCTTAAATCGGTGGCAGAAGCGTGGACTGAAAAATACCCCCCTTGGTTAATGGTTTTACTCGAGTTCAGGCCCTTTGACTGCTCAGTTTTGCTCCTGCAGAAAATTTTCCTGCTACTGCTCAGCTCGTAATGCTCAAAAGACAGAGAAACTCGTTGCCTCCTTTCTACTGTGAGCAAAGTTCTGAGTTTGGTGCCTTGGCAGAGTCTGAAAGCACTGATGTGCAGTCCTGAACTTCCTTGTTCACTGTCTGGTTACTGAGCATTTAAAATCCAAAGCAGCTTTAAAAAAAAAATATATATATATATTTATTTTGGTTTTGTTCTTTGCCTTTAGAGACTGAGGGGGCAGGAGGGAGGTGCTGCAGGTCGTGTCTCACCATTTAGATGTTGTAACTCAGCCCCTGCCTTAGCAAAGGGATGTCCAACCAGGCTCCTTCCTGCATTTCTCTATGGGTTTCTTTATTTCCCTCCCAGAATGAACTGCACCCTGTCTTGCCTTTGTAAAACACCCTGTTCTTTGCTGTCTTGGACAACTACTTTAGAAAATTTAATTCATTTTTGCATAGATGTCCCCTCTTTGAGAACACTTCGTTCAAAATGCTTGTTTGGAACAGTGCAAGCCAAAAGAATATTGTGTGTAAATGCTGGTGCAGAGAATGTGCTTTAAAGCTTCCTGAGCTCAGATTTTGGGTCTCAGTGTTCCCTGTGTCCCACGTTTTGTTTCCACAGCCACCATGTCAGAAGGGGACAGCATTGGGGAGTCTGTGCATGGAAAACCCTCCGTGGTCTACAGGTTTTTCTCAAGACTTGGACAGGTTGGTTTGGGGAAGGATTTTTCTGACTGCTTTGGGAGTAAATCTCACTGTGGCTCCTTAAGCTCATTACTTTTTGGGTGAGTTGTTAAAATGCTAAAATCTTCAGATTTCTTCTGAAGCCTTTAAAAGCTGATAAATATTATTACAAGTAGCTTACTGGAATGTTGAAGGGGTGCATGTGTGAGACTGCACAGTGAAAATATGTGTTGTCAAAAACAAGGAGTGGCTTCAGATTTCAGGTCAAATTCATCTTAAGGAAGGTAACTTGCATGAGATACAGAAATGTTAAATTGCTTTACAATGCCCCAAGCATTAGGGGTTTCATAAAAACATGGAACTTTTCAAAGTACAGTTATGTGTGATTCAGTTTATTAATGAAGAACACAGATATTTCACGTTACTGTGCTCATTGTGCCTCCTGTGTTTCTCATGTCCCTTTGTTTCCTCCCAGATCTACCAGTCCTGGTTAGACAAATCCACCCCCTACACCGCCGTGCGATGGATTGTAACGCTGGGGCTGAGCTTTATCTACATGATTAGAGTTTATTTACTGCAGGTGAGCACTGCGCTTACTGCCAAGGGATTTTTACTTATCACTCCTGGCCTGTGTTTCCTGCTAAGAGCATTTTTGAAGCGTGGTGTTACTTCAGAACCACGTGTGGTGTCCTTTAGCTCATGGTAGAAGGTAAATTGGATAACCTGGAGAGAGAGCAGCTCTTGTGTACATGAGGGATTTGCACTCCTCTTGTGTTCTAAGACTTGTTTTGATAGGTGAGAATTGTTAATGTTTTTATGTAATATTGTTAATATTGTCAGAATTGTTAACATTTTTATTTTTATGTTGTTAATATTCTAGTCCAGAAACCTTTCAGTTAAGGTGAGGATGTAGAAAAGCTTCTCAAGGAAGCAAAGAACCCAGTTTATTAAAAAAGAAGTATCAGCAGATGTCTTTCAGGAAGACTTTAACCGTGGCTGTTCCTCCCTCCCTGTGCAGGGTTGGTACATTGTGACATATGCCTTGGGAATCTACCACCTAAACCTCTTCATAGCTTTCCTGTCGCCAAAGGTAGACCCCTCTCTAATGGAAGACTCAGGTATGATGGAAAGTTCATTTTGCCACAGTTCAGAACTTAGTCAAACTTCCAGATCCCTGATGAAGTCTGTAAAGATGTGCAATGTCAGCAGGACATTGTACTTCTTAGACTTGCAAAAAATCTGTGCAGCTTCACATCAAGAGTTACCATAAAATTTGTCCTCTCTTATGTGGGACTTGAACATATTCCATATTGTATTAGTTTTCTGTGTTCTGAAAGGAGGTTTATGTGACTTAAATTCTCCCCATAGTGACCTGGCACTCATCTCTGTTCCTTATTTTCTTTTGGGGAATCAGTGCTTAGTTAAACTGTAACTGGGATCTAAGTGTAACAGTGGAAACTGGGTGTGGATTCATTCTGTGATTTTTTTTTTTTTTTAGTTTTTTTTTTAAGATAAAAAGTAAAAAAAAAACCCAGGAGTCTAAATAGTGTGGAAAGCTACTGTGAGGGGGTTTGTGGTTTGGTTTTTTCCCTGTTATTTTCAGATGATGGTCCTTCCTTACCTACAAGGCAAAACGAAGAATTTCGGCCTTTCATTAGAAGGCTCCCAGAATTCAAATTCTGGTGAGTGGATCCGTCTGCCCGTGCTCTGGCTTTGAAAAATACAAATATCTGCCTCTCATGGGTGGTAGCTGGGCTGGAAGGATTGACTGTGGCTGTTGTTTTCCAGGCACTCTGCCACTAAAGGAATCCTGGTTGCCATGGCGTGTACGTTCTTCGAGGCTTTCAACGTGCCTGTGTTCTGGCCCATCCTGGTGATGTACTTCATCATGCTCTTCTGCATCACTATGAAGAGGCAAATCAAGGTAACTCCCCAGCAGCAGGGAGCAGCTTTTGTGGGGGCAGGAGGTGCAGCTTTGTTCCAGCCTGGCCATGCCCTTGGCCGTTCAGGTGGGAAATGTGCTGCACACACTTCTGGCACTGCAGCAACTCCAGCAGCCAGCACCTGGACATGAGTTGTTTGTGTTGTACATCTGCAGCACTGAGCAGCTTTTATTCTCACTTTCAAAAGGTTTTGATTTTAGAATGCAAGATCAGGTCTTTATGCAGATTCTCATCCACTTCCTGTCCTAACTGTGGCTATTTTTAATGAAGAGGTGTGGTACCATCTCTGGTGGGTGAAAAGGGAAGTTCTGACGAGTTGGTGCAAGAAAGTAGGTGAGGGAAAGAGGAAGCAGAACAGAGAGACAACTCATCCTGACCATCTTAACAAGTTACTTACGATTTGTTGGCATTTTAAAAAGCTATTTTTTTCCCCCAGACATTCAGAATTTTGGATAGGAACTGTGATTTGAGTGGGAAATTTAAGATTAAAGTGTAGTAAAGAATTAGTTCCTCTCTGCTCTGTCCAGTTTCCTGTGGTCCCTCAGTCAGTGACCTTCACTGTACTGTATGAGTTGTTGGGTACACCCAAATTTGAGATTTTTGAGGCTGATCTCATACACCTGTTTAGATTTAAACTGGTGTAGGACTAGGTATTTCATTACCTTTACTAAGAACTGCCTTTCTAGGGGACGATGTGCATTATAGAACATTTTGTCTAAATATTCCCCAAGTTTCTTGCCTCAACACTTGATGTTTTCTCTTTGCAGCACATGATAAAGTACAGATATATACCCTTCACACATGGCAAGAGGAAATACAAAGGGAAGGAGGATGTGGGGAAGACCTTTGCCAGCTAGAGGGAGCAACACCCTGTTGACCAGTTCTACTGCTCACTAAAGGAACGATTTTGAGCCATTGTAACAATGCCTTTTTTCTTCATAAAATGATTAACAGAGTGGTGACAAAGCAGTTGAATTTTCATTTTACGAGGATCTTGCTATTTTTATCTGAAGTATCAGCTCAGTTTCTTGAGGAAACTGGCATTCTAACCAAATTGCATTGAGTTTATTCTCTTTTTGGAAGAAGTTGGAGAAACTTTGGATAATCCCACGGATCTGGGATAACGTATTCCTTTCAAGATCCATTGCACTGGAGAGGTTAATGGCCTAGAGCTGGATGTTTTTACGTAGTTCTCCTGCTCACCATCACCCTGAAGTGCTGTGCACATCTGTGGAGGAAAGTGTAAGCTGGCACACGTGAGGCTGTTTTCTGCTTCGGGGCCGTGTGCTGTTCTCATAGAAACCTTCAGTAGACTTAAATAGCTGCAGAACTTAAGCCAGTTTCCTAAATGCATGGTATTACTGAGTTATAACCCAATAGGTAGGAATAAGAAATCTACTAAATTATGGGTTTGCAGTAGGGGAAAAAAAAAAACTCATTTAGCTTCTAAAGCAACTCGTTTGTGTTGGGTTTCAATGCCAGTTTCACTGTTCCATCTCCGAGCAGATGCTAAAATTGGGCTCTTTCGTGATGACTCAGAACTTTGTTCAAACTCTATCACAATTTCCTTTGAGGACCTGGAATTATAAAAATATATATTTTAATTGTTCTTAGTTGGAGTTTCTTTCGTACTTAATGGTTTCATGAATAATTTAAGCTGACTTCCTGCAGCTCCACAGCAAGTACCCAAACTGGCCAGGACAGACAGTGGTGGGGGTTTTAACACAGATTTTCATTTTCTATGGGGGGGGGGGAAATAAGACATAAATGACCTGCATGTAAACTTTTTCATGTGATACGACTGCAGTTTTATTAAGTGACTTTTTAATTCCAAAATTTATTAAAAGACAGTGTTCCCCTTTACTTGTTCTCTATCTTTATATACATCTATTGATCTAACAGCATTTATGGCTCCTTTCCAGTAATGGTTACCCTCAACTTACCTTCATGCAATGCCTTTTCCAACTCCTCAGGGACCATTCACTTGCAGAAGGTAGGAAAAGATGAGCTTTTTGAAGATTCTGAGTGGAGAACAGTGGCAGCTTCAACAGACACCTAATTGGGAAATAGATGTAGGCACCTTTTCCTCTGGTTTTGTCAAGTGAAGTCTTTGTGGAGCTCTGGAATTCAGCAGTCCTGGGAATATGACAGGTAGTTTTAGCTCACATTGACCCGTTGCTTTCTGTTTGTTTGCATGTGTTTGTTTTATTAGCAGTGTGGAAACTAGGAATGTAAACACTTAAAATTATGGAAACAGGATCCAGAACAGGCCTTATAGAAGCACCAGTCGTGGATGTGGTTTGTTGCCTAAAAATGTGAAAGCCCTGACTTGGAGAAGCTGTTTTCAGGCTTGCTGGAGTTTCTGAATAATATGGACCAATCAGGGAGAAAACCAGGATGTTTATTAGTATTAAAATTCCCAACTGGGATGACTCCTTCTGAACAGCTGAGTGTTAACAACACTTTTTAGAAACATATTTTTAATATGGTCAGGAACCGTGTCCAAAGAGACGAAAGGGTAGAGGCAGAGAGGGCTTTATTTGCAACCCAGGACTGAAGTGCCACCTTGCATGGGCATTTCCAGTTCCTTGAAGCCTTTCCCTGGCCCAGCTGGGGCTGTGTGGCAAGTACAGAGTGGGAGCTGAGGCCTTGTCAGGGCCCAGGACGGGTCTGTCCTTCACAGCTGGTAGTGCCGTAGGTAGATCAGCTTCTGGGGATGGAACTTCTCTCTGCACAGTGGGCACTCTGCCTGCAGAAAAGAGATCAGATACAGGACAGACTGAATAGTTCTGCTGAAAAGTTTAAAGACATCCAAATATAACTTCAGCTACTTTTAGAAAATAATCAGCATCCAAACTTCACAAACCGTTTTTTCAGTCCCGTTTGTGGTACAAGCTTTTGCCACATAAAGCACTCTGAGCTGGCCCAGTTTAAGCTGCTCAGCTTATTTATATATTATTTAAATGTATTTATAAATATATTTTATATATTTATAAATATAATTCCCCTATTTATAAATGTTTACATGTAACATTCACAATGTAATGTTGGTCGTTCTGTTTCAGTAAATATGTCCTGGTAACTCTGGGTGCCTCAGTGAGGGAAGGGGTTCGACCAGCCAGGCTGAGGGGTGTTTTCAGGTGGGATTTCAGCAGTGTGTGCCTGTCCCTGCACTCACCCTGGTGTTGCACCAGGCAGTGATGCACTCCCAGCAGAAGAGGTGCCCACAGGGGGTGGCTGTGCTGTGCCTCCTCTCCTCCAGGCACAGGGTGCAGCGGGACTGGCGCCCAGGGGCCTTGTCCTTGCTCGTGTTTCTAATGAACAGAGTCACAGGTTAATGATGCAGCCTGCCTGGAAGAGAGATTTGGTAACACCATCCTAAAGTAACCACCATCTTCAAGTATTAACCCTTGCTCAGAACCACCAAAGCATGAAAACTAAGAGATGTTTCAAACAGCTAGGAATTAACTTTGCTAATGAATTAAACATAACATCAAGTTCTAACCTAAATGAGTTTGTCAGTCCCGTGTTCCCCCTGTCCATGGCAGCTCTGCCATTCCCACCACTGCTCCCCCCTCTTTCCCAGTAAGTAAAAACCACCTCTCACTTCTGGTGGGCGAGGTTGCGGTGCAGCTTCCACTCCTGCCTCGCCCTCTGCTTCTGTTTGAAGCTGTACACCTGAACTCCGATGGTCAGCAGGAGATGGAAGAGGGAAATTATTCCAAGGAGCTTGTAACTTGTCCGGACACTCTGATCTTCTCCCTGCAGTCCTCCAAAATGCAGCTGTGGGATTCACAGAAACAGAGATGTGGTTTTATGAAACTATTCCTCCCCCCCTTTCAATAAACTTGATTTGGGATTCTCATTTGTGTCCAAAAAATTGACATGTTTGTAGGGCTTCTCAAGCTGCTGTGTCTGAGGAGGTCTGATCACCTTCAGTCAGCCTGGACTTAGCTGCTGTCTATGCAGGATCAGTTGTCTGTCTGTCCATCAAAACAGCAGCTTTGCTTGTTTTGATTTTCTTGTGTCACTGAGTAAACAGTCAGACACCTCTTTTCCACACCAGCACTGGGAATTGTTGAGGAGTCTTGTGCCTATAGGCATTTCTGGGCCAGTGCCTGATGGTTTTTTTTGCAAAGATACAAAATTAAGCTCTTCTTATAGAAAACTGCTCTATAAATGTGCACTGGTTTTTGTTCAGAACTATATTTCAGTGTTTCCTGTGGATTTATTAAGTCCCTTCTCACTTTTGGTGTATTTGTGGCAGACACACTGAAGTTACACAGGGTCAGAACTTACAGCTTCTGACATTCACATTTATTACCTGTAACCTCTCGACTGCAGGGATGCAAAAAACTTCCCTCCCGTTATAATCCCCCAGAGCCAAATCCCTATCCCTGTTACACACGTGGCATCCCAGGAGAGGCCACAGCAGGGCCATGGACACCAGGCAAGGAACACGTCACTCACATATGAGACAAGGAACATGTCACTGACACATGAGACATGAAACATGTCACTGACACGTGAGACATGGAACATGTCACTCATATACAAGACATGGAACACGTCACTCACATATGAGACCAGGAACACGTCACTCACACATGAGACATGGAACACGTCACTGACACGTGAGACATGGAACACGTCACTGACACGTGAGACATGGAACACGTCACTGACACGTGAGACAAGGAACACGTCACACGTGAGACAAGGAACACGTCACACGTGAGACAAGGAACACGTCACACGTGAGACAAGGAACACGTCACACGTGAGACAAGGAACACGTCACTGACACACGAGACATGGAACACGTCACTCACACATGAGACAAGGAACACGTCACTCACACGTGAGACACGGAACACGTCACTCACACGAGACATGAAACATGTCACTGACACATGAGACATGGAACACGTCACTCACACATGAGACATGAAACATGTCACTGACACATGAGACGTGGAACACGTCACTCACATACGAGATGCCCGCGACCCTTTTCGAGAGGTGGTAGAAGGTGCCGTGGATGTAGAACAGGGCCAGGTGGAGCCGGTGCAGCAGGGGGATGGATTGTTTCAGGACATACACAGCCTGGGAGGCAGTTTTCCTCTGCTGCTCCGGGAGCTGCCGCAGCCACCTGCGGATCCAGCTGCGCAGGAAGGTCCTGCTGGGCAGGGCCGGTGCTGGGCCGCTCCCGGGGCTCCGGGACTCCTCACCCTCCTCCTGCAGCTCGTGCTCCAGGTGCAGCAGGGCCTTCTCCAGGCAGTAGGGCACCACGGTGTGCAGGGAGATGAAGGCGGCCCGGCGGAGCAGAGAAGGCACCTTCTTCCTGCTGGGGTCGACCTGAATGATGTTCACGTACTCCTCGCCCAGAGTCTGATACCCTGGATAAACGTGCAACAGAGAGCAGGGTGAGATGGCAACTACAGGATCCGCCTGTGGGGACAGGCTGCTCAGCTCTCACAGCTCAGCAGGCTTTGCACTCGGAGAAATAATTGCATTTTTTCGTGTTGAACAAGTGTTTTGGTTACATCAGCGTCTGCAGCATCGGTATCAGCAGCGGATGGAGGACTAAAGCGGGGTACCTGTCAGGGTGTCAGACAGCCCTTTTGTAAAAAGCTTTTGCTTTCAGAAGAATGTGACTCTGTGCTGATAAAGTGCTGTATTTGAAGCCAAACTTGGGCAGTTTAGTGGTTTCATGTTTAATAAAAGGTGTTTAAACAAACCCCCTCTTTAAAAAGAACCGTGGAGCAGCCTCAGCAGGTGATCCCCAGCACAGCCGCTGTCACGTATTGGGAGAAACGAGAGAGAAATGATAAAAACTGGTAGCAAAGGTTACCTGAGAGCGTGGTGAGCACGAAATAGGCCACATCGGAGAGCAGCTCCACCTCCCGCCGCCACTGCAGCCACGGCCGGGCACCTGCGGGACGGGGCCGCTGTCACCGCACCCGTGCGACCCGGGCGCTGCACCAGCCCCCTCGCCCCCTCCGCCCCCCCGGGCATTACCCGCCAGCCCCCGCAGCGCGGTGCCGGCCCCGCTGCGCAGCCCGGCCCGGTACAGCTCGTCCTTCTGCCCGCCCCGCACCAGCCGCGCCGGGCCCGCCGCCGCCATCGCCATCGCCCCCCCGCGCGGACGGACACGGCGCGCGGCCCGAGCGGCGGCGGCACCGCGGCACCCCCGGCACGGGCGGAGCGCCCGCGCGCCGCGCAGGGATATCGCGTCACCGCGGCGGCGTGAGGGGGCGGGAAAAGGGCGGGAAAAGGGGAGGGGAAAAGGGGGAAAAGGGAGGGGAAAGGGAGGGGAAAAGGGAAAAGGGGAGGGGAAGAGGGAAAAGGGGAGGGGAAAAGGGGGAAAGGGGAGTGGAAAGGGGAAAAGGGGAGGGGAAAGGCGAAAAGGGAAAAGGGGAGGGGAAAAGGGAAAAGGGGAGGGGAAAGGGGAGGGGAAAAGGGGGAAAGAGGGGAAAGGGAGGGGAAAAGGGAAAAGGAGAGGGGGAAAGGAGGGGAAAGAGGAGGGGAAAAGGGAGGGGAAAAGGGAAAAGGAGGGGAAATGGGAGGGAAAAAGGGGAGGGGGAAAGGGAAAAGGGAAAGGGAAGGGAAGGGAAGGGGCACCGGGGCCACCTAACACAGTGCAAGGGCAGGGTGGGGTGTTTGGTGTCTCACAGCTCCCAAGGGCTCCCGGGCGGGCGCAGAACGCCCCGGTCCCGCACGAACACTCCCGCTGGCAGCGGGGGCGGCACGGACGGCGCTGGGGATGGTTCCCTCCGAGCTGGGGAGGGTTCCCTCCGAGCTGGGGATGGTTCCCTCCGAGCTGTAGGAGCGATGGAATTAAGGGGAAGCGCTGGGGCGTTTTATGTACCGCAACAATAGAGGGCGCGCCTGCCTAAGGAAAAACCCCGCAGGAAAGGGGCTCCGGAATGGGACCTTCCCACATTAACTTTTGAGGATCTGCCGCGTCCCAAAGTAAGAGACTTGAAGCTGCCACCCTAAACGACAACATTAAAAAAAAACAAACCAACCCAAACCAGAATTAAAACTAGTGACCAATCCTTGAATAATTTCGTTCGGAATTCCAATTCGTTCCCAGGTGTTTCGGTGTTTGTGGTTTCCACGGTGCCTCTCACGTGTCTCAATTGCTGAAAAAAACACCAAACATGGGAAGAGAGTGACTGAAATTAGAGCACTCGATAACTTTTCTCACCACAAAGATATTGGTTGCTATTTCGACAGGCAGAACAACAAGTGCATCCTGACTATAGTTTCATTTTGCTGCTGACTTAGCTTAGGGCTAGATCCAGGTTGTGAACATTTGTTAGAGGAGTCAACCCTCGTGCTAGACATTTGTTCTCTGTATGAGAGAGAGGTGTTTTATTAAGTGGGCAGGGTACATATTTATTGCTGTTTTATTTAGGTGAGTGAATACTGTGTTCTCATTTCATAGGTCAAGAAAGCAAAGAAGAGCTTGAGAGCTTTTTTTCCAAAGCTGAAATCCTGGCTAATGACCACTTAACTATTAGATTGGAAACCATTTATGAAGCTGAAGACAAGTTCAGGCATCTGAAGGTCAGATTTTCACTCCTTAAAAGTTTGTTATTTGGGGGGGATTGTGTGGTAAATGACACTCTATTTCTTGCTGGTGGAGTTAGTTATTTTTAACAGCACAGTCGAAGTGTGGTTTCTGTGCAGACTTAATTTCCATGGGATGCTTCTCTGCTTTTCCTTCTAACAGACCCGACAGGGGAGTGAGTTGCTGCACCGACGTTACCACAAGGAAGTCCAAAATGTAAAACAAACTCGGTGCACAGCAATGATTAACTTTTCCTCCCACAGGCTGCTTGTCTGTGCATTATAAAATATGATTTTACCTCCGCAGACCTGTTAGGAGAGAAGAGGTTCGGAGTGCAGCTTTCAAACAGGGCAGCAGGCAGATGTTTCAGTTCCCAACCTGAAGAACAGGTTCTGCAGATGGAAAGGGAACGAAACGTCTGTGCAGGATTGTTACCACCCTCCGGTCCCTTCTGCCTCCTCCCACTTTGAACTTGTTACCCTGGAGCTGAACTGTTTGAACAGGGGCTGTAAAGCCGCTTTGTGATCAGAGAGCTGAGAGCCCTCAACATGTAAAACCGGGGCGGGATTTCGCTCCCTCCCCGCAGGTCCCTCCTCCCGTTTTCGTGCCGGGGATGAAGGTCCCGGTGTTCCGCGCACAGGAGCCGGGACAGCCCGTCCGCCCAGGAGAGACAGAGGTGTGTGCTTGGGGTTTGCTTGGCTACTTTCTCTTCCAGCGAGCATTTTGTGTAGTTTTAACACTTTTCCTCACTCTTGGGCGTTAGGAACAAAGTTTCTAAGGGGCTACCGCAGGAATTGTCCAGCCTTGGGCTTGCAAGAGTTTGCTACTACTTTTGCTTTTGTCTCTTGTTTTTTTTTAAGGAAGAGAGAGAATGGAAAGAGCATCATGTCTAATGCTTGTTTTATTCTGGTCCTTGGAATTCTGTTAGTCCTAGGTTTTTAGACTCTCTGAGCTTGTAGGGATGAAGCAAACTTCATTTGTGATTCAGGTTTAGACTTTTCTAACTGGAGAAATGCATTTTTCTGGTGTGAGAAACCAGTGCATTCACTCTGAAGTGATAACCTGAGCCCTGAGCTTTCACAGGTGTGCTGAGCCAGAACGAAAAGTGACTTGGATAGGAGAGGTTGGATGTAAAAGAAACTTCAGGTATTTAAATAAAATACTGGTTAAGCAATATAACGTGGCTGGTTCTGTGACTGAACAGCAAAGTCTTAACTTGGAAGGAAAGACATGCACAACACTTTGAAAGAGTATGCATTTCTTTTTCTCTTTTTTTTTTTTTTGGCATTCTTTTGGGCTATGGAGAAACATTTTTATGGCAGGAAAGAACAGAAAATTCCGGGTTACAATTGCAGAGATGTGGCAAACAGTGAGGATGGATGGATTGCCAGTGCTGTGTCTGCTTCCAGTGCCTCGGGCTCCAGAGTTTAGATGTAGGTCTGAAACATACCCCGAATCCTCAGGGTGATAATTTCTACAGTCATGTTTTGTTTCATGGCAGAGGTGGGTTAACTGCTAAAAAATAACCTAGAAGTAAAGTATGATTCACTCCTGGCTGTGGTTAGTCTGAGATAGGAAGCTGATGCCATGTTCAGAATGTAGCTCAAAGTTAACTCGCTTCTTTATTGTTCAAAAGAATGTGGTCAAAGTTTTGTCTATTAAGAGAGCTTTTTCTGTCCTTACTGAGCAGGAAGATACTTCAGCTGGGGAGAATTGTCTTTTGCCCGGTAAGATTAGCTGTGGGGAACAGTGTAGTGCAAATGAAGGACAGGGTTTGTGAGGGAAGGTCGGTGAGGGCCGAGGAAATGTGAGTTATCTCATTGCAGGCCAGGCTGTGGGGGGCTCCTGCCTTCCGAGGACCTCAGGGCCAGTGTGAGGGACAGGGAGGAGTGTTCCTGGGCTCTGAGCTCCTCAGCAGGACCACTGCCTGGTACAGGTTCTGCTCTGGGGCACTGAGGGCTCACTGTGTAAAGAACTGAGGGCATGACCAGGTACAGACACGTTTGACACAGCAGAGCAGTTAACAGGGGCTTCTTTATTTAACAAACTCTCCTACCAGAACTACCTCTGTCACAGAGAATATATAAACCTGTACAACTGAACCATGAAACACTAGGGGCCTGCTGACTCTTATCTTCAATGACTGTGTTGGGAAGATGTGCTCCTGTATTTTGATCATTCTCGGCTCAAAAAATCTACCATTCTGATCATTAGTTTGTCTAATCTTTGTTAGTCTTGGAAAGTTTTTTTTTTTTGTCCTCCCAGCTTATGGAGATTCTCCTCTTATAGAGCCACAAGTCTTCTAGGGCCACAGACACATGGATTTTTTTGTTAACTCATGCCTTGTTATTGGTAAGTAAAAAAGACTTTTCAAGGGAATATCTTGCCTGCAAATTTTGGTGAAAACCATTAAATTCATGCCCTAGAGACCACTGCAAAATTTTTAGTCATGCGTTGCTTCTGGTTGCTTTTTGTTCTGGCCTTGCAAAAAAATGATGACAATGTTCTAGTTTATGGCCAAGCTCCTTCTACATTATCTGAAAAGGCTTTTGTTTTTTCTTTATGTGGCCTTCACCATTTCTGTAATTTAGCTGAATTAAAAGCTACTCCACACTCACCCTAAAATGTCTGAGAGCACCTTAGTGAATGGTGCTGCAGGAACAATAAAGCATTAAAACATATAGAGTGTAGGGTTCTGTACTTTTGATTTCAGAACCCCACAATGTCACTTTGGTTTTGAAATAAATTGCACAGAGCCCTCAGTTCCTAGATATATTTTGAAGGGGCCAAATTGTTTGTGAATATCACTGGAACTTGTTCTTGTTCATTTGTCCAGAGCTGAGAAAATGGCTGTATAAATGAACTTGAGTGGGTAATAGGATGAGACTGAAGAGATTTTTTGGTAAAGACAGTCTCTCAGTTACTGAGGATCAGCTGAACTGACTGCAACACAATTTTCCTGCACCCAGATATCTCAGTTCTGTGTTGGTTATCTCCAAAATGACCCACTTCTTCCCATGATGAGCTTAAATTAATCTGATCTTACGATTGAAATAGAGCTTGGAAGAAGAAAGAATCTTCTTCCCCTTACTTCCATTGTCCTGACCTTGCCTGGGAGTTCATCTCTGCTCCCACGGCTCCCCCAGGCTCTGTGGATGGTGGCAAACCCTCCCATCCCTCTCTGGGGTAATTCCTGAGGGCAGCTGTGGAAGGAGCAGCAGGAACAGGCCAGGTTGGAGCAGCTGGTGGAGAGGAAAGCCCTGTGTGACAGGAGCCAAGCCCTGTGCCAAGGGGACAGCTGTTAGTGACCACCTGGGAGAACATCTCAGCCCGGGGTTTGCTGCAAGTCACTATGGAATTCTGGTCTCCACTGTCTCTGAATCCACGGGGAATTTCCAAACCTCTTCTTCATTGTTTAATCTGCCTCTGGGGGTGGAGCACTTCCCCTCAGCCCAGTGGGTGCACAGCAGAGTCATTGGAGCAGTGCAGGCTGTGACAGATCTTTACACAAGCTTAGGCAGAGTTCTGAGTTTCCTGCCTCCCGTTTTTCTGTGCCTCACTGTCTGTCAGGCACATGAGGCTGGCTGAGGGGACTCCTGGGTGCAGACAGCAGGGCAAGCACGACCTGAGCGAGGTTTGCAGGTCCATCTGCATCAGAAACACAGCATGAAAGTTGAGAGACTGATTTTTGTGTACCTGGTCCTGAGCTGGCCCCACAGTTTTTATTGTTTATCACAGCCTCACTTGTTTCCAGTTAATTAGGGAATGGCTCCTGGAGACTCTTCTGACATCTTCACAGTTGTCAGGGAGCTCTGGATTGCCTCAGGAATTACAAGGGAAATCAGGTGGGAAGGTGAAGGAGCTTTCCATGTTGCCATTGCTGGGAGAGACTGAGGTGCTGCAGAGCCTGAGCAGTTCCCATCCCCTCGGCTGTGTTTGCCAAGGGCCGTTATGCACAAACTTGCAACTCTGCTTTTTGTGTTGAATCTGGTGTTCAGAGATGTCTCTTCCCAGCTCTCCCTGCAGGACTGCTTACCATAAGGTAACTTAAAAGAAGCTCCTCCTTGCCCCTTCTCCCCTTCAATGTGCCTCCCCCCCCAAGCTTGTTATTCCAGATTTCCCGGTGCCCTTAGATGCTGGAATGTATTTTCTGGAAGTTTTCTCTGCCTTTGACTGAAAACATGTAATTCGTGTTCTATTTAATTAAACAAGAGCAGAGCAAGGAATGGAGCCTGAGGAAACAATGGCAGCTGCAGTTGAGGTGCCTGGAAGAAGCTTTTATTGCCTGCAGAGGAGAACCTCAAAAACACAACTTTGAGATGTGTTATGATGATGTTGTTTAGTGGGATTGCTGCAAGAACGAAGTGAGATGTTTTCTAGTTGGTTTGGTGTGTCAAGGATGTGACCACACTGGGTTGTAGGAGGCAGGTGGCTCTGAGGGGAGGGAGAGGGGCTCTCAGGTGGCTGGAAGTGCCAGGAAGACTCTCATGAACTGCCTTGGCTTGGGAGTGAGCCTTGGCTAAAGGTGGGGTTTCCCAACTGTTGCACTGCCCACTTAGAGCTGCCCTCTGCCCTGGGCATGTGGGCTCTGGGTGTTCTGTTTGCAGAACACTGAGTGGGTTTGGAGCTCTGTGCCTTGGGCAGTGAGATTGCAGTCTGTGGGTTTGGGTTTGGATCCTCTGTTAAATAACTTTATAGGCTTTTTGTCTCCTACAGTGACCTGTCCTACTTCTGTGGGCTTAGACAGGTTCTGAGGGAGATGAGGTTATGGGAGTAATGTTATTTATTGACTAACGAGGTACTGAAGTCCGTGATAAGGTGGTGAGCAAAGCAGAGCTGGACTTTGACATTTATCGGACCAGGACTTGCTACCTTGTATTTCCCATTTGTTCACGTCTCTGTTTGGCAAAATGAGAATGGACTGAGTGGTTCCCAGACCCCTTCCTGCTAATGAAAAAGGAGATTCATTAATTTAAGAAATTAGTTTGGATGGTTGGCAAAAGAAAACATTTAAAAAATGCAGCCTCCTCGTGAGGTTGCCAAGTGTGAGCATGTGTTTCTTGTCTGCAGTGTTGGGGTCTGGCCCTACCAGGCACCCTCAGAAAGCTGATTGTTTGCCACTGACTTATGAAAGGGACACAAGTTGCCACCTTCATTCTAAGTCCCCCAGCACAAGTTATTCTTTAATATCAGTGCAGCAATAAACTGCTGCATGGAACTAAAGCACTTTGGTTAAAGCTCATAGGCATTATTCTTAAAAGAAATTCCTGCTCCTTTAGATGAGTTTGAAGAAAAAAAAATAATAATAAAAAAATCAGTCTTCTGGACAGTGACCAAGACTGGCAGCATAATTGACAGCAGGAACATTATCAGAATTATAGATCACTTGATTACAAATGGCATTGGAGCCATAGTCTATCTCCTCCTCAGCATGACTCACAAATTCCCAAGTGAGCAGAGCCATTTCCAGAGTATCATTTCCCATCTGTCTCCAAACAAGGAGATCTTCCTCTCCCCATTTCTCCTCTGAGGCTGTTCGTTTTTTGTGGTCTGTAGTACAAAACCTGTATTTTCAAAGTACTTTTGACTCAAGCTATTGGGTGAGATTCAGAGCTTTGCTTAATGAGTTCCTTTGCTCTTCTAGTAGAAATTTCCAGTCTTCCCTTGCTAATATGAAATGTAAATGTTCCTCAGAAGCAAGAGGCTGTTGTGTGCTGTTTCCTTTGTCACTTCAGACAGTCTGGGAGCTGGTGAGTGATAAATAATGCTGGTGAAACCGAGAGAGGTTTTGGCAATTTGGGATAAATAGAGAAGGGGATCAGAAACAAGTCCATCCCCTATATATAGAAATTGTTGCAAATGCCACGTTTTGTTTCATAAAGTCATATGGCACAGTCTCTGTGAACCTGAAATCAAGAATTTGGGTTTAATAATGTCTCCTTCCTTGCATAAGGAATATTCAGTTACATCATTCAACAAAAATGCAGGGCTCTCTGGCATGTGCAGCTCCAGCTCGGGCTGCAAGGGGCGGGTGAGGAAAAGCTGACAAATGTTGAGAGTTCCTTTCAAGTGGGATGACTCTGTTCTGGGTGAAGGTGAACCCATCAGGCTGCCAGCAAGGTATTCCCAAGTCCTCTTTTCCTGACTGCCTTTTCCCTGCTTTCCCCTTCCATTTCTGACTGAGTCCTTTGCCAGAGGACTCGGTGGCATGTCAGGGTGTTCTGTGTGTGCTCTGTCCCTTGGGAAAAGCAGTGTTGGCTCACACCCTGAGGTGTGGGCTCACCCCCGTTCCATAGGACTGCACCAGACTCCTTTCATTTGGCTGCTCCCCGGCTGTGCAGTGACACGCCCGGGCGTGCAGGTTATCTGGGATGGAATTGCCCGGGAAAGGAGCCGCATTCCTCCAAACGAGCAACGTGGCAGAGGGAACCGCAGCGCAGCTTAAAAGCAAACCCGGCTCTCACATTTAAACGCTCTAAAGTAGTTTCTTTCCTCTCCCATTTGGTAACACTTTGATCTTTTATCCACTGATCTGCTTCCTGATCAAACCGTTCAGGTTGAAGTGCCTCAGTTTGTGTTTCATCCCCGCTATCAGGGTGTCTGCTCTGGGAGGATATCAGAGCTTGTCTGAGTGCTGGGGGATGCCACACAAAACCTCCCTGAACAAAAGCAGGTCTTGTGGGGTTAAGCTTTAATACTGCAGTGATATAAAAATGGCTAGAGGATTATTGTGGCATACACAACTTCTTTTGTCTGTAAGTGATATGTATCCTGCCTCTAGGGCTCAAGTCCCTTTTTTCCAGGGGAATACAGAACCTCACACAATAACACTCAGGTAGGGCTCTTAGCCTGAGCAGGGTTTAAATCTTGTTGGTGTGGTCTGAACAGATAGAGTTGCTCTCTTTTGGCTATTTGATGTCTGCTGTCAATGAGCAGTGCTGTTCTCAGAGCCAGAGTGCTTCCCAGTGTAACAAAGATCAAATATTTTCAGAGAATGTAACTGATATTTTCCATTAGACAATCTTCACAAGAAATTTTCCAGGGAAGCCAACTGAGCTCCTTTCATTTACTTTAATAGGAAGTCTGGCCCCTGAATCTTGTTCTGAGATACCAGTTTGTATTTTTAAGGATTAATGGTGTGCTTTTCCATTGGCACATGGGGACATTCAGTTTGCTGATTTTTTTGTAACAATACAGGTATTCTGAACAGAGAGGGAGGGGAAGAAGGGAACTCTGAGGACCTGTAATAAGCTGTAAAAGGCAGGGCTGAGTGAAGAAAGAACACCTTTTGTATGAAAACAGATGTTCAGAGATCAGCTGCCTGAAGTAGCTTCACTTTCACAGCAGAAAAAAAAGAGTAAAGAACATGAATTTGATGTAACTCAAGGCAGTAAAATATTTAAAGAGCCACAGAACCGTAAAGCACTGCAGCTCATCTGCTTTCACTGAAATGGTGCCAGTCCATGCCAGCAGGAACATCCGTGCCCAGTCACTCTTCCTCACCCTCATGGATATGTTCTTTGGTGTATAATGAGTCACAGTGATTGAACTTCCAGCACAGGAAACGACCCTCCAAAAAACCCCTGAAGCAAAGAGGTGAGAGAGTCTGACAAAGTAACTACCCCCCAGTTCAACTCTCTGAGAAGGACACGGGCTGATCTTGTCTTGTATTAAAGCAGTTCCATCTGCCCTGGGAGCTGTGGCTTCCTGCACTCACCTCAGGGTTAAACACCCAGTGCACACGTGCCAGAAATGGCCCTCTGTGGCCAGTGGCTATGGAATTGGGGCTGGGAGCTGCCCAGAGCAGAGGATCCCTCACAGGCTGTGGGACAGTGACTGCCCAGAGCTGCAGTGGAGCAGCTCCACAAGTGCTGTCGAGTGCAGTTTTGGCTTTTGCAGTGGACACAGCTGATTTAAATTCTGAGATGCCATCTAATATCTAGTTTTGGTTCTGTTCTAAAAAAACAACTCAGCTCTGTGTGAGTAAATGTATTTTTGATGTTGATTCAAGGATTAGTTTAAAGGAAAAAAAACCCCACAAACATTTATTTGGGGATGTGCAAAATGAGTGCATGGAAATGTCTGAATTGCTTTTGTTCAGCCTAAAGCAGCATGTTTGCTCTGTATTCCTTTAACCAATTATGTATGTGTCAGAGAATGATGAAGGGGTACAATTACAGATGACAGCACATACAAGGGTATCTTTGATAATCTACTACCTCCAGTCAGTTTGTGAAATCTGCCCTAAGTTTATAATCTTGGTTTTGGTGACTCCAGAATAAACACATTCTTCACCAAATGAATGTCATCCTCTGATATGCCCAAAACTCTTTCAGGGCCACGGGGATGCCCCCCCTGAGCTATTTGCCATTTAAATGTGGAAACAAATGATTTTACTGACACTGAATTCCTCCAGGACTAATCTTGCTAAGCACTGCTGTGCCGTGGATGAATTTCCATGCATTTGGCTCCACACGTGGGTGTTACTTCACTGACTGACATGTTCCCTTTCAACAGAGGAGGTTTGGACAACACAGAGCATGGAGAAGGTGGGGCTTGGTGGAAAGATAATGGCAGGGAGGAGGTGACTTCCCAAAGAAGCTGAATGAGGGACCAAAGACAGGACAAGAGGTACAGCTTCAAACAGGCAGGTGCTCCACCAGGGACATCTCTTACTCAGGGTTTGCTACAAATATCTCAAACCCCCTCCTCTATTTCTGCTCACTGTAAATTAATAGTGAGCCTCATGGCCCTCTCTCTTTAAAATAATGTCAAACTGGATCTGTGCTTTCACAACACAACATGTTAGGGCAATGTTTCAGAGCTCAGCTTGTAATTACAAACTGAAGGAGACTCCCAGAGATTCAAACAGTTACCAGCACCAGGTAGGATCCCAGGTCTCTGTCTGGTGTTTTGGAGTGAGCCTTCTTTGACCTTCTTTCTCTGAGGAAGGTATCCACTGAGAGTTTGGGAAAGCTGAGTCTCCTGTATCCAGTGGGCAGAAGATAGGTGGGAAAGGGGAAGGAGAATGCCAGGCAATGGCAGAGGATGCAGTGCTAAAACAGCAGGTAAGAGGAGAAAGCAGCTTTAGGGGTGAGAGATGAGTGAAGAAGCCAACACCACACAGAGCCCTCAGAGCTGTCCTTTGGGAATACAGCTGAGACAGTCACTTGTTATGCAGAATGACTGGGTCAGGTGTATGTGTATCTGTTATATATATGTGTGTGTGTGTATAAAACGAGCAGTTTGGCTTCTGGAGAAGCTGCTGCTGGAAGAGCAGAGGTTTCTGTGACTACAGAAAATACTGGTGGGAGGGAAAGAAGAGTTCTGTCTGCTGGGGTCAGTCCATTGTAAGTTATCCAGCTGTGTTCCTGCAGTAAATATTGTACAATAAACACTTAAAGTAAGTTTCACTATTTACAAAAATTGTCTTCTCCAGGTTAGCAACATGCAGGAGGTGCTGGGAAGGTACAGGGAATGCTGGTGACTCCTGTGCTCCTGGGAAAGGCCATCGCACCCCTCCCGTCAGGGCTGAGCTCGCTGGTTCTTCCTCCACTCTGATACCATAAACTCTGTTCAATGCATGGAATATGTGGCAGCAGGATTGAAGCAGGACAGTCTCCTGAATGTGGAATTCCAGGGAAGACACTCACTGTCCCTTCCAAAGCAAGTCGGCAACATCCTGAAATTGTTGCTTTTTCTGGGATATTTTTATTCCTCGCCTGACTCTCTGCAGATATCTGCCCCGAGTTACTTTGTTTGCTGGGAGCAGGCTCTGTTGCTCTGAGAGCTGGAGATGGCTCTGCCTTCTCCAAAACCTGCAGCAGGGGATTTGACACAGAGGGAAGACTCCACGCTCCACGACAGGAACTGCTTCCGTTTCCTCTCTGCAAACAGCCTCACGGGAGGTAAGTGGAAGGTTCCTGTTCCCTCATCTGAGAGTTTGGTACTGAGAAGAGATTCTTTTCTTTTCCTTCAAATCGACTTTTATTGAACTGAGATTTCATCTGGGACTTCTAGTTCTCTTTAAATTGGAGGGAACTGTGCTTGTGTGTTCCTCAGTCCCTTTTTTTCTGTGTGGTTGGTATGGTGACTAAAATTTGTGTAAAGTGTGTTAAAAAGGCAACCACTGCCTTGTACACTAAGGATATCTTGGAATCAATCTTTCTTCTGTCCTTGCTTGTGCACTCTGTGAAGTTTCAGTCACATGAAGGGACCCTCATCTGTAGAGTTCCTAAAATTTGAAAAAAAGGAGTAAATTAGTGTAGGCTGAGACTGTCAAGAGATTGCAACTTTTTTCCTTGATTCTTTCAAGTGCTTCTGGAAAATCTTTCTTGGAGTTGATGAGACTGGGATTTACAGTGCCTCAGGTTGTGGCTCTGTGCCATGAGGTCTGATCTGAGCTGAGAGAGGCAGGGCCCAAAGAATAACTATTGTTGGCTGTTGCTCTTTTTTCAGTGTTGACAGCTCGGCAGAGGAAAATGAGCTCTTCTCTTAGGAAGCTCTGGAGATTACAGATGTGATTGTGCACATCAAGTGCAGACTGGAGATGGGTAGGAGGGAGGGAATTGTGTAACTGATGTCTGTGGCAGATGAATCTGTGCTATGGGAGAGATCTGAGAGAGGAGGAGCTGTTTTTTTGCATTTAAAATAAAAAAAAAGAGGTGATTTAGCTCAATATTTAAATCAGAACTTCATTTATTCAACACAGGACTCATTTGCTGTAAATGCATTTCATTTACTGCTTACAGTCATGAAGTAGACAACACTAAAAGTTTTGGCTCACAGGAACTAACTTCACAATCTTGGTTAAATTTCCAGCAATTGTGAGATCAGTTTAGCTTTCTGCTGGCTTACAGTTTGGGCTGATAAGTATATTTTTTACTAGCTGAATATATCCGTATGTATCTTTAATACAGGTGTATTAAAAATAGCCTGTCAATGAAATATAATCCATGATTAACTGTCATTACACTACTTCTTATCTTTCTTATACCTTTAGTATTTTTCCCTGGTGGAGGTAGCCATTGTGTTTTATCATTGTCTGAACGTGCTTCTTTCCATGAATCGATTTGCAAGAGGTTTGGAAAAGGGAAGTGAAGAAATGTAGAGGTGCAGTAGGTGCATTGCACCCCTGGCACTGCAGCAGTGAGATGGTGTGTCCCAGCTGTTGCTGTATCACATGGGCTGGCTTTTAGGGAACTCATTTTTTATTTGTGGTTTGTTGACTGTGCATTCCATACTCCTGCACATAAAGCTCTGCCAGTGTGCAAACCTGGGACAAAGTGCAAAGAAACGGCAGGAAGAGCTGGAGGGAGAGAAAGTCTGCATTGTGCACAGGCAGCACTTCCAGCATTCCAGTGCCAGTGGGTCTGGACCTGAACAAAAGCTGGTGTGGGCTCAGGAATCCCTTTGCAGGCTGGGTCAGAGCACCCACTGGAGCTTGGCCTCACCCCCCCATTAACTCTTTCCAGGACTTGTTTGAGTGCAGGGACAGCTCTGATTTCCCTCCCTTTGCACTGGAACCAATGCTGAGCAACCTGCCCAGACTGACCTGGCCCTGCTGAGCTGCTGCTGGGGCAGCTGGGCCCTCACAAATAACAGCCTCCCACATGGGATGCTTTCCTTTGCTTGCTTGGGTGAGTTTATCTGCAGGAAAACTTAGGAAATGATGGAGCTGGAGAGTAAAATCACTGCTTGGAGTAAATCCAATGCAGTTAAATAAAAGCTCCTCAATTGATCATTTGGCCCCAGAGTTTCATAGCTACCTGCAATCTACTTCTGTACTTACTCCTCTTAGAGGGCTTGGAGCTCTTGGCACTCTTGTGCAGCTTTGAGATGTTTTATCAGTTGAGACAGTTTTCAAAACTTCTTGCCTTTTTTTTTTTTTTTGGAGTAAAAACCTCTCTTGTCTGCGTAGGTTGTATATGGATGAGGCAGAAGATTGCTATGTAAAAAGGAAATCTGAGTGGAATGCAATTAACTTTTACATAATTTGATTATATATAATGTCATTAAACATTATTACAGCAGCATTGGGAGAGTCCAGAATCCAGGAGGTATATGGCAAATTCGGTAATCCTCTATTTTTCAAATACGCTCTGACATGTCTAGACTCACTCTTCCCTTGTAATCTGATGAAAGAGTGCTGTGCACAGACATGCAAAATCCTGTTTGCTCAGATATGTGGTACCAGATTAGCCTGGAAAAGGACTGGAGCTGGCCCTCAGCTGGGGCTGGAACATCTGCCTGCCTGGGAGAGCTGCTGCCCTGGCAGGGCTGGCACTGGGGGACCTGCAGAGGTCCTGCCAGCCCAAACCTGGTACAGGCTGAGCTGAGGAACAGACACAGGGGATGTTACTGAACTGGCACCAGCTGTCTGAAAGTCACTTGAATTCAATGGAGATTTCTGTGAAACTGCCCATCAGTTAAAATAAAGTGTGACCTGATACTGTGGCTCTACCAGTTCTGCTTGTCCGAGTGAGTGAGTGAGGAACAGCACCTGCTCTGGGTTTGGGTTTTGGTGGAGCAGCTTGAATCCAGTCTGAACACTCTTTGGTGTTTGAACTCGTGATTCCCCTCGATTTGTTACAGCACAGACAGTGGGTGCTACAAAACTGTGACCCCGAGTCCTGAAGTTTTTGCACAGTCTCCACTTGGTTGTGTTTTCCACCTTTTCTGCTCCCTGAATGCAGGGTAAGGCTGTAGTGGAACAAGCACTGCCAGCTGCTGTTTGTCCTCCTTTTCCCTGCAGAGGCAGAAATGCACAAGTGAGGTTTGCAGAATGCACCATTGTTTCCCTTGTTGGCAATGTCAGCTTATACTGATTTATGTTAATGAGCCTACGGACTGTTGTAATAGAGATATAAGTCTAAGGATACAATCCTGGGCTGCTCAGCAGACCCACATTCTGGTTCTGATTCTGTTACTGACTTCTTGTTTGTCTGCTTTTGTAACTTCACCCTTCTGTTGTCTCTTATTTTGATTATAAATGGGAATTGCACAACAGACACTTCCCAGTCATGTTTGGGTCTTTATTACCTATTCTGAAATACAAATAATAATAATAATGTTCAACCTCAGCCATTCAGGACTGAAATAACTATGGTAAGGTCTGCTAAGCTTTGGTGTCTTGTCTTTCAGCTGATGTGACTCATATATTCCTGTTTTCTGGCATTGAGGAATGTATATTTGTTTCCTTAATGAGATTAGTTTGAATCAAATGAGCTTTTTAAGATTTGTCATTTAGCCCAAATAGACTCAACAGGCAATGAAAATCTATCGGGCTTTCTAGATTAATTTCTTCCTTAGTTTTGTTTGGTTGGGGTTTTTGTTTGCCTGGTTTTTTTAGTGAAGTGTATTGTAATGTAGGTTTTGGAGGCTCTGTGCCAAGATGCCTGAAGGTGTTTAGTCTCCTGACTCCTGCGGGGGCACAGACATTCCCAGTGCAATCTGTTGGGGGGCAGGAGCCTGCTGGTGAATTGACACCTGCAATGGGGCACTTTGTCTGCAGTTCACACAGCCTTTGGCCCTGGAGAGGGATTTTGGTTTAGAGTCATGAAATACTGACAGCCACCTTCGTGGAGTTCTGTTGGGATGAATGTGTGGAAGGTTGTGAATCTGTGGATCTGTCCTTCAGACACTGCTTTGGTCGTGCTCCATTGGTGGTGGGAATGTTGCAGTTGGGCCTCACCTTTCTTTGCTCTGTGCTGGTCAGTCGTGAGACTGTAATAAAAAGGGGAGTGTTACCTGCATACTCAGTTTATAAGGCAGCTCTGCTGCTGTGGTAAAAGTTAACTATGAAATGAGATAACAGGCACTGACTGGACTCTGCTGCAGCATCGGTGTTTTTTCTGGATTAGAAACTACATCACCTGTTACCTTCTGTTTCTTCTTCCACCTCCAGCAAAATCTCCCCCCTCAAGCATTCCCGCTGTCCCTCTCACGCATCTGCTGCTGCCTGTACAGGCTGTGGGATCGTGTCGTGGGACAAACCCCGCCGGAGGAGCAGCCCGGTTGGCACACGCGGTCCCGAGCCCGGGCTGTCGCTCGTCCCTGGGCTGTGTCTCTGTTGCCATCTGCTGGGGGAGCGTGTGCTCCGAACCGCCCCTGCCTCTGCCCGAACCTCTGCGGGGCTGCAGAGGTTCCCCTGCCTCGGAACCCGCTCTCCGGGTGCTGCTATTCCTGCCAGCACTCGCGGGGTTTTACCCAGAGGAACAGCTCCTGTGTTCCCTCAAAACCGCTGCGAGGCAGAATAGAAGTTCTTCCCAGGTGGATCTGGTAGTGGGGAAGTTAAGTTTCTTTATGGTTTGATTCTTTGAAACTAGTGAAATACGTAAAAGCAGTGCTCACTCAGGTGGTTGGAATAAGTACAGTATGTTTAGAGGTGGTAAACTAAGTTCTGGATCGACTGAACCAGTGCAGGAACAATTAAAAATACAAATATGTTCCTTTATTCATTCAGATGGGCCCTCAGCCCGTGTGCTGTCAGAGGTGGGAGGGGAGCAATTCCAGTCTCCTCTAAGGGAGTGCAGCTATACTGGCATTACCTGTGGGCAGCTCTGGAGACACTGCCATGAGCTGTGAATGAGCCTGTCAGTCAGAGCTGCTCAGGAGATGCTGCTCTGGGAGGCACCCTAAGCACAGCTCAGTCTCTCCCTCTTTCTCACAGGTAAATTATTTGTATCTGATGATAGCTGTGGTAAAACTAACCCCCCAAAGTCACTGAATGCAAATACAGGTGACTCTCAGCCTGTGGGTCCTACAGCCTGCACTGTTACAGGCTGGCTTTGATTTGCACTGTCAGTTGGGCAGAGAGTGTTTTAAAACCCAGACCATCCCTGGCTGTGATACCATGAAACCTGCCTGGCTCCCAGGATTGCTCAGCTCCCAGAGCATTTCAGTGCCCTTCATCTCCAAGCACTTTTCTATTTATCTCCACATCAGACTCTTATCTGCCAGTTCGATCTGAGGTTAAAGGCTTCATCAGGGAGAGGAATGCTTTGTTTCTCCAGAGAACAAATAACTGCAGTTGTCTTCTGAAGCAAATCACAGTGGTTTTATACAGTTATCAAACTGTGAGGAACTGCCTGATGGGTGGCTGCTGCCTTCTCCCAGGCAAAGCCAGGAGTCTTCACTGGCTCTAGGGTGAGGAAATGAGAATGCTCTTAGCTCATGAGCTCAGAGCTACAAACCATGAGGTCAACCTGTGAAAAGAAGCTGTTCCATTACGGACCTTCTATGCTGAAAAAGCTCTGCACAAAACAGAAGAGCTGTGAAGAGTTTAGACAAGAGTCAATGAGATCATTTTTGGCAATATCAGAACCGTGATATTTCCCCGAAGTAATAATCTTTTCCCTCCTGAAGTGCTGAAGTTCCAGGCAATTGGCTCAGTGAAGAAGACAAAAGATTTTAAACCTGTTTAGAGACTGTTCTAATCCCCTTAAAACTGCTGTATCTCCTACTGAACTGAAAGGGGGGGTGTCTATTCCCACTAGGCCAGCAGGGTTTGTGATTGGATCTAAGGAAGAGGAAACTCCAGGGTTGTGTCACAGTGAATGAACTGTGTTTACATAGGCAGGTACTTGGAATGTGTGAGACCATTAGTGAAAGTCAGAGGAAAATTGTTCCAAGAAAGTGTCCTCCAGCACCAGGCAAGTCTTTGTAAGAGTGGCAGATGTAGGAGCTGGGTTGCTGTCAAGATAATGCTTAAAAATCCAGAAATGAAGCTTAATGAAAGTTCAAAGTGCTCATTTGCTGGAATGAAATATGAAAATATAAATAGAAATATGTTAGAAGCCCTGGCATTCAGATCCATGATTGCAGAACAGGTTTTGTTCTCATTTACTAGCAGAAATAAGGAATAGATGGATGACAAAGTACTGTTTGAAGGAGGGGGATAAAAAGATCTGTGCTTTAGCCAGCATGCTGTCCTTCAGAGGAAAATGGTTAATGAGGAAAATCTAGTTCATTTGATTCATTTTTCTCATGGAGCTCTAAGTAAAAAGTTGCATCAGAGAAGTTTTACTGTGAGCAGGGATTAAAAAGTTAAAACTCTCAAGAGATGCAAATATCTACAGTGTTTATAAATATATATATATATATATAGAGAGAGAGAGAGAGTAGTTCTCCCAGGAAAACACTAAACCTGTGGAAAGCTTTGCAGTCCTGGTTGATTGTGGAGCTGGCTCTGGGGTGTTGTTACTCAACTGTGCTGCTTTATTAGAACAGGGGATTGAGGAAGTGCAACAGGATGGTCCATTTTCACCTGCCTGTAAATTCCCATCAAAGGAATGCCCAGGATTCTCTTCTGCTGCCTCGAGGATCCAAGTGTCTGGGGGGAAAGGGAATGTGTACAGGTGCACCCACATTTCATTTTTCTAGCAGCAGTGCATTTGTGTTCTTTGCAAATAATTTTGTTCAGTTTTGGATGTCCAGGGTCAGAGGCTTTAAAAAGAAGTGAGCATTAGTTGGTGGAGAATAAATCTCTGTTAGAGATCTTTCTGAGTTTTAGAAGCTGTTAGTGACTGGGCAACACAGTAGACTTAAAAAGTTCACAGGATTTGTGGTCCAGAGTCACTTTGGCATATTTGAAAAGGGGCACCTCGTGTGGTTGTAGGAAATCACGGCTGTGGCAGTGTCTGACTGTGGTTCCTAGTCAAGCACTGGAAGAGAAAAGCAGAGAAAACCTTAAAAGGAGGAACAGGAGCATTAAACAGCTGTCATAAAGAATTCCCTGGTGACACATTTCAGTGTCAACTGGCACGAGAGATCCCAGGAAGGAGATGTCAGTCAGGGAAGAGTTAATTGTTCCAGCAAAAAGTAGTTTAGATCAGATCCTACCTCTTCTCTCCCCCGCTGCCTCGGTGTTGTGCTCAGTGAAGGAGCTTGTACCATCACAGCACTGACAGTGACTCCTCAGTGACTGAGCTAATAAATGGGATGAAACTTCAACTGCCTTCTCACACGAACACACAGAGGGACTTGCAGAAGAGGGAGCAAGGCGGAGGGAAAATGCAGAGTATGTTTATGTTCTAACACAGGCAATTGAGAAAAATACTCTTATTTCTCCAAGACGATGGATTTAGGAAGCCCATCGCAGAAGCACAGTAGGTGGATTTACTCTTTTTATTGCATACACTGGAATTTTAGCTAGAGGATAAATTGCACTCGTGCTTGTGGGCTCAGTTGTTGTTTAGTAGTACTTTGATACCATCACATTACTCTTCCTTTTTTCTCACTTGCTCAGAGATATTTAGCTGTTTGACCCTGTTTGTAAGAGGGTAATATTTTTCAGATCTTATCAGCACACTGTCATTCCAAAAGCTCTTTTATCTTTAGGGAGGCATGTTTTATTAATTATGGCCATAGTATCTAGATGAGTGTGAAGACTGTTAAGTAAATGAAAATCCACCCCACTTACAGCAAAGGAAACGTGCACTGCTCCAGAGGAACGGGAATGCTGGAGACACAGCAATTCCCAGCTGTTCACTCACGGCAGCTCCAGCAGCTGCAAACACTGCATGTGAGTGTGCCTGGCAAAGTTTGCTGATGGAGGAGAGGAAGGATGGCTTTTAATAAGAGGCTGCAGCAGAGTGCCCTGTGCTGGCCTCTCCCCATCACTCCCTAACACCATCCACCACTGCTCCTGGAGCAGGCACACGGGGCCGAGCTACCTGTGCTCTCAGGGGTTACAGGAGTTCTGCTGAGCAGACTGTGCACTCACTCTTATCTTTGCCTGTGGTGCACAGTTCATCAGGGCCATTAACGTGTGTAGATGTCAGATATTCTGCAGTGGGGTGTGTATTTCTGGGGCTCTGTGTGTTTGTCAGCTCATGCCTGTGCAGAGGGGGGTGTTCTCCTGCCTGTCTGTCGGAGGCTCACATCCCCAGTGAGGGTTGTAACACTTCAGCTCTCCCGTGTGATGAGCCGTTCTGAGGAGATAATTAATCAGCCAAATGACTGACAAGTAAATTACAGCCAGCACAGGCAATGCATCTCCTGGCAGAAGCACCTGCAGGCACTCAGGTGCTGTGCAAGCAGGTCTGCAGTTCTATTCTTGCATTTTTCTTCTCTCTGTGGGCTTTATATAACCTTCCCCACTCATCTCACATGCACTTGCACAGTCCTACTGGGATGATTAATCCTCCTCGGGAAGAGCTTTTTAAATAGTGCAATACCCGATATTAGATTCAAGCTTCTTACAGGCTGGGTAGGGATAAAGTCTGGATTCTGTGCACTGGGAATCGTGGTCATGCCATCCCATAAATGAAGTTGTGGTGTGGCAGCGACTTTGCCAATGCCTGTCACGGGCAGTGGGTGCTGGGTTCCTTGCTGGGTTCCTTGCTGGCTGTGCAGCCCCCGGCTCTCCTTCCCTGGGGGCTCAGGGCAGTGTCTGTGCTGGGAGCTTTGCTGGGCACTGCTCGGGGCAAGGCAGGGCTGACTGCGGGCACCACCCGAGCTGGGCACGGCTCCCTCCTCGGGCAGAGCAAGGCTTGGCTTAATGGTCAGTTCTTCGTGTGAGGAGCTGTGGAGGTCCCACTCTCCCTCTTCATTGGGGAAGGTGCATAAGTCGGTGATTTCGGGACGAGACAGCGCAGCCACGGGCTGAGCTTCCCCGCCACGCGCGGTCCGTGCGCCCGCAGCGCATCCCGCTGGCAGCGGGGACAGAGCGGGGGGACAGAGCGGGGGGCCGGCCCTGTGCCCTCCTCGGCATCAGCGCTGCCTCCAGCTCTGCCTCCCCAGCACACCGCAGGTTTCCAGCTCGAGATCCAGCAGCGTTCGAGGGCACGTTCCTGCTCCGGAGCCTGTGATCACAAAGCTGCTCATAAACTTAGAGACTCCCTTCAGCAGCCCTTCATCTTTTTTTTTTTTTTTTTTTCCACATTTGCAGGCTTTGTATTTTCAAACTGCATCAGTTCTTGTGAACCAGAACTCTGTCTTTGTTGGTTGGAATTAACGGTGTATTTCTGGTGAAAATTATCAATTCGCTGGTGACCTTCACTCCCAGCTCAGCCTGGCACAAGGTAGCAAAGACCTTTGGTAGTCATGTTCTTCTAGCAAGTTTTTCATCTGGGGTTTCATTCTTTCCCTGCATTTCTGGGCCAGCTTTCATGCCACGTCCCTGCTGTTTGGCCATTCATGTTCCTAAGAGGTTGGTTCTAACCCTTTTAAAAATAAACCCCAGCTGAGGTCAAGCCTGGCAGCACAGCTTTGATGCTTGCTGCTGGAGCACAGGATTCAAAGTTGAGTCCCCCACAGTTCTCTCCTCCCAGCGCAGTCTCTTCATTTATTCATCCATTATTAACTGGTGATTTGAGTACCAGATGCGTTTGGGGGCATCCATAATTCATCACCGAGAAGGAACAAACCGTGGCCTGTGGACAGTGAGGACTGAGCTAAATTCACTGGGTGTTGGGGGCAGGGGTTTCCCTTAAAGAGAGAGCAGTGCCAGGGCTTGGCCACCTGTAAGGATTTGGATCCTGGGAATTCCTGAGGGCTGTGCCTGAACATGAGAGGGCAAACCTAAGGTGGGTCTGGGTGTCACTGAGAACACTGAAGCTGCTGCTGGCAGGTTGTGGTTTTGGAGCTCAGGCTGCCTGATCAAATCAGCTGAATTCTGTGCTCTCATTTCATCAGAAGGGAATGGCTGAGAGGGGTGACAGCAGTTGGAATTTGGCAGTGATGAGCAGAGATCTGTGTAGGGACTTGACTCGCAGCAAGTTCCTGCGCTGAGCATGAGCTGCATCAGCTGGGTGCTATTTGTAATCTGTACTCCATGAGGTGCATCTCATCTACAGTGTATATATAAGAAATATATACTGTATACTAGCTCAGAAGTAATATATACTGTACACTAGCTCATGTGCTTTTTCAGTCAGTAACTGTTTCGATGAAACAAAACATTTTGGTCCAAAATACATGTATTATTTTGGGAACTTTCCTTTGTGGAAGTGCTGAAAGAAAGCCTTTCCAATTCTTTTCACTGTTCTCTGCTGCAAAGCTGAGAACACTGATGTTTCTGGCACCTGAAAGAAATCTGAGCAAATATAGTTCTTAGAAGACACAAACTGAGACTTGTAACTGGTGTAGAATAAATATAATCACTAAAAGAAAGACGGGGAGTTTTGGACCAAAACTTTCCAGTCCCATCTGCTTTAATCCCGCCTGTGCTGGTCTGTGTTTGTCAGGCTGAGTCCCTGGTTCCTTGAGGAGGAGAAGCAAAGGGAGGCTTTGGCACATTTGCTGCTCCTTGGAAAGGAACTGTAGTTTCGGTCCTGAGTCTCTCCCCTGTCTCACTGCAGGCCCATCTGGGAGGGAGCAGCGTTCTGCTGGAGGTTTTGCAGCACAGCTCTGCCCCACTGCTGGTGTTTTAGAGCAGAACACTTCACTGGTGGCACTGGAGGAACTGAGGCACCATCAGTCCTTTGATGCATTTTCTTAGTGACCAGCACAGATCAACACATCCCTTCTGGTTGTGTTCTCGGGGTGGTGTGTGGCCACAACAACGTGTCACTGCAGTTCTGCTCTGGAATTAGCACAGTCCTGAGGGGAGGGAAACACTGCCCATGGAGGTGCAGCCCTCCCAGTGCTGTCTGGGAGCACAGTGGGAATGACCTGTGAAGGAGATGGATCTGGGCCTTCCCAGGCTCCTGTGGAAGGTGCCGTGGAGCTGCCTATGGATGACAGGACAAAGGAATGCAATTGCTTTCTACAATAAATGGGCTTTGTATTTTTTGTAGTAGTCTCTGACTGCCAGCTGGGAGGAGGGGGAAGGGAAGGTGAGCTGGCTCACAGGTATGAAGCAGAGCTCAGGATTTTAGCTGTGTAACGCAGTTTCAGTTCCACATCTCCCTGCATCTTGCAGAGGAACCTAATTTTTTTAAATCTCCACAGGCTTCTCGGAGACAGAAGATGCTAATTTTAGAAATGTGGCAGCTCGTCTTCTTCCCCACCCCCTTCCATTTGCTGCCAGAATGCTTAACAATCCAGTAAACAAGCTGTAGGAAAAAGGGGAATAACCTCAAGAGCTGAGGGTGGTGGCCTCTTGTCAGTGGCATTTTTGGGGCAGGACTTGCCCCCTGCCCGTGGGTCTTGAGTTGGGGGCCAGTTTAAAAATAGCAGAGTAACAGTTGAACTGACAGCAAAAAGGAGTATTTAAAGGTGCAGTGATCGTGGCTGGCAGTCCCTCCACTGACCTGATTAATTCTGCACCAGTACTCAGGATAGTCTAAATTAAAGCGTTGCGTAAGAACAGTGCTGGGAAGTAAAGGAACAAGCCCAAAATTTTCCAGTGGAGCTTGGATATGTCTTGGTGGGTGTTTGTCTGTACCAAAAACCTGAGGCGGGAATTGCACCTTTCTCACAGGGAGTTCATCATAATTACAAAATGCAAAGTACATTGGAACAACTTCTGATTTGAGATACCTTTTCACTGTGCAAAAAGGTGTTGCTGCACCTGAATAAGAACCCAGAGCCCAAATCAGTGCAGACAGTGAACCATGATTCCCACACTCTGTGCTGCTCTCCTTGTGTCACTGCACCTTTATCCTCTGCTCTCACCTCATGTGTGAGAGCAAAGTTTGGAAAACATCAATCCAAACTCAAATGCATCAGGGTTGCAGCTCTCTGAATATCAGGCCTTACGGGTTTGTCCTCACTTTTGCAACAGGTGGAGTGGTCTGAGTGTGTTTGGTTGAATTTTCACAATGGGACTGTTTATTTAAGAACTTCCCATGCAAAGCACCCAAAATCGTTTTGGCTTACAGAGGCCTGGCACTTTTGGAAGCCTTTTGTTGTACCTGCTCTTGTGGGCACTTGAAACTGTGTGTGCAGAGATATGTAGGAAAACATTTAAAATTAGGCATTTGTTGCTACTTCAGAGCATCTCTGTGACTAAAGGTTTTCTGTCAGACCTACACAACACACACGTGTGTGTTCAGTTTAGAAAATTGGCTATTTTTAAAGTAGGAAATGTGAGGCAGTGAAGTGTTCATTACATTCAGAACACGTGGATAATAAATCTGCTTAAATTTAACATGCATCCTAATTTTGAAACACCCTCGAGTGTCTGGAAAGTTTAACAAAGCATGAATGCCTCATCTCCTTCGTGCCTGCACAGAGCAATGCATTTATCCTTCCCAATTTGTTTGGAACAATGGAGCAGAGTGCAGCACAGCTGCTTCTTGTGGCTGCAGCCATATGTGTCTGCTATTGCTAATTAGTAATCGATTCCACCTCGCCCTGCCCTCTCCGTGTCTGAGAGCTGTGTCTGTGCTCAGGAATCCGTGTCACAGCTGTGACTGAATGAATTGCGAGTTTTGATGTCGGGGAGAGAATTAGCTCAGGAGATTTTGTCATATGTGTCAGATGTTCTGAGTGCTGTCTGCTGAAAAATGAAATGATTAACTCATTTCTTTGCTCCGTTCCCATCCTTGGGTGTCTCTCGTCTCCAGCACACAGCAAAGATGCAATTTCCTGAGAGCAGGTTTTTACCTGTTTCCAAGGACCATTTATACAGTTCAGGCAGCTGTGATTCTCTGCTGGTTGTGGTTGTCTTGTGCCTTTTGCTCAGCTCTCCCTCAGTGCTGACACGGCTTCTTGGCGGCAGCAGAGCTCTGCAGACAAGGGGCTGGAGGGCAGGAACCTGTCAAAAGCTCAGAGTGTGAGTGTGCTCCCTGCACTGCCAACAGCAGAGACATGGAATAAAGCAGATGTGCTGGGCTGCACTCAGGCAGGAGTAGTGATGCATTTCTGTTTTTAAGGGGAGAAAAAAGACTGTGTGGAGAAATAAAGGGGTCTGAGGTGATTTAACATTGATCTCCGAGGGCCCTGTCTCTGTTGCTTGGATGCCTCTGTGATAATCAGGCCACTGTAGGTTTAACACCTCACTGGAGGAACTGGCAAAACTAAGTGGAAAAGACAGGGAAAGTGTTGGGAGGTGAGAACAGCAGTGACAGGGAAGGGAAATGATCCTCAGGATCACAACTCCTTCCTGGGATACCTGTAAGATCTGCCTGGTTCCCGAGGGCAGGCAGGTGTTTGCCTGAGGACTCTGGTTGTACAGACCTCCTCATTTTGGGGGAGCAGTGGCTGGAGGTGAGGCCTCGGCAGAGCCACAGTCACTGTCCCAGGTGGGGTTGGCTTTGTGTCCAGGCTGGTTGTGGTTTGTTGGACGTTTAAAGGTGCAACGGAGAGAGCAGCTGTACAGCCAGGGATAACACAGCATTTCACTTGCCACCTGTAGAACCTGAAGGGACAAAGGGGACCAGCAAACCAAGGGCTTTTTTTTTCACATTTTCCCTTTAATGACCTGCAAAGAAGCAGCACGAATTCCAGCAGCAAACACGTGTCTGTCAGCAGCTGTCGCTGCAGCAGCTGCAGATTTTATCACCTGCAGACAATGTAAACTACTTACTGCTGAAGTGTTTGTACTTAAACAAAGTGGCCCAGACAATACTGTTTCTCTCATTTTCAGATACTTAGTCAGAAGTTTACAAACACGTTGGAAACTTGTTTATAAAGCACCACAGGAAATAGAAATGCAGCATAAAGGCTCACGGTGTCTGTGGGGCTGGGGTTGTGGCACTGGGGGTTGTTCTTGTCACTGAAGTGGTTGAGAACTCAGGACTAGTTCAGTGTGTGGGTACTTGAGCTTTAGTTCTAAAGGCTTTCTAAGACCCCAAAATCTATTTGAAACTGTCTTTCCCTTCTTTCTTCATTGCCTTCCCCCCTTCTCTGCTAGACACGAGCATCTTCCCATCTTATGTGACACAGATTTGCTGGGAAGAATGTGTGTTCCCTGAAAACCTTGAACAGCCCGAATGGGCCTTCACAGGAAACATGACACCAAAACGCTTAAGTTCTTCCAATCTCTGAATTAGAGAAAGATCTAAGACTGAAATAACAAAGAATGCATGTTGTCTGTTCAGAAATGCTGTGGTGAAAAAATTACCCAGCACCACGGCACCTCACTGCACAGGAGGGCACAGAACTTACTTATGCAAAGCATCTTCCTGGGATGTGCAGCACATCCAGAGCCAGTCACTCTGCCCCCTGTTTGAGCTGAAACTGGAGAAGGTGTCACTTGCAAGCTGTGAGAGTTTTGATAGCAACCTTCAAGGAAATTGTTGTTTTGGTTGAACAGACTGTTGGTGGTTGGTTTTACTGTTTCTACCCCACAAAGATAATTTTGTTTGGAGAAGCCTGTCTTGTACACAGTGTGCTGGGCTTCTCCTCTTCTCTGCAGAAGGCACATGTGAAGGTAGCTCAGGCAACTGGGGAGAATTTCAAATTGCAGAAAAGAAGAGGAAACTATTTCTGCACTAGACTGTGCATCCCCCTGGCATCATCTGGTGCAGGACCGGAAATCCATCCTTCTGCTGGATGTTGTGGAATTTACTGTCAGCTCAGGATCGAATGTATGGAAGGATCCTGTAGTTTTCTAATCTGGTTGTGTTAGTCTCGGTAACTGTCTGTAAACATTTGGCAATCAAACCTTAATTTGAAACTTCCCAACTCTTCATATGTTAAGAGAATGGTGATTTTGTTCTGTGTCTTGCCACCTGCTGTTCTCTTCTGTGGCAAAGCACATTGGTAACTATGGGAACAAAAACTTAAGAGCAGACACCCACATGTGTTGAAGTTGATTTATAGAAGGTCTTGAAGTGATGCCACGGATTGTGAGACAGGGAAGTATCTGGATGGAGTTTGATGGCTTTCAGTGAGGGCTCAGGGTTTGGCTTTCCCGAGTTGTTCACGACGTCCCTGGAGCTGTGGATGTTCCACTGCCCACTTTGTCTCTCCTGTGCTGGAACGTGCCTGTGCTGCAGTTCCCATTTGTCCCCAGCAGTGCTAACACTCCTCCCCTGGGCTGGGCAACAAGATGTACTCTTTTATCAGGAAATAAGTCTTAAGAGTGTGATCAAATGTGGCAGCTGGAGCCTTGGGATGAAGGATGTGTGTGTAGGTGAGTGTGTAGTTAGGTGACAGTGCAGCCCCAGAGCGTGTGGCACTGTCACCAGGCAGAGCTGGGGGAGCAGTTGGAGCTTAGGGAGTTTGTGCTCCTGCCCTGGAAGTGCTCCATTCCTTCCCAGTGGGATGGTGCTGTGGCAGTGATCTGTGGCAGTGATCTGTGGCAGTGATCTGTGAGGGACCTGTGTCCTCTCTGGATTGGGGATCTGGAGCTGCCAGTGGGTCACACCGTGGGATGAAGCTGCACCCCAGTGAGTGTTGGGGACACTGATGGGTCTGGCTGTGACTTCCAGGGGCATCCCCACAGCAAGAGCAGAGCTCTGGCACATCGTGGCTCAGCTCTTCCAACATCACATCCTGCTTTCTCTGCATAGCTGGGAAAGTAGGAATTGAGAGAATTCCTGGCCCCTTTTAGTCCCTTCTTAGGACTTAAATCTTTGTGATGTGACAGCACCACACCACAAGTCGCTCTTCTGCTCTGGTTGGTAGAACCAGAGAGCTGGGAATGGGCAGTGAAGGAATTGGGGCATGCTATGCTCTGGATAATATGGATCTGACAACGGTGGAGGTTTGTTCTTGCTCTCCAAACTGGAGTGCTGTGACCTTTCCCTGCCACTTATGCACTTCTGGTGTGAATTTGAGTCCACAAAGGGCAGATCAAAGTTTGCCATTGATTTCAAGAGTCAGCACATTGGCTTCTCATAGGGAAATCTCCTGTGGTTTAAACTACTTGTTACTTGGAGTGAGAGATTCTTTTAATGTGAACTGCTTTGGTCTCTGTGATAACTCAGTCTGTGTTCTCCTTACTTCAGAAAATTTGCATGTGCTGTGAATGCCTTCAAATGTTTCTCTGGCACTTGTTCTGTGACCCTGTTCTAACTGCACAGCAGAAAACTACCAGAGAAATAAAACCTTTTATTTTATGAAATTGATGTCACACATTACCCAGATACTGGTGCTGAATCTCTTATAGTCTCACAAGTGAATATATTTTTCTTTTTAAAGGAAGTATAACCTGGTAAAGCTTTGCTCAGTTTGAGGGGCTAATCAGTGAATTAGTTGATCAGCTTTAGCTGTTATCTTTGCATTTGCTGTGTCTCTTGATCAAGTTTTAAGGAATAGATGGTGGTGGAGATTTGTCTCCAGGCAGTGTATTGAATCTAGCCTGCAGTGGGAAGGCTTCCTGTCCCAGTATTCCCCAGAGATGTTGTCTTGGAGGCATTTTCTGGGCCTTGGTACTTGCCCTTTCGAAGTGAGGCAGTGATGTGGTGATAACCTGCACTTCCTCCAGGAGATGAGAACAGTGGCACAGAAAGGGAGTTACTTTTAGGATAAACCTGCAGTATTGGCCCCGATAAGCTGACTCTGAAGTGCAGTGGATGCAGGAGGAATAGCCCAAATGGAATGTGGTGTAAATATATGATGCCCCAGAGGCTCCTGGAATAAGTGCTCCTGGATGGGTTGCTCAGGAGATGAGATCAGAGCTAATGCTGGAAACCACTAAACAAATGGAATAATGTTTTATTGAAAGTAGACCTGAGCCAAATCCTGAAATCATTCCTAAGATGGGAAGGACCATGGCATTCGTGTCTAAATGAAAATTGTAGGGGGGTTGTGTTGGATCTTGCAAAGATCTTGATCTTTCTGGAATTCTGATGGTATAGAGTGAAAACAGCAGGACAATCCAGCTGTAACAGAGGAGAGAATAATTTTTTTCCAGTCCTTTATCAATCCTGTTTATTTAGATTTCAAATGCTCAAAGGCATAAATTCTTTTACCCTTTGTATTTCAGTGGCACGCAGGACAGGCAGGAACTGTTCCTGGTTGGAAATTCTGGGCAGCACCATCATATAAATGTTGAAAATCTTCTGCAGAATGTAGACAGAACTCAAAGGTCTGTGTCTGCCTCCTCGTGTGTTGTGTTTTGGGACACAGGGTACAATAATGGGTATTGTTTCCCAGACGTTTCCCATTCATTCTGTGTTAATATTTCCTTGCAAGTTAAAAAAGGAGGGAAATACATGGTCTTTGCCAAGAAAAGAAATCAGAGAGAAGCCCAAAGAGAACAGCTTGCCTATTTTTATCAGCAACTGTAGACTTGCTTTCTAAACTTGAGAGAGTCTGGGAGGATCCCATAAGTGTGTATCATGCTGGAGGGACACAGGGGAGGCATTAATAAAAAAAGAAAAAATTATTTTCTTTTCCTTCTTAAATGAAGCAGCACCCCACTGGTGTTTGCTGCCTGCTCAATGCAATGCACTCCAGAGGAGTTAAAAGCGAGTTATCCTTTATTTCCTGACATCCACAAGTTTTACCTCGAGTTCTTTTTTTGAGGGAGTAAAGCAAAAGACATCCCTGCATCCTGCCTGAGAGCAGGGAAGCAAGGAGTTAACAGCCGGTTATCCCAGGTGGCTGAACACTTGGGTTGCAGGGAAGGGCTGGGAACACTCGCTGAGCTCCTGCGCTGCTCTCTACCTGTCAGCAGCTCCTGATCCACTACTGAACGGGGAATAAGGGATGAGCCTGCTCAGCCCAGAGGCAGGAAGCTTCCCTGGGAACCTCGGGATGCTGCATTAGAGACACACGGGCAGTGCTCCCCTCCTCATTCTCTCAAAGAGTCTTTTGAGATCCCAGGGATGTGCATATGGTCTGTGCTGCTTCCTCTGGTGTCTTCACTTGAATCTCTCACTGGAATATGGATGATGCAAGCACAATTAAATGCCTCAGCCCAGAGAAAGGTAAGGGAAAATGTTTATTTGAATCACCCTTTTCGAGGGAAATTAGTTTTGCTGTGGAGAAAAGTGCAGTTTACAAAGCTTTTTTGGGCACTTGTCTTGTCTTATTCAAACTTAAATGCTTGAAACAAACTGAGCAGTTTCTTAAGGGAGCCTTTGCTGTACCTTTGCCTCCTATCACCACAAAGCTTAAATAATGAATGTATCTCTAATGGCTGCTTCTTCCTGCGTGAAAAGTGCAGCCAAGGAGCACACCAGGTATGTTCATGTTCCTTCTCTGCTCCCACCAGAAGAAAGGCTTTCTATTTTTAACCAGAGACCTTCTGCTACCCACATGGGGAGAGAGGCAAGAGACACTCCAGTGCTGTTGTGAAGTCAGATGTATTGTTTTAATTTTTAAAAGCAGGTGATTTGCTGCTCATTAGGTGTAGTTTCTTTACACCCATCCAGCAAGAGAGCACAGAGTCAGTCGGGGTTGAAGTTGTCCCTGGCGGGCTCAAGGCAGGGCTGAAGTCCGAGGATGCTGGAGCTGGAGCACTGTGCTGCAGTGTCCTGCATGCTCAACTTGGAGCTCAGACCTGCACTGATGGATGCCTGAGCAATCCTAGGGATTCAGGACCGAGTCTCAAAAGCCCAGGTTTTATTTTTAAAAGCTTTATTTCCTCGTTGATTTCTTGAGTAAAAGCCTAGAGAGAGAAACCCTTCCCTGTGATGTATTTTAATTGACTCAAATGCCCAGCTTGTCTCTGTGCATTTTGTATCTTGTGCCTGTTAGGCATGTGGTTTTACAGGAGTTATGCAACAAGTAAAGAGGGCTGTGTTCAGCTCTGTGTGTTCAGAAAAGCCGCTCTGGGTGCTCTGGGTCCTGCTCTGACACCCCCTGTGTCTGTGGGGAGGCAGAGCAGGAGCCTCACTCCCTGTGTTTGCAGCTGTAGAATACTCACTCCCACATTCCTGGATCCCTTGCTGTATCTTTTGAGGGACACACTCATTAAAGTTCTCTTTCCTTTCCTAAAAATGTTTTCTAGGTGAAAACATCACATAGAAAAAGCTCCAGTTGTGCGTGGAAATGGCCATTATTTTTTCTGTGTTCTGTGACCATATTGGAAATTATTTTATATATTGATAAAAATAATATTAAATCCAATAATATTTCTAGTCTGTGACGTATTTAATGATTCTGAGAACTATGCAAACCATTCAGGTAATTAATCAAAGGGTCCCAGTCTGCATCAGAACAACAGGAAAATGTTAACCAATATTTTCCTCTGAGACTTGTTAAGAACGAAGCAGAGATGATGAGATGCATTTGGGCATTGTCAATATTTATTTAAATAGCAAAAAAGCAGATTTTAAAGCTTGGCAGAAGAGTTTATTTACTTGTGCCATATTGCTGGAGTAGAGGCTGGAGATTTGGAAGCATGGAAGCTTTAATTGAACTGGATGCTAAATAGAGAGAATGGGGAGAAACTATTTCCTGTGTGCAAGAACTTTTCTTGTTCCAGTGAAAGAGGGTGATTTTCTTAAATCTTCAGAACCTGGAAATTCCCAGGTTTTGGACTGAGTTAATCAAAATGGTACATTTAACATGGAATCACAGATGGTTTGAGTTGGGAAGGACCTTAGAGCTCATCTGGTTCCACCCCTGCCATGGGCAGGGACACCTCCCACCAGCCCAGGTTGCTCCCAGCCCCATCCAACCTGGCCTTGGACACTCCCAGGGATGGAGCAGCCACAGCTTCTCTGGGCAACCTGTGCCAGGGCCTCACCACCCTCCCAGGGAAGGATTTCTTCCCAATATCCAATGTGAACCCAGTGTCTGTCAGTTTGAATCCATTAACATACTTCTGTTGATTGCATTTTCCAACTGAAGTGTTTCAGGGCTGGAAACTGAAATAGTTTGGTTTTGAAAATGTCGGGATGGGACACTGAGTATTCCTCATCTAATTATTGTTCTCTGAAACGTGGTGTACCAGTGTTGGATCCATTTGCACTTTAAACAGACAGTGTCCTCAGGGAAGGTGTGATGGAGCAGGAACTGTGTCACCCAAAGTCCTTTTGGCTTCTCACTGCTGGGTTCAGCTTCCAGCTTCTGGGAACAGGTCGGAGAGAGAGGGGCTGTCCCTGAGGGTGCCCCTGGAGGACCATCCCTGGAGCAGTTACTCAGGTTTGTTCCTTGCTGCAGTCAGGGAGGCTGAGAAGGGCTCAGTGTGTGTGGTTACACCAGCCCAGGGGCTCTGCCAGACGGTGTCCTCCTAAGCCAGGGAATGGAGGCACCTGGAAAACCAGGGGGGAACTTCCAAGGACGAAGGCTCCATGAACTGCAGCTGCAGGCAGGGAGCTGAATGAAGGTTCTTTTTGAGGGCTCCACCTTCTTGCTGTCATCTGTAGCATTAAAAGGAAATGGGATTCTCCTCTGACTTAAACCAGTGGTGATGCAACTGGAGCCAGTGATTCCATAGGATATGAAAGCCCCTGGAAGTCGTTTGTTAAACTATTAAAACATTCCTAGTGAGAGGCACCAACACCCTGGGTCTCAACACTTCAGTGTTCTGGAGACTTGCCACTCTCCTTTTCTAAGGGGTTCTGGCTACCTAGAAGCTGAATAGTCATGGATGATGATCCAAACAATGACTTACTCCCAGCGATTCTGGAATGTTCATCTATCACTAAAGAGACGTTGGATACTGTCAGTGCCACTGGGAGAAGGACAGGCCGTGCCCTGAGTGAAGCATCTTGTCTGGGAAAGTCCTTCAGGAATGTGACAGCTGGCAAACACCTTCCAGTGGAACAGCTCACGAGCTGGAGCAGCAGAATTTCAGCCTCCAAACTGCAACAGGCTTTGGGAAAGATCAACACCCAGGAGTTCTCTGCTTCCCCAGCATCACAGCCACTCTTCCTGCCTTGTCACTGATGATGCCCTCACTGGGTCTGCTGGTCTAACCCTCAGATAGAGGTGGGTTCCAGATGTCTCGTCTTCAGTTGGATTAAAAAAAAAGGGAGAGAAGCATTGCAAAGAAAATGTCACGTTATTGTGAAGTGGCCAACTTAAAATTAACTGATACCGTATGGGCTGATTCCTGTGATTCAAATCCCTTCTGTCCCTGACAATCATTTGCAGGGGGAATGTGAATTCAGTTACCTAAAAGGGAAAGCTTTCCCATTACAGGGAATTGCAGAAGGAGGGATAATCAGTATTGGCCTCTGCAGGTCTAAAGACATTATGTGGCAGAGAGAAACTAAATTTTCTGGCGTGACATGGCCTGACATGGAGTGAACATGGACCAGCCCACACTGAACAAAGTCCAGAACTGTTAGATGTGGATCTCTGTGGGATGTTTTCTGGAGAGCCCATTTTCCCAGTCTAGCCAGTGAGCTGACTCTTTCATATCAGCCTTCAATTCCTGCTTATCTTCTGCTCTGATCCCTGGGGGGAAATGAATCTGTCAGGCTGCTTTGTTTCAAACTGAGGTGGATATTGGAGGCCGCAGCAGAAGATAGAAATACATTTCCTGGAGGAGCCCAGGAGCAATTACTTCACTTCCTGAGTGTTTACCTGAACCACACTGGATCCAAGACCAAATAAAATTGGGCAATAAGCTCCAGTCCCTGACCCTGCTGTGGGCTCAGCTCAGCAGCTGCCCTCACTGTGCAACTGTGCTTCTGTTGTTGGTAATCTCCCCTCTCAGGGGTTACAGCAGGGGGTTCCTGCCTGAAGAAAACCACAATTATGGTCATCTTTCAAGCTTACAAAAGGAGCTGCCATTGGTTTCTAAGATTTACAGATGCTGGGTTCTGTAGAGTGATATATCTTTGAAGGGAAAATTGACAGTAGAGCCTCATAAGGCTGTCTCCTGGATGCCACAGAAGCTGAGAAAGGCACTGAATGAAGATGGAGCCTGGCTTGTTCCTAGAGCCAGTGCAGCTCCTTTCTTCCCATCTTTCATGAAACTGGAATATATTTGAAGAAGAGTCTGTCACCTGTTTTAAAATGTACATGGCACAAAAGGGAGGTCTAGAAAAGTTCTGAATTTTTACAGATAGATTATATTAAAGCTCACCCCAAATAAGGACAAAAAATTTTGGGGTAAAATCAATCTATGGTGATACATTTCAGCCTCAGGTGTCTTTTCTGAACATCTTTCACCTGTCTGGTTCCTGTACCCCTTTTGCCTTGGATTCTTGAATTCTTAGAGCTGTTTTCCTAGAAGGTGTGCAATCACACTGATGGATCTGTTCCCTCCCAACCTGCCCTAATCTCCCTCTCTGTGTTTATGGCCCATGTCACTGAACAGATGGTCAAGTGCTGAAAGATCTTTAAATGTAAAGAGTTTAGGTTCTTATTTCAATTAAGTGTGTAGGGACATTGTCTTTTACAAGCCAGAGGTTGGAGACAAGGTGACCTTAGAGCAACATTTATAGTCTTAAAACCTTTGTTTTATGCTGACGTTTTCTACAATCAGCAAAATTTCATTATTGCAGCTTTGCAAGGAGAAGAGTTCAACAGCTCAAAACACAAGGCCTGTCCTCACTTAATTAAAATAATTGCATCATTTTTTCCAGATGAGCCCAAGAGAGCTAACCATCACGGCAGAAGGCAGAGTAATTGTTGTCATTACACTGGTGCTGCCAGTGGGTCCCAGTTCCACAAATATTCCTCCATGTGAATGAAGTCATTTAAGGGATTTTGCAATCAGTTCATTTTATAATAATGCAGCTTATTAAACAGTTTTGGGAAGGCCTGGGAATGCTCATGGCTGTGGTTGTCTAAAGCAGCTGCCTCAGGCCTTGGCCATTGAGAATTCCAGTATGGAAAGGATGCACGAGGACATGGCTGGCACAGCCACTGCTGCTTGTCCCAGTGGAATTAGGGGCCCTGCAAACTGATGGACACTGCAGACAGATGCATTTCAGTCCAACTGAGTCACTTGAGGAGTATATTCCGAGCCAGTGCACAAATATTGAGCTTTGGAGCACGGTGGGTGAGGCAGAGAAGCCTCATGCAGGGAATAACCTGCATTCCACTTGCTGCGGGCAAGATGTGCAGCTCTAATCTGGAGGGTGGATTACTGTGCTTAGAGGTGCTGTCCAGATGGCTGGGAATAGCCTGCAGCTCTGCCTGTGGCCAGGTCAGAGGGCAGGGGAGTGGAGCTGTGCTGGAATTAGGGAAAAGGCAGCTTATGCACAGTTGGGATGAGGTTGTGTCCCAGCGGGTGCTCTGGCAGTGGGGATGGTAAGAGCAAGTGAGAGGGAGAGTACAGATAACTGACCATGTGCCAGATGGCACTGAAACCTTCTGCTTCCTCCTTGTACTTGGTGACTTCTGCTGTGAGTTGCCAATTATTATTTTTTTTTCTACAGCCATTAGGAGTTAGATTTCCCTGGATGGGAAATAGGGATACCTGTATTCCAGTTCATGTGTGTATCACTGACACCTGTGTTACAGTTCATGAGTGTATCACTAATAGCTGTGTTACAGTTCATGTGTGTATCACTGACACCTGTGTTACAGTTCATGAGTGTGTCACTAATACCTGTATTACAGTTCATGAGTGTATCACTAATAGCTGCCCAGGAGTATTTTAGAATCAGCCTCTTGTGCCGGGGTCACTCTGTTAATCTGGTGAACTGGGTCTCTAGTGTGTCCAAGGAAGGGTGAAGGGAGTGCATGGCTGTGAAGGTACAAGTCTAATCCTTGTGGATTTACAGGGCAAATACACCATCAGCTCTGTAATATTTAATGTCCCTGGCAATCAGGATACTGAAGTTTTTAGTTTTGGTTTCTCCACTTTGAGGGCTGCAGCTGTTTCCCCTCGTATTCCAGAACTGTTAGCCCTTCTCCCATCCCTTGGCGGTGAAGTGTACATGTTGGAAAGGAATCCCTCCCTCCTGGTGGATGGCATTAATGAGAACCCCACTGGTTTCAGGAGGATCTCCATTTTGCTCCTTTTCTCCACCTCCCAAACCATGTGTGTGTTGTGCTCCTGTGTCTCCTGCAGATGCTCAGTGTGGGCTGGAGTCTGGCTCCTCTGGCATTCTTGAGGCGAAGCTCTTCTTTGGCGAGACTCTGACATCCCAGCATTGTTCAAGTGTTCCCAGTTCCATTTTTAGCTGAGCCACAGGCCAGCCTGCAGGCTCAGGCACTGCTGGTTTTCAAACCTTTTCTTGTGGCATGAAAAGCCTTTGTTACACTCAGACAATAATAAGTTCCTGAAGCACTGTGGAAAGAAGTCTTTAATCTCCATGTTGTGTCAGGTGAGCAAGATTTCTCTGAGGATGTCAAGTGAGGCAAGAATAGAAACCCATTTCAGTAGGCTTAGGTCCTAAGTCCTCAGCTCAGTGTGCTTAAGAGTTAGGAGAGGGATTGTGTCCCATTTAACCCTTTGTTGTTTCCTGTGGCTTTTCCACACTGTTGTCCAGGATCCATCACAGTCAATAAACAGAGGAGCTTTCCAGAAGATTTTATTTCTCTCTGCTTGCATGATCATTTTCTTGGGAGGCCTGAAGGATGGATTGATAGTGTCAACTAAAAGGATTTTAAATTAACCTTTCTAATTTTAACATTGAAATAGTTCTTCTTTTCTGGTGCTAGAAATCCCTGGCATTTCTCTGTACTGGCATAAAACCGAACTCACATTTGAAGTCCTGCTTGTGTAGAATTCTAATTCTAATCTGTAAACTAATATCTTGGGCAATGCTGCAGTGGGAGTTACATTTCACTCTTTTTCTCCCTCTCCCGTGTCCCCAGGCTGGTAACACATCAATGGTTAATGCAGGCTCTAGGATGTCCTGGCAGAACGAATATTTGAATTTATTTAGCAAATCCAGAGAAGTATGTGATGGAGCAGGCGATGAAGCTCACAGGTCTCAGGTCCCATGCTGCCCCTGCTCCATCTGAAGAAAGGACCAGGATCTTTGGAATGAAGCTTCCTGGGTTCCCCCTCCGGGGCAGCAGTTTTCTGTGGGATGGATGTGTGCTTGTGAGCATTTACAGGCTCTTCCCCTGATGACAGTTTGCAGTCATTGCAATAAATTACTCTTGAAAGGTGCCTCGGGAGGATGGAAGGCTGTGGCTGAAGAGTTGGAATAAATTGTGGCAAGAGTGTCCGTGGCATTACTGGCACTGCTGAGCCCTGGTGCAGACCCAGCCTGGTGTTCTTCGGAATTAATCTGTGGTTAAACTCAGAGTCCAGCCTAATATAAGAAATCTGGGCATAGGTGGTGAAATAAACAACTTCTAATTGAGAGTGAATCATCTCTAGAATTAACTACTCTGAAGCTTTTTCAAACTCTGAAAGGAGGAGTAGGAAGCACTTAATGAATGTGTTTTTAAACGGGCAATTTGTGTTCAGCTCATCAGGGTAGAAGCGTGTGAGGCTCCTTGTACAGATCCCAGATGGCAGCAGCGATTGTCTATTGTGCTTAAAACTTAATGTAGCTTAAGAGGTTGTGATAACCTGAGTGACAGATTGCTGTATTTGGAGTTTGATGGATGCATTTCAAATGGGACGAGGTAATGACTTGGTGCTTTCTAGAAATTAATCCTTACCTGCTTTATCTGCCAGTTTTGGAGCCCCTCACTGCTCCTGGCTCTGGTGCAGCAGTTTCTCTGAGCAGTGGAGCTGCCTGGCTGTGCCCTAAACAGCTTCTTCCACGGGCTGTGTCAGCTGGCAAAGACATTCCTAAATAGGCTGTGAGATGGAAAGATGCTTCTAACAAAGGCAGAGAAGGAGGAGAAGGAGAAAAAGAAAAAGAAGAAGAAGGAAGCATTTTTTTATACCTTTTTTTTTTTTTCCTCCAGCTGTACCGTGTCACCTAAATCCCCTGACTGGATAGGGCAGGAGCACAGCTTTAGGATTAGTGCGTATGATGGATTTAGGATTTGAAGCAAACATGTGTTGCTGTGTTTCCATCGTATCTGGTTTTTGCTGCCTGGAGAGAAATGTTCTCTCTTTTATCAGGCATGGCCATTAAAACACTGAGGAGACCCTTCAGAGAAAAGAGGAGGACTGGTACAATGATACCTTGAAGAGCTGTATGAGAAGAAGATGTGATTGTTCTTTTATTTCCGGACCTGGAAAGAGACTGAAGAGCTCATGCACCTGGTGGGATTCCCAGTGAAAGGCAGGGGTGGCTCAGGAAGGCAGAGAGGGGAATGGCCTGTGCTATTAACTTTGCACTTATTTACTGCAATGGATGCTGTTGGCTGGATTTGAAGAGCAGGTAGACACTCAGGAGGTGGGACTTGCAGATCTGTTGGAAATCAAACAGAGAGAAGGGTCATCTCTGTTAGGAATCGCTGTCGGGAGGAGGAAGCGGCTGGAGGAGCCACAACTCTAACTTGCTGTAATGTCCTGATGGATGCAGCTGGGAAAGTACCAGAGGAAAAAGAGTATCAGCAGGAGGCCTTGCTGTCCAGAAATGGATTCATCTACATGCCAAACTGCCTCATGGCCCTGCCCGTGCCCATCATGTGTCTTCTTTAAACGCTTGAACTGAAACCCCCCCAGTCCTCCGGAGCAGACACAGAGGTACGTCCCACGGAATACAAAGGATTTTGCTGGGATTTTAATATTCTAAGTCTGGAGCACGAAGGAGGTCTAAATTTACTGTGAAACTGTTCTGTAACAACCTGAAAAATACCACTGGATTTTGGAAATCACCTGTCATTTTGGTTTTTTTCCCCAATAACATTTTGATGCTGTTACATGGAAAACGTGTGCTACAGAACCTTGATACCTCCCAAGGCCGTCGGTGCTTGTTGTCAGCTCATCTCAGGCATGGATGTCTCAAGGTCTCCCTTGCTGTGGAATAAGTTCTCAGACAGGGATGTCTCCAGGTCTCCCTTGCTGCAGAATAAGTTCTCAGATAAGGATGTCCCAAAGTCTCCCTTGCTCCGGAATAAATTCTCAGAGAGGGATGTCTCCAGGTCTCCTCTGCTCCGGAATAAGTTCTCAGACAAGGATGTCTCCAGGTCTCCTCTGCTCCACAATAAGTTCTCGGTGGCCCGTCTGGCCGAAGACTTTTTCTGGGTCGGTGGCAGCATCGTGGCTTCCCCGAGGTGGAAGATTGGCCACTTTGGTAAGGTGCAGGCTGGGCCCGGGCACTTCAGTGAACTCTTTGGAAGCTTTCCCGTTTAAATCTGACGTAGTGACACCTTTTTTCAGCAGCAGAGTGGGGAAGTGGAAAAGGAGGAAGGACGTGAGGCAGCCCCAGTGCAATGTTGTGTTTTGTGGCTGGTAGTGCAGCTCTTTCTGTCCTCAGCAACCCCTCATTTATAACTTCATTACTGATTTCTTCCTGTTCCTCAGGAAAAGCTAAAGCAAAGTTGTACATTCTGACAGGTGCAGGCCTTTGGAAATTTTCTGTTGCATAGAATCTGTCTCCCTCTCCTTACCCACAGGGAGTTAGGTTTGTTCTCTGCCAGGCCTCGTACACCTCTTAGCACATTGATTTTTCATGCAGTATTTGTAGTTTAGAGTTTTTTTAATGAGTGTTTAGAAGTATCTCTGCTGTATTGTCCCACGGCAGGTCAGTGGGCTCTTGGGAGGTTGTTCTCTGAATCCTGATTCACAAAATTCTCAAGCTCTCTGGCTCTCTCTCCTGTTTGGGTCCCCTCCTAGCAGCCTTTTGTTTAAATAGGTAACAAACCCAGCAAACCTGATTGGAGGTGGCTGGAGAAAAGCACTTTAATAACAGTCTTCTTGAGCCACTCATGCACGTGCAGTGAGGAGATCTGAGCAGCCTTGACCAGAGCCACCTGTTCCTCTGGAGCCCTCTTTTGTCCCACTCATCTCTCAGCTTCACCAGTCACAGATTGTCCTTAGCAAGGAAGTTGCAGGTATGGATAGCTTAGAAACACCTGGGAATTATAGCAGAAGTCGAGAAACCCCATCCTACTGTGCTTGTGCACTTCGCTGGGCCCAGATGGCTGCTGGAGTCTGAGCTGAGGGCTGGAGAGCTGACAGCCTGCCCTCCAATTAAGCACCCTAATTTCCACAGGATTAGGAGCATCTCTTCTCCCATTAACATCTCATTTATTAGGGATTGTGCGCCTTAGGGATGGATTTGGTCTCCCATTATCTCCTGTACACTGTGAACACTGTCCCAGCCATTGCTGGCAGAATTATACAGAAATTTTCTTTTCCAAAGACACTTCCAGATTTTTTTGGCCAGTGAACAGCAGAGAGTCCTGGCATTCAGTGAGGCTTGAGCCAGTGAGAGCCAATAAGGGGGAGAAAATTCTTACACTAGGAATAGGATGGTTGGTTTAAAAGGTGAGAGGGACCTGCTTACAAGGCTGGAGGAGTGCAGAATGAGAGAAATGAAGATTAATGGGGTTGGATGGGACCTATTTTTAATTGGATCCAGTGTAATGATGCGAGTCAGCCTGGTGTACCTGGGCCAGGAACACCACAGACAGGTCACCTGCAGCCTTGGCAAAACATCTTCCTGACTGTTCAGTGAACAGGATTCCCAACACCCTGTACTGGATATGTGATATAGATGTATAGATTAGACATATGTGTATTACATATTTGATGTGCTTTCGTATTCTTATATTTATGTATTTATTTTCATGAATATTTGATGCCTCCTACCTAAAGTGAAGCTGATATTCCTGGCAGGAATAGCTGGACCAGCCAGCTCTGGGGTTTATGTCCCAATGAACCGCTTACGGCTGCAAAACCATTTCCAGCGAGACTTTTGAAAAATGGGGCAATTATTATCTCCTCAATGGATTCTCAGTGCTGAATGTGTGACAAGTGTGGGAGTCCTCTGTCTGTGTGTGGGAAGGCTGTTTTGGTTTGGGGATATTTTAAGGGGACAACTTGCCCGTCCGGTGCTCGTGTACCACGGGGGTTTCTCTGGGCTCTGTCGCAGCCTCGGGGGGCCCCGAGGAGGAAGGGGTCCCTCAAACCTGACTTTCTCTCCTTGCATTGTTTAGGAGAGGGGTTGTTGTGAAGCACACAGGGGTGCATCCCCCCAGGGTGTGTTCTGGGACAGAGCCCACGGGGTGTTTGGTGCTGCCCTCTCCCTGTTCCTGGGGCCAAGGTGTGTTGGGCACAGCGCGGGGCCGCTCGGACCTGGGACGTGACTCTTTTGACAAAGCTGGTCCGTGTACAAAAATACTCAGTGACTCAATCCTTCTGACTTCTTTCCATCCCCACATGCTAAAATACTCCCACTCCTTCACACATTTTACATCAAACCCAGAAACCTCCTAGAAGACAATACTGCTACTGAACCATAAATAATCAGTTTGCAGACATTAGAACATCTTTCTAACAATAGGCAGGGAGTTGGTCTCTTTTCGCCCCTTGTTTCAGGACAAATTGTAGGGATTTGTGGTTTGAGTAGTTTTGTTATTTATTGCTACTTTAAAACTTTGTGTGGTAACTATAGCTGGTACTAAGAAGTATGAAGAGTCCCTGTGCATGTTCTTGCTGCATCAGTCCCGTGTGGAACCGGGTGTTCCACGTTTCTGTTCCCTGCTCTGCTCTCTCAGTGCTCTTTGCTGCAGTACAGAGATCCATCTTCTCTCCACGCCTGTTTTGTCCAGATGCAAATTGAGGCAACTCATTAGAAGAGAACTGAACATAAGCTGAATTCTGAAAAAAAAAAAAAGGTACTAATGAAGTGGAAAACAGAAAAACCTTAATTAAAGATAGATAGGAGCCATTTCTTCCAAAAAAAATGATTCATTGCAAGACTGGGGGATTTTTATTTGAAGAGTAGAAATGGATCCTTACAGAAGGAATCTGAACAATGGTGAGGAGAAGCAGTTCAGCTTGTGTTCTCAGCAGTGTGCTCTTCTCATTTACATGCTGGGAAGGATCTCAGAAAAAAACAGGTGATTTTCTGTTTGATGTAAGCACCACTAGGATTTTATTTCTTTTCTGCTCTGAACTTTCAGCGCTGCAGACAGGGGAGGGGGTGGAAGGCTCTGTTTCCCTGCTCCACCTCAGTCTCCTTGGTCTGGCTGCCCAGCAGACACCTCTGCATCCCCTCCTGGGTTCTGCTCCCCACTGTGTCGGGAGGAGCCTGAAAAGCTGCTGCTCTGACACAGCAGGAAGAGATTTCTTGTGCTTTCCTTTGTCACCAACCCCCAGAAGATCACAACAGATACTGGAGCATTGGGTCTGACCATTCAGGCAGGACCAGGGACCAGACCTGGGCTCAGGGTGTCCCCAAACCTTCGCTCCCATCGAGGATCAGCAAAGCCCAGCCCAGAGTGCAGCTGAGCTGGAGCTGCAGGAGGGCAGCTGGGAGGGGCTGGGGGCTTGGGGTGGCTTTGGGTGACAAATCCTGCCACAGAATGAACAGCTGCAGTGGAAAAGCAGTCCAAGGATGCTTATTAAAATTTTAACAGCAAGGAGCATATTCTGACTTCATGTGAAAGCAAAGCAAATGTGTGTTACATAAAGTATGCTTCTATTTTGGTGCTTTATTATTTTCTGCTTTGTACCAGGTGTGATCTTTGATACTTCTCCCTCATTTCTTCAAATAAGATTATTTATTGCTATAATTTCCAAAGAAGAAGTTGGACATTTAATGTGATTTTGAAGTCTGTGTGATTAGTGTTAAGAGAAATTCTTTTATTAGCTATTTTGACCATTTTCCCCCCCCAAAACCCTGTAGACCTTGTGAAATAAGTTTAAGTTTTCCATGATTATTATCTCAGTAAATTTGAGAAATATTTATCTTCTGAATTGGAAGGAAAGCAGGTGTTGGACACTTTGAAATGTCTGGGAGAGGGTTGGGCTGAGTTTGGGTCCGAGGTTACAGTGAACCCCAGAGGTGTTTCTGGCCCGGCACTGGCTTTATGACTAATTCCTGCTGACCACAGTGATTTGTCTGAGGGCAGCTCTGATTGAAGCCAAGGGATCAGCTTTAAGAAATATAAAATGTTAAACGAGGGATTATCTTGTTCTTAATTCCACACCTTCTCTCCATAAATATTTTATTAACATAAACAATATACTCTACAGAACTGTGGCTTTAAATTTAAATTTTCTTTTATTACAGTGACCTGCTTTCAAATCAAAATGTTGAACCTTCTTTTCTGGAGTAAATTAATTGACCTTGTCTGAACACGAGCTCTAGAGCACAGCAATGTCAGTGCTTTTCCCCATTTCTTTTTACTCTACCTTGCTTCTCTTGGATGCATTTGATTTTGCCTGAGAGGTGGACTTGAACCAAAGAATTGTGTTGGTTTTGATGCATTTTGGAATACATGGAAGGAGTGTTTTAATTTGGACACTGTTTCATCTTTAATCTTGATGACAAGATTGATAAAAGAGAGCTGACCTCAGAATCTCCTTGTATTTACTTATTTATAAATCTGGACTCACTAGAATGTGTATTACATGTATTAGTTTTCATTCTTCTATCCAGCATCTCAGTAGTAATTTACACTTCTCATCTCTGGGTCTGAAAAAAAAAGACAAAACCAACATTGGACACGGTAATAGTTTTAATTTTACTTAAACAGATCAGGCAGAAAAGCCACGGGAAAATCGGGTCACAGGCTCTGCTCTGTCACTATGGGAAATAAATGGGAGACTTGGCAGAAAATATGAGTCTGCATTTCTTCTGGGACAGAGCCAGTCGCTCGCAGTTGGCACTGAAGCTGAGCTCAGTCCTTGCAGCAGCTGGAGAGCAGAAAGAAGCCCCAGCCCTGGCTCAGCCCCAGGCCCGCTCCTGGGGCTTCGCCTGCAGGAGCCTCAGCTCTGCAGCAGCTCCCACGGAGGGCAGGGACCCCCAGGGCAGAGCAGAGCCCCTGGAGGAGCTGCCCCTTCACTGGGGTCTTTGAAGGCCACTGCACTGTCTGTGGTGCTGCCAAAGCTCCAGGAATGGGAAGGTTTGATGTCCAAAGCACAGTACAGGTGAAAGGCCCCTGCCAGGACAGGGGGGGTCTGAGTGACGGGGAAGAAGAAAAATCTGTCAGGTTCTTGCCACTGCATCTGGAAGCACATCTGTAGGATCAGTGACTTAATCCATAGGAACCATGGGACCTTGCTGGCCAAGGATTCCAGTGTCCAGGTGAAACTGTGTCCATCACAAGGTTTACATGTTGTAGGAGCTCAGATGAAGCATTTGAGATGCTCGAGAAGGGCACATTCCTTGTGCTGGCTCCAACATATGGACATTCCATGTCAATTAATATGGGAGTGAAAACTTCCACATTTACAGGTAAGTCCACAGTTGCCAAGAATCTCCCTGGCTCTTTGATGGTACACCTGACTTCTTAGTGCAGGAAACCTTGTCCTGTGGCTTGAACTGTTCATTTGGCAGCTGCTTGAGGTGTTTTCTTCCTGTAAAGGCAATCTGAAGGGAGCAAGGCCTGACTCAGAGCTCTCTCTTCCCTTCTCTCCTCAGTGGAAAGATGTATGAGCTCCATGCAGGCAGGCACCCAGATGATCAAGCTCCGTGGGGGATCCAAAGGGCTGGTCCGCTTCTATTACCTGGATGAGCACAGGTCCTGCATCCGCTGGAGACCCTCCCGCAAGAATGAGAAAGCCAAAAGTGAGTGTCAGCCACAGAGCCCCCCCTTCTCATCCCTCCTGGGGTCTTGCCCTCCTGGCAGAACAACAAGCATGAAGGATTTGGCAGTTGGAAGTTGATCATTGGCAGGTGATCAAGAAGAGTGTTGTCGCTGAATTTAAAGGGCAGTGAATGATTTTGTGATGAATGATTTCTGAGGGTTAAGTTGCTGTTGCTGGCTGTGCAGGTTGCAGGGGTGTAGGATGTTGTAAATGAGCAGAAGGCAGCCCCCGTGTGAACTGGGGCCCTTGAGGTGAGATTTGGGGTTTCTCTGTGGGATTTCTGTGCAGGGTGACCCATCCTGGCTGCCCCAGGGGCACTCACACAGCCATTAACAGGCTCCGTGCTTTGGTCATTCCAGTCTCCATCGACTCCATCCAGGAGGTGTGTGAGGGGAAGCAGTCGGAGATCTTCCAGCGCTATGCTGACGGCAGCTTCGACCCCAACTGCTGCTTCAGCATCTACCACGGGGACCACATGGAATCCCTGGACCTGGTGTCCTCCAGCGCCGAGGAGGCCCGGACCTGGATCACGGGGCTGAAGTACCTGATGGCAGGGATCAGTGACGAGGACAGCCTGTCCAAACGCCAACGGACCAGGGACCAATATCCTTCCTGTGCTGCCTGGGGGGGTTCCCCAGGACAGGAGAGCTGTGGATAGCACTGGCATTCCTTACAGCTTTGCCACAGGTAAGCACTAGGCTCACAGCTTCAGAGCAGTTCCCATTGTACTCCCTGTTTCCAGAGGCAGAGGAGTCCTTGGAGAGGACTGTTGTGGGCAGGGTTTGGAGATGAATGCCTGGAGTGGACTGAGAACCGTGCAGGTGTGTTCCTTCATCTCTGACTCCCGGTGTAAAAACGTCCATTTGGTTTGGTTTTAGGGGACAAAGTGAGATGTAAAATTGAGATTCACTCAGTGTGTTCTGTTGTGCTGTGCAATGGCCACAGAGCACAGCCTGTCTAGAAACCGTAACTGAACTAACATGAGTAGAGTTAAATATTATCTTGAACTTTCTTTCATTTCCAGTCTCGTTTACAGTGTTTCCTAATGTGAAAAAAATCATGTGAAAAAAATCAGTAATATCCCTCAATATTCCACGCTGTTCCTTAACCCCTGTTCAATGTGGTTGAAGCAGACCTTTGATGAGGCAGATAAAAATGGTGATGGCAGTCTGAGCATTAGTGAAGTGCTCCAGCTCATGCACAAACTGAATGTGAACCTGCCCCGACAGAAAGTCAAGCAAATGTTTAAGGTAAGAAATGGAAACATTTGTGTTTGTTTTTTTTCCTGAAAGAACAAGGATTTAACACGAAACCCAGCAGGAGAGATTGCAAATACTTCAGCAGCTGGGTTGTTTCCACTCTGCTGAGAGATACTACACAGGCCATTTGGTAGATTGAGAAGAGCTCCAGAAACACGTCATAGATAAATTGTTATGCACAGATAAATTGTTATACACCAGGTACCTCCTGGTGTTACACAACATGGACACACACAGTAGTACCAAGATTGCTTTTTTTGCTGTACTTTTTGATCAGAAACTCAGTCACGTTTCCTCCTCTGATTATGTTCTCTGTAATAAATATTATCCAGTAAAGTATCCAATATCCTACAATAATAAAATACCCAGCATGAAAATTTCTGTATCTGTCATATTTTTGCACTGCTAAGAGCTGTTTGTTTGACATTTCATTCTGCTGACCTTGACCCAATTTAGTGGGCAGCTGAACAATGGAGATGTGGTGCTTTTGTCATCACAAAGTCTCTCCAGGGACCAGGAAGCCTTTATGTGAAATCCCTGATGATTTTTTAATTTTCTTGCAAAACTAGTATTCTTCCAGGTATTATCAGTTTATGGCTGTGGATTTAACAGATATCCCCTCAAAACCTGGATATAAAATTGGTTTCCAGGTGATGGGGGTCCCAGTGATCTCCTCAAGAAGGTGTGGGTGGTGATTCTGGCAGACACGTGCACGCTGTGTGCTGTGCTGCAGGGTGCACTGCCCTGCTCCATTGCCATGGATAGCAGAGATCCTCCAGAGGGTTCCCTGGGGAACAGGAAAGACCCTAACCCTTGTTTCTTGGCTCCTGCACTAATGTGTGAAGGCAAAGCTGTGCAAAGCATTCGCATGACAGCTCAGCCCGTTCCAGCAGGCCGGGCAGGGACAGCACCGACCTGCTGCTGGTCTGGGGTTTGTCCTCATGCAGGGGTTCGTCTGTGCAAAGGGGGTGCTGGCAGCTGGGTTCCTGACTGCCCTGTTGCTGTGTGTGCAGGAGGCTGACACGGATGCCAACCAGGGCACGCTGGACTTCGAGGAGTTCTGTGCCTTCTACAAGATGATGTCGACGCGCCGCGACCTGTACCTGCTGCTGCTGACCTACAGCAACCACAAGGACTACCTGGACAGCGACGACCTGAGGCGCTTCCTGGAGACTGAGCAGAAGGTGGGCCCGAGCCAGGGGGAGCAGTCCAGTGTGCTGCCCTTCTGCTTTGCCTTTCAAACAGGGAGGGAACTTCAGCGTTGTGCATGTGAAAAAACAGGCAGCTGAATGTCTCTTGATTTTCACCTTGTAGGCTGGCATGACTATTTCTTCAATCTTCTTGCTCTCACTACCTTTTTTTTTCCCTGTAGGCTCTTTTGTTGTGCCCCTAAATATAATCTCTACAGTTTCTTTCTTTTTTCACGTGTTCTCTTAGAAAAATTCCATCAGCATCTGTCTGTTCCCAGTGTTCAGTGTCCTGGAGCGAAGCCGGTGCTTCTGTCTCTACCTGGGACTTAGTGCACAGTCCGTGATGAAACACTGAATGGCTTTGTCACACTATCTCAGCTTGTAAAGTTTTTGTTTTTCAAGAGCTGTTGAGAGAATGATTAATGTATGGAAAGTTTTTTAAATACTCTGTAGTCCTAAGAAGTTGTCTCTGAGTGCTTTAACTCCAGTGCTGCAGGAACAAATGCACTGACTGGTGTTTGCCTTTTCCCATCCCTGATCTCTGCTGAAGCTGCATCCCCGTGGGTCAGAAATGCCCATCAGCTTCAAACATTGCCTAAGAAGTGAATGCCTAAAAAAGCCACCTCTCTGGCAGTTTTTCTTTTTGGATAAGTGGGGTGTGTTTCCATGTCATTGGTCTATTGATCCTCCAGATGGTGAGAGGAAAATGAACACTCGCCACAGGACACAAATCAGCTCAGCTAATTACTGACATGGACAAATCCTGCCTGGGGGGCTCCTCTCCCTTGCCTTCCTCACACAACATGTTCACTCCATGCCAGAAGAGCCTTATCTTTTGAACCCAGCAAATGGATCGTGTATCTTCAAACCCAGAGTCAGAGGCTTCTTAATTCCTCTTCTTCTACTTCTATTTATTAGGTTTTAAATCACCCCCAGAAAAGGCACTGATCTGGTGGCAGATGTGCTGGTGGTTTCACTTCCCCGTGTTGCCAAAACAGTCCCCAGTGTGGTCACTCCATTGCAGTCCCCTCTGGTGACAAGGGCTGTGTTTCCATGTCATGGACAGCATCTCACAGAGAGGATTTGCTGGACCACTCAGGACAGGAATGGGAAATAATAGCATGGAGAGAATAAATCAACAGTAGATAGCAGGAATATGAATTAATAGTGTTAATAGCTCAACAAAAATGGCCCTGTTTTTATAAATGACAACATTTCCAGACAGCATTTCCAGACATATATTCCCCTTTGTACTCTTTTCTTTTTTAGTTGAGAATGCAAAGCAACCTTGAAGTTAGCAGATTCTTCCTGAGAACATTATGTCCTGAATCTCTGTTTCCCTGCTAGTAACAGATTTTTCTGTCTGCTGCATAAAGATGAACCTTTTTTTTGCTTTATTTTAAAGTAAAAAAACCCTTTGATAATGCAAACTAATCCTTTAATCCTACAGGAGAAAAAATCCCATTGGTTTGTGACAAAGCTTGTTCTGTTTGGATGCTCTGTGGTGCCTAATAACAGATCTGACCTACAAAGCAGGACTCTGTGATCAGGCAGCTGCCAATGGCACAGAACTGCTCCCAAAGTGCTGCCTCTCTGATCTGCCCTGACACTGATTGACAGGAGTGAGAATCCTGCTGGGAACTGGAAATCCCAGGTCCCACTCGGGATAATCTACCCAGTGGTTGGACTGTGTGCAGAGGGAAGGGCTGAGAGAGGCTCTGATTAATAGTTAACACTTGGGTTTTGCTGCTGTTCCAGATGACAAATGTGACTAAAGAGCATTGCCTGGAGATCATCAACAAGTTTGAGCCGTGCCTGGAGAACAAGAAGGAGGGAGCCCTGGGGATTGATGGTAAGCTGCTGGTGCAGGGAAAAGACAGCTGCTTCAATGCTTAGGAGAATATTGCTTTTGCTTGCATAATACATAGTCATAGATTTTGTCATGTTGTGCAGTGTGCTTCCAGTCTTTTTGGTTTCTTAGTATCTATTATTTGCTGAGGAACCTAAAGGGAAGTTGGAGCTCTGTGGAAGAGTTTTGACAAGTACATAAGATGAAGCAGCAATCACTGAAGGTCCAGATGGAACTGGATGAGTCTTTATTTGTGCTTTTGGAAAATATAGAAATACAGTAGAATTCAGTTGCATCATTCCTGCAGGTATTTTTGGAAATCCATTAAGTGTTACTAAGAGGAGTGATGTGCTCCAGAGTAAATGTGTGAAGTGGGATGATGGATTGGAATCTGTGGGGGTCATGCCTTCCTGCCCTTTGCTGCTGAAGTCTTCACTGTGAATATATCCACACTGTACCATCGGGGGGGGAAGCTGTTATTTTGGGGACTGACTTTTCCCTAAATAGTAAATCTTCTGCCAGATCTTACTGAATCCAAGGAAAGAGTACATTCCTCAGGCATTAGCTTCTGTGCAAAAGTTCTGGGACCTCTGGAAAGTTAGTCCTGCCCATTTCTGTGGGTGTGTTGTCATCCTGAAAAGTGGCAAAACACAGGTTGTTTGATTTCCTGCATGAAGGAGTGGGTAGTTTCTGGTATAGAGTGTAAAGTGGGGTTTTTTTTCAAGAAATGATGGTTGCTTAGGATGGATTCAGGTCTGTTCTACTTCCAGACTAAACTTTCAATTTACTTTAAAGCTTATTCTAATTCCAGTGAGGGAGCAGTGGATCTTCACTCCCTCCTGTGTCTTCCTCCTAGGACTGACAGATGCAGTGGGTGTGAGCTCACCATAACAGTCATGAGCTCACATGTTGACAGGTGTTTAGAGCAAATCACAGTGGGTTTTCAGCAGCTGCCCTGGCTGAGTGGGATTGACTGAGGAGCAGCCGCTGGCTTTGCAGGGAGAGGAGCTGATGCCCTTCCCCTCGTGGCTGTTTGCTGGCACACACTGTGCTCTCTCCCCTTGCCATGGCAGCTGCTCTCCCTTGGTTGCTCCCCTGTTTTCCCCCTGGCTGTGTCACTGCTTTGCTCGTTGATTGTGGGGCCTCAAGAGCCTGGAATATTTGTCTGAGCCGAGTTCCCTGCACTGTGTCCCCGTGCATTGTTCAAAGAGCTTTGGCTGCTATTTGTGTTTATCAGCTCTTTTCCTTTAATAAAACTTTCATCAGCACAAAATGTATAGCCTAGAAGAACCATCATAAAGGTGACATTTTATCTTGTCACAGTCAAAGGAAGTGCGCTGAGCCCTTCAGAAGTTTGGCAGGATTTTACACGGGCACTGTTTTATTTATGGAATGAGTGAAATGTCAGGAGCATTAGCAGTCTGGAAGCAGAGACCTGTCGAATAAAGGCTGGCAGCAAAGCCACGGTGGGAATGGGAATTTGAATCTTTCCTTGGTGGTGAATGGAAAATATCTGGGGGCTGCTTGAAGTGGCAGTGACAGTGTTTAATGTTAGCCTGAACTGTGGCAGTGTCTGTGTGTGTGTGCACGAATGTGCACTGGGGGTCTGAGAGCAGCAGTTTCACACGAAGATAAAATCAGAACTTGCTAAAACTTTGCTTCTCACCAGCAGTGGTGATTGCAGTACACAAATGGTCCAGGTGCTGCTGTCTGCAGGCTTTGCAAGCCTCCCACTGCTTTGGAAAAACATTCCTCTGGTCCATCACTGAAAGTCCTGCAGTTAATTGATATTTTGGTGTCAAGCCTGGAGTGAACTTTGGTGTCTAAAGTGACATTAATGCAGTTCTGCAGATCTCCCCCTGCACATACATGTTTGTGCATGAGCTGTCGTGTCCAAATTCCAGGGAGTAGCTTGTACAAGGCAATGTGTGTTGACATTCTTCTGGTATTTTCAGGAGAAAGAGGGGAGAGGAAAGTACCTCCCTTGTCTCAGACTGTGTTGGGCCACCAGAGCTGTCTCCAGGCAGTACAATACCACAGACCTTACAACACTTCACTGAGGAGCAATACCAGGATATGACTGCAGATCTCTGGGGGCTTTTATGTGCCATGTGATTTGACGCCCCAGCAGAATCTTTTGACACAAATTGTAAGCCTGAAGAGGAAAGGCAGAGCAGGGAAAGCGTGCAAAGCAACTGGAGATTTCTTGAAAAGCAGCAACCACGCTTGGTCGTGGTGACAGCTGGAGTGTAGTGATGCTGTTTCTTTATCTTACATGTTCATGAATGTGTTGGTGAACATAGGGATGAATTTTTAGGCTGGTTTCAGGACTGTTACAGCCACAAAAAGGACAAAGCTGTGTTACTGACAGTGCTGTTTGTTCGCAGGATTCACCAATTACATGCGGAGCCCGTCAGGGGACATCTTCAACCCCGAGCACTACCACGTGAACCAGGACATGAGCTACCCCCTGAGTCACTACTTCATTACCTCCTCACACAACACCTACCTCATGGGAGACCAGTTGATGTCCCAGTCCCGGGTGGACATGTATGCCTGGGTGCTGCAGGCCGGCTGTCGCTGCGTGGAAGGTAAAGGGTGAAAGGGAACAGTCAGTAGGATCTGTTGGTTTGTTCCTCTGCAAAGGAAGAGTCCTGATTTCTGCAGGAGACATGGTGATATTGGGTAGAGGGAAAAGCCAGGGAAACGGTGTCTTCCCTTCATAAAGAACAGCAAAACTGTGCTGTGATATATTGGACAAATTTTCTTGAGCCTGGAAATAAGGCAGAGGTCTGGGGAGTGTGTCCTGTCACAATACTCCTCAGCACTGCTTAAGTGGAGTTTTTTTGCTTGGGGCTTTCTCAAACATCTGGTCACAGGAGACATCAAGACCAGGGAGTTCCTGCTGAGGGTGTTCAGCACAGTGGGGAGGGAGGTTCAGCTGGGGGTGGGAGGGAGCCTGGCCCCTGCTCTGGCTGGTTGCTGCAGGGAATTGCAGGGTCTCAGTGTTCCACAGCTGGTGGCCCCAGTGTGCCCTGTCTGATGGGGGCTCTTGTTTCTGTCCTACAGTTGACTGCTGGGATGGGCCGGACGGGGAGCCGATTGTCCACCATGGATACACTCTGACTTCCAAAATCCTCTTCAAAGATGTGATTGAAACTATCAACAAATATGCCTTTATCAAGAACGAGTATGTATCCATTGTGCCAACCTCTGAGTCCCAGGGCTGTGAACGGGGGTGTTCCCTGGCATCCTTGTACAGGCAATGAGTGCAGATCCAACCTGCAGAATTCCTGGCAGAATTCTGGGTTGTTTTCTGAGGGGAAAGCCCTCAGAAAGCAGGAACAAGGCAAGGCTGAGTAGGGCGTTCTGCACAGAGGGGTGGGGCTGGTTTTACTGCCGCTGTAGAAGGTAAATTAATTTATCTCTGTAAAAAAGTTTCCAGTAGCTTCCCCAAAGCAGCCCATCTGCCTTTATGAATAGAACTAAACTTACACTTAACTTTCAGACCAGGTGAACTTATTCCGAGCCTGAAATTTTGCAGTTTACCTGAAGACAGGGTAAAGAAATCAAAGGAGGGCTGCCAGCAGAATGTATGGCAATACTTCTGAAATTGTTCCATTCTTAAAACCTTTGCAGAAAGGTTACCTGGGACCACGTCATCAGCTGGGACAGTTGTGTCCTGCAGACATTGGCTGGCTGAAAGCCTTATTTTTCCTGATGAGGAGCTAACGAGGGCCAGATGTCAGGATAGACATAATTGGTTTTTAGTTAATGAATCCCTGATAATTCATCCCTACAAAACTGCATTGTGCACCAGCTTTTGTGTTTATCCTAGAAACTGCATCATCTCTAAGCAGAAATCCATCTTCAGAGTGGTTTTATGTGGCACCAGCCACACTGGAGTAGATGTTTCACAAATCTTACTTTGATCTTCCCTTTCAAACAACCAGGCATTGTTGTTCCTTGGCCTCAGCCTGAGAATCAACAATAAATGACAGCAGTAAAACTGAGTCTAGAAATTATCTCACTGTCTTTGTAGCAGAGGCTTTGTCTGCAGGCTTGCTTGTGTAACACTGCTCTGTTGCTGATTAGAAAAGTATTCATGGAAGAACTGACACAACAGGTTCATCACTTGGTTGTTGGAAGTGGGAAGGTGAAGACAAAGCCCCTTTGGGGATCTTTTCAGTTCTTGTAGCTTTTATTTACTTTTCTGTGTGCAAGTACAAAAGGGCTGAAGCACCAGCTGAAGAGGAGAGCTGATGGCACTGGCTGTTTGGGTTTTCCTTGTGAATAGCTTGCTGGATCTCTGGTAGGAAGTGGAGGTCAGGACTGAGCAGTGTAGGAAGGTGACAAATGTGCTCTGGTAAAAAAATGCATCAGATCAGGTTGCAGAAGTTTAATTTTCCTGTGCCTGTCAGAAAATCAGCCATTCAGTTTGGAGGGAGCAGTCGGGTATCAGTGCCATTCCCACAGGGATTTATCTCCCCTGTGGGTGTCACTGGTGGTGCTGTCACAACAATGCCCAGGCAGCAGTGACCCTTCTGTCCGTGCTGTGAGAGCTGAGTTTGCAGCTGGGGTGGCTCTGTCTGTGCCAGGTACCCTGTTATCCTGTCCATTGAGAACCACTGCAGCATCCTGCAGCAGAAGAAGATGGCTCAGTACCTTGTAGAAATCCTGGGAGACAAACTGGACCTGTCCTCTGTGCACAACGACGACTCCACAAAGCTCCCTTCGCCAGCAAGTCTTAAAGGAAAGATCCTGGTCAAGGTGAGCACCTGCTGCACTTGTGCTGTCCCTCCTTCTGTTTGTGGGGATGGTGATTCCTGCCTGGCTGTCCCTTACACCCCAACTGCAACCCTGCCACAAAAAGCAGTCCTTGAGAACTGGTACTTAAGGTTCTGAACAGATGTCTTCTCCATCAGTAAGAGCCTGGTTGTGTGCTTTGAATAATTTCTATTAATTTTTTTGAAAGGTGTGATAGCAAGAGCTGCATGAAAACCTGCCTGTGTGTGATGGTTTTATTTTGTAGGGCAAGAAACTTCCAGCCAACATCAGTGATGATGCAGAGGAAGGAGAAGTTTCTGATGAGGACAGTGCTGATGAGATTGATGATGACTGTAAACTAATGAATGGAGATGTAAGTTAAGCTGAATGTAAATGGTCATCAAGGTTTCCCATCCCAGTGAGAAGAAATCTTGTTTTCTGGAATGAGGATGTGGTCTATCTTTGGGGTTCATCACAAGTGTTTTGGGTTCTAAACCTTCATGGGGACTGATTGGACAAAAGCAGCAGTTCATGTGGTTATGTTCCAGGTCTGGAATTTTAAATAGTCATATCTCATGATTCTTCATTGCATCATGGTGTTCTATCCCTCAAATGCAAAAAAGAAACAAAGATATTCCACTTACAACTGTGGTCATTGTTACAGAGCATCCCTTTGCTTAATGCTGGGCTTAGCTGATTTTTACTGTAAAGAGGTGTTAAGAAGGGAGAATACTTTAATCTCTGCTTGCTTCAATCTCAAAATCCCTTGTTTCTTCATCCTTTTCAAAAGGGTTTTTTTTTGTTTGCTTGTTTTCTCCCTTTAATCTTCTGGCAAGTGCCATTGCACCTCACAGAAACAACATAAATACACAGCAAAACCATTTAATAACATAAACCAGATTGCCTTGGAGAGAGATTGCATTCTCAGTCCTCTCTCCCTCAGGCTGTTTCCTCATTTTGTATTATGGATTTGATCCTTTTCATCTCAAACTAGAAGAGAAACTTCTCCTTCACGACTTCTTTGAGAAGAAGACTGCCAAAGGAGAGAAATAATGGCTTTGTTTTTTTCAAGTTATTACATTTTAGCATATCACTTTTCAGTCATTTACAGCATTGTCTCTGTTGCTGCAAGGTTTACTGATGCTTCAAATCTGAGATTTTCTACACCTGGTTTGCTTTCCAAACCAGATTTTGAAGAGCTCAGGAAATCAGAGCTTGTTTCATGGCAAATGTAACTGGGAATTCTTAAGGCCCACTGAGAAAACACAATCTGTTACCCCTCAAAAGCACTGGGATTGGGAGTGGAAAAGAAAACTCTGGATTTCTATTTTTGTTTCCCCCACTTCCTCACATGGGCCATGATGTAACTATGAATTTTCCATGAAAAAAGGGGCTGATGGAACAGAGCAGAGATTTGACTCAATAGGTGCTACTGTATGTCAGTCCAGTGCAGTCTGGGGATCACCTCAGTAATAATTATTTCTGGGTTAGCACATGCCTGGTTTGGAACAGACATTACCTCTGAATAGCTCTGCTGAGGGTCAGTCTTGCTTTAATTAGAACTGTTTTAATTACTTTTTTTTAAATGACTTTTTTCATCACTACCTGGTTTAATGATTCTGTTCTGTCTGTAGGCATCTGCTAATAGGAAGAGAGTGGAGAATATAGCAAAGAAAAAGCTTGACTCACTGATAAAAGAATCCAAAATCCGTGACTGTGAAGATCCAAACAATTTTACAGTTTCCACTCTGCCATCATCAGGAAAGGCTGGGCTGAAATCCGAGAGTAAGAAGGTGAGCATGTTTTATTGTACTTGTGTTTATTAGTTTACTGAATCCATACATTATTGACTTCAGCTTCCTAGCTGAATTCCTGCAGTTGATAATGATGCCAGGTGAACATCACTGTCAGATACACAAACTTTTTTTTCTTGCTCACACAGCAACTGGAGCATGAAATGTACACGTGAAAGGACTTCTCAGCAGAAGGACTTTGATTTTCCATTATAAAAACTGCATATGAAAGTTGAGCTTTATTTTTTCCCTTGGCTGTCTATGTTCCCTGCATTTACATTTGTATCTTAATTTTATATTAATGCTAATTTGTAAAAATGCACCCGGCCCGCAGACTACACTTCATGAATCTGAGGCATTTTCATTTTAGGCTTTGTAATAAGCCACAAAAAGCTTAAGAAGATTGTTCCATGCAAATGAAAAGCAGTGGAGGTCTGCCAGTAATAAGCAGGTGTAATAACCAGGGATTAAAACTAAAATAAGGATGAGAACTAAAAATCAGCTTCCCAAAACATTCTATGGCTCGAGTTTTGTATGTAGTTTAAACATAATGATTTACAGGATCTCTCAGTTATTTTTGTAAGAGCCACTGCGGGACCTGGAGAGTCCTTTAGCCCAGTGCTGTGTGTGTTAAAATCGCCTCTCTGCTGGTGTTCAGCTGCCCTGCCTGCAGCACTCAGTCTGATCTGCTGTGTTCTTCTGCCTTTGCTGCTGCAGAGCAAATTGGAGGATGATGTGGAGCCTGGGGAGGATTTCAGCACCCACAAGAGGCACAGCCGCTCCCTGATGGGCAGCTTTTCCAAGCGCAAGGTGAGCCCTGCCCCAAGCACTGGTTTCTGCAAGGTGAGCTCTGCCCCAAACCCTGATCTCTGCAGGGTGAGCCCTGCCCCAAACCCTGATCTCTGAGCCCTGCCCCAAGCACTGATCTCTGCAGGGTGAGCCCTGCCCCAAACCCTGATCTCTGCAGGGTGAGCTCTGCCCCAAACCCTGATCTCTGCAGGGTGAGCTCTGCCCCAAACCCGGATCTCTGCAGGGTGAGCCCTGCCCCAAACCCTGATCTCTGCAGGGTGAGCCCTGCCCCAAGCACTGATTTCTGGGAGGTGAGCCCTGCCCCAAACCCTGATCTCTGAGCCCTGCCCCAAACCCTGATTTCTGCAGGGTGAGCCCTGCCCCAAGCACTGATCTCTGCAAGGTGAGCCCTGCCCCAAACCCTGATTTCTTGGAGGGGTTTTTTCTTTGCACACAATGGAGAGGAATGTCACTGCTGCACTGCTTGCAGCACCTGGCTCTCATGCTGCTCTCTGAGCACACAGGCTGGGGAACTGCTTAGCATGGTGCATAACACACAGTTCCAATTTCCATGAGGGTCTGAAAGCATCCACGGTCCAACTGAAAAAACCAGGAAAATTCAATTGGACCTAACTGAAAAAAAAACCCACAGAAATTCATTTGCATCTTTCATCTGAGGATTTGTGCTTCCTTCATAACGAATCTCAGACCTTGGGCTGAGTTGTCCCCATGTGCTGCAGTACCAAGTGTTACAAAAGCTGTCATTTTTCATTTTCTGTAAGTAACACACTCATTGGCATAACAAAGCAGAAATGTATCCAGCTGCTCAAACCTTGATCACACAGTTATGATATTACAGTTTTATTTCCCTCTGGCACAGAAAAAAGGAAGCAAATTGAAAAAAGCATCGAGTCTGGAAGAGGGTGAAGACGACTCGGATTCTCAAGGGAATTTAGCCAGGAGCTCTGTACACTACAGCAGGTTTGTTAACAAGTGATTGGACAGTTTTGTTTCTAAAAAAGATAACTTACATAATTGCACCACTAAATAGGTTTGCTTCAGGTCAAGATGCCAATTTGTTGGAGGCTGCAGGCATCTGGTGTATGGGTAGAGAAGAATCTGGTGTATGGGTAGACACAACACCATCAGAAGGATCTCTTGGTGCAGTTCAGACTAATTAGCAAAGCACAGTGGACCTTTTATGCATTTTGAGCTCTTAGTAGCTCATATATTTCTTTGCCCTGATTTATTTTAAAATACAAAAGATGACATTTATCCCTTAATTAGTGGGAAATTAATTAGTCTTATCTTTCTAGGATAAACCGGCAGAAGAAAACAATGAAGCTGTCCAGGGCCCTGTCTGACCTGGTGAAGTACACAAAGTCTGTTGGCATCCATGATGTTGAAAGTGAAAGTAGGTTGAACTAAAAGTCTGCTGAAAATAATTGCTACACAAAGAAATTGAAATGTTTTTACATATCTGCTTATTAAAAGAAGACTCCTTAATGAAGATTCAGGTCATTCAGCTTCATTTTCCCAACCATAACTGCTCCAATAAGCACAGCATTTTGCTGTGATACCAGGAAAGCACAGTTCCCTCTGAGTGACATGCACTCAAATGATGCCTGATGGTTAAAAGGAACAAGCCCCATGTAGTTTTGCAAGCTTTATCTGGATAATAAATAAATAAACAAGGAGATTAGCTCTAATCCCCTCCTCTCTCCCCTGCAGTCTCTTCCAGCTGGCAGGTCTCATCTTTCAGTGAAACCAAGGCCCACCAGATCCTGCAGCAGAAGCCAGCTCAGTACCTGCGCTTCAACCAGCACCAGCTGTCCCGCATCTACCCGTCCTCGTACCGCGTGGACTCCAGCAACTACAACCCCCAGCCCTTCTGGAACGCGGGCTGCCAGCTGGGTGAGCAGGGCACGGCTGGGGGGGTTCTGCCTGGGGGGGTGTTCCAACAGGAGCTCCAGAGCCACCTCTCAGAACGCTCAGAGTGCTCTGCTCGTCCCGCCTCACTGGCCGCTGGGTCCGCCCTGCTGCTGTCTCTGTTGTCCCCTGGATCCCCTCAAACACGTGTGCTACATCCAACTAGCTGTGTGATAAATGGAAACAAGTGAACTTCTCAGGTGCAGGAGGACCTCAGAGCTGAGCTCTTTTGGAGAGCTCCTCTCCCTGAAGATGTGCTATATGTCACGAGAGAATTCTTTTCCATAAGGCACTCGAGTTTTTGCATCTGAGAAGTCAAATCTGAATCTGAATTTATTTTTTTTTTAACAGTTGCACTGAACTATCAGTCAGAGGGGAGAATGCTGCAACTGAACCGGGCCAAATTTAGTGCCAATGGGAACTGTGGCTACGTCCTCAAACCAAACTGCATGTGTCAAGGTAAGGCAGACGAGCCAAAGCAGTGGATCACTCGCTGCAGGAGAAGATTGGGTGTGGGCCCTTGTTAGAATTTGTTTATAAATGCCTTTGTGATGCTAGAAGCAAATGAGCCAGAAGGTATCTGTAGCAGAAGTCATGTTGCACTTCTTTCTCTTTATGTGACTTCCCATTCTTACAGGTGTCTTTAATCCAAATTCTGAAGACCCACTGCCTGGTCAGTTGAAGAAACAGTTGGTTCTAAGAATTATCAGTGGTCAACAACTCCCCAAACCACGTGATTCCATGTTGGGAGACAGAGGAGAGGTACTAGACAATCGGTTCTTGTGTTGCATAAGGTTTATTTCCATATTGCCTGGGCTAAGGGTAAGGATTTCACCTCTGCAGTTATCTATCAGGAGTCACAGAACATGAGTAAATTGGGTCATTGCCATCCTTAGAAGTGAAGTTTTCTTCACTTCTAAGCAGTGGTTTGATGTTTTTCCTCCAACTGTCAACACAGTGTATCCAGGAGAAACAAAAACCAGAGAGAATCTTATCAACATCATGAACAATTACAGATGGCTCAGGACCAGTAATTACTGAGACAATAAAGTACAATGCCCACAATGTAAAAGCCACGTGTTTGAGTTTCATCTTTGTCACTCATTTTTTTCAATATTTGTTACGTTTTGTTTTTCAGATCATAGATCCATTTGTTGAAGTAGAAGTTATAGGCTTGCCTGTGGATTGCTTCAAAGAACAAACCAGAGTAGTTGATGACAATGGTAAGATTATCTGGGGTTTCATTTTTTTAATGGCTGAAACTTCCTCTTTCAGGCAAGTTTTGTCCATAAGGATTGGAGTAGATGGGGTTTGGTGCCTATTACGACAAAGCACTGACAATTAGATTTAAGCGTTTTTTATGTTGATTAGACTTGGATCTTGAATTGTTTGACTAAGTTGGTAAAATGTACTGAAGGTCTTGGTGTAAACCAAGTCATTTATCTTCTCACTGGGTATGAGAGAAGAGTGTTTTGAGCTTGCTGTGGTCAAAAGTAAGTCAGTTTGTCCAAACCCCTGCTGAAAGCAAGACCAAATTCCGATAAGATCCAGCTCTGTTCCTTGCAAATTGTTGTTGTGTCTCCTGCTGGGTCCAGGGGCAGTGCTGGGTTCTGCAAGAACACGATCAATCTTTTGGGAGAACTAGAATGGCACTGCACTTTGGGCATTCCTTAGGTAGGCAGCCTTCTCTCTTCTTGTTCTTGTGACCGAAATCCCTGAAAGCTGATCCTTCACTCCCAGGTTTTAACCCCATGTGGGAGGAGACGCTGGTGTTCACAGTGCACATGCCAGAGATTGCCCTGATCCGGTTCCTGGTGTGGGACCACGATCCCATCGGGCGGGATTTCATCGGGCAGAGGACAATAGCATTCAGCAGTATGATGCCAGGTAAGAGAGGGGGGGAAAATCCCAAATTAAAGAGCTGGGACTTTTATCCTGGGGTAGCTGAAGGTGCAAATGCTGGATTAAATTGTGTGTGTGTGTCTGCTGCAGAAGTTTCTAGTTAGAACAGGAGAGTGGAGTGAACAGGAGAGTGGAGTTTGGACCCTGAGTCCTCTGCCTTGGTCCACCACTGACTTACATGGGGATGAAGACTGAATCAATTAACTCCAGACTTTTGGGACTAGATTTTCAAAAATTCTCTTAAGCAGGGTGGCTAAACACTGTGGGCTCAGCAGGCTACCACAGAGCATCTTTATTGCAGTTACCTAATACTGCTTTTTCCTCCATTTCTTTGCACCAGTTTTTGAAAACTACCAGAGTTCTCATTGCTCTTATGACTATTAGTAACAGTTTAATACAGAACATATAGTTACCCATTCTAATGATGGGATCCATGTTATTAAATGCCATTTTCTGACAGTTTCCCATTTCTGTTTTCAGTCCAGTCTTATTTCATGTTAAAGCTTCTGTGTCTATTTTTCTTTCCTTCCAAAGTAAAGAAAAAAGTTTGTGTTTAAGATTTAAAGCAAACATCCAGTCTCAATAAACTGACCTTGGACGAAATGTTTACACTCTTAAAAATGGACTCTAAGTCCCCAGGAGAGAATGTGGTAAAGTTTAAATCATGGATTGACAGCAGCAATAACAGAGCCTGGATAAAACAGGACATGGGGGTTTTTTTATGAAATCAAAGGGGCAAGAAGAAACAGCAGTGAAGTTTGTCAGTGGTGTGACTCAGGTACCTGAGTGTGGCAAGGGGGTGCACAGCCTGGATGCTTCTTGTGAGGAGGGGCTGGAAAAAACCTGCTTGCCTTCTCCTGCTGTTTGCAAAAGGAGAGTCTCCAGGTGCTCCTCCTGCCCCCTGTTCCCACTCAGCTCTGCCCACTCTGTTCCAGGTTACAGACACGTGTACCTGGAAGGCATAGAAGAGGCTTCCATCTTTGTGCATGTGGCCATCAATGACATCTGTGGTAAGGTGAGTGCCTCTGGGAGGTGTGGCACAGCTTGGGCACCGGAGGGAGCTCATGGGGGTCTGTAGCACACTGGGGAAGCCCAGGGGGTGAAGCTCCAAGCCAACAGATTTGTTCACTCAGAGTAAACTTCATCTCTGTGCTTGACACGGTGAGACCCTTCTGAACATCCACGGAGATGAAGGAAAATCATGGGGAAGGTTCCACCAGAGATTCCTGCAGTGCCTTTTTGGGGAGGCCGTGGAGGAAGGTTATTTCCTTGCAGCACACACACATTTATCTAAACCAGTCTGGTTGTGGCCAGCCCTGGAGGTGCACCTTGCTGAGCCAAAGCTGCACACCTGAACCCTCAGTGCTTGGTGCCTGCAAAGCTTGTGCTAAAAAGGCTCTGCCTGATGCTTTCGCATTTTAAATTTAATTAAATTCTTCAGGGTTGTTTGCTTGCGTTTTTTTCCATAACAACACTTAAAATGCAGAGGAAAAGTGATCCTTGTAATAGTTGTTGGGCGTATTTACGCTCTTTGTCTGTTATTAAGAGTGTGTTTGCTTCACATGCAGGAAAAATACAACTCAGGGTTCCATATCTAAATTCCCATGAAGGTAAAGCCCTGACTTCAAATTTTTCCTAGGCCAGCTAAAAACGAGAGAGCTTCTGTGCTCGCAGAGCACTGCATTTAGTGCCTTCTGTGGTATCAAAGTCAATGAAATTCAGGCAACAAAGCATCTTGCAGAGCCTTGAGCAGCCCAAACCGAGCTGACCCCGCAGCACAGCCCGAGCTCCCCGCGGTACCGAGGTGCAATTCCAGCACCGAGACTGCAGGAGGAGGCATCCAACAGGCTGGGAATGCCCAGCTCCTCCTCGGGACGGGCGTTAGAGCGGTTCTTAAAAAGGAGAACAGCTTTCTGAGCTGCCAAATTTCAATCCCCGGTTAGTTAACTGCAGCTGCCAAGTCACTGCTCGTGACAGCAGCGTTGGATGGAAGGGGCAATGCTCATAATCTTTGTGAATGTTTTAAGTGTTTTCAAGTCAAATCTTCTTTGGCAATATTGCAAGGCATTCTCTCTCCTTTTATCCTGACTTTGCTGAGCCTTTCATAATTATTTGCTCTGAGTGGCTTCTTCGTGAGCCACTGGCTGGTGATAAAGTTTGCAGTAGTGTGACCTGCCCATTTAAACTTGGGCAGCTATTTTGAGGACATAGGATTTTCTTGGTAGTGTTTAAACAACCAAAAGGCCCTTGTGTGTCACGGTGTCTCCTCCCTGTCCTTACCCATTACCCTCCAAACTACTGCACTGATCTGTTTTTCCAATTGCTTTACTCCCCTTTCATGTTCTGTTAGACATCCCTTATTGCTTCTCATTATCACTGCAGTCTCTTTGGGTTGGCTGGTTTTAAGAACCTGGTCCTTTGCACTGACATAATTAAAATATAGAGATTTGGAAGGAAAGCTGGTATATAGTTGTGTTTTTTTAATTTATAATTTTTAATAAAAACTACTGAAAATGTGGGACAAACATTACACAGCCCTTTCTGCTTTGGTCTCTCTCAGTCACTTTCTGCTTTGATTTTTGGTTAACAGAGTTCTGTCAAAACTAGAATTATTTCTTTGTTTCCCCTCTCTTAATTATGGGCCAGTTAAAAATCAGCCCAGTTATCAGCCTGGTTTTACCCCTCCTTTATTAATCCAGAGACTCTAATGCAAACAGTAACCTTTTGGGGCGTTTTTATAAATGGAGATATTCCACCAGCTCAGAAGCTTGATATTACTAAAGCAGAGTCTTCAGTTTTTTCTCACCTTCACTTGTGTGTAACTGGAATCTCTTCCAAGATTGCTCTGTTTCCTGCAGAGGCTTTTCTCTGTTTCTGTCTCTTCTGTGGTCTGTTCATGTATTGCAGAATTTTGGTGGTTTTCTAGGTGTGCCTATCTCTGAGATCCTCCCTCACTGTTATTTTGCCTTTGCTCTGTCTGTTTGTGATTTCAGTGGGCTTCTCTATGTCAAAAAAGTCTCCTTTTAGAAGCAGAGCGTTTTTAGACGCCTCGAAGGTACCCCCTCCTGTCCGGGGAGGTGCAGTGACACCACCACACACCTGCATGCCTTAATTGGTAGCTTCATTAGCATCGATGTTCCTTATTAGCATTTTCAAGCTCTCCAACCCGCGGAACATGAGTTGTGACATTTGACTTGGTCAGTTCTGTTGGGTCCTTGGCAGCCAGAGAGCCCTCCCTGTGTGAGGCAGATCCAGGATAAAAGTCCCTCCATCCCTCTCTCATTTGTCTGAGTGTCTCCCTCTCCTGCCTTTTCTCTCGAGTGCAACAACTCAAACCCCCCCTTTCCCATGGAAAAGAACATTAACACTGAACGTTTCTAAATTGTGGAAAAGCCTCTTGTGCTGGTTTTCAAGTCTCCTGTGGAGAATGACACAGCCCTGCAGCAGCTGGGCTGGAAGCTGCAAGCACAGTGTCCTGGATCTCCCTCACAACTGCTCTCTTTTTGGTTTTTTCCTTAGTTTAAAACTTTTTTCCCCTAAGTTAACCGAATTTGCCTTTGGATTCTTGAATCACTGCACTGATTCAAGCAATAGTGTCCAGCTTAACAAAGCTGCACCAAACAAGCCAGAATGAACCTGGGGCCCTGCACTGCGTGTCACCCATTCCATCAGTGCTTTCCTTTTCTTTTTGGTGAATATTATTTGTGTGTGTGCTTGTGTGACAATTTTTTCTGGGTTTTGCAAATATTGTCTGATTTTTATAGCAAAAATTCATGTACTTGCCAACTTGTCTCACAGTAAGCACAGTAATCCAAGCAGACTGTTCAATAACCTGGCTCTCACAGAAGGTTTCCCAATATTTAAATTACAATTTCTTTGCCTTGTATGGGAAAAATCAATCCCAACCTTCTTTATCTTATCCTGAGGGCCATTATAGGTCTCTTTTTAATCACGTGCTACTCACACTGGAGATTGGCACGTGGTAACTAAACTTCAGTCAATTGTAAAAGTAATATTGTGAATGCTCTCACTGGGCCGGGTGTCAGCAAACAAACCTCGATGCCACATGGCAGGTAGGGCAGGACATGGGGGGATAAAAGCAGCTTTTAGCCCGGGCTCTCTGCACAGGGCAGCCAGTGCCTGTCCATTAAGTCCTGCAAGGCAGAATTGGAAATGCAGGAACATGCACTCAAATATTTATTTGGGGGTGAGAGACCATTGTAATTTAAACGAGACATTTCTGTGCCATTGTTTGGCACCGCAGAAATGTGACCTCACACGACATCCCCGGGCACACACTGAACTGGCAGGGGTGCCAGCGGGGCCGGGGTGCTGAGCAGGTCCTGCCACGGGGCTCTGACAGTGCCTCTCAATCCCTGGCTGATGCACCCGGGGTTATCCAGCTGCTAAAGAGAGTCGGATCTAACCGGGCAACAAAGAGAGCAGAGGAGGAGCAGGTTAGCAGGGAAATACCTTTGTCTGCTGTGAGGGATTTGTGTGTTCGAGGCTGTGCCTGCAGAGCTCCCAACACTGCTCCCAACATTGACCTCTCGCTGTAAAAGTTGGCAAGTGCACCTGGAATGCTCACAGGAATGCTGACACTGCTCCACTGACATGTCAATCACCTGTATGATGGTGGGAGATTCATGATGGTGAATTTGTATGTTTAGTGCTTTAATAAGTACTGAAGAATATGAAGAACTGTATTGTTACACTGACTAACTTCCCTTGTTTATGGTGTGTTTCCTCAGTGATGAAAACATACTCGAGTGTCTTTGGATAAGTGTTGTATGGTAGGAAATTACCACAGAAATTGAAATATTTGGTGATCATTTGCCTGCATATAGTTAGCTGCTCTTCATGATAGTGCTCAATTCAATTGAAGGGTAAATCTCCTTTAGACTGAAAAAATATTCTATATTATGGCCAGTGTTTATTTCCCAGCAGTTCCTAGAGAATTCATTTCCAGCTTGTAATTTAAATGCATATGTTTTGGGTGAAACTGAGAAACTCTTCAGCTTTCAGAATGAGATCCTTGTAGACAGAAGTAATTCCTTTTTTATTGCTTTGTCTTTTCAATATCTCTCATGTTTATGCAGATGTTGCAAGTAGCTACATGCTAGTAAGGGAACGATGGCAAATACAGAGATAAGTGTGGTTGGAAAATGTTATCTAAAAACATAACTGCCAAAAAAAAAAGAGATGCGATGTTTTGCAAAGCTGGTGTTAGTGATTTTTTCCGTTTTCAGTCCCTGTCCTATTTCTGGTTTAGTTCTCATGCTGATGGCAGGAATATGGCAGGAGACTCTCTGTGTGGATGATGGTTTGTTCATGAGCTCCAGTGCCCAAGGGCAGAGAGTTGTGTTAGCGCGAAGGACTCTATATCAGTCCCTCTGTATTTGTCTTGCAGGCCAAACCAGCTCTAGGTCTAAAAGGGCTGTTTCTCAGAAGTCCAAAGCAGGCCTCTCTGGACAGTCATGCTGCTGGGCAGCTGCACCGCAGACCTTCCTTTAGCAGCCACCTGCTGCGGCGCACGGCCAGCGCCCCCACCAAGAGCCAGAAGAAGAACAAGAAGGGCTTCCCCGAGATCGCTTTTGACACCAAGGACACCGGCTGGGACGGGGCCGGGGAGGACCGGGAAGGGGACGCCGCCTCCCAGCCCCGCTTTGTGCAAGAGCCAGAAAGTGCTTCTCCATCCCCAGCTCCCCGAGACGGTGCCGGCGGGGAGGCGCCCGGCCAGGGGGGGAAAGGTAAGGCCCAAGGGTCTGGCAAGGGCCAGAGCCAGAGCTGTGCCCGGGCTGCCCTCAGCGAGCCCCTGCCCCGGGCGCGGCGGGTGCGGCCGCAGGAGCCCCCGGGCGAGAAGCAGAGCGTGTTCGCCCGCTGCGCCATCAACAGCTCGGGCAGGATCGGCGTGGCCACCAACTGCATGAGGTGCATGATCGGCTCCAGGGACGGCCCCGACCTGGAGGGCCCGTGGGCAGAGCCCTCTGCCAGGCCCGCTGCCCACGGGCAGGGTGGCAGTGCCGCTGCAGAGGAGAGGGTCGAGCTCAGGACCTGGGTGGTGAGAGCCCAGCCCAGGCCCCAGGCAGACCTGCAGCCCCGCGGCAGCCCCGGCCCTGCCGACGACCCCGCCGGCAGCACCCAGCCTCTGGTGACCCCAGGGAAGAGGAGTGTTGACTCTAAATGTCACGGAATTAAGGCTCACTCCCGGCAGCGCTGGCAGGGCCAGTCAGGTGGCAAGTATGGAAGCACTGTCAACCTGGTTGCAGCCAGCAATGGCTCTATATCCTCCAACTCCAGCAGTCTAGAAAGCCTTGGAAGCCCAGAATTCCCCAGGCACTGGTCTGAACCTTCTCGAAGGCAAGTGGGCACCCTACAGAGGGAAATGAACGCCTTGTTCGTTCAAAAGTTGGAGGAAATTCGAAGTAAATCCCCTATATTCTTTACTGGTAAGACCAGATTTTCTTCACCCTTCCCCACTGTAGATCACGTCGTCGTCTCAGCTTCTGCATTAGCATCTTTACTTAGAGGCTCCTCTGTGTTGTTTGGCTGTCAAGAGCTCTTTTTTTTTTATTTTTTTAATTTTGGCAATGACAGAAAAAAAAAATCTGCATAAATATTTTTCTTTTATTTTTTGTAGACATGTCTGGTCTAGATCAGTCCTTTCCATGCCTAGTGAACCATCTGCAGTAGTAACACTGTCAGTAGTCCATGAGTGTTTGGGTTGTCTGTTCAGGGTTTTTTGTTTCCTTGCTTTTCTTAGTGAATGTGGTATGATACTAAGTCAATTTTAAGATCCAAACCAGAGCATTGAGTGAGATTGAATATGGGAAACCCATATCAGCAAACAATATTTCCACTGTCAGTCTTTGTGTTTCACTGGGGGATGACCACACCAGGAATGAGATGTAACCTGTTCCTTCCTCAAAGAACTTGCAGAAGTACTGCCATGAATTCAGGGACTCCTGGATGGAATTCCCTGCTCTGGGTTATTCAGGAGATCCCATTTAATAAGCACAGCAGCCCATTCTGATCCTAGATGTGTAAATTCCCAGCATACAAACATTTATGGATTCACTCAGTGCTCCACAGGTGCTCTGCCCGTGACCTGAGGGCACAGTTGCACAGCACAAAGCAGAGTGTGAGCTGATGTTCCCTGACATCAGCCAGCCTGGGCCACTCTTGGCATCTCCCATTGCAAAGCAAAATGTGTCCAGTTAGGGCAAAGCTGCTAAAACTGCCCCGTTCGATAGTTGTTTCAAGGCAGAAATAGGTCTGTGGTCACTGGGACCGTGAACTGTGTGTTTGTAAAGATGGAAAATGGAGCAGAGACTATCAAAATATGAATTGGAAAATGGCTTTTTTTTCTCCTGATTTGGCAGGAAGGAGAGAGAAGGGAAGAGATTTTGACAGGAGTTTTCTGTTTCATAGAATTGTAAAGAGGAAGTAAAGAAATGGAGCTTTTGGCTGTGACTCTGAGAGCTTCTCTTCAAATCCCTCCCCCTTGTCCTTAATTGTCCAAGGAATTTGGGCACTGATGGTTCCATTTTCAGGAACAGGGAAGTGACTTTGGTGTTTCTTAAGATGTAATTCTTCTCTTAGTAACAGATTCTGAGTGGGCTTCTTTGAAAACCCCATCCAGAAATTTAAGATATTTTATTTGTTTGATCAGTTCAGTCTGGTTGGGTGTCCACAATTTTTCTTCTGGTTTTTTTTATAGCTTTTTTTTTTTAGTGTATTTTTCCATTATCTGCTCTGAGCTTTTAGGAAAATACCAGGACAATGGGAGGGGAGATGTTTGCCGCTTCCCGTGACTTGCACTTAATCCAAAGCAGCAGAGCTCTTTCTGTGCCTAAATTATTGGCATCAGGCTTTTCACAGGCTCTGAGTGGTGTGACATATGAAACCATTTCCCATTATCAGTGCCAGCTCCCCCGCCAGCCCCCCGAGCCACTAAACAAATATTGTGATATGCTTGAAATTTGATTAAATCCATCTGACTTCCCAAGCATGGAATCAGCAAACCCTCCAAATGGTGAAATGGTGCCTTGGCCTGGGTGCTGCTGGTGCAGTGACAACCCCTCTGTTCACACAAACAGCTCCCTTCCCATCCTGCAAGGCCGTGCCTTGGGCCAGGAAACCAAGGAAACAGCCCCTGGAGCGGGGTTGCACTTCGGAATCAACATTCTGCTGCTGGGAAGTGCCCCCAGGACAGGACAGGAAACTCGAGTCTCTCCTTCTGCCTTTATGGCACAGCATTCCATTTTCCAGGGTTTTGCCTTCCAAGTGTGCCTCAGTCTGTGCTGGATGGGGAAAAGGGGGCTCATTAGTCTGATCAGCTCTGGGCTTTTCCTCACACTCCTCCAGATACTGGGAATCTGGGAATGTTGAATTTTGCTTATGGGCACGTGTTCCTTCTTCCCTTCTGACACTCCCACCTGATGCCATACAGGGGACAGTCTTTTCCTGTCACTGAGCTTCTGGTCGCTGTGCCGGGCTGGAAATCCTGGTGCTGAAGGAGAGGCAGGGATTTCCTGGGCATTTTTTTGGTAGTGCAGGTGATTGTTTTTCCAAAGCAATTGGAGAGGGCTTTGTAGAAGAGGAGATCAGGTTCGTCTGAGCAACCTGCTCTGGTGGAAGGTGTCCTTGCCTGTGTCAGGGGGGCTGAAACTAGATGGTTTCTGAGGTCCCTTCCAAGCCAAACCATTCTGTGATTCCATGACTCCATTCCCCAGTCCAGTGAAGTGCATTTCTTCAACACTAACAAAAATTGTTTGTCTTCTTCTAAGACAAAATGATGGACTTAATACTGTCCATTTATGGATTCCATTGAGTGCTCTGGTTGGTCAGAAATTCTTAGGATCCTACAGACATGTGTGAATATTCCTGTGTGTCTCCTTTCCCTCCCTCAGCACTAATTTATCCTGTTATCTGCACCTGCCTTCCCTACATTAACTGGATTTTTCCTCTGTTCTGTCCTATTATTCGACATGCACACTCTCTCTCTCTAGTTAAGAACTGAAAGGACAAGCAAGTCAAAGGTAACTGTCTGCTGAGTGTCCCTGGTTCGAGCCCCTTGTTGCCTGTTTTCCTGGTTTGTGTTTGTTCCCTGCCCTGTAACTCCCTGCTCCTGTGTTCCTGAGGTGTTGTCTGGCTCCGTGGTGCTTTGTGAGCTCTGGAATGCATGGCTGCCCCGTGGTTTGGAGGTGTGGGAAGTGGTGTGTTTGGCATGGTTGCTTTGGCCCTTAGGGTACAGCCCATAAATATTGCAGGGGGATGGAGCATTTCCTCCAGGGAATTGGTGGCTGCAGTGATTCCTCAGGGCTGTACTGTCAGCCTGCTGTTCGTGAACCCTCTGTCTGTAGAGCTTTTGAAAAAGGAGTTGCCAAGTTTTTTTTTAGGAGAACAAAGTCTGTTTAAAGTTTTTGGTTTGTTTTTAAAAGTCCCATTGCCAACATTCCACTGTGTCATCCGGGTCATTTGTAATCTGCTCCACGAGTCCTGTGCTGCTTCTCTTCCTGAGTAATTGGTCATTGGGATCGTGTCTGGTGGTTGGGCACTGGTGTTCTGATTGTTGTCCATGGGCTGGTTGGGATCTGATACACTGACCTCTGTGAGAACTGGAAGGAAGGGAAAGAGCCGTTCAAGTGGTGCTGGATAGTGGAGGAAGGAAACTTAGTTTACAAAAGGGGACACAGAGGACACAAGTTGCTGGGTACTGTTGTTGTTTGATAAGAAAACCAGAACAGTCATATGGTGCTGCTGTGCATGGACTGAGATTCCTGAAACAACAGGGCTTTGGGCAGCTAAAACCGAATGATCAAAGATTTTTGCTGCCTTTAGCCTGGCGTTTGAATTCATAAGTTATTTTGAGAATCATGATTAATATACACAATTACTACCTTGAAAACAAAATGACAGCGCAGAAAAAATAAACCTGAGCATGAACTGTGATTTGTGAGAGGTAATTAACCCCTGTATCTCTGTTTCTTTCTTTTTCCTCTCTTTCCATGCTTCCCAAGCAGACGTCTGCCGTTTCTCCATGCAGAGGTCAGTCACTTCTTTGTGCAGCCTAGAAACCATCACAGAGGAGCCAGTTCTTGCCAATGAAACCCATCACTGCAGCCTTGTCTTCCCTCTGCCCGTTACTCCTTACAGTGACTCTGAAGAAGGGTCTGTGTCTGACCATTCCACCGAGGCTCGATCAGAAGGAAGCAGCACATCCAACCAGCCTCAGGAATCTCCACTCACCAGAGAACAAAGGACAAACCTGGCTGCAGAAGACCAAGTGCAGGTTGTCCCAAGAGCAGCTGACACAAGTTTAGTAGCCCAGGAAGATGAGAGGACTAGCATGGCAGGACGTGTCTCAGAAGAAAGTGGCTGGACACGGGTGTGCAGTAAAGCTGAAGGTCAGTGTGGGTTGGCAGCACGTCCCCAGGAAGCCAGGCTGGCAGTGGCAGCAGATCACAGTGCTGGCCAACCTGCTGGAAACTACCAGGGGGAAAACCACCAACCAGGGCAGGTATTAACGGACAGGAAAAGCACCTCTGAGTCCACAGGGCAACAACTGGGGGCAGCGGCTGTTCTACCACAGCAGAGCAATGGCACGAACAGCACACAGGCAGACACTCCCCAGAGGGGCCGGGCTGCACAGGCTCTGCCTGTCCCTGTTCCTCAGCTGAGCTCTTCCATGACAGCCAGGAGGGCCAGGAGCGCCGGCCCGAAGGCGTCAGAGCCCTCAGGGCCGGCCCAGCCTGCGGGCAGCCCGTCCCCAGCAGCAGAGGTGTACTGCGATGCCACCCTCAACGACCGCATCTGGAGCAAGCTGGACGGCAGCAGCCACCGGGACAGCCTGTCCTCGTCCTCCAGCATGTCCTCCAACGACACCGTCATCGACCTGTCCCTCCCCAACCTGGCCCGCAAGAGCCTCCCCGACCTCGGCCTCCGCCAGGACCCCCTGGAGCCCTTGGCCCTCAGGAGGGGGCTGCGCCCACGCTCGGCCACCTCCTGCAGCCACGAGATGCCCATGGTGAGCAAGAGCAAGTCCAACCCCAACCTGAGGTCCGGGCAGCTGCCGGCAGATGAACTGTGCCCTCGGCCTCTGGCCAGGAGCCCTCAGGACGCCTTCTCGTCCATCCCCAGAAGGCACACCTGGAGCAGGCTGTACATGGAGAGCCTCAGACAGTCTTCTAACAGATCCAAAGCACGTGATACGGTTGGGAACAACCAGGCAAAATCCAAGAGCCTGGGAGACCTCACCTCGGATGACATAGTGTGCACTTTTGAGAGCAAGTACCGCAGCATCAGCAGGAGCTTCGTCACGCGCTCCATGCGGGAGCAGCGCCGCTCCTCGGGCCTGAGGGCCCCCGCCAGATCCCGGGACGAGCTGACGGAGCAGCTGAGGAAGCTGACAGCCTTCCAGCAGGAGAACGACATCACGTCCCCCATCAGCGTGGAGCCCAGCGAGTCGGAGGAGGAGGGGGAGAGCGTGGGGCTGCTGCGCCGCTCGTCCTCGCGCAGCCAGAGCCGCGTGCGCTACATCGCCAACAGGGCCCGGCAGGCCCAGGAGAGGCAGCGGCTGCAGGGGCTGGGGCAGCTCGGGGGGAGCCCCATCGAGGAGAGGGGCAACCCCGAGGGGGCCTGCAGCGTGGCCAGGGCTGTGTGCATGGACGTGGCTGCTCCCCCCGTGCTCCCGGCCCAGCCCAAGGCCCAGCCCGACTGCAGCGCGGACACCGAGGTGTTCTTCATGCTCAAACTGTGACCCGGGGGCACCCAGCAAGGCAATGTTTACACTCCTGTCACAGCAGAACACAGCCCCGAGGGGCACAGAGCAGCCTCCCATGGCCCAGTGCTTCCTGGCCTTCCCTCGCCTCCAAGGGTGCTTAATATCAGGACTCCAAAAGAATAGATGAGTATTCTTTTTTTAATTACACCTTTGCCAGCCTCCAGTTTGGCCTCCTTTGCGTGTGACCACTTCTTGCATCTGCAGTTTGCTCTGTGCAAATCTCCTGGTCTTTACTAATTTCAGTAATTCTTCTTACAATGGGTAACCTTGATGTTTAATAGCTCGATGTGATGCTAACGACAGCTAAGGTAAATTTTGGTCTTACAAACTGTGGATCCATGAAAGGAGGCTGGACTTCAAATCATGTTCCCTGTTCTATTTTCTGGAAGAGTCTGAGGCCTCTGAGGGTGTCTTCTCTGGAAAATAGTCAGAATTGCAGTGGAATTAATAATGTAGTAGATAAAGTCCGTCTTCCACCATGGACCTGCTTATTTCAGTGAAAATCCATATTTTCTCTTTGAAGAAGAGCTCTCTTGTTCCAAAGCAATGCTTTTTTAAACCCAGCTTGTTTATATATATAAATATATATATATATATATATATAGATCTGTATGTCTGCACATGTGTGGGCACATGCACACCCTGAACCTGAACTGTGGCTGGTCTTTGTCCCAAGGCATCATCTGAGGGAATGAGACAGGAGAGAGAAGGGAATGGGGAAAACTAGACAGGAAATACCTTCTGCCTGGACTTCAGGCATGGCTGAGGAGCATGCTGGTCTCCTCTTGGAACAGCACTGTCCCTTCTGATGGTATTTTACCAATGCTGCTGTACATAGCACTTTTGGGATAAATTTTACTATTTCTGTATTGCACTGCCATGCAAAATTTTCAATGATATGTTTAAAAAAGAGAGATATTTAATTTTTTTAGATGGACATATTTAGAATTAAATAACAGCCTAAACAGAGTAATAATTTTCCCTCCCCACTTTTTTTTACTTCTTATTTTTAATGTTGTCGTGTCCCCCCCCCCAATTACGATGTCATTTATTACAGATGTACATTTTATCAGTAATGGAGAGCAGTGTTTACTGAGATGCATTTAAAGAGAAACAGAGGTTTAATTTTATTTCAGGCTGCATAGAGTCCCTATTATTGAGAGGATATTTTACCTTTGTAATGATTCTTTTGCGTATATTGCAAAATCTAAAGATTTGTTTGTAAACCCACCCTTACACTACTAAAATAAACATATTTAACCTTCCAGCTGTTGACTCCTTAGCTGTAACCAAACACTGCGGTTTGTGATACACAAACACGGTTAATTTCACCTGCTTTGTTTGAAAACTTCCTCTGTGGTTGACATTTCGTTTCCCTCTTTTTCAGAGCGGTAGCCAGTTCAGACCCAGCTCAGGTTTTCTCAGGTCCAGCAGAACATGTGCAAGTCTTGGCAGGGACTGACCTCCTGTTGTGTGAGCCTGGCTGGGAGGAGGGAGATTCCAGGGGAGCTCTGTAATTAGCAGCCAAACAGAGAGAATCCAAGGAGCCAAAGGATTCTCTGACAGCTGTGCCAGTGGCACTGGTGGCCCCGTTGCATCACTGAGGAGCTTTGAAGTCTGGCTGGAAATGCTGCAGCCAAGTTTTGCTCTTCACTTGTCTCACTCAGAGCTCACTTCTGTTCCTGTCGCAGCAAAGTGCACAGTGCTGGCTGTTCCTCAGCTCACACTCCCCCTGGGAGGGCTGTCACTTCCCTGGGGGCTGAGAGGAGTTCTTGGCTCTAATTTTAGTATCATTTGACACTTCCAGCATTTAAACCCTGAGATATCACAAAATAAGGTAACTTTGTGGTATCACTGGTGTGGAAGAGGGCTGGAGGGGTTTAATTCTCTGACTAAACCTTTTCAGATGGTCTTCAGTATGTTTTGCTTAAAGATGTTCCCTCAGTTTTCCACCCTGGCTCAGATCTTCACTGCTTGTCTGCAGGATTTAGATGAGAGGCCCTTGAAGTTTGTGCAGCACAGGTTTTGGAAAGGTGCCCTGAGGTGACCCCACAGTATCACAGCAGTCCCTGAAGGAAAGGAGGTACATGTGCAGCAGAATGTGTGATCTGCCCAGACGAGCCTCACACTGTGTCTGAACACAAAGCAAACCTCATTAACATTCTCCAGACAAAAAGTCACTCATGTAAAACTTCAGCTTTGGGCTGAAAAGCTGCAGGGAGTTGCTCTTTTTTTTTTTATTATTTTTATTTTTAATGCTTTTTTAACTTTAATGTCGAGTACATGCAGCTCACCAGCTTTAGGAAGATAATGTTCCAAAGGCCCAGGTGCCCCCTCAGCCCGGGCTGGTCCTGCAGAAGCCACTCCTCCTCTCCCAGCTATTTAAACCAGCACGGGATGCCTGGGATCTGAGCTTGTCCTGTGCCCTGGCATCGAGCTGCTGCTGCCCACAGCCGGACAGACGGACCAGGAGAGGCCGAAGGAGCTGCTGTAGGTGAGAAACTGCCTCCAGTTTGTGCTCTGGGTCACCTGGAAGGGTCAAACCTGGTGCCCCGGGCTCCTTCCCGGCTGAGGGGTGTTCATCCCTCCCGCTGTGCCTGCTGCCTTCCTCCAGTGCTGCTCTCAGGGACTGACAGGGACCTTTTGGGTGCATTTTGAAAGGCTGAAAACCTGAGGAGTGAGAGCTGACTCCAGCAAAGTGACTTCTAAAATCCCTTGGTTTTGCTGTAGAACAGGAGAGACCTTTGTGCCTGCTCAGGTGGGTGTGAGGGATGTGCAGTGGTTCATTTAAGCACTTCCATTAAGTGGAAGGAGCTCTTTACACCCTGGGAGCAAATTAACCCCCTCTGCCCTCCCAGTTTTCTCCCCAGCTGATTCTTTTTGTTAAATGGTTCTGGTACTAAATTAGAACTCGGGATGTGCAAAAAAATCTTTTTTACAGGTTTACACTGCACTTGTTCTTTCAGCTAGTCAGCAGCCAGCGTGTTAACAGCTCTTTCCTTTCAAGGTGATGCCAGCAATGTATTACCAGCTCTAAGTTTTGTTTTTTGAAGGAGGCCACTTGAAAGAAAGGTGATCTTGGAGCACGTACCAAATTGTAAGGGAAAAGGAGCAATAATTTAGGTTAAATCTCCCAGGAGAAGTGCAGTCCCTCCCTGCCCGGAGATGCTGCTACGTTTCCTTTCCCTGCCTGGCTGGGTGATGAACCTGCTCAGGTTTTGTGCTGCCATGAGTAGCAACCACTTTTTGGAAAATGTTGGCTGGTCCACAGCTCCTTTGCTCTGGTCCTTTCACAAGGATTGAAATACTCCCACCTGGAAGGGGTTTTTTTTACAGCAACAACAAAATCAGCACTGAAATTTAACCCAGAAAAAAAAAAATTCTTGTGTGTAGGTTTTATTAATTTCTCTCATTAGGTGGAAAATATAGAGAAAATGAGTGAGGGAAAGTACTGAGTTGTAATGGCAACAGTTTTCACAGGAGTGCAGGTTTGGGGATGTTTCCTAAAATCTTATGAGGTGACATAACTGGAGCCAGTGTTTCTGAGCATCAGGCAGAAATAAATAATCCCACATGTAGGATTTTTTTGTCTTTATACTCTCATATATGGTACGTTTTCTTGGGCACTTTTGTTTTTTACAGTTTCTGGGGAAATGATGTCCTGAACCTTGTTTGACACTATGGCAACAAATACAACCAAGAATATTGGAGTGTTTTTAGGCTTAGTACAACCTGGCATTGGTTGGGTTTGCTCACTCTGCTGCTGATTTACAATGTACAGTTATTTGAAGCCCTGCAGAAAGTTTGTTGCGGAATTTGAGATTTTAAAAAAGTTAATAAAAGGGCCTGATTTCACCCAGGGATGAGGAACTGCAGGACCAGCTTTGACTGCTTGCCTTTCGCCCCCAGCAGGAAGGTTCCTGTAGGCAGGAGGAATTTCTGCTCCGATGGACAAAGGTCTTCCCTTCACCATCCGTGTGGTTACAGCCCTGCTGCTCCTGAGGGAATCGAGCCAGGCAGGTGAGGAAGGTGATCCAGAAGGGTTGGCTGCACCCACAGCTGGTTTGGTTCTTCTTTAGAGTGTTAATTCTTGCAGTCTTTAACTCCCTGTGCTTGCAGGATTCTGTCCTAACCTAAGGGTTTGCTTTATTGGTTATTGTGAGATCCCCAGGGCTCACCCTGTGCCAGCCTCTGACTGGCACCTCACCCCCTTGTGAGTGCTGCTGCCAATGTCCCTGCTGCTGAGCATCAGCTGGCAGAGACCAGGGGCATGAAAAGGCCAGAAAAGGGTGGTTGGGTGTCCCTGAACACTGTTGCTGTGGGTAAACTGCACTTCTGGGAGCCGACTGTCCCTCCAGCTGCAGCAGGATGAGCTGAGGATGGGGAGGAAATCGAGGTGAGGGGCCAGTTCTGAGCAGTCCTGCAGCCTTTTCCCAGGATAAATCTCCCCCTGGAAGGCTGGGCATGCCCAGGGTACGAGGGGCAAGGGAAAGGCAGAGCTCTGCAGCCACAGTCAGTTCCTGCAGCCAAGAATGGAGGGATGAGCTCCTCTCCTTGTGCTTCTGTTCCCCTCCCAGCGAGGCCTCGGCTGTGGGAGGTGTCCCTGCCATGAGCTCGGGGTTGGTGCTGCAGTTTGGTCCCTCCTGGGCCTTTCAGGAGGTCTCACAAAGGGGCTTTGAGCAGCTGCACCCCTGGGGGAGCTGCAGCCCTCAGAACACACTGTTTTCTTCCAAGAAACCCCACAGGTCTTCAAAAAGGGGCCTCAGAAAGCTGTTACTGGCTTTAATAAGTTTCTAAAGGGAGACAAGAGAACTCCTTTGTGAAGATTTCCAGCTCCCATGGAGAACTGTGGTGGAGAGGGGAAAAACAGGTTTTGTTTTGCAATAATGTAGAGTTCAGCACGAGGCCAGAAAATGCAAACCCAAATGAGGAATAGTAAATACATAATGAATGAATATGCTGTTATATTTAATGAAAACCTCATAGCTTTTACTTGAAACAGTGAAAATACCCTACATGGTTTTTTTTATCTTGAGGGATTTTTGGCTTTTGCACTGTGAATTCTTTGATTCCAAGGAGCAATGCTAAGCATATTCTAGAAAAATCATCCTGGGTAATTAATGAGCCATATATTGACAAAATTGTGGCTTTAATTGTGCATCTCAGATGCAGAACCTGTCACTAGTAGGGGAAGGGAGGAGTGTCTTGGAACTGGGTGGTGAGGAGCTTCTGGTTGTTCATGGGGCTTTTCCTCAGGGGATGGGCACTGCAGGAATGGGGGGAATCAGCTGTGTGAGGAAGCAGCAGAGCTGGTGCTTCCCCTCCTCAGGGATGGCAGTAGGGAAACAAATGGACTGTGCAGGATCCATTCCCCAGGGGTGGGTGACAATCAGAACCTCCTGCAGCCCCACTCGAGCTGTTCTGTCTCTGCTTCCCTTTGTGCTGTGGAGGAGGAGTCAAACTCAGGAGCCTGTGAGTCAAGGGTGAATGTTCTCTTTATTGAAGTGCACTATGAAATGGGGGTGTGAAATGTCACTTTCTGTAAATAAAAGCCTGGCAAGAATCTGATTTTGTTGTGGTGTTTTTCCAGGAGCTGGGAGGAATGATGATGCTGTGAGTAAGGTATGTGTAAGTTCATTGGTGCAGAGCTACTAATGAAGGTGTAGGTGCCAAAGGTCTTAATTCAGAAATAGATGTGGTCATGTTTTAAATACACTGTTCATGGATGGCTGTGTGTCTATGCTTTTTTTTTGTGTCTTGAGCTCAGTGTTCACACAGAAGTGAATCCATGTTTCCTTGCCTCCTGTTCTCAGGTTTCCTACTGTTCTGTGTCTCCTGGAATTGCACTCTAATGAGACCCTAATTGGCTGCTAACTCTTGTCTGCAACGTGAATTTGTCTCTTGGGAAGGCTCTACCGCTATCTGAAGAATTGTGACAACATTTAAAGTGATTTTTTATTCGGACCAGGCACTGAAGTGCAAGGCCTGTGACTTGTTGCTGCCGGGGAGCAGCGGTGTGAGGTCACTGCAGCTCAGGGGCAGGTTCAGAGCTGGCTGAACTCACACACCCCTGACACCCCCGGGCTGTCAATTAAGCCCCAGCCTGGTGGGGCCATGTCTGGGCTTTTGAAATCCAACTGTTCCTTCCTTTTTTTTTTGATTTGCAGGGCGTTGACTCAAGGGGACAAACTGAGGGGCTTCCCACGCTGACTGTCACCACGATCCTGGTAAGGCAGTGACACACAGGCAGGGGCAGAGCTGGGATTGCACTGGGCCCTTTTTTCCCCCCCCATATATTTACAGGTGTTTTTTTGGGCTGGCTTTGACACTTATGTCCCTGTGTGGGGGTGTTTCGTGGCTGTGAGGGGGTGTTTCGTGGTTGTGAGGGGGTGTTTTGTGGCTGTGGGGGGGTGTTTTGTGGCTGTGGGGGGGTGTTTTGTGGCTGGGGGGGGTGTTTTGTGGCTGTGGGGGGGTGTTTTGTGGCTGTGAGGGGGTGTTTTGTGGCTGTGAGGGGGTGTTTTGTGGCTGTGGGGGGGTGTTTTGTGGCTGTGGGGGGGTGTTTTGTGGCTGTGAGGGGGTGTTTTGTGGCTGTGGGGGTGTTTTGTGGCTGTGAGGGGGTGTTTCGTGGCTGTGGGGGGGTGTTTTGTGGCTGTGAGGGGGTGTTTTGTGGCTGTGAGGGGGTGTTTTGGGGCTGGGGGGGGTGTTTTGTGGCTGGGGGGGTGTTGCAGCTCCGTGTGTCCCCCTGCACAGGAGGATCCCTACGTGATGGTGCGGGGGGCAGAGCTGGAGGGGTACTGCATGGACCTGCTGGGGGCCCTGGCGGGGATGCTGCGCTTCCAGTACCGTGTGAAGGTGGTGGGGGACGGGCAGTACGGGGCCGTGTCCGCCGGCGGGAACTGGACCGGGATGATCGGGGAGATCCTCAGGAAGGTAACGGCCCCTCTGTGCTCCTGACCAGCTGCAGCTCTTGGGCTTTCTTAGTTTGCTCAGAGTTATCCTGCCTGTGGTGCAGGACGAATGGCCAGCCAGGCTTGGAGCTGGGTTTGGCCCAAAACACAGATTTGGAAACTGAGGCACAAGGAGACAGTGGCCAGGGCAGGAAATGGTTGTTGCACCAGGACACTCCCAGTGCAGTGCTCGTCTGCCTGAGGGGCTGCCTGGCTGTCCCTGCACTCTGGGAGATCTCAGGCATCTTGGCAAAACTTACCTTGGACTTGGTCCCAGGGTGAGACTTGTGCCTCGCAGGATGGCAAAAACGCCTCAGGCTCTTCCAGGAAGGAAGAGTTACCCTATGAGTTACCCCCTGAGGTGCCATTCCCTGTGGCTGATGTTCTGCCATCTGCGGGTGGCCCTTCAATTAAACCTCTGTGCCCCTCTGCCCTCCCTCTGTGCCCCTCTGCCCTCCCTCCCTCTGTGCCCAGCCCCGAGCCATGCCAGGGGAGCAGCTGTTTGAGGGGCAGAGCTGCTCGCTGGGCTGGAGGGTTGATTCTCTTCTCTCTCCTCCTCCAGGAAGCTGACATTGCAGTGGCCCCACTGACAGTCACCTCAGCCAGGGAAGAAGTGGTTTCCTTCACCACCCCCTTCCTGCAGACTGGCATTGGAATCCTGCTTCGGAAGGACACTGTCTCTCAGGAGATGTCCTTCTTCCACTTCCTGTCTCCTTTCAGCAAGGAGACCTGGACAGGCCTTTTATTTGCTTACCTGCTGACGTGCTGCTGCCTCTTTCTTGTCGCCAGGTATAAATTGTTTCACAGAGTTTGTTCAAGTCAGGGGCTTTCTCAGCTATCAAGAGATTAGTTTTTAAGAAAGCACCAGGAAGCATTTTGCTTTGAGGAACCTTCTGTACGGGTACAGTACCAGGGCTCACAAAGCTTGAGTCCTGTCAGATTAAGCCAACAGTAGGAGTAGGAGCTCCCCAGGAGGAACACCAGGTCCCTTGATGTGGATTATTTATATTTTTTCCCCGTGAATGTCTGGGTTTATCCTGTCATTTTCCCCCAGACTGAGCCCCTGTGAATGGAACGAGCCAAAGAACGAAGAGAACCACTTCACCTTCCTGAACAGCCTCTGGTTTGGAGCAGGAGCACTCGCCCTGCAAGGTGAGCTGGGAGGGTGAAGCAGCTCTGGGTGCCTCTCCCTCCACACGTCCCCTCCCCGTGATTCCTGTCTCCCTGTGGTGCAGGAGTGACCCCCCGGCCCCAGGCGCTCTCGGTGCGGGTCGTGGCCGTGGTATGGTGGCTCTTCACCCTGGCCCTGCTCGCCGCCTACATCGCCAACTTCACCGCCCTGCTGAGCTCGGGCAGTGAGCAGCTCCCCATCCAGACCTTCGAGGACCTCGTGAAGCAAAGGAACCTGGAGTTTGGGACTCTGGAGGGCTCCTCTACCTTCTACTTCTTCAAGGTGCAGAGAATCTCCTTGTGCACACACGCGGGGGCTGAGCTGCCCAGCTCGTGCCTTAGAACACCCTCGTCACTCTGTGTTTTCCTGGAACACTTCCAATAATAGGATTGTTGTTCTGTTCATCTCTCCTTCCCCCTTTTCTCACAGAAATGCAGGCAGAGAGCTCTATTTTTGTTGTATGTTCTCCTTTAGAAAGCACCTCTGCCCTTCAGGGGCTGTCCCCGTGAGCTTTGACCAGGAGGTGCTGCCTGTACCCATGCCCTGTAATGCTGTGTCAGGGACAGCCTGTGCTCACCAGGGCTCACAGGGGGCTCAAGGGGCAGTGCTTTAAGTGCTCTTGTTCTCCAGATTGTTTTACAACCCCTGCACACTCATGCACTTTTTTGGGTGACCGTTTCCCACCTCGGTTTGACACCTGGTCTTTTGGGCTGCAGAACTCCAAGAACCCCATCCACCAGATGATCTACGAGTACATGGAGAAGAGGAGGGAGCACGTGCTGGTCAAGACCTACCAGGAGGCCGTTCAGCGCGTGATGGACTCGAACTACGCCTTCATCGGGGAGTCCATCTCGCAGGACCTGGCGGCCGCCCGGCACTGCAACCTCATCCGGGCCCCCGAGGTCATCGGGGCACGAGGCTTCGGCATCGCCACCACCCAGGGTGAGTCCTGTGCCCCACAGCCCCTGCCCACGGGGTCAGGCTCTGCAGCCCCACACGGGCAGAGCAGAAGGCCTGGGGTAGCCAAGGCCTGAGCCTGTGCTGACACAGTGCAGGGGATGGACAGACAGAACCATGGCTTGGCAGGGGCACCGGCAGGGAATTCTCACTGGCACCCAGTGACTCTTCCTCTGAACTGTAATTAGCAAATGCTCCCCTCTCCCTGGGGTGTCCTGGGTTCCTGTGGGTGTTTGCTTCTGCCTTGTCCCAGGAGTGCCGAGCTCCCACTGCAGGGAGCAGTGCACAGGTTGCTCCTGTGGGGCCTGACTGCTGATCCTTCCCAAAGTTCCCCCACCTGTGGCCAGGAGGGGGTGGTTGGTAGTTGTGTTCAGTGAACACCTGCACACGGGCTGGCCCCGCTGGTGGTGGAGCAGCCAGGGTGACAGTGGCTGGGATCTCCCCCATCTCTCTCTCCCTCTCCCTTCCAGCCTCCCCCTGGACCAAGCCCCTGTCCATTGCCGTGCTCAAGCTGCGGGAGCTGGGGGACCTGGACTACCTGCGGAACAAGTGGTGGGAGAGCAGCTGCCTGCGGCAGAGCCGGGACCGCTGGAGCCCCCTGGAGCCGCCGGCGCTGGGGGGGCTCTTCCTGGCCCTGGGCGTGGGCCTCGCCCTCGGCGTCCTGGCAGCCCTGGCCGAGCTCTCCAACAGCAGCCGCCTCACGGCCGGGCACGCCAAGGTGGGTGTGGGTGTGCCTGTCCTGCCAGTCCTGTCCCTCCAGGGCTGCACCTCCATCCTGCTCCTGCTCTTCCTGAGGGGGAAGGAGGCCGTGCCGTGTGTTTATCCCTTAAAGCACCAACATTTCATAGCTGGGGCTCTGGGATGGTTTTGTAGCCTGAACAGGACAACAATTAAAAACAGCTCCCCATATCCCCCCCCAAAACTGAGTAGAAACATTACCTGCAGTCCCAAGACAGCCAAACTCATTCCGATGTGCTGGTGTAACAGAGGACAGCAATGATCAGTAACAAGTTTATTCTCAGTTATGGCTGTTCTTAAGTCATTTGACAAGCAGGAAAAGACACATAATGGAACTGCACCAGTGTCTGAGTGTGCCCCTTGGTGCTCCTGTTCCCCATCCATCCCAAGGGCTGGGCTGTGCACATGGAAAAGGGGGATCCCGTGACAGAGAACAACCCACCCACCCCCTTCTCCCCTCCTTCTGTCTTTCAGAAATCTTGTTGCTCTGTTTTCATAGAAGAGATCTGCACCCGTCTACGTATAAAAGAAAAGGCCAGACCCAGCCAGGAGACGTCAGGAAAGGCAAATGCTTAGGAATGTTTTGCTGAAGGGATGGGCCTGTGTTAGGGTTGTACCATGTTCATGTCCTAGGAGCTGTGTCAGTGTAGAAAGATGTTTTTCTGCTAGTCTAGAGTAGTGGTTTTCTAATTACACACAGAGCACTTCTGGAGTGGTGGTGGAGCTGGATACAGAACGAAATCAAGGGGCTTGGAAGAATTTTAAATTGACAGGGGACAGAGTGGAACTGTGACAGACAAGGGAGTGAAGGGCGTGGTAGAACAGAGCTGAGCTGGCCAGTGGTGGATCCATGTCTAGGTTAGGAGTTTACCCTGTAAGTCCATAAATGCCTGTAGGAGTAAGTGACTGGGGACAGGTTAATGGGAAGCCTCTGCTACTAATTAGTGTGTGAGGTGCAATCTGGGAACATTAAAGCTCTTGTCTGACTGTTGTGATCAGGAACAACAGCTTAAGCATTTCAGCTATAAATAGCCTGTGTTCCCTCTCTGAGCAGGAGATGCTGGTTGTTGGGAAGGTCATTCCTGAATCAGAGCTGACAGTGCTGTTGTGTAACCCCAAACAGGCCTTCCCTGCATCCCAACCCCAGGAAGGGGAGCCCCTGCCACTAAGGAACCACTGGAGTTAAGGAATTCCAGACGTGGGCTTGTCCTTTGTCCCTTCCCAGCACAGGAGAAGGGTCACTGTCTGGTGACAGTGTTTTGTTCCAGTTAACCAAGTACTGAGGATGAGGGTTGACAGTGGAAATCCAACAAGACTAGAGCAGGGGGTCCCCACCTGGGAACAGACAGGGAGTTCCCAGTGCTGGGAAATGAGGGCTGGTCGTTATCCCAGCCCAGGACAGCTCCAGCTCAGACACAGCCTGAGCAACATCTATGGGGGAGAAGGTGGATCAGTCCTTCCATCAACTGAACTGCACAGAGCAGGAGAGATTTAGGTAAGTTTAAAAGCTGAAAATGCAATGTCAGGTTCACTTAGCACTTAAAATCTATTTGGTGCGTGCCACGTCACTGCTGGCAGAGTAGGCAGAGATGTATAAAAAAGGTTTCATTGACATTTAAATATATTTCTATATGAATGTCTCACAGAACAAAAAAATAAAGTCTTTTCATCACAAATACTGCAGCATTAAAATAAACACTTACCAAAATAAACAATGAGTGATATACATATATATGTATTTGAGTGTGTAGACTATAGAGTGAATCATATTGTTGCTTTTTAAGTCACAAAAGCACAATATAAATACGGAATTTCCTGTGAACTCTTTTTCCCCTGTTGTAATAAAAATACATTCTTTACAGTTAAAGTAAAACTAGTGCAAGTCCATCCTCTGCTGCTCCCAGCCCATCATTTACATGGCACTTCGTACTTGAAGATGACACTGAAGATCTTGCCCCCCAGGCGGTCGGCGAGCCAGGAGTTCTTGATGACGGCCAGTTTGAGGCTCTCGCACCTCAGGGCCGCGTAGTAGTTGGTGTGGATGGCCCTGCCCATGCCCTCGATCACCACCAGGTCCGTCTGGCGCTCCCGCACCAGCGCTGCCAGCCCCGCGTCCAGGCGGCTGCAACGAGGGGGGGTCAGGGCTGCACCCCCCAAACCCCCCCTGCCCCTCCTCCTGCACTCCAGGGGCTGCTCCAGGGGCTGCTCCACGCACAGAGCGTGGCACAGGGAGGGCTGGGTGGGATTATTGATGCCCTTGAACGGGGTCGCTTTAAATCGAAGGGAGGTGACTGAGGTGTCACAGGATCACTGGATACCCTGAGCTGGAAGGGACCCACAAGGATTGTCCAGTCCAACTGCTGGCCCTGCACAGGACCAGCCCCCAGAGCCCCACCCTGTGCCTGAGAGCACTGTCCCAACACTTCCTGAGCTCTGTCGGGCTTGGTGCTCTGACCACTGCCCCGGGCAGCCTGCTCCCCTCATTTTAAAGCTGCATTAAATGCATCAGAATTGGGATTTTTCCAGAGCACACAGGTAAGTTCTGTCTCCAATAGAAAAACTAACCAAAAGTAAATAGGTTAATGTGAAATGCTGCTCATTGCCAGGGGATTTTTGGTCACTGCAGGACCTGCCATCGGCCATAACCTGACCAGCTGCTGAGGGACCCAACAACGTGAACACAGACACCTCCTTAGGGCCTGGTCAGTGTTACAGCTCTGTAAATCCACACTAAACAACTCCTCATGGGTGTGTGAGTGACTGCCATCAGGAAAGGGGGCTGGGATGCTCCAGAGCCAATCCCTGGCCATCCTGCAGCTGAGGGAGACAAACAACAACCCTGCACTTTGCCCACCTACCTCAGATCCAGGCACGGAGAGCTGGAGCCTGTCTGAACCAAGAGCAGCTTCTCATCCCTCAGGGCAGAGCTGTTTGTTAAAAAAACAGACAAAACCTTTCAGCAGGGTGGTGCACATCTGGGAATGAGCCAGTCCTTTCCTGCTGGGACTCTGCTGGGAAACACCAGCCAGTGTCCCAGGGATACTGTGTGTGTGTGACATGGATGGGTTTGCCTCTATTAACACAGACAATTTTTGGTTTAGTAGCTTGAGCACTTCTCAGGGAAGACACAGACAAGAAATACGATTATGGGTGGCCAGGAAAGATCCAATTTCTAAATTTTTCACCTCAATGAAAGCAAACCCTGTGCCCTTGGCTTTTGTCCAGGCTGCAGGTTTCAGGCCCTATGAAACCCAGCTCACTGTGGGCTCAGTGAGTGCCAGGGGCTCTGTTTCCCCCCCTGCATGACCCCATTCCCTTCTTACTGGATCACGGGGTCCATGGCTGCGATGCGCTCGGTCACGATCAGGGACTCGCTGTAGGTGACGTCGTTGAGGGCAGGGCCAGAGTTACAGGCCAAAATAACCTGAGGGAAGGTGGCAGGAGAGTTCACAGTGAGCCCCTGGAGTGCCAGGTATTTGAGTTATTCCCGATTTGGCACAGAAGAGCCAAACTGAAGTGTCCTGCTGGAAAGGCAGCTCCACCTTCCAGCAGTTCCCAGAGCTCCACTGCACAGGAATTCCCGAGGAAAACCACTCACCTCTGTCCCTCTAGAAAGGAGCTCTCGGACAAAAGGAAAGACTCCTAAAATTATGTCTATTCCACTGTTATCTGCGAAAATTAAGGCACATTTATGAGGAGGACCCTCCTGCAAGAGAAAACCAACGCATTCAGGATGGAGCACAAGTCACTGCAGGGAACAGTCTGTTATGTACAACTACTGGCTCCAAGAGCCCACACTTGTACCCTCAAACACTGGAGCCTCTGGGTCTCTGTAGCAGCAAAGTCCCAGCACAGCCTGTGACAAACAGGAGGAACTGGGGCCCTGCTGGTGTCTAAAACACCTCGAGTTCCTCTGCTGTGCCTGGAACAGGGCTCTCAAACTGCAGCAGTCAAACCTCCACCTGCCACTTGGGCCAGGCCCAGCCCCAGGGTCAGGCTCTGCTGTCCCTGCAGGTCCCACTCTGGTGGGCAGCAGTGCCCAGAGCGCGCTGGGGGTCAGGACCTACCTTGGTGGGTGCTCAAAGCCAGCCTGGTGCTGGCTGAACAGGATTCCCTTCTGCCAGGAAAGGGCAGGATGGACTGCTGGGGGCAGTGACATCCTAAAATGAAAAGATATTGCCTACTCTCCATTAACCTCTTAATTTATCCTCAATCTGATGCTATGAAACTTAGTTCACAGCAGCAGCATAAGTGAAAAACACTTAATTCCTAATAAAAAACTGACAGGACAGTGCTCGAGGTTCCTCAATTATCCCCGTGACACCAGATTAGCTGATGCTTTGCTTTAGGATGTAACACACAATGATTTGCCACAGTCTGCTCATCCCAAACCTTTGGGCTGCCATTTCCAACTGAGAGATTTACACAGAGACACAAGAGTGTTTCAGTTAACCTTAATTAAACAGTAATAGAGATCACATGGGGAAAAAAGCTTTGCTAATTGATAAGATAATTATTTCCAACAAGCTCCTGCATTAATGACAGTTTAGATTGCCTGCTCAGGGGCAGGAACAACCCAAATGCTACATTTGGCCCCAGGTTTTCGAACTCAGGGGTCTGGTTGTACAGAAATAAGTCCCTTGTAAGGAGAGGACACACTGTGGTGTCTCTGGAGCAGCTCCAGGGGCAGCTGGGCTCCAGTTCCTGTGGGAACTCAGGGAACCACCTCACTAAGTAACCAAGTGTCAGACTAATCCCTTTATTCCTTTCTTTAGGGTGAATTACTGGGACTGTGTTACCAGGGTTTGTTTTGCATTGTCTGAACAGTTTGTTAGATGTGTTAAACCCCCAGGATCAATCAGGTGGTTTGATGATGAAGTATTTAATGTGTGGATTAAGTGGTGTCATACCTTCAGTCTCTGCAGCCACTGGCTGTAGGAATCTTCCAACCAGGGACGTTCTGTGGCACAGACAGAGTTGGGTCAGCATTTCCTACAGGCACTGATCCTTACAAACAGCAGTTCTGCACATTGTCAAAGCAGGAGGTTCACTCTACATGTACTGAAGCTTTAAATCATTTGAGCTCAGGTTTCGAATGTTAAATGTTTAGATCCAAAGAGTTCCTGGGCTCTTAGTTGTGGGAATGGCTCAGTGAGAGCAGCCCTGAAATGGAATTTCATCCTAAAGCACTGGAGCCTCTGAAATGGCTCATCCTGGACTGGGGGTGTTGGACCTCCCAGGGCACTGTCCCCTGACAGGGACAGAGCTCTCTGTGCTGAGGCTCCTGCTCAAGGGGGGGAGGTTTGCAGGATTTAATTCCTTTGGAACACAAACAGGAACATTCCACCCAAACTCTGGATCTGTATTTCGATAACCCTAACAAGTACTAATGGCTCCTTGTCATGTGGGCAGCAGAACTGCCAGAACAAACATTCCCACTCTCTTCTGCTCCCTCATTTACACAACATCCAGCTCCAACCACCACCTGGATCCCCCTGTACCTTGTAGCTTTGACTTGGCTTCTTCAAATCCAAACTGTGGCTCAGACTCCAGGACACTGCACCAGGAGAGAAACAAAGGGGCCACAGTTACACACCTTCACCTCACACAGCTGTAATTCAAACATTTCTACAGCGGGTGCTCAGCAATTTTACTGCACTGGTTATTCTGGGGGGGTCCCAGGACTGGGAAACAGAAACTTTGTGCCCATGTTAAAGACAAAAGGCTCAGCTGGACGTTAAATTTGAGTTCTGATGCTAAAAGAGAAACGTTCAGCTGTCTGCCAGAGGCACAGGGTGGAAATGGAAACTTCCCCTCACACAACACTTGGGAGCAAACATCCAACGCTTGACTAAGGTGAAACACAAACTACAGTTACAGCTGGATTGGTGCACTTCAAAAAAACCCAAACAAACCCACAACTGGACATTCTGTAGCTTAAAAGGTGCTGTTAAAGGATGCAACACCTACTCTGCGACTGCCTTTGCTCCCCAGTCGAAGACATTCCCTGCCAGGAGTCCTTTCACCAGAGCAAACTGCCTCTCCTCCCAGCCCAGGGAATCCAGGGACTCTATCACACTCTGGAAACACTTTAAGGCTATTCCATTTTCTTTCTGCTTTACCTGTAAGACAGACATGAAATGCTGGTTTATATCAAAAGTTTCACACCCATCCTTGGCTGTCTCAGTCCCAAGAAGGTGCTCAAGCATCTCGTCTACACTTGTGGTCTCTCATGGACCGACAAGTTACAATTATCAGTGTGCTTAGGATCAGGGAAAACCTTGCCTGGAATTCTAATAAAGATCTTCATTAGAGCCAGGATATGATCCAGGATATGTGTTGTCCAGCCTGTGAGGCAAGAACTCACCTTGGAATAGGGATCTGGAAAATTGAACTCGTTTAAACAGTGTTCCCTTGTATCCAAGAGACTCCTCACTGTCAAGGTACCATATGCACTGGAATAAGGGAGAAAAACAGATCAACTACTTCAAACAGGAAAAGTTCTTCTTCTCTGTTTCCTCCCTAAGTCACAGCACCTCACACAAGCACTAAAGCTAAAAGTCTCATGTGCTAAACCCTTGCCCTAAGGGGTAAATCTACGATACAGATTATTTAAGTACAGGGAGAGAGGATGTCCAGAGCAAGGCCAGATACTTGAATTAACCTGCTGCCCTTTTTAATAACCACGTACAAATTTTTAATAATGAATTTTCTGCCAAGGCACAATTTTTCTGTTCAATTCCAACACATGAAATCCAAAAGCTCTGTGCAGAGAACCCGAGGTTTGACACAGCAACTTGCTGCAGCCTTCAGCCTGCTTGGCTTTCAGTCCTCTCAGCTCCACACCCTGCTTTGCTTCGGGTGTGCTGCCTCAGAGGAAGCAGCAAGTGATGCCAAAGGGAAGGTAAAGGCACTTACAAGGGCTGCTGCCTCAGTGTCTGGAGCTTGTTCCAGTATTTCTGTCGGAACTTCTCCGCTCTCTCCTGAGCATCCACGGAGTCTGGCTGACTGGCTGCAGCTCGCTTTGCCACCTGGGACACAAATGGGGCAGCACTGGAGTTACCAAATTAATTCTTCCTCCGTGTGACTGCTCTGAAGTTCAGCCTGAGAAATAACCCCTCCATCTGCCACCCTGTTCAGTGCCTGGGGCCCGTCTGCTCCCTCCCACTCAGCACCTCCCAGCTTCCCTTCCCTGCAGCCACCAAAGGGCACTTTTAATGCCTCTTTTCCCAAAAGATTTCAAAGTTTATTTTCCAGACTGTACTTTCAGAAATTAAACACAAGTTCTAACTGCTCATAGGAGGGGAAAACATCAAATGCACACACACACACACAGAAGGAGAAACAGGCAGAGCTGTTGGTCCACATCGACCCCTTGTGTTCTCTCCTTGTTTACTGCAGGGACTGACTGAACCAGCCTGAGAGCAGAAAAAAGAACTCATGTCTGAGTCAGTCGTGCTCTCCCCATGGAAGAGTGGCTGTGAGGCAGCAGGACTGTCCCCAGAGCAGGAACAATCCAGGGATCTCTGGCCTTTGGTTGTATAACTGCCCTGCTTGCAGCTCTGTACAGAGAGGTGCAGGTGCTATCAAAGTGAGAAAATGCTTTGAAAACACCTGAAAAGCAGCACCACAGGAGAGGAACACTTCTGCCTTTGAAGGTGCCAAGCACTTCCTTAGGAGCCTGGGACAAAGTCAGGTGCCTCTGCTGCAGGAAGAGGGGCTGCACTTACAGAGGGGTGACACAGCAGCAGTATTTTGCAGGATAAACATGTTGGTTCACAGATTTATTTGCCAAATACCTGTGTCAGCCACAGGACTGTTGTGTGACACTCACCCCATCCAGGGCCTCCTCGAAGCAGGTGAGCCAGTATTTTCTGGCCATGGCATCATCTGTGAGGTCAACAGTGTCTGGGATGTAGGTGGAAGGATCTTTCAGCAGTGGCAGGTTCACAAGTGGTCTCTCCAACCTGTCCATTTCCAGCATGTCAAACTAGGTGACAAAGGGAAGGGATTGATTACAACTCATTCAGAAGTGGATTCAGAGCAAGTTAAACAAGTACAAGGGCTGTAAAAGTCCAGCCACAGTTAAGACTGACAGAGTTGCAGACAATTTATATTATTTATCCATGCCCACCCTACAGGCAGGAATTATCAAGTTTTATGCCAGTTTTCCTGTGAAATCAGAATTACTGTACTGTCAGTGTGTTTGAGAGATGACTGAGCTTGTGCTCTTCTGTCCCATCATATATTTGTCTTCTCACAGGAAGTGAATCAACCCTCCTTAAAGACAGTGGAACATCAGATTCCAAACTCTGAAGTGTTTCAGCTGTAGCAAAATCCAGCTGCTTCAGAGAAAGGGCAGGAGACAAACGTTCCCCCCTGGTTTGGTGAAGGAGAATAAGACCAAGTTGGTGAAGGAGAGTGAGACAAAGTAGCAGCCACAGTCTGTTCTATGAGAGGACATCAAACACCACACAAGACACAAGACAACATCACAGGACTCAAGACACCAGGTCAGTCACTTCTCTGGGCAAGCAGGTCCCAGGGCTGGAGAACAATGACCTATTCCCACACCACCACTGCTAAGAGAACACACAGCTCTAGGAAGGACCCCACATACTGTACCACTCCGTGTTCTCTGCATGGGGTAAACATCAGGGGATGTGCTCATAAGACCAGAACTCCCAGCATAATTCTCTCCCCAGCTGTACTGGTTTGGATCTAGAAAAGAGAAAGACAGAGACACACATAATCTGAAAATAAAACTGGAAATACTCCTGTGAGTGAGTCTAGAGCCAGCACCCCTTCTGAGCAGCTGCCTCACTACACAAGCCAGCTCCCCTTGTCTTTAACAGCAAACAGCATTTTTCCCTCTAACCCCCAAAAGAAATGTTTCAACCACTCAGTGAATTACCTGCTCCAGAGAGCTTCAACCTGAATGAGACAGGAGACAATTTAAGTTCTACAATCATTATTTTTTACCCCCTTTCCTTGTCATCAACCAGCATGCCTTCAAAGCACTATCACTGAGCACAGTTTCCTACTTCTAAATCTAGATCCATTATTGACAAAACAGAATTACAGAACTCTCAAAGCACAATATAAGTTTCATAGAAACACTGAAGTTACTTCTAGATTTGTTTGAGAAAAAGTTTAATGAGCTCAGGTGTACAGTACATGCTGCAGAAGCAATGTCTCTAATTCCTCAGTAGCTGTTTCCTTGCCCATCCCTAGGAAATGGGTATGAACAGAACTCCACATCCATTACTCTGAGGTGTATCTGATACTACAACTGAGTACCATGAACAGCCTCACTCTCTGTCCCACTATAACTAAGGCACTGCCTGGCTTTGCCATTGACAAGGGAAAAAGGAAACTCAAATGGCAGAATTCCAGCAAAGCCCCCTGTATCCAGGGAGTGCTGGACAGGAGGGTCTCATCTGGGAGGCTTCTCACTCTCAAACAAACACAGTTTGGAGATGCTGGTCTTCCTCAGTACATTCACTGAATTCAGAAGTGGCTTCTTAAAGAGGGGGAAAGTTCTCCAAAACCACATTTCCCCGGTGGATTTAGAGTTCTGACTGCTCTTGGCAGAAGTGCAGAGAAGAGAAGAGCCCAATCCTGCTGCCTTCTCAAAGGTGAGCAGGAAATCCAGTGAGAAATTAGGATGTCCCTGCCAGAATGTATAAACCCAAAAGCCCAGCATCTGTGTTTAGTAGTGCCAAATGTATTTATTTAGGCAACAGCTTACATGCAGCCTCTCAAGAGAAACTTGGACAGTACACTGACATTTCAGAACACAGCATATACAGAACAGAGCAGTGCTGTACTTACTGTCTTGTTCAGCTCCTTTTAAAAATGCCCCAATGGCTCCCAGGTAGCCTTCATGTCTCAGGAACAATGCCTGAACCTCTCCCTGCCACAATATGAAACATTGCAATTGGATGGTCCCTGAGGGCTAACAGGCACTTCTTTGTCACTAGTTTTACACTTAAATTTAATAGAAACAACTAGAAGATGGCAATATTCATTTGTGCTACATTCTCACACATTCAGTAACTTTAAGTGGTGCTGCTGACTCGGCTCGAGGAGGAGCTGCTCTCACACATCACTGCACAGCTCCTGCACAGGGTGGGGTGTGCCAGGGCTGCCCACCAGAGCACGGGGAGCCAGTGCCTGCACTGCACCAGCCATGAATATTCAACTCCTCTTGCTTGGACAGGCTGGAAATCCAAGGGGGTGTGATTCCCAGGCTCAGCGTGTGCATCCAACACATTTGAGACATTGCTCACTACCCTTATTTCACTGTTCAGCCACATGCAGACACAGTGTATTGTCCCTAGGCAAGAGCTCCCCCATCCAAACAGTTTAATTGTTAATATAAAACCCGGGAATGCTGGGGAGAAGGACACCCTCCATCCTGCAGCAGGGCCCCTCAGCTTTCCCAGGCTGGGTGAGACACGGCCTTCTCCAAGGAGGTCAGCAGGGACTGTGGGAACAGCTCACCTGAGGGGAGCTGCAGGAGAACAGCAGCTCACAGGGGGATTTGGACTGGACACAGAGCTGCTGATTAAGTGACTCTTACAAGAACCTAAAGCTGCAGTTTTGCAATAGTTTTCTTGGAACCCAAAGTTTTGCAGAAAGGGACCACAATGGTGAAACAAAAGGGAAAAAAGCAGCATACAGGAGTCTCTTGCCTGAAGCACTGAGATGGGAAAAATGGTGTCATCTACTCTACAAAATTCCAAAAGTGCAGGAGCTCATCTACCTGTAATAGTCATTAATGAGCTTTTGGGCTTGACCTTTTTTCTACTGAAAAATCGTCAGTATTTTCCACAGCTTCAAAACCTGCAAAGAACTTCAGCTTGGTTGATTTGGGGTTTGATTATTTTTAACAACAAACAACAAAACCCCACTGATGCCAACTGCTGTCTGGGCAGAACGAGCCCACGCTGCAGGGCCTGAGGGTGGGAAGGTGCAAGTCAGCAAGAGGAATTGAATAATGATGGTGGCTATCTAAGAACACAGTGAAAACTCATCACTGGGCAGCTACGAGACACTGTCAATCAAAAATAATAACAGAGGGAGGGAGAAAAAGGGTTGGACACAACTCCCAGGCACTTCACAGTGATTTTACCCCTCCCACAACACAGCCCTGCCTCAGTTACCTAAAGAGCAGCCCTCTGAGCTTTACTTCATGTGCAAATCCACTTATTAAAGCACCTAAACATCCTAGAGAAACGACTAAACACGTGCCTTTGCTACAGAACAGTCTGTGTTCCCCTCACCTTGGAGAAGAAGTTGATGCTGTAGGTTATTGTGCGCATGGTGACGGGGTGGCCCCGGATGAAGAACCCTCCAAAGTAGATCTTATCCAGGTTGTGCAGTTTGGCATAGAGGCAGGCCAGCTGGCCAATGTCATTGCTGATCATGTGCAGTAAACTTTTTGCCATATCTTCTTTGGAAAACTCTTAAAGGGAAGGAATAGTAAAGCAAATGAAACGCGGCTGAGGGAGCTCACACGGACCGTGCTTTCCTAACCAAGAGCCTACAGCTGGGGAAAGGAAAACACAGGTACTTCAAACATGGAGGAGGGTGCAACTGGCTGAAGGCATCAGGGAAAACAAACTCAGTCTCTGTGAAATGTTTCTGGGAAAAAAAAACCTGCTGGAAAGGCCAACAGGAAATGGCAAGAATCCGTTTCTTCTCTCTAGGAACCACGGACCATCAGCCTCGACCTGAGAGGCACTGCAGGCATTTCACTGTAACACTGAAAAGAAACTGCAAATTACAGCAAACCCCTGCCACAGGGCCTTTTTGGAGCCCAGAGAGCCACATCTCTGTCCCACAGGAATTAATCAACCCTGGACTAACCAGACTCCTTTTTTTCCCTTTTCCCTAGACAGGCAGTCCCAAACTGAAAATCCAAGTGTCTGCTTGTAAAGCAGCACCAGATATTTCTAATAAAATGCAGACAAAACACAAGGTCATGAGAAGGAGTGTGATTGTTCTCAGCTCTGCTCGTTTGAGCTCTACAAAGACAATTCCAGGGGCCAGGGGGGGTGGCTGGGCAGTTGTTGCACCCCAGTACCTTTGTCTGCTGTCGTGGACTTCCCAAAGCTGCTGGCTATGAGATTCCCACTGAGCCCCAGGGTCTGGTAGGCACCTCCATACACATCCTTCACCAGCATGTCCACGTTGGTGTGCTGGCCCTTGGAGGCCAGTTGCAGCAACTCATCAAACTTCTGAGGACGAGAAGCAGAGTTAGCACAGCTTTCCTGGACAGCCAGAGAACCTTGCTCAGAAACCCGGGGTATTTTTATTGACCAAAACCAGGGGGTTTGGCTCGCCTTATAATCAACCCTGCCAGTAAAAGATAGATTATTTCTAATTACAAGGATTATCTAGAGTCTGTGTCTGATCAGACAGACTGATCTTGAGCAGAGCTCCTTTAATCTCCCTTCTTATCTGCAAATCTTTTGTTGAATTTCCCCTGAAAACTAGGGATGGGTCTGCACACATATAACAGCCAGAAGCCTCGTGCATCTCATATCTTGGAATGAAGTCAGAAACACAGTAACTAAGAGGAAACAGAAGTATGTTTCCTTGAAACATGAGAGAAAAACAAAAACTTTGAGAAGAAGAGCCTCAGTGTGCTTTTACTGTTGCAGAATGTGTTGATGTCCCTGAAATTAAACTTGCAGGCAAGCTGCATTATCCCAATACTTAATTTATAACTCTGCTACCTTGAATTTCTTCTACAAAATCAAGACAGAACTAAGAGCAGGCACTGTCATGTTGTAAGATTCCTTCTTTAAGAGCATCAAACAAAAAGCACAGAGAAGCTGTGTCCTTCCTTTGACATTTCCTTATCTGGTGCACATGGAACTGCACCTTTTCCTACACTGCTGCCATTCAGCACACTCATGTGAGGCACGTGGCTCTTTGGGACAGGAAAGACCAGCATGATGCAAGAGCTGAGGAGGGCAGCACCAATTCAGTCCTTGTCCTGGTAGATCACCAGCCTGGGATTTAAGTGAGGAACCCCTGAAACTGTACACTGTGACAAAAGAGGCAAAATTCCTGCTCTCTGCTCCCAGACACTGGGCAGTAATTGGGTGTTCTCTGCTTTGTTTCTGCAGACACTGCTGCAGAAACTGCTTTCCTACACAAACTGCTTAAAATAGCTATTTCTCCCTATTCAGAGTTTGGCATTCCAACATTCCAAGCCTCCTCTGAGCACTCATTTAATCCCATTTAAAACAGACACTTGGATACCTTTGTTTTGGTGAGCAGTGCTCCAAGACCCCAGAAGGTTCCACCTCCAATTGAGCTCCCTCCAATCCACTCGAATTTGTCTTCTGTTTCTACCTGTCAATCAAACAAGGCAGATTTCTCTGGAAAGCCCTGGGATAACTCTGAACACACAGACTGACATGGGAGTGCAGGGTTTGGAACAGTGGAATTAGTGTAACTGTTTAACTGTGTCAGCAGCAGGTTTACACATATTTACACCACAAACAGTTTTTGAAATCTCTGTATTTAATTCTTGGCCACTAATCCTAAATGTAGATATTAAATAGGGTCTCATCAACAGTGTGCCAAAACAGACATTAAAAAGAAAAAAATCACTTTGATCTGACAGCCTTTGTCCTCATCAGGTAATTTAAGAACTTCTCTAAACACCAAATTAAATGTGATTAAAAAGAAATTATGGTAGTGACATGGAAAAGCATTCATAAGGCTGTAATAGAAATAAATGAATTTTTTTAAAAGCATTATTTTGTTTCCAAACCTTGCATTACCCAAAAAGAAACAGTGAGATGTTTGAGATTTGCCTTTATCAAATTCCCCAATAAATCCCTTCAGCAACCACTCACCTTCACTATGGAAACCCCCGAGCCAATATTCACCAGCAAATAAGGGAAAATGTTCGGGTGGTTTGTCTGGAAGCGGAATTCTGTGTCCGAGTCCTTCTGGTAGGCAAACACTTCGTGGGGGATGTTCCTCAGCACAAAGTTGCACCCCTTAATTAGGCAGGTCATTACATCTTCCTTATCAACCCTGAGGGGGAGGAAGAGCCTGGCATCAGTGTCCCAGCCCTGCTGATAACCCACTCTGCTTCTCCAGCAGCAGTTTACACAGAGCTCACAAACAGAGGCTTTCACACCACGTGGCAAAGGTCCAGCTCCCTGGAAAGGGGAACCCTCCCCATGCACATGTCCCAGGGCTCCCTCTGTGCCAGCCTGGAGTTGTGTGACACAGGAATGTCACTCATGCTGTCACTGCAAACAGTCCTGCCCCCTCTCTGGCTCCTGTCCTCCCTCCTGCCCTGTCCCTGCACTGCTGCCACAAAGTAGGTCAGGAAGCTGAGCTGGACATTAAGCTAAGGAAACAATTCCCCATCATGGAATAATTGTCTATTGCTCTTCCCCTGCCTTCTGATAAAGGACAAAAGGCCTCCTCAACATTTCAGCACCTGTTTATGACAGATCCAAGGGACTGTGAGGAGCCTACAGCTGGGATTAGCAACAAGAGGAAAAGAGACTTGTCACAAGAATAGCAGGATTGACAACAGGACATATCCTGAGCCAGGAATCTGGGAAGGTGATATGTGGTTTAGATAAGATGAATGATAAGTCAGCTACCACTTACTGACTTCTGTTGACATCTGTGTCTATGTACTGTCACTGATTCATGGGAAATTCTTACATGAAACACCACAAACCTTGTGGAAAACACACAAACACAGCTCGGTGACTACAGAATGCTTCATGTGTGCCAGGGTGGAGAAGGTGCTGCTGCCTGGGGACCAACTGACAATGTCATGACCAAATGAAAACCAAAAGCGGCTGCACCACATAAGAGGGGATATTGCCTCCTTGTCTGGATTAATTGATCCTTGTCTTGAATAACTGCTACTCAGTAACAGCCAATAATGTACTGATGTGGGCTGCTGTGAAACAGAAGTTACCAGAACCCCAGCTATCAGAAGAAAGCAGTTTGCAAAGGCAGCAGGGAAGCAGCTGAGCACAGACCTTGAGAGGCTGAGGGATGTACTGCACAGAATCCCAGCCTTGAAGTTCTCCACAGCAACACCAGGTAATCTTTAGTATTGGGGTAAATTAATGACTTTTTGCTATAATTGCAGTAGATTTTTAGCTTATGGTGTTTGATAATGAAGTTTGAACAGTAAATTTCTGATCTGTGAATTCGTGGGGCTGCCCTTTTGTCTCCTGCAAGCCTGTGCATGGAGTTTAGGTAGGAGGTATCTAGTGACTGTATCACATTAGTTAATTCTGAGCATGCCCAGGAAAATGTTGGAAGCTTTTGGAGTGGGAGTAAGTTAAATCCTTCACAGGAAAGAGCTGTGATAATGCCCTGCTTTCCTCTCTTCCCTGCCCCCCTGTGCTGGCTCAGCTCCTGTGCTCCCTCTGTCAGCCCCTGATATTGTTATCTCTGGGACAGGCACTGCTGGGTGTGGGTGGCAAAGGGAAGGGTGGCCTCTAAAACCTCAAAGGAGAAGTACATTCCTGTAACTGAGTTTAAACGGTTCCACTTACTTCAACCCCAGCTTCTTCTCAATAAGATCTTTGAATTTATAGGCACCACCACCTGTGGCTTTGATGACTTTTGTCTCTGTATTAACAAGATGGTCTTTGATGAAATCTAGGCAGGTTTCAATGTAAGTGTTCTCAAATTTAATGAAGTGAAGTCGAGCTGTGATCTCTTCCTGAACAGATATTTCATACAAGGGCTCATTTTCTATATCCTTTAAAAGAGAAAAGAATTTCTTACAGATCTCTCTTTGAGAAACAAGGTTAAATGCTAAACTACTGAACAGCAATACTTGTGCTTTTTTTTCCCTTGAAACTGTATTAATGCCATTAAACATGACACCTGAAGCTCTGTCAAAGAAGGTTAGAGTTTCACAGGTCTTAATTCTCCTTAAGCTGAGATAATCAATTGTCCCATGCACCAGACATGCATGAAACCTCTCTGGATGACAAAAGTTATGTCTGTGTAGGAGAAGGGTTTTTTTACAAAAGTACCACTCTTACCTGTCTTGAAAATAACTATTTCAAACACTACCTGGCAGTACAAACACCTCCAAAAAGTTTTATATAGAACAAGTTATTAAATGGGTTTTGGATAAAATTTCTGTTCTCCCCCTGAGAAGCCAGCCCAGCACCTCACTCTTGTGAGTCAACCCCCTGCAGCTGATCCCTGCTGGAATTCTCACCTTTCCAGAGTGATCAAAGGATCTCACTCGTGCCACTTTGTGCTGCACAGTTGAATAATAAGCCAACTTGGTTAATGAGCCACCTGTTCGTAAAGAGATGACAAGTTATGATTAATGCCTCACCTTAAACCACAGAACTCATGCTCATGCCAGAGTTCTTGGCTCTCCAGGTCTCCTCAGGTAAAGCCAGACACAATTAAGGGAAATGCAGTGAGCCAAGGAAGCCTTGGCCTGGTTAACCCCCAGTGCCCCACAGAGGGAAAAGCTCCACCAGCTGAGCTTGTGCCCAGTGCTGGGGGCTGACTGAAGGTGAGCAGTGCAAGTTCTTAATTAGCCAGGCTGATGCATGTAATGCTGTTATTAACCTCGTCTGGAAACTTTCTGGAACCCCCCAAATCTGTTGCCTGTAAGAGGATTTTCTCACTGGTTTTGCCACAGCCAAGCAATGAACCCTTGTGCACAATCAGTGTTTCAGCAGCACCACTTAAATAATGTTCCTGATAATACTCTTAACCCAGGACAAGTCTGCAATTTGTGGCTGGTTAGAAGGTGACTCTGTGCACTGAGTAACTATTTCACAAGGTTCTTCTTGGCTTTGGGGTAAACAATGCTCAGAATGGTGTTTCTCAAGCCCAGAAGTGCAAGTCTGAGCAGAGCAGCCTCCTCACCCTCTTCAGGCCTTGAGTCTGCTCATGGCAATAAAACTTTCAACTCTCCTCTGGAAACAGAACTCAACCCCTTGACCTGTCTTTGCATCTGACCTGTAAAACTGAATTTTTGAAGTTACACTGAAAAACTTCAGTGTTTTCCACCACATTGCTGAGTGCTCCAGGCCTGAGGGTAACTATGACCAACTTCTGGGTTAATGTTAAAGTCCTGAAAGTAAATAAAAGCCTGGCAATGTCAGATCTTAAATAATGGCTAAATATGGTGTCACTGCACTCTGTGCCTTATAATAATCAGGAACCAAACGACAATCCCTTGTGCTGATGGCTTTGCCTTCATAACAGCACTGTCAGCTCTTCCTCAGTGCTCTAATATTTTTATTGGGAAAATATTTGCAACATGTAGCCTGTGGGGTTTTCTTTCCTGACAACTTGAAGTGAGGCCAATGTAGAGTGATCGTGACAGACACTTATAGTTGCAACACCAATAAAACTTCCCTGACCTGGGATCTGATTTCAGTGTCCCAGCCAATGCTTTAGAGCTTCTGATAAACAAAATCCACAGTCTGTTCTGCTGGTGAGGGTGCTCTGAGCTTCCCTCCACCCCTCTGAACTGAGGAATCACGAAGCTTGTGTTGGAATGCCACGTTTGTACAACACTGACAATGACACAAATGCTCCACCAGCTCACTCATCACCAGATGCATGGTCTGCAGAGCCATGCTTTATACATTATCCCCTTCCTCTCCCAGTTTTTAAAGACTTAAATCCATGCAGAACACCAGCTGAGACACGAAGCCAGGTTTTATAACTAATCCCACAACTCTAATTCCACTCTGACCCGCAGAAAGGGCCAGTTCCAGCTGTTATTTTAACAGCCCTGAAACCAGCAGTTTCTGAAGGAGCGAAGCAGAGCAGACAGGTGACACGACGAGGTTGTTTATTGTGGTGCAGGTTTCCTTCCCACCCCGCAGTGAGTCTCCAGCACACGGAGCAGTGTTAACCTGAGGAGTATTGCCTTTTTTTTGGGTTTTTTTTCCCCCCCTGGCTTTTCTCCTAAATAGTTCGACTGACCTTGTAGCTGTAAAACAGAAGCAAAACGTGTGACCTGGCACTCGTGTGGGTGTGCACGGAATGGCCGCTAATCCCTGCCCGGGTGAGCTGTCCCCGGGCTCGGCGGTGTCCCCGCTGTGGCACTCAGGTGTCACCTGCCGTGTGTCCCCGTCCCTCGGTCCGGGATGTGTAAATCGGGGCCGTTGTGTGCTCGGGGTTAGCACGGGGCTTTTGGGGTGCCTGAGGCAGCCCCTGCCCCCCGCCAAGCCCCGCAGCCACCCTGCCCTGCCCGGGCCGTGTCACCGCCGCCCTCCACGGCCCTTTTCGTCTCTTCCAGGCTCTGGGCCGGGCTTGGGCCGGGGGGCTCCGCACTCGGGCCTGGGGCGCTCTGAGGGGGAGCAGCCGCCGCCCCCCAGTCCGGCCGAGCCCCCCCTCCGGTCCCGGTGCCCCGAGCGGGTCCGGCCGAGCTCTCCCCGGTCCCGCCGCCCCCCGGTCGGTCCGGCCGAGCCCCCCCAGGCTCTCCCGGTGCCCCCCTGCCCGCCAAGGGCAGCCCCGGCCGGGCCGCCCTGCCCGAGGCCCGTTACCCGCGCGGGGCCGGCCGGGAGCTGTAGTTCCGCTCCCCGGACTGCTCCGCGCCGACAGCGGACAGCGGGAATACAACTCCCGTGGTGCTCCGCGCCGACAGCCCCGCCGCGCGGCCCGCCGGGAGCTGTAGTGCCCTTCCCGCGCCCCGCCACAACCCGCGGGCCGTCAGTGACTTCAAATCCCAGCATGCCCCGCGCACACCACTTCGGCGGGTCCCCTCGGCGGGGCCGCAGCCGCCGCCCGTCCCCCGCCGCCCCCTCCTCTGTGCCTCCAGCCTCCCCGCCCGCCGTCCGGTTACCGATGTCAATGGCGAAGCGCTTGGCGTTCTCCAGGTTGCGGAAGATCTCGTCGGGCGGGAGGGTGATGCTCTTGTCCAGGCTGCCGTGGCCGTGGCCGCCGCCGCCGCTGCCGCGCCCGCCGCGCTCCGCCATTTTGAACGCGACCCGCTCCCTCCCTCCCCGCGGCCTCATCTGATATGCAAATGTATGCGCATAAATCTGCATAATATGAGGCCAGGGTGCGCGGGGCCCCGCCCACCACGAGGGGGCGGGGCCAGAGGGAGAGCGGGGGGGGCACAGGGGGAACTGGGGGGGGTAGAGAGACCCCGGGATGGGGGGGACACACAGACACGGAGAGACCCCGGGATAGGGGGGACACACAGACACGGAGAGACCCCCGGGATGGGGGGGACACACAGACACGGAGAGACCCCGGGGTGGGGGGGACACACAGACACGGAGAGACCCCGGGATAGGGGGGACACACAGACACGGAGAGACCCCCGGGATGGGGATCTGGAGGAGCGGGAGGTGGTGAGACCCCCGGGGTGGGGGCAGAGACACTCCTCGGGGTGAGGGAGGGTGGGGAATGGGTGCAGAGACCCCCGGGGGGCTCTGGGAGGGCCGGGAGACTGCTGGACACGCACAGATATGGAGCAGCTCCACACGTATCCCCTTCAGCCAACCCCCCTAATTTTAATTAAGGGGTTTTAATCCACCGCATTTCCGAGTGTTCTGTGGCTTGGGCTTGTCCCCAGGAACGTGGAATGTGCCATGGAGTGCCTTGGAAAACTCCATCTCTTAACCAGAAGCCCTCTCTGTGTTTGGTGTCCCTGCCTGTGACAAGGGGTCAGAACTAGGTGGTCTCTGAGGTCCCTCCCAACCCGAACCATTTCATGATTTTGGGAGTCAGGCATGAGTTCACCCTTGCAGTGACCTTTCTTGGCTCTGAATTCCCGAGGAATTGGCTGCACGGGCGTGCTGCTATTTTTGTCTGGCATTGAGGGAGCTGGGGTTGGATATTCCCAAGCTGTGGATCCTCTGCTGTGGAAAACAGCATTGCAGGGGCTCCTGATGGACACAGAACTGGTGGGAAAATTCAGTGGCAATGTCTTTGCTTTCACTGAAATCTGCCTTGTGTCCACTGACCACAGGGAAAGCAGCTGTAAAAACTACTCAAAAAAAGAATAACTTCGAATTTATTTAACAGGTTTTTATTTATTTTTGAGCGTTAAAATTTTCTGCAGTTTCTGAAGTTCAACATAACTCTGACACAGGTTTATACATTGGTGCAGCTCGCACAGAACATGTCACAGCATCCTCCAAGGACAGTAAGGAATTCCCATTTTCCCCTGGTAAAAGGGTACCCAAGAGTAAATATAATTTATACACCTGCCTTTCACGGAAGACTTTGATAAATATTCCTTGTAAGCTCGGCAGCACGGCCGTAACTTTCTCTCCTATAAGGACATAAAAAGGAGCTTCAGCCTTTACAAAAGGCACACACACACACATCCTGAACCTCACAAACAGCCCTGGTCTGTGAGCAAGACATCCCGAGGAATTTCCTCTACATGGTTTGGGTTATGGTTTAACCATTTCCAGAGCACGCCCAGCACAGACTATAAATGTTATAGAACCCCTGATGGCACCGTGGGAAGGGCACATTCCCAAATGTGTCCAGTGAGTTGCTCTGAGATCCCCCCCCCCATCTCCAGCCACACTCAGGTGTGGATACCCTGGGACACCGGGGGGGAGTCTCAGAGGAAAAGGCTCCTCCTGAACGGACACTTTTGGGAATTCTGTCCTGCCCACCTCAGCTTTCCCAGAAGATATACACGGACAACCTCACAGAGGTTAAGAACAGCCGTCGTTCCTCTCCGAACGACCGTTCCCAGCCCTCCCAGCGGGAGGATACAGCTCACATTCCCTCGGAACCACTCGCTCTCCACGCGATGGGATCATCCCGGTCCTTCTGGAAGAAGGGAAGCAACACATCCGAGCAGAGCAGTGCTCTGCGAAAGGGAAACATTCTTCCCTACTCGTGAGAGGAGTGGGGGGACCTGTCCAGCAAGTCACGGGCTCCTCTGGAATACCAGCAAATGTCCAGGGATCATGGAAGTGGGATGGTGAACTGCCAAGGCCTCCGGAGGCTGCGGGAGGGATTCGGTGCTGTGGGATCGGCAGGGGGGGAACCAGAGTCCTCAGGTGCCGGTTGTGACCTCCGGAGGGGGCAGCTCGGCTCCATCCCTGTTTCCGTGCTGCTGGAACGGGCAGACGGGGATCGCGGGGCTGCCCTGAGGCTCTGGGTGCGATGATCCCGCCGCGGGCTCGTGCCGGGTGCTGGAAGGGCAGAGGGGAAGGGTTACAGAAGGGGAAGGGTTACAGAAGGGAAGGGTTACAGAAGGGAAGGGTTACAGAAGGGAAGGGTTACGGGGGAGGCTCCGGCCGGAGTTCTGCCCGACCCTAAAGGCGCTGGGTGTGCCGGGGGTACTCACCTCGCCCCCCCCGGGACGGCTCCTTTCTCCAGCTCGGAGTCGGGCCGGTGCCTCCGACCCCCTGCTCCAGGAGCAGCCCCAGCTGCCCGAGGCTGTGTAAATCCCGTGCCCGGGCGGTGCCCGGCGCCGTTCCCGAGCTGTAACACAGGAGGGGAAGGGGCCGTGAGCAGCGAGGCTCCCCCTCCCCAGCTCCTGCCCCCGGCCCTGCTCGGTGTGAGCGGATACTCACTCTGTGCTTCCCTCGGGGCCTCGGGATTCCCGGGGAGAGCGCCCCGCTATCCCAAGCGCTGGTTCAGCTCGGGCTGGAGCACGGAGCCGGGATCTCCCCTATTTATACGCGGGGGCCGCATACAAATGTCTGGGTCCGGAGCGACTCGCAGGTTCCCACAGTCCGCAGCCAATCCCCGCGCGGGCGGGACAATGGGAAAGCATCCATTACAGCATGGCAAATCGGCTGTGAATCGCCTGGGGATAATACCCTGCTCCCGGAGGAGCAGGTGGGCTGGGGAGCGTGGGACACAAAGGGGGCTTGGCACCGCTGGGGAGGGAACGTGGGAAAGCGTTGGCCGGCATTATCACCCAGCTCCCGCCTGATGACACCGCGCTGAGCCGCCCGTTCCCAGGCCGGGCTGGAATAAGGCACGGAAAACTGATCCCGGGAAGAGATAATGCTCGGTGCCCAAAGGAGAGGTTGAAAAGGAAAAGATGCAGAATTAGAGGGACTAAAGCCTTTCACTGGCATTAAACCGTGCTTACATGAATACAGTACCAGATAATTTTCAGGGCAACGAGGGACTAAAATCGAGGGGAAGAACCCTTCAAACAGTTTGTGCTAAGTAGTTAGCCTGAAATATTTTCCTCTCCATTGTTTAAAGTCCCTCTCTAAGTTATATCAAGAGCTCTTCCTTGCTTTTGTTCGGGTAATCTGGGCTTTCCTACAGCAGCCCGTGACATGTAGTGATTAGGATGCCTTTCCCAAACATGTCCTGTTTGATTTCATGCCACTTTGTAAAAGCCTCACTGTTCCCTTGGTCCTGAGTCTCCAACTAAATATATTTCTCCCTTTACAGACAGCTGAGGTGGAGTGAAAAGTCAGTTCTTGTCCATTGCTTTGCTGTATTCTCCCCTTGCAGAACATGGCACAGGCATGAGGCCACCCTGTGCCTCTCTTCAGTCCTGGCCTTGCTCATCTCTGTGCCACGTGTGTTCAGTGTTCAGGCAATGAAGGGGAAAGGACTGGGCAGGGTCCTGGACTGAAGCTCCCTTGCTGAGATATTTTTTTTCCAGGTTATGTGTCCCGCTCCGGTCTGCTGCCCCCTCCCAGCACCACCCAGTACAAAGCCAGTCACCTTCCAGATCTGTCAGTCAGGTGTGTGAGGCCTCATGTAGTTTTTGAATGCCTGTTTCTTACCACTACAACATTGATGAAAACTCTACTTATTTCCTGTGTCAAAAACCAGAAGGGAAACCTCTCATTTCCCTGTCAGCCACAGTCAGCCTGTTCCACCTGCCCTCAGCAGCCTCTGGATAACCCAAACCTGGCTCTGTGGGTACATGGACAAGAACATGTTCCAGCACACAGAGGGTTGTTGGATAAAAAGATATGGTCCTGCAAAGGATGATCCTGTAACTAATTATCAACCTGAAGCTTTCAAAGACCCTTTTTACTGCCTGGCTTCTTGTGGAATTCCATGGGTCAGCTGTTCTCCCTTCCCAGCCCAACAGCATTTTAGGTGGATCACTTTGGGTACAACAATTTTAATTCTTGTCAATCAACTACAATCGATCAAGGACTGTGAGTACTATTCAAAATCAGTTCCTTCAATTATTTTGCCAGCTTGTAATCAGCATTATTCCTTGGAGCCAGGGCAATCCCTGCATGCTCCTTGCTGTTGCTGGAGCTGGAAGTGCAGCACGGGGCTTTCTGGATCCCTCCCGGGGCCACGTGGGCTGGAAGGGCCAGCAGGTCCCACATTCCCCCTCTGGGAAGGAGCAGGTTTGCAGGGAGGGAGGCTCTGACCCAATTTTCAGCGCTGGAAATACGGAGTGAGCGGTTTTAAATAATGCCACGCTGTCCCCAGCACAATGGCGTGGCCTCCAAAGGGCTAAACCAGCTCCGGTGATTAAAGCCTGATCCCTGCCTTGCAGGGCCGGGCAGATGGTGCCGCGGGCTGTCCCCGACCCTCCAGGCACACGCCTTTTGTCGGCAGTTTAACTCCCTCAATGGGCGACGTGGGAAATCCCGGGAGCTGTGGGCTCGCACCATCTGATGGGGATGGGGAACCAGGCACACACAGCAGCCCTCTGGGCTCCCCACATCCCAGCTTCCCCCTCTCTCTGTCCCTTGGAAAGGTGCCACTAACCTTCCACCCCCCTGTGCCTGCCTCACCTACCCTCTGACACTGCTGGGGGGTGAGAGGAATTCCCTGTTTAGTAAGACCTGAAAACTCAATGCAATGATATTTCCCAACTGATGCTTCAGAATAATAAACTGTCCAGCCTTAGGCTGTCCCTACAGGATATTCCTTACGGGGCTGGGTGCAGTAGGCACTTCCTGCAAGGATTTCAGGAAGGAAGATTTATGCTGTGCTGCAGTCCAGTCTCTTTTTGTTAAAAGCCTGTAACTAGTTTGCTCAGTTTGGGCTTTTTTAAAACTTCTGCTCTTACAGCAACAGTCTGTCCCACTGGAACACGTTTGTGGTCCAAATCCTTGTCACTGTGCTCCATGTCTGTGGGAGGAGTTTGTGTCTCTCGGGCTGTTGCTGCAGAGCCAGAAAGATGGACTGTCTGGGGCTGGTTCAGGGTTTTTCCTGTTTGGGGAATGCAGGATTAAAAGAGACAAATCCCCAGAACTTCCCAACGTGGAGTTGACTAAGGAATGTGACACAATAATTCCCTTCTCTGGAGGGTGGTGTGAGGTCTGGAGCTGCTCCTCAGAGAGGACAGCAGTGCCCTGAGCCTGTGGGGATCTGGGAGCCAGGGATTGCTGTGAGCTGAGGAAGAACCACTCCAAAACTGTCCTCATAGGCATGGCAGTCCACAAATCAAAGCAGCTGGAGGGCCCCTAGCCTGAGGAACTGGTACTTTGGGCCTTTCTGCTCCTGGTTTGTAGGTGGTGATTTCAGCCCAGGTGTACACTTGCTGCACAGACTCTACACAAAAGCTGCTCCCAGTTTAACACCACTTGGCAGCTTTCTTAGCCCATCTGATCCATGGCTTTCTGTGGAGACAAACCCAGCATGTTGCAATGCAGCAACAGGTCTGGAGGGAGGTGAACTGTCAGGAAAGAGCACAGAAACCCAGAATTTCATTGTCTCTATTATGCAGATTTTAAAATCAGTGTCCTGTACCTCCGCGGCTGTGCTTCCAGCTTGTACCAATTTCAGAGCATTTTTACTTTAGACCATTTCCTACATTCATGTCAGCCTGTCTCCCAGATGCTATTGATGGCGTTTTTAAAGAAATAATTACGATTTTTACGTGGTGTTTTTTTTTTTCTCTGCCTTCCTTAAATGGTTTAAAATCTTTCTGACAGCCCCTCTCGAGACACCTATTTAGTGTCAAAGAGCATAACGTTCCCAAGTTTTAAAAGGGCCCTCGAATAATACTGATCGATCAATGTGCTCCTTGGGAAAATAGCTCTCCAGATGGTCCATCGGGACAGGAATTGCTGGTCGGCACAATGCGGAGCCAAAGAGCGGCACTAATGCGGGCTGTTGTGAGGCACACGCTGCCTTTGTGCCCCTCTGAATGCCCCAAACGGGGAGGAAAGTGTGGGAAACTCCGAGAAACTCAGGCCCACACTCTGAGGTTAATAGGGGCTTTGTCAGGAGAGTATTCCTGAGCTGTGGGATCAGCATAATAAACAACATCTTCCCTAAGGGTGGGAATGTGTTGGAGCAGGGGAGGGTCGCCCCAGGGGACGGGGTGGGGAGCCATAAGAAGCTTTGAGTTCAATTATGAGAAGTGATAATAATTAATAAATTGTAAACAGACCCTTTGCCGGGCTGGGGAAGCCCGAGGTCTGGCTTTTAGCTCGGGGGTAATTGGTAAACTAAAGCCCAGGGGGGGCAAGTCTGTGGCTGGTGAAAAGCAGAAGGGGAGCGTTTGCCCCAGGGTGGATCTGAGTCCCCGGAGCAAAGGGAGCCTTCCCGGCGGGGTTTGGTCCCTTCCCACTGCCCAGGAGGAGGCTCTTGCTGTTCCTCTCCCCTCCACCGTGGTTTAAGGCACTGCAGAGGTGCTGCCGCGGGGACACTCACACAGGGGGGGTTTGGGTGGAATCCCATCCCCAGGAGGGCAGCGGCCTCTCCGTGCCACGTGTGACCCTATTCTGTGGGGCACAGTCAGGATGTGATGGGCTTTGGGGCACATGGCATCCCAGCTGAGTCTGAACTCCCCCAAACCGCCCTAATTAGGCTTGATTTAAAAACCCCCAGGCATGGACAACAGCTGGAGTTTTGCTGGAACTCAGAAGCTTGTACTAATTGACAACGACAAGTTGAGCACAGTGAGGCAAAGTGACTTTTTCAAGCTCGCTAAGCAACCACATAATCTAAAAATATCTCTCCTGAATTATTTAGCACTTCATTAGGAAGAAGAAGCTACCTGCAGCATTGGTAGAGACCTGTACCAAAGCCCACCTTGCACTGTGTTGGCAGAGAGGTGAGGAGCACTCGACCAGCTTGTGCTTTGGGGGCAAAGGAAGAACCAAAATGATCCCTGAACCGTAATGAGGCAGAGCAGCACGTTCCTGACCCAGCTGTCTGGCTTTTTTGGGGGTTTTCTGTGTGAGTAAGAGAGGGTTTCATCACAAGCCAAACAAGGACTGGCCAGGCCCAGCCAGCAGTGTTGGGATGTGTTTGGTTGTGTCCCCTCAGCAGATCTGAGGTTGCTCCCAGCTTAACTGAGCAGCTTTGGCAAGATCAGGTGTTCAATGTTTCCTTTTATTTGGGAAAAAACCCCTTATTCTGGAAATGAAGCTTTTCAAGGGCACCTCTCTCAGGGAATCTGAGGGGAGTTGAATTGTTGAGCAGTGGTGTTTCCCGCTGTTCCTGTATCTCTGTACAATGAGAAGGTTCCCTGTCATGTACCCAAATCTGTGTGTTCCTGTGGTTAGAGAGTGGCTTTGTGAACTGATTATTTGTGCAGATTTGTTCTACTTTGAAGAGAAGGGAAAATAAAAGGAAATAACTTAGGAGAGGAAATGCTTTTCAGTCTCTGCTGTCTAATTATGGAGACTTCCAGCCTCATGTGGGCACATTTCACTTCAGTAAAGGGAACAATTTTGTTATTGCCCAGCAGAATTTGTGTCATAAAATTAAAAGACAACACAAACTAGTTCACCCCAGTGCAGGTGGTTCAAAGGGGGGAAGATGCCCAAGCAGAGGCAAGTGCCAAACTCTTTGGAAGTTATTGGGAGATTTCCCTGAAGCTCCCTCACAAATGGGCAGAAAGCACAAGACTGAGCTTGGTGGGCAAATTAACGGGGGAAGTGAAGTGGCTGTGAAATTAGGGGTTTGTTTAAGGCTGAATGGGTTTCTGTTAAGTCTGAAAGGTTGACACCTCTCAGCACCTCACTTCAGCTTCACCTCCATTTCGATTTTTGATAATTTTCCCAGAGGTTGCTGCTCTACAGGATCTGCAATCCTGCTCTGCTGAAGGAATTTTGCAGATATAAAGTATGTCCTGGAGTGAAGAGCTCAGCACTGTGACACCTCCTGATGGCTTCCCCACTGCAGGGGAGTCTGCATGCACCCAGTCCAGCAGGATGAGCCTTTTGAATCATTTCAAACCAAAGGATTAATGACTAAACCCATTTTTATTGTATTGTACAGTGAAGACACACAAGTTGGACATCACACAGGATGAATACATCATAACTTTATAAAAGCTTTTTAAGCTCCTTAGCATGTTCAGTGAATGATTACAAAGTACTTATTGCCTCCCTTCCTCCCCCTTCTCCTTAAGGTATAGCTCAGGTATTTTCCTTTACAAAAGGCATCAATTATCCCTCAACTGAGAGCAGCACAAAGTGACATGAAGAGAATTTTCCCCAGAGCTGTCTGTGATCAGCACAACTCCCTGAGGACACTAAAAATAGCAGAGGAGCTTCAGAAGAATCAGCATTTCTTAATAACATCTTTCACTCAAAAGGTAAAGGTTCAGTCCTCTCTTTATGATACAAAATACATTCTCCAAAGGGCTCCTTCTTGAGGAAGGTCAATACATCACCAAGAGACAATGGAGCACTTGAACCAGTGACCCGGGGAGTCAGCCCAAGGATTCCCACTGCCAGCCACGGGCTCAGCAGCCTCTGATGGAACCTGAAGGGCATTTGCTCTCTGAGATCACCACAGAACTTGGTCCTGTCTTTGGCCAGGAGCCACCAATAAAAGCAACAAATTTGCTGCAAGATACACCCACAGTCCTTCACTATGAAGGGAAACCACCCAGCGACCCTCATTTCTGGTGACAGAAAAACAATAATCCCCCCCTCCCACCTTTGGAAAGCAACGTTTCCTACTTTAAAGAGGAACTAATAAACCACAGGTCCCTCTAGTTTTTGTAGCAAAACATGGGAACAGAGTTCAGCAGGTCTACCAGGGCCTCCAGATGGTGGGAGCAGCAGGCAGGCTCTTCTGGGCAGGCTGTTTTCTGGGGAGCACACAGGGAGACAGGGGGGAGCTGCGCAGGGCCGGGGAGTACGAGGGCTCTGAGCCCAGCTGGGCTTTGCAGAAGTGCTTGATGAGCTGGACCTGGGTCTCCTTCTTGGGCTCGTAGTAGGACAGAAAGTGCATGGCCTCCTTGAGGCACCGCAGGTACCCGCTGTTAAAGTCCTGCTCGGGGCTCTTGGGGGCGAATGCTGGAAGAGAAGGAAAGAAGCAAAGGCAGTGGGTTAAGACCATGACCAAAACACGGGACAGTGGTGATTTGAGCAGTGAATTTCTTTCAGGAGTGCCCGAGCCTTGCTCGTGTGCCTGGAGCTGGGGTGTCCCAGCCCTGGGGAGCAGGGTCAGGCCTGTGGTACCTGCTCTGCACTCACTTTGCTCCTGCAGCTGGCTCTGCTGCTTCAGGTAGCTGACAGCCACCTCCAGGATGTCGGCTTTCTCCAGCTTGGAGTTGGGCTGGTGCCTCTGGAACTCCTTCTCCAGGAGCAGTTTCAGCTGCTCGATGCTGCTGTTAATCCGGTCCCGGCGCATTTTCTCCACCACCGGCTTCCTCAGCTGGGAGAGAGGGAGCACATCCTTAGGGATTCTGTGAGGCCTGACCCGATGTCCCCCCTGTGCCCTGACACACATGCTCAAAGATGCTTTCATCTGGTAGAAGAGCTGTGAGATGCTGCCTACCCATTCCCTACTCCATTTAATTTTTTAAAATAATTATAATCTTCTTTATCTCTCTTTAACCTATTTGCCTTCCCCCAGACCACTTTCTCCCTCCTATCCCACCTTTTCTCATGTCATATTTACTTGCCAGGGGCAAGCCAGCCTTTCCAGTCCTCTCAAGGGCTCCACTTACTTTATTCTTTTCCTTTGGCAGCAGTTTCTCCTCCATGTGGATCATGAGGGTGTTGCTGGGAGCCATCCCGGGCGCTCTCAGCTGGGCACAGACCCCGCTCAGCTGCTGTGCCGAGCACGAGGGGATGCTTTGGCAGCTCCCGAGTGCTGTATTTATAGCCGGGGTGCCGGGGCAGATACGTGAGTGTCGGGATCGCCGGTGTTTCCCACAGCCCCGCAGCCAATCCCGGCAGGCGGCGGGACAATAGGGGAAGCATCCATTAGTGCACGGTCCATTGGCTGCCAATGCCCCGGGGAGAATAACCTTCTGCCCACGCTGCTGGTGGAGTGTGCGGGCGTGGGGAGCTGGGAAAGCACCGACCCTCCAGCTGGTTGTCTGGGATCAATGGCATTCCCGAGGCCCCGCATGTGCCGGGTGCAGGGGTGGCGTGGAGGAGGCACACTTTTGGGGCAAGGCGGGAAAAGGCCACGAGGAGCCCTGGTAGGGATAAAAATCAACATCACCAAGGACATCCCTGCCCTCCCCAGCCGGAGTGTGTGTGGGAGGTGTGTCCATACAGCCACTGCACGTCAGTGGGTGACCCAAAGTGTGACCAGTGTGGAGCCCCGGGTTTGTCTGCAGCACATTTTTAATGCTGGGGAGAAGTGACAGTCAGGGTGGAGGGGTGTTGGATGGATGGGATGAATAACTAGGGAATGGGAAGCAGTGGGAATAGTAACCTCAGTTTCGCTCTTCCCCTTAACACAGCGGGCTCTGTGAGTGTTCCCAGTGCCCCCAGTAAGGAAGCCCACCCCTCCCAGCAGAGCTGGGCTATGCCCAGTCACCCCATAGCTCTTGCTTTCCCCTTTCCTCCTCTCTCTTTCATACAGACATTTGTAGGGATGATGGTTAAATGGGTTGAGGAATAGCACCAGATTCAGCCTGGAATCCTGGGAAGTCTTTGGAAACCAGAGGTGTGTCATGAATGGGATTTAGCAGCTGAGGCCCATCTTTGGCCCTCAGCAAGGAGGTCAGTTGTGCTTCTTGCCTGAGGTTCCTGATGTGCTCTGTTCTGCCCTTGGACCTGCTGCAGTGCTGAACATCAGGTCTCAGAGACCAGCCTCTGCCTCCCTGTGTAAACCTTCCTGTGTCATTCCCACTCCATTTTCTAACGTGGAAAATGGGAACAGAGCTGCTTGCTTGCATTGGCATGGAGATGTCGGTGTGAATTAAGCAAACATTTCTTTTGTGACAAAGGCAAGGGAAAGAATGAAGCTGTGAGGGCACTGGAGGTCAGTTCTGATTTTGTCTTATGAGAAAAATCTCTGCCTGGATACAGTCCTTGAGGCAGCACTGAAAATAACCCAGAACCTACCTGGGAAAAGCTGTGCTGCACCTGCCATCTGTGGGTCCAGCCCCAGGCAGAGGCGTGTGCTCCTCCTGCTCCTCCTGCTCCTCCTGCTCCCAGCACTCCACTGTGCACGGAGCGTGGCCGAGCATCTGGGCACGGAAAGGGAGCAGGGAAGTGTGCAGGGAGGTGAGAAAGCCAAAGAGTTTCTTACTTGGAAATCCTGAAGTGAAGCCCGAGGGCAATGGGCAGTTGACAGGAAGGAGGGAGGTGTCACTGGAAGAGCCAGGGATTCATTGTGCTGACCTGAATGGGCTCAGCGCTTTGTGAAGGGCAGATGTTGTCCTTGGAGCCCTTTATTCCCTGTGTTGTGGGAAAGCCAGGAGACAAGACATCTCATGAACACTTTGAAGCAGTCAAAGGATTATGATACAAAATAAGATACAGCTCAAAGACCATGGCCCAGCTCCTGCCAGCTCTAATGAGGTGTTGCCTGTTTTCCTGTGCTCTTTGGCTGGCCTTCCTCCAGGAGCTGGTATCCCGTGTTATCCTTTTCCTAGCAAGGGAGAAATGATGGCCTTGCAGGCAGGAGCTGACAGGTAGGCATGGACCAAGCTGGTTGAAGAGACTCTTCAGTGTCAAAACCCATCTTTTTCCCAGCTCCTGAGAAGCAGCCCTGACCTTTACTGCTGTGTTAGAACTGATAGCCAGATGGTCTTTTGGGAGTTGGATTCTTTCCCTTTAAATCATTCAGGCTCAAGCACCGTCACTAATGTCGGGAGTAGTTGCAAGGCACACTTCTATTGTCCCAGCAAGAAGTGTTATCAATGGGGGAAGAGTATGGGAAAGGCAGAGAAATCCAAACCCACACAGCCTGGCGCTAATGACTCCTTTGTGGAGCTGCTGCTGTGGGGGCACCATGAACTCTGTGGCTTTTTCACCCAGGAAGGCTGAAACACGCCTGTTTCTCCATCCAGGGGCTTCTCCAAGCTCTGTGTGTACCAGGAGAAAGGGGTGGCAAGGGGCAAGGGGCAGGGACAGTGGGTCACATGCAGGGGTGGCTGCAGGAACGCCGAGCTGAGCTGCAGCACGAGCTGTCCCAGGGCTGCTGGTTTGCTCCACTGTCCCTCGGTTTGCTCTCCTGGGACATGGGGGAACTTTCCCACAGAGCCCAGTTGGAACTGGGAGCTGCCCTGTGTCTGTGGTGGGAGGCAGGGACAGGGCTGAAGTGGTTCTTGTTCTTTTCTGGCATCACCTGGGGACAGTGCTGGGCACCTTTGGGAACGAAGAGGAGGAGCAGGGCTGGGCTCTGCTCCTTGGCTCTGGAAGTGCTCAGGTGGCCCCTTCTCCCTGTCTTGCAGAGGAGTTTCTTTTCTCCCCTCCTGTTGGGAGCATTCCTGGGAAGGCTTGTTCCCCCAGGAAAAGGGAAGGGTTGTTAGGATCAAGCCAGCTCTGATCTCACTTGAAGGGTAATGTGCTGGTGGCAGCAGCACTGAGGGGGAAGAGCAGCAAAGAGAACACCTGCCAGGGTCCCAGGCACACACACCTGAGTGGGAATTGTTATCTTTGAATGCCTGAGGCACTGTTGGGTCTGTATGTCACTGCTGGGTGGACCTATCCTAATGTTTAAGACTCCTGGATTTCAGCAGCACAAATCCCTGCAGTATTACCATATCCCTTCCTCATCCTCATGCTCTTCCAACTGGCTCTGTGGAGGTTCTTGGCTAAGGTGTGAAAAGACAGGGCTCTCTCTATTTGAGTGACCCCTAATGATCCTCTGATAGTTTTTAATTTAGGGGCCAGTGCTTCCTTTGGTGTCTGAGATGAAGATCCCTTTCCAGCCCCGCTGTACACACAACCCTGCCTCCCATGGTCTGCTCAGGGTCCTTCAGTGACGTGACATTCTACACACTGAATAGTTTAAAAATTGTTTGCCTGGAAGGCCATATATAAAGAAATTATCATGTAAAACTTGCTATTCAGGATTGGCTTCTGTTCCCACAAGACAAGCATAACTCTGTGTGTGAACCGACAGAGTGGGAGTGCAGGGAAATCTGCCCTTCCAGGGGAAAAGGTTATGTTGTTATTGCACCCATTGTGTAAAATATTCCATTAAATGTCATTAGCATGGCATTATCTTGCCTCCTTTAGACATCAGAACCCCCTCAAAAAGGGGTCTTAGTACTATAAAGTACATTCTTCACAGGTTTAACCTTTTTTAATTAGTTTTTCTTCAGATCCAGAATATTTAATATGCTGCCGTTCCCAGGTGCATGGGTGAAGGAAAGAGGACTTTGATCATTAAGAAACGTCTGAGACAATTTGATCTGCGTTTTTAGGGTTGTTGGAGGTAAAAGCAATTTCTATAGCTGCTTGTGTGGTGACCCCCAAACAGTCATGCACCAATGACATAGTCCTTCTACAGTGAGTATCACAAATAATTAAAAAATAAGGAGAATTTATTATTTTTCTGCCCAGCTGAAATTCCCACAAGTCACCTCTCGGCATATTCAAGAGTGCACAAGAGGGATTTATTATTTCCTGGTATATTGACTCTGAAAGGTCTGGGGATTACAGCTGCTTTGCACATGAATAGCTGGAGTGTGTTGTACAAAAGGCATGGTCTGTGGGATAATGGGGTTGGATGTGGGAAAGCGCTGACCCTGGGGGAGAGCAGGCTGGTGCCTGATGGCAGGAATCAATTATGGCTCAAAGGAACACATTGCCCCGGGAGCAGGCTTGGCGGGAGCCACCATGTTCGGTGTTTACCACCCTCCTCCTCCGGGCCCGGATAAAACAACCGCGGGGTATATCCTGCCCTCCTGCCCGGCCCCGGGGGCTGAGCTGGTGATGGCTTTGGGAATGGCACCATTCCCCACCTCAGGAGCAGGGCTGGCACCCAGCAAGGATCTCACACGTGCTGCCAGATGGGTCTGAGGTTTCTCTCCAGCACCTCAGATCCCGAGTTGACCACCGGGAGCACACGCTGCCCAAAGTGCCCCGGAATTCCCCATCAGTCACCTCCTGTGCCCTGGCCAGGGAGGGACAGCCTGTCCCTGACAATGCCGAGCAGGGAGCAAACAGAAGCTGCTGGGTTCGTGCCCTTCCCGCATTGTTTTGGGGGGGATTTTTGGAAGACGGTGGCATTCAGCTCTGACAATGGGCTCTGCATCTCCGGGTGTCTGGCACTGCTGCCAGCCTTTCAAATGTCAAATCTGGGCTTTGAGGAACCAAGAAATGGGCTGAGTGTCATAGGAATTTAACAAAAATGTTTGATGTTTCTAATAAAAATAAAAGGATTTTGATGGGAGAGGGTTTACTTACATTTTGGTTATTTTATTGAGTATTTAGGCTTTGGACCAACATCGTTAATTTTTGGTCTTTATAGAATTATGAGGCTTGGACGTGATGTCCTGCTGAAGGCCATAAGTATTTTGAGCCTCCTGATAAAAGTCACAAGACTGAGCAAACAGTGCTGCCAAGCTTTTGGCAGGGAGCAGGTATCCTGCAGGGAGGATATTTCAGCAGAGCAGGTTGAGAACCGGGAATGTGGCTCCTGAGGTCTGGCCCCAGCAACCACTTGCTGTCCTTGACAGGATGGGAATGGTGTGTCCGTGCCAGAGGGGAGGGCAGCACCTCTCCCCGGGCAGGAGCAGCAATTAATCCCATCTGCATGTGGCAGATATTTAATCACTCAGACTCCAGCCAGGGCAGCGTTTGGGTGGGGGAGATAACAGGCACAGGCTTCCCGGGTGTCCCCCGAGCCTCTCTGATTGTCCCCGATTGAGGTTTGTGACCTGAAGCTGACTCTCCCTTATGCCCCAGTGGATTTCTCCCCTTCCCTCGAGCTCAGCCTGAGTTTTGGGGTGAGTTTTGGGGTGAGTTTTGGGCTGTAAGCTCCTGTCAGTCCCCATCTGTGGAGCACAGCAGACCTGTGTCTGGGGACAGTGTCCTGGGGCTCGTGGCAGGTCCTGCCCTGCCAGGCAGGTGGGTCTGGGAGGCCTGAGGAGCACCTTTGCCATGCTCAGCTGGCAGCAGAATGAAGAGATGGTGTCTGATAAAAGCAGGCACCCACCCTGCGCTCAGGAGGTGGGAAAGCTGGTTCTGAGCAGGCAGGGGACTGGCAGAGGGACACTCACAGGAGCTGCCAGGCCCTGGTGCTCACAGGGCAGGGCTGGGTGCCCTCATCACCACCCACAGGGCAAGGTGTGCTGTCAGATTCCCTTATAAACTCAGGAGGCCTTGTAATTGAGGGCACACTGAATCCCCTCCTCCAGGGAGGGCCCAGCCCAGGATAACCAGAACTGCTGGGAGCAGAATTCCATGGTGCTGACAGACAGACTGTCCTGACCAAGGACAGCTCTGGCTTTGGCAGGTCTGCAGGAGCACAAAGAAATTAAAACTTCTTTTACTCTCTAGAGAGATGAAGTTATTTTCTGTTGAACACATCATTAAGTATTTCCTGCTCAGGGATTTGAGAGCATCTTCCTCTCCAGCCATTTCATGGGCTTAAAGAAATTATACTAAATAACATTTTCAAACTCCACTGCTGAACTTGAAGGCAAAGAACTTTGGTGTCTGTTTATCTAAGTGGTGTGTGGCTGTGAGTGTGGTCCAGGCTGGTATCCCAAATTCTCCCAACAAACAAGGGAGCTGGTTCCTTTCAGAGATCCAAAGCTAATTAAAACAAAAGTGGGTGCTGAGCACCTTTGCAAAACAGATGTCTCAAACAGCCACTTGAGAAGCCCCGTGACCTGCAGGCTGCTTGAAAGCCTGAAACCTTGGTTTTCTCCTCTCTGCCTCATTTTCCTGCCTTTGTAAAACATGGCTAATAATACATCCTCATCTCGCCGAGGAGGTCGCTGAGAATTCATTAGCTGGTATTTGTAAAGCACTTTGAAAATGCAAAGCCAGTGCATTATTCCTACTCTTCTGGATGCTTTCCATGTTATTAAAATCAGGATTTCAGAAAGGCTTATCGGGGATCAAAACAGCATCCCAAACTTGAAAGGAAGCACGACTGTTAAACCATCAACTGTCGCCTCCCCCTCCAGCCAGATGTTAAGCCCCAAAGAACTGAAGTGGCACAAGGAATTACTTTCCCAAGTTCCCCCAGCTGGGCTGACAGGCCTTGATCAATGGTTTTCTCCACGGTGAGGGCTATGCAGATGGTGTGCCCAGAGCAAGGTTTCTGTGGAGCACAAAGGGAAGTCAAACACCATTTCTAATTCAGCTTGTAGCATGGCACACTTCCTTTATCCTCCTCCTGAATGCCCTGAATGGGAGAGCAGTGTGGGAAACTGGAGGGAACTCCACACTCACCGCGTCCCCCGGGCTGGGAGACACCCCTGTCCCCAAAGCACATCTGCCTGTGACAGCCAGGGGGGAGAGGAGTGACAGATCGAAAAATCAGATTATAAAACATGCACGGAGGGAAAGCAAACCCCGAGGAAAAGGAAAAAAGGGAAGGAAGATGTGCAGGCAGGAGGAAATTGCACCAGCCCAGGAGCAGGGAAGGGGTGGGAGGGAAAGCAGTGAAGGGCAAGGAGGAAAAGCAGGGAAGGGTTAGGGGGAAATGACAGGGAAGTGTCAAGAGAAAATGCAGGGAAGGGCAGGAAAGAAGTGCCATGGAAGGGAGCTGCAGAGCAGAATTTTGCCCATCCAGCACTCAGGCCAAAGGCTCAGGTGGTTTAGATCTGCTCTGAGGCTTCTGAGCCACATCCCCTGCTTGCTTCTTCAATCCCTTTGATTTGTTCAATATATCCTGGCAAACAAGGTGATTCCTATGGACCATGAGGGACCCAGATGGAGCTAAGGGAGCTGGGCCTGGCTTTTAAGAAAATTAGACCAGGTTTTACCCCAGCAATACTAGGGGGAGGGTCTTCTTTTCATTAATACTCCTGAACTACTCTGTGTTGCTTGGGTGAAAAAAATGGGTCAGACCCGGGTCTGGTCTTGGTATTTGGCAGGAGAAAATTCAGCCTCAAATTTTGCTGGCTGGGTTTTGGCAAATCTGCTGTAGGTGTAGAGGTAATTTGTATTTACAAGTTTACAGAGATCAGGAAATAGCTCCAGAGGTACAAAAGCTGCAGGGCAAATCTTGGAGCCCAAATTCTCTGTTGGCCTCAGTGGGGATCCCAGCTTGGGATTGGACCCATTTTATTTTCGACTCCAGGACTGTAGGACTCAGCATGAACTAAATACCTTATATTTTGTCTTTCCCATTCCCAGTTCACCTCTGTCCCTGCTCCCAAGCCTTTCACCTCTCCAGGTGACTTACTAACATAGGGCTGTGGAAGTTCTCGTACTCCGGAGTTTCCCACACCATTCCCTAACCACATTCCCTCCCGTCACAAAGGAAGTGTGCCCGACTACAAACCACATTAGCAACGGTGCTTGGCTCTGTTTTGTGTTCAGTGGGAAACCCTGCTCCCAAAAGGCCATCTGGGCAGCACTGCAGGAAGCACTGGGAGCAGGGAGCATCTTTGAGGGACTTGGGAAAGCAGCAGCATCTTTAAGTCTTCCTCAAGGGATAACATCTGGCAGGGATGCTGGGGGAAGGCTGATTGCTGATGCCCTATTTCAAACATCCAGATGCAGTATTTTGGGATCCTGATGAGTTTTCTGTGCAATGCTGTGTGTGTTTGGAACCGCAGTAGGAGGAGTGTAAGTCCAAATTCGTTCTCCTTAGTGCAAAGTCCATGGATTCTGCAAACTTTATAATAGGGAGAAATTCTTATTATCACTTTCTTTAGGATTTCCAACCAAAGTACAGCATCTATTTTGGGTAATTGAGCATCTAATTTGAGTAGCTCTTCCAAGATGGTCTAATTTTTCCCCTCACAGATTGTGAAACAAAAGAGAAAATAAAAAGTATATGTTTTTATTTCATATGCTTTAAAATTTGTTTCTGACACAGAGTGAGGGAGTAGGAGCCTCAATAGATTTACCATGCAAGGGAGATTTTGCTACATTCACCTCCCAATATTACATTGAATATTGTAATTTTTATTATCACATGCAATGTAAATATGTGGGACCTCCAGCCTCCATAGTTAAAGGGAACTTCTCAAGGCCACAGAAGATTATCTGACATTCATCCTGCTCAGTTGCAGGCTCTGAGTTGGTTTGGATCTGAAAGGAGAGGAAATCTTGAGCACTGACCCCTTGACTGTGCCAGTGCACAACCACTACCAAGAGCAAGGAGGGTAAGGTTGGCATGACTGTTCCCATGGAGTTAGTGTAGTAATTATGCAGGAATTGAGTGGAGAAATAAGAGGAAAACAGCAACTGTCTGTAGCAAAACTGCCAGTGGCCCTGCAGATCACGGGACTGGCACTTTTCTTCCTCATGTGCTCAATTAACGAGCTCAAGAAATGAGTTCCAGCTCCAGAGTTTCTGTGTCAGGGAATCTCCCCAAGAGGGACGTGCAGAGAACAGGATTGGTTTCAGAGGTGGCATTACACGGGCTCAAAGACAATCCACAGGCTTTGAGGAGAACATGTGAAATGGTGTCACAAAAGCTTTCCCACAACTTGACATAAAGGCTGGGGAGCTCAACAGCTGCTGCTCTGAAGGGAGAGAAGGAGCCCATTCAGGGCAGCACAATGGGGCTGGGATGGCAGAGCCTGGAGGAGCTGCTTTAAACCTTACCTGGGCCTGCAGGAATGAGCTGCAGAGGGAGAGAATGTGCCTGTGTGCTCTGTGTGTGAGCTCACACTGACAGACATGAGTGACCACACACGTGTAGTGATGTACAGAGGAACACACATGTATTAATGTCAACACAAGCAGCATTTACTGCTGCAGGAAGAGCTCCCCAAATATCAGCCCTGACATTACTTGGCAGATGAATTGCTGGCAGATCTGGTTCAAGTTTTCCAACAGGAATCCCTGGCTCTGTGTTTATCAGACACAAACAGTGACACTGTCAGCTCTTCCCACTGCAGACACCCCCTGAGCACCTCTGTGTGGAAACTGGCCCTGTGGAGAATAATGAGGAATCAGGAATTCGATTTCTCATAAGTTTGTGGGGATATAAATTTCTTCTGCAGCCAATCTTCCTTAGTGCATAGACTAAAAGAAAATAATTAGAGAAAAATGTGTTTTGTGGAGGAAGTGAGAAGCAGCACACGAGACTGAGCTGATCCCCAGACATCCTAAGACCCTTCTTCACACATATTTATCTTGCAGGTATTTGGAAACAGAAACATAAAATGCCTGTAACATGTCTTCAGAGTTTTCTAAAGGGCTGCATGAGGTACTGAGGGAAGAGAGCAAAGACCAAACCAGAAAATGTTTTCAGTAATTGCGTGTACTTAACATGAAATGTATTTATTTGCAGTAAGCCAAAGCGGAAAAGCTGTTTTCTGTTTCCCATGGGCAAAGCTGGTGCCTGAGTCACCTGTGGGAGAACCACTCCTTTGGCTCATGGAGGAAACCAGGTGAGTGGATTTGAGGGATTTCTGCTCCTTCTCTCAGAGTGCTGGGAGCTGCTCATGTGTGCATGTGCCTTGTCCCTGCTCCATGTGCCTTGTCCCTGCTCCATGTGCCTTGTCCCTGCTCCATGTGCCATGTTTCTGCTCCATGTGCCATATCCCTGCTCCATGTGCCTTGTCCCTGCTCCATGTGCCTTGTCCCTGCTCCATGTGCCATATCCCTGCTCCATGTGCCATATCCCTGCTCCATGTGCCATATCCCTGCTCCATGTGCCTTGTCCCTGCTCCATGTGCCTTGTCCCTGCTCCATGTGCCATGTCCCTGCTCCATGTGCCTTGTCCCTGCTCCATGTGCCACATCCCTGCTCCATGTGCCATGGCCCTGCTCCAGCGTGTGCCTCAGTGCATTCCCAGGGGCAGTGCAGCCTTCCCGCCATCAGCAGCTGACCTCCTCCTCCTCCTCCTCCTCCTCCTCCTTCCTCCTGCCTGTGAACCCCAGGCTGCCCCTGGAATGCTATTGATCCATGGCATTAGTCAGCAGCCTTTCCCATTGAAGGCCAGCTCTTTCCCAGCTCCTGACACGTAACTCTGATCCCAGGCTTTCACGTAGCACACACTCCCCACCTGCTCATCTGGGAGAAGGTCATTATCCGCAGGCTATTCACTGCCACTGGAGCATGCAAGAATAGCTGCTTCTCCCATTGTGCTTCCCACCTCCCGGATTGGCTGCGGACTGTGGGAAACGCCACCGAGCCGCAGACCCACAGACTCGCCCTGAGCTTGGGCAGTATAAATACCAGGCAGAGGCAGCTTCCAGCAACACGTTTCTCCTGGATTCCACTCCGAGAGCTCCCTTCCCTTCTCAGGACAGATGGCTCCCAGCACCGTTTTCTTGGAGCCCGACAACCTGCTGACACCAAAGGAGAAAAACAAAGTAAGTCCTGGCACAGCCTGGCAGCGCTCTCGGCTGCTCCTGGAGCATTGACACCAGCTGAGAACCCGCCCCACACGGCTTAGGAGCAGGGATGGGCACCAAACAGCCCTGAGGGGTGACAGACAGAGGATCCTTTAATAACAGGTGTCTTTTCCTTTGCTTTTTACAGCTGAGGAAGCCGGTGGTGGAGAAAATGCGCCGGGACCGGATTAACAGCAGCATTGAGCAGCTGAAACTGCTCCTGGAGAAGGAGTTCCAGAGGCACCAGCCCAACTCCAAGCTGGAGAAAGCCGACATCCTGGAGATGACTGTCAGCTACCTGAAGCAGCAGAGCCAGCTGCAGATGAAGAGTGAGTATTGAATTTTGTTTCATTCTCCATCTTACTGCAAATCTGTAACAGTTGTATTAATCCTAAGCCATGAACAACTGCTTAAACTAGTCTTTCTTCCCTCTCCCTCTCTTCTTCCCTTCTCTAGCTGCAGGATCCTTCCATAAAAGCTCCCAGTTTGACTTCAGAGAGGGCTATTCCAGGTGCTTGCAAGAAGCTTTCCACTTCCTCTCTCTCCATAAAGTCCGAACTGAAACCCAGACCAAACTTTTAAGCCATTTCCAGAAGAGCCAGTCGGCTGCTCCGGAGCTCTCCTGCTGCCCTGGGAACGCCAGCCCCCTGAAACAAGTGTCTCCAAAGGACACCTGCCCTCTCTGGAGGCCCTGGTAGTCGAGGAGTCCTCTCTGCAGGGACCTGTGACAGTCCAGAGGAAGGATCTGACTGCATCAGATAGTCCAGCTCTGATCCTCTCTGCTGTAGGGAATTTTATTTCCCCCTGTATTTTGTTTATGTGTGAAAGAATGACACACTTTTGACTTTTTTGGGATCCTTTGGCAAAAGTTGTGGTGTTCTGTTTGGTGTGGAAGCTGTGTAGGCACTGCTGCAGTGCTGCCCAGGCAGGGGCAACGTCTTCAGAATGAAGGAGGGTGTTTGTAAATGTTACAGTTGTGATGGACAGCAATTGCTGTAGGAGATTTTCTCTAATATTCCCTGTAACAGCCACCAGCTTTGCTCTGGCTTGACAAGTGACTTGGGTTGGCTCACTCACTCCAGAGGAGAAATTTATTCCCTTTGCTCCATGCAGACTTGGTTAAAGTCCATTTCCCACTGTTTGCTTATCAATTGTGCAGCATCAAAAACGGGTTTGGTTTTAGTTTGGATTTCTCCCCCATGGCCCTTTCATTGTTCTGTATATCCAGTGGGAGGGATGACCAGGAGTTAGGAAACTATGTGGAATATTTCTACTCTTTGATGCTTTTTTCAATTTAGAAAAAGAGTATGTTCCTGCTTTATGTTAAAGAAAAGGTAGTAAGTAACAGGCTTGATTTGTCAATGTTATACATTCTGGGTGTAAGCTATGCTTTTTTAGCATTTTCATTATAATAATGATTTTTATCTGTATTGAGTAGTTGAATTCCTGGTGGATGGTGTTTCTCCCAGTGCTGGGACTGCCCTATGGCTCACGTGCATACTGTGTATGCGTCTCTGTGTGTGTAGAGAGCAATAAAATGCATTTGTGTGCAAGCCGTGTGTGGTTCTGTCCCTCTGAGGGATGTGCAGCTGCTCGCACCCCTGGGAAAGGTTAATGTCAGCCTTCTGAAGAAATGGTTATTTTTGTGAAGCTCAAGGAACTCCCATTCGTGTCTACTCTGTATTCTCGTGAGTCCCCCCTCACCCCAAGGAGTAAGAAGTTCTCCTGGCACCCAGATTCCCTCAGCTGAGTCCTGCTGAGCATTTCCCTGGTCATGACCCCTCACCTGAGCAGGAGGGCCTCGCACCTGCCCAGTATCCTCCCTCCTTCCACACGAGTTTCTCACAATGAGCCCCCTAAGCTGGGGTTTGAGGGGTTGTTTGCCACGATTTGAGGGGCTCGTTTTGGGGTTTGAGGGGTTGGTTTGCTGGGGTTTGAGGGGTTTGTACCACGACCGGAGGGGTTTGCTCCAGGTTTTGAGGGGTCTGTGGGTCAGGATTCGAGGCGTTTGTGGATCAGGATTTGAAGGGTTGGTTTGCCAGGATTTGAGGGGTTTGTACCACAACTCGAGGGGTTTGTTCCAGGTTTTAAGGGGTTTGTGTGCCAGGATTTGAGGGGTTTGTTCCAGGTTTTAAGGGGTTTGTGTGCCAGCATTTGAGGGGTTTGTTCCAGATTTTAAAGGGTTTTTGTGCCAGGACTTGAGGGGTTTGCTCCAGGCTTTGAGAGCTGGGTTTGTTTGCCAGGTTTTCAGGTGTTTGTGTTAGGTTTTCAGGAGTTGGTTTGCCACGATTTGAGGGGCTTGTTGCAGGTTTTGAGAGTCCGTTTTGTCGCAATTTGAGGTATTTTACTGACTTTCGGTCCAGCTCTCTCCCCGCGGAACTCGGTGGGGAGAGGGGGAAGCCACGGGACCGCCATGGGCGGCACGACGGGGCGGCGGCTTCTCCTCTTCCGTTCGCTTCATGTCGACCTTTCGCTTTCGATTTCTCCGGGCCGCCTTGGGGGACGGGTCCCGTCCCGCATGGGGCAGGGGCCGCGGGGCAGGATCCCGCCCGGGACACCATGAGGCTGGTGAGGGGGGCCGGGGACACCCGCCGGGAACCGCCCCGCGGGCCGGGGGTGACCCCGAGGGAGCCGCCCCACACCGGCCGGGCGGCCCCGGTTCTCGGGGGGTAACCTGCGATATCCTTGTGTTGCCCCGAGGTCCTCGCCATGGTGCTGGTCACGCAGCTGGAGCGCTCGGACTCCGCGGGCTGTGAGCCGGGCGAGTACCCCAGTGGCACCGAGTGCTGCCCCATGTGTGCTGCGGGTACGTACCGGGCTGCCTGCCCCGCCTGCGCTGCCTGCTCTGTCTGCTCAGCACCTCGGCTTGGGGTGGCTCCCTCTGCCTCAGGGACCACGGGCTGACCTACATCAGTGGGCACTGGCCATGACTTGCCCCACGTCCGTGGCCATGGGCATCCACCTCAACAGGCAGTGGCTATGGGGTGACCCACCTCAGTGGACAGTGGCCATGGGGACCCGCCACCGCTGCCGTGCCCGCTGTGCCCTGACAGGAACCAGGCAGCCCATGGCTGTGAGTGTCACCCCAGGGTATCCTCTGCCGCCAGCTCTCAGCCCTCACCCAGTGCCGGGCCCTGTCCCTCCCTTGGGAGCCTCCAGAGTGGCCGTAACAATCAATAATCTCTGCTGGGGTGGTTGGTAAAGTCACAGTTTCCAAGGACCTTCGTTTTGTGCCCCGGTTTCTGTTTTGGGTTATGTCCTTGCTCTTAGGATATTTCTGAGGTCCTTAATAGTTCATCTGTAGTATTTAGATGTGGTTGGGTGCCAGTGTCAGTCCCTGGCCACGTGAGCTTTGCTAACGGAGCTGTTTCTTTGGGGATGGTTTATGGTTTTTAGGATGGCGGGTTTTCAAGCACTGCACTGCCAGATCCAGCACAACGTGCATACCTTGTGTGGAGGGGACCTACACGGATCACCCCAATGGTTTAACACGCTGCAGGACATGCAAACTGTGTGATGAAGGTAAGGAGGATGCTCAAGAACCAGTTTAAATGGATTTTTCATGCCTTTCCATGGATACATTCTTCCTTCTCCTTTCTTGCCTCATTTGCTTGACAATCAGTCAATGTGAAGAACAGGCTCGTGTCACTCTGCAGACATGAGAGTGCTGTGAGCTGTGGGATGGAAGGGAAAAACTGACAGGGAGCTTCAACTGGCACCACTGAAAGTTTGATCTGCAGCCTCTCTCTTACATTATAGCCTCTCTAGATTATAGTGAGGTGTCTTGGAGTACTGGGATAAGGTAGGCCTGGAAGAACTTGACTAGGACAGCTAATTTAAAAACATCTGAGCTGGGAGTATTTTGCTTTTGCTGTGCAACATTTATGACAGATGTAAATGTGAGCCAAGGTGCTGCCTGAGTGAGGAATGGGGCCTCTTTCCACATCCAGAGTTCTGGTGCTCTTCAGCAGTGCATCAGGACAAGGCTAAATGTTGTCTTTTGCTTTGGGTTGTGTTTCCCCGTGTCAACGCCGTGGCTCTGTGTGTGTGGATTTCTCTCAGGGGCCAACCTGGTGACAGCAGCAGCCTGTACCTACACAAAGAACACAGTGTGTGGTTGTCGACCAGAGCACTTCTGCAGCTCCTCTGGGCCTGAAGGCTGTGAGCTGTGCCAGCCCTACACTGTCTGTGTGCCTGGCACTATGGTCAAAGAATGGGGTAAGCCAGCAGGGCGTCAGTGCCACCAGCAGCAGAGCTTCCCTAGGGAATGCCTTTGGAGTTTGGTGTGCTGTGGCCAAGAGCACTTTGTGCTCTTTGGTGGTGTGCAAAGGCCACAGAAGGGTGTGAGCTGTTGTGTGTGGGGAAGGGTCTCTGCAGTGATGGCTGGGTCACTTCCAAAGGCCACGCTGAACTGAACTCTCCTTAGGCAGAGGCTGAGGGGGAAATCCTGGGGGCTTCTTCCTTCTAGGTACAGCCACCAAGGACCATGTGTGTGAAGTCTGTCCTCCTGGCACCTTCTCTTCAGCCAACATGTCTGTGGCCTGCACACAATGGCCCAGGTAAGCAGCTCTGACTCCTTGTGGGTGAGTGGCTGTTCTCTAACAGCTGGTCCTGCATTTGGGTGTGTTCCAAACAGCAGTGTCCTCCTTGCAGTAAGGCAGCAAGTGTGGAATGCTGTTCCTGTGTCTCACTCTTCACTGGGAACAACTTAACTCCTGTCTTTATAGACTCCTTACCGTGACAGGTTTCAGGCTGTGATCTGAACTTGTCAGTGCAGAGGAGCCCCTTGGGCAGGTCTAGCAGAGCTGGATCTGCAGCCATGGAGAGCAGCAGCCTCCTGGTACTGGGGTTTCAGCTGGCACATCCCTTAGCTAGAGTAGAAGAGGTGAGAGTTTGCTTCTGAGGAGAATCCTTTTGCAGTTAGAGGCATTAAAGCAAAGAGGTAAGAGTGAGGTGCCATCTGGATTAGCCAGCAAGTCAGCAAGAGCCTTGGGAATGGTGCTGGCTGTGGAGGTGTGATGTTAAAACCAGGGCAGCAGTTCCAGAGCAGGGTCTGCTGGCGGGTTGTATCATCACAATTATTTCTTTCCTCACATCAGACTTAAGGAGCAGGACTCTTACCCAGCAATCATAGCAATCGTCCTTGTTGTGATTGTGGTGGCTGGTGCAGCTGCTCTCGCACATAACTGGCAAAGGAGGAAAAGGAAAAGTTATGCACCACGTAAGTACAAAGAGTGTGACTGTAAAGGGGTAGTTTTGTACCATTACTCTGAAGAAGGATCTTGGCTGTTCAGCTGAAAACTGAGCAGCCAGTCAGAGGAGGCTGTGAGGCAGCTGCAGTGTGTCTGTGTCACAGTTCACCGGTGTGAGGGGCCTCCCATGGGGCTGTGCCTGTGCCCAGAGTGACCCTCAGTGCTGCCCCCCTGCCTGGCACAGTGTGGGTAGGAAAGGGCATTAGTAGGAGGTTCCCCTTCCTGCTTGTTGATGGGACTGTTTGCTTTCCTTTGCAGCGGTGCAGGAGTCCGAGGTGAGTATGTGTCTCCTTGCTTTCTCTTTGTGGGGAATGTGTTGAAGTGTGATTTGAGAGGGGCCCAGCAGTGGCTCTTGGCCTTAAGGAAGAAGCCCAGGTGTGTGTGGTAGTAGTGGAAGGAGCAGGAACTGCTGCTAAAAGCTGCTAAAACCTGACTGTTCATACTCTGTGTTTTCCTCTGATGTGTCCTAAAGCATGAACAGCGTGGTCAGGCTTTGAGGTTCATGGAGGAGAAAGGGGCTCAAACAACTGTTCCTGTGCAGGAAGTCGGTGCTGACCCTGAAGAAACCAAGCCTGAATCAGAGAGTCTTGTTTCAGCCACAGCAGACAATGGGGATGGTTAAAAACAACCAAGCACAAACCCTTTTTTTCTGAAACTCTGTGAAGGAAAAGTCAGGCTGGAAATGAAAAGGTGATTTTGCAAAGAGGGTCCTGAAATATCCCAGTGGCATCTTGTGAAACATCAAGTCCTGTACAAGCTGAGTGATCAAGGGAGTGTCATGAGCGGCTGGAAATCTCTTCCCTTTTCCATCCCCTTCACGGAGCAATGGGCTGTGTGGAATGCCTGCAGTTCTCTTTTTCTTCCCCCATGGACAGCTGACACTTGGTACATATTAATTATTCCATTATTGGGGGAATATTCTATTCTATTATTGTTGGGGGGGGAAAAACGGCGCTTTTTTCCCTTTTAAGCTTACTGCATACATAACAGACTTTTCAAAAGCATTTCGTCCACACTTTTGTTTTATAGCTGGGAAAAGGAACTGGGCACAGCACGAAGCATATATGTTTTAATAAAGAAAGTTAATATCCTATGTGACCACTGTGTTTTTAAATAAAGTTTTTATTGATGAGAACCCCTTCTCTCCAATACCAATGAATTTGGGCTTGTCAAACCCATCCCAGGGCAAGAAGAGGTGAGCTCAGACCTTCCTGTCACATGAGCAGCAGTTGTCCTTTGTCAGAGGAGTGTGGGCCCACCAAGGAGGGTTTGAATAATCCTGGCAACAGCTGGGTTTCATTGCTGCCTGTGCTTTTGGTAACCCGAACATCTTCTGGGGGGTCTGAGTGCAACTGGGTCAAGCAGTGGCAGTGCTGGGAGGACAGGAGGAGCTGTGAGCAGTCCTGGTGGGCTGGGGCGCTTGGTTTTGGGTCAGGTAGTGCCAGTTGGGCCTCCCTGACATCTTCCTTCAGCCATGGGGTGTTTGCTGGTTAGTCCTGTGTGTGTGTGTGTGTATGAGTGAGCAGGATTTTGTGGATAGAGACAAAGGTGGCCCCTGAAGTGGGCTTTGAGGGTTTGGTATGCCATGATCTGGGGGTTTGTTCCATGATTTGAGAGGCTGTTTTGTTTGCCAGGAGGTTTGTTTGAGAGGTTTGCCAGGTTTGGAGGGGTTGCTTTGCCGCAATTTGAGGTATTTTCCTGCCTTTGGGCCTAGGCCCTGCCAAAGCCTCCCCTGCGGTAGCGGGCCAGGAGAGCAGGGAATGGTGTGACCGTTACGGGCCCCCTGAGAGGACTGGAGGCACAGGTGCCCTGCCCTGCCCTTCCTGCAAGTCAGTTCCTTTCTCTTGGGCATCAAGTGGGGCCAGAGCCCGTCCCACCCTGTCCCACATGTGGCAGCAGTTGCGGGCTGCGGGGAGGCCTCTGAGATGGCGGCAGCAGCCTGGGCAGGGTCCCATCTGTCTGGTGAGTGTGGCCATGAGGGAACAGCCTCGGTGATCGTGAGGGAACAGTCTTGGTGGCCATGAGGGAACAGGCTCTGTGGCCCGGAGGCAGAACCCGGTTCTCGAGGGATAACTTGGTCCTTGTGTTGCCCTGAGGTCCTCGCCATGGTGCTGGTCACGCAGCTGGAGCGCTCGGATGCCGCGGGCTGTGAGATGGGCGAGTACCCCAATGGCACTGAGTGCTGCCCAACGTGTGCTGTAGGTACGTACCAAGCTGCCTGCCCTGCCTGCCCTGCCTGCCCTGTCTGCCCTTCCTGCTCTGTCTGCTCTGTCTGCTCAGCACCTCAGCTTGGGGTGGCTCCCTCTGCCAGTGGCTGTGGGGTGACCTGCCTCAACGGGCAGTGGCTATGAGGTGACCCATCTCAGTGGACAGTGGCCATGGGGACCCGCCACTGCTACCGTGACCACTGTGCCCTGACAAGAGCCGAGGTGCCCATGGCTTTGAGTGTCACCCCAGGGTATCCTCTGCAGCCAGCACTCAACCCTCACCCAGTGCCGGGCCCTGTCCCTTCCTTGGGAGCCTCCGGAGTGGCTGTAACAATCAGCAGAGTCTGTAGGATGTACACATCCAAAGCTCTGGTGCTGTTCAGCAGTACATCAGGACAAGGCTAAATGTTGTCTTTTGCTTTGGGTTGTGTTTCCCCGTGTCAACGCCGTGGCTCTGTGTGTGTGGATTTCTCTCAGGGGCCAACCTGGTGACAGCAGCAGCCTGTACCTACACGAAGAGTGCAGCGTGTGGCTGTCGGCCAGGACACTTCTGCAGCTCCCCTGGGCCTGAAGTCTGTGCAGTGTGCCAGCCCTACACTGTCTGTGTGCCTGGCACTATGGTCAAAGAATGGGGTAAGCCAGCAGGGCGTCAGTGCCACCAGCAGAGCTTTCCTAGGGAATACCTTTGGAGTTTGGTGTGCTGTGGCCAAGAGCACTTTGTGCTTTTTGATGGTGTGCAAAGGCCACAGAAGGGTGTGAGCTGTTGTGTGTGGGGAAGGGTCTCTGCAGTGATGGCTGGGTCACTTCCAAAGGCCACGCTGAACTGAACTCTCCTTAGGCAGAGGCTGAGGGGGAAATCCTGGGGGCTTCTTCCTTCTAGGTACAGCCACCAAGGACCATGTGTGTGAAGTCTGTCCTCCTGGCACCTTCTCTTCAGCCAACATGTCTGTGGCCTGCACACCAGGGCCCAGGTAAGCAGCTCTGACTCCTTGTGGGTGACAGCAGTGTCCTCCTTGCAGTAAGGCAGCAAGCGTGGAACCCTGTTCCTATGTCCCACTCTTTACTGGGAACAACTTAACTCCTGTCTTTATAAACTCCTTACCATGACAGGTTTCAGGCTGTGATCTGAATTTGTCAGTGCAGAGGAGCCCGTTGGGCAGGTCTAGTAGAGCTGGATCTGCAGTCATGGAGAGCAGCAGCCTCCTGGTACTGGGGTTTCAGCTGGCACATTTCTTAGCTAGAGTAGAAGAGGTGAGAGTTTGCTTCTGAGGAGAATCCTTTTGCAGTTAGAGGCATTAAAGCAAAGAGGTAAGAGTGAGGTGCCATCTGGATTAGCCAGCAAGTCAGCAAGAGCCTTGGGAATGGTGCTGGCTGTGGAGGTGTGATGTTAAAACCAGGGCAGCAGTTCCAGAGCAGGGTCTGCTGGTGGGTTGTATCATCACGATTATTTCTTTCCTCACATCAGACGTAAGAAGCAGGACCTACTCCTATTCACAGCAATCCTTGTCTGTGTTATGGTGGTGTTGACTGCTGCAGCTGCCTTCATGGAAGCCTGTCAAGGGCTTCGAAGGAAAATGAGAAGTCGTGTGCCACGTAAGTACAAAGAGTGTGACTGTAAAGGGGTAGTTTTGTACCATTACTCTGAAGAAGGGTCTTGGCTGTTCAGCTGAAAACTGAGCAGCCAGTCAGAGGAGGCTGTGAGGCAGCTGCAGTGTGTCTGTGTCACAGTTCACCGGTGTGAGGGGCCTCCCATGGGGCTGTGCCTGTGCCCAGAGTGACCCTCAGTGCTGCCCCCCTGCCTGGCACAGTGTGGGTAGGAAAGGGCATTAGTAGGAGGTTCCCCTTCCTGCTTGTTGATGGGACTGTTTGCTTTCCTTTGCAGCGGTGCAGGAGTCCGAGGTGAGTATGTGTCTCCTTGCTTTCTCTTTGTGGGGAATGTGTTGAAGTGTGATTTGAGGGGGGCCCAGCAGTGGCTCTTGGCCTTAAGGAAGAAGCCCAGGTGTGTGTGGTAGTAGTGGAAAGAGCAGGAATTGCTGATAAAAGCTGCTAAAACCTGCTGTTCATACTCTGTGTTTTCCTCTGATGTGTCTTAAAGCTTTAAGAGCACGGTCAGGCTTTGAGGTCCATGGAGGAGAAAGGGGCTCAAACAACTGTTCCTGTGCAAGAAGTTGGTGGTGACCCTGAAGAAACCAAGCCTGAATCAGAGAGTCTTGTTTCAGCCACAGCAGACAATGGGGATGGTTAAAAACAACCAAGCACAAACCCTTTTTTCCTAAAAGTTTGTGAAGGGAAAGTCTGTTTAGAAATTCTTTCGTGTCTGCTGAGAATTGGTTTTACTTTTGGTGGTCAAATAAGAGACAAGTCAAGAAGACAGTTCTGACATTTCCTTCTGAAAACTCCAGGAGCACCCAGCAAATCCACTACTGGTTTTCTGTTTGCTGTTTTGTGGCTGGTCTGACTGTGTCATAATGATCAGTAAAGAGAGGAACTGCGAAAGTACCAATTTTTTTTCCTGACTTTTTTTTCCTCTTTGGTAAGTTCTTTAGTAGCTGGTTAATGTTTCATTAACATTGGATATTTTCCAACATTTCCAACTGTAGAAACTGGTAATTGTTAACTCCTTCTTGTCTCTCTGCAATGCCTGTGCATGGAGGGTCCATTGTCAATAAAAAAAGCTTTTTGAGCAAACTTTCGAGATAAAACCACATCCCCAAGTGGAGAAAGTTCAGAGAACAATGACAGGGCACCTTCAGCCATCTCTGTACTACAACCAACCTTCTGCTAAGTTGTGTTTTAAGGGTTTTTTTATTGTCTAATGACTTATCTTGTTGCTGAAGGCCCTCTGTCATCCTACTGCTGCACCTGCACCTCTGTGACCTGTGGCTTTTACAGGCTGTGTCATTTTTGAATTGTTCTGTTGGAACCCTCTGGATCTTGAGGTGTTTGATGTTACTGTTTTACTGAGGTGAATCAGCTGATAATAAATTTGTTAATAAAGTGATAATAAATTTACTGAGGTAAATAAACAGCTGTGAAAACAGGTGAAGATCTTGAGGAGGGAAAGGAGTTCAGTATTACTCTTGTTCAGTAAGTTTATCATTAGGAGGAGGGATTTATTAGTGTTGAGGCAGCAATTGCTCCAAAGATGCTTTTACAAAGAAATATCTGTCCTCCAGCCCCATAATTACGTGACTTCCAGTGACTTCACTTGCAGGTAGAAGCTGCTGTAGGTGAGCTGCGAGCTCTGCACAGCCAGGTAAGGAGGTGCAGCACCAACCAGGGCCACCCATCCACCAGCTAGAAATGAAATGTTTGGGTGCTCCCATAGCAGGGTGTTTAATGTCTGCACCAAGAGTGTGTTCCACGGAGCCTGAAAAAACACTGCTCCTGTTGGATGTGTCTTTTGGTGTGTTTTGGAAGCCGGGTTTGTCGCCAGGTGGCAGCATGAGAGAAGGAAAGGCTTGATGGTCCTCGTTCTGGAAACCACCGGGATCGTCCTCCTTTTCCTAAAGGTGTAATAAAGCTTCCCTGGTGCCTAATTGCCCGCAAGTCTAAAATGCAGCGAAACACCTCTGGGTACAGGATTTCCCACTAGGCTGAAGTGTTTTATGATTATGAAAAAGTAACGCGGTGGTCAAGAGTAGTTCAGTGCCCTTTCCTGGGCATTTGGAGCCTGTCTCCTCTCTCCAGTCCTGGTTCACCGCGGTCATCAGCGGCTGCTGGGAGGTGGGGCTGTGATGGGGAGGGGAGTGGGAGGGCAGAGGGGGTACAACAGCGGAGGAGGGGGGCTGTGAGGGGAGGTTGGAGTTCTGTGCACTTGGCACTGACACAAACTACAGCTGGGAGGAGCCTTCTGCAGGTGGGAGGTGGGATAAACTCAGATGAAAAAATGAAGAAACTTCCGTGTGCTGTGATGATCACTTGGAACAAACCCTCCCAGGCACATGTTAATTATCCTTTACCAGGTGATGTGCCAGAACCCCAGTGGCCTGTCTTCAGAGCCAAATGATTCTGCAGAGTCAGGACACTGGCCCTGTGACCTCCTGCCCCTGAGCCCCAGGGCTCTGAGCCCCTTCCTGTGCCTGGCACACACACCCTGCTGTCCCTCGCCCCAGTTCCCTCCTGAGGGGCAGTGACCCCTTCCCAGTCCGGGGCTGGGCAGTTTCTCAGTCCCTCTGCTGAGACTTGAGTGAACAAACGTGAAGAAGGCAATTCCCAAGGCCAAATCTGGTGTATGAACATGGTAACAAAGCACAACAACTTGTATTTTAGAGGTGGGCTCTGTGCCAATCTGACTTTACAGGATCAAACCTTTTGCCAGTGGGGTGCTGAGATCTGGGAAGCAAAGGAATAGTGTGATTTAGCACTTTGGAAGCACTAGAAACACGGAATATCCTGAGCTGGAAGGGACCCACAAGGACCATCATGTCCAACCTGTGGCCCTGCACAGGACACCCCAGGAATCCCACCATGACTTCACACAAGCAGTTACTGCCTTGCTTTCCAGGGATTTCTGTGCTAGAAAGAAAAGCATTTGCTGAAAGAGTATTTAAAATTCACTTGAAAGTTTAAAATATCCACATTATGGTAGGATGTTTACCAAGGAAAGCCACCCAACCCTCTCCGTGGGGAAATCCTTGCTGAATTGGCCACTGTGATTTTTTTTCTTTTAAATTTTATTAAAAATTAATGCATGTTACATTTTCAAGTGTAAATACTGAAAAATAGCCTATGGCAAAATGAAAAGGCACAGGATTAAAACCAGCTTAATTGTTTCCATGGATACATGTTTTGCTATTTGGCAAAAAGTATTTTATACACTTTCTACAAGAATAAGCATAATTTTAAATATATCTTTGAAGGGTGGGACCCTGTAATTTTACCATGAAGACAGAATTTGTACTCCTAAAATGTGATAATTCTAGTGATATGTCACTTGAAGGTTGTTCTTTGGAGCAGAGGAACTCAAGTGCAGGAGGAGAGTGCAACAGGCATCTCGACACGGGGCTCACTGCGTGACATGTCATGACAAATAGCGATCTCTGACAGCAAAGCAAAGTGCAGGGGTACACACAGCACAGTTTACAGCAGCTCTAACCTGATTTGGGGAAGAATGCACCAGAAAGTGGATCAGAACACTGGGAACAGATCAGTGAAACACCTCAGACAGGTTTGCTGAGCCTCAGAAGGCGGAGCTGGCATATTAAAATTATTGTTCCTTTCTGAAAAATAGACTTGTGGCTGTTTGTTGGTTTTGTTTTCCCTTAAGCATTAGTCCTTGTAGCCCTGATGCAGTGTCTTGATAACAGTCGGGATGTCGTTGGAAACAGTCGCTCTGGCCGGGAACACCCCGTGGGCTCCGGCCCAGCCCCGGCTCCCTGCGATCCCCGGGTGCTGCCCAGGGGGACTGGGACAGCTCAGTGCTCTGGGTCCAGGGTTCCCACTCCAGCAGCTGCCCCGTCAGCCCTGGCTGGGGCTGAGCAGGAGAACACCAGGCACGTCCCTGCCACGAGCCGTGTGTGGTGGCCCCGGAGCGGGTGACCCTCCCTGTGCCTGGGTTACCACACCCGGCATTTCCCTGCGGGGTGCATGGCTGTGCCCTTCTTACAGTGGAACACCTCGGAGAAGGCTTCAAAGTTCTGCAAGGATCCCATCACCCTAAACAAAGGGAAGACACTTGTCACCATGGAGGCCCAGTGCATGTGCTCTCCAGCCATGGCAGAAATCCTGAAAGCTAGTCTGGATTTATCTGCTGTGTTATAAAACTCTCCTTCTGGGCTGTCTTGGTGCAAGGGGGTGAATGAAGTGAGTTAGGAGTCAGTAAAACCCACCTGTACTTCAGAGGGCTGTGCACATCTGTCTTTATGGACTGGCTGGCATATTCTGGTCTGTAGGAGCCACACCAAACCTGGACAGGGAGCATTAATAATCAGTGGGTCAGGGTTTCAGGGAGTTCATTTTGGGAACATTCTCACTGGTTTTCAAAGTTTTCCTAAGAGCCATCCCAGTTTGTTATGATATCACTGGAGTATGTTTTATAGAGAGGTAGAATAGATACAAATATTTACTAATTAGGTTTTGTTTTTCAAGGTCTCGGATCAAGATCTCATGCTTTGGGATCAATCTATCAGCAGGTGGTTTCACCAGGTGTTTCCTTTCTCACATGAACTGAAATCTGAGAGCCTGGGGCACCACCCTGACTGTTCTTACCTGGGCAAAATTGAGGAAGAAAAGCTGTTTGTGGGACAGGTTCAGTCCAGGAAGCTTTGGCTCCTTCCCTTCCCGCTCCAGCCACTTCAAATAGGCCTGGAAATGATCATAAATCCAACTCAGAGGAGCAGCAGGAGGGGGATATTGAGTGTTTTATTGGGGTGGCTTTAGCCACAATATAAATGAACCCAACACGTTTCCCTTCTGTACTTCTGTGGGTTTTCTCTCTCTAATACAAATAGTAAAGAGAATTTTATGACAAAGCTGTCAGCATAAGCTCTGTTGACTTCATTGACTCTTTCCACAGGAATTTGTATCTGGAAATAAAGTGTTAAGTCTCCTTCACAGCTCTAGAGTGATGACTTTTCTCTCTTCAGGTAACTGCTCATAAAATAGCAGATATCAACCTTGCTCAATGTTAAATCCATTACCTCTTATTGTTACACAGTAATTGGCCAATTTGCCTTTTTTAGCTATATTGACATGATGGAGACAAGTTAATGTGTCCTCACGCTGGTTAATTCCCAGTGTTCTGTTTCTGCAGCCTCTCTGTTGCTGAGATAGTCCCAAAGCACATGAAACAAAAGGGAGAGCTGAGGGTATAAATAGATCCAGCACCACAGAACATCCCAGGATTCTGTAAGCAGGCAGTTTGTGTCATCCCACTCTGCTCCTGCATACCTGTAATGGCTTTTGAAACAATTCTAACAAAGTCATTGATTGGAATGTTGTCCCTCAGGGTCAGAAATGTCAGTTAAGATTTCTGAAAATCCAGGGCGGGCTATGAGCACCCTTAACTGGTGCCATACTCAAAACACCAGAGATAAAAAAGTTGCACCAGGACATCTGTAGGGGCTATTTGTAGGGGAGAACTTTCCCTGCTCACCCTGGAGCTCCACCTTTGGGCTGCTCCTGGGTCCAGGAATGGCAGGTCCTACTCTGATTGGATCCATGGGGACAGAAGCTTCTAGACATATAACTGAAGCTTTAGCTTTTTGCACGTGGTAATAGCATGTTAAGTGTCATTTTCTTTTTAGGACAGAATGGGTTACCCCACTGCTGGGTCCCAGGTAAGGTTAACTCACAGTGTGTTTGAGTTACCTTGTAGGCCTGTCGGACTCCTCCGTTATCTGCAATGTTTTCTCCCAGTGTGCTGATGCCACTGACCTGTGAAAAACAATCATTTATTTACTCCATAGCCAGTAAAATCAGCAACTCTGAGAACCACAGGCTGAAGCACAGTCGTACAACACAGACAAACAATGGCTTTGTACTGGGGCAAGACAGGAGAGAATAAAAATTTAAAAAATCACAGGGAAAAAGCTGTAGATTAGAGACCATCTGTATGAATGTACCACGAACAGGAGCTGGGCTGGTGCTGGGCAGAACCTCCCTGCACACAGCCTGGGCTTGCTGGGCTGCTGTTGTGCCTTGTTCCCAGAACAGCCAGCTGTAGTGTTTGGGGGGTGTGCTCTGCAGGGATTCCCTGTTCCCAGCCATGAGGAGAGGGGGTGGTTGTTACTCACGTTCTGCCCCCCCGCCAGCTCCCAGGTGTAGTTCCCGTACTGGTGCACCATGCACAGGGACTGCTCCTTGAAGTGCAGCGCTGAGAAGTTGCTCCACCAGTCCAGCATGTTCCCATCTTTATCAAAATTCCTTCCTGCAGGGAAATCCAAGTTAAAAAGCAAATTTCTCAGTGAGAATATGTTGGAGCCACTGTTCCTCCAGGGCAGCACCTGGGATGTCAGAGCTGGGCCCTCCCTCCTCCCTCCTTTGGTTTGGATGCTCAGGAATGTTTGTGGCACAGCTGATCCCCTTTGTCATGAGGGAATGGACAAGATCAGCTATGATCTCTGTTTTTCCATGATTTCCCATTCAGTCAGCAGCCCTGACTTCAGCTATACCACTAAGGCCTGGTTTTATTTCCAGCTGGATTATGCATCATGGAACAAAACTTCCCCCACCTTTGAGGTAACTGAGGTGCTTGTTCTGTGTGTCCACGTGACATAACTGAGGTTCAGGGAGAACTAAAAGCTGGAATTGCAGTTCTGGAGTTTGTTTTCTCAACTCTCTGTCTAGAGCAAGGGTTTTGTCTGCTCTAGAACTCGATTTCTGAGGCTGTGTTGTGTGCTTATGTGTCATCTGCACAAGATTAATTACCATAAAAAACCCAACTTGAAGAAAACCCATGTGTAAAAAAAAACACTGACTTATGGAATCAGAAGCAAGTTTCTGCCCCAAACATTTTTACATGGCATTCAAGAAAGATAATAAAGTCAATTTATTTCAAGCATTCGTGTTGAAAAACAAAATCTCCTGGGATTTCAAGACACTACTGAAAACTCTTCTGTCCCAAGAACATTATTCCCTGATTTCCTTGTGCTCTGGGAGCCTGTGCATCTGCTTGCTTTGTGTTTCTGATCTGATGATGCTGTAAGAGTAACAGTTTTTCCTGAGAATTGCCATTGCCTGAATTTATCTTTGACATCTGCTCGTTTCCTTTGTGCCCTGCTTTGCCCGTGGAACATTCCCTGCAGAGCCATCCCTGGGGTGTTCCCGCTGTGCCTGAACTGCTCCCGGGCAGGGCTGTGACTGTGTGTGCAGGGACCTGCAGTCCCAGCAGTCTGTCTCTGTAATTCCCGACAGGGGAAGGGGTTTGAGCTGGAATAATCCCCTTTCCCAGGAGTTTGAGCTGAAATAAACCCCTTTCCCAGGTCTCTCCTCACCGTTGTCGTCGAAGCCGTGGGTGATCTCGTGCCCGATGACCATCCCGATGCCCCCGAAGTTCAGGGCCTGTGGTTGGTGTTTGCTGAAGAAGGGGGGCTGGAGGATCCCAGCAGGAAAAACTGCAAAGAGGGAGAGAGAGGGGGAGATGCCATGAGGTGGCTTTATTTTTGCATCCTTGGCAGACAGCTTGTTTGCTTGGTGTAAGGGTCAGGAAGGAACACAAAATATAAAGTGATTAGAAACAAGCTCATGCCTCCTGTGAAATTGTTTCTCTCTTGATAAATGGAAAATGACAAGTTAATAAAGGTTTAATTTGGCACATCTGCAGCTACAGTATCTCCCTGTTTGAGGCCCAAGCATCATTTGCATTAAGTTTAGCCTAATTTGGTGCATAATGTTTGCTGCAGTGAGTCAAGAACAGAATGTTTAGGAGCTGTCTTTTGGAGACAGGCACAGTTTGTGTGCAAGAGCCATTTTATAGGGGAACTAATGGATGTGTTATTGCTTTATTTGGGTTAAGGAAACGTTAGAAATCATCTGCTGGTACCAACAAGAGCTGGGGTGTAAAACATGCCCAGGAGGGATTCCTACAGACACCAAGGGCACTCGATGCCAGTTGAGCCCACAGCTCTGCAAAAACCCACCCAGCTGCTGTGTCAGCTGAGGGCTTTGCCCAGCTTTGCCTCTGGATGCAGAGCTGCACTGCTGTGGGGCTAAAAATGCTGAATTAGTTCCATGCAGCAGTTTAAAGCCATTTGAACCTACCTATCTGGTTCCTGTTGGGGGAATAGAATGCATTGACCACTGCAGCTCCGATTATCCATCTAAAAACAAACGTTGCACACAGTGAGTAGTGATTTTTATTTTTTTTTTAGTCATTCTTTTAATTTAATTATTGTTAAAAAAGTGTGTATAGAAAAGGATGGTAAGGAAATAATCCTTATTTGGATTATATATGTGTATATAAAATATATATTATAAGGAATATATATATATGGATATATAATCCCTACAAGTATTATATATATATATATATATATATACACACATATATATACGGACATATAATCCTTGTAAGGCTTATATATATAGTATAAGGAGTATATATAAGGATATATAAAGAAATATAATTTGCTGATAAGGAAAATCCCTCTAAGGAAATTGTATAAAGAAAGGATTAATGTAGGGAAGAAGGGTGCATTGAGCACAGCTGGAAAGAAATCCTGATACCAGGAAATACCTGCTGGCCTGTTTATGGGCACCTCTCATCCAAAATAATTCCCAGGTAAAGTGAGAGATGCTTTTCCCCTGGAATGCTGAGCAGCCACACTGGTGTGGAAGGTGGTGACTGGTACCAGCTCTTCCTGACACTGTCTGGGATGGAGAATTTCCATGACACTGTTTCCCTGCTCCCCTCCTTGCTGGGCTGTCAAAAAGGTCTGGCACTGCTCTCCTGTGCAGTATTTCAGTGCCATTTCTGAATGTGAAACATCTTGAGGAAGGACTGGATGGATTGCTGCTGCCAGAGTCAGTGAAGAACCTGCTTAATTCCCTGACTGCCTCAGCCCCAAGCGCTCTCAGCTGCCCACAGCACGACCTACACACCCTCCCCATTAATCCAGAACTTGGACTGAGGCTGTAAAATGCTGGCTGGGAACTCACATGTCTTGGTCAACTCTTTCTCGAAGTTTTTTCAAGCTCTTCTGGGCTCCAGCTCGCAGGTTTTCCAGGATGTTTTCAAAGTAATTGTGTTCACTGAAGTTTAACTAAAGAAACAGAGCTCCAGGTGCATTAGTAAGCTGTGCAGAAAGAGGGACTCCTCATACCACTGGATGTATCCTCTGCAAGATGTTTTTTGATTGCATGGTATCAACCAAAAGTTGGCTCCCTGCATGCATTTATTTATTAATATGTTCTTTTTACTGTCCTTGGAAAGGACAGTTGTACAGGTATAAGAATTCCAAGTGGCAAGAAAACAAGTGGAGGCTTTTATCTTGAGATACTTGGTGAGGTGTACACAGGATACTTACATTGGCATATTCCTGATCCAATTTGTCATTCTGATCTTCCAAAATGTAATCTGGATAGCCAATTTGTTCTTTGATTGCCATTGCCTAGAAGAAAAGAATTTAGTGTTTCCCTTTAACTGTGGTTTTTGTCAGTGTGTGGTGGATTTTCTATGAAGTTTCAATACTTTATTGAATAGAATAGTTTAGTTGGTTTTTTTTTTCCCTTGCTATTGGAATGGTGCTGATGGTCCTAAGGTCAATTAAATGTTTTCCCTGGGGGATTGCATTGTATCCAATTGCCATTCTAGTTGATGTGGGCTAACAAAGGATTAAAAGGAAAGGACAATGTGATAAGATAATGGAATAATGAACATTGAAGTATTTTCCTCCATTTTGTAGAGGAACTGGAAATAGAGATACTACAAAATTCCAGATATTTCATATTCATAAGGGAATCCTGAAGTTCCCTGTTATCTCTGACCTTCTCCCTGGCTTTCTCCTTGGATGCCTCATCCATCCACTGTAACTCATCCAAGGTCTCCACGAACACTTCGCGGATCTTCTCTATCAAATCTCGCACCTAAAAGAGAACCAGTGAGACACGAATCACTCACATGATTTACATCTCCCCAGGCAGAGCTAAGGAGGGGTGAAAAGCTTCCTGCTGAAGCCTGTTGTCCCCAGATTCTCTGCTCTAAACCACAGTGCTCAGCATTCCAAAGAGCATCATAACCGAGCTCTCCTTCCTTCCCACTCTTGGCGTGGGGGGGGATCTTGCACAGGCAAAACATTTTGGGGGCTCAGACGGGAGGGAAGGGGCTCTGTGGGCACGGTGGAGGTACAGTAGTACGAAGGGTATAAACTACATACCATCCTCTTGCTCTCACCAGCAAAAGTCTCCCGGACATACATCGCTCCCACCGCGCTCTCCATGTTGTTGTTGACGTAACTCACGCACTCCCTCCACCGTGCCTCCTCCAGCGTCGTCCCGTAGAGAGCCTGCAGCACCAAGCACAGCTTTGGCCCTGCCTGTGCACCTCCAGATCCTCCCCTAACCAGCAGCTTAGCCTAAGGCAAAGGTTTCCATTGCCACCCCGGGGTTTGTTTGGGGATTACGTGACTTAACCGCGGCATCGCGGGATGGTTTGGGTTGGAAGGGACCTCAGAGCTCATTTAATTCCACCCCCCTGCCATGGTCGTGTTGACAAGGACTTGCTCTGGAGCTGCTGGGCTCTCCTCCAGCCCAGCTGTCCAGGCAGGGAGGAAATACCTTCCTGTAGCTGGCCCGGGCGTCCTTGAAGCGCCGGCTCAGGCTGCTGACGCGGTCGATCACCAGGCGCCAGATGAGGTAGTTCTGGATGGTGCTGTGTGGGAAAGCAGAGCTGAGCTTAATCCCCTGCAAAAACCAACACCAGTGCAGCCAGCCAGAGGGGGAGCTCAATTTTGGATGGAGATAAGGAAGCAAATGACTGCTGCCAGTCCTGGGTTTCATGGCATCTGCAGGGGACTGTTCTCATTTCACTGGGGTTGCCCAGCCCGAGGACTGGACTGTCCTGTGTGCTCAGGGATTCATTTCCTATTGGTTTTCCTTCTGGAATGTAACGAGACCTAAGCCTGTGATGTACTTTTTGCTTCCCATTTGACCTCTTCTAAGCAAGCAGCAGGTGAGACACTTGGTGCTGAAGTGCTCTGAGGCTCCAAGACCTTCAAAGACATTTCCCATATTTTACAGGGGTGTCATTTTCCTTGGAGAAGCTCTGGCAGAACTAGAAAGGGGGCCCAATGATTGACATATCCACAATATTTCTGTGAGTTTTGATGGCATATTCTCCAGTTTTTTACCTTGCTGAGTACTTGGAGATGATTGCCTTCAGCTCTTGCAGGTAGGGCATGCCATAGACAACCACCTCCTCCTCTGGGTCAACCTGGACACTTACTGAAGACATGACACCTTGGATGAAGAAGGTCCAGTTAAATTCCTAGGCAGACAGAGAGACATGCCAATGGTGGGTGTTTAAGTGCCTCAGTAACTGGGCTTTCTACAGTTTTATGGCCTTGAATGTAACTGTAGTGTTGTTCAGTAGAAAGAAGCTTTTTAAGAGACTGAAGACAAGATTAAGAATGGGATTGATTTTATACCTCTTTGTTGAGTCACTGACAAATTCATGAAACCATTTCCATTGGAATTAAGAGACTGAAAGTATGAGACTGCTCATTGGGCACTTACATTCAATGCAAACTTTTCCTGTAGCTCTGTTAAGGTCATTTTGTTGTACAACAAGGTCACATCGTGCCTCTCCTCTGCTGGGGTCGTTGCCTGAAGACATTCACAAGGTTATTACTGGACTCAACTGGCAGAAATATCAGTGGCTGAAATCACATGCATGTGCACAAATACACACTCCAATAACACCCAAATAAACCATTTTTCTGGGGAGAAAGGAAGCTCATTTGATGGTGTCCAGTGCTGCTCTCTAAATTTCAGTGCAGGAACTCTGGTCCCTGCTATTCAATAATATTTTAGTGACATGCTGAGCCAAGTGGTTCCCTCTGTCCTCTAGAATGGCAGAGGAAGCTCTGGGAGATTTTCAGGGGGCTGAAGGATTTTTAAGGATTTTTTTAAGGATGCAAGGGAATGAGCCCTGGTGTTCTCACAGTGTGTGTTTAGCAGAAGATGAGTTATCCTGCTTTAGAAGAGTTCCAAACATAAACACAGCTAGGACTGGAGCAGCACAGCAGTGTACTCAGCAGACAGTTATAGACACAGAGACACTGATTTCTGGGCTGTTCATGGCACAAAAAAAGTCTTCTTCCCCTGTTTTTTGGGCCATAGGTTTTGTGTTGGGTTGAAAGCTGCTGCACAAACAGCAAGAGATCTGCCCCCCTCATCCCTCACCCCCCTGGCATCCTGAGCTCTGGAGCTCTGTACTCACATTTGCAATCTCTGTTTCAAGCTCCATCACCTTTGTCATCTCCTCTTGGACAAAGGAGTCGTCTCTAGACACGTTCTGGTCCTCCCGGATCATTTTGGCCACGGTGATCATGAACTGCAGATAAGCCTCTCTCACCTGCACAGGACACAGGGGGTGTGGACAGTATTGAGGGTTGTTTTTTCCCTATAGTAGATACCACTGCCACACCTTGGAGCTCAGTTGAGCCTGGAATACCCTGCAGGGCAGTTCCCAGCCTCAAAACACACTTCCTGCTTCCCTGTGCAGGGCAGCCCTGGCACTCTGAGTTAGAATTGCTGAGAAGGCTCCGTGAGTTGAGTTACTCTGTGGGAACAGTGATCCCCACCAGCCAAAATCCCAGAGTAAATGTGGAAGGTTTGAGTTCTCTGAAAGCAATACCATAAATCTTCTCAACTCTGGTTTCACTGTCTGAGACAAAAGCTCTGTCTCAGACAGTTCCAGTGATACCTTTGCTTTATTTCTGGAGGGAGGTTCTGGCTGATTCATGCCCCAGAAAGGGCTTTGAAAAGATATTTGGCTGCTGAAGGAGTACTGACCCCTGATGCAGGAAAACTTAATGTTACCTGTTCTTCTTGCACACTTTTCTTCCTCCAGAGACCTTGGAAACCAGTTAAACACAGTAACTGTTGTGAAGTTGTGTCTGGGCACTTACAGGATGATGATTTGTGGATTTAGGCTGAGCCCTTAATCAGGCCAGACTCCCCCAGGGCTCAGGAGGAGCTTTGCCAAAGGATGCTGGACTAAGCACAGGGGGAGTTTGGGTCATCAGAGTTGGGTCATTGTCTGGGGGCAGCGAGCTGGTAAATAGCAAATAAAAAGGGGTTGTGTCTCCTCCTTAGTCATTAGGATTAAAGACACAGCCTTGCCCACGCTGGTTTATGGCTTCAAATTAAAGCTGTATCGAGTAGAGATGGTTTTCTTTTGCTAATCTGGGATGGTCTCTGCCCTGTACCTGATTTTCTATCTCCTACAAGTCAATCTATGTCTGACCTTCCTGCACCAGTGCATCAACACCCCTCTTTCCTGCTGTGACTGCTCTGTCCAGGTGACACTGGCAGGACAGACTCCTGGTTCAGCAGCTCCCAGCACAGCTCCCAGGAGGTTGTTCTGGATCAGGAGTTGGCAGCTTGTAAAGGTGCCCAGAAGGTGCAGAAACAATCTCTTACAACCTCACAGGGCTGTATTTAAGCTGTATTATGTGTGAGAATATAGTCAAATACACCGAAGCAAGAAGCAAACTCTTCCCACTGATGTTTTCATCTGCCCTTACAACCACGAGACAAAAGAGTCTCAAATGCTGATTGTTGTCCCTCTGTTTTCCCTTCCATTCTTGTTAGGAAAATTGGTTTGATGTTGGGCTGCAAATACTCTTTGTTAGCATGACATAATTGAGGGAAATACAATGTACTAAAGCAGAATTTTCATCTTGGAAACAGATAAATTATCTGGCTCTGTTTGCAACATCTTTCTGTGTATTTACAGAAACAGTGTTTTTGCACAATCAGTGCTTTTGCCCCGAGCATTGGCAGAGAAAAACAGCCAGAAAATCATCTCTCACAGTTTTCCTGTAACTCTGGGGAAAGGGGAGAGTAGGTGGCAGCAGATTCTTACTAGCTGAGTATCAGTGGATTTACAGGAAGATAGAAGGGAATCCAAGACAACCTGCACTGAAAATGTGAACCCTGTCCTTCAGAATTAGAGACTGTTTAATGATTTTATTTTCCCATAATATTCTTTATGGTTGGCCAGTTCTGGGGAGGCTTGATATTTATACAGTTGTTCAGTCCTTTTGTAAATGTGACAAAATTTTGTCATAATTAGGAAAAAACGTAGAAATGAATGTCACAGTCTAACTCTGACTGTTACATGCCCTGAAGATTCATATATTTGAATTTTCCAAAGCACAGGGATAAGTAATAAAGTTGTTTTAGTGGTGCATGGTAAACAAATTACAAGGAACACTCACCCTTTGATAGTTGCCCCCATTGAAGTAGTAATCCCTGGATGGCATTCCCAAGCTTGGCTGGTCAATCTGAAGGAAAACACATTTCTCTGGTTAGTGATGAACAGGAACTGGGGTTGTCCAAAGGAATCCTTGAGAGGCAACATGAGATGCTGTTCCATCCTTCCAGTGCTGGAATGACACTGCAGCCAAACAGCCAGAGAACTGCAGCTCTCCAGGGACTGGGGGGAGATGGAAGGTACAACTTTGGTCTCTGGATTTTCAGGTAAGGACAGGATGGATCTTAGTGTGAGTTACTGAGCAAAATCTTTCACTCCCCATTGAGATCCAAGAATAGATTTGGGCAACTTTTCTAAGTTGCTTGACTTGAGGGCTGGACTTGCTGCATGAACAAACTCTGAAATAATATTGACATATTTTAGACTCATGGTTTCCTGCTACATGTTAAACCTCACCATAATTTTGTAAGTCACAAGAATTTACAGCCCTTAAATGCTGTAAATCAGCAAAGTTCCATTGATTTTTATTTCTTTTACTGAAAAAAAAAAAAAAGCTGCCATAGAACCTTTCCCAATATTTCTTTGAGACAGGTCTGTCACTTGGGGTACAGAGCTGTTCCCTGCACTTGGCCAGTGCTGTGCTGTGGGAAGCTCATCTGTCTGCAGTGTGAACAACTCTCCACTGTGATTCTGGGATGTAAATAATGCCCTGTAATTTTTGGCTCACGTAGATGATGTGCCTGCTGGAGTCCCGGTCGTCGTTCCACACGAACATGTCGATGAGGACACGTTTGTTAAACCTGGAGTTCATTATGGACAGTTTTTCTTCCATGCTCCAGCTTGGCTCTGGGGGATAAAAGGGAGAACAAACACCATTTATCCACCTGTGTCAGGACTGATTGAAGTTGTGCAGTTTGCTGTGCTAAAATTGTTTAGATCTAATTCTCTATATATTTATATGTGTGTGTTAAATACGTGTGACCCCCTGACTCTTGTTGATGAAGAAAAAGTGAAAATGGGGGATTTAATTCAGTGACAGTGGCCTCCCTAGTGCAGGAAATGATTCTGACTGCTCATCATTGAACCCTTTCAGGCTCAGCATTACCTTTGGTCTTATTCCAGTCTGCAGAAGCCACTGGCCAGTCTCCAACCATCCTTAAGGCCTCCAGCAGAGGCAAAGAATCTCGCTGCTCTATAAGGCCTGAGAGAGGAAAGACAAATGCTGTGTTGTTTTCACAGAAAAACAGGTAATGGGCCTGACAGTTTAAATCTGAAACTGAATTTGTCACAGTCCAAAAGAAGAGACACCATGAAACCACCTGTCCCCTGCATCAACCTTCAGAAAAGCAATGAAAACACTTCTGAGGCTCCAGTGCTGACTGCTACTGGACTGGTTTGGGAAGGATGGACTGGGACAGGTTTGTGCATTCTGAAGGGAAGGTTTTGCTTCCTCCCCAGGGGCAGGTACCCAGCCTCCATCCTTTCCCCATCCCAAATGTGCACATTAGGCCTTAGTGATGCACCCAGGCACCTTCACCCATCTGGAGATGAGCTTTCCAGGCAGGTCCACAGAGGTTAGACAGGTATTGGCTGGACTGAACAGAACATTGGTGCTTCTGTACACTCAGTATGGAACCTGGGAATCAATGGAACAAGAAGAGACTCACTCTCATTCATGCATGACTTGTAAAGGATTTTGGCTTTCTGAAATGCCTCTCTGTCCCCTTGATCTGAAGTCTCCAGCACACCTGGGGAAGGAACCATTGCCATGAGATCTGTGCCCTGGAGAGCTTTGATCATTTCACAGAAATCCCTGAGAATTCAGGGCTATGATAAGCACTTGTTTCTGTAGCCTGCAATTACTGTGAGACTGGAGAGCCCTTTAGAGGAGCTATTAATGGCAAAAGTGTCAGGAGGAAGGATGTGCAGGCTCGTCCTGCTCCTTTTGAAGTTAGTACCAAATCACCTCTGGCTAATTTTTAGTGGGAACAGGATGTTCCTACAAAATGGGGGCAGTAAGGGATGTTAGAGATTAAAGGACTAGAGAGAAAAAACCACACTCCACACTTCTCTCTGCAGGGTTATTTCTCTGTGTGATGTGCAGCCAATAACCCCTGACACCAGACACGAGTGTGTGAGGATGGAGTCGCCTCGTTCCCACCTTTCAGGATGATCTCCAGCTCGTCCCTCAGGATGTCGAAGATGCTGTACCTGGAGCTGGTCTCTGGGATGACATGCCTGCTCAGCCAGCCCCCACAGGCGTACTGGTAGAAATCCTGGCACGGGTCAGCTGCGGGGTCCATGTTCTGGATTATTCTGGCAGCTGGGGACCAGAATTGGAGAGCTGAATCCCACAGGCTGCCCAGTGACCTCTGGCACTGCCAAAGCCTGTCAAGGAGCTGCTTGGCAAGAGTCATTCCCATGTATTAGGACTTGAAGGATCCTATTTTCTGCTTAAAAATGCCTGGGAGCCTCTGAGAGGCAGAATAGCTCTCCCAGAGCACAGTGCCCTGCAGGCATGGGGTGCTGCCCAGGGCTCCCCTGTCTCCAGCTCAGGTACTGCCTAAAAAAACAGTGTTCCAGGGGGGAATTGGGAACACCCCTGCTGAAGCCTCACCTCTCCTGAGCTGTAGATGCCAAAAATAAGAAGGTGAATACCCCATGTATAGAATGCACTCACAGAGAAAATTCATTCTAAAGGGATTCTTCCCATCCCAAGGCACAGACTGTTGGCCAGTCCATGTCCCTGGGGCTCAGGCCAGAGGGCTCTTGGCCACACTGGCAATTTTCCTGTACTGCTTCCTTATGGATGATGCCCCTTGGCCAAGGGGAAATCTTGTTCCTTTTCAACTTCTTCAGCCTTAAAGCCTGAATTACCTTTTATTCAGGTTCAGCACCAGCACATAAAACGCCCCCTGTGCAATAATCCCTCCCAGGGACCCCCTCACCTGCCGTGACACAGCCAGGGGTGGTGCATATGTTGCCTGAGTTGGTGCCATAGTGAGTTCCTGCAGGGAGAGGAGTGAGAAAGGACATGGAATTAGTTGTTTAGGAAGGAAATTGCCACCGAGGCCACTCTGCCAGAGCCCAGCCTGTGGCAGCTCTGTTGGTTTGAGAGTGAGTGAACATCAGTGCCAAGGACATTGAATGACAACTGCAAGGAAATCTTTTATCTGGAGATTTATGAGGAAAATTTATTGGCAGCAGCATTGTAACAGCATAGACAGTGAGTTTTAACTCTCCTGGAAGGAGAATGAGACCATTTTTTTCTACCTGCTGCCTCCACAGACTTTCTGATGCAAACTCAAACTACCAGATCCCTTTCTAGGCAATCTGTTGAGATGCTTTGAGCATCTGAGCTCTCATGATCTTCAAAGTCACCGTGATCAAGAGATTTAAACAGGGGGTAAAAAGCCCAGAGCTGCATTACTGCCTTCCCACTGCTCTGAGCCACCAAGATCAAATTAGGAAAAAGAAATTATTTTTATTTCTTGAAGTGTCTGTGTATGCTGGGGAGTGGAGGAGTGACAGACTCGTATCTGGGGTATCTGAGCCCCCCAGACTGAGGAGTGGCCTTGGTCCTGGGAGAAGAAAATGAATTCTGATGGCTTAATTTCCCATTTGTGAAACTGGATCAGCTTGATATCCACTTATGTTAAACAGAGAACTACTTGGTTCCACACTGGAAAACAAAAGTTGATACTTTTCAACAGGATTAGACATTTTTTAAACTTCCTTTTTTGATCCTTGCACTGGGATGTTTGCAGTAAAGAGTTACTAGAGAATTTCTGTCAATGAAAGCAAGTGCTTTACATGAGAGCAAACAAGATTACAGTAATTCAGAGAGAAATGAAACAGTGGGGGAGAAAAAAGGGCTTTGAAGTTCATCAGTGGGAGCCACACAAAAAGCCCCCAGCTGAGCACATCTGCATGAGAATAACTGTGTGTCTGGTGTTGGGGTCTGGCAACCTCAACATGGGATGAGCAAAATATGGGTAAAAATGTGAAGCTTCACATACATGGTTTAGCTTTTTTTGGTTTTGGGGTTTTTTTTTGGTGTTTCTGTCAGGGGTTTTGGGGTTTTTTTGTGCTGGATGAAGCTAAGAGCAGTTTTTGGAGTTTCCTAAATTCTCTATTAATTAAACAATTAGCAAAATCTAACCTAAAAGCCCAGGGTATTTTCAAGGAAAAAAAAATAAGAGTTTTGAGAAAAGAAACGAGTAGTTCAAAGGCAGAGGGAAATTCTCTGTAAAGGAGCAAAGGTGAGACAGAAATACCTGTTCTACAAGATCTCTGTGCTTCTCATTGTTTCTCAGGGACCAGGCAGGACTCAAGTGAAGCCTTTTTTCTTTTATATTTATTTTTTTTTTTTTAGTCAAAGCTCCTCTCTTTGATGTAACCTGACAATGTCTAACTCCAGTTTCTGGAACCCAGCTGCTTTCAACAAGGTTCAGACTCCCCCCTTCCCAAAGCCCTGGGGACTGGGAAGCTGTAACTGAGCTGGATAACCAGGGGAGCCAGAGCTGGGTTGGACACTCAGGGCTCTGAAACTCTGCCATGAAACCAGATCATGAGGAACAGCTGGTGAGGGGCTTGGAAAGTGTCTCCTTTGTCCTTCTCTCAGTTATGTCCTTTATTCCTCAGCCCCTTTCCTGGCACAGACCCCACCTGACCTGTGAGAGGTGACCAGCACTGCCCTGTCTGGCTTTGCAGGGGGTTTGTCAGGTCTTTGCTCACTCCACTGAGCCTCTGTCACCTGCACCTTCAAACAGCTGCAGTCAAACAAAAAAGTGCACCTTCTGCAGCCTCAGCCAGCCAGCTCTGCACTTCATTTTGTCAGAGCCCTTTGCTAAAACAAGAGCCCAACTTTTCAGTACAAATACAGACAATTCTCTGTATTTTTCTCCCCGGTCAGACGGTGCTGACAGGTTGAGTTACAGTGACATGGAGGCTCCTGCTCTGACATCCCTTTCAGTCTGACACAGCATCATCAGAGAATTGATCAGGGAAAAGAAGCTTTAATGGAGCCAAATAAAATGACCTTGGCTGTGGGACTACTGAAAATGGAAGAAAATGAGGGAAATGAAGCAGCTCCAGATGCTCCTTGGGAGGTGAGCGGCTCACCTGAGAGATGGCAGAGCTGGGACGAGCTTCAGACCCCTCTGGGCTCACTGTGGAGAATTTTACTGTCTTAATTTGCCTTTACAAGAAGCCACTGAGCACTGTCACGTTCCCTGGCCAGCAGCAGGAGGTGGGGATGACTCCTGAGAGCTGTGGAGCCCTGCAGGCCCCTTCAGCAGCTCAGCTTTGGAAGGGCAGTTATTTTTTTTTTAAGTACAAGTTGCTTTTCACAGCCTGACTGAAGCTCCCTGTCAGACAACAAAAGCAAAGCAAATCGCTGCGTGGGGCTCTGGAGCTCACAGCTTGTGTTTAGTGTTTCCCCACAGCACGTTTGGAGGAGCACAGATGGCTGGGGATGGCACACACGGGAACAATTAGAGCCACAGTTGTCACCATGTGGGAGCTTTACCTCCCAGCACCTTCCCTGTTCCCCAGAACTCCTCTGCAGAAGTGCTGTTGGCACTGCAACCTGCTCTTTTTGCTGTCAAACCAGCGGATTTTTCGCAGCAAACAACACAATTGCCAAATTCAGGTTTTCTTTGTCGGAGAGGGTGGTCTGTACTGGCTGTCAGGATCTTCAAATGGAGCCCAGAACACAGGTGTTTGGTTTTATTCCACCTTCCTTAGGATTTCTGACCTACAGGCAGGGCTGAGCCAGGATTTGTGTCAGACTCAGTGAAGAGTGTTTGCAGCCCTGCATGTCCTGTCACCCCACAGTGACACACCCATGGAGCTCCCTCTGACTTTGACTGAGAAGGGTCTTGCCACCCAAATATCACCACGACTTGTGTGTTAGCTTGTGTTAGCTGCCACTTCTTTAAATTCCTCATCTGCTCTGAGTAGCTGCTTTTAATTAATGAACATTCATCTGGGCATCAGTGCAGGAGAGGAGCAGAGCTCAGCCACAGCCCCCTCTCACAGTGCCAGTGACCAGTTCAGATATTGCTCCTGGTCAGCAGGTTTGTGTAAATCTGTTATTCAAGTGTGCAAAAACCACATTCACAGCATAGAAAATGCAGGAGAAAAATGTGGTTTTTTGGAAACCCCCGGGGCGAGGTGTTGCTTAGACCAAGGGTTGGATTCTTCTCTGTTTATAACCTAAGAGGACAGAGCAGAGCACGACCTTGAGCTTCCCAACAGCCAACAGGGACAACCTGAGGGGATGCAGGCACACAGAAATAAATATCTGTGAGTCTGGCTTCTGGGAAGGGAACTTGGAAGCCAGAAAGTGAATAAAATGTCAGTGAAACAAGACATTATGGGACCAGCAGTTGGGTGAGGATGGAAGGGGTTGGTAACTAGGTTGCCTGAAGAAGTTGCTGACTGATTTGATGTGTCAGCTACAATAAGTGCTGAAATATTCTTCAGACTGTAGCCTTTCCAACAAGTGCTGAGATCTGGAGTTTGGTAAATATTTGTGGAAGGGAGTTGGGAGGGAGCTGTGGAAAGGCTCAGAGCTGAACGTGTGGGTGTGATGGAAAGACTGAGAGTGTGGAGTGTTCAGGTCCAAACCCAGTGACTTCAGTCCTGTCTGCTTCCCTTGCTGTGATCACCCAAATATTACTCTGTTCTTCCTATATTTTCCTTTAGCTTGTTCAGATAAGTTTTTTTGGGCATGAAAACTTCCTTGGATGTCGAGCATCCCCAGGCTGCCTCTAGGACTGTAGAACTGCACTGCTGTGAGAGCTCCAGTGTTTGTGTTGGCTGGGAATAGAGATAAAAATCCCAGTCAGCTTTAACAGAACTACAGGAATTACTGCTGTACCCAGGGGCCTGTTTCATGCACCACAATGCTCCTCTGTGAGCTCTGTGCAAGCAGAACAGAAATAGTCTTCCTGAACCACAAAGCCCATATATGCCTTTCTGTATAAAAAAAAGAGACAATGTAAGGCAGGACAGGTAATCCATCTATCTTTCTAATTTAATTCTCTAATTTAATTTCTACTTACTAGCTAAACAGAATTATTTGTTAGAGGCTGGGTAGTGCCAGCGTGGTCAGGGATGTACAGAGATGAAGTGGCAGATCTGAATCTGCTCTTAGTGGACAATCCAGTGTCCTGTTCTCACCTCAAAATCGACATTTGAGTGAAATTAGAAACAGAACAACCCCAGGATAACACTCTGGGTTCTATCACATGAAAGCTGCTCGGCTACACTGGTTTTCTCCTGTTGCTGTGTGGGATTTATGTTGCACAGCTTTGAGCCACAACTGCTTTTCCCCTGGTGAGTCTGAGGCTTCAGGCTTTTGGCTGAGCTTTGGGAATGGGCCCCGGGGGTGACAGCAAAACAGGGCCAAGGGGAGCACTGGGACAAAACTTTTCAAGACAAAAAGACAAATGTTTCTCCTGTAGGAACAGCCTGAAGAGCTCTTTGTGCCCCGGCTTTAGACCCAAACAGGGCACACAGACACCCACTAAAAGGTGACGTTTCTCCTGCTCGGTTCCTACCTGGAACTTCCTAAAGCTGGTGGCTGCTCCAGGGTGAGCCCACCCCGGGGTGTCCCCTGGTGCAGGAGATGAGCTCTGTGTGCTCAGGGGGAGCAGAGGCACAGAGGGACTCTGGGTCAAACCCCCTCCATCCAGCTGGGAGGAACCAGCCCAGGACAGGCAGCACATCAGCTCTGCAGTGCCTGGCTCTCCTGCTGCCCAGGAATGTCTGAATCTGGGAAACACCTCCAGGGAGAGTTTAACTGGTGATACAAGAATGCAAAATATTTACATTTTAGTCTTGTTTTCTCCCAGAGAAGCTTTCCAGCAAACAAACATAGTTAGCACTGGCTCCCCCCCGTGTGTTTGGGTGAGACCAATGTGTGGCCAAATATTAACACCTGAATTATTCAGGCAGTGAAACCCTGCAGAGCTCAATATTTGATACAGAAACTCCTCCTCTAGTACCTTTCCTGGGGGAATTTCTTTCCTCCCATCTCCTGAGCTGGTAGAACAAACTTTCTGATGAACTTCACGAATACCAAACACTCAGATTTCACCTGACATTCAGTGGCTGGTAGCAAAAGGAGTGAACAATAAAAAGGCTTTTCCCAGGAGTTATTGCCCAGAATTGTGCAGTGTTTCCCTTACAAGTGCTGAAAATGCAGTTCCCTGCAGCGGAGGATGCAGAGACAGGGGAAGGACACAGCAGAGCCTTGCTCCAGGTTTGCTATTCCTGCTTTGGTTCTGTTCTCCAGCGTTTTAGCTGAGATGTGAATCCCAGAGGCTTTAATGGGAATGACAAACACAGACATTTGATGCTTCACAGGATTTTAAAGCAGGTGTGCTGGTGGGAAAAAACTTCAGCTTTAGTTCGTGTGCTCTGCAGCTGAAATATTCAGGCAGAACACCTCAAAATAAGGTGCCTCAATGTCAGCAAGACGTTTGCACTAAAGTCACTGAATCAAATCACACTCAGAGATCCAACTGCCTGCTGGAATATTTAAAAAGTCTCTTCTTTCCTCAGCAGAAAGTGGCACTGTTTTTTAAAGCTTTCACATTGTAATAAGCAATTTCCCCTTTAGAGAGGTTGTTTTAAAAAGTGTTTTAAAGCAGCTGCTCCTTTAAAAACCCTGACAATGATGACTCTTGGCTTGTGCTTCTATAAAATAAGGAACTATCAATCCTTACACACAGACACACACCCTCCCCCTGAAACAGCGCAGCATCTTTCTCAAAACAATGCTGAATTCAACAAAATGCATGGAATTCATTGAAAACACAGAATCTTACATCACATAATTTAAAAATTAAGTAAAATCCAGCACAATCTCTATGCACAAGCTGGGAACAAGGCAGAGACAGCCACATCCCTCACAGAGGTGACTTTACTGTCCCCCTTGGAATTTTATTTTTATTTATCTCTGAAATAAAAAAAAAAAGAAGAAAAAGACTTGTATGCTGTTTGCAGAGGGAAGAGGAGAATCATTCCCAGGTTCTTACCTCTGCTGCTGGCGTAGAGGATCACCAGGGCGACGGCGGCACAAGTCATGAGGAGCAGCAGGACAGCCAGACCCAGTGCCACAAAGCTCCAGGGCTTCTTCCCAGATTTCGTCGATTTTTCTACAATATCCATTTGGCTTTCTGATTTCCCCATTATTGTAACTCTAAAGCGGGGAGGGTGAAAAAAAAAAAAGAATTAACGGCGCGGCTAAATCAGCGCAAGGGTAAAAGCAGGAGAAAGCAGGGAGGAAAAGGAAGCAGAATAAAAGCAAAGGGAGAGAGGAAAGTTCCAAATTATTACATGTATTTGTCCATTTGATTGTCCACAGATTTGCCAACCTCATTCTCCATCTCCCGGGCCGTGTGTGCCCTCGGCGGGGCTGCGCTGGACTGGCTGCTCCGGGCTCCCAGTGCTGCAGCGCCAGAACTTCAGGAGCCTCTTTGGGAAGTGTGGAAGAGTCTCATGACCAGGTTGGGCAGCTCCTTTCTCCCGAACGGGGAAGGAGGGGGAAAACTGCCGCCTTCCACTCCCCACTTTGGAAGTCTCTCGCTGTTTTGAGGAATCCCTTCCGTGGCTCCTTCTGTGGCTCCGTTACCAGCCGGGGAATCCACCCCCGGATCCTTCCCGGTGCCTCCGAGCGGGGTCTCCGGCGCGGGCGGAGGGTCTGGAGGGTGGGAAGCTCCCGGGACACGCGTGGGCTCCCGGGTGTGCAGGAGGCTGTGCCCGGCAGCCCCTCGGAGCCCCCCGAGCCATGCTCGGAGTGGGAGCTCAGCCCTGCGCCCGTCCCGGCTCCAGGGAAATGGAAAAGATCCCAAGCCCGGGCAGCCGCGGGAGGAGGGGTTGGAGCGGAGCGGGGCCGGAGCTGCTGCGGCTTCTCCCGAGAGTCCCCCCGGCTTCCCGCAAATCCCTGCCAGCCCTGAAGGGCCACAGGGGAGGGGGCAACCCAGCGAAACCCTCCGGCTGCGCGGCTTTGGGCTGTGTGGGAACGGCTTGGGTTTGGGAACAGGATTTCTGGGCTGTTGTGGGCAGCGCACCCTGGTCCCTTGTGCTGCCGCCGGGGAATCCGTCTGCTTACAACCGGGAAAGATAAAAGGGCAGGGAAGGCATGTGATTCCCCTGGGTTTGGTTTTGTTCTTCCCCAGAACTGGCTCTGGAGCGAGGGAGAAGCGGGTCGGTGTTTGGGGGTTTTGTCACCGAGCTGCCCGAGTTCACAGTGGATAAATGGTCAGGTTGTGCCTCTCCCGACCTGCGCTCCCAGCCCCGCGTGTGCTCGGGAGGAGGTGCCGAGGGCAGAGCAGGGATTCCTTTGTGGCAGCCCTGATTTGGGAATGTACACACAGTGTTCCAAGGGTAGGAAACAATGAACACCAGTTTCTTCTGCCAGGAGTCCAAGTCTCCTCTCCCAGTCAGGATTCTGCCTCAAAATCCCTGTGAGAATTTGCCTTTTTTTTTTTTTTTTTCCGGAGTCATGTTATCTCAGGCTTCTGTCGAGTGTGAAGGCAGCTATTCTCATCCCACCAGCTGAGGAGGAGGATGAGAACACAGGGATCTGAAAGGCACGTGCAGATCCTGGGTGTCCATATGGGAGAAAAAGCTGCAGAAGGCAGGGTCGCTCCTGGGGACAAAACTACGCATTTAACGAAGATTTAAATCATCCCTCATTTCTGTTTGCAGAAAGCTCTACAGCTAAAAAATACTTGTTTCCTGTGTATGTGGGTCTTCCTCACTGCTGAGCAGTTTTACTGGTGGCTCTGAGGAGGGTCCTCCTGGTTGAGGTTCATAGCACTGCAACAGGCAGCTGTCTCAGGATTTAATGGAGTTATTTTTTGAGATTTAAGGTAGTTATTCTTGTACCATGGCTATAAAGTACTGCAGGGTATTATTTTGCCCATTTTGGAGTTGCAGAGTCGAGATGCCAAGAATCCAAGAGCCTTATTCCTGCTGCTGGGCTGTAAGGAAGTAAAAAAAAACCACAAAACCCAAACAAAACAACCCAAAAAACCCCACAACCCTTCTGTGTGAGGAGAAGCAGCAGTAACTGTAAAGGACATATTTGCAGAATCATTAATTTTGATTGTCTTGAGCAACTTTGTGTGGTCACTGGAACAGGGCAATCCATCATCCTGACAGTGCAGCAAGGTCCCTGTTCTGCTCCCTGCTTCCAAGGGGACAGACCTGTTTTGGTTTCTGACACTCTCAGCATCACCTTGTAGCCCCTGTGGCAAAGGAGACTTGATGCTGCAAAGTGGAATGGGGTTGTTTTGTTATTTACTTTTTCCTAAATCTCACATTCAGCTGAATTATTCCCCATTGAATCACTACCTGCAGGAATTTCCATGTGCTGGTCTCTCACCTGCTACTCGACTCCACAGTCCATCAGCCCCTCATTTTACCAAGCAGCTTAAAAAACATCATCTCTCTTGCAGTACAGAGAAGGTGAACACTGATCTGGGGAATTTTTCTTGCAGAAATTGAGGAACAGTGGGGGTTTTCCGTTCTTGGAAAACATCCTCTTTCCCCAAAGCAGTGTGGACTCAAAACATCTGAAGCAATGAGGCGTTTGCTGTTTGGGTTGGGCTGCTTTGAAAGGATTTTTCCCTTTTTGCTTACTTTGTAACTTTGTGAAGGAGGTTCTCCTGTTACTGGAATTTGGATGTGTAAAGAGCTCTCAGTTACAGTTTGGAAAAAGCCTCGAATCAGAGATTTTTACACTTGGATCCTGGACGGATGGGGCTGGAGCAGCCAGGCTGGATGGCTGCCTGCTTTTAGGATGTGTTCACTGCGAACTTCAGGACTCCACATAGGAATATTCACTGAAAAGGTGCTTCCTCAGACATAAGCCTTCCCCAGCCACACAGAACTCCCGTGGTTCCTGCAGAGAGACAGGGAGCTGCTCTGCAGTTTTATGCAATGCTTTTCTCCTTGGGAAAAATTCTCAAGTCTGGGAGGAATTTCAGGTCAAAGTGTTCCAGCCCTGGACAGCAAATAGTTGAGCTGGTGCCTCACTTGCCTGGGAGGCTGTATTTGAATATTTTTCTTTTCATATTTCCCCTGGAGAATCTGGAATAACCGTGGCTATACCTGGGACACTGCACTGGGAGGAGATAGGAGTCAAGGATAAGATAATACTACCTTGCTCAGGAATTTGGCTGTTGTGCCTTAGTTCCCACAATGTCAAGCTGACCTGCAGCTCTTCCTTTAGAAGGAATTGATTCTGGAGATAAAAATTGTGAAAAGCTGTTCATTTTTCTTCCTCTGTGTCTTTGCTTTACCATCAGAGGTTGGGCCTCAAAAGCTCTGTGCTTATGAGGATATATTACCCAATATTCTTATAATATATATATCTGATATTTGTCCATGAGGATATATTACCTCATTCAGTTCCCTGCCATCCAGAGGTTTTGCACAGTCTTTAGTCTTAGTATTGATGTAATTGAATGTTCTGGGCCATCTGAACAGCTGATCCCGTGGCTGCTGCTCCCTGAATGCTCCCAGAAATCCAGGGATGCCCAGCAGGGCAGTGATTTCCCAGCCAGAGCTCTGGGCTTCTCCTGCAGGTATTGAACAGCTCCATCAAAGGTACCAACAGCTCAGTGTCCTAAAGCAGCCAAAGGACGTGGTAGCATCTTCAGTGTGATGTGTCTTAAGTGTTGTTACCATGGAAACAAGGTTTCCATCTCTCTGTGTTACACTCCTTGCAGACTGATCCACACGGAGATGTGAGGGGAAATCACACACCTTTGGATGTCAGGGGTTGTAGTTTGCTCTGAATCCTTTGCCTGTGCAAAAAAAGTCCCCTATAAATAGGTTTTAGGCAGTCCTGTGTCAGGGGAAGTGCAAAACCAACTCTGCAATCACTTCCATGTGAACTGCAGGTTCCAGATGACCAGCGAGTGTGAGAGGCAGAGGGATTGAGAGTAGCTCTGAAACTCCTCAGAGACTGCTCAAAACCTCTTTTATTGTTTACCTCTTTGGTTTTAGTACAATAAAGAACCACGAGTGTGGAAAGAGAGCTCTAATCTGTCGTGATCTGTGTTTCGATGTTCAGGTTACACAAAGGTGTATTTCTTCTGCTTGTATGAATTAATCTAAATAGGAAAACTCACCTGAACCAGGATTTATAACACATGGTCAGATTCACTCTCAGCATCCCTGGTTTTGTTCAGGAACCAGAGCAGTGTCACTATTCCATAGTCAGATTTAAATGAGTCTGGAATATGCATTTACCTTAAAGATGGGAGAGAATCTGAAGCTCTGGGGTGACATTAAAACAAAAAGCCCAAGCAAACAGCCTGGCCCCAGTAAATCAGCACCACGCCTGGCTCCAGGACAATGGCTGGATGTTCCCTGTGATTTATTGGAGCAGGGCTGCCGAGCACAGAGGATAACTCATTGTGCTCAGACATAATGGGTCTGTCTTCGGGAGCCGGTGTAACCCTGTCATCTGTCAAGCAGCATAAAAGAAATAAAACCCAGCACTGAAATATCTTCTTGGAGCTGGTTGGCTCCCAGCTGTGCATGGTGGAAATAAGTCCTGGTAGAGGCACAGCTGAAACAGGTTAGAATTGGGAAAACCTGGAAGTTTAGGTGATGTTTCAAAACTCTTCTCTCACCCTCCTTTTAAAGATGAGCATCTTTGGAACATCATCAGAGCAAAAAAAACCAGCAGACATTAGTGCTGTTGGGTGTGCAAGGTAAGCAAGGATTTCTGCCCTGAATTTCTCAATTCATGCACTTTGCAGAGACAAGCAGGAAAAAGGGGAAGGTGTCTTACCTTGGTCTGGTGGAGGATGTTCCTCAGCCGCAGAGCTCAGGTGGCTCGGGTAGTTTCTGGGGTGGAATTGAGGTGTTTGTGCTTTCTGGCAGCCAGAAATAAATGCTTATTCATGTTCTCAGCATTGATGCCTCTACCAGTGATGGAATTGCAAAGTGCTGTGCCTAAATCTCCCTCTCTTTCCGTTGAACACTCACTCACTCACAGGTGCCTTCCAATGCCCAATGAATTAAATGCTGAGGCTTCTCAGGGAGATTAACCCTTTCCATATTGGAAATCACTTCATTTTACATCCAGACTGGAAAACAGGTTGTGTAGCAGGCACAAGCCCTGCTGCCTCTAAGTGGACAAGGTGACTTCCTGGCTTATTAGCATTTATTGCTTATTAGCATTAGCAAAGTCTCTTCTATTACAGCAATTAATCTTTAGGAAAGTCCTCATTTTCCACCATGTGCTTTACTTTTTCCCCCAAGAAGTTTTTCAGGTACCTATGGCAGGAAGACTTCTGGAATGCAGTGTCTCCTTTCCACACTTAATTTCAGTGCAGTGATGAGTATTGCAATTACATTCTTAATACATTAATAGTACAATTATATGCACGTGACTTAAAGGGTGTATTTTTTTGCCTTGTTTTGCTGTGCAGGAAGACAGATCACAAACAAAATGAAGATATTTTACTTTGTTTTCATTGACTGAGCACGTAGAAGTTTTAGCTGTTCCATTAAATGCACTGTTTAGGTCCTTTAAAATGACAGAAAGAATTCCTGTTTCCAAGGAAATATATTGTTGTGTTTTAGTTTGTGGCCATCACTCCTGGAAATTGGGATTAGGAGTGGGTGCTGGGTCTGGAGATGCAGAGAGGAATCTGGCTGCCCAGCAGGGAGGGATTTGGATTCCAGGTGCCCCTCTGTGGTTGGAGTTTTCAGTCAGGGACTGGTTGGGGTGTGTGTGGTTCCCTCAGGGCTCAAGGACGTGTGTATTCCTTGTCCAGCAGAGGCTCTGGGGCTCAGAGAGGCAGGGCCCTGCCTGTCCAAGGTGCCTGAATGTCTTTATTATTCCCTAACCCTTGCCATTGCCACCAGAGCAGAGCTATGCAGGCAGTGGGTGTGTGGGATGTTCCCTTGTCCCTGCCCAGGGTCTGTGCCAGGGGAGCTGCACAGACACACGAGTGGGTGAGGGCACAGGGCAGGGGGTGACCTTCACCAGCAGCCCCCACTGAGACAGGGGCTGGGGACAATCTGCAGCTCTGTCACAATCCTGTAAAATGTACAAATAATGTCAACTTCAAAGCACTCTGTACCCAGAGCTACGAGGGGCTGACAAGCGTCTGAAAGAGAGCATTATCCCCATTTTACAGATGAAAGGGAGTCACACAGAGAATCAAAGTCAAGATTAGATTAATAGGCATTGATGCCAGAGGAGCTATTATGTCTTGTCTGGCATCTGGCAGAACAGAGCAGAGAATTTCACACAGACTGCTCCATTAAATCCCCAACCTCTGTTTGGGCTTAGAAAGAGACCCCCAGAGCTGACACAAAGACACTGCACCATCTTCAAGCAAGTTGTTTGTGGGGCACTAGTGGAAGTTCACATCATTTCCCAGTATGAGTTTATTTAACTTCCTGCTGCCTCATTTAGTTTTGTTTGAATAATATTATCAAGAGGCCCACACATCACCTAAAATTTCCTTTGCACTTCTGCTCCCCAGAGACAATTATCAAGCTGATGCTTCTCCAGCTGCACAGGGAAGACAAGGGGCAAAAGGTGCAAGTTGCACTGGGAGAAGTTTCATCTTGATATGAAAAAGAATTGTTTTTTTGACTCAGTGAGAATAATCAATCACTGGAGCAGTGGCAGAGTCCCCAGCCCTGGAGGTTTACAGGATTTACCTGGGCAGGGCTCTGGGTCATCTCATCTGGGCTCCCTTTCCCACAAGATGTTGGCTCATGAGATCTTTTGAGGTCCCTTCCAACCTGGGCTGTTCTGTGATTCTATCAAAAATGTTTAGTGGAGAGAAATTGGCTTAAAGGGTGTGTTGGGTCAGGTCTTGGAGACCAACTCCAGCACCAGTTAGAGTTGATTTTCCCAGTTTCCCTGTTGAGAAGTGATTTGGATCTTTCAAAGTGACACAGTCTATTCTAAACTGTCAGTTTTGTGGCATTTTCCCCTACATCTCTGCTTGATGTGTGATTATATTGCAGTTCATCAGTCAGGTTTATTAGTGGACTTAATTGGATTGCATTAGCTGGCATTTAAGCCATCCAAACCAGTTGAGAATGCAATCAATTAAAACATCCAAACACATTAATAGTGCAGACACGGGGTAATTTATGTAGATGGCTAATTACCTGTTTACTTCAGTAAGCAGGTTTTATTGCCCAAGAATGGACAAATGATGCATGAGAAGAAAAGAAACAACATTGCAAGAATACTGTTGGCAAGGCTGCAAAAAATAAGAAAATGGCAGGGTATAATTGTCCCTATTGTTAAACTCTGCAGTGAAAGAACAAACCCTACACCGTGACAGGCACTCAGAGGTGTTCCTAATCATTTAGGATTTTAATGGGAGTTCTAGAGAACACAGTGAGTGTATTACCAGGGTTGGAATGTCTCATAATGGGACATCTGAGCTTTCTAAGCAATCAAGATGCTCAGTGAGATGGTCATTTTAAGTGGGAAAATACTAATCCCTGTCAGTTTTTCATTTCATCCACTACTGATCTGGATCCAAACCCGGGGCTCCCTCGTGGCTGGAGGTCCCTGTCCCTCACACTGGGTGAGGTGTGGTTGGTGTCTGGTGCTGGGCACCTGCAGCACTGACCTGGAGAGGGAAGCACAACTGAGGGGCACAACAAAATGGAAAGCAAGGACTGGAATGGGATCATTAACATCCTCCTGTGCTTCCTGCTCCCTCCTACAACCCCCCTCTGGCTTTGCAGCTACATTTTCTCATTGACTGTGACACAGCTCAGAACGAGCCCCACAAACTGATTATCAGACGCTGCTCTTCATTTCCTTTACAGTCCCCGGGGAAATTCCTGTGCTCGTTTATTCTCTGCAGCTCCTGGCTTTTTGGGATTGTGCAGGGAGCACACAGACACAGAAATGATTGGGTTGGGTGGTGAGCCGACCCCAAAGCCACAGCTGAGGTGGCAGGGTTTGCTCTGCACACAGGACAGGTCCTCAGGGGCTGTCAGGAACACGGGGTGGGCTTGCCAGAGCCTCAGGGAGGTTTTGGCCACGCATCACATGCCCAAGATAAACTCTGGAAGGGAAGAGAACTGAAAATGAAATGGTTACAAGTGTCTCAGGTGTGTAGGTTCCACACTTGACCCGAGGTGTGGTACCCATGGGGTCGGTGGCACCAGGCTGTGACACCAGGGAGGACCAGGACTGGCCTTTGTCCCTCTCTCAGTGAGAAACCAAAAATAACATCACTAATCATGGCTGGTTTTTCCACTCTCTGCTGCCATACTTTGGGACTGGCTCATGTTCTCTAACCTCACCATTTGGGTGGCAATTCCTTCCTCCCCTGCCCTCATACATCCCCACCTTCTGAGTGCCACAGCCACCAATATCAGCTGTCTGCCTTCCACCCTCCAGGCACTTTTGGGAGCAAATAAACCAATGCTCCTCTGCTTGGGGTGTCAGAGTTGCACACAGGTGAGCTCTGCAGCATTCCTTGGCATCCTGCAGAAAAAGTCACTCCTGGAACATGCAGCAGGAGCGGGAGGAGAAAGAGTCTTCTGAATCCCACAGTTTTGGGATGCTGTGCCTGCTAAATAATGAGTCATTTTTCTTCAGGTGCCACTGAGAAATGGCCAACTGAACCAGCAGATTCCAGCACAGACCAGTTTATCTGAAACACAGCTGAAATAGCCAAGGCTGCAAAGGCAGAACACCCTGGCAGTGATAATTCCATGTCACACATCAAATTGATGGTGGCAGCGGCTCCTCGGAGCTCTGGCAAATTGGAAATGGCTCAGTGCAGCAGCAGGGCCATGATAACACAGTCCATCTTCTGCAGGGAAATGATAGTGAAAGAAATGGCTTTTGGATTAGCTGTCATTAAAGTGAAACATCTCCCTCTGCAAGTGGAGTGCAGTGTCCTCACCCGGGCACCGGGAAGCTCATTAACAGCCCTGGGTTTGCTTGGCCCGAGCCAGGGCCACACTTCCACAGGGCTGGGGAGCACAAGGGCTCAGGCTGAAAGTCAGGAAGACGAATTCCCAGGAGATGTGTCAGCTTCTAAAGCAGTTGCAGAAGTTGGCTGATTGTTCAGACTCTCTCAGCACCCGGGAGCACATAACCAAGTGAGATGGGAAAAATAAACGGGAGCGACAGGATTTTAGAGGAAATGAAACCTTTCGAGGTCACAAAAGCTCAAAGTTTAGCTCTGCCTGAACTCGAGGAACAGCTTCCAGTCGAACAGTTGATTCCAAACACTTTGCCATCATTTCTAAGCTGTTCTTTGCCTGCTGGACTGCAGAGCATGAGGTCAGGAAACTTTACTCATCTGACTGTGTGATGCAAATATTCTCACACTTGATTTTCCTTTTCTGTGCTTAGAAGGAATGTTGGATACTTCAGAGAGGCAGAACTGGCAGGTAGCTGTTTGTGTAGGAGCATTCTGAGCCATGGTTTCAGTTTTCTTTCGTTATTCATTACCTGGTGACGATGCACAACGAAGTCCTCTGTGTTTTAAGGTTGCAGGATACTTTAAAGGAACAAAATTCATGGAGAGAGAAGAATTATTTGTTAGTGTCTGTATAGAGGTCTGAGTTGAATAAGCTACAGGTATTTAACCTTTCCTTGGGATGGCTGTAGCTTCAAGCTGGATTGCAAACAGGTATCCAGTTTCACTAGTTGTTAGGCTGCAGTCTCTTCCTGATTACATTCGTCTTGATTCACATAAATATATTTGAATTCTTCACAGTTTTGTAGCATTTACAGCACCAAGCCATAAGGGTATGTCCTAAAGCACTAAAGAGACTCTCTATATAGATTCCCTCTTTGAAGTATTCAGCCATGGGCTGCATGCACAGAGTGAGGGACAGATCTCAAAGCAGTTGGAAGCAGCTCCACAATCTCCACGAATTGCAGCTTAACATTAAAGAAACCTACAGAAATGATCAATGCAGGGTTTTTTAGCCAGATTCTTCAATCAGAAAGAAGTGGAAACAATAGCATCTTGCTGCCAAACAGGGGGAAAAGTACTCATCAGTGTCACTGGGATTAAAATCAAAGTAACTCTTCTTGAATTTGAAGGGAAAGAAGCCCAGTCTCAGCTGTGCTCTTAGGGCAGAAAAGGAACATGCAGAGAGGGAAAATGAGAAGGGAGATGGAAGGTTACAGATGATGTCAGTGCTCTGGGGTTGATTGCATGGCTGCCGAATGAAGTTTCACTGGATTGTTGCCCTTGAGACAACAATATAAATAAAAAGAAAAGGCTCACTCTCCCTTTCATCCCAATCAAAGCAGGAGAGCAGTTCTCAGCAGTGCTTTGATCTTTGTTTTCAATAGTAGTTTCTGTTTTTCTCCGTGGTCCTATTATCACACTCCAAAAACATCAGGAGAAGTCACTCGGAGAAGCCAAAACAAACAGAGGAGGTGGTTGTTTTGGGTCCCACCTTGTTTCCTCTGTGGGAACCCTCCTGAGCTGAGGGTCCCCCTCGCACAGGTGAACCCCCTGGATGTGCCAGCACTAAATTTGGGGTGCTCCCAAGTCCACCTGTGACGAAACCAGACACATGACAGCAGGCAACCCCCTTCTGAGCATTCCAGAGGCTGATTCCTGTGCTGTTCCCTGTGGATGGGGAGGGATGGGGGAGTGCTGCAGCACTGAGAGCAGTCCCAGCAGCAGCACCTTGGCTGCTGCCCCCAGCCCCAGCTCCTGCTGCACATGGACCATTCCTGGTGAGTTCATGCTCCAGCTTTGGTGCTTGAATATCCAGGAGTGTGAAGGATGGTGTTTAGCACCTCTGGCAAACACCTCTACAGAGAGATTATTCCCATTATCTACTCTGGCAAACAGAGACACAGGATCTGGCAGGCCCAGGTGAAGTCTGGAGTCTGGCTGCCTGTGTGCCCCAGATAACAGGGCAGCACTCCCAGGACTGGATATCTCATCTCTGTTGAGTCTCATCCTTCATATTATCTATTGCTTTACTGTTCTCTGGGCCAGTAAAACAGTTTACTTGGCATCTGTGCTGCTCCACTGCCCAATATTGGTGCTGATCAGTGCAAATCCACTGCACTTTGACAAGGGCAGAGCCTTCCATCCAGGAGTGGGTCAGGAGAGGGGTGTTACACACATGGTCCTCCACAAACACATGACAAAAGTTATTTTTGACTGATCTTTTTGACTGGCTTGTAAAAATAAAGCCACTTAACTGAATAGTATGTGTTAGAGCTAATCAGATGTCATGGAAATACATGATTATTCATAAGCTGCAAGCCATTTGAATGATTTCCTTCACTAGGACTGGAACACCTGTGTTAGAGTTAGTTCAGTTTAGCCAGAAGAAAGCTTTCTTCCCAAAGGGGAGTTTGCATAACGCACAATAAATAATTTTAAAGAACTATGAATACTGCAACTCCCTTTTCCCCCCATGGCTCTCTTGGTCAGTTTTGCTTCACCACCTGAAACTTTCTATTTCTCTCATCCTGCTCGGCGTCACATCTGTCACATATTTATCACGAGCTCCTCGTCTTTCCCTCGCTCCTGCAGCCTCACAAACAAACCACGCAGCAACCGGAGAGCGGAAAATCCCCGAGCAGGGAGATCAGTGGATGCTGCAGCCCGACGCCTCCCGCCTCAGCCTCGCCCTCAGCCTCTGCAGCTCGGGGTTTTTATCAATCTGCAGCCCGCAGTCGGTGACCTCCCAGGCCTGTTGGTAGCGCCGCGTTTGGAAGCTGTGCTGGGCGATGCTGAGGAAGGCCCTGGCCAAGGCCTGGCTGCCGGGGCGCTCCGCGATGCTGCCCAGGGCCGCGGGCCGGTCCAGCTGCAGGGCCTGCACGTACTGCTGCACTGCCGCCTCCTCCCGCCCCGCGGCCAGCAGCAGCAGGCCCCTGGAGCACAGATCCCGCGCTCGTGTCCTCGGGCTGTGCCCGCCGTGCCCCCGGATCACGGTGTCCATGTCTGCCAGGGCCCGCTGGTGCTGCCCCAGCAGCCCGAGGCACTTGGCCCTGCGGCGCAGGGAGCGCGGGCAGGCCCCGCCGGCCACCACGGCCAGGGACAGGAACCCCAGGGCCTTCTCGTACTGCTGCCCTTCCACCAGCACCTGGCCCTGCTGGGCAGCCACCTGTGGGCACAAAAAGACTTCGGGTTAGCTACAGAGTGGAAAAAAACCAGGGAAACATCCGGGCTGGATGGGTCACACACACAGACACCGAAAAAGCTTGGGTGTTTTTCAAAAGTTGAATCATAGAATCATAGAATCAGCTGGGTTGGAAGGGACCTCCGAGATCATCAAGTCCAACCCTTGATCCAACTCTGCTGTGGTTCCCAGCCCATGGCACTGATGCCACATCCAGTCTGTCCTTAAACACCTCCAGGGATGGAGAATCCACCACTTCCCTGGGCAGCCCATTCCAATGGCTGATCACCCTCTCTGGAAAGAATTTCTTCCTAATATCCAACCTAAACCTCCCCTGGCACAGCTGAAGACTGAGCCCTCTTGTCTTAGTGATCACTGCCTGGGAGAAGAGACCAACCCCCACCTGGCTACAAGCTCCTTTTAGGTAGTTGTAGAGAGTAGTTGCATCCAGTTGCAGAACTAACTCCATTCTCTGGTTTTGCCTGCAGGTGTAAAACTCTTGGATCACTTGCTGTTATCTCAGGAGTTTCTGAACCCCCACTCCTCTTTCTTCCTGCATGTTTGCTTAAAAGTTTGTCAGAATTTCTTCTGAATTCGTTGGCATTCCTCAGGAATGATGAACAAAAAGCTGAAGGGACCAACCTCCCCACAAATGTCTTCATGTGCTAATAACAAAGGTTTTGGTCTCTACCGAAGTTTACCCAAGCTGGAGGATAAAAAGGCCAGCTGATGTCTGTGCTAATCGTTAATCTCGACTGCAAGTGAATTCTCTGCCCCTGTCTGAAGGGAAAAACAACAACAGGAAAATAGAGAAGGCAGAAAGAGCCACATAATTTTTAGGTTCAGGGAGGTCAATAAAGAAAACTCCATTAGAACTATTTGCCTCAAATGGATTTCTCATTATTTCCCTTTATTGGTAATAAATAAAGCTTTTAAGGTGCTGCAGCAGAGTGAATATTTAAGTTATAAACAAGGCTGCCACCAGCAGTGGGGTCTTACAAAAGGCTGAGCCAAACAGCAAAGGATAAATATTTTCATCTCTCTCATTTTGTGGGATAACACTCCCTTTTGGATGCTTGTGGCCCCCCAGAACCCAGCTAGCCCAGCCACTGTCTCAGGAGCCCCAGTGGACAGCCAGGTCAGGCCTCTCAGTCTCTTTATGTGCCTTTTTATTTTGGTTGACTTTGATTAGAATTGATTGTTGTTGAGCAGGACTGAGGAAAACAGCTCTGGATGAGAGGGGTCAGTGTTGCAGGGCAGGTCTGAGCACCTCGAGTGAGAGCAGTGCCAGGAATACTTTAGCCACTCCTAATGGTTTGTGAGGAATTTCACCCCAGTCATTTTGTTACAATGTATAGAATATATATAAATAATATACATATGTTTTGCTATTTTGCTATATAAATGTAAAATTCTTTATATAATAATATTTATTAGAGGGTCTCTCAGCTTCCACATGTGGAAATAGCAGTGGGACCTCTCCCCAGTCAGTGTGAATCCCTGGCTTTAACAATTCTGGCTGTAAATTGTGAGGCAGCCTGTCCAAACCTGCCTCAGATGTCTGTACATACATTTAAAGAGCAGCAAGCTTAGTTTGTGCTTTGAAATGTATTTAAGACAACCAGTCAGTGCAAGTGTTTCCTCAGTGGCAGGGTTTTAACAAGGGGTCAAGGTGGAATTGCAGCTGGCAACAGAAGATGTTTTTTTCCCCTAGAAATTCCAAAGTTCTAGATCGCATTGTTCCAGAGAACACAGTGCAATTCCTCAAAATACCTTGTGTTTGTGTAGTTAAATTGTCACTTGCAGCGTTTAAAGTGCATTTGTTGTCTCAAAGGCAGAAGAAAATACAATTTTTGTTGTTCTGCTGGGTGACTAACCTAATGCTGAAGGTTTCAGCAGCATTTTGGGTTACTGTACCCATACAATATTGCATTTTTTAACTGAGCCACTGCTTCCATTTCTTCACATTTCCCTGGGAGTCCCCAAAGTGTGAGCAAGCCACAGGATTCTGCATTTCTTGCTGGACTTGGGGGGAAAAAATTATTCAAACTTGTCACTAAATGTTTGATTGTGGCTTCCAGAGTGGAATAATTCTGGTCCCAGCTGGAAAGGGCTCTGTGTGAGCCTGGTGACTGGGCTTCCTGGGTCAGGTCTCTGTGTCCTTTTCTTCCATCTCTTTACCTCATCGAGTGATAAAGGACTGAAAATACACATATTTTGGGGCCATTTTTGGTTCCAGTCCCCAGTGACTGATCTTGTGCTGCAGGTGACCAAGGTCCAATTCCTCAGAAAGAAAAGGAGTGAGGAGTTTCATGGAAATGGAATTATGGCCAAGGGTTAGTCCCTGAGCAGCAAATCCCACAAGATGGATTGATGAACACAGAGCTTTGGGAGAGGGCTGGATACTTTCAGAGCAGTCTGGAGTAAGTCCTTCCTTCTTCACCTGCACATTCCCTGAAGGAATGTGAAATGATAACTTCACCTTGGGCTAAGGCCCTAATTCCATCACAGACCATACAGTTTTAGAAACCATTTTTGTAGGGGTCTGGGTATCCTCTGGCATGTCCACAGCTCAGAGGATCCAGTGAGGAGTTGGGAACCTCTGACTTAGGAAACCAAAGGGTTGAAGCTGCACCACCAGCAGCAAACTCCCTTCCTGTGACCTTTTGCAGCTTAATAAATCTTTCAGATTCCTATTCCCATGGGGCTCTCCCAGTTGTTTACAAATTTCTTTGCGTGGGACCCCTTAGACTATAAATAAATGGGAGAATTTTCTTGCTTTGTTTTTCATGAAAAAAACTGAGAACATCAAGGAGCTCTCTCCTTCCTCCACCCTTTCCTATTCAGCTTATGGGGGATTATTTTTAGCCCTTCAGACCAGACTCCAGGGTAATGATGACACGTTTCTAGAACCTCCAAACACTCTAAAACAATGTGGCAGAAATGCTGCTGTGCTGGAGTGCTGAGACTGAGGGCTGGGTGTTAAACCACTCCACTCTGCTTTGCTGGGGGTGACAGAAAGAACAGCCTCTCCCAGGGTGTGGCTGGGAGCCATGGCAGAGCAAGGCCATCGTTTTGGCACTAATTCTGCCTGTAAATGTATTTTTTCTTTTACTGAGATCTTCCTTTCGCTCCCAAACTGGAATAACCTCGCAGGCAAAAGGAAGTGCTGCTGGGAGGGGCTTTGAGACACCAGGCAGGTGAATGAACCAATTCCTTCCCCACCCCAGAAAGTAAACACTTATTGTCACAAAATACATAGAAAAAGACCCAGATGCTTGAGCTCAAATGTTTACTCAGTTGAGCAAAAGCAGAATATAAAAGAGACTAATGTTTTCTTTTCAAACTTCTAACACTGGTATCGAGTTCCAGTTTTGAAATCAGTCCTGTTCACCCCTTTTCTCTCAAGTTTGCAGAGAAATCTTTCATTTCTCTGTTTCAAGACAGAGACAAAGAGCCTCTCCCATTTTAAAGGCTTCACTCACCCGTGGCACCAGTGGGTTCTGACACAGCAGTGCAGTTTAAGCTATAGAAAAAGCAGTTTGGGTGTTGGGGTTTTTTTGTTTTTCTCCTTCTCTTTCTTCTTCTCTTATTGACAGCACAAGAATTTCCCTCCTGTGTTGTCTCACAGAGCAGCATGGGTGGATTTAGCTGAGAGACTTCCCCACAGAAGAATGATGTGGCAGCAAGGGAAATTCAGCTGTAAAATGCATCTTCATTTACAGACACCTCCTCAGGGCCTCCACAGTCACAGTCTCAGCTGTACCTTTATCAGCTTTCCAAAGTGGAAGATTGCAAATTGGCTCCGAAACCTTCCAACTCTCCCCCATAAGACTGAACTTTTTACATTATTCAGGAGAGAGAGGCTCTTTTCTCTGTAATGGGGCACGTCTGGGGACTGGTAAATTAATACTTGTTTACTTATATCCTCCTGCTGTTTTGTTAAAATACATCCCAAGTACTCCCCTCGATGCATTAAGTGTGTCAGCATGTTGTTTGTTTTATAACCTGGGAGAGAGCATAACAATATAAGTTCTCACTAGGGTGCACACCAGCCCCAAATTGAATCAAAGGAAGCAAACTGCTTCTCAGAGCACAGAGCTTCTGGGTAATCAGAATTGCAGATGCTTGACTGAGTGTTAAAACTCCTCACCATCAATCTCAACTTCTCCTGTCTTATTACTGGAGATTCTTTCTTGGAGCTGGGTGATCTTTGGGGGAGAAATTTGAAAAAAAATGCCTGATTATACATATTTGGGTGGACTGGAGCAATATGGGTGGACTGGAGCAATATCATTGCTGTACCCAATAGTTTTAGCTAAGAAAACCGACCTCAAAGGCCAGTAATGTTATACAAATGTGAATATAAAGGTCTTCCCCCACACTTCTGCTCACAACAAGGCAGGAAATAATCTCTACAGCCTGATTTTGCCTCCCATTTCTTTCCCCACAGGTGTGGATCAAGAAGAGGGTTGTACCTGAGCGAGCTGCTGCTGCTGCTTGGTGTCCACGAAGCTCAGGAGAAATTCCAGCTCCCTTTCATCTCTCTGGGCCAGGGCACTGAGTGAGTGAGCTGCTCCTGCCACGTTGCTCCTCTTCAGCTGCAGCACAGCCAGTCGTGCCCTGGCAGAGTCCTCAGTGGGGCAGTGGCCAAAGGCTGCCTGGAGGTGGGTCAGGGCCTCCTCACACCTCCCTGTGGGGTGACACCAGCACAAGCTGCATAACCCATTCCTTGGGGGGAGAGACACCAAGGAAATTCCCTAAAGCAGGATTTAGGAAGCCTGTCCACAGCCCACACCTAAAGGTGTTAATTACTTTAAACTCCTTCCCAGAACATTTCCAAGCTTCTCTTGAGAAGTGCTGCCCAGAACACACTTGGCCACTGAACATCCACTTCCTTTCAACTCACTGCTCACTCAGCTGTGCCAAAGGGTTGGAACTCACCACTTGCAATCAGAACATCTGTGTAGAAGATGTGATATTGTGCAGCCTTGCAGATTCTGATCAGTGCTCTTGCAATCACCAGGAGGTCCCTGAGGGTTTCTCCCTTTGAGGTGTCTCTGGTGGCCACGAGCTGGGTCAGCGCAGCCCTGCCGTGCTGGAGGAGCCACCCAGTGAGCAGCTCTTGGGCTTCACCCTTCAGGGACAGGATTGCTGGGATCACTGCTCCTGCCTCCACCTTCAGTGCTGAGATCAGATCTTGCACTGCCTCCTGTGGAAAAACAACACCAAGAAATGAAACGGAAGCAATAACTAAACATTGGTCATTTGTTCCTTCAGGTGCTTTCAGTTCTCTGCTGTCCCACAGAAACTCTTTGCTCTGCCCTGTCCTTGTCCTGCATCTTTTCCATTTGCAAAGCTGGTAGAAGGGCAGAGAGTCAGGTTTGGATGACTGTTTGCAAAGTGTTTGGAACTCCTTGGGTTATCACTGAAAATCATGACTAAGGTTTAGCTTTCCTCCCTCTACTTGGGAAAACAGATCAGTGATGTCAGGTGGGCTGCTTGTACACCCAGCCAAAATCAGGGTCTTTCACTGCCCAAATTCCGTGAGAAACTTGAATTCATGACGAACTCTGGGATGCTTTACACTGATGCTGTTTAACACCCTCAGAATAACCCCCAGGAAATCAGCACAGTGGAAGTACCTTCTGCTGCCTCAGAGCGAGGAACACGAACCCTCGGCCGCTCAGAGCCTGCACGTTCCTGGGATCCTCCTTCAGGATGGCATTGAAGTCAAAAATAGCAGTTTTCATCTGCCCCAGGCGCCCATAGCACCGAGCCCTGCTGAGGAGACAATCCCCAGCACCACCACCTGCAGGACAGGGATGCAGCCACAGTCACTCAGGGATACCCACAGGAAGCCAGAGAAAAATTCCACTTTGCCTGAGGATACTTGAGGAAGTGCAATGAGAGGGCTTAAGTGGAAGTTTCCTTTATTTTTGTTGCAGGTGGAATTCTTATCTCATATTATCACTTCTGAGTTGAAAGGGAAAAATAATCCTTGTGGGGTTGGAATAGGAGCTGCACAAATGAGAGGAAAAGCTTCCAAGGAGGAGATCTGTGGGGATGGGAAAGTGGAGGCACAAAGCCATTTGGCTGCTTTAATGGAGTCAGAATCACAGAATAGTTTGGGTTGGAAGGGACCTTAAAGAGTCCAACCCCCTGCCATGGGCAGGGAAGGTACACTTTGTTTGGGATAAATGAGTAATCCAGATGGGACCGACTAATTCCCTGCAGAATTAATATGCACTGGGATTTGGGATACTAAGCTTTTTTTTTTTTCTTTTTTTTTTCCTCTGCTTTCACATAAGTGCTGCCCAAATAAACACATAGAGCTGACAGTGAAAATCCTGGTCCATCCACTCCCTGGCTGCAGAGCATTTATCTTCCTGCCATCCACATGCCCCTTCATTTCAAGGCAATTTCGATAAGGATCTTAACATGCCCAGGGTTGCAATCCATAACTGTGGCGTCCCAATACTGCATGATAAATCATCAGTGCCACTGGAAATATGTTTTCATAGGAAGGTCAGCAAACGCAGCTGCCTGCAGAGATGAGCCAGCAGACAGGCTCCAAGCAATTCTGTTACAGTAATGAGCCTTTTTCTCCCTCCTGATATGCTCCAAAACTCCTGTACCAAAGGTTATTATCACTCTGGAGCTCGACCAGTTGGCTCCTATAAAGACAATCTCTATTTCTCAACAAGCATCTGTTCCAGCAGGTGGGGAGCTGATAAGCTGGAACGCAGGGGCTGTGAAATGGAACCATCTCCAAGCAATTAACAGGGTTTTTTCCATTTTCATGAGCCAGTCTCTCTTCCCCTCAGTGCTGCTGTCATAACATTTGCTCAGAGTGAAAGGCAGATTTCCATACAAACATGGTTTCACTTGGAACACGCCAGAAGCATTCCCGCCTCAGCCTGAGCTCTCTCCTCGGGAAAAGCTGGGACAGGGATCCCATGTAAGTGGCTGCACTCACTCTTTGCACTGGAACTGCACAGGCTGGGCTTTCTGGCAGGTGGAGAAGAGGGGCTGACGTCCCTGCAGAACTGAACTGAACACTTGCAACCCACTCCAAGGAACTCACAGATTGTTCACTTATTATTTATTGTTTTACTGCACCTTTCCATGGTGCAGATGACCCTGCTGTTCCAGACTTCTCACTGGGGAGATGGCAGATGAGAACTGGCTGGACATTCTGTCCCACCCACTGGTCTGATTTCCCCTAGAAGTCCATCTCCATTGGTACCCTGATGCCCTACCTGCAGCAATAATTGCACAGGACAGGTAGGCAATGGCCTCTTTGATGTGAACATCCTCCTGTTGGCTCTCCAGGATGGCCAGTGCTTGGAAATGGCAGTGGGTTTGCATCAGCTTCCTGTCCTCAGCCTGGAAAATGTCCATGATGGGCAGGAGGCAGGAGGTATCTCCAGTCCTGATCACTCTCTGTAGCAGCTTAACAATGGAAGAGAGAAAGGCAGCAGAGGAAGACTTGCATGAGGAGATGTGAAGTTGTGTTAAACCACCTGGTGAGACCAGTTTGCTCCCACCCAGCGCTTCCCCACCTTCCCCTGGGGCTTCTCCCAGCCACGGTCCAGCCAAGGACAGGAATCTCCTATTTAACTCCTCAGCTGGCTCTGGTGTAAATGCATGGGGGAGAAAACATCAGTTCTTGTCTTTTCTCTCCACCACTCCAGCTGTGGAAACAACTGTGGGGAAATGCCTGGTGCTGCCTGGTTTGCTTTGGGCAGCATCTGCTCCAGACTGGCAGGGAAGTGTTTGTGTAAATGCAGGTGAACCACGGGAGGGTTGCCCCAAAAATAGAACCTTTCTGTGGCACAGAAGGATTCCAGTGACCCCCTTTGACTGTAAAATCAAAACTAGTGAGTTAATGGAAGGTCAGGGAAGTGCTGTGCCTTTTTTTGGTGTTGTTATTGGGAATCTGGGAAAAGTATGGATTCAAATCCACAAAGTGTTTTCCTCCTGGAAAAGAATCTTGCCTGACTTGTGGTATCTTTGCCTCCATTTACTGCAGTGAGATTCATAAGCAAGGTTTTACTGCATTTCCTGTGGAAATGAATCAAAAAATGTTTTCTACAGCAACCAGCAGGTACTGGATATTCAAATCTGAGCCAGGGAAGCCAGGACAAGAACAAAGTTATCCTGATGCACCAGACACATCCATTGAAAGTTATTACTTTCTCTTTTTATTAATAGATAAAAGTGTTTGGCTTCCCACAGGCAGGTGGGATGAAAACATTTTGAAGAGAAAAATTTCTGGTGACGTGTGTCCCCATGCAGAACTTGCAGCAGAAGCTGCAGATAGGAATCTGACTTCCAGGGGCAGCACATGGACTCCAATAAAGCCATGTCGCTCATTGATAGCCTTCCCGAAGGCAGCAAATCACACCAAACTTTTACTTTTCACGGGGAGTAGAGAAGCGGTAACGGTAAAACCTTTCTCTTTAGGGTTAGCGTTTATGTGGCACTTTAAAAAATGCAATAGTTCCCTCTGATGGCAGAACCCGGGAATTCAGCTTTGCAATCCCCGGTAGGAGGATGAAACACGCTGGAATGTCTTCCAGGGTTTCAAGCACGAGCATTAAAGGAAGAAAACTGCAGACTGGTATTGGAGGTTTTGAGCCTTTCCCCGCCCTCCTCTCCAGGGCTTCGTTGGGATAATCAGTGGGGTGGCACTGCTGCCTCCTTTTCTCTGGGGGAAAATCACCAAGCCCACAATATTGTCCCTGGGGACAGGATGCTCAGCCATGCTCTGCCTGCTTAAAGTCTCTGCTGAAAAGAGCCATGAGAGGAATGGGCTGGATTTAGCTGAGTCCTTGTGTGTCCTGTGCTGCAGACAGAAAGTCCTGTGATTCTGATGCATCTCAGGCCTGTATTTAGATCTTAAAACTTTTGCTAGAGGTTGCATCACCTAAACCTCATGTGGGCTCCAAATTCCACCGTGTCAACAGCTCTCCCTCTTGCTGTTCCTGGAGCTTCTAACAGCAAAAAGTTTAGTTATAAAAGGACAATGCACACAAACCACCGAGCAAGAGGATTAATCTGTAATTTCACTGAGGTCTGGGACAGGCAGGACCAAGCCAGACAAATGTTCAGGAGGGAATGACCCTGAAGGGGAAGCTTTTCCAGGTGCTCCTTACCTGGTTTCCATCACACACAAACCCTTTCTTCAGCTGCAGCAGTGCCAGCCTGGCCAGGACAGGAGCCCTTTGGGGGTTTCTGGAGAGGGCCAGCGAGAGCAGCCTGTGGGCTTCTTCTGCACGGCCCATCTGGTACAGGGCGTCAGCACAGAGGATCCTGGAGGCCTCATCAGCAGTGTCCAGCTCCACCAAGAGACAGGCCAGCTGGAAAACCCCAGGGGCATCTCTGGAGGGGAAAAAAATGACACAACAAGCCATCTTCAAGGTCAGGAGTCTGCCCAGCGCTGTTTGTTTCTCTGAAAATGAACTGAACTGCCCCCTGGGTACCTCTTCTTCTGGAGCATCCTCTGTCCTTCCTCTTGGAGAACTTTCAGCAGCAGTCCCCTTTGGTTCCATGGCACATAGGACTTGATGGTGAAGATGGTTTCTTCCAGCTTTAACTGGCAGGCTGTGATGTAATCCAGGGCTGTCAGGTAAGAGCTGCCACCAGCAATGCGGACGAGCCCACGGCCACACAAGGCTTTAATGCAGCTGTTGGGATGTGGGGAATCGTGCTCAATGACCTTCTGAAAGTCCTGCAGGGCCTGCTGGTGGTCCTGGGCGTGCAGGGAGCAGAACCCTCGCAGTGCCAGCAGGGTGTTGTGGTAAGTTCTCTGCTCCGCTGCCAGGAGCTGGTCACAGATGCCCAGGGCAGCCTCGGGGTGGCCCTGCAGGAGCTGGCAGTCTGCCAGCCGGACACTGAGCTCCCTCTGGGACCCCGGGCAGAGCTGCAGGAGGAGCTGGATCATCTGGATAACAGGAGGGAGCAGTTCAGCCCCACGATTGCCCCTGAGCTCGGTGCGAGCACGCACGGCCTCCCTGTACGCTGCAAACTTCCCCTCCAGGACAGTTCTAGCCTGCTCTTCAATCTTCTCGGTGTCACAGGGCGAGAAAAGCTCTTCAAAGTGTCTCCTGGCCTGGGCAGGGTTTGCAGCAAAGGCTTCTGCTAAATCCTGCATCATTTCCTGCATCCATCCACCCAGGGAGCAATAGGCAGCAGCCCGTTCCAAGAGCAGACCCAAAACCGCCTCATCTCTGAGCTGACCAGCTGAGAAGCCCTTGAGGGCCTTGGTACAAAAGGCCACACACTCCTGGAATTTGCCCTGTTTTAGGAGGTGAGCTGCCTGCAGCCTGCACACCCAGACATCCCCCGGTGCCACCGCAGCCAGGAAGCCATAGCAGCTGCCCAGCCACTGCTCCAAGGAGCTGCAGTCTGGGCTTTCCTTCTGGCATGTCGAGAGGTAGCTGGAGAAGGCCTGGATGACCCGTGGCAGGTGCTCCCCTTGCCTGCTGCACACATGGGCCGCCGCCTCAGCCCCATGAAGCTCAAAGGCTTGGACGTACCCTGCCACCCCCTCCCTGAGCCCTGTCCCCGACAGCACTGATGCCAGGGCCCTGAGCAGCAGCAGCTCCATGGGGCACCCCCGGCCAGCCTGGAGCAGGACATCACATCTCCTGAGCACCTCCTCCGAGCACCCTCGCCGCAGCAGGGCCTCCAGCTCGTACAGAGAGGACACCACGTTGTTGGGGCTCAGGGCGGAGAGGAAGATGGCGGCTATTCCCACACTGAGGGACACGACGGCCAGGTTCCTGCTCTGGATCCTGGGAATCTGCCCCTTGCCTCGGCACCAGGTCTCCAGAGTGGCAATCACCTGCTCCCGGAGCCTGCTGTCCATGCAGGTCACCCTCTGCTCTGCTGTGGGGGCACAGCAGCTGAAGGCAGCCAGGTAGAAGGCAGTGGCTGTGGGCAGGTCCTGCTGGGCCAGGTGCTGGTCCCCTTCCCCACAGAGCAGGGCAGCGAGCTCCTCGGGGGACATGCTCTGCCCCCTCACTGGGCAGCATCACACTTGTGACAGGGCTGGAGCCTGTAAAACAGGAATCATAGAATCATAGAATCACAGAATCAGCTGGGTTGGAAGGGACCTCCGAGATCATCAAGTCCAACCCTTGATCCAACCCCGCTGTGGTTCCCAGCCCATGGCACTGATGCCACATCCAGTCTCTTCTTAAAAACCTCCAGGGATGGAGAATCCACCACTTCCCTGGGCAGCCCATTCCAATGGCTGATCACCCTCTCTGGAAAGAATTTCTTCCTAATATCCAACCTAAACCTCCCCTGGCACAACTTGAGACCATGCCCTCTTGTCTTACTGATGGTTGCCTGGGAAAAGAGACCAACCCCCACCTGGCTCCCCCCTCCTGTCAGGGAGTTGGAGAGAGTTCAGGGTGAGGGGCTGCAGAGCACAGGTGCTTCTACTTTACCTCCTCCCAGCTGAGGGACATGATTGCTCATGTCCCTCCAGGTGCTGTGAAAAGCCAGGGGTTGGGCACTGAGAGGTTTCTTGAGGAGAAGCAGCACGGAGGTTCTTAGTCTCCAGCCAGGTGAGGTTGGCTGGGAAGCAGCCACACAGCCTGGGCAGTGCTCCCTGCCCATGGAACATCCAGGACGAGTCCGGGCTCCCACTGGGCTGTGCCCTCCCTGGCTGAGACCCCCCCCTGTGATGAACCTTTAACCATCGCGCCGGCACGGGGGAGACGGGACCGCTCCTTGATGCTTCACCCCCCGCTTACCTTTTCCCCTCGCCTCGGCAAAGGAGAAGCGAACTCGCAGCGGGAAGGACGAGGCTCCTGCGGCTCATCCCTCACCTGTGCAGGTGAGGGGCCCTCAGGGGACGAGCCTGGGGGTGCGGTGGGTCCTGGAGAGCGGAGCTGGGGTGGCTTGGGCTGAGCTGAGGTGCGACGAGGCGGGGAGGGAGGGAGGGCAGGAGCGGGCGCTCTGTTGCCTGGAGACCGCAAACACAGCCCGGTCCGTGCGGGGATGGGCTCGGGGACGGTGCCCGAGCTTCTCCTGCCCCCTCCCGGGACACTGGGATGTGCAGGGAAAGGAGCCCGAGGGAGAGGACTCCCCTGTCTTAGGGACAAGCAGCTCCTCCCCTCAGGGAGGGTAACCCAGGCTGTGACCCTCAGCAAGACAAGATACAGGGAATTACACAAACTGGTGAACTGTGGTGTAGCCTACACATTTAACTTTATTGTTTAATGAGAAACCATATTTTTAAATAATAACCCTTATGTTTGATTAACAACAGTGGTTTTTAGCAGTAAATCAACTATGTTTTTAGGAGTATCCAGCCTGGCAATGTCACTTTAAGCCAGGGCCACTCTGGAGCCCAACTCTTTCCTTCTCCATGTTCCTTGACATTCAAAAGAGGAAAAAAACCCCTCTATGATGGATGGAGATTTTTTTGACATTTTATTAAGAGTTTGCTCATTATGTTGATTTGATTACTTTCACTTTAATTACCCTAATTAGCCATCAAGATATAATATAGCATTGCTGTCACATCGGGCCACAGGTGATATTGCCAAAAAAGACTCGAGGGCATCAAAAGAGCCAGTTCTGAAATAGAAATCACATTAAAGGGAGCTGGGCTGATCAAACACCTCTGCCCCTCCCTGCTGGGGTTCAGGAATTGAGCTTGTGGGAATAAAACCGAGACCGGAGCCTCCGATGGATCGTGGTCCAGGCTGCAAAAATCATTACCCATAATTTGACTTTGCTGCATGACTGAGTGGTCTGGAAGTTGCTTCCAGCCATGTTTTGCCTTGTAGATCCAAAGAACGTGAGGATTGCAGTGTCCCCCATCCATCATTTCCAGCAGAAAGAGTCCTGGTTGGGTTTAAGAGTCCCCTGTGTTCCCTGCTATACACAGGTGGTTTAGGGGATGCTGTTACAACCTGTGGGGAGGCATTGTTCTGTTGTCTTAGGGTTTTAGAGCAGGTGGTACAAATACAACCAATTGTATGTTGTGTATCAAACTTCAGCTGAAATTAATTTAGGTTCCTAACTTTGGTCCTTGAATGAGTAAGAGGAACAGCATCTAAGGAGCTTGGTGCAGATGGAAAAATAGTATTTTCCTGAGGAGTGTGAGTGGAGCCCAGTGTGAAAACCTGTTGTTGTAAGTGGTGGAACCAGGGCTGTGACTTAAAGGCTCTACAGGTTCTTCTCAAGCCATCAGACAATTTGCTGTTTGTTGTCCTGTGGGGTAGGTGTGACAAGCTCCTTTTCCAGGATCACAGAAGCACAAGGAGGGGGAAAAGTGGGGAGATGTTTATGCAAACATTAAATATTGAGTATGCTGCACACTCATCAAATAGTAAGTATGCCACAATAGCTCCCTGTGGTGTCTCTGATTACAGATAAATTTTTAAAGGGAGGTGTGTGTGTGGAGGGGAGTAAACACAGCACAAGTTTGCAAATTTTGCTTTTTCCTGCTTTGCAGAGCAGTAGCTGCACTGACATGTGTGTGCAGCAACCTGTGTCAGAGACACAGGGCTGAGAAATCTTGCACTTCTTTCTTTTGAAGGCTCTTGGTGCCTCCAGTGTGTGTAACAAATCCCTTCCCTCAGGCTTTTAAGTGTCAGGTGTAGCTGGGGCTGCAGGTGAGAAACCAGTAATTTGGTATTGAAAATTTGTCTTAAAAGAGGAAGAGAATGAATTTTCTTTGACAGAAAGGAGTGTAATGGTGTGGGGCAATCTTTGATTTATCTGAGTGTCATTCTTCACTCTGAGCTGTGCCTGGGTTGGAGAGCAGACACCAGATCCTGCCCTCCTTCAGGCTGAGGATTCAGGCTGGGGAATGAAGGTGGTTTGTACTGAATGAGGCAGTGCCCACAGCTCTGGTGATGTGTGAAACCACGGGGTGAAATTTCACCCCCAGGCACATTCAGTTCCACACCCATGGTCTGCCCCGAGGGTTGGGCTGCCTGTGGCTCCAGGGTCAAACAGAGCCGGGATATTCTTCTCTCCTGAAGGAAATTTGCACCCCTGGCACCGTGTTCCCCCCAGCTCTGCTTTCCTTTGGGTTAGAACAGCAGATCTCACATGGAAACTGAGCTTTGCATTGGCAGATCTGCTTCCTGATGGGATCTGCTGGGAAAGGGGACATGGAACAGTTGTGTTCAGGACATTCTCAGCCAGCTGTCTGTTCCACAGACATTCTCAGTGCTGTTCTGTACCACAGAAGCATTTAGGCCTTGGAAAAGACCTCCAAGATCATGGAGTCCAACCTTCACCTTTTCAACTAGACCAGAGCACTCTGGATCTGGTTGGTCATTACCAAATTTACCCCTTTGCTCAAGCTTCTCAGCAACACCTTGAGGAGTGAGTGCCAGTCTTGGCTTTTCACTTGGCTTTCCAGGCTTAAATGTCAATGTGGCAACACATGAAGCACCCTGGTGCTCTCTGGGTGCACAAAGGTGAAGGTGTGTGGACACAGAAAGTCCAAACCATCTCTTTATGCACTGGACTGTCTTGATCTGGGCTCACCCAGTAGGACTGATGATGCAAAGGACTGCAGGGCTCCTGGAGAAGGAGCAGGATTAAGATGCACTTGAGTGAGATTACGAGAAAAGCGTGGTTGTTCCATTAGAGAAAGAAATAATCCCTTTGTTTATATTCTGGAGATTAAAGCAGCAGCAGCACAAAGCACCCAGAGGTCACCACACACACAGACTCTGCTGCCTGAGTTGTCTGTGCTGGAACTGTGGGATTCAGCTGTGCAGCTGCATAATTTAATGTGTTGTCCCTGTGCTGGGAGTCCTGCAGTGGCTCCATGAGAGGCAGGGAAGTGGATCTGCTTATTCCACAGCCAGGTGGATGTGCTTGACTTTGAACAGAAATGAGTGGGGTGAGTGAAGGAGGTTCCCCTATAAGGTTTATGGTGTTTCCTTACTGTGTTCATGGACCTGCCTCCCCTCTGATGCCACATCCCCTGATACAAAGGCTGGAGGGTAGAAATTTCTGGCTGAAATCACAATCAGTTTGGAAAAGACCTCCAAGATCGAGTCCAACCTTTGACTGGTCACCACCTTGTCAACCAGATCATGGCACTAAGTGCCATGTCCAAGTCTTTAGTGCCACATCCAGACATTAATTTGGTGCTTGTAAAGAGCTCTGAGACCTGTGGGTGGAAGGTGGCAGAGGCCAGAGAAGTTCTTAGCTTGGTCATTTTATAGTCTGACCCCGTGAGTCTGGATCTGGGTATTACAGAATATACCCCCTGTAATCCTGTGATTTCCTGCTCTGAGTTCTTCCACTGCCATTTCCCAGCCCAGACCTGCAAGTACAAGATTTTCTAGATGGAAACTGCTGAGATTGAGAGCAGCTGGGCCACGTGTAACCAGGAAGCAGGACTAACCTCTGGAGAGCCAAACTCTTCCACTTCCCAGATTTCACACCTCTCTCACCCAAATAATCAGCCTGGCCAGGCTGATTTTCCAACCAGCTCAGCACATCTGTGTCCTGTGAGGGTGTTTGGAACAGGTTCACTTGAACAAAGTCCTCAATATGCCAGGCAAGTGACAGTCCCCCCAAAATGAATGCCCTCTGCTCCCATTCTTCCCAGTGCCAGTGGCCAGTGTCACCTTTCTGTTGTGTATCCCATGTTTATTTGGGATATAAGCACTGGGAGCCAAGGATGGTGCCTGGTGTGATGAGTGTGATGGGCTGAGTCTCAGAAGGCACCCCCAGCACTGCTGTAACATGTGTTAACCAGCCCACTTTATTCCTCCTCTGTTAATATTGAGGCTTGACTGCTCTTCTCTCCTCTCATTCCTTCCCTCCCTTACACACAGACAGGGCTAAGGAGACCTTGTTAAGGGATAACTTGCCTGGTTATGCTGTTTCCAACTCGTGGGTTTGGAGTAGGTTTATCAACCAGCCATGGAAACATTAATCACCCAGAAAAATAGCACACACTGAAATGACTTTTCAAAATGTCGTTGGTGTAATTATCATCTTGGCCATTACATTAAATGCCACCATTTATAACTGTTATGTTTAAGTATGCAAACAGTAATTAACTTGGTAATGAACTGAGGACCCCTGTGCCTCTCTTCCCTCGGCTAATTTGCATGTTAATTATCATTAGCAACCAGGGAAACAAGTTATAAACAGCTTAATTAGCAGCTTAATCATTTTTACAAGAAAACGTGCTGCACTTTGATACACGAGCAAGGGTTGGATTAATGAAGTCAGGGGAGTGTGTTCAGTGCTGGGCCTGTTCTGGGACAACGTGGGGCCCCAGAAATGTCCTTGCACACCCACGAGCACACCTGGGCTCAGGGCTCTGCAGGAGGAGGCTCTGCCTGGTTACTGTCTGCTTGAGGAGTTCTGAAGTTTGGAAGAAAAAACAATTTCCCTTTTTTTTTTCCATTTTGTTTCCTTTTCACCAGAAATTTTCTGATGATTACGTGAGAAATTTAGGTACAACTTGACTATTTGGTTGTTGTGGTTTTTTTGTACAGGTGGTTATACTTCCATTCCCCAGTTACAGTATAAATAAAAGGTAACTCACATGCTTTTTGAAGATGGTTTTTGCTTCTTTTCAAGACTTTTTAATTACATTCAGGTGTTAAGAGGAGAGGTGGAATTGGGTCTTATTCCTACAAAGGGCATAATCATTAAAGGAAGGCAAATCCTAATAGGAAGGAGGAATGCAAACTGGAGGTTATAGGTGGTGCTGCCCAGCGTGTCTGAGGTGGTGGATTTGGATTTCTGTGCCTATTCTGACACCCTGGGTGGGTAAAATATGTCAATGAAGCTCACCCTGTTCTCTTAGAGCAGATGAAGTGCCCCTCTGGGAATTATCCCCCACCAGCCTGCCAAGAGCACTTCTCCTTTGGTCCAGGGTCAATCGTTTGATGAGCAGCAATAGGAATTTTGCCACAGCGTGAGAACACGTTGTCTAGGGAGGTTGTGGAATGTCTGTCACCAGAGATTTTGGGAATGGGGCAGATGAACATCTGCACGGGATGGTTTGCCGTGAGCGGTCCTCGGCAGCAGGGGGGGCCAGTGCACCGCCCGGGAGGGCCGAAAATGGGCACTTCTGGGAACTTTTTATTATCATCATTATTATTATTTATTTTCATTTGGTGTGATTAACCGGGGCTAACACAAAAGCAGGAAGCTGATACCTTGTGAGGCTTCAGCACACAGAACTTGCAGAATTCACAGCCACAGTGAAAGAGTTAATGTTGTGTGTGGGGGGGGCATCAATGTGTTTACTTTTCCTGTTTTTTGTGGGTTTGTTTGTTTGTTTGGGTTTTTTCCCCAGACAGAAATATTTTTATTTTTTTGACATTTGAATTTGTCTGCTGGTGTATCACTGGCCCTTGCCGATTCAAGATAGCTTGTAAGGATGGGTGAAAATCTGAATGCTCCCAGCTCAGGCAGGTTGAGAGTTGCTGTGCTGGCAAGTGAAGAAGGCACAGCTCAGAATCCACAGTCCTTGTAGGTTATTGTGTAATTATACCAAAGAAAACATGGGAAATGCTGAAAGGGGAATGAATTGTTGCAGGAGCCAAGGGTGGCAAGTCTGGAGTGCTCCAGCTCCAGAGCCCAGCAGTGGCTGATTTACACCAGCTGAGGATCAGCCCTGTGCACTTTATCTGCTCTGCCACTGCCCCGTGGAAAGGCAGCCAGCAAAGGGAGGGCTTCCTGTGCTATGTTCCATAAATCCTTTATCAGGCCTGTAATCAGAGAGCAGGGCTGGATGTTGGTTTGGTTACGGTACCTGGAGCGAATCTCTATATGTTAATTTAAAGCCATAAAACTGCAGCTTTGGGTTTCGGCGCCCTAATTGAAACTTCCTCGTCTTGGAGGCATTCCTTCCACCACAGAGGGGTAACAGTCATCGTGGAAAAGAGAGAGGTAGATAACATGAAAGTGCAGTGTTTCAAGTAACCCATAAAGCCAGGAGAGCTCTGACACCTCGTGCCAAGCTGAAGGATCCCCAGTGGACTTTCTGCTGACTTTTACAGGCAGTCCAGTACCAGCTCCACAAGGAAATCCGTGTCAGAAATGTGGTGTTCAGTGTCTTTTTTTTTTGTCAGAGAATGTCCTCATTTGCACTGTTGCTGTGAGGGGCACACAGAGCTGGGCACAGCAGGGCCCATGGCACGGTTGTGGCATTTCATTGTCCCTTTGATATTTGGCTCTTCTGCCGTGGAGGTGCTGCTGAGAGCAACAAAAGAACTGAAAAGCGGGATATTTGTGCTCAGAGTGTTAGATCTGGATCCTGGAAAGTGTCAAGGCAGGCACTGACAGCTGCAGATTTTGTCCTTAAAGTCTCCAACTCGTTAGCCAGTGTGGGCCAGGGCAGCATCCTCTGGAGGTCAGGGAAGGAGGGTGGGCAGGAGGTCCAGGCTGGGCACTTGGCTCCCTCCTGTCGGTCTGCACTTCCCTCAAGCTCAAGGTGTAAGTTCTGCTCTTCTACACTCACCAACCCCCTGGTCCTGTCTCCAAAAAACACCAATAATGCTTGGGCAGGGTGTGGGACCTCGTGTTTGGAAGCGAAGCAGGAAGGATAAGACAGCAACAGCTGCCAGACTGTGATCCAAGGGCTGCAACAGATCAAAGGGAAAACTAAATTATAGATTGATAGATGCCTTCGGTTTATAAGTTATTAAGCACCAGGTAACAGGTTAGATTAATATTGTGCCTGGAGGTTTCTTTTTGCTTCTTTTTTTTTTCTTCTCTCTCTCCTTTTTTAAAAATCGGAGAAAACAAAATATTTTTCTAATTAAGTAAATCTACAGTGCTTGCTAATGGGGCCCGTCTGTGTGCTTGTCAGGGCGCGGGGAGAGCTGGAATAATGATTTTATTTTTTCATTAAATAGAATTATAGGCAGTTACTCAAAGCAACTGTGAGTCTAATTGAAAGAAAACCATTTCTTCTTAATTTACTTTCACGGTTCTGGATGATAAAAGAGTGCGTTCGCTGGAAAATTAAATAAAAAACACCACATGAGGAAGCTCGAAATAACATTGCTCAGGCACAGGTGGGCAGAGGGAGCACGGGAGTTTCCCTGCTGGTTGTCAGTTCAGATACTGGTGCTTCCTGGAGCACCCAAAAGGTGCATTTCTTCCCTCTCGGGGCTCTTCCCGTGTTTTCCTTTCACTTCCAGGACATCCCTTTGTTTTCCAGTTGGATCATCCATCATGTTAGGCTGGACCCTTCCTGCAGGGTTAGATTTTGCCCCCATGGATGGCAGCAGTCAGGTATCAGTGCTCAGCCCAGTGATTCCTGACTGTTTTGGGCACCGGGATCCCCAGGATCAGCAGGACAGGAGGGATGTGAGCAGGCTGAGTGCAGGACTGGCTGGAGCACTAACCCAGCCCAGGACAGTGTTGCCCAAGCCCAGAAAAACATCACTAAATGTGAGTTTGAGAGGAGCCAGGTAGGAAAGTCAGCTTGGGTGCTGAAGCAGAGCTGCTCCAGGAATTATTCCTGGTGCCGTGTGGGAGGGGAAGCCTGAGGACAAGGACCAGAGACAGGGTGTGAAGTGTCCATCAGAGACCTGGGGCTCTGAACTGCAGCCAGGGCTTGGCAAACACGGTGCTCAGGTGAAAAGCCCAGGCCAGGGCAGTGGGATTTGCTTCCCTGGTTAGAATTCCCTTGGTTCCAAGCCCTGAGCTCGTGGCTGCACCTTTGGACCGGGCTCCAGGGGCACCTCAGACCTGCCAGAACCTCCCGTGTTGGTTGGGTCCCTGTTCTCCTGCCGTGAGCAGGGCAGGTTTGCCCGGGTCTGTCTCAGCCCTGAGGGACCCCAGGAACCCCCAGGCAGAGCCCAGTGCCCTGGTACAGGCACGGGAGGGGTTAAGAAAATGGGAACTGATTAATTCCATGGCCAGGGTCCTTCCCTGGCCCTGGTGCTGCCACATCTGGAAGGGTCACAGCATCAAGGCAGGGCTGCAGTGCTGAGGAAAGGGTCTGTTTCCACTAACCATTTCTGCTACTTCTTACACTAAGTACTTCCTAAAAAAGGCCCGGGATAATGTTTCACTGGGGCTGCCGTTAGATTTACGGGGATCCCATTTGCTCCAGCCCTTGGATTCACTCAGCCTGGGACAAGATGAAAACCAACCCTTCCATTTCCTTTTTTTTTTTTCTTTAGGAAATTAACTGTGGCTTTTCTGCTAATGAAAGTCCAGAGACACTGAACTTATTGGGGCTCTCTGCTGGCTCTGTGTGTGTGTTTGATGTGTCTTCAAGGTGCACCTGAAGGAAACAAGGAGTTAAGGCAGCTATTGGCAATTAGCACTGAACATTATTCTCTGCCTCTTATAAATGCTTGTGTATACAAGGAAGCCAGGGCAGGGCTTGGAATTGTCACTTTGGGAAATGCTCAGTCTTTTCTGTTTGAAAATAGGATAAAGAAAAAGGCAGTGAAAACTTTCTGTGAAACAAAAAATATTTTGATTCGTGTCTGTAGATGTTTTCTCTACCTATAAATGTGATCCTGTGACACCAAAAAATCTGTTTCATTCTGGTTTCATCTTTATTTCTTCACATTGTACAATACTAAACCAAAGAAGTCATTTCAGAAGAAAACTGGAGTCTCCTTGTTCCACTGAAATATTTCTAAGAAATTGTGTTTGCAATTAGCTTTATTTGGGAGGAGCTTTTCCTTACAAACTGTTCTGCTGCTGATGCCATGAGATGTTCTGGGCAAAGAACTTCCCTGTGATGCTCCTTGATCAGCTGTCTTGGGTCAGGACAGGGCAGTCAGTCAGGATGATTCAGAGCAATGGGACAAGATATTTATATTTTTCCCATCAGCAGATTTAGTTAGGAATTTTCTGACAAAAAGGGTTTTCACTGCAAAGTGCTGGCTCAGCCAAAATTATTTTTCTTCCATCTCATTCCCAGAAAACACTACCTTCTTTGTTTCCTCCTGCTGCTGGAGAATCTGGGCCTCTGGGATCAATGGTTCCAGTGCTGTCCCAGCACAAGCATTTTCCCCCCTTTGGAAAATGTGAAGCCTTCCAGGTAGGCTGGAGAACTGGACACCAGGAAAATCCCCACGGAGGCAAAGTGAGCTCTGAGTCTGGGATCCTGCTGAACTCTGCCTTGAGCTTGATTTGCAAAGAACTTACCAGAAGAAGGGAGTCCTTTTGTTTATTTTTCAGCAGTGTCTGAAGGGATGGGGTTGGGTAGAGAGAATTCCCAGTCAATGGGCTCACTGTGCTTTTCTGCTGGTTACAACTGGGAGGAAGAGATCACCAAGCCCTTGGAATTAGGTCTGGTTTTAGGTTTGGAAACACACTTCCAGTGCATTTTGTTGAGATGAACTGAAGTGGTGTTGCTGACTCTCCTGTTCTTATTAATGTAGAGGCTCCCCCCCTTTTGCACATCCTGTTGAAGTGCTGTGAGGAATAACCAACGTCCTGGGAACCACCTGATAAATGCTTCTTTCAAAAGAAAGATTTTTTTTTTTTCCCCCCAAACTCCTTAATACTTTCATAATCTGAAGGATAATTTTTCTCCTCTATAATCACTACATTAAAACTTAATACCAAGTATTAATATAACAATACTTAATGGCAACCTGCACATTATTCTAAACGTACCTGCACTGCAAAAGAGCTCTGTGAGCAGGAGAGGATTTAACTCTTTCCCAGGCCCTTGGGGAATAGCAAAGGTGGAGTTGCTGCCTCAAAGAGCAGTTTGGCTCTTTTTTTTTATTTGCCTAATTGGCTTAAAACCACGAGGCTACTGTTGAAAGTTATTGTTTTAAATTTTGGATTTCGAAGGTTTACATTTCTAATATTCAACCGGTGGTCCCATAACATAAAGAGGGAGCACCTGGCTGTAAGGGAAAACTCAGTCTGTGAACACAGACAGGCAAAAGCTCTGGCTTGATAGAGTGCTGAAACTCAGGATAAAATCTGTGTGGCTGAGAAATCCATAAAACCTCAGGTCCACTTAGAGGAAAGAACACAGGAAACAAATATTTCCAGGCAGGTTTGGTGCTGTGGGTGCCTGACTGGCTTGTTTGAGTGTGTCCTGAGGAACTAAAAATGGTTAAGAGCCAGTTCTTTCACAATGTACTTTTAATAGAATCACTAGGTGAAATATTCTCACCTGGAAAGGAGCCTGTGCTGAGACGGAGGGAGGGGAAAGAAATTAGAAAAAGAAAATAAAGCAGCAGGCAGTGGGTGGCAAAAGGGAGCGAGGGACACAGCGGTGAGTGTGAAGGATGACTTGGAAAGGAGAGAGATGCTATTGAGGAACAGCAGTAGGAAGGAAAAGGGGGGGGGAGGGGAAAAGCAGGAGACATGGTAAGTTAAGTAAATTCACATTTATTTCTGCGAGCATTTGCTCCAAAGGCTCTTCCTGCCCTGGCTGGGCAGGGGGTGCTTGGCCACCCTCCACCCCCGGACACAGAGCGGCTCTGTGGGAGCGCGGGGTGAGCGCCCGGTCACGGCTCCGGGGGCTCCTCCAAAGGCTGCCCACGGGCTGCACTGGGAAACCCAACCCCACTGCTGACTGAGGGTCATCCCCAAAATCCCGACAGGAGCTGCTCCTGGCCCTGGGCAGCCGTGCTCAGGGGGGGTTTGTCAGCGCCGTCCCGCCAGTGTCTCGGTGCAGAAAGGACAGGGCAGAGCATCCAGCTGAAATCCCACCCTGCCCTGCCAGGGGGATGTGCCCCGAGCTGGGTCCTGTTTAAATCAGGGCCCTAAATATCAGTGCCAGTGAAAGGCTTTTCAGCACCAGGGAGGACAGGAGGGTTTTCACCCCGAGCTCCCCTCCCTGTTCCCTGCACAGAGAGCAGATACCTTCCAGCTCCTTGGGACTACAACCAGCCCATTGTTCTGGTCCAGTGGGAGCCGAGGGGAACAACAGGAGACATTGTTGGGGATGTGGTGCTGGAGCTTTTTAAATGTGTATTGTGCTGAGAAGGCCCTGGGCATCTGCAGAGTCACTGTGGTGATGTTACTGCACAGCCCTGAGGAGGCTCCTGTACACACAAATCTCTCTGTTTTAACAAGGACTTCCCATTTCCCATGGAATCCTACATGATCTCAGCTCTTGGGGCTTCTTGAGGCAATAGCTGTAGTATTTTAATGATAATGATCTGTTGTATTTTACCTGCTGTGGACTCCAGTCTTTGGTGTCTTTCATGGCAGTTGGTGTTGGCATATTCCACAGGCAAACAGTATTAGCACTATATATAATATATAAAATATATAACATTTCTTATTATAACTGGCATGGTTGTTCTGGTCCAGTCTCATTCATCTCTCACTCGTGTGTAAGATCTTCTTTGCTTCTGAAGTGTAATGGTATTTAAGAGAAGAGCTGATCCACTTTCTGTGTCCATTAAGAAATACATTTACTACCATATAACCTTTGGTCTTTCATGCAGGATGTCTGTAATTTTAAAGAAATTTTGGAGATTTCACTTGAAATCCCCTGCAGAATTTATTTGGCTTTATCACCTGGCTTTGACATATAAATAGTAAGCTGCTTTCTGAGGTGGGGAACACCTTCCCCACCATGTGAGTGAGCTGCAAGGAAATATCTCAAATATAGCAAACCTAGTACTCCATTCAGTCCAAGTCTTGGTTCCTTGAACAGGCAGGTAACTCCCTCCTTCCAATGGGCAGCTCCTCCCTTTGGGATGTAGGATGTGCTGGATTTTTGGGCAGGTGCTCTCACCCTGCACCTCTGGAATTGGCAATAATGCCAAGCCAGGAGTACAAAAGTTTGCTAGGAGAGGTCAGTCCCTCTGAGAGCTCCAGAACCAGGGAAGAGGTTTTAGAATATGATGGAGGTGGTTTTAGGATTTATTTTTTTCTGGTGTTGAAGTTTCATGTGGTTTGGTTGAAAGTTTTTTGAAAGGGCTGTTGACTTATACAGGTTTCCCACTGACAGAGGCTCCTCTAGCCAGGATGCTCTAAAAGAACTAGTAGGAAATTAGAGCTTGATACCTAAATTTCATTGATTAATTATCAGTTACTGCAGGTGGAAGAGGCTGAAACAAGAGGTGCCTCTTATGCCAGTCATCTGTAAAGTTGCTGGTGAGCCCTGAAGCCCTGATGGTGACACAGAGCTTCCAGCTGGATGACATTTTACGCACGTTTAGGGTGTCCTGCAGGATGTTCTCCAATCGGTCACCATCACTCACAATGTGCTGCACATATTAGCACACAGTTTACAGTCAGGCACAGGAACACAATTGCAGAGCAGCTGCTCTCAGTGAGACACAAAGGTTATGGCTCTGTGTACACAAGCAAGCTGTGAAAGTTCCAGCCATCCAGCTCCTTCACCCTCTCGTGCTTTTAAAAGCCAACAGAAGCAGAAACAAATAGTGAGTTCGCCTCTCGTTTCAGCCCTGGAAAAACATTTGAAAGCGTGGAGTGAAAGGAGGGATTTTGTTTTTCTAATTTGATTCCCATTGCTGCAGCTGCAGCCAAAACCTTTGGATTCTGGAAAAAGTTCAGAAAGTGCTGCTTTTTGGAAGAGGTCGTGTTTATTGGAAAATTACATCTTGCCCAGTAAAAACTGACAGTGTAAGTACTCCAGTCTATTAAAAGCTACAGAAGACACAGTTCAGGGTTTATTTAATGATTGCTGCAGATGGGGTTTGGGAACTTGGAGCCTGGCATTGGTGTATTGGTTTTGAGATTGTGCTCTGGGAACACAGAAACCATCACTGTTTTATTAGTGATCCCTCTCATCCACCCTCATGGTTAAACTAGAACTGCCTGGCACAAGTGGGCTCTGCCCAGTAACTGGTAACTAGTTTTTCCTGAAGAAAAAGGTATCAGAGGTCAACACAGCAGCTTAGTGAGATCAGTGAGACACCACAACTGAGGGAGCCCACAGCTGGCAGGGCTGGGATCCTGTTCTGGAAGTAGACTCTGGCTCAGACTCGGGCATGACCCCGTGAAGTTTCCTGGAAGTCTTTGGATTATGGAACAAAAATACTTTGTGTGGAAAGAGAGGAGCCACTGCCTCAGAGATGTTAGGCCTGACTTAAACTCCATCAGAATGTCTTGAGCTATCAGCAGCCTTTGAACTGAGCCCTAAAATCACAGCCCATCCCTATGGAGGGAGGCAGTGCACCATAACCTGGAGCTCTAGGGAGCACAGGGGCTGTTCCTCATCCTGTCCTGCCCATGAGGAAGGAATTCCATGAGGATTCCCTCTGCTCAGGGGATCCTCCCATTCCTTTCCCACAGGGTGCCAGGTCCCTGCAGAGTGTTGGAAGGCCTGGGCACAGCAGGACAGATTGGGTGGGGTTGGGTGGCCTTGCTCCTGTTGTCTTGACCTCCTGCAATTCTGCTCAGCCCCAATTCCCTGGGAAAACATGGAAGCCTTGAGCCACCGGAATGCTCTGCAGTTGTGTCAGAGGTGTGAGTTCAGCCCAACCCTGCTGCAGAGGTGCCCACTGCCTCTGGGCTCTGCACCCTCTGACAGGCTCATTGCCCACGGTTTGTCTGGGGAGCTTTTGTGCCAGGGGAGTGGAAGTGTTACAAAACTCCATGTTAAGTTTTGGTTCTGGGGTGTGTTGGCTGGAGACTGAATGAGATTCCAGGTATCCATGTAGGTTCTGCTCCCTGTCTCTGTGCCTGACCTGCCATTGGGCGACTGTCTAAAAGCCAGACTCTCCAAGGATTTTGTTTCTTCTCACTTACTTCACTGGCTCCTGAGGCCTGGATAAGGTGGATAGAGACTTCCTGTGCTTTTGAGAGGAGCTGCCTTTCCCCTAAACATCAATTGCAGTTTTACTACAGCCAGCAGAAAGTGTGTGTGTGTGTGTGTGTGAAGACCTTAATGTCGCAGCTGTTTAGAACCAATTCAGTGTAATTCAGTTTTACAGGCAGTGTTAGGCTAAATCCAAATCAACATTGCTTTCAGCAAAATGCAGTTATAATTCTTTTGGCCTGCTAGCAGAGTGTGTGTTGCCATATTTGCCTTTCAGAAGCAAAATAAAACACGACATTTACTGACAGCCTGCTGCGAAAGTGGAACGGGCTGGTCTGGGTTACGCGCGGGGGTTCTGGAGCCAATCCGTGATTGCTCCTGATTCCATGGGCAGAGCTGCCACCAGAACGTGACCTCTACAAGGAGGAAAACTCCTCTGAGAGGAGGGGCTGTGGTCTCTCGTAAGGAGATGGGGATGTTTCTTTCAGGAGTGATGATTTCAGCTCATGTGATGGAGTGAATTTTGAGGCCCCTCCAGGAGGCTTTGTGAGAGCTGACACTGAGGGGTGTCAGTGCTCAGCTCAGAGCACCTCCTCTTTTAGTCTCCTTGTGCTGGGGTCACACTGAGTCACCAACCTGAGAAGTCTCAAAGGTAGCTGTAATTCTGATAGTTTCACAACTGGTAACTGGAGAAATCCAGTCAGTGGTATGTGGAATATTGTGAGGCTCCTAGGACACCCTCAGGGACCATCCCTCAAATCCAGGGTCCTTGCTGGTCACTCGGTGTCACTGTTTGTTTTCTAAGAGTTCTTCCTGCTGTGGGCAAATGGAACCATGGAATGGTTTGGGTTGGAAGAGACTTTAAAGCTCATCTTGTTTCATCTCCTGCCATGGGCAGGGACACCTCCCACTAGCCCAGGTTGCTCCAAGCCCCTTGGACACTTCCAGGGATGGGGCACCTCCAGGGTCTGAGTTACACAGCTGTTACAGGGGTTCATTCTCCACTGGGAATTCCCTCGTTAACCCACACCCCTCTGGACTCTGGACTTTGTCCCACTCAGCCACTCTCCCATAACCCTTTTCCCTCTGAGCCCTTTGCCACCCCCACTGTCAGTATTTGGGCAAGTGAACAGTGTTGGCTGTTCTCCTCCCATCCTTCTGAACCTCTTCAAACCTTGTCACGCTACTTTGGTGATAAATAGTCCTAATAAATTCTTTAGTAGTATGAAGATAGGTTATTACTCATCCCAGCCAGGCTGTGAGAAGATCATAAATCTGGAACAAAAGCCATTCCTTTGGTTGGAGAATCCAAAGCTTCCCTGTTCAGAAGGATTCATTTCCACCGACCCTCTCAGTTAATCATTCTCCCAGTCCTCATAAATATCCCGGGCAAAGGAAAAGAATGACCTGTTCTGGCTCTGCACAAAGTGTGTGTGTTGTGTGGTGAGTTTTCAGTTCTAAACATCCTTGCTGGTCATGATGCTGCATTCTTTGGCTAGAGAAAGGTGAGACTTCCATTGCCATCCACCTGGAATGACAAAGGGGCAGGTTTGTGGTTCCAGAGTTGAGCTGTGTTTGTTTTGGTGATGTGAAAATCTGTTCCAGCTTCTGGTTACTGCAGTGCTTGGTGGTTTTGGTGCTTGTAGCCCAAATTGTAGAACCACTGGTGATTAAGGAGACTGTGATCTCCCCTGTCTTCCCCTCATCAGGTAGCTCAGTGCTGATGAATCTGCTCTGCCAGGGGGGAAAACCCTCTTCTGTTCTGTTTAGAAAGGAAAAGGAGGATGGGAGGGTCATTCTGGGGGGTGTGTGCCAGTGCTCCAAGAAATCCAGAGTGACCTTTGGGTATGGAAAGGAGGGAGGTCACTGTAGTGCTGCTGGGCAGTTGTGCTCAGGGCTTACAGAGGAGTTCCAATGAATGTGTGCAGGGGAGCGATGCCACGACTCTTTTATGCCCCCAGCTTTGACCCAAGCAAGGAATAAATCACTGTTCTGGGGGAACACAGAAGCCATTGCCTGGGACCCTGCAAGTCATGAGAAGGAAGTATTAAAAAAACACAAAAACAAAAACAAAAAAAAAAAACAAGGAAGAGAAGGAAAATTGTCTATTTTTAATACGTGGTTTGAGCACCAATATCAGCCTGACTTTGCCCTGGGATCAGGACCCAGCTTGGGAACCAGGGAGCACTGTCTTTGCCTTCACATAACCTCATTAACTCCATAATGTTAAACACATTCTCCAGCAGGGCTCCTGGGCCGTGTGTCCCTGTGCCTTCCTCCCCGGGCAGGAGCCCATCTCCCAGACATCCCCGGGATCCCCTGGCAGGGACGGTCAGCGCTGCCCTCGGCGCGGTCGCTGCCCGTGCCTGCAGATCCCTGAGCAGGTACACCCCGAGCTCCAAGACAAACAGTGCCCTGGCCCCTCTCTTCTCGCAGGGAGCAGCCCGTGAAGCCCAGCTCTGTGCTGGCTATCGTGCCCTCTATCGCCTCCTCGCAAAATGTAATCCAGAAAATGCTTTCATGGTAACCTTAGACTGCGGGGAGCGGCGATAACATCTCGAGGCCCCCGTGACAGACAGGAACTCGCAAGCATGGAGTTAATAATGCAAACTTTCAAAAAATGAAACTGGCAGAAGGAGCCGAGGAGGGGAATAAAAGGGGCCGGTGTGGCTGTAATTGGGACCATGTGAGCTTCCTTAGAGAGGGATTAAGGCAAAGAGACAGGCCTCGCCCGCGAAGATTAGTTTCAATTAGACGGGCTGGAGGCGAAAGTCAGGACTTGGTGAAAGATTAAAACAAGAAGGGAGAAAGTTTCCATTGCTTTTGCTCCAGGCCTGCACAAGAGGGTTCAGTGAGATCATGCTAATTGAAGGCAAAGCTTGCATGGAAGTTCGGAAGAGCTCGCATTAATTGATTCGATGCTGCGATTCTTTTCTTTATCCGTGGTGTTCTTGTGGGTTGTTCCTTTTTTTGTTGTTTTTTTTTTTTTTCCTTTCTCTTTCAAAACCACCCCCCGACTTTTCCTGTGGTTAAAATGAAATGTGGTTAAAATAAAGAGAAGTTGTGGGTGCCCCATTCCTAGAAGTGAAGCAGAGGGCAGTTGCCTGGTGCCATCCAGGCAGTGCTGTGTTCCCTCTCCCTGATCCCCCCTCCGGTTTAGTGTCAGCTCTCAGAACCAAATTGGTGGTGTCATTGTTGCTGCTGCACAGCTGAGAGCCTGGTTTCACAAATTAAAAAGCCTGTGCTCTTGACAGATCTGTTTTTCCCGCAAGAAGATCCAATTTAGGGCGTTATTGAAAAGTCCTCTCTGAAATGTACGGTATGGGAATCACCCAGGCTTGTGTTTTCCAGTTCTGAGGTTGAGTACAGCAAACAGATGGTTTCCTTATGGCTTCCACAGAAAGGAGCTCTTCAGGAAATGGGAAACGGTGTTTTAGTCCTTCTCTGCCAGGCTGGATCCAGCACTGGTGTAATTGGGATCCTAGGGAGGAAATTCTGGGTTTTTTTCTCTCCTCCTGCCTCTCTCCTCATTACTTCCAGTTTCGGTGGAGAAGGAAATAATGGAATAACAGAAACTGGGATCGGGGAAGATGGGCTGGTGTCGTCAGCTAGTGCAGAGCTCCTGTCTCTGGTACAGCCCTCAGTGCTTTGTCTGGTTCCTAGTGCTGAAATTACAATTACACCATTTCCTTTAAGAGGAAACTATTCCAAATATGAAAAGGTTTCCATGTTAAGAATTTTCTCCCCTGCCCCCTTGACAATACTGAGAGCTATAGGAAAATGTATATCCAATCTTTCTATATTAGATCAATATTTTTATTCCATTAAACTTGTCTCTGAGGGGCAGGAGACATCATCTTTTGCCAGATTTCTGTATCAGATTGTCACTCTGAGGATTTCTGTTGCAGAAAGCTTTGGAATTACAATGCCTAGTCAATTAGAGTTAAATGCATTTTCACAGCCGGCCAGAAAAACATTAGCACTAATCAGAAACATCGCCCCGACAGGGATTCCCAGAGAGGGTTTGTGTTTTGTTGTGCTTTATGAAAATGTTCTCTCGGCTAGAAACATCAAAAGACAACCCTGAGCGTGTTCAGCTAAAATATGAGGAAAAGAATTTGAGCTCTGGCTGCCCAGATCTGTCTTTCTCCCAGACGACGGTTGATCGGGATTTTTAGGTTCCAGCTGATCTATGGTTTGGCAGGGGAGGGCCCTCCCAACATCACCCTTTGCTCCCATCCCTTGTCTTCAGCCCCACACATGCACATTTTTTGGTTTCTGTGCCTTGGATCCTGCTGCATTTTTTGGGTTTGGGATGAAGTGAGACACCAGGCACTGATTGCTCAGCACCTTTTCATTTGTCCTGTTGGGAAAGGCAAACCCTGCCCTGCAGGATCCCACCTGGGATGGAGGACAAGCTGCAGGGGTGGCACTCGGTGTGGAGCCCTGTGTGTGCAGTGGGGACTGTTTGCTTTCCTAAATAGCCCTTTTTTAACATCCATGCACGTTTTTACATCACCTCAACGTGTCTTGGCATCCCTTCCCTAGCAGAGAACCTGGAACACTCCAGCTGTGGCTCAGGGGGTCTCTGAGGGTCCCGTGCTCGGCCGTGCCAGGACCTGGCCCTTGTGTCTGCCAGGTTTTTCCAGCTATCCAAATGACACTGTGGATGCTTTTTGGGTGGATTTGAACCTACCTGTGGTGTGAGAGGTGCAGTTGCCTGAATGCAAAATCCAAGAGTTTCTAAGACTGGGCTATTGTTTAGCCATAAATAAAACCAGTGAGCAGAACCAACTGACATCATCTGCTACCCCAGAATGGCACCTGGACACAAGTAGTGCTTTGTGGCTGCAATATGTCTTTTACATGGAAACATTGACAACATTCCAATTTTTCCCCGTTAAAACCTGGTATCCCTGTTTTCCTCTCCCCATTTACCTCCCTTCAGCCTTTTTTTTTTTTTCTTTTTTTTTTTTTGGCCTGGAGTTATTACATGGAGGGCTGATAAATGGATGCTGTGAATGAACGTTTTCCAAACGCTGTAGGAACTATTAAGAAAGTGGTTTTCCTTCTTCCCCTTTTTAACTTCCCACACTCCTCCCTGCTCCCACCCCACAACTAATAGCACACAAATAGCACTTCATGTAATTTTGGCTACTCTCCACTATTCCAGGCAGACTTCAGGAAATCTCTTGATTTATAGTTGGGGCATCCAAAGGCAGCATGCTGCCTGCTTCCTTCAGGGATGCCTGTTGGTGACATTTAGTGGGGTTGAGGTGCAGTATTTCAAATGGGCAATATCCATATTTTAGTCAGATAACTCCGTGTTTATACTCATAAATTGATTTAGTAATGAAATAAGCTCCTTTCATGATGCTTGCTGGCTTTAGGGGCTTTGTTATGGTACACCCAGACTTCCTGAAGTTTAGTTTACCAAAGCAGAGCCAAAGTTTTCTGTTCATACTCCCATAAGCAGTCCAAGTGAATTCAATAGGACCATTCACATTAATAGGTAAAGCAGGATTTGGGACTGGGTTCAGAAACCCATGGAGCATGTGCAGGAGGCTCCCTGTCCTTGGGTTCCCTGTGGCTGCTGTTGGCTGCCCCAGGGACATCAATCCTGGAGTGCTCAATGAGATTGTTGGTTGTGGAGCTGTGGATCTGCTCTCCTGCAGATGGGATGCTTGGAAAGGGGCTCCAGGCCAGACCCAGGGCTGCAGCTGAGGGACTGGCCCTTGTGTTTGGTTCTTGTCCTCCCTGTGGGTTGGTGACACTTCCCTGGTGACTGTCACCAGGTGAACTCTCTGCTGCCTGGGGGGGTGCAGGTGCCAACTGTGCCCGGGTTTCCTGCACGGGAGGTGGGTTTGCAGAGGGCAGGCAGCTTGTTTGTGGCAGAGAGGGATGTCATTAAAAGTGGGAAGACCTGGTTTTCAGACTTTCTTATCCCACTTCCCGCAGTGAATGAAATGTTGGTGGAAGGACACACCTGGATTCCTGCAGTGGCTGTGACCCAGGATCAGGGGGTTCTAGTCCCGTTTGGAGCAGATTCATTTCTCTGGCAGTGTCATTCCAGAGCTTTAGTCCACATTAAAGACTAAACATTCGCTCCTTCTAGAGATGTTCTAGTTTTCCCATCTGTTAGCAGAGGAAACCCCCCTCTCTATGAAGTGCTGGAGACAAACCCCACAGCCTTGGCTCTGCTGAGTGCTCTTTAGAAGGGTCTCAACTTTGGATAAAATAAAGCTTTATACTATGAAATTATTAATATTATGCCAAAATAATGTTATTCCAAACTGTGGCATCCTTGGACAATTCTGGGACATCGTTTCCCACTGAGAGCAGCAAGGATTTATCTGGTTGAAGGATTACTTGGGATTCTGCCCAGAGTTAAGAGCTTTTTTTATTAGTTTAGACTTGTTTTCGAAGGAAAAGAGTAACTGCACTTACAGGTTTTTGGAGGATGTAGCTTCATGTTTCCCACCAATTTCAAAAGTATACTTATCAGTAGACAATATTTCTTTCTCCTACCTTAATATACTTCTGCTTAGATTGTTTCTTTTCTCCTTTATCATTCATTCTTTATCTTAAAGGGAAAGAATCCCCCACAAACTGTGAAACAAAGGAGTTAATCTTTTCCCACGACATGCTGCTATTTCTTATATCTGCCTTACTTATTACGACAGCAGGTAAAGCTTCTCTCAAGAATAAAATCCACCACGCTCACAGAGTTACAGAAATCAGAAAGTTTTTAAATTAAATCTGGCAGTCCTGAAGTGAACAAAACTCCCTGATAGTTGTGCTCCCAAAAGACATAATGTGAAGATACCATGTTATATGGGGCTTTTAAATGTACTAATAGGAGCTGGAGGATAGTGGATTGTTTGCCATCTGATATCAAAAATGGCTCAGCAGTTCAGAGCAGGCAGTGAAGAATTTTTTATGGCACAGAAGTGGAAGGGAGAGTCCCAACAAGAGGACTGTAAACAGCCAAAACCGTGGGTAACCCCGTGGAAGGAGACATTAGTGTAATAAATTTGATTTTTAAGGACTCAACCCATTAGAGGAGCTTGAAGAGGAAAATTTAGTGAAGAAATAGAAAGCAGGACGAGCTCTGGGGACTCTGTGTGGGACTTGGGCCTTTGTCTATTGAAAAAATGGCCCAAACAGCCCCTTCTGCTCTCCCACTCCTCCCACGGCTCCAGCGAAATTCTCGGATCGTGAGGGCATGTAGGGAACAGCTGCTTATGATCTCTTCACAAGTGCTGGGTCACTGGTAAACAACCGTCCCCCCACCCCCTCGGAGAGGGAGGGGGAAGAAAAAAAAGAATCATACAAAAAATGTATTCATTTTGCTGATGATGAAGAGTAATGAAGAGCACGTGCACCCCGCGCAGGGGAGAGAGGGAGAGAGAAATGACAAATTAAATCATGTCTCGTTTGACAGCCCTTTGAGTGTAACAGATCCGCACTTGTGCGGGGTGACAGCGGTGATTGATACGCGGGGCGCTCGCCGGGCCTTAAACACACACAGCCCGAACAAAGGCTCCTTCAGCCCGGCCTTGGGAGGCTGCAGCAGCCCGGTGCTGCCCGGGGTGAGCACCCTCCACACGGCCTGTTTGCCTTGGCAGCCCGCTGCCCTCGCCGCTGGGACGGCTGTATTTGTTTTTGTGATCCTTAAAAATATTGTAACCCAGTCAACCCGACAGTCATTTAAGGTAATTTCTGGTCTGAACGGCATCTATTTTCTGGAGGCTTTACAATAACGTGCGTTTGCTGTGGGCCAAATTCTTTGTGTAGGTGAGCTGGGTTTCTGGGCTGGATTCAGAGCTGTTTAACCAGGGGGGAGTCACAGGATCCGGGAATTTCTAATAACTCGAAATCTAAACCTCCTCGATGTCTCAGGCCATGCCACTCACAGAAGACAGTCAGCATGGCAAAACAATATGCTTTTCTTTAGCTTTATTTGTGTACAAACCAACCAGCCCACAGATGAGCTATTTTTGATTGTGGTTGGTTTTTTTTTTTTTGGAGGGGGAGAACTTGGTCTGAGGCAGACTTTGAAAATTTCAGCCTGAGCAGGTCAAGGTGTTAAATGTAAAAGGGCACTGCTGTAAAAAGAGTCAGAGTCTTTAATTATCAGTGTTTTGCTGTTGCACCACAGGAGCATGGTTATATGGGGCTTTTAAATGAACTAATAGGAGCTGGAGGATGGTGGATTGTTTGCCATCTGATATCAAAAATGGCTCAGCAGTTCAGAGCAGGCAGTGAAGAATTTTTTTATGGCGCAGAAGTGGAAGGGAGAGCCCCAACAAGAGGACTGTAAACAGCCAAAACCATGGGTAACCCTGTGGAAGGAGACATTAGTGTAATACATTTGATTTTTAAGGACTCAACCCGTTCAAAGCCTGGTTTGTGGGGGAACATCCCATCTCCCCCTGGCCCAGCAGCTCTGAAGGGACAGGAGGCAGTGATGGTCTCTGTCATCTCTAGGAGCCCTTGACCCGCGTCTTTGTGTTTCTGTGAAGTTATTTATCAGCAGGGGGGAAGAACCAGCCCAGCTTTTAGCCAAATCCATGGGCTCTGGAAATCCAAGGCCCTCTTTAGCCCGGGGTTTAGGAGACGTTTCCCTAGGTATCAGCTGTGTCTGTGCAGGGACAATTCTGTGATCCAGCCTTTCATTTGGAGTATCTTTACTGCTTGTCCCGGGCCCTTGGCTCCATTAGGGGTAGATGCCCAACTCTGTTTATTTAGGCCTTTTTAATCTGACAGTTCCAATCAAGCTAATTCATCCGAGAGAGACCAACCATCCTTTTATTTATTTTAAGCTATTTTAGCAAGGTAACCCAATCCAGACCATCTCCATATCTTGTTTACAAGAGCAGCCACGGTGACAACATCTGTCCTGTGTAAAATGTCAAAAAAAAAAAAAAAAAGGAGAAAAAAAAAAGAAAGAAAAGCTAGCAAAAATCATAGAGGTATCAGAGATGTGTTCGGACACATGTGGCAAAATGAGCCTCCAGCATCGTTGTCTGCAGCATTCAGAGAAGAAACAAGGTCAGAAGGAGGTTTCAGAGCTGTGGTATGAGAACCCAAGGCCCTGGGCATGAGGCCATGGAGTGTTCAGGGGAATTTATTCAGTGCTGGGGGTTGTGGCTGGTCAAGAAGCTTTTGCACAATGCTCTCAGGCACAGGGTGGGATTCTTGGGGTGTCCTGGCCAGGAGCTGGACTTTGCTGATCCTTGTGGGCCCCTTCCAACTCAGGATGTTCTCTGATCCTGTGAGTGCTGTGCACAGGTAGAGGAACCTGTGGAGGAAATGGTTGTTTCATGCTCATAAAAGGGAATTGTTTATGAGGCAATAAAGACAGTTTTTTCCTGGTGGAACTGACCAGATGCATCAGCAAAAGAAGGTTAAAAGGAAGGAAAAATTCTGTAAAAATCAGGTTTTGGGCCCAGTGTTAACAGAACAGTCAGAAAAGGGTTTGTGATTATTGTGATTATTTGCATAGGAGACCACTCCTGGACTCTGAACAGCACTAGGGGGTTTTACACCTTGCTGGTGAAAACTGCTCATTTTAAATGATGCTATGAAGTTTTTGCCATCCAGTAAATGAGGGGAAGTCTGGCATAACTCCGCTCTGAGGGGTTGACTCACACCAAAGTGACTCTTGGAAGCCCAGCAGCAGTGTGAAGGAGGGAACTGGCTGTCGGGGTGACAACACTCCCTGGTCCCCAGAAGGGAGGGAAAGCTGAGCAGCTCCCATTGCTGGGATGCCTGGGCAGCACTCGGTGGCTTGTCTTGATCCTCGTTGATCCCTGAGAGCTCTTGGATTTCAGGAAGAGGTGGAAGCCTAAGGAATTTATTTGTCACTTGAGCTAGTGATGACCATCAGGAATGAAACCTGCAGAGTCCATTATTGTGTTGTGGGTTCTCGTTTGAGTTCAGTGCTGCACAATGTGTGGTTTGACATGAGCTTCATGTGAGTGGAATGATCCTTATCGACAGACTAGGGAATAATATGTATTTATATGCACAGAACAGGCTGTGCAGTGGCGATGGCAGTAACATGCTGCCTCTGGGCCTTCCTTGGCTCAGCTCTGACCTGGCAGGGTCATCTCTGCTCTATCCAGGAGAGCACACCCTGTGGGCAGGAGCTGGAAGAAATTTGGTGTTCCTATATATTTTTATATATAAAAACAGTAAAACAATCACTTTGCAAATCAAAATTAAAATGCCTGTTTTGGTCAAAAATATCTGGATATCTGATTGGTATCTCTTTGCTACTAAATCTGCCAAAAAAAAAAAAAGCTTGTTAAATTAGAGAGAGGCAAAATTGCCCCACTGATCCTTCAAATTTCAACAAAACCTTCCAGGAATAGATCTAATGAAAAACACTGTGTATATGTCAGCGAGGCCAAACATACCTGAGAAAACTCTTTAAATGCATTAAGACCCAGCTTTGTGATACACATAAATGAGCCCCATCTGCTCTTGCTGCTGCACTTGCACCCATTGTGACAGAAAAGATTAAAACAAGATACCAACATAAAAATCGATTGATGCAGCAGAAGCGAGTGGGAACTCCTGGAAGGAGATTGTTAGATAGTGACTGCTTGGAACAAATCCAAACCCGGCTGCAGCCCAGAGAAATTGGCTTTGTGTTGTTCCATGTTTTCTGTAATGCAAACCAGTGTGTGTGAGGGGGGTGGTGGGATGTGATTGTCATTAGGAAAAGCTTTTGCCAGCACAGTAGCTCAGACACCAGGGGATAATGCATTACACACTGATGCTTTCCAGGACGTGCATTCCCTGGCAGTTGGGGGCTGTTTCCCCCCCGAGGATGTGTTTCTGAACCACAGTTTCCCACAGGGTGTTCCCCTGGCACTCCAAGGTTCAGAGGGATGCCTGCACCTTCCCGCGGTTCCTCAGGTTTCACCAGCACCTCTGAGCTTGGTGGGGGCTTGGGTTTCAGACAATGAGCTGAACAATGGGAAAGAGACCCCCTGTTCCGGTTAGCACCTGATCCCACCCCGAGGAAGGCTCACTCCTCACTTCAAAGCTGGTGCCCGTCGGGACACCCACGGAGATGAAAGTGCCCGGCAGGGCTGTGACACCCCTGGAGCAGCACCACTGGAGAGGGGACCAGTGGAGGGGCACTGGGGAGGCCACACCTCGAGTGCTGTGTCCAGCTCTGGGCCCCTCAGTTCAGGAAGGACGTGGAGGGGCTGGAGCAGGTCCAAAGAAGAGCAGCGAGACTGGGGAAGGGACTGGAGCACAAGTGCTGTGAGGAGAGGCTGAGGGAGCTGGGGCTGTTCAGCCTGGAGAAGAGGAGGCTCAGAGGAGACCTTCTCACTCTCTACAACTCCCTGACAGGAGAGGGGAGCCAGGTGGGGGTTGGTCTCTTTTCCCAGGCAGTGATCAGCAAGACAAGAGGGCTCGGTCTTCAGCTGTGCCAGGGGAGGGTTAAGTTGGAGATTAGAAAGAATTTCTTTGCAGAGAGGGTGCTCAGCCATTGGAATGGGCTGCCCAGGGAAGTGGTGGATTCTCCATCCCTGGAGGTTTCTAAGATGAGACTGGATGTGGCATCAGTGCCATGGGCTGGGAACCACAGCGGGGTTGGATCAAGGGTTGGACTTGATGATCTCGGAGCTCATTTCCAACCCAGCTGATTCTGTGATTCTGTGATTCTCTGATTCTACAATTCTCAGCTGAGGGAGCACACCCAGAGCTGGGTGCAGGTTGGGTCTCTCTGGGGACCTGGCTGAACAGAGGATCACTGGTCACTGGTGGCTGCTGAGGGAGTCCTGGGGCTCAGCCTCGCGCTGAGCGGTGCCAGCACCAAGGGCTGGGCTCAGAGCCAGTGCTCGTGTGCTGCTGGGCCCTGCCCTGCTGCACTTCCAAACCCATGCCAGGAATCCAGCTGGCTGTGCTCCCTGGTTTGCCCTGTGCTGCTGGACATGGCCACGGTCACCCCACAGGGAGCAGGTGCCGATGGCTGCGAAACTCGACCCGCGGCGACCCGACCATAACACAACCCAAAACATTCCACTGCAACATCCCAAAATATTCTATTGTAACATCTCAAAACATTCCACAGCCCAAAACATTCCACTGTAACACATCCCAAAACATTCCCCTGGCCGGGATGTGAATGGGAGCCTGCACTGTGAGGTTTTCTTCCCTCAGACCTGGGAACCCCGGTGGTGTCTGTGGTTTTGTAAAACCTCTCATACTTTATTTGTTTTTATTCCTCCGCTGGCCCTTGGGTAGGGATTACTTTCAAACAAGCTGGTTTACTGTTTGCATAACACAGGCTTAAATTCAGTTAGAAATAGATCATTTTTCAGGTAAAATTCCCCAGAAAATAATTACAAGTATTTGGGGGTGTTGGGGAAAATGTCAGAAAACTTTCTTGTTAAGGTCTGGTGACACCTGGCAATTAAAAATAAAAATCCATTTCTTCATCCAGACCTTCCTCCCTCTCCTTAGGGAAAAATTAAACTGAACTGCAGAAGTTTCAAACATACCTCTAAATCCAGCATCATTTGCTTCTGGGTAGATTCTACATTCTACAAATTATTTCTTCCTGGGAAAGTGTTTCGGATTCATATTAATGAGGATTCCATGTTTGTGGTTAGGAGAAATTTAGTCTTGTGGCTTAAGCGGCCTCAGGACTCTCATTAAGTGCACGAGGTTAATAATCTAAACTAGCAGTTAACTAGCTCTGGTCAGCAGAGCCTTATTGCTTTTGGCTGGGGTGGGCTCAGCTGGTCTCTCATCCCTCGCAGTGCCAGGGATACAGGTGGAAACAAGGAGAGCAACCCGGGGGAGCTGCAGAGGAGCCATTTCTGATTTTAGCACTGGGGGAGATGTTGGGAAATGTTTGGAGTGGAAACAGGATACTGCTGGAAAAGCAAGGCTGTGTGGGGATGGCTGTGAGAGGAGGGAGGTGGTTCTCCGGGATGAGCTCTCCATTCCGGTGTGGTTTGGGCTATGGTGGTTTGGGATCCTTGTCCAGCTCAGGCAAAACCCTCTTTTTTTTTTTTTTGTGGGAACAAGTGGTTGCTTTGCTGCAGCACAAGAAAAATATGGAGAACTCCCAGCTGTGCTTGGCTCTGTGTGGGGAGGCATTTTGTGTGTCCAGAGACTCCCCTAAAAGAAATCATAGAATTACAGAGCATTGGTTGGAATGGATCTCTGGAGATCCTCTGTTCCAACCTACTGAGGGAATAGAGGGAAAGGCTCCTTTTCCTGGGCCTGCTGGTGCATCCTTACTGCACACCCTGGGATGTGGTTCACCCACCCACCAGCAGGATTAAGTTGCTTTGTGGGTCAAGAGCTTGAAAGGAACAGCTCGGGTGTTCCTGACAGTGAAGAATTGCTGCAGGAAGGGGAGGGCAGTCACAAATTAGCTCTGTCCTTCCACAGCCCGTGGAAACTTTAGTTTTAATTGCACAGAACCCAAGCAAATTAAAAAGAAGCAACCAAAACAGTTACCAGGCTGGGTTCCTGCAGTGTCCTGACAGGTCCCAGAGGCCACATCCTCCCTGCCTGAGTTTAGAAGGGTAAAGGCATTCTAATCTTTGTGCAGTTATGGAGTAGACTCTGTTCCCAGTGGAAAAAACAGGACATGATCAGATATCTTAAAATCATGCCCCCCTTCCTTTTTAATGTGTTTATTTCAAGGATACAGTTTATTTTAGCAGATTCCTCCCGTTGGAGTATCTGTGGATTTATTTTCTGGCATTTTGAAAAAGGGATTCCAAAATATCCAGGAAAATAAATTCCATTTGGTTTCGCTAAACACCAACCTGAGAACAAGTATCCAGAGTGTTGTCTAGAAATCCAAAATATTATTGTGGAGAATCAGGCAGGGTGTGGACTGCCCACAGGGTCGTGTGTGAGAGAAGATCTGCTTTTCACCAAGGCAGCACCGTGTGCTGTCCATCCCACTGACACCAGCTCATACCACTCTGAGCTGGGTTTGCAGTGAGCTCTGTTTGCTCCAGGGGAGGTAAAAGAGGAAAGAGGTTCGTTACCCACTCATTTTGTAAGAGAGAAGGATGCTCTTGCTGCCTGCAGCTCACGTGGTCTCCAGGCTGACAGGGCTCCTCTGCTGCATCAACAGGCAGCTGAGTTTGGAGCAAGTGCCCTGAATGCTTGGGAGCCCCACTTAATGCAGTTTGGGTCTGTTTTGAAGCCTCTCTCTCCTCATGTCACAAAAGCAGGCTCTGCACTAGCAGTTCCCCTTGGGAAGAAGTGCCTGGGACTCCAGCCTAGCCATACATCTCTGTCAAAATCCCTATGAATAAATTAACCTTTCTAAAGATTAGTGCACCCTAATACCTCAGGGTTTTTTTCTTGTTTTTTAACAGAACAAATGCTAAAAATGCCTTGACAGACCTTGCTGGGTTTTGTGCTGTGGAGCATCTACAAGGGATTATGCTGTGAGTGGTGCAAAAGGCACAGCCATGTGATTGTGGGCAGCACTGACCTGTCTCCTCCTCTGGAGAAGGGCTTTAGTGTATGGCAGAACCCCCAGTTCTGAGGGGGAAATCCTCATTAGGGCAAATAATAAAAAAGCTAAAGAAAGCTCTCCTCCTTTCCCTTTTAAAACCCCTTGAATTCAGGCAACTGCCAGTGCTTCACCCCTGTTGGTTCAGCAGAACAAAGACACGACGTGATTTGAGCACCTTTGAGGATCTTGGTGGCTCCACTGACACTGGGAGAGCTGAACCTCTGGTGGCCAAATTCATGTGAGAAACAATGGGCTCAGTGTCAGCAGCCCCTGTCCTGGAGGCTTTTCCCTGCTCCCCTCCCTGACTGCAGCCCCTGTTTTGGTGGGACAGCCCACGGGGGGGTCAGGTATCTGTGCTCTGTTCTCCTGCCACTGAAGTGCTGCAGTTGAGCTGAGCCTTTGCAGGCGGCCTGGGCGGAGGGGCCATTCCAAAGATGGCAGGGAGTGTTTTGATTCCTGATCCTTTTGAGATGAATTATGGGGAGGAAGCTGTCTGCTATCAGAGGAATTAGTCAAATTCCTTGTCAGATGTGCAACCCCATTAAAAATGCATTATCTGTTTTCAAAGCTTAAGTGTGGGTGTTGGTTGAGAGTCTTTAAAATATTATTGTAAACTTTCACTGAGAAAAAGTATTCCTGAGTCTTTCATGAAGGCTAATCCCACTTCAACTACCGTAAACCAGCAACTTCTGGGGTGGCCTTCTGGAGGCCAGAGCATGCAATAATTCTGGGAAAAGCCCCCTGGAAGATGCACACATTTGTTTTAGGACCTTGGTAGCAGCTCTCAGCATCAGACTGATTTGTTCTGATAATGATTCTGTGTCTGCACAGCTCCTCAAACTCTCCATTTGCTCTTCTGTCTGGCATCTGAAGTTCAAGTAGTTATCTGAATCCAGGTCTGAACTCAGCTTAAATGAGACCCCCCAGCTCTGGTTATAGCAGAGAGTAAATTCAGAACTCTGGAATGCACGTGCTCCCAAACTGAACAGGTAAAAGAAGGAATCTCAGTCTTTGCAGACTGTACCTGTGGAGGGAAGCCACAAGTTTTTCTGTGAAGGATTAACAGAATATCCTAGAGCAGACAGTGTCACTCAATCCTTGGAACTATTTTAGTAAACATAAAAAGGTGGCATGTAAACTTCTTAAAGTAACTGTTGGTTGCAGAATCACACACTCCTTCCTAGCTTTTCTTGATTTTGAGACATAAATAGGATTTCCAGGAAACTTGTAGACTTTGATGTCTGTCACTGACACTCACAACTATAAAATGACTCCAGGTGGATTTCCAGGAGTCATGGCAGGTCAGAAGTGGTGTTCTCTGGCCAGCTGAGCACTTTTGCACAGGTTATTTGCCTGGACCTGGCTCCTTGGGATTGCTGGTGTCTGAAAACAGGGGTAATTCCACCGTTTTTGTTTGCTTCACCCACCACCTGAGCACAACTGGGATGGCCAAGAAGCTGCAGATTGGTCTGTATGGCAAAGAAAAATATTTCAATGATAAAAAACCAGGGTGATCACTTTTTAAAGGAAGGAAACAACCTTGGCTGGCAAGGGCTCCTTGCTAGGGCTGTGCCAGCACCGAGGACATGTTTCAGGCTACTTTGTGTTTCTGTTCCATGTGAGGAGTTGGCAGAAAACAGACAAATTCCTCAGGTCTGGCTGGATGCTCTGGCTCCATGCAGGGACCATGTTTCCTGCCTGGGTCTCTGGCAAGTGAGTCTCTGCAACAACTCCAGCCCTCTGTGTCACTGCAGGGGAACAAAGCCCAGCTTGGTGCTTATCTCTTGAAATACCTGTAAAGTTCTGGGTTCAAACTGCTGCAGACATCACCACCAGTCCACCTGCTAAAATATTTTGCAGACAACGAGGTGTGTAAGGGGTACATGCACAGGAGGAATATTTGGGATAATATGTTGTCTTTGATTTTATTCTGATGGTGGATGAACTCCTGAGAGATCATATTAGCACCTGTAATCAAATTCTGAATGAAATAAGTTGCGTGGGAAAGCGAAAACCAGCTTCACCCTTTCTTTAGACAATCCATATAAAAAAATCAGCCCAAGCTTAGAGTTTAAGTAGAGTTTTTTCTCTCTCTTCTGCTTAATAAATGGAGGAGCACCAGCAGATATTCTCATCTGCCCTCCCAGGCTTGGTAAGCAGAGAATCTTCAGAGCCTACAGTGATCTTTACCTTGCAAAATGTCCACCACTCTCTGCAGTCTCAGACCCACAGAGTTCACAGTGCCACAAACATCAGGGACAGAGCCCTGCCTGACACTGTCTGGACAACCCTGTAACCAGACAAAGCCAGAAAATACAGGAATTTCCTTGTGTTCTCTGTACTCACAAGCACAGCACAGGTGGAGCTCAGCCCTGTGTTAAATCAGGGACCCTCTGAGGCAGCTGCAGCACAACTTGGTGTGGAGCTGTAAAGCAGAGTCGGTGGCACTTTAACGTTTCCTTTGCTAGAATGGGTTTATCTCAAAATTTTATGTTATTTCAACAGTGTGGAGTGTTTACCATAAATAGCAGGGCCTGCAGAAAGCCTTGTTGTAACACCCTTCCTACTGTGAAGCAGCAGTACCTCAAGCCTGAACCAATTTAGGGAGGCATTGGCCATATGATTTTAATATTAACAAGTGGAGCAAATTTGTGAGTGGGTTGTTGGCTGGTTCCATAGCCAGGGGCACCTGCAACCCATCAACACAGCTCCTCCAACAAGGTGTCAAAGCAGAGGCAGAACAATAACAGGAGTTTGGGGCGTGCAGGGATCACTCAGCTGGTGGGGAGGTGTTAACACGAGGGAGGAAGGGAAACATGGTGGTGAAATGGGTTATTTGTTGGTTGGTTGGCAGTGGCACAGCCCTCGGGTGGGAGAGCAGCAGGGCAAGGGGGGAAAGGAGGCTGCAGTGGGACTGTGGCTTCCAGGGGAAGGACCTGGCCACGACCTTGTTTTGTGAAACAGGGGAGAGCTGCCACTGCACGGGGGCTGGCACAGGGCTGGAGAAGGTTTTGATCTCAGCACTGCCTGAAACAAAGTGGACTCTCTAAAAGCCACCTTAAACCTTGTTCTCCTCAGGAAGGGTCCTTCCCAGCCATGTCCTGAGCTGTTACTTGCATTTTTTGCAGGGATGTAACTTTTTGCTGTGAGATCAGCACATTGTTCTGTTCTTTCCATTGTGTGCCAGCCTCAAGTATGGATTTTCATTTGTCTGAGTAAGCACAGAACTGCAGTGACACAGTCCAGGGCTGGGCAGACAGGGGCTGTCACAAAAACATAGGGCTCTGTCATCTCCTGATCTCACCTTCCCCTCTGACAAACCTCTGGAGTGCTCTGTCCTGCCTGAGTTCCCTTCTCTCTGTTTGCCTTTACCTCTGTTGCTCTGTTTCTCTGCCCAGCATGGGAAAGTTGGAGCTTTTCAGCCTGGAGAGGAGAAGGGAGTGTAGAGACCTCACAGAACCTTCCAGTATCTGAAGGGGCCTCCAGGGAAGCTGGAGAGGGGCTGTTCATCAGGACCTGGAGTGACAGGACAAGGGGGAGTGGGTTCAGACTGAAAGAGGGGAAATTTGGGTTGGATATACAAAAGAAATCCTTCCCTTTGAGGGTGGTGAGGCCCTGGCACAGGGTGCCCAGAGAAGCTGTGGCTGCCCCATCCCTGGAAGTGTCCAAGGCCAGGTTGGACAGGGCTTGGAGCAACCTGGGCTGGTGGGAGGTGTCCCTGCCCTTGGCAGGGGGTGGGACTGGATGGGCTTTAAGGTCCCTTCCAACCCAAACCAATGATTCTCTTGCTTAGCCAGTCTTGACTGAGCAGGGTCTGTACCCTCTGGTTCAGGTGGTCCCTACAGGTGTGACCTTTACTGTGCTCATGGTCCCTTTTCTGCACATCTGCAGTAACCCACCTTCCTTCTCCCTGCAGATGAAGCCCCTGAGCCCACACTCTGCTTTCCCAGTCCCTGTTTCCTGTCCCTTGCAATGGCCCTTTCCCAGGAGGGAAGAAAATAACCTGCTTGTCACCAGTGGGGATCTGTTGGTTTGGCATTGTGTGAATGACTGGTTTCAGCAGAGGCTGCTGGTGTCCCTTGCCAGCAGCCAGGTTTTGGATGTTTGCTTTGGGAACATTTTGTGGTTGGATGGCTGTGTTCCATCCCACATGTACACACGGGCAAACCCTCCCCTTTAACAGTTCTAAACAGTTGGACACTGGTCAAAGGGGCTACTCCCCTTCTCTTTAATACCCTGAAATTTTGCATAAAGTACAGAACAATTTAGTAGCAGGAATGTGCAGGTCCTGCCAAATGTATGATTTTGTTTTATTTTATTTAAAAAAAAATGCCTAGCACACAAACTGAGCCTTTATTGGGAAGGAGATGTCGAGAAAGCAAAACTTAATTGACTCTCAGACTGAGCAACTGGAGTCATGTCTAAAAGCAAAGCTGCCTTTTCCCTCAGTGTGTTCTCGTACTGGAGGCCAGTTTCCACTCTTATTTGCATGAGCTGAAACCACAGTAACTCCACACACGACTGTGCCAGCATGGCTTGAGATTAGAACTGGCTCTTCAGCTATTTCCAGCCTTGTTTTCACTTCCTCAGTCATCTGATTGCTCCCAGTGATGCCAATCTGGTTCCTGGCCCGGGCCACGCACCAGGGGCTGGCTGAGCCACAGGGCCTCATGTCTGCTCAGCACCTCCCAAATCCAGAGCTTTTCCTGCTTCCTGGGGCAGCAGATGAATGTGTCAGGACATGTGTGCTTGGGCCACTTAATTTTATACCCTGGATCATTTGTCCAGGACCAAGCCCTTCAGCACTGAACTCACACTCCTTTCCCACTCTCACCGGTGGCCCCAGGAGTGCCAGGGGAGCTGCTCATGTCCTTACACATATTTATGGTGAGCTGACATCCACTGTGTAATAAAACCACCCTTTCCAGACCTATTTTAGCTCTAAATATGTCCTTCAGGTCTCTGAAAGGAGGGCCTTTTCTAAGGAGAGGCCCAGGAAGAGCACAGCTCAGCCTTCCAGGCATTTGTGATTTCAGGGCACCTTCTGGCTCGTTGCACAGTGGGTTCTGTCCTGGGTTTTCATGCACAGCCTGGAGAGCACTGAGGATCTCTGGTAGCACTTGTTGGTGCTCCACAGATTGTCTGCTCACATGATGCTGGCACACTGCCTTATTTCCAGCTGCTAAATTGCATTCAAAGGCCATTTAAAATACTTTCCTAATAAAACTTGCCTATAAAAATAGTTACTATAGCTGCTGCAAGGATGTTCTAGGAGCTGCTCCAAAAGACAGTCCCCACTGAGATGAGATCCACCCTACTAAAAAAAGCTGAGAAACTTCAGCTTTAGCAGAATTTCAGCAGAAATGAGCAGCAGCAGCAGCAAAGTGGCAGTAGAAGTGTTAATCAAACCATAGGCTCTCTTAGTTAATGCACAGTCACTGCTGGTGGATCAGATAGGGAGCAGGGCTTGGTGGGGAGGGTTTCTGAGCTGTTTAAATATGTTACAGCTTTGCTCTTAAAGTAGAAGAGCTCGGATTAATTGAGTAAGTGGCACTTAAGAGATTGCAGGTTAGGAGGATGCAGAGTGTGGCTAAACACAGCTTGGGTGTTCGCTGCCTTCTTCCTCTTTAAATCCACTTTCCCTGGAGCTGTGGGGTGAGGACCCAGCAGATCCACTGCAGGGTTCATTGCCAGTGAGCTGAGATGTGCAGCTGTTGCCATGCTTTGATCACAGCAGACAGCAGGACAAGCAGGCCCAGTGCTGGTGCAAACTCCTTTTTTACTCAGAACCCCCTCTGTGTGAGCCCAGTCTGGCTGCTTGGGCTGCCAGGAGGGGCAGGGAGGGCTGGTACAGCATCCCCATGGCAGATGGTACCTGCTGAGTCTTCTTTCTGGCCAGGCATAACCTATTCCCTGTTTTCCATTTCATGCCAGTGTCCAAGTGTGCTGGAAATGCAATTTTTGAAAGAATTATTTTCTCCTCATGCAGCAGAAACTCTCCAGAGCTGACACCTTCCCTCTGAGCTTGCTTGCCATGTTTCCTTTCCCATGGAGAGGGAGTGTGTCTCTGCCCCAGCCTTATCCAAACAACTCACCTGGTGCTTTAACTTGTCCCTCTGTCATTAGTTCATCCAGGAAAATCCTTCCAGGGCTTTCTGATTGGCATTTTGGAAGCCTCTCTTCTATCTCAGTGCTTTGTCCTTTTCTTCACGTTTGACCATGCCTGGTGCTCATGCCAGGATGCCACAAGCAGCCCAATCTCTTTTCTTCCTTAGGACTTTTTTCTTCTGGGTCGTTCCAGGGGCAGTTTTTGATCTGGACTCCCTTTACCATGAAGGGAAAGAGTAAGAGAACAAACCCTCAGAGAGCTGCTCCCAGTTTGTGGCCTGTCCAGAGCTGGACACCTTCTTGTGTTTGCAATGGGGATTTAGGGGCAAACATTACAGGAACTCCTTCTTTAGAGACTTAAGGATAGCAGGGCACATCTCCAAAGGGGCCTGGAGCTCTTAGAAGCTTTTTACTGTGCTGCACCCCAAAAAAAAGTGGAATAGTCTGATGGTGCCCAGTGGCTGCTGGAGAGCCAGAGTGGTTTTTCCTGTGAGTCCCTTTGGAAATGGGTGATTTTTTTCTGTATCACCCTCTTCTTGCTCTCTCCTCAGCCTGTACTCGTGATCTCCTGAGAGAACACGTTGCAACACTTTGTTCTGTGCTGAAATCAGACCTGGGACATTCGGGGCTGGTGCTCATAAACCAGCAGTGATGGAGCAACACGAGGTGCAGGTTTTCTGGCTTTGGAATGGGCTCTGTTCTGGCTGCAAGTGGAAAGTATCTCATCTGGGAATGCTGAAACATCGATTTCTAGGGCTAGAAAATTGCTTTCTGCGAATTTCTTCTGTTTTTTAAACTTACCTGGCTTTGAAATGTGTTAAAAATGCAAATTTTTATACTGCTAATTGGGCTATTTTAGCAAGACCTAAGATGGCATAAATGGTCTCCAAGATGGATTTCTTCATTTTTGTTTTTATGGAAAGCTGTAATTCAGGAAGTGATGGGCTGGTATTTAGTGAATTCTGAGCAAAATATATAAAGCTTTCCTTTCAAAGTTGTCTAATTCAGGCTCAGAATGAGATCTTTCCATCCTGTCTAATTTCTAACTGTCTTAGTTTTTTATCTGACATAAGAGGGATAACAGAGAAGGATATCACTGATTTCATCCTTCTGCCTTACCAGAACATAAAACTTCAGACTTTTGGGATCATTAACTAAACTAGATCTGTCTAAGGCTGATTTGACCTAGATTATCCAAATTAAGACAGAGATTACTTGACTAAAGCTGAATTTTTTCTGAACTCCCATAAGTGCTGGAAACACAAATCAGCTCTTAAGTGACATTTGTGCTTTTCCTCGTGTCTGTCAGTGCGACTGACATTTAGGGCACCCTTA